>NC_132928.1:21300500-22740000 GCF_047675955.1 Chlorocebus sabaeus | reverse complement strand
TTAGCCTAGTGATTTTGAGACCCCAAGATTTTCCTTTCACAGACTCAGGATATCTTCTTCAGTTCAGTATGGACAGCCTCAGAGTAGACAGCTTCTGGCCCCTCTCCTTATCTTCTGCTAACCTCCATTCTTACTCCTACCCTTTCATCTCAGAATTTTCGCTTTGATGTTTCCCACTTCCTTCCTATGGTTACTTTAATCAAAGTGAGTCAGGTCTTACTGAAAAACTGACCACAGCCTGTCCGCTCCCAGCCTTCCCCAGACCAGGGCTGCCCAGGCAGAGCGTGAGGCAGACTAGTGTTTACTCAGCCCGTTTTTTTCCTCCTCTCTCCTCTAAGTCATGGGGCTTTGAGTAGGGCTTCCCCAGCCACCGTGCCCCTCCCAGCAGACCGCAGTCAGAAGCCAGTCTCACATTTGTCTGGTGGCTCAGAGAGGGGACAGAAAGAGCAGCAGCTGATGTCCTTGGCTATCCTCTCAAGTGGGCTAATTTGCTTATTTTCAACTCTGTTGGATCCAGCCATGTTGCCTCTGATCTCAGCTCAAAGAGGATTTGGCGGGAGTTTTTGGTTGTGATGACCAATAACAACCAACTGTATGCACTGTGACCATCTGCTAGTGACAGAAGCCCTGTGAGCTCATTATCTTAATCTTCAGGATAACCCAGGCAATTCGTATTCACCCTAAAAACTTCCCCTGGCCGGGGGTGGTGGCTCACGCCTGTAATCCCGACACTTTGGGAGGCTGAGGCGGGTGGATCACTTGAGGTCAGGAGTTCATAACCAGCCCGGCCAACATGGTGAAACCCCGTTTCTACTAAAAATACAAAAAATTAGCCGGGCATGGTGGCATGAGCCTGTAGATCAGCTACTCGGGAGGCTGAGGTAGGAGAATTGCTTGAATCTGGGAGGCGGAGGTTGCAGTGAGCCAAGATCATGCTATTACATTCCAGCCTGGGAGACAGGGAGAGACTCCATCTCAAAAAGCAAAAGCAAAAACAAAAACAAACCCCAAAAAACTTCCCCTGTTTTCCTTTCTAATTTTGGTACCTATAGAATCTACTCCTTAGCCTTGAAAATCAGCATGATCTTTAAGGACTTAGGAGCAAATCTTTGAAGGATTGAGTTGTGGGAAGACCATGGTGTCTTTGCTGTTGGCTTTTGCAGTGAGAATAGCTTTTTCTCTGATTGGGTTTGGAGCCTTCCCTCTCTCCTGGGAGGGGGTAGCTGGCTTCCTTTCTCTGAAATGCAGAATTCATTCACCCATTCTCTTTTGTCTTGGGATCTTCGAGAGAACAATTTTAGTCAGACAAGAGTCAACGGACACCAGAACATGATGTGAATAAGATACATTTATTTATTCAAAATTAAAATCTGCCAAGAAGACAGACAAACAATGTAACATTCCCAGAGGAATTGAATCAATTCTAGTTAAAACTGAGTTCTATTAGAACCAAATTTATTTTTATTTTTATTTTTTTGAGACAGAGTCTTACTCTGTCACCCAGGCTGGAGTACAGTGGCATGGTATCAGCTCACTGCAACCTCCGCCCCCTGGGTTCAAGCAATTCTCCTGCCTCAGCCTCCCAAGTAGCTGGGATTACAGGTGTGCGCCACCACACCTGGCTAATTTTTGTATTTTTAGTAGAGATGGGGTTTCACCACGTTGGCCAGGCTGGTTAGGAGCTCCTGACCTTAAGTGATCCACCCACCTCGGCCTCCCAAAGTGCTGGGATTACAGGCGTGAGCCACCGCGCCCGGCATAGAACCAAATTTAGGTTGTTATAAATAACAAGCTGGCCACAGCTTTCAAGAATGAAGTGGTTGGCGAATGAGGTTAGGGGAATCCCTCTGAGCCACTGGAAGGTGAATTAATCATCAAAGGGGCTCCCTGGTTTCTCTTCCTAAGAGTATTTGTAGCAGTTAGGAAGCCCCAAGCCCACAGACAAGAGAAATTAGAGGGAGGTCAGGGAAAACAGCTCAACAGCTAGAAAGCGTGGTCAGGCTTGGAATGGAAGCTTCTGTTGGCTTCCCAAGGAAGGTTTTTTTTTTTTTTCTCCCTTATATAACTTATAATTTATCTTAAAACACTCAAATACCATAGGGTGTCACCCTATGGAAACAGCTTAAAAACAGGTGAAAATAATAAATATTGAAAAAAAATTATAATATTGGGCTTCTTTCTAAGTCGTTCACAGAGAAGCTCAGTAAATAAATAGAAATGGGGGTTGAGGTATCAGAGGTAATAAATATTCTATGAGAGAGGTACAATAAGGTTTCCCAAGGGGCTGGGTCAGGTATCCCACAACCCCGGATCTGATTTTGGAGACCTCTAATTTATGTCCTAGAGTCTATAGAGTCGCCACCCTGATGTCTCAGTTTTGTATCTTCATTGTCATGTAGGCTTCTATGTAGTTGATGAAGATGTCAAACTCACTCATGGCTTTGTAGACACCTTTCTCTTGGAGCTGTGCAGAGAGTTAAGAAACATTCAGTTAAATCCCTTCTGGGGACGAAATAGGCTCCCCTTTCCCATGCTCATGGATAGGCATGACCTTGAGTGCAGAGGCTGCTTGTTCTCCCTCACGCTAGGAAGTGAACCAGAGGATAGGCCCAGCTGCCTTGGGAAAGGCAGTGCATTGACCTTCATCTCCTCCAGGCCTGAAGTATGGCTACTGCCTAGCAAAAGGAGCATTCATTTTGCAAAGCGCTGTCTTCAAAATGATGCCTTTTCAACAGTTTTAAAGGTCACGTATTCACATGATGATTATGCAGAGTGTGATGAAAAGACATTAGAGGAAGCACTTTGAAAGCAAGATGGTGAGAGAAGGAGAGGAGGGAGCCTTTTAAATGTCTGCGTTCTCCCACCAACACATTGAACAGGCCCTGCCCTGCCGCCCTGATCTACTATGAGAAATTCACACCCCCTAATGTTGGCACTCTGTGCAGTGTCTGTCCCCAGCCCACGAGGAGGACATAGGCCGCATGGTTTCTGGGAAATCAGACTGAAAAAGTTCACGCACAGTTGGAAGTGTGAAACCCTATTTGGTTTGGGAGCTGACATTCTCAGGCACCTTGGCAGGTGCAAGGGGCAGATGGAAAGTGGGCTTGAACCAACTCCAGCTAAGTGAGAATCTGGCTTCCTGCTCACTCTGAGTTCTGGGGAGTCTGGGCTGAACCCCCAGGTGTATTTGTATGTGCACATTTATGTGCCAGCTTCCTGCACGTGTGGGTTCAGCCTAGATTCCCAACAAGCTACTTTCTGTACTTTCTGTTTCCTTTGTCACTCTCCCCAGCACACAGCTCACTGTGTTCACAGGCTGGCCGGCCAGCCTAACCCGCAAGCCTGCAAAGGCAGCGAGCAGTCATTTAGAAACCCCCAAAGACACTTAACAGAAAACAAATACAATCAAGGCGGCAGCTCCTCACTGGCTGAGCAGGTCATACCATCTGTCAGGTTCCCACACTCCTTCCAATGAAGGATGGGGCCTACTGAGTCCCCGCCACCTTCCACGCTTTGGGGGTGGGGAGTGGGCATGGGTTGTGCTCTGCAGACCCTCTCTGCCACCATCCAAGCTCACCTTACTAAAGGCATTCTTCACCTGCTCCACGGCCTTGCTCTTGTTTTCACAGGGAAGAAATCGATGCTGTGGAAGAAAAGAGAGAGTGTTGGTGATCCCGGCTCCCAGCTCCATGTCCATCACACTTGGGGGACAAGCTGGTGGCATCATGAGGGTGCTAGATTTATCCAAATGCCTCGCCTCACAGCTCCCAGAGAGAATTGAGCCCTGCTTCACCCTTACTAACTATCCAAGGGTCAGAGAAGAACCATGGCCCTGGGAGATAAGATATATTTCTCCAGGACCCACTCCGAGATGTTCGCAAGGCTTGGATGACAACCGCGGTCTTGGGATTCCTTCCTCCCCCGGAACTCTACAGTATCTCCTGCAGTGCTTAGTGAGGCATTCTTCAGCCTGTCCTTTTCTGCCTCTCCATCCTGTCCCTCCCCATCAGTCACAGCCACTGAGGACCATTTCTAAGCATCTGAGGAGGGAAGCTACTGGCACAAAATCCTTCACATAGCCCTGTCCTACAAATAGGCACCAACTGTTTTTCCAATATTAGTGAGAGAACAAGGGAAACCATTAGTAGTGAGGGCATCATGTCAGTTGGAGAAATAAATTACTTAGAGGAATTACTCATAGACACTAACCCGGGGATGAATAGTCCCCTTGTCCCTTCTAAAATGCCAGGGGAAGTCCCGTCAGTCAATTGGGCCCTTCTTAGAGCTTTGCTTTCCAAATGTTGAGATTAAAGGAGGTGAGTGATGTTTCCTCTGCTTGGAAACCTTAGCTCTCAGCCCAGGGTCTAGTTACAAAGAGGCAGTGGAGGCCTGACTGAAGCTCTGGGCTCCTTTCATGAAGAGAGAGAGGGGAGTAGTTAATAACCCACAAATGACTCACAAATAACAGGAAAGCTGTTCGCAAATTTCACATGTAAATGCCTAGCAGCCACCCCCCACGCGTGCTCAAAGAGAAATGAGCAAGAGATCTGACTCCAGGAGTCTTTCCACATTTACAGCTAGCTCTGCCAGTCTGTGTCTTTGCTGTGTCTCTAGATGTGAGTGTCTCTGGATGCTGGTCTGTAGGAGATGGTATTTTGGGGGCAGCTGCAAGGGAAAGAACTGTTCTGCTACTTACACAGCGCCGCAGCCTCAGCCTGAGGGTCTTCAGATTCTCCCCCAGGGAGTTCACATGCTCCTTGATGTCTGGGTCGTGGTTCTCAGCTTGGGGCATCACCTCCTCCAGGTAAAACTGGATCATCTCAGACAAGGCTTGGCAACCCAGGTAACCCTAAGGGCAGGAGCCAAAGGTGAGTGAGAGATTGGTGGAGGTGGCTGGGAGGAGGGGCTGCTGCAAATAGCTTGAGAGGACAGCTTGGTTCCAGCGATCCTCCTTCACCAGAAGCCTCCCCCCAAGGACTGAGCCTTTTGTAAACCCTCTGGCTGCTATGTGCTGAGTTAAGATCTTCCCACTTCTCGTTTTCAAAGCGAAGGAAACAGACCCAATTCCCTGCAATCAGGAAGCAGAGCCTCCCTTCCCTTAATCAGGCTGCACACTCCCCCAGCACCCCACCCCTGCTCTCACCTTAAAGTCCTCCAGCAAGGACTCCTTTAACAATATGTTGTCCAGCTGATCCTTCATTTGCTGCATGAAGAACAAAAGGAGAATGAACTTGAGGTTTGGGGAAATAACTGAAATGCAGTCTTTTTGATGCCCTTGCGTTTCGAGTTTTTTTTTGTTTGTTTGTTTTTGTTTTTTTAAATCAAATTGGCTCTGGCCCAAAATATCAAAAGGGGAGTTTTAAAAACAGGATTCAACAGTGATGGGACCATCACTTAAATCTGGTCCTCCTCCTCAGAGTCAAGTTATTTAAAAAATCTGGCCGATTTTGAAGCGAAAGCAGAAACTTGACTCAGTCCTGGTCTTCTTTCTGCAGAGCTACATTCGGCTTTAAGGAACACCTATGTCAACCCTTTGGTGCCTCGAGCCCCCTCTCATGTCCTGTTCTCTGCTTTTCTTTCTCCCCACTGTAGACATCCAGTTCAGCTTGGAAAGATCCCAGGGAATAAGAAGCTCCTTCTAATGCAGGTTTCCCTCATGTAGAGTGCTTCCCCAAACCACTGGTCTTTCAGGTCTGCAAAGGCTCTAAGCAGAGGCAATTTAAGTTTCCCTGTTACAGGGCATGGGGAGCATCTTCACCTCAAATCAGACCTTTCTTTACTTCTCCTAGCCAATGAAGTATAGAGCTCTAGCAGGTTGTTATAAGAAGTTTCTCAGCATGAGAAAGAATGCATTTACTTTTTAAGGCAGCTTTTCCTGCACATTTACTGTATCATCTAGCTTAGCTTAACTCATTAAACCTATGGCTTGATCTAGGATTCTCTTAAGAATTTAAGTTTGGGGAAATAGGTGTTGGGGATGGAAGTGGAGGCACAGGAGGAGGGTCTTCTTATAGCTCCAGGAAAATGCCTAGTTCAGGCAGTCCCAGGAAGAGAGAAAGCACAGGAGGGAATCATACTCACAAAGAAAGTCTTCACTCTGCTGAAGGCATCTCGGAGGTCTCGAAGCATGTGAGGCAGGTTGCCTGGGAAGCGGGTGCAGCTGTTCTCAGACTGAGTGCCCTGGCCTGGGCTGGCCCTCACCCCAGTCAGGAGGACCAGGCAACAGAGCAGTGCTGAGCTGTGCATGCCTTCTTTTGCAAGTCTGTCTTGTGGTTTGGTTTTGCAAGAGCAAGCCCCTGATGTGTAGACCTTCACCTCTCTGTCCCCCTTTTATATCGTAAGCTCAGGGAGGCCTCTTCATTCATAAAAAGCCACAATCACAGGTTTCCCGGCACAGGATTTTTTCTGCTTAGAGCTCCTCCTTCTCTAACCTCTCTAATAAACTTAGTTTTCAAATTTTGCATCGTAAGCAAAAAGGATTGGTTGAACATGAACTTCTGCACAGCTATTTTTAGGATGGGCTACCTCTCTTAGAATAATTTTTTAGCTTCTCAATTTACAAAAGTTGATTTCCTGGGGAGAACAGCTGTTCTGTGCGCAGAGGCCCGCAGTTGTGGGTTCCCATTCACGTGTTCCTAGGTCACATTGACGTGGACAAATTGCCCATTCCAGAATACAATGGGATTGAGAAATAATTGGGTCCCCCCAACCCAGGGTGAATACCCAAGACTTCTCCTTGCTAACTTAGACAGTCACCTTAGGTCTGTGGGCCTTAGTTTCCCCAAGTAAAAATGAGGAGGTGGGCTAAATATCCTCAAAGCTCCCAAGCAGCTCTTCCATTTTACCTTCCAGAGACCAGCTTCCTACAGGACAGGCAGGGTCACAGGATGTGCTCCAGGCTCCTTTACCCTGATTTCATTTGAATTCTCAGGCGCATGTTTCCTCTTCTTCAGCTGTCCCAAGTGTCCCCCACCCCAACTGTGCTTGGGGGAAGTGGGTAAGAGTAGTCTGCACTTGCCGAAAGCTTGTTATATGCTAGTCAGGTAGTGCTCACCATGACCCCTACCATCTCTATTTTATAGTGAACAAACTGAGGCACAGAGAGGTTACATCACCTGTACAAGGGTACACCAGTGCCAACTGAGAATTTGGTTCCCTCATCCTACTCTATGCCATCTCCAACACATAGAATGAAACCTTGGATTAAATTGGCCTTAGAGTTTCTTTTAGTTGTAAGCTTCTGTGGCTGGAGTCTAAAGTCTAAAAGATGGGGAGGAAGAAGTTGAAATAACAGGGAAAAGAAGTCAGGATTCCATGGAGGCTGGATAGGAGGTCCCTTACTTTCCTCTTACCTATCCCTACTTCCCCTTCCCAAAGAAGCCTTAGTAGTGTTGTCTTGGATTTGTGTGTGTGTGTGTGTGTGTGTGTGTGTGTGTGTGTGTGTGTGTGTACAAGGTAAGGGGAGCCAGTTGAGTTGTGGCGTGGAGCATTGCTCTACCTGGGGAAGGACCAGGGCAGTGACATCAGGACTTCTTCAGATATCTGCAAAGTCTCTGGGGATCCTTTGAGACTTCACCTTCCCCTTCCACAGGGACTTTGCCTGCCGTTCCAGTTTAGACTGTAACTGGGAGGAACACTGGCCTAGGTGCAGGAGGCCTGGGCTCTGCCTTGGCCCTGTCACTCTATACTCAGGGCAAGTCACTCATCCTCCCTGTGTCTGCTTTTTATCTGTCCCAACAGGGCAACAGCACTTGTCCTCCTGCCTGCCAGGCAGCACTGAGTTTAAGTAGCCATGGACCCAGATGGAGGGCATTCCCAGTGTTCTGCTGGGTCTTCACCTTCCTGCATCAGCAATGGGACATCTCCAATGGCAGAAGGTTCTGAGCCTGCTCCACTGGAGAAGGTCACTCACTGCAAGGGGCGCAAACACCTTGGGGCCCAGCCAGCATAGAGTGAATGGGAGGGAGGGATGAGAGGGCCCAGGCCCAGCCTATGGATGTCCGTGCTGTGGTGACCTATGGATCAGGGTCAGGGGACTGTGGTGTCTCTTCCCAACTCTTCAGGGAGTGTCAGTGTAGAAACCTAAGAATCAGGAAGTGAGAAAGAGCCTTCTAGAAACTAGTATGGAGCTAACTCAGAACTTACTGGTCCTGCCAGCCTTACACTGGCTTAAGGGTTCTGTCTGAGTTCTGCTGCCAGGAAGCAGAGAGAAGGGGACCAGGACCTGGGTTTTCCCTGCTTGCACCTTTCTCCTTCCCCCTCAGCTCCTGGGTTTTCTGGGCTGTGTCCGTGTTAGCCTGCAGGGTTAGCCCCCTCTCTGAGCTGGGTGTTCCAGAAGTGGACTCAGCATAGACACCAGGCAGGCCAGGGGTTCTGAACTCTGGGTGAGGCTGTGAACCCCTCCTTCCTTTGTTTCCCATCATGCCCTGTGCTTACCTTACTAGGAAACTTACAACCCTACCATGGTTGTCATTCGTGTACACATCGTGCCTTGCCCAATCAGCTTTGAGCTCCCTGAAACAGGACATTGTTTTATTAATCTTTGCATACTTGGTACCTAGCCCAAGTCTGGCCCGTGGAAGGATCAGCTATACTTGGGATGGGCATAGAAGAGTGCCCTGTGAGCCTGGAGGGTGTGAGGCTAAGGAGGTGGTCTGGGCACAGGTAAGCACTCAGAAGGAAAAGGAGAGTGACTCAGGGAGGCAGGCAGCCTCCCTTCAATTTTCTTATTATTTAAGATGTGTGTGCAAATACACACACACACACACACAATGTCAGGGAGAAGGGAGTGTAAAAGCCATTTGTACCTTTCTTTCATCTATAATCTATTAAATAGGGTTGAGGTTAGGATCTGACTTCTTTTTTTGAGATGGAGCCTTGCTCCATCACCCAGGCTGGAGTGCAGTGGCGCGTTCTGGGCTCACTGCAAGCTCCACCTCCTGGGTTCAAGTCATTCTCCTGCCTCAGTCTCCCGAGTAGTTGGGACTACAGGCGCCCGCCACCACACTCAGCTAATTTTTTTTTAATATATATTTTTAGTAGAGACAGGGTTTCACCGTGTTAACCAGGATGGTCTCGATCTCCTGACCTCGTGATCCACCCGCCTCGGCCTCCCAAAGTGCTGGGAATACAGGCGTGAGCCACGGCACCCAGCCGGGATCTGACTTCTTTATTTGTTCTGAAATGTGTAGCTAATTATCTCAAGCCATTTGCTGAAGAGTTGATTCTTTCCCCGTTGATTTGAAATTACTGTCCACTCTCATTTCAAAGTTTCAGAATTTAAGTGGTTGGAGAGAACCATAGGCAAGTTCCCTGATGCATGACCTCATTTAACATATGGAGACAACAGCTTCTCCATCAATATGTCTCATAGTATTGCTGTCAAGAGATAGATGTGAACATTTGAGTAAAGACCCTATGCCCTTATATTGACAAGGCAACAAGAACAACAAACAGGACTCCTATTTCTCAAGTTTTTGAAAATATCTGTTCATCTAAAAAGTCACTGAGGTCCACGGGGAAAACTCCCAAACCCATAGGTCATGTTTGAGACATAAATGCCAACACTCACATGTGAGGAGATTTGGGTTTGGATTTTGGTACAAGGCGCTCATGCAAAGAGGGAAGTGAGAAGGCAGGCACCTATGGATGGATAGAGTGTCAACCTGGGCACAATTCAGTTCTGTGAATTTCAAGAGGTCACAAATGCTACTCTCACACTGTGAGCTTCTTGAGGCCAAAAGGCTGAGTCCGGTTTGCCCTCAAGCCTAGATGCATAGCAGGCATCTAATCAAGCTTATTACACCGATTTTAAATGAATTTTTCCAGTTGGGGACACACTGGGAAATCAGAAGGTTGTGGGAAGGCGAATACCTCTCTTCTTCCATCCCTACTCCAAAATATTCTCTCATTTCTGTATTTAGCTGCAAATGAAGGAAAACCTGAGTAAGCATGGCTTTAAAAAAAGGGGGTTTTATTTTATTTTCTGTCTCACTCATCAAGAAGCCCAAAGCAAGCACTCAGATGTCATCCTGGACCCGTTTTTTCTGCATTCTTGTTCTCCTAACCTTTGTTGAGAGGAGATAGGAGAGATAGGAGGTGGTAAAGTCCAAAGGTTTAAAGGCACACCAACCCAGGAGACCCTGATAATCTTTTTAGGAAGCTCCACCACTTTTAGGAAGTTTCACCACTTTAGCTGCAGAGGAATCTGGGCAGACAAGAAGTGCTGGTGTGTGTGTGTGTGTGTGTGTGTGTGCGCACTTATGCAAATAGATTTTGGAGGGTGCTTTCTACAGTTCACAAGATCGTATAAAGAATTTGCCTCCTGTTAGAGCGGTCATTGGCCAACCTCCCCAATAGCACTTGGGTTTTCCTGTTGAGAGGGGGGACTGAGAGACAGGACTAGCTGGATTTCCTAGACCAACTGAGAATCCCTAAGCCTAGCTGGGAAGTTGACTGCATCCACCATTAAACACGGGGCTTGCAACTTAGCTCACACCCGACCAATCAGGTAGTAAAGAGAGCTCACTAAAATCCTAATTAGGCAAAAACGGGAGGTAAAGAAATAGCCAATCATATATCGCCTGAGAGCACAGTGGGAGGGACAACGGCTACCCTCTTTGGGTCCTCTCCCTTTGTACGGGAGCTCTGTTTTCACTCTATTAAATCTTGCAACTGAAAAAAAAAAAATCTGCCTCCCTTGCCAGGCGCGGTCAGTGGCTCACACCTGTAATCCCAGCACTTTGGGAGGCTGAGATGGGTGAATCACGAGGTCAGGAGATCAAGACCATCCTGGCTAACATGGTGAAATCTCGTCTCTACTAAAAATACAAAAAAAATTAGCCAGGCCTGATGGCGGGCACCTGTAGTCCCAGCTACTCGGAAGGATGAGGCAGGAGAATGGCGTGAATCCAGGAGGCGGAGGTTGCAGTGAGCCAAGATCGTGCCACTGCACTCTAGCCTGGGTGACAGGGTGAGACTGCATCTCAAAAAAAAAAAAAAAAAAAAAAAAAAAGGAATCTGCCTCCCAGCTACTCTCATGCTAAGCAAAATGGCAACCTTCTTGGTTACCCCATGCCTTACTGCAATTCCACAGCTCAAACCCGAGAGTGCGGAGCGGGCTAGGAGCCCTGTGAGGGTGGCTCTGAAACAGTGGAGGGAAGGTTCAGGGATCTGGGCTTGCTGGACTCTGGGTTTAGACAGCTTGTTGGGCAACAGGGTCAGCCAGCAGAGAGCAGGCAGGTTGATGATGCAGGCAGAGAAGGTGAGATTGTGGCCATCTTGGGGAGGGGATACAACTGTCCTGATGAAGAAGCCCCTCGGGGCTTGAATCCTACTTGCCATTAGTAGTTATTTTTTAAGGCTGATAACGGGAGTTTCATTTCTTCTTATCCAGGACATTGAGTGTGTAAAATAGCTTCGCCAGCTTGAAATTTCTAGTATTCCCTTGAATAACCTTCCTCAGCTATTTGGACAGAGGCTTCCTCGGAAGCTGTGCTGCAACAGACCCCATGTCCATCATACACCCAAAGTGTGGCCAGCTTGGGGTGCAAGGGGACAGGGGTCTGTGAGCACCGTATTCCTCTGGGCTGTCCTGACATTGGCTTTGATAGTGTCTGGGGTACTTCAGAATAAAGGCCTGGTGGGCCAGAAGTTTAGGAGGAGCCCAGGCTGGGGATGGCCCTTAGGTGGAATGGAACAAGGGTTATGCAAACCGGATTAAGTGCTCTTCCGAGGATCATGGCTGGCAGACACTGCAAACCACAGATGAGCGGAAGGGCTGATCTTTGGGCAGCCAATGTGGAATTCCCCTTTGTGCAACTGTGGCACCACATCAGGCAATTTGGATTTTCCTTAGGGGATGGACACTGTGCTCTGTAACTTCTCATATGAGAAATTTGGCTTATCAGGGACCAGGACACCAGGTGTTGGAACCTTGGCCACCCAGAGGACCATAGCTGTTTCTGCTCTATCTTTATGACTACCTAGGATAACTAGTGGGCTCCTAAGTGTGGGCACAAATCGATTCTTTTAGCTCCAGGACTGTCCCTCTGGTGGGCTTTAGTTTGCTTCAGTCTCCACTGGATGACTGGCACCTCCAACCCAACATATCCAAGCAGGGCTGGGTTTGTAGGTAAGTGACTTCTGCAGTCATACAGGGTCCCATGACTAAAAGAGTCCTCCCCTTGCTCTGCTATCACCATCTTGAAATTCTCAATAACTGTTGAGCAGGAGCTTCCACATTTTTATTTTGTACTGTCCTCCCCTGCCAATTTATGTAGTTGATTCTGGATCTGAGAGTAAAATCATCTCTCTCTGGTTTCACCTTCATCCAGTGCACCCTAGCTCAGTAAATGGAACTATCAATTAACTCTAGAAATGATTTGTTGGTCCCTCCCTTTTCCTTGCCTGTCTATGTTCAATCTGTCACCAGAACCTCCAGATTTTTCTTCATAAACATTTCTCTAATCTACTGATTTGTCTCCATTTCCATCATCACCAACAATGACTGTCTGGTTCAAGCTACTATCTGTTGGTAGAAGAGTTGAGGCAGGACTGGCTTGTCTGTCATAATATAAAAGAGTCTTGGAAGATGTCTGGGGTCCAGGGTCTCAAACTGCTCGTGGCCTTTGGAACACCAAGCTCTGTGCCAAAGGGTGGAAGGCTGCCCTGCTGCACCACAAATCTAAGCCCAGGACATAAAACCCCTCGTGGCTAGGGCTTAGGGCATAAAATCCATTATAGCCTCTGGAATGTGCACAGACTTGTTGGTTGCTCTCCCAGACTCGTAAACATGCTCTCCACTATCTTGAGCAGCACAGCATATTCTATATGTGTCAAAGAAAATGCTAAACTGTCACAGCTATGTTTGATGCACCACTACCTTTCTACCCCCACATCCTCTTGCCCTCAACTGTTTACCCCCAAGTCCTCACCACCTGCTTCTTTGTTCGATCACCAATAAATAATTTGGGCTCCCAGAACTTGGGGCCTTCACAGTCTCCGTACCAGCGTTGGCCCCCTGGACCCACTTTATGCACGCTTAACTTGTCTTTGCTCATTCCTTTGACTCCGCTAGACTTTATAGCCCCCATGGCCTGGTGTTGGGTCTCATCACCCCAACATTATCTTATCTCTCTTGGACTCCAACATAAATGCCAAGTTGGTGTTCTAATATCCATTCTCTAGATGTTCTCCATGTTGTAGCAAGTCACTATTTCCAAGCACTAATCTGATCATGACTCTGTTGCTACTTGAACTCTTCCATGGCTTCCCACTTTCCCTCTCTTGGTCAAATAAGGACTCATATTCTTTTTTTTTTTTTTTGGGAGGGGGGACGGAGTCTCGCTTTGTCACCCAGACTGGAGTGCAGAGGTGCAATCTCGGCTCACTGCAAGCTCTGCCTCCTGGGTTCACGCCATTCTCCTGCCTCAGCCTCCCGAGTAGCTGGGACTACAGGCACCCGCCACCACACCCAGCTAATTTTTTGTGTTGTTAGTAGAGATGGGGTTTCACCGTGTTAGCCAGGGTGGTCTCGATCTCCTGACCTCGTGATCCTCCTGCCTTGGCCTCCCAAAGTGCTGGGATTACAGGCGTGAGCCGCTGTGCCCGGCCAGGACTCATATTCTTAATGTTTTCTATAACTTCCTTTATCATCTGACCCTGCCTATCTCTTCTGCTTCAACTTGCGGCACTCTCCACTTTCTACTTCCCTCTGCACTCCAGCCTCATTGACTTTCTTCTTCTTTTTTTTTCAAATGATCCACATGCTCTCTCTCTCTCTCTTTTTTTTTTTTTTTAAAGAGACAGGGTCTTGCTATGTTGCCCCGGCTGTTTTTGAACTCCTAGGCTCAAGTGATCCTCTTGCCTCAGCCTCCAAGTGGCTGGGCTTACATACATTAGCCACTATGCCCAGTGATTTATCCCCTCTCTCTCCTATCACAGGGCCTTTGCACATTTAGTTCTCCTTTCCTGTTCTCCTCCTGTCTTCATCCTTCAGCTGTCAGCTCAGATGTTCCTTCCTCAAATGAGTTAATCATTCCCCAGTCTAGGTCAGGCCCCCTAGGTGTATCTTCTTGGATCACCTTGCTCCTGCCCTTCCATAGTATTTTATGTCAGTTTGCATTAGACATGTGGCTGTGTGATCATTTGATTGACCTCTGTCTCTCCTGTTAGACTGTGGCCACCTCGAGGGCAGGGCCTGTATCTACTTTTGATGAGTGTTGTTTGCTCAGTACTCAGCATGGTTCTGGGCACATCCAAGGTTCTCACTAAATATTTGTTGGCTGACTGAGCGGCTGAGCATGTGCTTCCTAAACTTTTTGTAGTGCTACATGGCTGTATGTCTGTTGTTCTTCCATCTCTTGTAAAGCATAAGTAGAGAATGGATTCATCTGAAGAAACCACTGTCCTTACAAACTATATGCGTATACCCATTATAGCTTTTCCAGTTTTTAAAAGAATTGATCTGATTACTAATTAGTGCTCTTCCAGGCATATGTTAACTCCCCCATGGCTGCTGGAATGTAAAAATTCTATAGGACGACAGAAGAGGAGGGGGTCTTAGAAATTATCACATTCACGTGTCTTATTTTACAAATGGGCAAACAGAGGCCTGGAGAAGACTTTCCCAGGTCCTAGAGGTAGTTAATGGCAAAGGTAGAATCTGAACGCAATTCTTTTTCAAATCAGTACCTAATTCCTTTACTCACATAAGTATCAAATCACTCTGAGTTCTCTGGGCCTGCAGCAACAATTAGGGGCAGTTGTCTAAGATGTGTGCAGTGTGTGAGGTTGTAGTGGTAAGAAGTTGAAAGTCTATGACAATAAGTTTCCATCCATTAAACAGTTATGAATCTATTTTGTATTCCTTGGGTACCTTAAGTTTAGGAATTGGGGATGATAGTGAGGTTGGCTTAGATATTTTTGTGTCAGGGGAAGACTTCGAGCCTTGGAATATTTTCAGACAGAACGGCATTTCTATTTTGTCTCTGATCCATGAGTGTCACAGTATTAAAAAGCGTAGTTTGGCCTGCCTTCCCACTGCAGTACCCCTACAGGAGCAAGACCTTCCAGAAACCTTATAAAAGAGAGGAGAGGGGCTGGGCGCAGTAGCTCGCGCCTGTAATCCCAGCACTTTGGGAGGCTGAGGCAGGTTGATCACTAGGTCAGGAGTTCAAGACCAGTTTGGCCAACATGGTGAAACCCCGTCTCTACTAAAAACACAAAAATTAGCTGGACATGGTGGCAGGTGCCTGTAATCCCAGCTACTGGGGAGGCTGAGGCAGGAGAATCACTTGAACTTGGGAGGCTGAGGCTGCAGTAAGCAGAGATCACAGCACTGTGCTCCAGCCTGGGTGACAGAGCGAGACTCTGTCTCATTAAAAAAAAAAAAAAAAAAAGGAGACAGTTGATTACTTCCCATCATCTTGGCCATTCTGGTCCTTACCTCTAAAATGTGCCACTGACTCTCAATCTTCCCCATACTCTGTTTTGTGCATTTTGGATGCACAGCTTCAACACACGTGAAGATGCAGGTGCTTCCTCCAACCTTGGATTCATGCTACTTCCACTATGACTGTCATTTGCTAGTTAGCTCATAGACTAAGGAAGAAGGGAAAGGGAGTGAGTGCGAGTAACTGCGTCCAGCCTTGCCCTGGGTTCCCTAAGTCAGCTGTTGGTAAACTATGTGGATCCCTTTAAAGTCTTCAAAGTTATTGAGGACCCCCAAAGAACTTTCACTTATGTGGGTTATATATACTTACATATATACACACACACACACACACATATATACACACACACATATATATAAACGTTTATCATATTAGAAAGTAAAACTGAGACATTTTAAAAATACTTCCTATGACATCATTTTAAAGTCATAAACAATAATAAAACCTTACATGTTAACATGGCATTTTTAAATGAGATGTAACTATTTTCCAAACCAAAACACATTTAGCATTGTTCTGCATTTTTTCCCAAGCCTCTTTAATTCTCTGGCTTGATAGAAGCAGGATCCTCACAACTGCTCCTACATCCGGTCTGTTGTAATACGCCGTTTTAGTCGTAGCATAAGAATTTTCCCTTGGAAGAGGGAAGACCTCTCAGGGTTTCTCAGACCACCCTTAGAGAATGAATGCTGTATGTGTTTCACAGAAATCTCTGGGTGAGGACAAGTGGGAGGAGAATGATCAAAATGTGGCCTCAGAGGCAGGTGCAGAGGATGTACCAACAGGGCACTTGGCCTGGGTAGATAAGGGAGAAGCCCACTGCTGTCTTCTTTATTCAGAGTTTCCAAATAACCAGGGTGGTCTTTCAGTTTAGCAGCTCCTGTGAGCCTCTCACATGTCACGGAAGCTACAGTGCCTCACAAGCAGTGTTTGTGGTTTCAAGTCAAAACCCATAGGAGTTCTGGGGTTGATTTGCCAGTGACCTAGCATTACTGTAAACCCCTTCTCCAAGGGGCCCCAGGCCTAGGACTAGGTTCTAGGGGCTGGGTGTGGTCAAGGGGCACAGAGCTGTTGGACGGACTCTGCTGCAGGCTTATTTTGGGCTCTGCTTTTTTCTTCTGCCTTTCGTTCTCCTCTCTCCCTCCTCTTTAATTTCAAGGGGCATTAAAAACCCTGCTGAGTCTTTGGTAACCCTTGTGCTTTCTCAGTTTTTAGAACAACATTGAAAATAAAAACAGACATTTCCTAGCTCCACTGGCCAGAATTTATCCAATTAAATCAATATCATTGGCTTGCCATTCTCTTCTCATCCCATGCAGATTTGCCTGGCACACACAGTAGGTGGGTTCTAAGTGCTCTGGAGAATTTAGAAATCATTTCCTAAGGAGGGCACCCTTTTAGGAACTGGTCAGACATTGTGTGGTCAGATTAAAGCTCAATCCCTGGTTGCCCACCTGACTGTGGGAGACCATCTATAGAAGGAGGGGAAAAAAACTCTTTTTCCCCTGGTGCTGGACTAAGAGCTCCAGAGGCCCTAAGTTGTCTCAACCTTCAGATACAGTTCAAAATAGTTTAAGGAGACCCAACAAGGTTCAGATACTCTTTTGATGATTTTAAAAAGTATTCCTCTTAAGATTAAAATACTTGAAATACTTAAAATACAATGAATACTTTATAACAGTATTATTCTTTCAAGTAATTAAGGATAATCTGTTTGTACCTTTTGTACTGTTTGGCTTTTGGGTGATCTGAGACTGTTCCCAGCAAGAACCTTGAATTCAGGTGCCTCAAGCAGTGGGTTGGATATAAATTGGTATCAGGTAGTCAGTTGGTTTCACGAAAGTGGCTAAGGGTTGTGCACTTGAGCCTCTCTTATGTGGCAGACCTTATATACCTCTGACAGCAAAGGCTGGAAATGCCTTCCCCACTTTGCTCAATCCCCAGCCCTACCCTGGGTCCAAGTGTTCTGTTACTGGAAACCCCAAGATGTGCTCTGTCTTTGGGCTTGTCTTTGCAGCAGAGCCTGGTGGTTAAGTGTGCGGGCCCTGGAGTCAGACTGGATTTGCAACCCAGCTCTGCCCTTTCCCATCTGTGTGAACTTGGACAAGTTTCTGAGCTTCCCTGTGGGACACTGTCTATATAAAATTGGAGATGATAATTGGCAGTGTCATAGTGTTGCAAGGGCGGAATGAGTGACTGTACACAATGCTTGGATGAATACTTGACATACAGCAAGTAGTCAGTGCATCCGAGGTGTAGTGGCTGATGATTTTCCTCGGGAATACTCAGCTGCTAAAAGCTAAGTATGTCTCTTCATGTATCTGAAGACTTGGAACAGAACAGGTTTCAACTCTAATATTTTGAGGATGTTACAGGGAGACAGAGAAGTCAGTCTCATAGTAGAAAGACTGTCTGGCTCAGGCATTTACGAGACCCAGTTTCCAGCCCCGGACCTTCTACTGTGAGATCCCAAACAAGTTCCTTTTCATCCCTTGGCCTTGCTTTCTGCATCAGTAAGCCAAGAGCTTGCCAGAGTTGTTCTTCTAAGAAGATTTCCAAAGCTACTGCCCTTGAATTTTGTGATTCCCCTATCTCTCCTCCCAGCCTGCCCCTTCTGTTCCCCTTGGCAGGAGTGAGCGAACATGAGTGGTTCTGATACACATTTTCCTTCCTTTCCAAACCCACCAGGTCAGCACAAGACCAGGCTCTGTCAGCCTCTTCTAGCTCATAGCTTCTGCCTAGCTCTGGAAGTGCCATTCTGTAAGAGAAACAAAACCTTTTCCTCCGGCAGCTTTTGCGTGTGTTCACCTGTATTTCCTTCTCGCAATCCTGGCCCCCAGCACTTTGAGGTTGCAGTTTCGTTGTGAGTCAGGCCTGCTGAGAGCAGTGGAAATCAGAAGAGCCTCCACTTGGTAGGGGAGGACGTGATGCTGCCTTTTCCTCAAGAGCATGGCCCTGGGGGTGGCGGGGGTGTGGAAGGGAGGTGGTCACCTTACGGAAGTGGATTTCTCACATTGACTGTTTCAGGGAGAAAAGAAGATTACTGGAAAGCCCTAGAAAGCGCTTCACATCTCTTTCAGAAAGAACTTTGCATTCTTAAGCAATTATCTGCACCACGCAGTGAAATGTCTGTGTTGCTTTGATGCCTGCGTGACACAGGCCTATGCCAAGGAGGAAGTGTTCATGGCGTAGTTGACTCCCGACATAGGATTCAGATAATAAATTCCCTTGAGAGAGGTGACCATGGGATGCTGGATTCCCATGGCAGAGCACAGTGAGGCCAGTCTGGGTGCTGGTTCAGTCCCAGGAGTTGCCAGCTGCTCTGGGCTTTGAAGTCTTAAAGTCCCCCAATGCCTCCATTGCATCCCATGGGAAAAGGCAAGCAGGTAGGGAGGAATGACCAGTGCTGGAAACAGGATATCTGACCCCTGTGAAAACCACTGTGGATGAACACTCAAGCCATGCAGGCTCTGGATCAGCAGATTCTTGTGTCCTTGAAGGAGGGTCCATGCAGATGGACTTCAGGTAGACTGAAGACCCATGGAACACAAACATATGGATAATGCAAAATAATACATACACCACCCCTAATTTAGAAGTGCCTGTTTTCTATGGACTTGAGTGGCAACCATTGGCTCTTCCTTAACCCTGCTTGTGAGAAATCCTTTATGAAATCACCAGCAACTGCTAGAGAGCCAGGAGGTCAAATACAGCGGTGGGAAAGAAGCCATGAAAATGATGCTGAAATCCCTGGGTGGTTCTAATCCCGAAGGCGGAGCTCCTGTGGGGCTGATTTGTGAGCGGGGGCAGGTTGGGAGGAGAGTAGATCATCTGGGAGCAGGTGGTTAAGCAGGGCAGAAGGTTAGCATTTCAATGGAGGGCCTACAGCCCCTCAGAGGGGAAAGTTCAGAGGGACCTCCAGAGAGGGCAGCTAGGGAGAGGGAGTAGAGTGTGACAGAAGTTGGCCCAAGATGACCTTGACTATTTCAGATGTTGCCTGAGGTTGTTCATATGTCCAGTAGGAGAAAGAAGCTGTCCTTTGTAAATCTCATAGACCCGTAGCTCCCAAGAACCTGAACTAAGTTTGATGCTATTTATAGTGTAACCCAATTGCTTTGTAGACTGGGAATGAATCAACATTTATAAGTAGAGTTTCTACAAAGATGTTGCTCCAAGTTCCAAAAAAGTGACTTACAGACATCTGTGCAAAATTGGAAAGCTACCTGAACCAAAGTGTATAAACATATATCTGGTCAAAGGGGTTGCACGATATAAACTGTGTGTTCAGGAGAGGTGGTGACGGGGACTTGGGGTAGGGAAGGGAAAGGGGAGGGATATAGGACATCCTCAGAGGGTGTCATGAGCAAGCTGGCCTCACCAAAGCTCTGCCATTGGAATCCAGAATCCCATATAAGTCTTCACCAAGGATACCCTATCATATATGTAAGATGGAAAGCATAATGATACTTACCTCCTGGCTATGAGAAAAAAAATGGGATAAATGCTTGTCATAGTGCACGGCGCATAGCAAGCACTCAGTGACTTCTACCTGACAAACCATGGCTTGCTCTACAATAACTGTAACTATACTGAGACTACTACAGCTACTACGGCCAGTACTATCAGGACAGCTATGACTGTTGATACCACCACAATTTCTCTTTCTCTTCTGGGCTTCCTGAAATGACTTTGAACAACCAAAGACTGGTGCAAGTGGAGGGAGAGTTAATGTCCCCACAGTGCTTTCTGTGTGAGTGAGGGTTGGCTGGGGACTAAAAGGCAAGGTCCTTGGTGGAGTGGGACACAGGAGCTTCTGGTCACTGTGACCATAGCTGGGATAGCTGGGGCTTCTGTTTCATTTCAGGTAAAATCAGAGGGCTTTAGAGTAAACGGGAGGGGAGGAGGAGAGACTGAGTTGCAGCAGGCCATATTGAACCAGAACTTGCTTCTCTATAGGCTGCAGTGGTAGGAAAATTGGGGTTGAAGCTTCTAGGGCCACTGTAACCAGGGTGTGGTCCTGTGGAAATGGTGTGAGGGATTCTGAGCTCTTCACATTGACCCCACCCTTCTCCCCAGTACTTCCCACCCTAGCTGAGCTTTTAAAGGTCATGTGGACGTTCATTCAGCTGTAGTTACTGCCATCAACCTTCTGAGAACAACCAAGTTAACATGTTAAATTCTGTTCTCCAGCCCCCAAGCCACAGGCGAACAGAATGCATTCTTAAGGTCTTAGTTTTTTCAAACCACCAAGACAGGTTCACTTTTCAAAGCACTCATTTTATCAGCAAAACTCCACTCTCATAAACCATCAGTGGCAGCCCAGGGCTTTCAGAACACAGCCCAACCTAGCTTGACATTTGCACTCCCAAATGCCTTCACAAATTTCCTTCCCACAGGTTCTCTGCACAAGATCTCTGACCAAAACAAGGGGGCTCTCACTATTGTCAGAATATGCCCTGTACTCTCCCGCCTCCTTACTTCCACGCATGGCTTCACTGGCCTGCAATGACCACCCTCCTTTTTTCCAACAGAATTCTTTCAATTCAGCACTACCTCTTCCATGAGCCTTCCTTTAACAACCTGACTCCACTGAGATTTCATTTAAAAAAAAATCCTCCAGTGCTTATGACCATCCTTGGCAGTATTTTGTGTACCCTGCCTTAGAGTTGTGAAATGTCTTTGCCTGCATGGATGCATGTGTGCACATATGCATATGTGTGGATGTATTGTGTGTATTTCATCCCTGTGGCCTGGACCCATGTTTTATATATGCCAGAGATAGAGAGGAGACACAGTCTAGCTTGGTGTGTATATTTTTCTCATTTTGGCTAAGGCACAGGTTTACTATTCTCAAATGGTAAAGACCTAGGTCCGGGAAAAGGAGGCCTGGGTTTTGGTCTTTCTTCTGTGTGACTGTGAAGCTGTCTTCCACCTTCAATGAGTCTTGATTTCTGTCTCTGTGAAATGGAGAGACTCCTCAGTTCTTTCTCCTGCTTTACAGAGGATCAAAGAGATGTGTCAATAGGTTAAAATACTTAAAAGCCACAAAATAGCTAAATGCATGAAAGAGCCCCTCTGTGGTCTTGTCCTTGACTCAAGAAGGGAGGCTCTGGTGGCTTTTCTTAGAACCAGTGGTAGGACTAGGATCCAGGAGTTTCTCCTCCCCAGCCATGCCACAAACCACCAAGCCACACAATCTTTTCCTGAGCTGTGTTATCCTTTCCACTGCACCATGTGGTGCAGCCTGTCAGGTCTCGCTTTCCTTTCCACCAGCCACATTCATAGCCATGGGAATCCGTGTTTTTCAGCAAGCTTCCTTCTAAAATCCCCCTCTGCCCAGGGTTCCTGGGGACCCTGTGGACCTTCCTTCCTTGTGACATGGTTGGGGAAACACACTGGTCTGCAGACCTCTTATTCATCTTCACGATCCCGGAGGTGGCTTGAGCAATCTTATCTGTTATGTGAGTGTGCTCACATGTGTGTGTGCGTGTGTGACTCTTTGCAGCTGTTCTATGACTAACTGATGCCAGTTATCTGATACTGTATACTATGTGCCCACCATATGCTATAGATTGAGACATGTGCTGACCCAAGCCCTAGACCCCAGGCGAGGCCAATGGCAAACTACTACCTGTCTTAGTTGGTCTCCCCTATTGCTCTTTGATGTCTTACTATGTATAAGACACTTCATATTGTTTCATTTTAAGTTTTACAACAATCTAAAGATTTGATCCAATCATTAATTCTATTTTACACTAGCATAAAATAAGGCTCAAGTCTCCTGATAATCAGTTCATTCTTTTACCCATATCTCCATGCAGAGACAAATAATGTGACTCCAATAATTAAATTTTTTTTTTTTTTTTTGGTCTCAACAGCTTTAGAGGTACAAGTGATTTTTGGCTACCTGGATGAACTGTACAGTGGTGAAGTCTAGGATTTTAGTGCACCTTGTCCAGGCCTCTGACACCTCATCCCCTTCCCTCATTGCCCCCCACTGCCCCAGGACCAGATTAGCTGAGGCAGAAGCAGTTAGAGGTGCTGGAAAGTTGTTAGGGTTTTTACCATCTCCAGAATCTGCTTAGCACATGCCTCAACCTAAGGCAGTGCAGGCAGGACGGAGGCAAGAGCCTTGATTCTATAGGGGTTTCTCTTAGCCCAGATTCCAGAAAGTTGAGGATGACATGATAGATGACCTTTGATATCTTTCTTCATTCCTTTCTGCTAAGTTATTCTCTGTTGTGCGGTGCCTGTGTGTGTAAGGCATTTCCAGGTAGATGAGCTTTCCTGAGTCCGGTCAGTTTTACCATCTCATCTGCTGATCAAGATGTAAAAGATGGACCGTGTATGTCGTATCCACGAATAATCAGATACCAATCAGAATGCCAGAGTGACCTTTTCCTTTTCCTTCTTGGAAAGAAAGAGATTGTTTCAAGGGACAGCTGTAGGGTTAGATAGAGAGGACTGACTGGAAAGTGATTTGATGATCTGAAGTCCTGGCATTCCAAGAAGGTTGCTCTGGGCTTATAGTACAGTACGAGAGATCTTTGTTGAACTGAAGAAGATGCTCTGACCATTAGGGTCATTAGACACTATGAAACCTTCTCATTGAAGTTCCCTTTTTGGAAACTGCTAAACATTGTATCCAACAGGTAATTTTAAAACCCTTATCCCCTGCCCTTCTGAGGATCCAATGACCGTTATACCACCCCATATGCCTTTGCGAACCCATAGCTTAGCTCCCACTTGTAAGTGAGAACATGGGTATTTGGTTTTTGATTCCTGAGTTATATCACCTAGAATAATGGCCTCCAGTTCCATCCAAGTTGCTGCAAAAGACATTATTTTATACTTTTTTATGGTTGAGTGGTATTCCATGGTGTATATATACCATATTTTCTTTTTTTATGTTTCAGTAGCTTTTTGACTTTTAAGCTCAGGGTACATGCGTAGGTTTGTTATATAGGTAACCTTGTGTCATGGGGGTTTGTTGTCTTACTAATAACTAATGGGTATTAAGCCTAGTACCCATTGGTTATTTTTCCTGATCCTTTCCCTCCTCCCACCCGCCGATAGGCCCGGTGTGTGTTGTTCTCCTCTATGTGTCCATATGTTCTCATCATTTAGCTCTGACTTACAAGTGAGAACCTGTGGTATTTGGTTTTCTGTTCCTGTGTCAGTTTGCTAAGGATAATGGCCTCCAGCTCCTTCCTGCAAGGATGTGATCCTTCCATCCTGCAAAAGATGTGATCTCATTTTTTTCACTAATTGGTTGGTGGGCACTTAGGTTAGTTCCATATCTTTGCAATTGTGAATTGTGCTGCAGTAAACATATATTTGCAGTTAGTTGTCTTTTTGATATATGTATAGTGACTTCTTTTCCTTTAAATAGATACCCAGTAGTGGGATTGTAGGATTGAGTGGTAAATGCACTTTAAGTTTTTAAAGAAATCTCCATACTGTTTTCCATAAAGGTTATACTAATATACATTTCACCAGTAGCGTATAAGCGTTCTCTTTTCACCACATCCACACCGGCATCTATTGTTTCTTGACTTTTTAATAATGGCCGTTCTGGCTGGGGTAAGGTGGTATCTCATTGTGGTTCTTCCAGTAATTTTTAAAAGGCTAAAAAATGTCATCAGGGCATGGTCCTCTCATTGTGCCATCCTTTCAGTATCCCAGAAAAAAACCTGAGCCCCATGGCATGTTCTGTTTCTGTCTCTGATTGTGGCCTCCTTCCCCCTCTACTGCAGGGGAAGGAAAATACCCAGCACCTCCCAGGTAGAAAAAGAGGGAAAAAATGTAAAATGTAAAAACCCAAGCTCGGCAACTATAGAAGATAAACAACGTTGAGTCTCAATATGGTTCATCGGCAGAATTTTCCCCAGAGCCAACGGCCTGTGTCAGAGCTACATTTTCCACTCCGGCTACTGTGATTTGGTTGTAGCACTCTTGGTTTCTTTCCTTTTGGTGGAGACAGACTCTGACGCAAGTTTAAGGCTCTGACAGGTGTCTGGGGGTTTACGAACTTGTCCGGGCCTCTGACACCTCATTCCCTTCCCCCATTGCCCCCGACTGCCCCAGGACCAGATTAGCTGAGGCAGAAGCAGTTAGAGGTGCTGGAAAGTTGTTAGGGTTTTCACCATCTCCAGAATCTGCTTAGCATGTGCCTTAACCTAAGGCAGTGCAGGCAGGACAGAGGCAAGAGCCTTGATTCTATAGGGGTTTCTCTTAGCTCAGATTCCAGAAAGTTGAGGATGACATGGTAGATGACCTTTGATATCTTTCCTCATTCCTTTTTGCTAAGTTATTCTCTGTTGTGCGGTGCCTGTGTGTGTAAGGCATTTCTAGGTAGAGGGGCTTTCCCGGGTCTGGTCAGTTTTACCACCTCATTTGCTGATCAAGATACGAAGATGGACCGTGTATGTCGTATCCACCAATAAACAGATACCAATCAGAATGCCAGAGTGACCTTTTCCTTTTCCTTC
Source organism: Chlorocebus sabaeus (assembly GCF_047675955.1). NCBI lineage: Eukaryota > Metazoa > Chordata > Mammalia > Primates > Cercopithecidae > Chlorocebus > Chlorocebus sabaeus. The sequence continues at coordinate 22,715,054 of NC_132928.1, read as the reverse complement.
TTTGTAAGAAAGAGATTGTTTCAAGGGATAACTGTAGAGTTAGACAGAGACGACTAATTGGAAAGTGATTGGTTCATTATCAGGATGGAGCTGGGCAAATTCCCTGCAGCTCTGCTGCTGGGTGTGACCAGGAGGTCCTTAGGTTGTTGTTGTTGTTTTTTTTTTGTTTTTTTTTGTTTTTTTTAGATGGAATTTCAGTCTTGTTGCCCAGGCTGAAGTACAATGGCATGATCTCGGCTCACCGCAACCTCCACCTCCTGGGTTCAAGTGATTCTTCTGCCTCAGCCTCCCTAGCAGCTAGGATCACAGGCGCCCGCCACCATGCCCGGCTAATTTCTGTATTTTGAGTAGAGACAGGGTTTCACCATGTTGGCTGGTCTCGAACTCCTGGCCTCAAGTGATCTGCCCACCTTGGCCTCCCAAAGTGCTGGGATTACAGGTGTGAGCCACCGTGACTGGTCCCTAGGTTTTGACTTTGGCTCTCTGCACACTGTGCTCAGTCCCAAAGCTTCCTGTGCCCCATGCCCAGCCCCAGTGCCCTCTCACTAGTGCTTTGGCTTTCAAAGCCTCAGTGTGGTTTCCTTCACCAAGAACTTCACCGTCACCAGAGTCTCCTTTCTCCTCCCCCTGTAAAAGCCCCATTTTCTTAAAGGTAACTGGCCAACTGAACATTTTAAAAAATAGGTTGTAACTGCACCTTTCACCCTCCCAGAAAAAGATTTGTAGTTTTCACTGATAATATCCCAGACAGGGTGTCTAAATTGGCACGTCCTTGGCTCTGTGCGTGTGTGTGTGTGTGTGCATATGAGTGGGGGCAGGGAGGTCCTGGGTCTTCCCAGGCTGGTTGGATTTATCATCTCATCTGCCTTTCCCAACATTTAAGATGAGCAGTGCCACTCACGGGCAGATGCCCATTTCTCTGGAATTGCCCCAACCTGGTAATATTTGTGGCTTCTGAGGGCTGAGTCTGAGATGCCTTCTCTTGGTTCCAAGATTCTAAGAAAGTCTGGGGAACAGAATAAAAGTCTACCCTGGAAATAGTATACAAGCAAACCAACTGCCCACCCACTTCCTGAGTGAACATTGCTGAGTGTTCCTGAGTCAGGGGCAGACCTAAATTCCTTAACCATCTTTTTCTTCCCTTTCCCAACCTGGCATGGCCTCACACCCCTCCACCCCTCCACCCCTCCATTAAAGGCTATATTTATGAGCAGTGATGGATGTTCCCTGACAGGGCCACCCTAGAAAAAATTGGGTAATGACAAAAACATGATGCTCTGATTGACCCTTTGTGGTTTAGCACATTCACAATTTCACAATCCCCCAGCCCCCTTTTTTTTTTGTTTGAGATGGAATCTTGCTCTGTTGCACTTGCTGGAGTGGAATGGGGTGATCTCGGCTCACTGCAAACTCTGCTTCCTGGGTTCAAGTGATTCTCATGCCTTAGCCTCCAGAGTAGCTGGGATTAGAGGTGCATGCCACCACGCCCAGCTAATTTTTGTATTTTTAGTAGAGACGGGTTTCACCATGTTGGCCAGGATGGTCTTGATTTCCTGACCTCGGCCTCCTAAAGTGCTGGGATTACAGGTGTGAGCCAGTATGCCTGGCTAGACGTATGCATCTCTCTTAAGCCCATCTTACAGGTGAGGAAACTGAGTTCAGAGAGGTGATGTGACCAATCTAAGCCCACACAGCTGGTAAGTGTCAAAACCAGGATTTGAACCCTGGGCAGTGTGGCTGCAGAGGCCACACTCTGTTGTCCCTTAACAAAGCTATGGGGAACTAATTGGCATATTATTAGCTGAAATGAAGTACTTCGTGGTACCTGGCACAAAGGTACCACAATAACTGTTAGTTCCCTTGCCCCAGGAATGGTTTGCGTTTGAATGAAGGGTTTTCAGAATCCATTAGAGTTAGAAGGATTTGCATCTGAGTGCATGAATGCGCTTGTGGGACACCCACGCAAGCCGCTGACAATCATCTGGGTTGGTCAGCCCTGTCCTCAGAGGTTTATACCTGGAGCTAAATCCCAATGGGGCCTTCTGCTGATGACTTTTATAGCTTCTGACATTTCAGTCTCTTCATCTCAGGGAGTTGGTTCTCTGAGGATTTTGGGGGTAACAGTTTTAAAAATAATGTAAGGCAGCTGGTGATGGCTGCTTTAGGGGCAGCATGTGAGCTGGGCCCCAGGAGGGGAAAGCCATGAATCAGGGGTCATGTAGCAAGACAGGGCTTTCCTACAGGCCGGATTTGGTCAGCATGGGTCCCTGGTTCCCTTGAGGGATTCCCCGACTGTGTGGCCTGACAGTCGCGCTCTGGTCGAATGCCTCCGATTCCCCCAGCCGGCCTGACTCACCCTGCATCGCTCAGACCTCTGTCAAGGTGCTGCTTGGAGAGTCAAAGAGGCTGCAGCAGGCAATCCCCTTGCCCACTGCAAGGCCGGTTTGGAGGCTGAACAAAATGGCACATCCTCTCAACTCCGGAAAGGTTGGGCCTTCCTTTCACCCTCCATCTCATGCCTGGAACCTCAAACAGCAGAAAAAACACAACGCAGAAAAAAATAATTATAATAATTATTAATGCTTTCTGCATCTCTAACACCATTCGATTAGTCATAGTCATAGTGCGGGTGCTTGTTATGATAACACCTCAGTGGCTTCCTTAACAGTTGGTAGGGATTAATGACATCATCTGGTCAAAGGGCTAGGGAGGAGTGTGCCTGTTGACAAGAAACAGGGGCTGAGAAGCAGGGGAAGGAGAGTGGGACAGGGAATTGTGGGTGGAAGCCTGGGCTAAGGCTAGCACTAGTGCACCTGAGTCAAGAGGGCAGATCCCTAAGTCAGAGACCACCACTTAATGTTCCAAAGACATCTAGGGGCTCCTGGTTCATGGCTCTTCAGGTGGTGGATGGGCAATGTTCTCCAGTACTTTGGACACCATGGCCAGGCCAATCTCGTTCCATCACCATCACCATCAAGTTATTCCCCAGTTTGGTCACTGGGAGAGACTTCTCATCGGCCACCAGAACAACTCTAAATTCGTATGAACCTTTCAGTTTCCCCACCTGTAACTTGGAAATAAAGATACTGCTGCTGTTATTGGGAGGATACAATGAAATAACAGATGGAAAGTGCCTGGCATGGTACACAGTAGGCACTCAGTAGGTGGTGGTTTATTTCACTCTATTTCTGTGTATGGTCCATCACATCTTGTACTCCAATGTCTGTCACCCGTTCCATGACTCCTGCCCTGCCTCCCACACATTCACTGATTCCCAAGACCCCATGTCCCTCCTTTGTGAAGCCTCTTCCCACTGTTCCAGCTCACACTGACACCCCCTCTCTGAGCTCTTATACTACAGGTGGCCCCGGCTCCTCCTATTGGGTCCTCCCTACTTGTAGAATGGGTGTAAGTTTCATGTTCTCACATAGATTTTAGCTTCTCAAGTTCAGGAACTGGGCTCATTGCTTCTTTTGATTCTCATGCCTGCCAAGTCACAAGGTGAGCAATAGGTTCTTTAGAAGAGACCTGGGAGGTTGGTAGGGGTGGGTGTGTGGCAATGGAAAGTTACCAAAAGTAATGGGGAAACCATCTGGGGCACTTCTGTTTGGGGATTTCCCTGGACCACGTTTCATGACCTGTACCAAGCCCGGTGCTTTGTTAAGCTGGAATCCTCCTATGCTCCCCACTTTCCATACCTATTTCTGCCCATGGCACTCATGTGAATTGGCAAAAGTGCTGTGGGATGGAAAATATTGGAATCTCAGGGAAAAGGGTCAGTGAGTACATCCTTCAGGGCAGGATGTGAAGTCCCAAAACTGCTTCATGCCCAGCAGATCACCAAAACCCTTCCTCCATCTCCCCATGCCAGCTAAAGCAAACTTGGCTATTATGCTCTGGCCCAGGTGTCTCTCAGGGCCTTTCATTCTCCACAAAAAGCTTAGGCATAGAGGCTAGTCTAGATCCAGACACAAGGGCCAGCTGGAGAATTGGGAAGTAGAGTAATGCCTGGCCATCAAGGCTGGTACAGTTCAGCCTGACAACAGTCTGCGGACAGTGGTCTGTTGTGAAAGGGGACGGACATGTCACCTTGAAGCTGCAGCACTTTTCTAGACCTAGCCCACCTTCTTGAACATTTCAGTCTTTTTGCATCCAGCTGGGTATATTCTGTCATACGCACAAGTTGCCTTCGGCTCTAAGGCTGCTTTATAAGAACTAGTCCTGGATGGTGTTTAGTCAGGGATGAGGTTTGAGTTTGCTCAGCCCAAGCAGATATGTTTAAATTACTCTCAGATTGGATGCCTCAAGAACCTGACGTACTCCCCTTCTACTAACCACCTGTTTTCTACTCAACCCAAGCCAACTCACCGTTTGACTCCTTCCCACACTTTTAGGGTTGTGACCTGTAGAATGCTGGAGTTGGAAGGAGCTATAGAGACTAGCTAGTCTACCTTCTTCCTCATTCTATGGATGGGCAGACAGACCCAAGCCTTGGGGGTGATTTGCTATGAGCTTCTTACAACCTCTACATTCTACACATGGATAGAATGTAGTGTACCTTCTTGCTCCTGGATCAGAGCCTGCCCTCAAGTTATCCCCCATAGCCCACTCTTGTTCCGTCAGTTGTGTCTGAATCAAAGGCTCCCTTCTCTTTATTCCTTCTATTAACAGCCTTAAAACTCACCCTCTCCAAGAAAAAGCCTTCTTTGATTAATTCAGGTCATTTTTGTGTGAGGATTTTCCAGAGAAACAGAACCAATAGAAATGTGTGTGTGTGTGTGTGTGTGTGTGTGATTTATTATAAGGTATAAGGTATGGATCATGTGATTATGGAGGCTGAGAAGCCCCATGATCACCTGTCTGCAGTTGGAGACCCAGGAAAGCTGATGGTATAGTTCAAAGGCCAGTTGGAGAGTCCCATGGGCTAGATTCTAGTTCAGTTCTGAAGGCCTAAGAACTAGAAGAAGTTCCCAGGCAGGAGAAGATGGATGCTTCAGTTCAAGTCCAAGCAGTCAGACAGAGAGGGGGAATTCTCCTTTCCCCTACTTTTTTTTGTTCTACTGGAACCCTTCGTAGATGAGACCATGCCCACTCACACTGGGAAGGGCAATCTGCTTCACTCGGTCCACAACTTCAAATGCTAATCTCTTCCAGAAACATTCTCACAGGCACACCCAGAAATCATGCTTAACCAGACATCTGGACATCCTGTGATTCAGTCAGGTTGACCATAAATTAGCCATCACAATCCTCCATTCTTTTCTAGGCTGGTGGCTTGTGCTGTATTAATTTTCACTTGCCATTGTTTTTCCCCCATGAGTTCCTGTAGGATTACAGGCATACACCATGTAATGGTGTTTCAGTCAATAATGGACCACATATATGATGGTGGTCCCATAAGATTATGATGCTGTATTTTACTATACCTTTTCTATGTTTAGATATGTTTACATACACAAATAACCCACCATCATGTTACAGTTGCCTGCAGTATTCAGTACAGCATCACGCTGTACAGGTTTGAAGCCTAGGAGCAATAGGCTATACTGTATGGACTATCTTGGTTTTGTGTAAATACACTCTATGATGTTTGCACAATGACAAAATCACCTAATAAGGCATCTGTTAGAACATATCCCCACTGTTGAGTGACACATGACTGAATTTTAATGTGTTCTATATCACCTTCATTAGTCTGGCAGCTTCCTCCATCATTCTAGGAGGCCCCAACGGTAATGGCTGTCTTGCAATCTTTATCTGGATTTTCACCCTTTGTCCAGTCCAGGGCTACAGACTCAGGGATGTTCACAGCCCAGTAAATGGGAAGTATTGCCTGATAACCAGATCACAAAGCCTCCTCATGCTGAGGCTGGAGTAAGACTTGGAGGAAAAAGAACCTTCCCTGACTCCTTCGCTGGGGTCAGTTTCTAAGGGTCAGGGCTCACTCCCTGCAGTGTAGAGACTTTGCTGCGGGACAGGATGTGAACATCCTTGACTTTTGCATGGTCAAGTTAAGTCACTTGTCCGGGGTCACAGTGACACAATCATTGCCAAACCTGTTCGTTTCACCAGGGCCCCATGGGATTTTGCCAAGTCAGTCCTCCTTTGTACTTTCTTGCTCAACTGGTGTAGAATTCTAGAATTCTCAGGCAGGAAGGGAATTCATGGCGGAGGGTGGGGTGAGGTGGAGGTCATGTCATACATCCTCCTAAGCAGACACATGGACGTCAGAGGCACCAGAGGGTTTCCACATTGACCTGCAGTCACCCATTTACACATTCCTCACCTCTGAGAGTTCAGGTATTCTTGCAAATGTCTCCATTTTTGCTACTGTAGCTTATCCTGAGCCCTTTACTGTTTTTCCTGGAAAACAAGAAAAATGTTTGGGAATTTGTATATTGGGAATGGGCAGTTGTCTGTGTTCATTTGTCTTAAAAAATTATTTGAAACATTGCCCTTTAAATGGAAAAATCATTTTCATGATTTTTTTTTTTCCCTCAAGGATGTTTCCTGCTGCCTCCTTCAGACCTACTCTTATCACTCACAAACCCTAGAGGTTCCATGGCCCAAGGAGGACAGCAGCTGGCCATTTCAGGCTATGTCCCCACATGGATCAGGACTCCCTGGGACATGATGGGAGTCCGGAGAAGGTGTTGTGGTTGTCAGGAAGTGCCACATTCAGGGATATTGACTTCTGGCTCTTTCTCCATGTGGCTATGAGATGAAGCAATTTCTGAAGAGGTTTAAGATAAAAACCTTAGATGTCATCCAGCCTAATCCCTGATTTTACAGGCAGAAGAAGTGGATTTCAGAGCTAGCTAGTGGCAGAGCTGTGACTCACAGGCCACAGACCTTCTGACAGGCAGTCCTTTCTCAGAGAGCTCAGCACCTTCTGTGTTTGGTTGTGCTGAGGTGGAGTTGAAGGAGGAAGCAGGGCACACCTGCTGTAGGTCGTGGGGTCAGATGACTTTCCCCAGACCTCTTGCTGTCTACTTCCCCTTTGAATTATCTTTGAGATGGGGTCTCACTATATTACCTGGGATGGAGTGCAATGGCTCTTCATTCACAGGTGCAATGATAGTGCACTGCAGCCTCGAACTCCTGGGCTCAAGCAATCCTCCCCCCTCAGCCTCCTGAGTCACTGGGACTACAGGGTGAACCACTGTGCCCAACGACCCCTCCTCATTAACAGAGTACCAGGCAGAGTGGTGGTGTTCCACGGGACAATTCCACCACCTTCCCTGTCCAGAGAATACTACCGAGGAGCCATGAGGCCTCAGCTCCACTTGTAGACACACCTTTACTTTTCTCTGAGTCTCTGGCCCCGCCCCTAACAGCTCTGGGCCTTATTTTGCCTGGCTGTAAAATGGGGAGAATTGCCCCAAGTTCCTTGTCTTCTGCTCCAAGGCAGTATATCTTAGAAATTATTTGAGTTCCTCAGAGAGGGGGTTGAGGAAAGAGATTTGTCCAACAAGAGGGCATGATCCTCACGAGGGTGGGAGGCCAGAGCATTAAAATCCAACAGCTGCTGGCTGGTGAATTATGACCCATAAGGGTCAACCTCGTGAGCCCTACTGTGTTAGACATTTTCCCCGAATTATTTTCACATAACCCTATGAGATAGGGCCTAACCTTATTTTAGTTTTACAGAGGGAAAACTGAAAGTCAGAGAGAACGCTGAAATAACTTGCCCAAGGTCATCCAGCTAAGTGGCAGAGCTGGGCTCCACACCCAGGAAGCCTGGTTCCAAGCTCCCATTCTTAGCTTCATTGCCTCCCAGACCTAGAGGCGGTACTGCAGAATAATGGTACATCTTCCTCCTGCCTCCACCTGCCCCACCTCCCGACCCCCACCAAAGGAAGGGATTGTGTGACTTGGGGATCCAGAGAGTGGGGATGATCTGTGAGATGTAGAAATAAAAGGATCAAGATCAAGTTTGGGAATTGCCGTGTCAGAGGAGTGGTTCATTTCTCTCTCTCCAAGCTGCCTAGTTCACATTCTTCACCTGGCCCACTGTACCATCCGATCTTGACCTCGCTAGCCTGCAGGGGACGTGTCAAGCCCACACTCCAGCCTAGGCATCCCCTCTGCAAGGGAAGTGTTGCTGTTGTGGAACTGCAGTCCGTGCGGACTTCAATTTGTATAGAAATGACAAGCACAGAGCAAAGGAAAGTGGGGTTTAATTTTAAACTCCCACCTTCCCACCCCCAAGTTGATTTCCTGTGACACTAATAAAAGCTTCAGGGTCTCTTACTTGCATTGGTCCTTTCCACAGCCAAAGTAATTATATATACATTTTTTTTCTTAAAAGACAGTTCTCCCTCCCATTATGTATGCCTCTGGGCCTCATAAAATCTGGCCACCCTCTTCCCCGATCCGATTTACCAAATGTCAGAGTCACACAATGCCCTGAGAAACATCACTGTCCTGGAGCTCTCCCACACAGTACAAGCCTTGATTGAGGGTGTGATTCAGTTCAGAGTAGCTGGGTTGAATTTTTGTAAAGAGGTTGCCGTGTGTGCACTTTTGCCGACCTCAAAGCCACCAGAAGTAGGGAGCTGAGTGCACCTTTTTGTAATGATGACTCTCTATGATTTTCTCCACAGAGCAGTGCTTGCACACACTCACAGGAGTCCAAGAATGTGCACTAAGGGAGCGTTTCCACACAGATCTGCATCTTCCTTACCACTCACATGTGTGCACACATATATCCGTGTGTGTGCCAGTGCTTTGGGGCTCTGTTCCATGGGGTGAGTAACTTCTGCTATAGGGACCGTGGATGTGGAGCCATTCTTTGGGACTAGAGATATCCAATTTATTTCAAGGATCTGGAAGACTGGGCTTCCAGACACCTATGAACTGACAGGACTGCCTTTGTCTGTCGTAAGGTTCCTTATTGACAGAATGCTGGCCAGGTTTAGGGGAGATAGAGGGGTCACCAGACTGGAGATGCTGAGGGTGAGTGAGGGAGTGTAGGGTGGAAATGAAGATAAAGAAACCATATCTGCATACCCCTTCCCTATCAGCTCCCATACTGATCATGGCTCATTTCTTCACACCAACAAGAGTCTTCACCAAGGTTGCTAACTGCAATGGTACAGTCCAGCTAGCTGTAGTAAAAAGGGGGAATTTACTGTAACGAGCCTGGGGTGTCTCGGAATATCCATGGGATGGAAGCTGCTGCAGGACACAGAGGGATTGAAACCAGGAGTAGAAGTCATCAGAAAGCCAGGACTCAGCTTCTCGCTCTCTGAGGCCACATGGTCACTCCTTTCTGTTTTCCTTGGCAGCTTTCTCTGCATCTCTTAGCAGTTTGCAGAGGATTGCAACTACACAGCTCTAGAGGCTACCAGTCTTTAATTCAAGGGACCAGCCAAGACTGACCAGTGCTCTAAAGTCCCAAGACCAAATTACTGGGAGACAGAGACAAACAGCTCAGCTTAGGTCAGTTGTCCACTTTCTAATCAGCTGTAGCCAGGAGACCAGGGTCACATGGCTGCCAGTGGACCGAGTTCAGGGTGGAAAACATAATCAATGGTGTCCCAAGTTAAATGGCTTGTCCTCTGTGAAGACTCCTGATCAATCCTATGGAAGAAGTGCCCTCTCTACTGAATCCCCACAGCACTTTCTCTTCTTGGCATGTATTGCTTTCTATTTTGTGTTACTATTATTTTTATAAACATCTCATCCCCTCTCCCACCTATCTATAAGCAAGTTTGTTTATCTTCATATATTTCACAGCTTGTACAAAAAAGGATATATTTAATAATTATCCAAAGTCATTGATAACTTTCAGATAAATCAATTTTCAGGAACTTAAGCAACTTGGGCAAGTGTTTCATTTCACTGAATTGTCCTGGCTTGATTAAATGCAATTAATTCAACCAATTTTTATTGAGTGCCTTCTACATACCAGACTGCCGAGGACACAACGCTGAACAAGACAAAGTCCATACCCCATTGAGCTTCCAGTGTAGTGGTGAAGACCATCAATCAGTCAACAGTGTTTCCTCTAAACTAGGCTTTCAGCTGGGTGCCAAGGATAGAGATGTGTAAGTCTCCAGCACTGCCCTGGAGGAGTTGTCTCCCTGGGGCAGGGTAGTGGTGGTAGGATTTGGGGGACAGTCACAGATGACTGATCAGATATATTGCTGTGCAATATGACAGTATTATTAGTTAAGGGTTGGGGAAGAAGTGCTGCAAGACCCCAAAGAGAGAGTGATTTACCACCCGGAGGAGGAGGGTGTGGCCAAGGGAGGTTTTGCTAAGAACGGTGACACGTGACTGAACTTGAAGGGTGAACAGGAGTTTGCCAGGAAGGGTGGGAGTTGAGTATGTGAGTGTACGTGTGTTTAGGGAACCGGGATGGGGAAAGGAGATAAGAATGATGGTGATCAAGCCCTTCCAGATCAAATCATTTATCTGGAAAAAGATTTTAGGCATTGTGAAAGAGCTGCTGTGTCTGGAGGAAGGTGAGACATTTAGTATATCTGGAACACAAAAAATATAGGAAAAAGAATGAGGAAATTGGCCCCAGCCCCTCCTGGCCTTGTGTGCTAAGTCTGGGAGGCAGTGGGTAAGTAGACACTGCCGGTTGCCCTGGGGTCTGGAAGGCAATGATGTTGGCTGGGCATCAAGACCAGGCACAGCCTGGAGACCAGCTACCTCTGGCCAGAAACATATTCCAGAAGGCCTTAGGATGAGACATTACTCCTGCCTGAGGTCATTGACCTCTAGTTCATGGAGGGAGATGGCTGGATGGTGAGATTCTGGTGAAATTTGTCACTCCCATATTGCAACCTTCCTCAGAAAGCACTGGATCTTCTAACTTTCACTCTCTCCTTAGTGGAGTGGGATTTTCTAAATTTTGCAATTGAATTTAAGAAATCAAAGAAAGTTGTCCATTTGTAGCAAAAAAAAAAAAAAAAAAAAAAAAAAAAGCAACAGAAGTCTGCCTCTACACCCCTGTGTCCTTTGAATTACAAGCCTGTAGCCCATGGCCTTCTAGCCAATGATATGAGGGGGACTAGAAATGAAGGATTTCCATGGACTGCCCCTGCTCTGGAATGTTCCTCACAGATGACAGATCTACTCTCCACCGTCCCTATGTGCCTAGGCAGGGGTGGAATGGAGGCAACTTCCTGGACCTTTCCCTGGCCAGGCTCAAGGCCATTGGCACCTGGTCCTCTTCTCTTTACAGCTCTGTCTCTGTGCCCTCCCCATTCCTGGTCAGCCTCCAGCACTGTTGGCCCACCTGCCTATCTCAGACCTCTACTGCTCTGGGTCAGTCTTAGACAAACTACTACTCCTCCTTCTCTGCCTGTCCAACATCACTCATCCTTCCAGTCAAAAGTCTGTGTCTCTATAAAGGCTTCTCCATCCCACCTGAGTCAGACCCAAGAGCTCCCTCTTCTGTGCTGTCCCTGCACTTTTGATTCACTTCTATTATTACCCCCACTTCCTTGGAGGACAGTTATTTGTTCTTATGTTCATATTGTTCTTATGTTCTTATGTTAAGTAGATTGAATTTCTTGGGGACTAGATCTTAATTAACTCTGTATCCCTGGTCATGAGCAACAGTGCCTGACACATCACAGACTCTTAGTACATACTCTATTTGTCAATGAAGGGTGATTATCTGGGTATCTTGACTGTTGGGGTTGAGGTAGGATGAAGGCAGCTTTGGGAAGAACTCCAATGAGCAGAAAAAGGGAAGGGATATTCCTGGTGGAAGAAATAGTTTGAACAAAGGCACTGCCGTGGAAAGGCGTGGACAAACATGGGAGCCTGCAAGGAAGGAGGGGAAGGGGAGGCTGCAGCACAGGGTGCTCTGAGCACTGTCCTGGGCTCCTTGTGTGCATCAGTGAATGCACCAGGCCTTTGCAGAAACTTGATGTATTGGCACTGATCCATAGAGAAGGGAACAGAGGCCCAGGAAGGTCACACAGCTCACGAGTTGGTGATGGAGATGGGATTAGACCATTCCATTAGACTCTAAAACCCATGGCTTATTGGGGCCCTAGAGAACACTTAGTAATTCAGGTTGCCTGGTGCCTAGAGTAAGTGAGTAGGTTGTGAGAGGAGGTTAAGTGTGGAAAGGTGTACATGACAGAATTATATTATTCATAATATCTAGGGTGGTTTTTTTTCCCTGCCTTCCGTGTGCCAAAACCTGGACTAAGCATTTTTATATATCACCTCATCAAAACGAACAGCACCTTTATCAAGCGATTACCCTTGTTTTACAGATAAGGAAACTAAATGTCAGAGAGTTCAATAATTTTCCCAAGATCACGCAGCCAATAAGCGATGGAGCCATGACTTAAATTCAGGTAGTTTGATGACACAACCCAGACTAATTGGGAAAGAGCTTCATGGGTAAGTTGTGAGTCATAACTTAATTTCAATCCCTGGTGACATATTGGAGGTATAAATTTTCCTTTTTTTTTTTTTTTTTTTTTGCCATGGGCAAGTTCCAAGCCTGGGCTTCACTTCCGACACTGTCCCTCCCTTCCCTGTACAGTTCTGCCCACTTGCCCTGTCTTCTTGCTCTGTCCTCTATGCCCACATGTATAGAATTGGATCCCCAAGCAAGGCTAACTGCTAGCCTTAAAGAAAGACCAATCTTCTGGCAGATAAGAAGGCCTGTTAAGGAAGATGAGGGGACAGGAAAGCAAGGGGAATGTCAGAAAAATAAGGGGCCTGGCCAATATCTCAAGAACAGATGCAGCAGTGGCCCTGGAAGGGCAGATGGGATGTCATTTACTTCTCCAGATCCCTTTTTTCCTTTGAGGTTCAGTCCCAAATGGGTAAAGTTCAACTACTAGCCTTACTCAGAATTCCCTAGTCCTGCTTGCTCAAAAGGTGGATTTCCTGTCCTCACTCTGATCTTCAAAACGTCTTTTTGTGGGGCTTGAGAGTTTGCCTTTTTAAAACCAGCACCGCAGAGAGTCTACACATTGAGGGCCTTGCCTTCGGTAATGCAGTTATATCCATGGGCTTTCTCTATTGCTGCTGAGAGAACTTGGAGTGCCAGGAAGCTGGGGTTGGACACCTTCCAGTTCCTTGCCCTATTCAGAGGCATTGACCTCAGGCCCTGTGTAGGAGTCCCCATCTTTCGGAATTAGTGATGTGGTTAGAGTAGCAACGTGACTCTCTGTGGACGGAAGAAGGTAGGTCGGATGTGAGAGTCTCCCTCCATGAACATGTGTGCGTCATCTCAGTCAAAGCTTGTATCTTTACTCTCAAAAACAAGTCATTTTTGTTCCTGTCAGCATCTTGGCCAGCCCACAACAAAGAGTACAAGCTGGATGCTGTGCTGCAGTAAAGAGGCCCAGACACAGGCCTCAGGTGATCCTGTAGGGCATGGCTGGAGAGAACAGGAAAGGATTATTCCCCCAGGGGCTGATGGGGCTGCCTTCAGCAACACAAACACATGCTTACAGAAAACTGCCAGAGGACATAGGAGTGATCTGCTTGCATGAGGTTTTTCAACCACCAGGAATGGGGTGACCTAGTCCAGAGCCCTCTAATAAAGTGACTTTCAACCTGACTGCACTTCAAAATAATCGAAAGCTTTAACAAATAGAGATGCCCAGGCCTCATCCCAGATGTACCAAATTCATCTCTTAGGGATGGGGTCTGGGACTCTGTGCAAAGTCTCCGGGAATTCTGGAATAACTAATCTGGCATTGCTCCAGGAAATAGCAGTTCGAAAGCACTCCAGCAAGGTGGGAGTGAAAATTATTCCAGCTTGAACACTACAATATTAAGTCATCCTTTCTCTCTTCGCCCTGTCTCTTCCCTTCCCTTTCTTGCTCTCTATGACATGGCATGAGGCTCAGAAAAGCTTCCTCTCTCATGCTTCTTGCAGGGCAGTACAGGGAAAGATGTAGCTGTGTAAATTCCAGGAGGGCTTCAACTATATTTAAATATGGGTTGCTTGCCACATTCACCTGCCTGTCAAGTCTGCAGATGACAGCTGCAGAATGTGGCACCCAGGCCTTGAAAGTTGTGAAGCAAAATTGGATAACATCTGTCCGAGTCATAACAAAGAGGGTTCCTGTGCTGGGAGCGGGGGCTAATGAACCTGGAGATCCTTTCCAACACGGACATTCCCTGATGCCAATGATAACCTTTTCAAATGGTTGTTTTCTTGATTTTTATCTGTTTCTGGCACCTCCTTTGATTCCCTATATTACGATAACCCCCAGGTTGAGTGCAGTGAAATAATTTAGGTAATGAGAAGCTGAAAGTTACTAGAGATGGAAGCAATTAGGGTGTATAAAGTGTGCATTGTGTGAGTCATAGGCTGTATCTTTAAGCAACAAGCTTTTATTGGTGTCAGCATCTTTCTAAGCACAATGCAAACCCAATAAGGATGAGATTTGGGGTTTGAAAGTGTTTCCAACCAGAGATGCCTGAGAGAATGACCCAGGGATCAAACAGAGATGCAGGAGAGCGAGACTTCAGTGAAACTCATCTCAACCTGTTTCCTCAACTGCTTTCCACACCTTTGTTTGGGGTTGGAGGAATAGAAAATGGGCTTGGATTTTTCAATCTAAAATTCTCTGTTCGAGCCTGAAATTCTCTTACCTTATAGGAAGAGTAGCTGTATCTTTCAGGGATAGAATGAGTGCTAACTGCATGGGTGAAATTATCTGAATCCCAGAGAAATGCTCTTTAGAAGAATCCACCAGACTCCTTCCTTTCTAAATCATACCCTTCTTCGAAGTTACCGTCAGTCCTTGGATCCTCTGTGGACGCTGTTCTGATCATTCAAGCACAAAATGATCTCCTGCTGTCTGCATCCCTGGCTGATTCTAGAGTACACACCTGTATCGGCACAATTTATTTGGCTATTAATCATGTATGTATTTCTGATAGCTCTCAGCTGCCTGGGATGGTTATTTACTTTTTTGTACTAGTTTTACCTTCTCAATGGGACTTTGAGCAAATTAAGAGTGAAAACACATCTGTACTGATCCATTGACACGTTCAATAAATAGATTTTAGTGCCAACTTGTGCAGCCACTGCTCTAGGTCTTGATACAAATATATACCAGGTGGTAGAGGCTATAAAGACAAAGCAGGCTAAGGGGAGTTAAGTGATAGAATCAGGAAAATCATTGACCTGAAAAATGAATAATAACCTCATTCACTTTTTTCTGTTTATCAAAGAATGCCATATGCTAGATGCTAAAACAATTTACATGTGTGTGACTAGAGCAAGCCATTATGAAAAGGAAACAATCCAAATGGAAGAAATATTTTATCAGGCTGGAAAATACAGTTATTGAATTAAACTCCAAAATGCAAGCCATAGCTTACAAATGGACACTGCAGAAAACTGAAATAATGAGTAAAAGGCAAACTAAAGATAAATTTCCTAGAACACAAAAGCAAAAGATAAAGAAATGAAAATGAAAGAATAGAGTAAACATGAAATACAGATATCAAAGAGCTAACCTACATATAACAGGAGTTCCTAAAAATAATGAACAGACTCTTTTGGAGCAGAAGCCATATGTAGAAAATATAATGGCTTTAAGTAAAATCTGATTTTAAAAACTGAATGTGCTTACTGTATTCGTCAGGAGTCTGGGTTGTGTCAGGGTCAGTTCAAACTGGCTTAAACCAAAAAGGAATTTTGCTGGCTCACTTAATGAAGTCCAAGGGTTCACTAGGAATCCATCCCTGCTGCTCTTGCTTTTCTCTGGGTTGCCGTCATTCTTGGGAGGGTTGTTCCTGTAGGGTGACATTCAGTATCTCCAGACTTACATTCTCCCAGTTTACCAATCCCAGTGGAAAAGAGAGTCCTAATACATGTGCCATTAACCTTGGGTTAATCCTCATTGATTTTGATTGGCTTGGCTTGGGTCATGTACTCACCCTTGAATCAATCTATGCAATTGAGAAGGGTTGTTGCCTTAATTACACCGGCAGCACACATCCACTCCTGGGATGAGAGGATGGGTCAGCTTTGTCATATGGACTGCAAATAAGGGAGAAATCGCCAGAGGAAAATGGGGTTGCTAATTTCAGAAGAAAGGGGAATGAATGTTAGGTAGGCTAAATAACATCACATTGGGCAGATAGAAAAGAGCTACTACTCTCAAATCTATCCAGGTAGAACTTTTATATCTAAAATATTACAAAAACTCTATAAATAAGTAGGCAGGGAGAAAAAAAGTCAAGCATTCTTCAGACTTACTTTCCATGACTCTAAATGTGAGAAGAAAATGAAACAAAGCATTTTAATCTGTGAAGGAAAGAAGTTGTGTGACCTGAGAATTCTATGCCTAGGTAAATTGTCACTCATAACATATGCACTCGGAAAATACAATTCCCAGGACTCTCCCTGAGCAAACTAGTAAAAAAAGTATCACAATAAGGATAAATTAGAGTTGGTACAAATTATCACACAGTCCTATCATTCTACCTCTGAAATACACTACAAATTGGTCCCCTTTCCACTGTCAACCTGGTATCCTGTTAGTCCAAGTCAATATCATATTTTACCTGGACTATTGCCACAGCGTATTAACTTGCCTGTCTCTTCTACTCTTAGCCCTTCTAAGTCATTCTCTACATGTCATCCAATGGTCTAGTAAACCAGATCATGTCACTTTCTTGCTTAAAATAAATTTACAGTTTCTTATGGGTATTGGTTTGTTCTCCCACTGTTATAAAAATATACCCAAGACTGGGTAATTTATAAAGGAAAGAGGTTTAATTGACTCACTGTCCTGCAGGGCTGGGGAGGCCTCAGGAAACTTACAATCATGGCAGAAGTGGAAGCAAACACGTCCTTCTTCATATGGCAGCAGGAAGAAGTGCTGAGCAAAGAGGGAAAAGCCCTTTATAAAACCAGCAGATCTCATGAGAACTCACCCACTATTACTAGAACAGCAGCATGGGGGTAACTGCTCCCATGATTCAATTACCTCCCACCAGGTACCTCCCATGACATGTGGGGATTATGGGAACTACAATTCAAGATGAGGTTTGGGTGGAGATACAGCCAAACCATATCCTACGGCATGTAGAGTCAATTCAAGCTCCTTGCTATGACCTTCAAGACCTTGCCTGATTCTACCTCTGCAGTTATTCCCAGCTCAGCCACACTATCCTCCACTCACCATGCTATAGTCACATAGCCACTGATCAGTTCTTGCTGTGCACATGCTAAGCTCCTTCTTCTCTCAGGGCCTTCACTCATGCTGTTCCCTAGACCTGGAACTCTCTTCCCTCAACCCTTTCTTTTCCTGGCTCCTTCTTTCTCATTACATCTCAGCTTACTTATATCACCTCTTCAGATGTTCTCTGGTCTCACAATCTGCAAATAAGCCTCCTTTAATTTTTTTTTTGGGATCTTTATCTCAGACCACTAATCACAAAATGTAGCTATATATTTATGTGTTTACTTGTGTTACATTTGTCTTCTCTTAGAGTATGAACCCCACAAAAGCAGGGACCATGTCTGACACAGAAATGGTGTGCAATTTATATTTGTAGGAGTAAGGTAAGAAGAAACACTGAAATGGGGTAACTATATATAGAAACAAATATATAGAAATGAGTTATGGGAATTGATTTAACTATAATTTCTAAGGTGATGGTAAACATTTTTTTCTATTAAAGAGATGAACTATGGTGTTAAAAAAATGGAGCAGAAAACATATTTAAAAGAGTGAATAAACACATTCAGTATATAGTGCTTTTGGTTCCTAATTTGGTGCCTTAAAATTGATATAGGCCAGGTGTGGTGGCTCATGCCTGTAATCCCAGCACTTTGGGAGGCTGAGGCAGGCAGATCACTTGAGGCCAGGAGTTCGAGACCAGCCTGGCCAACATGGCGAAACCTGTCTCTACTAAATATACAAAAATTAGCCGGGTGTGGTGACACATGCCTGTAATCCCAGCTACTCTAGTGGCTGAGGCACGAAAATCACTTGAACCCTGAAGGCGGAGGTTGTGGTAAGCCAAGATTGCACTATTGCATTCCAGCCTGAGAAACAGAGCGAAACTCCATCTAAACAAAAACAAACAAACAGCAGCAAAAAAACCTATGCCAAACAAAAGATACTGACTGACGTGATGTGAAGCTCTGAGAGTAAAATTAACTGTGCATGTAGAGTGACTGCGGCCTTGAAGAAAGGATAGAATTCAGAAAATTAGGGAGAGGTATGAAGGGAATTTTGTGTGTGTGTGTGCACACGTGTACATGTAAACAGAGTACACGTGTACAGAGTAAATGGAGTGAGGTGAGAGGGTGAGAAGCACCTAAGACTTCCAGGTACAAGAGAACTCGCGGTAGGTTAAATTCACAGAGAGTAATGTAGAAAATGTTGCCATGAGGACAAAGCATCCACCTTGGAGGGGCTTGTTGCTATGTATGTGTGCCTACAGTTGACACGTCTTAGCAGGAGTCCTGAGAAAAGGCTTCCAGCCCATTTGGTCTGTGGACAATAAGGACCCCTTGTGGTGCAACAAAGAAGGTGAGAGACAGATGTAGTGAAGAGGCTGCAGGGGCTAGAGATGCTGGCCAGGAAAGGACAGCCTGGGTGGGGCATCATGAGTGAAGAGGGTGCCTGAGGATTCTGTATGACAGAGAAGGAAGGCAGAAGGTTCTGGCAACAAACTTGTACTCCTCCCCAAGAACTCAGAAGCAGGTCTTGTTTTAGGGGGAGAGAACAAAGCTGCTCTCTATTCTTGGCAAACAGTCTTTGTGTATGTTATCATGATGTCCCTCAAAGCAGCCCCTGTGGGCGTTGCTGCCTGCAGACAGGAGCACCTAGGAGCAGTGAAGAGTGGTAGATAAAGCATTCCTAGGCAGCAGACCTGGGCTGGAATACTTGTCTCTGCTATTTACTATCTGTGTAAATCCAAGCTGTTTCATTATCTTAAGACTGCTCTCATCTGAAAGGAAGGGATAATAATGCATGATTTCCACATCCCTATGTGAGATCTCCATATGTGATAGGCTTTGTAGTCTGTACTGTTAGTTGTATTTGGTGTGGGGTGGGTGGGCATGAGCTTCAGAAGATCCTGTCTGTGGGCCTGACCTACACTGACTTTTCCTGCAGGTCTTCACTTTAGCTCAGCTTCAAAGGAAGGCTCTGTTGGCCAACTGGGTAGAATATTTCTCTGCCCAGCCCACAGCTCTGGTAGGGACTTTAAAAGATGATTTTATACTGCACCACTGTAGACTGTAAAAGTACCATACTAATCTCTGGGCAGCTATCTAGTTTTAGGAAAATCACCAGAAAAGGTTTATTTGTCCTCTGTAAGTAGCATGTAAACTATAAGGCAGGTTGCGCAATTGGCACTAGATGGCACTATAGCAGCCTCGGTGCATTAGATGAGACCTGCTTCAAACAAGAAATATAGTAGCTGGGAGGTGGAGTTGGGGCCAGGATAATGATAAGGACAAATTTCCATTAAATGACTTGCAAGATACTGTCCTTCATTTATAATGAATTTGACAGGAACTTCCCCCAGATTCATCAGTGGATTGCATGTTGTAGCTGAGCAATCACCACCAGGTATAGAATCAACCCTCTCATCCACGTTTGCGAAAAACCTAATGACAACTTCGCTTGGGGCAATTTCCTTTAAGGGAATGAATTCTCCTTTCTCTCAAGACCCATCCCAACCTCTCTTTATTGTCACTAGTCTCACCATTAGGGTCGGATCTCACCTTTCTTTGGGGGTTGGAGGGCATGGACAAAGTCTGACTCAGAATAGTTTATACACTAAAAGAAGTGCAAGATTTTACTAATAAATACTGGCAGAATCTTGGGAAATATGTGTGAGAATAGATTCTAAGGGTGTTAGACCAAGGAAGATAGAGTATAGCACTGGATTAGATTGAATTTATTGGGTGTATTTATGAGACATTCTGGGTTTAGTGTGCTAGCTCTTGCAACTGAAAGTGGCTCTAAAATTTCTTGGTTGGCTGACTAAACCTTGGACTCAATGGTGGCATTTGTTCAATAAGGCTGGAATGCCAGAACTTCCCTGACACAATGTAGAGGAAGGCATCCAAGACTCAAGGAGGAAGGAATGATGGAGTGACTTTATTACATGAAATCTCTACATCTACCCCACTCAAATCCATCCCCCAGAATGCCTAGAGGACAATCCCTTCATAAAGACATTGAGAAACATATTGACAAAGGTAGCACTTGCATCTCTGAAAAACTGTGTGGTGGCTGTCTTCTATAAGCCGGGAATGATGATGGTGAGACACCTCCATTGAGTTGGATCTGATTTTAATAGAAATGATGAGGTTCCCATACAGCAGAGGCCAAATGCTATAATTTAACCATTAGAGACAAGGGGACTGCAAATACTGACATAATTTGGATGTCTGTCCCCTCCAAATCTCATGCTGAAATGTGATCCCCAATGCTGGAGATGGAGGTGGGGCCTAGTGGGAAGTGTTTGACTCATGGGGATGGATCTTTCATGAATGACTTGGTGCTCTCCTCAGAGTAATGAGTGAGTTCTCACTCTATTTGTTCACATAAAAGCTAGTTGTCTAAAAGAGCATGGCATCTCTCTTGTTTCTTATCTCACCATGTAACATGCCCCCTTTGCTTTCCACCAGATTGGATGCTTCCTGGAGCCCTCAGCAGAAGGAGATGCCAGTGCAATGCTTCTTGCACAGTGTGCAGAACTGCAAGCCAAAATAAACCTCTTTTCTTTATAAAGTATCCAGCCTCAGGTGTTCCTGTATAGCAATGCAAAATAGACTAAGACAAATACCATAAAAAACAGAAAGGGCATAATGATAATCAAACTGTTTTGAAACCTAGAGATTTTTAGTGAAGCGAATTGATCATGGTGCATCTAGGAATGAAAAAGATGGCCAGTTTGCTAAAATGTCATCTGAGCTATATAAAAAGTTTGGTAACCCCACCTCTACTAAAAATACAAAAAAATTACCTGGGCATGGTGGCGGATGCCTGTAGCCCCAGCTACTCAGGATGCTGAGGCAGGAGAATGGCAAGAACCTGGGAGGCAGAGCTTGCAGTGAGCCGAGGTCACGCCACTGCACTCCAGCCTGGGTGACAGAGCAAAACTCCATCTCAAAAAAAAAAAAAAAAACAAAAAAAAAAGGTTTGGTAACCAAAAACTCAAGCTGCCTTTCACTCTATTTTCAGACCTAGGCCAGTTCCAGACTTAGAATCTCTTGACTGAAGGTGAACAAATGACGCATCCTGTGGATTTCAGTTAGTATCTTTCTCCAGCTATTCTCGTGCTTGTTCAATGGCCCTGAGCATCTAGTGGCCATAATGTCAGGGATGGGGACTAAGCATGGATTCAACAACATGGACTTACCCTAGTCAAGGCTTTTCTGAATACCAGCACTGCTAAATGCCTAGCTTGCCAACTAAACTAAGCCTCTGTTATGGCACAACTCCCTAAAAGGCCCAGCCAGCCCCCAGTGGCAGGTTGATTACAGTGCAACCCTTCCATCATGGAGGGAAGCAAAAATGTTTCCTTACTGCAGGACATGTGAATCCTCAGTACAGATTTGCTTTCCTGTCCAAAAATCTTCTGGTAGTTGTGACTACAAAATATGGTGTACTGCATACAACATTTCTTCTGATCAAGAAAGTAATTTCAAAAGAACTGCAGCAATGGGTTTATGCTCATGGAATTAACTAGTACAACCACATATCCTAATCCCCAGAAGCAGATGGCGTAATAGAAAGATTTGATGGTCTACTGAAGATTCAGTTATGGTACCAGTTGGGAGATTACAGTCTGAAAGGATGGGGTTCTACATCAAAGGCTGTAGATTATACTTGGAATCATAGACAACTATATGGTTCCATATTTCCCATAGCCAGACTACACAGGTCTGGGAATCAGGGGTGGAAGGGCGACTAGCTCTTCACACTTTCACATCTCATAGCCTACTCATGGAATTTTTGCTTTTCATCCCTGTGCCTTTGAACTCTGTTGGTTTGGAGTCTTGGCTCCTAAGGAACAAATGTCTCTACCAGGAAATACATCAATGTCCCATTGGTTTGGAAGATGAGACTACCATTTGGCCATTTGGGGATCCTCATGATGCCAAATCAACAGGCTAAAAAGGTTCCTCTATGACTAGGGCGATTGATTACCAAAGTGAAATTGGATTGCTGCCACTCCATGGGCCCAGAGAGGACTATATCTGGAACCCAGGGGGATTTTCTGGGGTGCCTTTTAGGATTTTTATGTCCAATAGTAAAAGTTAACGGAAGATGAAAACTTCCTCAGCCCCTGGCTAAAGGCATAACCACTGATGATTCAGACCCTTCAGGCCAGAAGGATTACCCCACCACGTAAAAAACCCCAACCATGTGAGGTGCTGGATGAAGGCAAAGGAAACATAAAATAGGCAGTGGTAGAAGGAAGTTATAAATATCAATTATGGCCTCATGACTACCTACTTGTTTACTGTGTGTGTGTATTTGTATATATTAATTATTTTATTTTTTCTTCGTATTTGTATCATTTCATACAGGTCTTGTTGGAAGTTAACTTTGCAATTTGGTTTTTAGAAAACGTATTCAGATGGGACTGTGACTGAATTTGAGAATTAACATTTCTCAGAGATGGATACAATGACTTGAGACTTTATAATCCTGAATTTGGGCAGAAGGTGATGCTTGCCTGTTTTATATGCTGAGTAGTTGCATTTTGTTGGGAGGAAATGAATTGTTTTGTGGTTGTATCAAAGTTCAGATTTTTGTGGAGCAGTGTCATGGATGCTAAATAGCCAAAGGTGAACTGTATCGTGTAATGGATGCTAAATAGCCAAAGGTGAACTGTACCAGTTATTGTCTCTCAGTTCTAAACCCACCCTTCTTCTTTTTTTTTTTTTATTATTATACTTTAAGTTCTAGGGTACATGTGCATAACGTGCAGGTTTGTTACATATGTATACTTGTGCCATGATGGCGTGCTGCACCCATCAACTCGTCAGCACCCATCAACTCGTCGTTTACATCAGGTATAACTCCAAATGCAATCCCTCCCCCTTCCTCTCTCCCCATGATAGGTCCCGGTGTATGATGTTCCCCTTCCTGAGTCCAAGTGATCTCATTGTTCAGTTCCTACCTATGAGTGAGAACATGCAGTGTTTGGTTTTCTGTTCTTGCGATAGTTTGCTGAGAATGATGGTTTCCAGCTGCATCCATGTCCCTACAAAGGACACAAACTCATCCTTTTTTATGGCTGCATAGTATTCCATGGTGTATATGTGCCACATTTTCTTAATCCAGTCTGTCACTGATGGACATTTGGGTTGATTCCAAGTCTTTGCTGTTGTGAATAGTGCCGCAATAAACATACGTGTGTATGTGTCTTTATAGCAGCATGATTTATAATCCTTTGGGTATATACCCAGTAATGGGATGGCTGGGTCATATGGTACTTCTAGTTCTAGATCCTTGAGGAATCGCCATACTGTTTTCCATAATGGTTGAACTAGTTTACAATCCCACCAACAGTGTAAAAGTGTTCCTATTTCTCCACATCCTCTCCAGCACCTGTTGTTTGCTGACTTTTTAATGATTGCCATTCTAACTGGTGTGAGATGGTATCTCATTGTGGTTTTGATTTGCATTTCTCTGATGGCCAGTGATGATGAGAAACCCACCCTTCTATAGTCTGCTTTGTTGTCCTAGAGCCCAGACCCTAAAAACTACATTTCTGCATTGCCAGTTGACTCTGCCACTAGGGGCACTAGATGGAGACTTCAAAGATGGAGGCAGAACAAGGGGTTTTCTCCTTTCTATATGCTTCCTGAGGGTTTCCTGTCGTTTGTGGTTCCTGTGAGTGTTACCCCAGAGAAGCTTTTTCATCATAACATTTTTTTTCCTTATAGCAGCAGCCAAATGTAGTTTTCCGTTTTTCTAACTTGCAGAATCAGCTTCATCATGTGTCCCTTGGGGACACCAGCAGTAGCCAGTCAGTGTCCCTTCTGCAGAGATTTGGGTCCTAATCCCCTGGATCCCTCCCTGTGAACTTAGACAACAAGCACTGGCCAAGCAATGCCTCTTACAGATCTGAGTTTCAGTTCCTTGGGGCTTCTCTACGAAGTTTCTAATTTTTAGTAATTCCAACTTTTTCTCTTTGTCTCTTGGCTCTCAGCAGTTGCAACCTTTATGATATTTGAGAGTTCTCTTTTAACTTTTTTTAGTTACTGTGGTTGTTAGTTTTATATATCAGTTTGGCTTGGCTGTAGTACCTAGTTATTTCATTAAGCGCTAATCAGGTATTGTTGCGAAGGTATCTTGCAGAGCTACACTAAATTGACTTCAAGTAAAGGAGATGGCCCTCAATAGTGTGGGTGGGCCTCATTCAATCAGTTGAAAGACCTGAAGAGCAAAAACTGAGGTTTCCTGGAGGAAGAAGAAATTCTCAAGACTGCAAATTAGCTCTTGCCGGAGAGTTTCCAGCCTGCCAACCTGCCCTACAGATTTCAGGCGTGCTAGCCCCCATGGTTGTATCAGTTAATTTCTTGAAATAAATCTGTTTGTATGTAGTAAGAAATGCTGGTTCTGTTTTTCTGGAGATCCCTGACTGATATAGTTATCTAGTTAGTATATTTGTACCTATTTACATATATTTAAATAACTGTTGTGGTTTCCATCTCCTGACTGAACTCTAACTGAGTCAAGCAATGCACAATTGGAAGTTTTCAATAAAGACTCCTATACTAAGTGTAAGTTTGAACAGCAATTATGAGCAGAGATTGCAGCCAGTAAATATTAATAGAACATTGCTTAGGCAGAGAATATGGCAAACCCAAGTATGTAGGTTAGAAGAGCAGCAAGAGACAATGGTTAACACATAGAACAGGTAAGCAGCATTCTGCAGAGGATAATGGAGGGAATCAGAACGCTTTGGGCCTGGTGCGGTGGTTCACACCTGTAATCCCAGCACTCTGGGAGGCTAAGGTGGGCAGATCACATGAGGCCAGGCATTAGAGATCAGCCTAGCCAATATGGCAAAACCTCATCTCTACTAAAAACACGCAAAAAATTAACCAGGCATAGTGATAGGCACCTGTAATCCCAGCTACTTGAGGGGCTGAGGCATGAGAATCACTTGGACCTGGGAGGCGGAGGTTGTAGCGAGCTGAGACTGTGCCACTGCACTCCAGCCTGGGCAACAGAGTGAGACTCTGTCTCACACACACACACACACACACACACACACAATTCACTTTGAACATATGCAGAGTGGAAGCACAACTACTTTCTATGAATAGCAGTATGAGTACTACTAGGACAGGACTATGTCAATGCAGAAGAAAAAGAGAATGGAACACCTTGGGTCACACAGAAGATTAGAAGTTAGAAGAGAGGAAACCACCCTGGATCACAGCAGAAGTTACTGGAGACAGTTCTGTGTCACTAATCATCTGAGACCTTAGAGACCTAAAACAACAACAATCATTTATTTTGCTCACAAATATACAATCTGGGCAGGGCTCAGTACAGATAGATCATTTCTGTTCCATATAATGTTAGCTGAAACAGCTCAACGAGGACTGCCAGATCCACTTTCAAGATATCTCATTCATATGACTGAGGCTGGCTCTCTGGGAGCTCTGCCAGAGCAGTGGGCTATGAACCTCTTTCCCATGTGAGTCTATCTCCAGGATGTTTGGGATCATTTATGGCTGAGTTCTAAGAACAAACAGCCTGAGAGAGAAAATGAGAAACTGACAGAGTCTTAATGTCTGGACCAAAAAAACTTGGTTCTGCTGCATTCTATCAGTTAAGTGGTCACAGAACCCAGATTCCAGGGCAGGAGATATAGACGTCATGTCTTAGTGGGAAGAATGTCAAAGAATTTTGGGACCAAGTTTTAAAATGGCCACAGAGGAAATATTAGAACAGGCAGCCAAAATTTTACTCTTGAGAATTCCTAACTGGCCAAGTTAACTGCTAAATAAAGTGTATGTAGTTCTCTTTGGATTGAGTGGCTTTAGTTATCCACCATGGTTATCCACCTTGGTTTTGGAGATTAACGTCAGCAAAAAAGGAGTAGCATAATCCTATATGAAACATAGTCTTGGTAAGAAAATAACACCAAGCAAGTTATAACCAGACATATCTTAAAAGCAGCTATATAAGAGAGACATCCATGGGGAAAGTAAGAAAGATGAAAATGATAGCAAATTTCTCATTGGAAGCAATGCAAATAAGAAGACTGAAGAAATATCTTTAAAGTACAGTAAGTCCCCACTTAACATTGTAGATAGGTTCTCGAAAAATGGCAACTTTTAGCAAAATGATGTACAGCAGGCCTTCGAATAACGTTGTTTCCTTTGACATTGTTTCATTATAACGTTGATGAGAAAAAAATGCTTTTATTGTAGGTCATTTTGTTTCAAGTTGCAGTTTCCAAGAACCTACCAATGAACTTAAGTGAGGAATTACTGTACTGAAAGAAAAAAACCTGCCAGCCTAAAATTCTATACCCAGTGAAATTATCTCTGAAAAATAAAGAGGAAATAAAGACTTTTCAGGCATATAAAAGTTGAAAAAGTGCATTGCCAGCAGACCTGCGCTACAAGAAATGTTAATGTCCTTTAGGCAGAAAGAAAATGATATCAGATGGAATTTTGAATATACACAAATAAATAAAGGGCACTGGAAATGGTACTACATGGGTAAGTGTATAAGATTTTAAAAAACTCTTTAAAATATAATTATTAAAAATAATGTATTTTGGAATTTATAAAATAGGTATAGGTAAATGTATGAAAATAATAGCATAAAAGCTAGGAGTGAAGAAATGGAAGTACACTATCATAAGGCTTTTATACCTTACGTGAAATATATAGTATGATTTGAAGGCAGACTGTGGTGAGTTAAAAGTATAAGGTATATATGAAACCCTAAAGCAGCCACTAACATAATAAAACAAAGTTATATATAATAAGTCAACAAAGGAGATAATGGAATAATGAAAATACTTAATGAAATCAAAAGAAGGCAGAAAAAGGGGGCAAATGTATTAAAAAAATAGATGGTACAAATAGAAAACAAATAGCCAGAGGATAGCCCCAAACCTCGCCATATCAATAATCACATTAAATACAAATGGCCTAAATATGACCATTAAAAAGCAGACATAATCAGATTGAATTTTTAAAAAAAATACGTGGGTACAAACTATATGAGAAACATACTTTAAAACACAAATAGGTTAACAGTAAAAGAATGCAGAAAATGGAGAAAGATATACTATGCTAATGAAACTGTCCCTCAATGAGTTAGAGAAACCAATGACTAAATTCTTGGGTTTATAGGATAGCAGGTAAGAAAAGAAACAACTTGCTGAAAAGCTGAAACTGAAACTGTGCACCAAAGAGTAAGAAACCAGTAACAGAAATTCTTGAGTTGGCAGGATATCAGATAAGAAGCAACTTGCTAAAACGCTGAAACTCCCTTGGCTTGTGATATCAAGAAAAAAACTGACTGAATCAGTTGGAACCGAGATGGTCTACTGGAGTTTGCACAGAACGAGCTTGCTGACATCACAGCCTAAATTTCCACCCTATGTTTCATACGAACTCCCCCGAATTTGCACATATGACCTGTGAGTTAGCACGAAGAGATAACTGCGCATGCCTGAGGACCTTCCAGACCTCCCCTTTTCTTCCACCAATCACCTACTCATCTCAGAATCCACCCCCTGAACTTTCCCTAATCAAAATATTGCCTTGAAGCCAGCACAACGAGACAGATTTGAGCTTGACACTCTTATTTTCTTGTGAGTCAACTCACAATATAAAGCTTTTCTTTTCTCGAAAACTCAATGTCATAATACTGGCTTCCAGCACATCCAACAGCAAGCCACTTTTGTGCAGTAACACTAATAATGGTCAAAAGAAAGCTGGCTATCATATATGTCTACCTATTTATCTAGAGGTATAAATCTTACCTATATCTATATCACACATATATCAGAGAGGCATATTACCAGGGATAAAGAAGGTCATTTCATAATGATAAACAGGTAAATTTATCAAGAGGACATAACAGTCTTAAGTGTTTATGCACCTAATAACAGAGCTTTAAAGTAGATAAAACTTCATAGAACTACAAGGAGATATAGAAAATTTTATAATTATGGTAGAAGATTTCTTTCTTCTTTTTTTTTTTTTTTAAATTCGAGACAAAGTCTTTCTCTGTTGCCCAGGCTAGAGTGCAGTGGTGCAATCTTGGCTCACTGCAACCTCTGCCTTCTAGGTTCAAGCAATTCTTCTGCCTCAGCCTCCTGAGCAGCTGGGATTATAGGTGTGTGCCACCACTACCAACTAATATTAGTATTTTTAGTAGAGATGGGGTTTCACCATGTTGGTCAGGTTGGTCTCAAACTCCTGACCTCAAGTGATCTGCTGCCTGCCTCAGCCTCCAAAAGTGCTGGGATTGCAGGCATGAGCCACCACGCTAGGCCAATTATGGTAGAAGATTTCAATACTCTTTTCTCAATAATCCTTAGAATAAGTAGGCAGAATTAGCAAGGATGTAGTAGACCTAAATAACACTGTCAACCAAGTTGACCTAATTAACATATATAGAACACTCTACCTAACAATATTAGAATGTTCATCTTTTTTTAGTGCAAACAGAATCTTTACCAAGATAGACCATATTCTAGGCCATAAAATGAATCTCAGTAAATTTAAAAGGATTCAAGTCATATCATACAAAGTAGGCTTTCTGAACATAATGGAATTAAATTAGAAATCAATAGCAGAATGATATTTGGAAAATTCCAAAATATTTGGAAACTACATAACATACTTCTAAATAACCCTTGGATCAAAGAAGAAATCAAAAGATATATTAGAAAGTATTTTGAAACAGCAGGCATGGTGGCTCAAGCCTGTAATCCCAGCACTTTGGGAGGCTGAGGCGGGTGGATCACCTGAGGTTGGGAGTTCAAGACCAGTCTGACCAACATGGAGAAACCCCATCTCTATTAAAAATACAAAATTAACCGGGTGCTGTGGCACATGCCTGTAATCCCAGCTATTTGGGAGGCTGA
Source organism: Chlorocebus sabaeus (assembly GCF_047675955.1). Taxonomy (NCBI): domain Eukaryota; kingdom Metazoa; phylum Chordata; class Mammalia; order Primates; family Cercopithecidae; genus Chlorocebus; species Chlorocebus sabaeus. Next base: position 22,685,981 of record NC_132928.1, on the reverse strand, counting down.
GGCAGGAGAATTGCTTGAACCTAGGAGGCAGAGGTTGCGGTGAGCCAAGATCATGCCATTGCACTCCAGCCTGGTCAACAAGAGCAAAACTCCATCTCAAAAAAAAAAAAAAAAAAAAAAGTATTTTGAACCAAATGATAATGAAAATATCATATGTAGAATTTGTGGAATGCTGCTAAAGCAATACTTAGGAGAATATTTATAACACCAAATGCCTATATTAGAAAAAAATTCTCAATCTGTTAAAGGGCATTTATGAAAAGTCTATAACTAGCATAATACTTAATGGAGAAAGACTGAAAACTTTCTCTTTCTTCCTAACATCACAAACAATACAAGGATGTTCACTCTCACCATTTCTATTTAACATTGTACTTGAGATTTTAACCACAACAATAAGGCAAGGAAACAAAAAAGCCATCCAGATTGGAAAGAAAGAATTAAAGCTATCTTTATTCAGTCTATACAGAAAATTCTATGGAATCTTAAAAAAATTCTGAAATTGTTAAGTGAGTCAAGAGAGGTTGCAGAATGAAAAACTAATATATAAAAAATGATTGCTTTAAAATATACAAAAATCAAGTTTGAGGCCGGGGACAGTGGCTCATGCCTATAATCCCAGCACTTTGGCAGGCCGAGGCAAGTGGATCACTTGAGGTCAGGAGTTCAAGACCAGCCTGGCCAACATGGTAAAACAACATGTCTACTAAAAATACAAAAATTAGCCAGGCATGGTGGCAGACACCTTTAGTCCCAGCTACTTGGGAGGCTAAGGCACGAGGATCACTTGAACCCAGGAGGTGGAGGTTGCAGTGACCCAAGATTACACCACTGTACTCCAGCCTGGGCAACAGAGCAAGACTGCATCTGAAAAAAAAAATAATCAAGTCGTGTATACTAGCAATGGACAATCAGAAACTGAAATTAAAAACACTATTTACAATAGCATAGAAATTTGAAATACCTAATAAGTTTCACAAAAACTATAAAAGGCCTGTATTGTGAAAACTATAAAACATTGCTGAGAGAAATTAAGGAAGATGTAAATAAATAGGGAGATGCACCTTGTTCATGAGTCAGAAGACTCAAATAGTTAACATAGCAATTCTGTTGATCTATAGATTCAACAAATACGAGTCAAAATCCCAGTAGACTTTTTATTTTATTTTTTTTCTTTGAGACAGGGTCTCACTCTCTTCCCCAGTCCAGAGTACAGTGGTGACTACAGCCTAGACATCCTGGGCTCAAGTGATCCTCCCAAATCAGTTTCCTGAGTAGCTGGGACTACAGGAGTACCCCACCAAGCCTGGCCAATTTTTTTTTTTTTTTTTGGTAGATGGGGCTTTACCATGTTGCCCAGGCTCGTCTCAAACTCCTGGGTTCAAGTGTTCCTCCCATCTCAGCTTCCCAAAGTGCTGGGATTACAGGGATGAGCCATGGTGCCCAGCCTGGGCAACAGAGTGAGATCCTGCCTCAAAAAGAAGAAAAGAAAAAGTCTGCTGATATTTTGACTGTTATTTGTTGAATCTACAGATTAAAAAACAAATCCCAAAGTTTTTTGTGTGTGGGTAGAATTTGACAAGCTCATTCTAAAATATGTAGAAATTCAAAGGACTAAGAATAGTTAAAAACCATTTTTAAAAAGAATAACAAAGTTGGCCGGGCGCGGTGGCTTAAGCCTGTAACCCCAGCACTTTGGGAGGCCGAGACGGCTGGATCACGAGGTCAGGAGATCGAGACCATCCTGGCTAACACGGTGAAACCCCGACTCTACTAAAAAATACAAAAAACTAGCCGGGCGAAGTGGCGGGTGCCTGTAGTCCCAGCCACTTGGGAGGCTGAGGCAGGAGAATGGCATAAACCCGGGAGGCGGAGCTTGCAGTGAGCTGAGATCTGGCCACTGCACTCCAGCCTGGGCGAAAGAGGGAGACTCCGTCTCGAAAAAAAAAGAATAACAAAGTTGGAGCCTAACACTTCCTGATTTCAAGATGTACTACAAAGGTGCAGTAATCAAGGCAAATAAAGACAGATAAATGGATCAATGAAACAGAATAGAGGCCAGAAATAGGCCCATACACATATGGACAACTGATTTTCAACAAAGGCAATCAATGGAGAAAGGACAGCTTCTTCTGCAAATGGGGCTGTAACAATTGGATATTATATTAAAAAGAAAACTTGGATCTTTACCTTGCACCATATACAAAAATTAGCTAAAATTGGATCATAGACTTAAATGTACAATCTAAAATTATAAAGCTTTTGGAAGAAAATATGGAAGAAAATCTTTGCGACTTTGGCTTAGGCTAAAAGTCCTTAAATATAACATCAACAGCGAAATCCATAAAAGAACCAATTGATAAATAGGACTTGGCCAAAATTTAAAACTTTTGCTTTTCAAAAGGCACTGTTAAGAGAATTAAAATACAAGCCACACACTATTCACAACAGCAAAGACTTGGAACCAACCCAAATGTCCATCAATGACAGACTGGATTAAGAAAATATGGCACATATACACTATGGATTACTATGCAGCCATAAAAAAGGATGAGTTTGTGTCCTTTGTAGGGACATGGATGCAGCTGGAAACCATCATTCTCAGCAAACTATCACAAGAACAGAAAACCAAACACTGCATGTTCTCACTCACAGGTGGGAATTGAACAATGAAATTACTTGAACACAGGAAGGGGAACATCACACATTGGGGCCTGTTGTGGGGTGGGGACAGGGGGGAGGGATAGCATTAGGAAATGTACCTAATGTAAATGACGAGTTAACGGGTGCAGCACACCAACATGGCACATGTATACGTATGTAACAAATCTGCATGTTGTGCACATGTACCCTAGAACATAAAGTATAATAAAAAATAAAATAAAAAAAATACAAGCCACAGATTGGGAGAAAATATTTGCAAAGCATATATCTGATAAAAGACTTGTATCCAGAAAATATATTCTCTAAATTGCATAATAAGAAGATAAACAACTCAGTCTTAAAAATGGGCAAGACATTTGATTGGACACCTCATCAGAAAAGTTATACAGATGACAAATAAACATATGAAAAGTTATTCAATGATCTGAGTCATTAGGGAAAAATGCAAATTAAAGCTACAAGATACACCGACATTGAAATGTATTAGAATGTCTAAAATTTAAGAATATTGATCACATTGAGTGTTGGTGAGGATAAGAGGAACAGGGGCTTTTACAACATTGTCAGTGGGAAAGTAAAATGTTACAACCATGTTGGAAAAGAGTTTGGCAGTTTCTTAAAAAAATCAGACAGCAGCCACCAGGACTCCCAGATGGTGTCAGTCATACCATGAAGGAGAAAGAACTTATGGATATCTCACTATGGAAGCCACCAAGCTAGATATTGGTGCAAAATTTCACCCCTAAAGGCATTGTTGAGGTGTTTCAAAGAGGTTAGTATGTCACTGTGAAGAGACAAGCATCACTGGAGAGTTTCTATGGTGCCAGCAGCTTAGTGCCTATCAGTGACTGCCTTTCTTACAAGGGACTCAAACATGAGTGGCCATGCAAGTAGCACTAAGGAGGGGTCAGTGTGGAGGGGTACTCTGCACTCCTGACCATGACTTCCTTGGCCCAGCACCCTATAGTGAGGGACCCGGTCATTGCTGAATACTTTCATATCCTAATTGAGAATTTAAAAAATAATAACAATAAATCAGACAGGCCGGGTGCAGTGACTCACGCCTGTAATCCCAACACTTTGGAAGGCTGAGGTGGGTGGATCACCTGAGATCAGGAGTTCAAGACCAGCCTGACCAACATGGTGAAATCCTGTCTCTACTAAAAATACAAAAACATTAGCTGGACCTGATGGCATATACCTGTAATCCCAGCTACTTGGGAGGCTGAGGCAAAAGAATCACTTGAACCTGGGAGGCAGAGGTTGCAGTGAGCCGAGATCGTGCCATTGCATTCTAGCCTGGGCAACAAGAGAAAAACTTCATTTCAAAAAAAAAAAAAAAAAAAAAAAAAGAGAGAGAGAAAAGAAAAGAAAAGTCAGACAGACATCTGTTATATGATCCAGCAATTTCGCTCCAAGGTATCTACCCAAGAGAAAGTAAAGCATATGTCTATTAAAAAAAATCTTCTCCAGAAATGTTTGTAGCAGCTTTATTTGCAATAGCTCTAAACTGGAAATAGCTCAAATGTCCATCAAAAGGAGAATGGGCAAACAAATTGTGGCATAGCCACATAACGGTTATTACTAAGCATTAGAAAGAAATGAACTGGTCATACGTGCAACACCATGGACAAATCTCAAGATAATTATGTTTAGTTGAAACCAAACAAAAAAGACTACATACTGTATGATTCTATTTACATAATACACTAGAAAACCCAGATTAGTCTATATTTTCAGAAAGCAGATTAGTGCTGCCTGAGCAGGGTTGGAGTGGGCATGTGGGTGAGAGGGCAGGAGAGAAGGATTAAAATGGAGCAGGAGAAACTGCTGGGGCTACTGAGTATGTTCACAGTTTAATTGAGGTGATGGTTTTATGGGTGTCTGGATATGCCAAAGCTTATCAAATTGTACACTTTCATTACAATAAAGAGCCCATTTAGAAGTTTATAAAGAAAAGCGAAAATTGTTAGGTTTAGAGTTTGGTATTTCTCTCCCTCACTCCTTCTCTCTTCTCTCTTCTCTCTCCTTCCTTCCTTCCTTCCTTCCTTCCTTCCTTCCTTCCTTCCTTCCTTCCTTCCTTCCTTCCTTCCTTCCTTCCTTCCTTCCTCTCTCTCTCTCTCTCCCTTTCTTTCTTTCTTTCTTTCTTTCTTTCTTTCTTTCTTTCTTTCTTTCTTTCTTTCTTTCTTTCTTTCTTTCTTTCTTTCTTTCTTTCTTTCCTTCCTTCCTTCTTTCTTTCTTTCCTTTTCCTTCCTTCCTTCCTTCCTTCCTTCCTTCCTTCCTTCCTTCCTTTCCTTCTTTCTTTCGAGATGGAGTATACTTCTGTTGCCCAGGCTGGAATGCAGTGGCATGATCTTGGCTCACTGCAGCCTCAGCCTCCCAGGTTCAAGCGATTCTCCTGCCTCAGCCTCCCAAGTAGCTGGGATTACAGGTACCCGCCACTGCATCCAGTTAATTTTTGTATTTTTAGTAGAGACGGGGTTTCACTGTGTTGGCCAGGCTGGTCTCAAACTCCTGACCTCGTGATCTGCCTGCCTTGACCTCCCAAAGTTCTGGGATTACAGGCGTGAGCCACCGCGCCCAGACTTTTTTTTTCTTTTAAGAGATGAGTCTTGCTGTGTTGCTTGGGCTGGCCTCAAGCTCCTGGGCTCAAGCAATCCTCCTGTCTCAGAGTTTAGCATTTCTTAACATCATCTTAACCCATACTGTTCAATATAATAACCTACTAGCCACAAGTGGCCATCCAAATTTAAATTAATTACAATTAAAATGTAAAACTGGGCTGGGTGCAGTAGCTCACACCTGTAATCCCAGCACTTTGGGAGGCTGAGGCGGGCAGATCATGAGGTCAGGAGTTCAAGACCAGCCTGGCCAATATGGTGAAACCCCATCTCTACTAAAAGTACAGAAATTAGCCGGTCATGGTGGTGTGTGCCTGTAGTCCCAGCTACTCGGTAGGCTGAGGCATGAGAATCGCTTGAACCTGGGAGGCAGAGATTGCAGTGAGCCAAGATGTGACACTAACTCTACCCTGGGTGACAAAGCAAGAATCCGTCTCAAAAAAAAAAAAGTAAAACTCAGTCCTTAGTTGCAATAGGCACATTCCAAGAACTCAATAGCCTTTTGTGGCTAGTGGCCACCATACTGGAGAATTCAGATTATAGAACATTTCTGCCATTAGAGAAAGTTCTTTTGGATAGCTTTTTCCTGGGCTATGTAGAGACTCAGCACTATTACAAGCAACTTAGATCTTTCACAGGTCACTTGTTGAGCACTTACTTTTGCCAGAAACTGCCAGGTCCTTTATATGAATTATCTCTAATTCTTGCCAGGAAAGACTAAGAGAAGCTTGAATAATTTTCAAAGGGTCACAGTTACTAACTGGTATACCTAACATGTAAACCTATGTCTATCTAACCCCAAAGCCTGAATTCTTAAGTGCGTCTCATATCTCCTGTGACGAGGCCACACCCCTTTCCTTCTATACTTGTGGAGGATTCTTTTCATATTCAACCATGGAGTCTTACATTTATCCCTCCTAAATTTTATCTTGTTGGATTAAGCTTATTGCTCCAGATTGTCAAAATATTTTAGGATCCTCATCCTGTCATTCCATATGCTCTCTCGCCTTCCAAGATTCATGTATTTAGTGACTTTGATAAATATGGCCCCCCTAAACTTCATCTGAGTGATCGATAAAAATCATTGCTAAGACAAGGGAAAGGATGAAGGCCTGTGGTCAGCTATTAGAAACCCTCCCACTTGAGGTTGATATCAGTTTACCAGTCTGTAACCTTCAAGATACCAGCATACCAACCCATTTCTGTTCTTATCTCCAGATTCTGGGGGATATGTTTTGTATTTGGAGCCTAAAGACCTACTAGCACCATCTAGAATCATATACTGGTTGTAACTGACTTCCAGATGTTAGACAAACAATGTTTGCTTCTAACCAAACGTAAGGGCCAGAAGGATCAAGATATTGGCACCAGTGTTGATGCTTGTCATTTCCACTTAGCCCTCCTTCTTACTGCCCTCACCTCTAAAGTGGTTGTTTGATTATTTGTTGCTGAAAAACAAACCATCCCACAACAGTGGCTTCAAACAATAGCAATCATTTATTCACTGATGAATTTGAAATGTGGGCATGGCTGGGTGAGAACAGTGGGCATCTGCTTTTGTGTGGCATCGGCTGAGCTTAAAGAACAGCTGGGGACTGGCACAGTGAGTCTCCTCTAGCACAACTCTGAGAGTCCTGTCAGCTTTTCTCATGGCTTCATGCCGCCCCCTCCCTACCCTGCTTTCAAACTCTGCCCATATTGACCAACATGTGTTTCCCACAATGTGCCATAATTGACCATCTCTAGGGCTCCAGCCAGTGTGCTTGTCCTTTTCCATGTATCCTCAAAGACTCAGCCAAGGTGTCACCTCTACCTAGAAGCCTTCCCTGATATCCCCTGCCCCCACACAACTTGGTTTGCATTACTGTCTCTTTACTGTGTTCCATAGCACACTTTATTTCCCCCTTTCAAAGCACGTATCCCACTGTAATGGATTATCCTCTTTGTTTGCCTGTCTTTCCCACGAGATTAACAGCTCTTCAGGGGACGAAATTGTTGTCATTTTGCATTCCCAGACGATAGCATAGTGTGTAAGATATAGTAGGTGCTCAATCTGTTGAATCAATGAGTGATATGATGATGACAGGTTCTGGAAGTTAAAATGATGTTATCGAAATACCAGATTAGCAACAGGACCTGGCACCTGTAAAGAGCTGCAGTGAAGCAGGTTCTACTGGATGTAAGATTAAATGAGTTCAAGTCCATAAAGCATTTGGAGCAGTGTCTCACACACAGTAAGCGCCATATAAGAATTCGTTGTTGCTATTATCATTGTTACGATGCCTGCGGCTTTCAGGTATAGAGCTGTCTTTGCCAAAGGTTCTTTTTGCTCTCCCATTAGGGATTTTCTTTAACAGAGACCTTGGACGACCTTGGCACTTCCTCCTCCTCTGGGAGTTCCCTGTGAGGAATCCTCTGGAAGAGAAAGTGTGTTCAAGACTGACAGAATCTGCATGTGTTTTTCTCTTGGCAAAGGCTCAGTCCCTGCTCTAGTGCCATCAGCTTTACTCCCATTGGCTTCCACTGCAACAGGTGGATGCAGGGATCACCACCTGCCAGGTGCTTCTAAGCTTCCCCAGGCACAGCAGGGTTAAGGAAAGGGAGAAGTGAGTTCAGGGACAGAGTGCTGTGGTGTGCCACCACCCTGGGATCAACAGTTACAGTCCCCTAGGATGTCCTTTGTGGGAAGGCTGGAAGGAAAGCCGCCCACTGAAATGAAAGCTCCTTACACTTTGGGAGAGGGTTTGGTCTGCACCTTAATTTGGAGGAGGTGTTCAGGTTCTTCAAGTTCCCACAGGCCTTGTTCTTGCCCTGCATTTCTGGGGTAGCCGGAAGCTGAAAAGTCCCAGAGTTCTCTCATCATGTCCGTGCACCACCCTGCCTGGAATCTGGAGGAAGTTGAGCACCGCAGTTTTAGCCTGAACTGTGATTAATATTTGGTGCTGGGAAAACTGGGGGTTCTGGGCTAAGCCTGAAATTATTCTGGGCAAGGGGGAAAGGGGAATTTCCAAAATGCCCTTGAGAGAATGAGCAGGTCTGGGTCCTGGGTAAGAGGCTTGCATAAAGGGGGAAATGGAGAGGGACGATGGGGGAAACACCCCTGCATAGAAGGGCTGAGAAGCATGACAAGTGGGAATGGCAGCTGCAGGGCCCATGAAGGGCCACAGCTATGGGCGAAGTTGGTGCAAGAATCCTGGAGGAGAAAGTTGGAGGCTGGTGGGTGATATAGGGGAAAGAATGGGGTTGAAATGTTCTACTTGTGCTCCTCTGCCATGTCTCAGGTTAAACCTCACTCCCTTAGAGAGACCTTTCCTGATCCTCATAACCCTCATTCTCTTCTGGAGTCTGTCTCCGTGGGTCTGGATCTCAGCTCCTCACTTACAGGCTTGACAACTTTGTCCAAGTGTTAAAACTCTTTTAATTTCAGTTTTATCAATCTGTGTAACATGGCTAAAGATAGTACCTTCTCACAAGGTTGTAAGGATTAAATAAATTAATATATTGAAAATACTTAGCACAGAGCCCAGGTCTTGACTGGTGAGAGCGATCGTGACAACTGTTTACAGGCCAGTGTCTCCTGCTACTGTGAGGTCTGTGGGGCCGGGACTGTGCTGTCCACTTGGGTGTCCCCCAAACCTAGTGCAGGGCCTGGCTTGTAGGGGTCCAGTTGAATGAATGTGTAAGTGACCAGGGTGGGCTCAAGTGGTTGCAGCGCTTGTGGGGGTTAGGCTCTAGGGTTATATTTCACTGCATGGATCCTTTCTTTTTCTTTCTTTTTTCTTTTTTTTTTTTTTTGAAATGAAGTCTCACTGTGTCACCTGAGCTGGAGTGTAGTGGTATGATCTTGGCTCACTGCAACCTCCGCTTCCCAGGTTCCAGTGATTTTCCTGTCTCAGCTACCTGAGTAGCTGGCACGACAGTCACATGCCACCACACCTGGCTAATTTTTGTATTTTTAGTAGTGACAGGGTTTCTCCATGTTGGTCAGGCTTGTCTCAAACCCCTGACTTCAAGTGATCCACTAGCCTTGGCCCCCCAAAGTGCTGGGAGGTGTGTGCCACCGCATCTGGCTTAAACATTTTCTTTTTCTAGGTGATCCAAGTTAGAAAAGACACCAAGATGGCTGGGTGTGGTGGCTCAAGGATTGAGACTATCCTGGCCAACATGGTGAAACCCCGTCTCTACTAAAAATACAAAAAAAAATTTAGCTGGGCGTGGTGGCATGCGCCTGTAGTCCCAGCTACTCAGGAGGCTGAGGCAGGAGAATTGCTTGAACCCGGGAGGTGGAGGTTGCAGTGAGCTGAGATCGCGCCACTGCACTCCAGCCTGGACGACAGAGTGAGAAAAAAAAAAAAAAAAAAAAGACACCAAGATTATTCCTGGGTAGAATAAGTGTGGATGACCATTTTTCTTTCCTAGTTTTTATTCCATTATCTATTTTATTTTTGTATTCTCTATAATTTTTCCATACCAAAGCAAGGATTACTTTTCTAATGGCTGAGAAAAAAAAAGTTATTAAACAAACATAACACTCTCCATTGTCAGGAGGGGAGGAGCCATCACCGAAAGATATGAATGGGTAAGAAATGCAGGGAATAAATGGTATGTGATGGGAAGGCTTCTCAGCCTTCCAAGGCCTGTTGGAGGTTTCACAAGCTGTTCCTGCCAAGGGAATTCTCAAAGCTCAAAGCCATGAGGGTGGAGGCCCTGTTTCCCTCCATCTTAAGAAGGATGTGACTGGGGCAAGTTTCAGTTTTAACAGGATCACCGTGTCTTCAGAGAGAAAGAATGTTCTCAACCATGAATCTTGTGCCAAGAAATGGTACTGAGTGTATCATTTGAGGGGCAAAACTGCTGCTCCTGCTGCTCACCCCAGCACTGTTACTTGATATCAGTGGATTATTTCTCTATAGAGGTCTGGGGCCCCCGGATGGAGGGCAACCCTAGCTGCTGCCCCAGGGGGAAGGCAGAGAGGAGGCCCAGACCGAGTTAAGATGCCCAGGTAGGCTGAGTTCTAGCTCTAGCTGGCTGCATGATCCTTCAATCACTGAGCCTTAGCCTTCCCATCTGAAGAAAGGAGGACATCTTCCCTAGTGATATGGAACATCTTCCCTGTTGACATGGAATTCTGAGTGTGAAGTAATACTATATGTGAAAATGCCCTGGAGAACATAAAGTGACGGACAGGCGCTATTTGTGAATGAGAAAAGTATTTGGTGGAATAGAGGAAAACATGGACTCTTTTCAGTGGTTAAGTTTATGTTTCTTGCATCTGCCGAGTCAAAAACATGTATGGCATTTCCTCCTTCTTCTAGGAGCTTCCTGTATGTTATACTGTCTGGTCCTCATTTGCCACATGTTATATATGAGAAAACTGGGGCTAATGAAAGATACACTGACCTGGTTTTACCAAGATCACAGAGCTAGTAAGAGTAGGGGAGGAATTATCACCCCTGTTTCTCCGGATGAGGAAACTGAGGCACAGAGAGATTAATTGATTTGTCTGAAGTTATAGAGCCAGCAAGTGTCAAAGTTAAACCTGAGCCCCAAGTCTTTATTTTTTTTTGAGATGGAGTTTTGTTCTTGTTGCCCAAGCTGGAGTGCAGTGGCACGATCTCGGCTCACTGCAATCTCTGCCTCCTGGGTTCAAGTGATTATCCTGCCTCAGCTTCCTGGGATTACAGGTGCCTGTCACCACACCCTGCTAGTTTTCTGTGTTTTTGGTAGAGACAGGGTTTCACCATGTTGGCCAGGCCGTTCTTGAACTCCTGACCTCAGGCGTTCTGTTCACCTTGGCCTCCCAAAGTGCTGGGATTATAAGCATGAGCCACTGCGCCAGGCCCCCTGAATCCAAGTCTTTTAATGTTACTAATTTAGAGTTCATGGACTCCTGAGGGGTTCTCAGAAAGACATCAGAAGGAAGGTTTGCATACGTGTACATTTTTGGGGAGAGAGGGATTCCAAATATTGAATCAACTTCTCAAATAAATGAATCCGAAATCTTGGACCTGTAGTTGGTGCATAAGTAACTCTTTCTGTATTTAAACATTGATATACTACAAGAAAAGCTTCAGTGATAGCAAGTTACTTGGGCACTTAAAATGTACTTAATTGTTACTGCGCTTCAAGGCTGTTAGTCAAAATGATTGATTTGCCTTTGATGCAGCTGGCCAACTTTAATTTTTCTTTCTCCCGCTTAATAGCTCTTCAGTATCTGTAAGATGTCAAGATCAACACTCTTTCTTCTGATACCACATTTTGTTTAATCTTCAACCTAGGTGCATACCCTGGAAGAAAAAAAACTAAATCAATTGTTTAACAGCCGGGATTGCCTGTCTCCACCCGCTTCTGAATCTAGTTATGTTGGATACTGGGAGAGAAGCAGGTAGACTCTTTGGGCCTGACCTTTCTGATTTTTCTCTGGAAGAGCTTCACCAAAGAGGCACAGAAGAATAATGTTTCTACAGCATGGATTCAGGGGCTCCTTCCCACCAGGAACCCAGCTTAGCAGGCATGTTGTTCACATGGAACTCGCCAAAACCCCGTGCAGGTAGGTGTGAGGAAACACCAAAGAACTGCACGATTGTCCCTGCCTTTGGAAGGTCTCATTCCCTGTCATTCCTTCATTCAATCAACAAACTTGGAGCGCCCAGTTTGTGCTACATTTTGAGGATAAAGTGATGAACAACACAGACAAGACCCCTGCCCTTGTGGAGTCTATATTCAAACCAGAGCTTGACCTTCACGCTGAGAGACCAACTTAACAAAGGGGCCATCTGGCCACTAACTGTTATGCACCCTCCGCTTGGGAGACACAGTCTCAGCCCTCCTCAACCTTCAAGTCTGATAGGAGAGAGATTTCAGAGCGGCCCAAACAATCTAAAGTGGAAGTGAACAGAGCTCAAAATAAGTCCTCAAGTGCTGAAGGGAGACCAAGGAGAGGATAATGCAGTGAGGGCAGTGAGAGAAGAATTCCTAGAGGAATTGCACCTTGCTTTGAATTTTAGCCCTAAGCTGCAAATCCTAGCTAAATTCTAAGTAGATACTGACAGTTGGCTTCTATTTGACCTGCCATATTGAATGACTTTGGCCCCGGGACATGATGGAGATTTAGACAACCCAGGGCGGAAAATCCTCTAGGAAACAAGTCTGAACTACACCACTAGCTTTCTGAATGGACAGGATCTGAGGAGCTGGGAAGGTAGTAGGGGAGAGGGCAGCTGGGTGGGGTTTCTTCCAGGAAACAATGTGGATGCAAGATGCAGTCCTTGTCTCCGGCCTGCCCTTACCGCTTTAGTATTTCAGATGAGTCAGCTCTCATTCTGCCACCTGCTTTCTGTAACTCTGCAGCAGGCCAGCAGCCTCCAGTCCACCCTCTCCTCCTCCCAAGGCTCTGGGGTGAAGCCCTCTCCAGGAACTCCCTGGCTCCCAGTACCGATGGGAGAAGCTCTTTTCAACTGACATGATTTATTTTAACAATAAGGGACAGAAACCACATCCGATTTCCACAGAATAAGAGTTCCTCCTGACACGCCTGGGACTTGCCAGCTGGGATGGACACTCTCAAGCCATCCTCTATGCCATTTGTCGTTCTGCTGTTCCTTCGCTTGGAGGGAAGAGATGCCTATTTCTATAGGGAGGAAGTTGGAAGTGAGAAGAGGGGACAAAGATTCTGTGAATGGAAAGAGTACTGCACTGAGAGTTCAGGGATGTGGCCTCCGGTCCCAGCTCCACCACTACTCAGTTGTCTGAAGAAAGAAACAAAAATCTGTGATACTTCCCTGGGCCAATGTGGGTGACACGTTGCCTAGAAAGAAGTGCCTTTGTGATACGTTTATGTTGGTGGGATGTGGGAAAGAAATAACTGGTTTGTACGGAGTGTTATGAAAGAATTAAATCTTAACCTTCCGTTGGGGTAAGCTGATGAAACAACCGTAGCAAAGGACAGACTGAATTTTTAAAATTTTCTCTATAGAAAATAACAGTAAAAAAAAGTATTGACATAGAAGAAGAAAACAAAAAGTTGTCAGGAGTTAATGAATAGAAATGTTTTTTTTTCCTGGATTTTATGGTGTTTGTGGTATTTGTTAGCTTTTACAAATTTGTAATTTGTTGTAATTTCTCTTTCTAAATAAATATTTACTTTTGTCTCTAATTTTGTCCTTCTATTTTTGAATTCAATTTTCAAATTCAAAAGGCTTCTCTCTGGGCCTCAGCTGTTTCCTCATCTGTAAATGAGAAGGCTGGGCCAGATGCTGTTTCATGTCTGGTGTAATGAAGCGCTGGAGTGGGCTGCCTATGACTGCACCCAGTTCTACCACACCCCACCTGGGTGTCTTTGGGTGAGGTACTTAGTAGTTCCAAGTCTCATATTCCTCATCCAAAATGATGGACACAGAAATAGTGTTGACCTCATGGAATAGGTGTGAATATGAAAAGAGACCATCATGCATATAGATGCTTCACATAGACCCTGGGGCAGCAAATGTGCTCAGTACTTGTTAGCTATTAGTGTAAATCTACTCTTTCAGTCTATGAATCTTGTTAGAGGAACTCCTGCTTACCAGGCCTTTGGTTTAATAAAACATGACTGGAGTGACTCCATCCTGAAGTGAGTAGGCTAGGCACTCACAAGGCACCTAGAGGGTTAATGCTTTGTGGTCTGAAAATAGCCACATTCTAAGCTGACCACCACTTATAATTACAGAAGACTGATGGCCATATAGGACATCTCCCACTAAGCCTGCAGAATGTCCAGATGTCCCAAGTACAGCCCACTTTACTCAGAGATAACATCAATGAGCAGACTTAGGTTGAAGGATTAATGGTCACTAGAGCACCAACAACCCATACCTTTAGTGAGCACATCTGCACATTCCAAGTTTAATCATAGCTCCTTATAGTTTCTTATAAGCAGAGATGTTCCTAAAGGACGGGGTTCCTCCTCCTGCTTTCTGGGCATGCCCTACTCTCTAATGGAGTAGTTTCCAATAAATTTGCTTATTTTTCTGTGCTCCAATTCTTTCCTGTGTGAGATCTAAGAACCTACTCTTGGGATCTAGATTGGGATTCTCTTTTCTGGCAACATCTTGAGTATGTGACCATGAGAAATGTTAGAAATTGGAGTGAAAGGTACATAAACATGTGGACCCAATACCATTCTCTGGTTCTCCCAGAGACACAAGGCTACAGGAGAGTAGGACTCTGCCTTCTCCCAAAGCTGATACCTCCCTGGGCCAATGTGGGTGACACATTGCCTAGAAAGAGGTGCTGTTGTGATATGTTTATGTTGGTGGGATGGGGGAAAGAAATAACAGGTTTGTATATGGAGTGTTATGAAAGAATTAAATCTTAACCTTCCATTGGGGTAAGCTGATGGAAACAACCATAGCAAAGGACAGACTGAATATCTTTTTATTCTCTCTATAGAAAATAACAATAAAAAAAGTATTCACATAGAAGAAGGAAACAAAACGTTGTCAGAAGTTAATGAATAAAAATGTTTTTTTTCTGGATTTTATGGTGTTTGTGATATTTGTTAACTTTTACGAATTTGTAATTTGTTGTAATTTCTCTTTCTAAATAAACATTTCCTTTTGTCTCTACTTTTGTACTTCTATTTTTTGAATTCAATTTTTTTGCCCCAGATGGGGTCTCACTCTGTTGCCCAGGCTGGAGTGCAATGGTGCAATTATAGCAGACTGCAGTCTTCAACTCCTGACCTCAAGCAATTGTCCTGCTCCGACTTCCTGACTACAGGTGTGCACGAGGACTACAGGCAGGCATGTGCCAACACACACAGCTTTTTTTTTTTTTTTTTTTTTAAGAGATGTGGTCTCACTTTGTTGCCCATACTGGTCTCAAACTCTTGGTCTCAAGGGATCCTCCCACCTCGGCTTCCCAAAGTGCAGAGATTACAGGTGTGAGCCACTGTGCCGAGCCTGAATTCAATTTCTTAAAAGGACCCTCCCCACCCAATTGTATGAGCTGTAGCAGTTGCCAGATTTAGAAAATACAAATACAAGACCCCTAGTTAACTTGGAATTTCAGGTAGATAAACACTGAGATGTTTTCATCTGAAATTCAAAGTTAAATGTGCATCTTGTATCCAGTGGGAATATAAAAAAGGAAAGTAGTGGTCAACTCAACCAGGGTTGAAGTGGGGAGGAGGAGGGGGATGGGGAGAGGAAAGGAAAAGGGGAGAAGTTTAACAAAGGAAGTCACACCGGAGCTAGGTCTTGACGTTAGGTTGGTGTTTGCAAGGTAGAAGAGCCAGGGAGGTCTTTCTAGGTGAGATGAGCCTGTGAGGTGTGGGAGACCTGCAAGAGAGACGAGGTGGAAAATATAGGCAAGGTCCAGGCTGCGATGGATCTGGATGTTGCGGGGAGCAGATTTTCTGCTACTGGGAGGCCCCAGGGCGTTACGCTGGGAGTTTTAGACTGGAGAGTTCCAAGACTGGGCTTGCATTTTAGAAAGTCCACCTGCCTAGGGAAGAGTGGATTGTTCAGGAGAGGAATGGGGAGGCATCAGTTGGGCTCTTTCCATTCCTATTCCTCCATCCCATCTCCACTGGGGCTCTTTCACAACATTTGAGCTACAGAGCCCATTGACATAAGATATGTCACCTGGGGCCCGAGGCTTTGAACAGGCTTTGACTGAGAGCCCTGTGGGCAAAAAAGGAGGAGGAGAAGGAAGTCCAGGCTGAAGTGGTATAGGTGCCCAATGTGGATTTGTGCTTCCCTCCCCAGGAGCACAGGTGTGGCCAGTTTGGATTTCCTTAGGTCATCAGCTTCCTGGGTAATGACAAGTCAGAACAGCGTGGCTTGGGAGAGTTACATCACCTCCCCTGCTGAACGGGCTTGAGGTCCCTCACAAGTCTAGGTTCCTTTCCACTCCACCTAATCCCAGAGTGAAAGGGCAGCATGGGGTTAGAAAGGGCGCTGAGCCAGAGGTAAGGAGAGAGAATTTTGAGAGCAGTCGTGCCACTTCCTTGCTGTGCGATGGAGGACTGGTTCACTTCTCGATTTCTTCATCCCTGTAATGTGAACATTGAACTGAGTACTCTCTGTTATATTTTCTGACTCTCATTTCCAAATATCACAACAAAGGAGAGCCAACCCCACTGAAAATGAAGAATAAAAGGGAGACAAAAGATAAAAAAACAAAAACAAAACAAAGGAGAAACTTATTTAGGTTTAAATTTCCCAGTTCTTTTTCTCATCTTTTTTTTTGTTTAATTTTCAAAGCTATACTCAAGTTCACACATATCATTATGATCTAGATATATTTACCAAGACACCTAAACATTTATATATTCTGTTTTAAAATCCCTATTAGTTTCCCAAATAAAATACCCATCCATCACTATCAGTAATATATATAATATATGCATATATTATATATACATATATAGTGTGTATATATATATATATATTTTTGAGACGGAGTCTTGCTCTGTCACCCAGGCTGGAGTGCAGTGGTGCGGTCTTGGCTCACTGCAAGCTCTGCTTCCCGGGTTCACACCATTCTCCCACCTCAGCCTCCCGAGTTGCTGGGATTACAGGCTCCTGCCACCACGCCCAGCTAATTTTTTGTATTTTTAGTAGAGACGGGGTTTTACCATGTTGGCTAGGATGGTCTTGATCTCCTGACATTGTGATCTGCCCGCCTCGGCCTCCCAAAGTGCTGGGATTACAGACGTGAGTCACTGTGCCCAGCCTATATTTCTTTCTTTTACAAATTCGTTCTCAGTCATACTTCTTAGTGTTTTATAGTCCTCATAATGACAGGTTCTTTCTCAAGTCTAACCAAAATTACTCATATAGATCTAATGCATTTCATCCAAATCCTGCAATAGGGCCACACATTGCTCAACTCCATGGAGCCTCATTCCCATAGAAGGCAATAGGCATGGTACCCTCTGGAATTATGCAATTTTTGTATGCTCTCCAGGACTAAGTACTTAGGAATGGCCAGAATCAACTCTTTTAAGGGAAGGAAATTGCCTTGGCATCACTATGAAAAATTCATGAGGTTGGAGTGCATGTTAGGTGGGGATAAGGAATTGGAAGATATGAGAGAGTTGTGTCCAGAACATATCAAACTCAGAGCATTCTCCATTCTGGCTCGCCAATCTTGCTTCACATTCTTTCTGCTTTCCTACTTAACAAGTGGAAAATTGAGCTCTGATATCTCAATGGTGGGTCCATTGGTCCCAGAAGTCCCAATTCTAAGGCGAGATGCAACCATATGTCTGGAGACCAGATTCATAATTTAATTGCAATCCTGGGAAAGATGCCATTCTATCTCAATCTATATTTTATTTTTGATATTAGGGGTCAGGTAGCAAGGTTTAATATGAAGAGAACTTATTTCTTATCATTCCTTCTTCCTGATTTAGGAACTCTAAAGGGAATTGTAAAATTGATAATAAATGTCATCATTTTCAAATTGCTCATTATGTGCCAGGCACTGCGCTGAGGACTTACGTGTAATCACTTTATCTTCATGCTGTGCCTACATGGTGAATGTGCAGTAGACATGATGTGTACCATTTGACAGATGAGTAAACAGGCACTGAGATTAAGTGGCTTGCCTTCAGTCTGACAGCCATAGAAAGTAGAGCCAGTCAACCCAGCTTCCAGTACCGGCGATTATGGTACACTGCATGCTGGAAGCGGAGTTATAAACACATCACTTATTCCCTTCCCCTGCAAGCTTCCTGGTATGACATATTTGCCCTGAAATGAAAGCTGGGTCAGAACATATAGTCTGAGCACAAGGGGTGAATGTGGGGTGAGACTCAGCAAGGACAGTGTTGCAAATCCTCTCACATGTGTGGCTGGGCCCTGAACTGCTCTTTTCACATGTGCGGCTGGGCTCTGAACTGCTCTTTTCACATGTGCAGAGGGACTCTGAGCCAGGCAGCTCAGGCCCTGCTGGGAAAACAGCACCGACCTCCCTCCATATGACCCCTCTGGGGGAAACAAGGGTGGGGATAGGGGAGATTCCCGATGTCAAGAGTGGCTCTTTGCCCCCTCTCCAAAGGAGCAGAAAGGTGTCCATTAGCTCCTAACAAAGATGTCTTCTCCTTTTCCAGATGCCTGGCACACAGCTTAGAAAAACATAATATTTATTAAGGAGTACTTACTATGATACAGGTGCATTAGCTCATTGAAATCCTCACAGTTTATTTTACCTATTTTATGGAGATTCAGAAAGGCTTTAAGTAGCTTGTCCAGTGTCTATACACCTAATGCATTTCATCCAGACTCTGCAATAGGGCCACATATTGCTCAACTCCAAGAAGCCTCATTCCCACAGAAGGCAACAGGCATGGTGCCCTCTCTGAGCCAGGCAGAGAGGGTACCTACCTGGCCATACCCTCATCTTATTTCCTTAATCATTTTCTTTCTTCTTTAAGATATAGCTGATTAATCATTATTATGAAATGCCTCTTTCTTCTGAGTCTTGACATGTAGCTTCTAGGAAAAATGATAAACTCCCCATCTCCATGCAAATGAGAATTTTTTGCAATTCTTTGTTCATACAGAAAAATCCAAGTTAAGTCACTTTCTTGAGAGCTGTGGCATGCTACCAAGAAGAGAAGGGAGACAAGGGAGAAGAGAAAGGAGAGAGCCAGGGTTTAAATTCAGAACTACATTGTGAACCGCTACAGTCTACCCTTCCCTCAACACTTATAATTTTATTATGTCCAAGATGCTGGACCACAAGACATCAAGTCTCTGGGGTTTCTTTCCCTTGCACCTGTCCCATAAAAGACCCCAATCCTTCCTGTCCTTTTTCCTTCTTTGCCGGTGCCCTGTCGCCCTCTCTGTCTCCTGAATCTGGCTGCAGGGGCAGGGTTTGTACCAGCCCAATGGGGTCTCATAATTGCATCTCATCCCGAGGTCACTTCATTTGACTTATTCACTTCATTTGAATAAAGCTCCATTTATTCTGGGAGTCTGTATTTGGGAATGTCAAAAGACAAAATTACAGCACATTGAGTTTAAGGATCTTAACTGGCTTTTATTTGCAATCCTAGAATCAGGCAACATCCCATTTTATAGACATAGAATGAGTGGCCCCATGAGCTGACAGAGGAGAGTGGTTTTATAGGCAGACAAGGGCTGCAGGAAGCAGAAACAGAGAACAAAAAGCAGATTGGTCATTTAAAGCTACTTTCCTTGTAAAGGTTAGAGCAGAGGAGACTTCCTTATATGCTGGTTAAAACTGGCTCACTTGAGGATTTGGCTATTATCTTTCTCTCTCCTGATTTCTCAGAAGGTTAGATAAACAATTTACTTTCAGCTTGGTGGTGTGGAACTTCATTCAGCATGAGTGATTCCATTTCGGTTTGGCCTATTGGCCTTGTGCAGTAACTCAGTCCAAACCAATCACCTCCTGGAAATTTTATTTAATGGGAAGAAATTGTTTACACCCTGTCTTTTCATTGCCCCAAACCCTGATCCCTAGAGAACTTCGTGGTAAAGAGTTTATGTAAAAAGGTAATTTAGATAGAGAGTCTTCTAGCCTAAGAATAAGGATTTCAGGTCCTGGCTCTGCCACTGGCTTCTCCTAAACCTCTCTTCTTTCCAGTCTCATTTTCTCTCTCTCTGCATTAATCAAGAATCAGAGGACTCTCCAGGGGACAAGATGAAGGTGAAAGAGATGATGTGCAAAGAAATCCTTGCTTTATGAGGGGAAAGACTGTTTCTCCTGAAGTTCAACAAAATAATGCAGGTAAAGCAGTTAGCTAGCACCTGGCACATGGCAGACACTCATAGCTGCCGGAGACATTGGAGAGCTGGATCATGCTGGAGCCAGAGGCACCTGCAGAGCCTCACGGGTTCGCTGCTGCAGGGTGTGGCTGACTGAGAGTGCTTTCATGAGTTGGCCTGCAGGGTACAGTTGGTAACGTGCCACAGCTCTCAGGAAAGTGACCTAACTTGGATTTTTCTGATGGACACAGAATTGCAAAAAATTCTCATTTGCATGGAAATGGGGAGTTTATTTTTCCTAGAAGCTGCATGTCAAGACCCAGAAGAAAGAGGCATTTTATAATAATGATTAATCAGCTATATCTTAAAGAAGAAAGAAAACAATTAAGGAAATATGATACTAAGAAAACAAGGGAAAAAACAATCTCCCCAAGGTGGATCCACCCAGCAAACCTTGACAGCATTTCCTCTTATCCACCTGAATAAAAATGACCAGCCCTTTCCAAATGGCAGAGAGCACTGAGAGGAGACACAAGGAGCAGCCCACAAGCACCAAGTGAGAGGTGAGGCTCATGCTGTCCATCGTCAGGAGCTCATATGCACCGCCATCCTAGCCTTCCTCCTTTATGGCCGCAGGGAGGTGACCTGTTACCATTGTGTGTGGCTATGATGTTCCAGATGCTGGGCATTTGATAGAATGGCAAGAGATACTCTATAGAAGAGGTGAATTTTCTAGTATCTTAGTTTCAATGAGAAGAGATAGAGGGTGGGAAAGAAGGAGGGAAGGAAGGAAAGGTAAGGAATCTAATGTCTTTACTATTGTTTTTTGTTCCAAGAACTGTGTTGGGCACTTTGTAATGTGTTATCATTGTTTAACCCTTTGCAATGTTAAATGTCTTTTTAAATGTAAGGAGCACCACTGGTTCATAAATGGGTTCCTGTCTGTCTGGTGTCAGGGGAGCTACTGGGATTCCAGGCTGTGATGCCAGAGGGAAGCAGTGTTGTTAGTGGGGTGGAGCAGCAGTAAAGAGAGCCAGCTCAGGGACTGGCCTGCCTTCCCTCAAACCCTGGCCTGGGCAAGTTACTTCATTTTCTTGGTAAAATGGGAACAGAAACAGAGCCTACCTCACAGGGTGGTTGTGAGCATAAATGAGAAAATTACGTAAAATTCTTGGGACAGTGCCCAATGCACATGGCACGTAGGATAAATGTTACCTACTACTAATATCTGAAATAGCCAAGATGTCTGGCATTGCCTCACCAAGCTAAGGGAGGCATCTTTCTCCTCTACAAAATGTGCAAGTCTCCTGGCATGGGATGAGCAGGCAGTATCCCACTGCTTCTGAGAGTTGTCTTGTCAGAAGAAAAACCGCACTCTCTTTCTTGGCTTTCTAGAAGCACCCCAGTAGCCTTCCGAGGGGACAGAGCTCTGGGGGACTCTCTACAAACTTCCCTGGCAATGGGGCCCATCTTTGTTTAGCCAGAAAGAAAGGTTGATAAAAGAGGAAGGGAGCTCTTTGGCCTAATGCCTGCCACGTGGTAAGGTCTCAGCATACACCTGTCTATTTCCTGGGAATGATGCCCAGTTACGGAGAGACAAGGCAAAAACGGTTTCTAAACAGGATTTCCTGTTTCCTGACTTTCCAGAGAAGGAGCTGGGAATCCTGAGGAAGGCATAGGGAGTGGGGGCAGCTGGGGTTCACACTCACATGTATGAGTTACAGCAGCTCTAACTATAGCTCTGCCGTCCCCGCAGCTGGCTCCCTGGGTCTGATGCCCTCCTCTCCTCCATGGCCACACATGATACACTTACCTTGGCACACACAGCTGTAAATGGGAGATCTCAGTGGGCATCATGCAAAGTGCATAGCAGAGGGCTGCTCTCGTCACATGTGTTGTCATAAGACGTGCGTTAAGGCTAAGCTCTATTTGTAAGCTTGGGAAATGTGGGTGAAAGCAGAGATAACCCCATAAGCTGTATCATTATATTTTATGCACTTTTCTCTGTGTGCATTATATGGCACAATAGAAAGTGGTTAAATGAAGAGGCAGCAAGAAAGACAGAGGCAAGAAGGGTAAGAGAATGAGAAGAGGCGGCAAACCTCTCAGGGTCTGGCCCTAGCTATGAAGCAGCTAGCTGCAAACATGCTGCTCATACCCTATGGCTCAGCGGGTGACGGACGGGAAGTTGCCAAGTTGCCCTCTACCACTGGCATCTTCCCCTAGCTCCTCGTTGTGGCTAATTAGTTCTTGAAGATGCCTTGTGTCTCCCTTTCCCATCCTCTCCAGAAGATGAAATCTCCATAACTGGCTTCAAACAAATAATTTTAAGCAGATACACTCTTGAGGTTTATAATAAAAGGGTGTTACTTATTTTGGGGGTAAACATCAAAAACCAAGTGTGTTTTTATGGTTTTTCACATCTGTTGCCCAATTCCTAGGGCATTTTACCAACCCTGCTTTTCCTACTTAATTTATTAAAAACAATGCTTTTCACCCCTGTTGACAAAGTAGGCTGTGTTGAGTCATAGGAGAGTGATATGCACACAAGTATGCTTCCTGGGACTTAAGACAGTGGTGTATCATACTTTCTGGGGTGGAGGTGGGGGCATGGGGTAAGGGTGGGGAAGAACTCATATCCAGTTGACTCAAGAAAACCAGAGGAGACACATACCCCTGAAACTCCTCAAGGCTGAAGTATTTAGTCTTGTTTTCTTGTATTCCACCTGGCCTGCCTTTGGGGCTGGAAGGGGGCGTCAATCAGGGATCTTCTCTTTCATTGCCCTCCACTCTT
This sequence comes from Chlorocebus sabaeus, assembly GCF_047675955.1. NCBI lineage: Eukaryota > Metazoa > Chordata > Mammalia > Primates > Cercopithecidae > Chlorocebus > Chlorocebus sabaeus. The sequence goes on along the minus strand of NC_132928.1, from coordinate 22,663,179 downwards.
GGCTGGACAGCTGACTTCCTCTCCTTTGTGCAGGCATGAAGTTACAGTGTGTTTCCCTTTGGCTCCTGGGTACAATACTGATGTTGTGCTCAGTAGACAACCATGGTCTCAGGAGATGTCTGATTTCCACAGACATGGACCATATAGAAGAGAGTTTCCAAGAAATCAAAAGAGCCATCGTGAGTATGGGTTGGTGTAAAGGTGTGGGTGATGGGGTATACCTCCCCTTACATCTTAGCTTGAAAATGAGTTCTTTCTCATTGCCTTTTGCATCTCAGAAGAACATAGGATACTGATTGCTTATGTCTGTTCTTATGTTTCCCTCCATAGCAAGCTAAGGACACCTTCCCAAATGTCACTATCCTGTCCACATTGGAGACTCTGCAGATCATTAAGGTATTGGCCTATGTCTGCTTTTTCTAATATTTTTATCTTCATGTCTAAATGGCTCTGGGCTGAGAAGGAAATCCCTACATTGTCACCTTCTATTTCCTAATCTCCAATGTACTCTAAATGCACCAGGCTTCTTCTTTGTCAGATGATGTGTTAGGGCACGCTAGTGTCCCAGGGACATGCAACCCCTGGGAGGAACGAAAGAAGTGCCACTTCCTAAAGAGTGATTGGGGGTGCCCAGTGCTCAGAGGGGACAGGATTTTTCTGGCTTAGGGCTAATTTTGGAAGGTCCCATGGAGGTAGCTAAGAAAACAGTGACTTAAAACCTGAGGAGGTTATAGATCAGAGGATAAGAAGGAGGAAGGTATTTGGGCAAGGTAAGATAATGGCTGTAAGATCAGTGAAGGTTGGACAGAGAGGTGACCAGGTTTGTGACTCGAAGGACATGTAAGTGAGTGGTGGGAGATGAGGCAAAAAAATACCTTGGAGTCATTTTATAAAGGTCCCTGGAGCCAGGCTGGGCCTCTGGCTTATAATACAGGCAATAGTCTGGGTGCAGTGGTTTATGCCTACAATTTCAACATTTTGGGAGGCTGAGGAGGGTAGGATTGCTTGAGGTCAGGAGCTTGAGACCAGCCTGGGCAACATAGCAAGACCTCGTCTCCAAAACAAAACAAAACAAAACAAAACAATTAGCAGGTCATAGTGGCATGCAACTATAGTCCCAGCTACTTGGGGGGCTGAGATGGGAAAATTGCTTGAGCCTGGGAGGTGAAGGCTGCAGTGAGCCATGATTGTGTCACTGCACTCCAGCCTGGGCACCAGATTGAGATGCCCAAAAAGAATAAAAGAATGTGTGTTAGGGCACACTAGTGTCCCAAAGACTTGGAACCCCTGGGAGGACCCAAAGAAGTGCCACTTCCTAGAGAGTGATTGGGGGTGCCCAGGGCTCAGAGGGGATTAGGATTTCTGTGGCTTAGGGGTAATTTTGGAAGGCACCATGGAGGCATAAAAGAATAAAAGAAAATAATAGCAGCAGTAAAGAGTCACTGAAATTTTTGAGCCCAAAGTTATATGATCATAAATTGTTTTAGGAAGACAATCTGGTGCTGTTCTTACAATGGACAACGTGAGGCAGGAAAGCCAGTGAGAAGATTGGTCCAACCATCTAGACAGGAGGTGACAAGAGTATGTTACAAAATAGCTGGCTTATCAGGTGATCATTCATTTTACAAAAAGACCCATGAGAGATGCCTCTAAAAGTGAGTTTCTCTAGTCCTGGGAAGTATTCTAGACAGATCCAGTTTTAGGGGGGATTTTATATGACAGAGTGTGAGGTATATTTGTATTGAGTTACTTTTTTCTCAGGTTTCTCTGCATACGTGAGAGAGACACACACACACCCCTTCATAATTCTTCTAAGCAGTGATTTATTTGTAGTGAAGAGATGTAGCCACTTGCTAAATAAAATTCTAGCCAACTGTATTATAGACACATAAGATATTACAGCTGGAAGGAAAGCAAAAGATCATCTATTCCAAAACCATCATTTTCAAATGAGGACAGTGAGACTTTGGGAGGGAGCATGATGAGTTAGTGGCAGAGCTAGGAATAGACCCCCAAGTGTATGCCCCCATCTTCAGATTCTTTCTCCTCTCAAGGTTGGGAAGTAGCTCATGTGGAATAAGAAAAAGAGTCAATAAGGATTCAGGTCTTTATCCTTCCCTTCCCTTCCCTTCCCTTCCCTTCCCTTCCCTTCCCTTCCCTTCCCTTCCCTTCCCTTCCCTGCCCTGCCCTGCCCTGCCCTGCCCTTTCCTTCCCTTCCTCTCTCCCTCCCTTCCTCTCTCAGCCCCACCTTCCTTTTTTCTGCAGTGTTCCTTTTTCTAGTACCACAGTCTTTGATAGTGCAGAGGAGTGTAACATTTTGCCCTTCTGGTTAAGGGAATCAGCAAAAGTGAAGGAGGAGAAGGGTTTTTGTGTTGCCATCTAGGAAAAGCTGCCACTGGGGCCAAGGAGGCTTTGCTTCTTGAATGAAGACAGATGTGCTGTCCCACCGTTAAACACTCCCTGCTTAGACTGAATAGTTTATCTTCTGCAGAGTAACTGGCTCTCAGGGCAGATGGCAGGCAAACTTCTAGAAGGAAACTGTCTAGCCAACTTCTCTGGGCTGTGCCTGGGAATTTAGAGACTATCTTTTTGGGACATCTGCACTCTGCAGGCTGCAGACCTACCCAAATATGCCCATTTCTGCAGCTGTCGGTCTCCCTTCTTGCAAATCTCAGCCTCATTCCAGTGCTCCTTCTGGTTGTAAAAGGACAGACTAGAGGAGAGCTAAGCAGCGTGGCCCAGAGTAAGGTGGCCAGAATGAATGCAGTGTGATTACAGTTGGAGAAATGCATACCTAGCAGGATGACTGGCATGCAATAGCCCTTGTGTGTTGCCAGACAGGAGATGTAACAGAGAGGCCGACTTCAGCCCCTGTAATGTAAGGAAGTCCTTTTCAAAAAAGCTGCTCAGCCATCAGTCCTTTTAAAAAGGAGGCAACTGGTTCCTGGAAAGATTTAAGTGGAAGTTAGTGATGACACGCTAGGGATACTGTAGAGAGAATTAGTCTATGATGGATTCTGGGCCCCATCCTTGGTAAATGTATTTCTTGGCCATACGTTTTTGTCATAAGTAGTTTTGCTGGGAATAAGAGAGGATGAACACTCTGAGACCATTACGAATTTTTCCAAAATGACTTTTAGTTCTCTCATGTGTTGCTGTCCCCACTCAAATGGACTGCTCTGGTCTCTAACATAATGAGAGAATAGGCCTCCAGAGTTTCTCTAATTTGTGTTTGTAGCCCTTAGATGTGTGCTGCGTGACCAAGAACCTCCTGGCGTTCTATGTGGACAGGGTGTTCAAGGATCATCAGGAGCCAAACCCCAAAATCTTGAGAAAAATCAGCAGCATTGCCAACTCTTTCCTCTACATGCAGAAAACTCTGCGGCAATGTGTGAGTCACTGGGTCAGGATTCCAGCATCTGCTCCCCTTCTGCCCCAGGAGAGGCCAGGATGTGCTGGCCCCCATCGACCTCCTGATATGGTGCTTGGAGTCAAAGGAAATTCTCCGTCCACGTCCACGTGGAGAACTGTTGAGAACCTCTCCCAGTGGCCATTGCTTCCCCAGGGCTCCCTGCCTGCTGACAACTCCTCAGACGGTCTCCTCCTAGATAAACCTCCTGGGATGACCGACTTATGTCAACATATTCCTTAGTAAGAGGCATGGCAGGGACACCAGTTCTACTATAAGCATACCCCTGGTTTCTTTATTTCTGGCCCTTTGGTGTCTTTACATCAATAAACTTCTGGGTAGATCCTTGGTATGGCCTATCCCTAAAGGTCACCTAGAAATTCATTGCAATCTATTCAAATTCAACATCAGAGACAAAACCAACACAAAGCAACAAAAACTTAGACCAGGAGAGAATCTGGGCTCTAGCCCCATTCCTGCTAATGATTTCCTGTGAGACTTTGTGTCAAGTGACTTCACCTCTCTGTGCCTCAGATTCTGAAATTGTTAGAAGGGGTGACGGTCCCTGCCCTACTTGCATTAATATGATAATGGACTCAAACGAATTCACCTGACCAGTTATTTAATTAATAATTGGTTAAATATTAATTATCTAATTAATATTTAACAAATGTTCATTGAGTGCCTACCCTGTGGGAGGCAGCACTCAGAGTGGTGATAAGACAGATATGGCGCCTGCTTTCCTAGTGCTGACAGTCCGATGGGCTCTAAACGCAGAAAAAACAAAAGGCGTGGGCAGATGCAGGTGATTCTACAAACAAGCTCTGTTCTTCCATGGCTGTTCCCACCTGAGTTTACTCATCTGCCTCTCACTGTGGGAGGGAGGAGAAATGTCACTTCTCATGCGGGCAGGTAGGAATAAGAGAGGGCCCAAGTGGAAATGTCCTCTGATAGGAGCTTCCTCCACTTTATCACAGCAGGAACAGAGGCAGTGTCACTGCAGGCAGGAAGCTACCAATGTCACCAGAGTCATCCACGACAACTATGATCAGGTAAGATCTGGGAAGAAGATGGGGAAGATGGAAGATGAGAGGTAGATCAGGAGGGTGCCAGCCCTTCAGCCTCCACTCCACTTAAATTCATGCATTCACTCTATAAGCAGTCATTGTGGGCAGGCCTCAATTCTCTGTGTCTGTAAAGAGAGTTTTGATCTTACCTCATTTGGTAACCTCCTGGGCTCCCCATCTCCATCATTCCTCCAGCATTTTCTCATACCCTTGTATATCAAGCCTGACCTGTATGACTTGGGGAAAGCGCCCACTGCTTAAGATGGGATGACACAGAAGGAGCAAAGATCCCCCATGAAATGTGAGCTATTATGCATAAAACGTGTTACCTGCATGCTTTCACTGCGATCACTACCTGCGCCGCCCCCCCATATTGTGTGTAGTGATGAAGACACGGCACTTCTCATGTTAATGTTGGTGTAAAATGCACATCTCACGTGGTTGTAGAGGGAGAAGCAGTGCTTTTCATGAGCATCAGCAGAAGATCTTGTTAAAATGCAGATTCTGGCTCAGCAGGGCTGGGGTGAGCTTGAGTTTCTGCATTTAGATCATACTGTCAAAAGATGCCAATGCTTTGAATAGCAAGGAGTTGGGGAGCCTATTACGGGCTCTGCTTCTTTGTGGAGAGGCTCTGTAAGATAATGTTATAGAAATAGCTAAGGATTACATGGTTCTTACTATAAGCCAGGTATTGTTCTAGGCACACAACAAGTATTACACATTTGTCTTTCGGAACAATGCTATGAGGCATTATTTGCATTGGATACATTAAGAAACTGAGGCTTGAGCAGGTGCAGTAACTAAACTAAGTTCACACTGCAATTGCATGGCAGAGGTAGGATTCAATCCCACGCTTGCTGGCTCTGCAGGACATGCTAAAAGCATGAACTCAGTCTGCTGGGGAAGGAGGTGGAATAAGGCAGGAGACTTGGGCTTCAGATCCAACTCTGTTACTAACTGGCTGTGTGACATTGGGTAGGACGCTTGCTCTTAGGGGCTTTAGTGCTCTAATACGTCAAATGGGGACAACATGCTCTCCCTACCCGCTGTCCAGCACCACAGGGACGAAGATGTTCTGGGATAACAGAAGCACTAAAGCAAGCTGATGTGGAGAAGAAAATCAGCAGAACTGGCCAGTAAGGCAGATTTTTTTCCTGTAAAAAACAGAGGAAAAAAAAAAACCTGAGGGAAAAGAATGAAGAATTTTAAAGTTTTGTTTATAAGGAGCTGACATGATTTGATTGCTTGTTTGTGGGGAAAAAAACTGGTTGCCTGCGAGGAAAATAATACTGAGTCTGTATGTTATGCAAATATATTTCGCGACAAAAAACAAAACCTTGTGGGGACCAGCATGTGAAGAAAGTGACTTGAAAACCGTTACACAGTCTAGAAAGGTGGGTTCTTACAATGATCTCTGATTTCAGCTGGAGGTCCACTCTGCTGCTGTCAAATCCCTGGGAGAGCTCGACATCTTTCTAGCCTGGATTGCTAAGAATCATGAAGTAATGTCCTCAGCCTGATGACAAGGAACCTGTATAGTGATCCAGTGATGAACATCTCCTGTGCGGTTTACTGTGGGAGACAGCCCACCTTGAAGGGGAAGGAGTGGGGGAAGGTCCCTTGCAGCTGACAGTCCCACTGGCTGGCCTCAGGCTGTCTGATTCCACTTGAAAATAGTCAAAAAGTCTACTGTGGTATCGATACTGAACTCTATCTGCTGAAAGGGCCTGCAGGGCCTCCTGGGAGTAAAGGGCTGCCTCCCCTCTAATTTATTGTGAAGTCATATAGTCCATGTCTGTGATGTGAGCCGAGTGTGATATCCTGTAGTACACATTGTACTGACTGGTTTTCTGAATAAATTCTGTATTTTACGTATGAATTGAAGGATCTTTTCATTCAGGGAGAGTCAGTCAAGACTGAGGACAGGGCGTTTCTGACAGAGGAATGGTTGTCATGGTGACAAAGCTGAACAAGCACAGCCACAAGTAAGTAGAGAGGCCACTGGGTAGAGGGGCCAAAAAGGGCACCAACATCTAGATGGACACCGCATAGATGATTCAGAGCACAAATGCCTATCTTTCAGATTTCATATCACATGCTTTAATGGAAAGAACAAGACCTCTGAAGTCCAACAGATCTGGTTCCAATCCTATGTGACTTCGAACAAAACACTGAACGTTTCTAAGACTCAGTGTCCTCTCTTGTAAAGTGAAGATATTAACAGCAGTCCTGTAGTGTTGCTGTGAGCATCGAGTGAGGAAAAGGTCTCTCATGACCTCAGCAGGGTGGGAGACAGCACAGTGCAGTATAAAGACTGCCGATTCAGGGGCCACCTTCTGGTTCTAAGGCGTCTCCTGCCATGAATTTCCCAGGGCAGGTCAGTACATTTCTTTGGTCCTTAGTTTTTGGTAGTGTGGATACTGACCCTTCTGTACTACCTGCTCCATATGATTATTTATTTATGGAGACAGGTCTCACTCTGTCACCCAGGCTGGAGCACAGTGGCATGATCATAGCTCACTGTAGTCTCAAACTCCCAGCTCAATCAATCCTCCCTCCTCGGCCTCCCAAAGTGCTGGCATTACAGACATGAGCCACCACACCTGCCTCTATATAATCATTTAAAAGATGGAGTCATTATGAGGGCTTTGACAACCCTAATATCTGCACACACACCCCTCCTGGCTATTTCCCCCGACTGTGCCCCTGCTGCTTCCCCGGGCTCACTCTGACCCAACCATAGTGTTTGGCTCTGTATTTCTCAAACACACCAGGCATGTTCTCACCATACAGCCTTTGCACTTTGTGTACATGCACAGTCATAAACTGAGGTAGGGTTAAAAAATAAAAGAAACCCTCCACACATTATGCGTTAATGGGATTCATAGGCTATTAGGGAGCAGGGTTGTTTGCTGAGCACCTAAACTTTCCAAAGTGACCTTGGATGGGCACCCACCCTGAGCAGGCTGGGTGATGGCAGGATGATGGTAGTTATAGCATTTTTGATCTTTTATCACTGCCCTGGGATGTGCTTCTCCAGACACCTGTATGGCTTGCACCTCCACATCTTTCAGACCTTCACTCCAAAGGTCTCCTGTTGGAGGATAACCCGCCATTTCCACCTTCAGCACACCCCATACCACTTTTCTGTTTATCTAGCATCCTATCTTGTTTATTAGCTCTTTCTCCATATGAATGTAAGCTTCATGAGTGTAGGGATGGTTTAGTTTGTTCACTGCCTGGCACTTAGTAGGTGTTAAATTCACAATTCACCCAGATTATTTATTCAAGAAATGTGAATAACCACAAACACATATATAGTGCTTCCTATAGGCAAGCTGACAGTCTAAGAAATATACTTCTTGTAATATAAGTGTATATGATATATATATATAAAATTTACTTCTCACAACAATCCTATTTTAGGGTTTTTAGAATGAAATAAAATGAAAAAAGCCACCTCGTTGATTGCTAGCAGTACAGATAATTAAACCCTAAGAAGAAAACTAGGCACAGAGAGGTTAAGTAGCTTACCCTAGGCCACACGTTGTATAAGTAGAAGAGCTGAGCTTCCAATCCAGGCAGCCACATTCCAGAATGAACTATAATGTACACAATAATGTCCATATGGTGGGTTCATCATTTGCCAGGCACCAAGGTGAGAACTTAACTTATGGCTCCTCCTTTACTCCTCATGATAGTTCTCTAAGGTAAGATTATAATTGTAAGGTGAAGAAGTCTGCACTTTGGGAGGCCGAGGTGAGCAGATCACTAGGTCAGGAGCTTGAGACCAGCCTGATCAACACGGTGAAACTCCGTCTCTACTGAAAATAGAAAAACTAGCTGGGCGTGGTGGCAGGCGCCTGTAATCCCAGCTACTAGGGAGGCTGAGGCAGGAGAATCACTTGAACCCGGGAGGCAGGTGTTGCAGTGAGCTGAGATTGTTCCACTGCACTCCAGCCTGGGCGACAGAGCCAGACTCCATCTCAAAAACAAAACAAAACAAAACAAAAAAGTCTGGAGATTAGGGAGTTTGACAATACACCAACTCCGGGTGTCCTACTCCAAAGGCTGAGTCCTCCATCATGATGGTTTGTTGTGGCTTGTGCATCTTGCTCATGTGGCAAGAAGCCCACAAGAGAAGGTGATTTACTGGCAATAATGACCTGCACCTGCAGGAAATATTGTTATTATCAATGGTGATAGAAGTACTAGTAGAAGAGGAGGAGGAGCAGGAGGAAGATAACTGAAGAAGAGCTCACTCGTGCTCTCTGAAATGGCTGGTATCTTGCTCGAAACTCTCCTACATCTCTTGTTTGCTTGCTTTCCTTATCTACCTTTCCTTTCTCTTTTTTCAGACTTGAAGAATATGTCCCAATGCTTTTTGAGTTCACAGTAGTTCTGGCATAGTGGTGTGTGTGTGTTTCTTCACAGAGCTGGTGCTTAAGAAATACATGCTAGGAAACCAAGAGTAATATTATCTCCCAAACCATGCTGAGTCCTCTGTCAGTCCCTAGTAGGTACCCTTGAAAAATGTGGAGCTCATTTCCACTACTAAGGTGCAAGGGAAGGGAACCCATGTCACGCACCAGGGCCATGACAGGCACTTTACACATAGGACCTCATTCAAGCCTCAGAGGAAGCCAAGGGGGTTGGAGTTCTTATCCTCACATGGTCAGTGAAGGCATCTTAGGCTCAGGGAGGTGGGGGAGCTTGCCCAAGTCCACATAGCTTTGGGATGGCAGATCCAGAAAATGAATCCAGGCCCCATCTTCCTGGCTTTGGTGCCTTCTCCTCTTGCTGCTAGGGGAGTTCATTTCATCCTGGACAAGACTGTATAACCTAGGACCCAGGTTACTATGCTGAATGCCAGGAATGCAGATAACTAAACCCAGATGCACCAAAAGGGGCTTGGACTACCTAGCCACAAATTTCTGAAGTTACCCACGAATTTATGGACCAACACAGAGCAAAGGAGCAGAGGCCAACTTCTGAGTATGTCACGCGATGTTCCCGGCCCAGCTGAGGCCTGGACTCCTCCTGGGAAATGCTCTATCCTCCTTCCATCTTCCAGAGCAAATTGTTAACAGCCACACATGTTCATACTACTGAAACTTCATACTGCTGAAAGAGGCACTGAAGAGGTAGGAAAAACAGTCTTGAATCACTGATGTCACCCTGTCCCCAATCCCCCAGCGGTGGCAGTGTGGTACAGAGAGCAGTTTTGTGTGCTGGGGAAAGGGAGAGCGCAGCAATTGTGAGGCATTGAAATCAGCACTGTCCTTGTTATAGAAGAAAGCAAAACTGGAACACATTCACCTGATGCCCACCCATGGAGGGAGATTTAAACCAGCCCTACCCAGAGGGGAGTCACTGACCCCAACAGTCAGAACTCGAGTTTCTGCAAGACTTACCACTGTGGGCTGAAGTGCTCTGGGGTTCTCAATAAACTTGATATTCAGTCTAGGCCACAAGGACTGCAACTCCTAGGCAAGTACTAGTGTTGAACTGGGCCCAGAGCCAGCAGACTAGGGTGTGAGGGCACACAATATACTGAGTCACCAACCAAGGCAGCTAAAGTGGTGCCAGCATTACCCCTCCTCTAACCCCACGCTGCACAACTGATGGTTCAAAATAATGAGACTCCTTCCATCCACTTGAGGAGTGGAGACAAAAGAGTAGGGAGGACTTTGACTTATATCTTGGATACCAGCTCAGCCACATCAGGATAGGGCAATGGTAAGTCATGAGGCCCCCTTTCCGGGTCCCAGCTCTCAATTGACATTTCTAGGCACCCTGTGGGTCAGAAGGGAACCGGTTGCCTTGAAGGGAAGAACCCAGTTTTGGCAGGATTCATCACTGGCTAACTGAACAGCCCTTGGGCCTGAATAACCAGCAATGATATCCAGGTACTATGTCAAGGCCCTTGGGTGAGACTGTGAGACTTGGTGGCTTCAGATGAGACTCAGCACATTCCCGACTATGGTAGCTATGGGGTGAGGCTTCTTCTGCTTGAGAAAAGTGGAGGGAAACGTAAAGGGGACTTTGTTTTTCATCTTAGGTACCAGCTTGGACACAATGGGGTACAGCACCAACTGGGCTCCTGGGGTCCCTGATTCTAGGACTTGGCTCTTGGATGACATTTCTAAACCTGCCCTGGGGCACAATGGAGGCCATGGCCCTGAAGGGTGAGTCCCAGGCCTAGAAGCATTCACTGTAAGTTGGCTGAAGAGCCCTTGGGAACATTGGCAGTAGTGTGGCAGTACTCTCTGTGGGCTTGGGGTGGTGGTAGCCATCCGATGAGGCTCTCCTGCCTTTGGAAAGGGGAGGAAAGAGTGGGAAAGTCTACATCTTGTGATTTGAGTGCCAGCTCAGGTGCAGTACAATAGAACACAGAACACAGGATAGACTCCTGAGATTTTTGACTCTAGTCTCTGACTCCCAGATAGCACCTCTGGGTACCTGGGGGAACTTGTCACCCTGATAAGAATGACGGAGGCCTGGCTTGCTTTGTTACCTGCTGATTGTAGAGCCCCAGGGCCTTAAGCAAACATAGGCGGTAGCTAGGGAATGGTTACAGAAAGGGTGAGACCCAGTGCTGTACTGGCATCAGATCTGACCCAGCACAGTCCTTGGTGGCCACAGGGGTGCTTGTGTCACTCCACCCGGAACTCCACGTGTCTCAAAACAGAGAGAAGAGACTGTTTGGGAGAAAGTAAGGGAAGAAAAGAGGAATCTTTGCCTGGTAATCCAGAGAATTCTTCTGGATCTTGTCCAAGACTGTCAAGGTGGTACCTCTACAAGTCTGCAAGAATCACACTGTTACTGGGCTTGAGGTGCCCCCTAAAGCAGATAGAGCTTAGATCACAACGCTCAAGTCCTTTTGAACATGTAGAAAGCCTTTCTAAGAAGGACAGGTACAAACAAGCCCAGACTGTGAAGATTACAATACCTAACTCTTACAATTAATAGCTAAATGCCTAGACACAGACAAACATCTACAAGTATCAAGATAATCTAGGAAAATATTACCTCACCTAGTGAACTAAACAAGGCACCAGGGACCAACCAATCCTGGAGCAACAGAGATATGTGACCTTTCAGAAAGAGAATTCAAAATAGCTGTGTTGAGAAAACCCAAAGAAATTCAAGATCACACAGAGAAGGAATTCAGAATTCTCTCAGATAAATTTAACAAAGAGATTGAAATAATGAGAAAAATAAAGCAGAAATTCTGGAGCTGAAAAATACACTTGGCACACTGAAGAATACATCAGAGTTTTTTTTTTTTTTTTTTTGAGATGGAGTCTTGCTCTGTCGCCCAGGCTGGAGTGCAGTGGCGCGATCTCAGCTCTCTCCAAGCTCTGCCTCCTGGGTTCACACCATTCTCCTGCCTCAGCCTCCAGAGTAGCTGTGACTACAGGCACCCACGACCATGCCCAGCTAACTTTGTTTTTGTAATTTTTGTAGAGATGGGGCTTCACCGTGTTAGCCAGGATGGTCTCGATCTTCTGACCTTGTGATCTGCCTGCCTCGTCCTCCCAAAGTGCTGGGATTACAGGCGTGAGCCACTGCGCCCGGCCACGTCAGAGTTTTTTAACAGCAGAATTGATCAAGCAGAAGTGAGGCTATTTGAAAATATACAGTAAGAGGAGACAAAAGAAAAAGTAATAAAAAACAATGAAGCATGCCTACAGGATCTAGAAAATAGCTTCAAAAGGGCAAATCTAAGAGTTATTGGCCTTAAAGAGGAAGTAGAGGGATAGGGGTAGAAAGTTTATTGAAAGGAATAATAACAGAGAACTTCTCAAGTCCAGAGAAAGATACTAATATTGAAGTGCAAGAAGTTTATAGAATACCAAGCAAATTTAACTCAAAGAAGACTACCTCAAAGCATTTAATAATCAAACTCCCAAAGGTCAAAGATAAAGAAAGGATCCTAAAAGCGGGAAGAAAAAAGAAGCAAATAACGTACACCATAGCTTCAATACATCTGGCAGCAGACGTTTCAGTGGAAACCTTGTAGGCCAAGAGAGAGTGGCATCATGACCTATTTAAAGTGCTGAAGGAAAAAACTTTTACTCTAGAATATCATATCCAGTGAAAATAGCCTTCAAACATGAAAAAGAAAGAAAGACTTTCCAAGACGATCAAAAGCTGACCTGTCCTTCAGGTCATCACCACCAGACCTGTCCTGTAAGTAATGTTCAAGGGAGTGCTTTAATCAGAAAGAAAAGGATATTAATGAGCAGTAAGGAATCATTTGAAAGTACAAAACTCACTGATAACAGTAAGTGCATAGAAAAATATAGAATATTATAACACTGTAACTGTGGTGTATAAACTACTTTTATCTTAAAATGAAAAATTATGAAAAATAATAACTTCCACTTGAGGAGTGGAACAAGTTTTCAAGACAGCAAGTGTTAGAGACACAGACAGTGTAATACGATATAAAGAGTAACAACAAAAAGTTAAAAAGTTTGGGGACAAAGTTAAGGCTTAGAATCTTCATTAGTTTTTTTTTTTTTTCTTGCTTGATTTTTGTTTTCTTGTTTATGCAAGCAGTGTTAAGTTGTTATCAAGTTAAATCAATGGATTATAAAATCATATTTGCAATCCTCATGGTAACCTCAAACCAAAAAACATACAATGGATACACAAACATACACAAAAATAAAAAACAAGAAACTAAATTATATCACCAGAGAAAATCACTTTCACTAAAAGGTAGACAGGAAGGAAAGAAAGAAGAAAGGGAAGATCACAAACCAGCCAGAAAACAAATCACAAAATGGCAGAAGTAAGTCCTTACTTATCAATAATAACATTGAATGTAAATGGACTAAATGATCCCATCAAAATACATAGAGAGGCTGAATGGATTTTTTAAAAAAGACCCAATGATCTACTGCTTACAAGAAATGTACTTCGTTTATTAAGACACACAGAGTGAAAATAAAGGGATGGAAAAACATATTCCACACAAATGGAAACCTACACTTAAATCAGACAAAATAGATTTCAAGACAAAAACTATAAGAAGAGACAAAGAAAGTCACTACATAATGAAAATGGGTCAATTCAGCAACAGGATATAACAATTTTAAATACGTATGCACTTGATACTGGAGCACCCAGATATAAAAAGCAAATATTAGAACAAAAGAGAGATAGACCCTGATACAATAAAAGCTGGAGACTTCAACATCCCATTTTCGGCATTGAAAAGATCTTCCAGACAGAAAATCCACAAAAAAACTTAATCTGCACTATAGACCAAAAGAATCTAATAGATATTTACAGAATATTTCATCCAACTGCTGCAGAACACACATTCTTTTCCCAGCACATGGCTCATTCTCAAGGATAGACCATATGTTAGGTCACAAAACAAGTCAAAACATTTAAAAAAATTGAGATACCAAGCATCTTCTCTGACCACAATGGAATAAAACTAGAAACTAATAGCAAGAGGAATTTTGGAAATTATACAAATACATGGAAATTAAACAATATGCTCCTTAATAACCAGCGGGTAAATGAAGAAGGAAATTGAAAAATTTCTTGAAGCAAATGATCACAGAAACACAAGATGCCAAAACCTATGGGATACAGCAAAAACAGTACTAAGAGGTAAGTTTATAGCTATAAATGCCTACATGAAAAAAGAAGAGAAATGTCAACTAAATAACCGAACAATGCATTTTAAAGAACTTGAGAAGTAAGAGCAAACCGAATCCAAAATTAGTAGAAGAAAAGAAATAATAAAATCAGAGCAGGAATACATGAAATTGAAATGAAGAAAACAATACAAAAGATCAATGAAACAAAAAGTCGGTTTTTTGAAAAGTTAAACAAAATGGACAAACCTTTAGCCAGACTAACTAGGAAAAAAGATTCAAATAAATAAAATTGGAGATGAAAAAGGAGACATTACAACTGATACCACAGAAATTCAAAGGATCATTAGTGAGTTACTATGAGCAATTATACGCCAACAAATTGGAAAATCTAGAAGAAATGAAAAAATGAAAAGATTTCTAGACACATACTAACTATCAAGCTTTTGAAGAAATCTAAAACCTGAACAGACCAATAACGAGTAACATGATTAAAGCTGTAATAAAAAGTCTCCAGTGGAAAAAAAAAAGCCCAGGACCCAATGGCTTCACTGCTGAATTCTACAAGCATTTAAAGAAGAACTAGTACCAACCCTACTCAAACTATTCTGAAAAATAGAGGAGGAGGTAATATTTCCAAACTCATTCTATGAGGCCAGTATTATCCTTGGCTCATTCTCAAGGATAGACCATAATGTTAGGTCACAAAACCAGTCAAAACATTAAAAAAAAAAAGAAAGAAAGAAAATATCAAGCATCTTCTCTGACCACAATGGAATAAAACTAGAAACTAATAGCAAGAGGAATTTTGGAAATTATATAGACACATGGAAATTAAACAATACACTCCTGAAACACAGAAATTCAAAGGATCAGTTAGTGGCTACTATGGACCGCTAAAGACAAAACCAGACAAAGACCCCTCAAAAAAGGAAAACTACAGGCCAATACCTCTGATAACTATTGATGAAAAAATCCTCAACAAAATACTGGCAACCGAATTTCATAATACATTAAGATCATTCATCATGACCAAGTGGGGTTTATGCCTGGCAGGCAAGGATGTTTCAACATATGCAAATGAATCCATGTGATACATCATATCAACAGAATGAAGGATAAAAACCATATGATTATTTCAATTGATGCTGAAAAAGCATTTGGTAAAATTTAACATCCCTTCATAAAAATCCCCAAAAAACTGGGTATACAAGGAAAACACTTCAGCATAATAAAAGCCATATAGGACATACTCACAGCGAGTATCATACTGAATGAGGAAAAACTGAAAGCGTTTCCCCTAAGATCTGGAACACCATGAGGATGTCCACTTTCACCACTGTCATTAAATGTAGTACTTGAAGTCCTAGCTAGAGCAATCAGGCAAGAGAAAGAAATAAAGAATATCCAAATTAGAAAATAAAAAGTCAAATTATTCTTGTTTACAGATGACATAATCTTATACTTGTAAAAACCTAAAGGCTCAACCAAAAATTATTAGAACTGATAAACACATTCAGTAAAGTGGCAGGATACAAAATCAGCATACAGAAATCAGTAGCATTTCTCTGTGCCAATAGTGAACAATCTGAAAAAGACATCAAGAAAGTAATCTCATTTACACTAGCCACAAATAAAATTAAATACCTAGGGATTAACAAAAGAGGTGAAAGTTCTCTATAATGATGATGATAAAACACTGCTAAAAGAAATTGATGAGGACACCAAAAAATGGAAAGATATTCCATGTTCATGGATTGGAAGAACCAATATTGTTAAAATGTCCTTCCTACCCAAAGCAATCTACAGATCCAATGGAATCCCTATTAAAATATAAACATTCTTCATAGAAACAGAAAAACGATTCTAAAATTTATATGGAACCACAAAAGACCCTGAATAGTCAAAGCTATCCTAAGCAAAAAGAACAAAACTGGAGAAATCATATTATCTGACTTTAAATTATATTTCAGAGCTGTAGTAACCAAAACAGCATGATACTGGCATAAAAACAGACATCTAGACCAATGGAACAGAATAGAGACCCCATAAACAAATCCACACACTTACAGTGAACTCATTTTTGCCAAAGGTGCCAAGAACATACACTGGGAAAAAGACAGTCTCTTCAATAAGTGGTGCTTGGAAAACTGGATATCCATATGCAGAAGAATGAAATGAGACCCCTATCTCTCACCATATACAAAGTTCAAATAAAAATGGATTAAAGACTTAAATCTAAGACCCCAAACCGTGAAACTACTACAAGGAAACATTAGGGAAACTCTCCAGGACATTGGCCTGGGCAAAAATTTCTTGAGCAATATTTCAGAAGCCCAGGTAACCAAAGCAAACATGAACAAATGGGATCACATCAAGTTTTTGTGCACAGCAAAGAATACAATCAACAATATGAAAAGGCAATTCACAGAATGAGAGAAAATATTTTAAAACTACCCATATGACAAGGGATTAATAACCAGAATATATAAGGAACTCAAATAACTCTCTAGGAAAACATCTAATAACCCAATCAAAACATGGGCAAAAAATTTGAATAGACATTTCTCTAAAGAAGGCATACAAATGACAAACAAGCATATGAAAAGGTGCTGAACATCACTGATCATCAGAGAAATGCAAATCAAAACTACAATGAGATATCATGTCACCCAGTGAAAATGCCTTATGTCCAAAAGACAGGCAATAATAAATGCTGGCAACGATATGGAGAAAAGTGAACCCTCGTACATTGTTGGTGGGAATGTAAATTAGTAACCACTATGGAGAACAGTTTGGAGGTTCCTCACAAAACTAAAAATAGAGCTGCCATACAATTCAGCAATCCCACTGCTGGGTATGTACTCAAAAGAATGGAAACATTATATTGAAGAGATATCTGCACTCCCATGTTTGCTGTAGCTCTGTTCACAATAGCCAAGATTTGGAAAATAACCTAAGTGTCTGTGAACAGATGAATGGATAAAGAAAATGTGGTACATATACACAGTGGAGTACTATTCAGCCATAAAAAAGAATGAGGTTCAGTCATTTACAACAACCTGAATGCAACTGGAGGTTATTATGTTAAGTGAAATAAGTCAGACACAGAAAGACAAATATCACATGTTGTCACTTATTTGTGTGACTAAAAAATCAAAACAATTGAACCCATGGAGATAGAGAGTAGGAGCATGGTTACCGGAGGCTGAGAAGAGTAGTAGGGGGTCTAGGGGGAGGGGTGGATGGTTAATTGGTAAAAACAACAAAAAAAATGGAATGAGTGGGACCTGGTGTTTGATGGCACAACAAGGTGACTATAGTTAATAGTAATTTGTCTGTGCATTTTAGAATAACTAGAAGAGTATAACTAGACTGTTTGTAACATGGGAGATAAGTGCTTGAGGGGATGGATGCCCCATTTTTTATGATATGGGTGTCACACATTGTATGCCTGTATCACGGCATCTCATGTGCCCCATAAATATATACACCTGCTGTGTACTCACAAAAAACATTTTAATAAAAGATGATTTTCGTGTTTAATGATTCCCAACTTTACGATTTTATTTCCCACATAATAATGTTGTTTTAGGAGAGTTTTACTTGTACATTTATTTACTTATTTATTTATTTATAACTAGCAAGTATGAAGGCAAGAGACTCTGGCCCAGGGCAGCTGTACTTTCCTCGAGGTCTGCATCTCCAGATGGCTCTCTGCCGCATCCTGGCAATGGCTCTTGCAGTTTCTGCATGGCCAGCCAGGCTCCAGGTAGCCTTCCTGGTTCTCCCTGCTACTCAGGTACCCCTTCTGCAGGCTGACCCAGTGCTCTGTTCTTCCTCTGTCACAGTACTCATCAGTGTAGGACTCTTCCCTTGACTCTATACGGATCCCTGCTTTGTTCAGCACTGATTATCATGCCTAGAATAACCCTTGGCACATAAGATGCACTCAATACCTCCCATGCAGCCATGAGCAATGCCTGACTGTGGGTAGCAGGGCAAAGCAATTATTCCTGGATGTAGGTCCACAGTAGGGGTCAGCATATCACATTTGGCCAAGGCCATTGGGAGAGGATAAATTCTTTAAAAGTTGCTATGAGCTCAAGTTGCATGGGTTTTTTTGTTTTTGTTTCTTAAGTAGCGAGACAAGGCATTCCAGAGATAGAGCGTTCTTTTTGTTTTGTTTTTTTTTTTGGAATGGATTCTCACTCTCTCTACCAGCCTGGAGTGCAGTGGTGTGATCTTGGCTCACTGCAAGCTCCACCTCCCAGGTTCAAGTGATTCTCCTGCCTTAGCCTCCCGAGTAGCTGGGATTACAGGTGTGTGCCACCATACCTGGCTAATTTTTGTATATTTTTAGTAGAGACGGGGTTTCACCATGTTGGCCAGGCTGGTCTTGAACTCCTGACCTCAGGTGATCTCCCTGCCTTGGCCCCTCAGAGTGCTGGGATTACAGGTGTGAGCCACAGCACTCGGGCCGAGATAGAGCATTCTCTAGAGCAGCAGTCTCCAATCTTTTTGGCACCAGCGACTGGTTTTGTGGAAGACAATTTTTCCACCAGGTCAAGGGTGGGGAGGGCGGATGGTTTTGGGATGAAACTGTTCCACCTCAGATCATCAGGCATTAGTTAGACTCTCATAAGGAGTGCAACCTAGATCCCTCACATGCACAGTTCACTGGGGTTCACATTCCTATCAGAATCTAATGCCATCACTGATGTGACAGGAGGCATAGCTCAGGTGGTAATGCTCGCTGGCCTGCAGCTCACCTTCTACTATGGCATCATTCCTAACAGACCACCAACCAGTACTGGTCCATGGCCTGGGAGTTGGGGACCCCTGCTCTAGAGCATTCTACAGACGTCTATATACTTCACATTCTGTTACTGAAAGATATTCAATTAGTTCAGTTTCAGAGCTCTGCCACAGAACCACCTTCAGTGAAGATTCAAGTGCTGTAAATGAGGCTGGATCCAGCACTAGGGAGTGAGAGTGGGTTCAGAATCTAGCTTTCATATCAGGAGATAAGTATGACTCAGCACACTCTGGTCTGGACGCCTCTGCTGATCACTTCCCTAGACGTTCTAACAGCACTCTGTGCCTCAATTTCCTTATTTGGAAAATGAAGAGAATAAGCACATATACTTCATGGGGTTGCATGAGAATTAAAGGAACTAGTATTTCATGAAGTACATAGTGCCTGGCACACAGTAAGTGCTACAAACAAACAACAAAAGAGCCTGTGGTCACCTTCTAGTGCATCTTAACTCTACCCCCATCACAGGCTTAACTTCCCAAGAACTGCAGCCCTTCCCCCAGGGCAGAAAGCAATCTTCCTCTTGCTCCTTCCTCTCTACCTCCACTCCTAGTTGTGTTCCTTGGGACCCGGAATGGTTTTCCAGTTCTTGACAAGTCAGAGATATCTCAGTATCCATTTCCTATCTCCAGATTCTGAGCTTCTGAGGGCACAGCTACTTTGTAAATGGCTGCACTCAGTATATAAATGTTCATTGAATGAATGAATGCATTCATGAAGCAAAGGTGGAGCCCACTTAAAGGAAGCCTGTGACTTTGTCGTTGGTTTTAGAACCTCTCAGCCTTCCTTTTATCCTCCACTTGGATCCTCTACCTCTGTTCCACGTCCTTTGTTTCTAGCTCCATGGCAAAGGAGTCAATTTTCTGTCTGTCCTTCTTGCCTTTCATTTCTCTTTCACCCCTGATTATTGTCCTATGGTCCTTAACTTCACATCCTGAAGCCTGAAGATTAATGTCTCCACTCAACTCCTCGGCTGGCCAGGGCTCTGGGTGGCTTCCTAACCGGGGCCCTTCTCACCTAGGAGTGGTGCAGTCCCAAGTCTGCAGGCTAGAGGGCATCATCTGCTCCAACAAGGTCAGCAGCAGCAGAAGCAGCACCTTCTCACTTGGGCCAGAGGTTCTCAGCTTTTTCAGACCAGCCACCCTATGAGTGAGGAGAAAGAACTCAAGACTTCACCTCTTCTTCCTCACCTCCTCAATGGCTCCAAAATGTCCCTCACACCTGGCTCAAGAAGAGCAAGGTGTAAGTCTAGATAAGATACCCCTTAGGCAGAGTGCTGGCAGGGTCCTTCCAGTACCACTAGGTGGCTAGAAATGGTGTCTAATGTGAAAGTTGTTGGATAGTAGAGAGCTCAGTCTCTGCAGGAAACCAGTGAACGAAAAAGTACTTTGAAGGCCAGAGTTTGAGACCAGCCTGGGCAACATAGCGAGACACCACGGCTACAAAAATAAAAAATTAGCCAGGCATGGTGGTGAATGCCTGTAGTCTTAACTACTAAGGAGGTTAAGATGTGAGGGTTGCTTAAACCCAGGAGTTTGAGGTTACACTGAGCTATGACGACACCACTGCACTCCAGCCTGGATGACAAAACAAGACCCTATCTCTATATGTCTCTCTCTCTCTAAAAAAAAAAGGTGCTTTGAATTTGAAATTAGGGAAACATATCAGTAAGCAAGTCAGTTGACCTATTGTGATATATGATGTTGGCCTAGATTCTGAGTGGGTTACCAAAGGAAAACAGTCTCAGAGTGTAGTTTCTCAAGTTCATGCTCACAGTTCATTGCAATTCCACCACTTTTTTAAACTTTCTTCAATACCTGCTCCTGAACCCCACCCAACATCCACGAGTTGCCATCCCTCAGGTACCGGAGGTAGAAGTGCTCTCTGGCCTCAGGAATTTTGTGCCATCTTTTCTGACTGGAAGGAGTAAGGGTTCTTCTGACCCTGCCACATTCTCCATCCTCAAAGCTCACAAACCCATTAGTCTGTCAAGGCCTTGCTCAAACCAAACTTTCTCTAAGAAACCTCAGATACCCTCCTTGTCCCTCAGAAGGAATCTCAGTGCCTTTCTCCTCTCCTCACCCAAATGCCTATTATGAACATAGACTCTGAATTTTTTAGGAATGTCCTGATAACAAATTCCTTCCCATCATCCCCTTAATATCGTCTCATTTTTTTCAGACTGTGTGTCACAACTGGGGAGTTGTGGTCACCATGCCCACAGGTATTACAGCAAGGCCTCTTAACCTTTTGTGTGCCACAGATTCCTTTGGCATGCCAGCGAAGCTTATGAACTCAGAATAATATTTCTAAATGCATAAAATAAAAGAAATAGGGTTATAAAGGAAAACTAGTAGTAGTAAAATATAGCTATCAAAATACGGAAATGACAAATAGGTAATATATATGTGCTTCTTTACTAACGCATTAATGCATGATCTAGCAGTAGGACTACAAACTGCTGACATTTCTAAGTAGTAATGACTATACGTGATATTTTGAGATACCTGAAACCACTGTAATGTGATACAAAAATATTTGTGATTTCCATCAGTGACAAAGTCATTGGTACTGTTAATATTATTGTGGTTTGTATTTGTTGCCTATCCTTATAATTGAAGAAAATGCTGAATTTCAATTAGGGGTTAGCAAAAAAGAAAAGATGTAGTGTCTTTCCATCTACCTTCTCCCAAGTTAAGAACTCCTGCCTTAGAGGGTCTGTTGCCTTCATGACGCTATGAGGTCCCATGGAGGGGGATCCCAAGAGACCATGTCTTTTCCACTTTGGTAGCCCTTGGGTCAATCCAGCTTAGTGCTCACACACGGGAGACTCTCTGTGCTTGTTTGTGAAATTGAAAGGAAAAGAACTGGCCTGGCGTGGTGGCTCACGCCTGTAATCCCAGGACTTTGGGAGACTGAGGCAGGTGGATAGCTTGAGCCTAGGAGTTTGAGACCAGCTTGGGCAACAGGGTCAAACCTTGTCTCTACTAAAGACACAAAAATTAGCCAGGCATAGAGGCATGCACCTGTAATCCCAGCTACTTGGGAGGCTGAGGCATGAGAATTACTTAAACCCAGGAGGCGGAGGTAGCAGTGAGCAGAGATCACACCACTGTACTCCAGCCTGGGTGACAGAGTGAGACTCGTTCTCAAAAAAAATAAATTAATAAAATAAAAGGAAAGTAACTGGTACATCCCTACTCTCTCAGGTGAAGAAACTGTTAAATCAAGTCCTTCTCTGGATTTTTGTTCCCAACTCCAATTCCAGAGGAGGAAATAAATGCCCAGTGTCTCTTGCTCTGCAGGCAGGGGGCGGGAGGAATTAACCAACTTTGGGGATCTGGCTATGCCAGAGGAAGTCTCAGGAGAAAGCCTGGAAACAAGTTGAGCTGGTTAAACAGAGCATGATGAAAAAAGGCAGGAAAGGGAAATGACGTCACTCATGCTGGCAGCTTTGAGGACAAGGAACCGAAAATGTACACTTTTGATAGTCAGCTACCCCGCCCATCCCACCCTGCTGTCTCCCAGGAAGGTAGCTGGAATTGCAGGCGGGGCAAAGCTCCCAGCACTACCAGCCTGGGAGTGGCAAGGGCCTTCACCTGCCCACCTTGTGAACTGAGGTTTTTTTTCCTCCAGCAGAACTGAAGGCCCATGTACTTCCCTGCAAAGTGATGCAACTGGGCAGGAAGCTCAGATGTCAGCAACTGTGACGTCCTAGACAGGGAAAACCCTGCACTGCAAACTCAGGTCTTGCTTTGGAAAAAAAGGAGCGGCTGGATTTTCTCCTTGCTGTCTAGAAAATTGTTTCCTGCCCAAAAATGGCTTGGTTAGGAAGCTAAGTTTGTTTCCTAGGAAGGGATTCTCCTTCTCTTCCTTCTGCCCGGCTTACCTTTACAATGCCACTGGCACTGATTATAGCCTGACTCCCGGCTTTGGAACCTCACTTTCTCAAGCTGGCTTGAAGTGCCCATGAAATGTACCCCTGGCTTTTCTAACACAGCTGCATCCCCCATCTATTCCATTTGAACACTAGCAAGGTGCCAAGCACTTGCTGCCCTTGAAGACCCCGTGGTTCATGCACAGCTATTCCCACATCTCTCCCCCACTGTAAGAGTCTTCAGTGGCCCTATGGCCTTAAGGGGGAAAAGTCAAGAATTACAGAATTAAGAAAGCCAAGTAGAAAGGGGTTTAATAAATCCTTTAATTTATTTTCCCATAATTTACAGATAAGGAAGGGAAGTGATTTTACCAAGATCACACAATGAGGTGAAGGTAAAGCTAGAGCTAGAACGTAAGTTTCTAGACTCCCAGGTCAAATTCATATTCCTTGGTATGGTATTCTTGGTCGTTAATATTACAGCCATATTTCCAACTTGATTCTCCATGGCTTCTCCCCATGAAACTGAGCTCCAGCCTAACAAATCTATTTGCCAGTCCTCATGTACCTTGTGGGTCTTTCTGTCCTCTCATTTCTATTCTGAATGTCCTTTGTTCAACGTCACCCTCCTCTCTACCCCTCCCCAGCATCTCTGCTCATTTAAATTCTGCCCACCCCTCAAGGCTCAGCTCAAGCTCTCTTATGTGTTAGTGCCCTCCTCTGTGCCCCTTGGTACTTAACTTTCTGTGCACTCAGCAGTATTGATCTTGGTTCTGCAAGCATACCACCTATCCTCCAAGGCTCTAGGCAGGCAGTGGCCAGAGACCTGCCTGGGGCATCTCTGCAATCCTCACAGCATTCAGCACAGTGTCTTGCACATAATAGGCATTTAATAAATATTCATTGAAAGGATGGCTTTTAAGATCTATCAGACACAAGGATGATAAAAATGATCTTTTGTGTTTATAGGTTTATATAAATATGCATATATATAAAACTCCTGCCAACTGGATGAGCCAGACAGATGATGTAGGTGTTATCTCCATTTTATTAATGAAACTCTGAATTCCTGAAAGGTGTAAAAACTAGACTTGTCACCCAAGTTCACCCTGAAAATTGGTGAGAAAGTGAGTATTAGGACTGGGTCTTCTGGCTGTCGGTCTCATGTGATCTTCAGTGCTAATACCCTCTACCCTGTTTCCACTGAAGCCTCATTTCTTCTACCAGAATTATGAGATGGGAAAAGCTTCCTTCTCAGTCTCATTTTAAGAAAAGCTATTTACTATAGGAGTTTCTCACGTGTTAAGAGTGTCATGTAGTGGAATGAACACTTGCTGAATACAACTTTGGGGTCTGCCTTTTACCAGTTGAATGACCTTGGGCAAATTACTTCACCTCTTTGAACTATGGTTTCCCCATTTATACAATGAAGGAATTAGACTTGTTGTTCTCAAAACTCACTTCTTGCTCTTACAGTCCAGGAGGAACAGTCTATCATTAGATAAGGAAATTCTAGCCATTGAGGTAGAATTCCTTAATTGAAAAAATCTGTGGACCTTCCAGGACTTACTGGAGAAGATGTGTGTCAGGGGAGCCCCAGGGTCCCCTCATAAGTTAAATCATAGAGCTCATGCTTTAGAACACAGCAGAAAGAAGGAACAGTGAGAAATCAATATATTCATTCCATAGTCATCAAATGTTCACTGAGCACCTACCAGGAGCATTTGGGTGCTGGGACCAAGAAGATGAACAAGGAGCTCTCTATTTGTGAGCGATAGAGACACGCAACTAAAAAATTGTAATTGACTGTGATGAATACAAAAAGCAATATACAAGGTAAAGTTAAGGTGAAACAGTGAGAGGAATCAGTTTCGTCTTGGGAAATGGGGGCAAAGAGAGAGATTAGGGTGAGGCAGGGGAAGTTTTGCAGAGGAGATGAGGTAAGTTGGTATCTGTACAGAATGTGATATGGAATGTGTGCAGTGAATTTTAAAAGGATGAAGTATTTTGAACTGGGTGTGGGATCACACACCTGTAATCCCAACAATTTGGGAGGCTGAGGAGGGTGGATTGTTTGAGCCCAAGAGTTTGAGACCAGCCTGAGTAACATGGTGAAACTCCCATCACTACAAAATATAAAAAAAAACTTAGCCAAGTATGGTGGCACACACCGTAGTCCCAACTACTCCAGAGGCTGAGACGGGGGACCACTTGAGCCCAGGAAATTGCAGTGAGCTGTGTGATTGTGCCACTGCGCTCCAGCCTGGGAGACAGAGAGGGACCCTGTCTTAAAAACAACTCAAGGCCAGGCACGGTGGCTCAAGCCTGTAATCCCAGCACTTTGGGAGGCCGAGATGGGCGGATCATGAGGTCAGGAGATCAAGACCATCCTGGCTAACATGTGAAACCCCGTCTCTACTAAAAAATACAAAAAACTAGCTGGACGAGGTGGCAGGCGCCTGTAGTCCCAGCTACTCGGGAGGCTGAGGCAGGAGAATGGCCTAAACCCTGGAGGCGGAGCTTGCAGTGAGCTGAGATCTGGCCACTGCACTCCAGCCTGGGCGACTGAGTGAGACTCCGTCTCAAAAAAAAAAAAAAAAAAAAAAAAGTATTTTGAGATAGGAAAAGGGGAGACTTCATGATTGAAATAGAATTGGGAAGTCAAGACGGGCAGATCACAAGGTCAGGAGATCGAGACCATCCTGATTAACATGATGAAACCCTGTCTGTACTAAAAATACAAAAAAAATTAGCGGGGCATGGTGGTGGGCACCTGTAGTCCCAGCTACTCGGGAGGCTGAGGCAGGAGAATGGCATGAACCCGGGAGGTGGAACTTGCAGTCAGCGGAGATCACGCCACTGCACTCCAGCCTGGGTGACAGAGTAAGACTCTGTCTCAAAAAAAAAAAAAAAAAAAAAAAAAGAATTGGGATTTTGTGTGAACACTAAGTTTAATTAATCATTATAGGTAATTTAAAACAATGCAATTGGGTTCTTCTCAGGTAATGAGGTAATGAAAAGGAATTGACTGACATGACCGGCTTGTGCAAACCTAGATTTACTGAAAATCTTGATTTCAACTACTCTCATCAGACCACATCTCCCAATTTTACTTTAATCACACTTAAAGATGATCATGAGAAATTGTTGACTTGGCACCAATGGTGGAAAAAATAGGCATGCGCTTAAGTAGCTTAAGAGATATTTAGATTAGTTATTTGTACATATTTTCAACATTTATCAAGCATTACAATAAAAAGCCATGGTCTTTATTTTCAGGAAACTTTAAGAAGATATCAAAAGATGCTGAAAAGGACATTCTGATCCAAACGGTAGAAACACAAAGAGTCACTGAATGTCAGAACAGGAAAAGACATTACACACTGTTTAGTCTGTTTCTCTCATTTTACAGATTTGTAAACTGAGATCCAGAAAGACACAATCATTTGTCAAAGTTATCCTTTAAACTGTGGAATATTTGGACTCAAATATGACTTCAGAGTTTTAGATATTTAATTTTTAAAAAGTTGATAAAGAACATATGATAGTCTCTACCACTTTTATGATTTCCAAAGTGTTGTCTGTAATTCATCCCAGGTTCTTTGAATTTAATTTTGTCTGGGAGCATGGTCCTACATGATGGACTAGTCCCAACCTAAAAAAATTTTCCGTTGTCACTTGGGAGAAAAGACCAAATTCCATGAAACAGAGGACAACATTAGATGCTTTCACTGCCAAAGAAAAAATGTGCTATTGGAAGTCAGAGAAGGAAGGGATTGGTGTAGCCCAGAGTTGTTCAGGAAAAAAGATTTGGGTCTCCTCTTTAATGATGACTAGAGGGAAGGGTGGCCATGTTGGAGAGCAATGGTGGGGATAGCAAGGGCTGAGGAAAAACAGCAGGAATGAGCCCAAAGTGTCTGGAGTTGTGGAGAAACTTGGTTAAGGGGAACTGGGTTTAGAGGAGAGGGCAAGAGAATCCCCTGAATTCTTTTCGGTTCAGTAACTCAGATCTTCTCTATCCTATCATTTTACCAAGCAGGAAGGTGGAGCCAGAAGGAGGCACATACTTTATCCACAGTACAACCAGTAATCCCCTCAGGCAGTGCTTCTTCCAGGAGGAAGGTGTTGGGGTAATCTGTCCTGCAATTAAGCTGCTGCAGCGCTTAAGGAAGAGCAATGCCACCAGAGAAATTCCAAGGGAGTTCCAGACCTCACCTGCCTGAGCTCACTTCCTTCATGTGACATATATATATATATAGATACAAACAATTGGAAGCCTTTCAACTTGAAACAGGCTTCTAGGAGACCAGAAGCAGCAGCCCTTCCTGAGCTCAGGTAAGAGACCTTACCCTCTACTGACACTGCTCACATTGTTCTGGGGATCACCTACTTCTCCCAATCATTTACCCAGGTTTGTTCAAGGTTACATCTAAAGGACCTTTATCCATGAGGACAAAATCTCTTTGAGGACAAATAATCATCATGTTTATCTTTGTACTTCAGTACCTAGCACAACATTCAAGACAGTGGGTGCTCATTAAATGCTCATCAAATTGTTAGTTCAAGACAACTAATATCGATCTCTACTTAAAATGAATTGATCACTTACTCTGTACTAAGTGTATAAATCACAGATTATTTTATTTAAATGTCAAAACAATTTCTGGGTTAAGTTTAATTATCACCATTTTGGGGTTAAGAAAATGAAACTCAGAGGTGAGCTGACTTGTCCAAGATCACATAGAGGTAGGGTGGCCAACTCATTCAGTTTACCTGTGGCTTTTCCAGTTTTAAAACTGAAATTTCTGTATCTCGGGAACCACTCCCCACCCCCCAGCCTCAGTCCTGGGTAAACTGGAATGACCCACATTGATGGGAACTAGTAAAGCAAGGATTTATTTGGACCCAGCTCTCTTGTCTCCAAACACAGAGTTCTCTCTGATTCTTTTGGATTTGGTTTGCTTTTTTCCTTTTCCTACATTTGACAGTATCTCGAGTGGTCACAAATGTAAAAAATGTCTAGCATATTGCCTGGCACATAGAAAAAATTCAGTAAGTGATAATGATTATCAGTGCTGTGCCAAGCTATGGAGCCAGTCATATATATATGGATGTGTACATCCATATATATATATATAATGTGTATGTGTATATATATGTCTTTATACATTTTATTTATGTTATTTCTTTCAAAAATATTAAAGTAGTTGAGAAAATTGAAAAATTAAAAAGTAGGTTTGTTACAACTCATGACTTTAAGTTTAAATATTTTATTTATGCCCCAAACAAAATTTATTATAATTTTACTGTCCTGGTTTTAAGGGAAAGAAACTCATCAATAATATTTTCATTATATGCTTTTGAGAAACAAAGTTAACCATTAAGAATGAAACATGAAAACATGTGAATAGCGGTGCATATTTTTCCTTTTGCTTCAATATTGCTCAGCATGGCACAGTCGAATTTTGTCTTTATTTAAAATTTTGATATTTTGTTCCTCACAAACTTTTAAATTCATTTTGATATTGCATTAAAATATTTTTACCTTGATTACTGAGGTTTTTTAGTGCTCCCTTAAATTTTGCACCCAAAATGAGTGCCTCAATTGTTTTACCCTAACCCCAGCCCATTATCATTTTATCTTAAAATTCAGCAAACACCCTAACCTGCTCTCTTACTGAGGAGCCTCACACAAGAATAAAGAGTTCCGTCATTGCCTTTCTTCTCTGACTTTTGGGACGATTTGCTTGGTCTAGAACCTGAGTTGCAGGGCCAGGAAAGGATGTACTCTCGAATCCACCCAGGAGTGCCTGACTACAGTCCTCCTGCAGAGGGCGCTGTAGAGTCCCAGACACTTGAGGGTTAGGTGGAATCGGGCTGATTGCCCATCCACGTCTTGCCTTTCCCTGGCAGTAGGCTTGTTATGAAATCATTGACTTTCTATTTGCCTCTGGGGCTTAAGCGAATCTGTTATTCTCAAATAACCTATCTGATCTCAGACAAATGCCAAAGAAAGCTCAGTTTATTTGCCCTGTGGGTGGCCATAAAATCCAGACAATTTTCCCCCAGGTGTTTTCCACGGCGCAGCCACAGCTTCAGTGAGATTCCGTTTCTCCCCAGTTCCCCTGTAGGTCTGAGGGGACCAGAAGGGTGAGCTACGTTGGCATTCCGGAAGGGGAGGCTATATGCGTCAATCCCCTAAAACAGGTTTTGACATTTCCCCTGAAATGTCATCCTCTGTCTAGTCACTGCAAGTGCCTGCTGTTCCAGGCCTTACCTGCTGGGCACTAACGGCGGAGCCAGGATGGGGACAGAATAAAGAGCCACGACCTGTGGCACCAACTTGCACTCAGACTCTGAACTCAGATCTGAAAGCTTCTCTTCACGGGAGGCTCGGCAGTTTTTCTTAGTAAGTTACGTGGATGGACCATACTGTCTGAGGCCAGATAAGGCTGTTCTGTTCCCCTGTCCCCCCACCCCCCACCCCGTGGACACTTGGAGGAGGGGAAATCAGTAAGTCATGCTCTCTTTGAATTCCTAGCTCCTGTGGTCTCCAGAATTCAAGCATAAGATGAAAGCCTCTAGTCTTGCCTTCAGCCTTCTCTCTGCTGCGTTTTATCTCCTATGGACTCCTTCCACTGGACTGAAGACACTCAATTTGGGAAGCTGTGTGATCGCCACAAACCTTCAGGAAATACGAAATGGATTTTCTGAGATACGGGGCAGGGTGGTACGTAAGCGGGTATCTACCTCTCCTGGAAGCCTCTTCCTTCCTTGTCCGTTTCTCTTTCCTGGCAGTCCTGACAGTGTAATCATGAAAAGAGGCAGGCTGGGGACTCGATACCCGGCGGGGGGCGGGGGGGGGGGGGGGCGCGGGGGATTGTGGGGTGTATTCCCAAGAAATAACTGTAGTTCAAATATGTAAAATGTTTTGGGAAAGGACACCTCCCACTAGTTCTTGGCAGGCAGTGGATGAGAAGTCTTGATATTGAAGACCCTGGCAGCAGTCACTGACTCATCCTTGTTCACTTTGTCTTCTTCTGTTTAGCAAGCCAAAGATGGAAACATTGACATCAGAATCTTAAGGAGGACTGAGTCTTTGCAAGACACAAAGGTATGCGCTTGGCCCAGACCAACTCTGGGAGGAGGTGTGGAGTGGGAGCATCTCCATCACCCTGGTCTTGTCTCTGCTCTCCCCTTTCCCCTCACCAGCACACCTGTGTTTTTTTTTTTTTTTTTTTTTTTTTTTTTGCAGCCTGCGGATCGGTGCTGCCTTCTACGCCATTTGCTACGACTCTATCTGGACAGAGTATTTAAAAACTACCAGACCCCTGACCATTATACTCTCCGGAAGATCAGCAGCCTCGCCAATTCCTTTCTTACCATCAAGAAGGACCTCCGGCTCTGTGTGAGTGTGGATCTTGGGTAACAGGATGCCTCTCAGCACACAGCTTCAATAGCTTAGCAACTAAACTCTCTTTCCTGCCTCCATTTAATGGATGGAGAAACAGAGTCCAAAAGTTCTAATAATCTGTGTTGAAACATGTGACTAGGTAATAATAACTCAGTTTTATTGACTTTTGGGTATATGCTCTGGGAAAAAAGTACTCTTTGCAAAGTCTAAAGAACTATAAGGTGCTAACTATTTGATATTAATGATAACTCTGTTATCTTTGAAGTTATACTTTTTCTGTAGGTGGGGTATTCTACAGTATATTAGTGCATCCTCTGTCTAGGCAGTCAATTAATAGACCATTAAACTTGACCTCAGAATATAGTCTGAATAGGACCTAGGAATTCAATTCTTTTTTTTTCCTTCATGGGGACTCAAAGAGCTCTGGGATAGAGCTCCTAGAGTACAGCTGGGGGTTGCGGGGAGGCCAGATGGGGTACGGGAATGGCAAATGCCTTCAGCACTGCCTGCTTGTTTCTAAAAAAGAAGCAATGAGTTCCATGTTTGAGCCTAAAAGGTAGCTTCCTCTCCTAGCTGATGATGAACTTAATGATTCCAAATGTGAGGTCTGAAAGAGCTTTTCTATAGGAATAAGCATCCTCAGGGTTGTGGGTGAAAGAGTGTAATTTCTTCCTGCTTCATGTCAATGGCAAGGGCAAAAAATCTGTAATATAATCTATTATTCTTTGGGTCCTTTCCAGCATGCCCACATGACATGCCATTGTGGGGAGGAAGCAATGAAGAAATATGGCCAGATTCTGAGTCACTTTGAAGAGGTATATGCAATTTTGGCATTGATTGGGATGGGTGTGTTTTAAGAACTGAGATCATAGGTGGGTGGGATGGATATTGCAGACACCTCTCAGACATTCTGTAGCCTTCAGGTTCATAGCCCTCTGAAATCATGATGACCAGCCCTTGCTTTAACCCAGGGGACACCCATCCAGGCTCTAGAAGAGTACCCTCTCTGGGTGATGCTCTGGAAATGGAAAGGGAATGGTCATGATTCCAGAAGTCACTACAGTGACATTTGGATCTTTTAGCTGCACAAACCAGAGGCAATAGTTTTTCGATGTTCACACACTTGTATGTACCTTTGAAACCTCACAATTTCACACACACCCATGCCATTCAATTTCTCACCTTCACACCTTCTCATGTCTGCCAGGAAGGCCTGGAATTCATTCCTCACTGACTAAATCCTACTCATCCTTAAAGACTCAGCCTGGGCATCACTTTCAGGAAGGTGCTGGCTCCTTCTCTCAGAGTTAGAGGCCTCCCACATCATCCTGTGGGAATTTCATCCCTTTATTCACCACACTACATTTTAGCTGCCTGTTTTTGCCAATCTCCTCACTCAACTGTGGATAGGGATTGTGCCATTCACCTTTTCATCCCTAACCATCAGCCAGGTGATTGGCATAATCAACATCAGTTCAACTGATGTATGCACAGTAGGCAACCCCTATACACACACACACACACACACAAACGCACAGGCACACACACACACACACACACATTTCTTAAGGAAAACAGCTTGATTACTTTGATCTCTGTGATACAAGAGTCTTAGATAGCAGTTTTGCTTCTGCTACCCCCTTGCACCTCAGTTTCTGTACATAAGACCAGGGTGATGAACTCATTGATTTCCCTTCCTTGTGTGAGATCTTGAGATTCTATAACTTCTTCAAGGGCTTCATCTTGAAAAGAATGCTCTGCTCATAATTGTCAGCAGACCTATACATAAAAGAGAGAATTAACCGTGGAGCAAATGTTGTCTCATGAGTTGCTAACAACATGGGTGTGTATCTTTTTCAGCTGGAGCTTCAGGCAGCAGTTGTGAAGGCTTTGGGGGAACTAGATATTCTTCTGCAATGGATGGAGGAGACAGAATAGGAGGAAAGTGATGATGCTGCTAAGAGTATTCGAGGTCAAGAGCTCCAGTCCTCAATACTTGCAGAGGCATGACCCCAAACCACCATCTCTTTACTGTATTAGTCTAGTACCGGTCACAGTGTATCTTATTTATGTATTGTTTCCTTTCGTGATTATCTTTATGCATCCCCCATCTTAATTGAGACCATACTTGTATAAGATTTTTGTAATATCTTTCTACTATTGGATATATTTATTAGTTAATATATTTATTTATTTTTTGCTATTTGATGTATTTATTTTTGTACTTGGACATGAGACTTTAGAAAAATTCACAGATTATATTTATAACCTGATTAGAGTAGGCGATGTATTTTTATACAGTAAAACAAAACCTTGTAAATTCTAGAAGAGTGGCTAGGAGGGTTATTCATTTGTATTCAGTTAAGGACATATTACGTATTGCTGATGCTGTGTGAGATATTTGAAATTGAACCAATGACTTCTCAGGATGGGTCGTGGAATAAGTTTTGATGTGGAATTGCACATCTACCTTACAATTACTGACCATCCCCAGTAGACTCCCCAGTCCCATAATTGTGTATCTTCCAGCCAGGAATCCTGCATGGCCAGCATGTATTTCTACAAATAAAGTTTTCTTTGCATAACATCTGCTTGGAGTTTGCAAATGTTTCAAGAGCAGAGACTATGTTGAGGATAAGTTTGAATCTCATTTCACCCCAGGTCCTCTTGCTCCTTTGAGGAAGAAGATGTAGGAACCTTCCCTCTCCTGCAGATTTCATCCTCAGCTCTGTCTCCTAATTCACACTGCTCTGACCCCATGACTGCCCTCCTCTCAAAAGGGCTGTGACAGAGTGAGGGGCTTCAGCCATCTCTGTTTTCACCTCATTGGCTTGGAGCACTGACCTCTCTATACCTGTTTTCTTTCTCACCCCATACTCTTGCAACACAAATTACAACGGGCATGAGGCTCTATTATAAAGGTTAAAAACACACAGGTGCAAAGTGTAGGTCTAGAGTCTTGCCCAGGGTGTATGAGCCCCCTTTTGGGGCCCTCCCATTTTGGATTCTGTCGAGCCTCAGAGTTTAGGTTGTTACCAGATCAAGTCCTTATCTTTGTGTCCAACTATTATGCCAGTGTTTTCTTTCCAGGCCCACTTCCGGTTAAGTGTGCCTGGACATCGAGAAGCCAGAGTTCTGGCCTGGCCTGGTTCCTTCCTTCTTCCCCTGCCTCACTCTGAAGTGCACCCCCAGTTTAGGTGCTTAGTTTTCTCAGTCTCAGAAACAACAGTCTCAGGCTGACTCCCTGGGTCCTAAAGAAAACTCTCCTTACTGCTTTAATTTCTACTCCCTGTTCTTAGTCTGGACCCTGATATAGATTCAATGACTTTAACTTTTAATAACTCTCATTATACAAGTAACAACTGCCCAACAGAAAAAAATTTTGGAAGAAAACAGAAATATAAAGAAAATTAAAATCACCATAATCTCACCACCCGCAGACAACCACCTTTTAACGTTTACATTTATTTTTTCCAGATCTTTTTTGATGGGTTCAAATCATGACTCAGCTCTCATTACCTGAGCAATTTGTGGCAGCAAAACTGAACTTTATTTGGACTTAGTTTCTTCCTTTGGGAAACAGAATGGTAATATCTACTTTACAGGGTGACGGAAGAGGTGGTCTTTTATGTTCCTTTGATTTACTCCCTTGCTTTTGTAAGTACTTACTCCCCACTATTGTTGCCCGTTTTTGATCACGTTTTTACCCTTTTCACTCATTATCTATCAGATTTTTCAGTTGCATGTTTCCCGATTCTCTCTGACCAATCTGATAAATAACTTGGCTTCAACTCTGAAGAAACAGAGTTGAGAGGTCAAATGCATGGAACTCAGTGCTAAAATTAGAACAATCACCTCTAAGGGATGCTACATGGCAAGGAGGAAGCTGCTTTCATCTGCTAAGGATGTGGTGTCTCCCAGATGGCCATGTCTGAGTTTGACCACAGAGCTAAAGACACAGCTACTCTATTTGCTTCCTAGGAAACCTGTTTTTGTTTCTTTGTCTGTTTTTCAGACAGGTCTTGCTCTGTTGCCCATGCTGGTCTTGAACTCCTAAGCTCAACAAATCTTCCTACCTCAGCCTCTCGAGTAGCTGGGATTAGAAGTGCGTACCACCACACCCAGTCAATTTTGTATTTTTTGTGGAGACAGCCTGTTGCTCTGGCTGGTCTCGAATTCCTATGCTCAAGCGATCCACCTGCCTCGGTCTCCTCAAATTGCTGAGATTATAGGACTGAAGCCACCATGCCGAGCCTTAGGAAGCATTTTTGACTCTCTGAAAGTCTGGAGGATAGGAAGCCTTGGTCTTTGGGGACTCCATGTCACTATGTTGCCACTGACTTGTTACCTCTTTGCCTATCTATTCCTCTTCCCTGCAGAACCCATCTTCTCCTCTGAGTCATTTGTCTCTTTTCTCTTTGACTTACTGTAGCACTACATAAGGGAACTCAACAATGTTGAATAATGAGGAATTCAACAATGGAGGCATCAAACTAGACTGGAGGTTAAGGGAAAACTGCACGAAGATGGGACCATTGAGGATAAACACTAAAGAATGTTTTATGGTAGTCACTTCTGATTACAATAACCAAAACGATTACTGTCAAGTATTAAGCCCTTAGCATGTGCCAGGCATTGTAATGAAAACTTCACATATAGTACATTATTTAATCCTTAAAACAACCCTAGTCTTATTAAAACAACTAATCTTATTAACAGTTTGCAAATGACAGTGTGCTCACAAGTGGTAAGTAATTTGTGCAAGGTTTTACAGCTAATAAAATTCAGAACCAAGATATGAATGTGGGTGGTCTGATACTACAACCCTACATACTTTTGGACTTTCTTGTCCTTTTTCCCAGCAATGGCATCTTGTATTCAGAAGCACAGCAGAAAGGAATAATGAGCTTTGGTTTCTTAGAGACATGAGTAAACATTCTGACTCTGACTCTCACTATCTGCAAGGTGGGGATATTACTTGCCAGACTGAATGGATACGAGGACTAAATGAGATTGCAATAGCTAATTTGTACCAGTACTTATAATGTAAGTGTTCTAAGTGTGTTACAAATATCCACCCATCTAATTTGCACAAGAGCATGATGAGATATTTCCATTATTGTTCCCATTTTACAGATGAGGAAATTGAAGATGAGAGGTAAAATATCATGTTCAAGTTCACTAGCTACCAATGGTGGAGATAAAATACGAATGCAGGTGGGAAGAATGGAGAGTTATGCTTTTAATCCCCTGACTTTGCTGGATGGGAAGAATGCCAGTACATAGAAAGTCCCTGACCAGTAGCAGCTCTGGCCATTATCAGAGGAAAATGACCAGGCTTCCTACCAAGCTACAGCACTAACAATGAACTTCCTGGTGCAACTTACCTCTGTGACATCTGTGCTGAATTTTGTTTCTCTATGGGTTCAAATCTTGTTTTTTCAACAAGCAGAGCATAAGTTTCTTTGGAGATGATAAGATAAACATGTTAAATCTCAGGTTGACCTGTCAGCTCTGGTAAATATTAGCGGTTAGACCTTAAACAGGCCACTCCCCTTCTCTGGAAGGAGTACATATTCTGCTGAGAGACTGAATATACAAACAGACAGTGGCCAGGCCATATCTAAAAATAGAACTCTGACCCACAATCTGCAACAATCAGCCCAGGAAACCAATCCATTATCTACAGTAACCAGTCTAGGAAGCCAGCCTGCTCTCACTATGTCAGACTCGCAGGAAGTAAGACCACTGTCACCAGCAATGAGCCCTGGAAGCAATAACGCCTTTAACAATTGCCCCCAAATGGGCAGGACTTGATTAATAATTGACAGTTTCCCTAATTTTTGTCCCTGCTTTCAACTTAGGATCGGCCAGAGAGAGTAAAATATATAAACCCCAATCACATAGGATGTTCTAGTCAGCATGCCTACAATTTCTCCATGCAAACAGCCTCCAATCAGGGGATACCTGAAGCTTTTCTTCATCCAGCTCTAAAACTTTCCTACTCCTCTGTCTGCCTTGACATCTCTGCCAAAATGCAGGTGATGATAACTGACTCCCTCACTAGAGGAAGCTCTGAATAAACAGACTTTGCTTGTTCTCATTTGGGTGGTTTTCAATTATTTCCACACTGCCTTTGTAAAATGACAGGGTTGGGACAGATGATTCTGGGTTCTAGAAACTAGATGTGTTACCGCTATCTCGGGATACCAGATGTAGCTGCTGCCACCACTGCCTTCCATTGGCGAAAAGGAACCTGCATGGTTTCTGTATCACAGCTTTGGATTCAGAGTTCGATGAATGCATCTGATTGCACAGGCTGAGGTGAGGTCATGTGCTCTGGATGACAAGAAGGCTGGACAAGCTTCCTCTGATGGGAGACAGGCTCTTTCTCAAAAGGAGAGACATCCCAAACTTAGGGATGAGGTCCATACCCAGATGACCAAAAAGACTTAAAAAAGTCTATACTGTATCCCTCATTTCCACCATGGCTTGGGGTTGCTCAGATTCCCTATTTGCAAAGATTCAGGTCTTTTCTAACATACTCCACTGTAACTTTGTCTGCCTGTCCCTCTCCATATGGATGGAGAACAAATGAACCATTTCCTCGCTGGACTCTTAAGTTCCTGGTGATAGAGCTATGTTGTCTTTTTAGCTTTTTAGCCTGCCACACCCTACCCCATCTCAGCACAGTATAATACTACATTATTAATAAAGACTGCATCTGAAAGCAAGATAATGGAAAGTGTTTTTAAAAAATATATCAAATGTAATTGCTTTTTATTTGTAAATGGTTGTTAGCTAATTTTTTCATGAGTTAAAGGCCTTTGGCCTTTGTTAGAAAACAGATAATCCACCCTGCTCTGCAAACTGGGCCTTGCTCACGGGAGGCAGTACAATAAATGGCAAAAGAATGACTGAATATAGCCACTCCCTTATTTCACTGGGAGATTGGGAACAAAAAAGGTGACTTTGCCAGTTCAATTCAACTGTCAGGAGCACAGTGAGTCAATCACTTAAACGGGAAGAGAGTAGGACTCAGAGGCCTGGAGGCAGGAAGCCATGAATTGTAAGAGCGCTCACACCTTTCTGTGTACACACTTAGTCTTACAGAATGTTAGAAGTGGGAGGGAATTGTCATAGAGAATATGCAGATCTACATGGAGAATATGCAGATCATTTTCGAGGGTCCAGAGAGGAAAAGTGATTTGCCAAAAGTTATACAGTGAGTTATGGCAGAGTTAGCAATAAAATTCAGTTCGTGGCTGGGCATGGTGGTGCATGCCTGTAATCCCAGCACTTTGGGAGGATGAAGCGGGTGGATTGCTTGAGCCAGGAGTTTGAGACCAGTCTGGGCAACATAGTGAGACCTTGCCTCTACAAAAGAAAAAAATATATAAATAAATAAAATAAAATTAGGCGAGAGGATCTCTTGAGCCTGGGAGCTTAAGGCTGTACTTAACCGTGATCCTGCACTATACTCCTGACTGGGTGACAGAGTAAGCCTCAGGGAAAAAAAAAAAAAAAATTCAAGTCCCTGTACTTCCAGGTCCAGTAAACCTCAATTCAATTCAATAAGAACTAAATGTTATCCAGATTACAAATGAAGAACGTATTTATTCGTAGATGACATGTTTATATAGGTAGAAATATCCAGTGGAATTTACAAAAAGCAACAAACTAGGTGCAATGGCTCATGCTTGTAATCCCAGGACTTTGAGAGGTCAAGGCAGGAGGATCACTTGAGCTCAGGAGTTTGAGGCCAGCCTGGGCAGCAGGGTAAGGCCCCGTTTCTACAAAAAATTAGCTAGGTGTGGTGTCAAGCATCTGTGGTCCCAGCTACACAGGAGGCTGAGGTGGGAGGATTGCTTGGGCCCAGGAGGCCGAGGATGCAGTGTGCCATGTTCCCACCACTGCACTCCAGCTTTGGTGACAAAGGGAGACCCAGTCTCAACAACAACAACAAAAGCAACTAGAACAAACAAGAAAGTTTAGTGAAGTTGCAGAATATAAGATCAATATACCAAAACAAATTGTATTTCCATACATCAACAACACACTATTGGAACTTGAAATTTTTAAAGATTACTAATTACAATAGCATAAAAAAATGAAAATACTTGGGGATAAATTAGGGACAGAAGATTTAAAAGATCTCTACTGGAAACTGCAAACCATTGCTGGGAGAAATTAAAGATGATCTAAATAATAAATATATACCATATTAATGGGTTAAAAGATTCAACATTATTAAGATGTTCTCCCCAACTTCATCTATAAACTTAAAGCATTCACACTAAAAATTCCAGAAGCTTTGTTTTAGGTAAAATTTATAAACCAATTTTAAAATTAATATATAATGAAACAGATTAAAAATGGCCAGAATAACTTTTAAAAAGAAAAAAATTGGAGGATTAATATTACCTGATTTCAGATTTATATAAAGCTATGGCAATTCAGACAGTATAGTATTGATGTAAAGATAGAAGATAGACAAATATATCATTGAAACAGAATAGAAAGTCTTGAAAAGACCCATGTATATATGGACAATCGATTTTCAACAAAGTACAATGGCAATTTGGTTAAGATAAAATAGTCTTTTAAAAAGATGGTGCTATATTAGTTGGGTAGCCAAACAGCAACAAAACAAAGCAAAATAAAACAAAAACCAACACACAAAAACAAAAAAAAAACCCAAAAACCAAAACCAAAACCAAACAACAACAACAACAACAAAAACCCTTGGATTCATATCTCACTTCATAATTAAAACTTAACTAAAAATGGACCCTGGATCTACATGTACAACTATACAACTTCTCAAAGAAAACCCTTGTGACTTTGGATTAGTCAAAAATTATTTAGATATGACAGCAAAAGTGTTATCTATAAAAGAACAAATTGATAAGTTGTACTTCATCAAAGTTAAAAATTTCTGTTATTCAAAAGACATCTAAGAAAATGAAAAGACAATCCATAGTCAGGGAGAAAACATTTATAAATCCTGTATATGATAAAGAACTTGTGTCCAGAAAACATAAAGAATACTCTGAACTCAATCACAAGAAAACAATGCAATTTTCTAAATGAGCAAAAAGTTTGGACATCAAAAAAGGTAAACAAATGCCTGCCTCCACCTCCCCCCTCCCCCAAAAAACACATGAAAGGATGTTCAACATCATTTGTCAGTATGTAAGTGCAAATTAAAGCCACAATAAGATAGCACACCTATTAGAATGGCTACAATAATAAAGAATGACCACACTAAGTGTTGGAGAGGTTGTGGAAGAACTAAAATTGTCTTATAGTGCTGATGATAAGAATGTAAAACCACACAACCACTTTGGAAAACAGTTTGGTGGTTTCTTAAAAAACTGTATGACCCAACCATTCCACTTCTACATATTCATCCAAGAGAAAAGGCAGAATATGTCTATACAAACACCTATACATAAATGTTCATGTCAGCTTTATTTTTAAAAGTCAGCAATTTGAAACAATCTTAATGTCATTAACAAGTGAATAGATAAACTAATTGCAGTAGATAATGTGCATTATCTTGATGGTGGTGAAGGTTTTATAGGTGTATACGTATGTTGAAACGTATCAAACTGTATACTTTAAATATGTGCAGTTTATTGCATGCTAATTATTGCCCAGTAAAGCTGTGAAAAATTCAATTCAAGATAATTTCTTTTCTAGGTATTGCAGATGTTACAAATGCATAGAGTATGTGGTAGGGCAGTCACTGTCCAGCAATACGAGGCCCAATGTGATTAAGGCAAGACGTTCATGCAGGGAGGTCAGGGAAGACTTTCTGAAAAATGGCTCCTTGGATTGGACTTTTAAGGTCCAATTTGATGTCAGTGAGTGGCATGGGAAGACAGAGACTTTGAAGTCCTGCTAGCCCAGGGAAGTGGCTCAATCCTGAACTAATATCAATATTCCCTATCACATTTATAGCATATAGTAGTTCAAAATACTTTTATTTAAATCATTTAATTTGCTTCTTTATGTACCACCTCCTATGAAAGTGATTGAGAGAGACTTACATGAACACATGCAATACAAAAAGAGTTAAGGCAAATAGATGAAACACTTGGAATACAATGTAATGAAATTGTGCTAAGATCATTGCACAAAGGATATATGATAAGGTTCTGAATCATAAGTTGGTAGAAGGATTAAAATTTGGCTCTGAACTTTCTAAAGGATGGAACAAAGAGAGAAGCATGACCATTACAAGAAGTACCAAGCATTCTTTCCAACAACTTGGAAAAGGAAAAGAAAAAAGAAACAACTTACCAAGCACTTTGTCTAGGTTCTCTCATTCAAACGTCACATACTCTGCACAGTGGGCCTTTCTTTATGACCAACGGCAGAGATCAGTGATTTCTGGAGCTGTTATGGAGATGGTTAATATATGGAAGTAGCTCCCTCTTTGTCTTGCATAAAGGAGGGAGCCGCTGCTGGTCTTTAAATGAATCTTTTCACTGAGGAGGATGCAGAAATAATCTGAAAAATTCTTTTCAGAGACAGAAAACCAGCTTTGGGGCCGGGTGCAGTGGCTTACACCTGTAATTCCAGCACTTTGGGAGGCCAAGGTGGGCAGATCACTGGAGACCAGGAGTTTGAGACCAGTACGATCAACATGGCAAAACCCCATCTCTACTAAAAATACAAAACTTAGCCAGGTGTGCTGGTGGACAACTGAAATCCCAGCTACTTGGGATGATGAGGCAGGAGAGTCTCTTGAACTGGGAGGTGGAGGTTGCAGTGAGCAAACATTGTGCCACTGCACTCCAGCCTGGGCAACAAAACAAGACTCTATCTCAAAAGAAAAAGAAAAAGAAAAAGAAAAAGAAAAAGAAAAGAAAAGAAAAGAAACCCAGCTTTGGATCATCTCAATCTGTGATTAGATCAAGATGATATGGAATTACTAATCCCCTAGCTTTCTTCTAGAGGCAAATGTAAATCCACCTCAAAGGAAGATAATATTATTACAATATGAAAAAAATCTGAAAGTATTAGAGAGCTAACAAGACAGGCACAGCTATAGGGCCAAGGTTTGGGAGATGAAAACTCACAGAAGTGAGCCCAGTGTTGGGGGATGCTTTTCCCCTA
This sequence comes from Chlorocebus sabaeus, assembly GCF_047675955.1. NCBI lineage: Eukaryota > Metazoa > Chordata > Mammalia > Primates > Cercopithecidae > Chlorocebus > Chlorocebus sabaeus. The sequence goes on along the minus strand of NC_132928.1, from coordinate 22,621,843 downwards.
GGAATGTAATCTAAATTCACAAAAAATTAATGTAAGTTTGGAAGACTGAGAGGCTGTGAATAAAGGCATTTTTCTCAGAGCCTGCTAAAGAAGGCTCTGGTAACCTCCTTTCCAGGTTTTGAGTTGGGATCTCAAAGTGCTACAACCTAGGAGTGAAACTGCCTTTGCAAAAATTATGACAGTGAGAGAAATCTGATAGAAAAATCATGACAGTGAAATAAATCTGACATAACTAACTCCATCTTTCTTGTAATCTTCAAGCTGCCCTTGTCCATTACTGGGCATAAGCCAAGCTAACTATGGGAGGAATTTAGTTTACAGTTTAACTTTAAAACAAAGGTGATAATACTCTCTTCCTGAAACTAACTCGCTCCTTGCTCAGGGACTGAAATTACCTGTGCAAAACTAAAATTAGCAATAAGGTTAGAATTATAGTTCAGGAGTTATGTAGCCAGAAGTCACAAAATTTGTAACCTCCCTGATTGCTCCTATAGATAACATTACAGTTGTCAAACCTAAGATTGGTATTTGAGGTATTATCCAGATCCTGCATTTTGATGGACCAGCTGATGGTCCACCTGAACCAGTAATCCATATCAAGAAACTTGCCCATTTGGCCTTGTGACCCCCACCCAGAAACTGACTCAGCATAAGAAGACGGCTTTGATCCCCTATGATTTCATCCCTGACCCAACCAATCAGCATTCTCCATTCCCTAGACCCCTACCTGCCAAATATCCTTGAAAAGCCCTAGCCTCTGAGTTTTTGAGGAGGCTGATTTGAGCAATAATTCCTCCCATCCATTTGCTTGGCTATCTAGCCCTATGATTATTAAACTCTTTCTCTGCTGCAATATCACTGTTTTGGTGAATTGGCTTTATCTGTGCAGTAGACAAGAAAAACCCACCTGGTGGTAACAGGAGAAATGGTAATTCATAAATAGGCTAGTTATACCAGGAACAGAAAACCAGCTTTAAATCATCTCAGTCTATGATTAGATCAAGGTAATATGGGATTACTAAACCCCTAGCTTCCTTCCAGAAGCAAATGTAAATCCATCTCAGAGGAAGATAATGTTAATCCAAGTTTAACATTATTTTCATAATTTTTAATATGCAATATCTGGAATTCAAAGACAAATAACATATGAGGAGGCAAAATAATATGATACAAAATAATGGAAAAAATAATGCTATTTTTCAGAGAAAAACACAATAGAAATAGGTATACAGGCAGTGTGGATAATAGAGTTATCAAACATAGGCTTTATAGTAGCTACGAAAAATATATGTAAGGAAATAAAAAGCAAGACCATTTCAACAGAGAACTGGGAACTATAAAAAAACTTATTTGAAATTCTAGAACTGAAAAGATAATACAAATTTAGAATTCAATGGATGAAACTTGACAGAGATTAGATATAGATAAAGACAGAAAATATCCAGAAAAAAATAGAGAGGCAAAGAAATGGAAAATACAGAAAATCATACAAAAAATAGAGAACACAGTGAAGAAGTCTATATACATGTAATTGAATTCCCTGAAAAAGAGGTAAAGAAAGTGTGGGGCAAAAACAATATTTCTAGAGATAATAACTGGAAAATTTAAAAAGCTGATAAAAGGTATAAGATCACAGATTTTAAAAATTCTACAACCCTAGCCAATCAAAATACAAAGAAAACACATCTAATCACATTATAGTAAAACTACTGAAAATTAGAGACAAAAATATAATTTCAGAAATAATCAGAAGAAAAGAAAAACTAATTTCAAATGACTAAGATTAGCAACTGTCTTCTCAACAAAAACAGGAAAAGCCATAAAATAAGGAAATGATATCTTTGAATTGCTGGGAGGAAAAACAACTAAAAAGAAAAACATGTACTGTCAACCTAAAGTTCTATAACCAGAGGAGATATGCTTCATAAATGATGGTGAATACAGATATAATATACTCTATCAAAATCTCAACTGGCTTTTTTTTTTTTTTTTTTTTGCAGAAATTAACAAATTGATCTGTCTTAGTCAGAGTTCTCGAGAGAAACAGAACAAATAGTATATATGGATTGTAGAAGCTGAGATGTCTTGAGATCTGCAGCTGGAAAGCTGGAGACCCAGGAAAGCCAATGGCATAGTTCTAGTTTCAATATAAAGGCCTGATAACCAGGAGGGCCAATTTTACAAGTTCCAGTCTGAGTACATGTCTGAAGGCAGGAGAAAACCGATACCTCAGCTGAAGACAGTCAGGCAGAGAGTAAATTCTCCATTGCTCAGCGTTGTTTTGTTGTTTTTGTTTTTGTTCTGGAGACAAGGTCGCACTCTATCAACCGTGGTGGAATGCAGTGGTGCAATCACAGCTCACTGCAGCTTTGACCTCCTAGTGGCTCAGGTGATTCTCCCACCTCAGCCTCCTCGGTAGCTGAGACTATAGGTTCACAACACCACACCTGGCTAATTTTTTATATTTATTATAGAGATAGAGTTTCACCATATTGTCCAGACTGGTCTTGAACTCCTGAGTGCAAGTGATCCTCCCATCTCAGCCTCCCAGAGTGCAGGGATTACAAGCATGAGTCACTGTGCCCAGCCTCAGAGCTTTTATTCTATTCAGGCCCTCAGCAAATTGGATGAGGCCCACCTACATTGGGGAGGAAAATCTGCTTTACTCATTCTACTGATTCAAATGTTAACCTCATCCAGAAACACCTTATAGACATACCCAGAATAATGTTTAACCACATTTCTGCATATCCTGTGACCCAGTCAGGTGACACATAAAATTAACATCACATGATCTTAAATTCATATGAAATTAAGGGAACCCAGAACAGCCAAAATTATCTTGAAAAAGATAAACAACGTTGGAAGAGTCACATTTCCCAGTTTCAAACTTATTACAAAGCTACGGTAATTAAGACAGGGTCGTACTGGTAAAAGACTAGACATGCAGATCAATGAAATAGTGTTAAGAGCCCAGAAATAAATCCTTACATTTATGGTCACTTGATTTTTCAACAAGGGTGACATTACTATTCAATGGGGAAAATAATAGTCTTTCCAACAAATGGTATTGGGACAATTGGATAGCCACAAGTAAAAGAATGATGCTGGACCCCTATTCACAACATACACAAAAATTGACACAAAATGGCCGGGTCTGGTGGCTCATTCTTGCAATCTCAGCACTTTGGGAAGCTGAGGCAGGCAGACTGCTTGAGCCCAGGAGTTTGAGACCAGCCTTGGCAACATAGTGAAACTCCATCTCTACAAAAAATATAAAATACTAGCCGGAGGTGCCAGCACGTGCCTGTAGTCTCAGCTACCCAGGAGGCTGAAGTGATAGGATCACCTGAGCCCGGGAGAGTGAGGTTGCAGTGAGTTGTGATCGCGCCACTGCACTCCAGCCTGGGTGACAGAGTGAGACCCTATCTCAAAAAAAAAAAAAAAAAAAAAAAAAAAAAAAGTAAGAACCCAAAGTATAAAACTTATATAAGAAAGCAGTAATTCTTTATGACCTAGGATTAAGCAAAGGTTTCTTAGATATGACACTAAAAGCACAAGCAACATGAGAAAAAAAATAGATAAATTGGATTTCATGAAAATTTTACACTGTTGTACTTTAAAGGACACCATTGGCTGGGCATGGTGGCTCACGCCTGTGATTCCAACTGTTTGGAAAGCTGAGGTGGGCAGATCACCTGAGGTCAGGAGTTCAAGACCAGCCTGGCTAATATGGTGAAACCCCATCTCCACTTTTTAGTTGAATTTTTTGTACAAAAATTAGCCAGGCATGGTGGCCTGTGCCTGTAATCCCAGCTACTTTAGAGGCTGAGGCAGGAGAATCGCTTGAACTCGGGAGGTGGAGGTTGCAATGAGCTGAAATCATGTCACTGTGCTCCAGCCTGGGTGACAGAGTGAGACTCCATCTCACACACATAAATAAAGAACAATAACAAGAAAGTAAAAGACAATTGACAGAATGAAAGAACATATTTGCAAATTATATTAGATGAGGAACTGACATAGTTTGGATATTTGTCTCCTCCCGAATCTCGCGTTGAATTGTAATACCCAATGCTGGAAGTGTGGCCTGGTGGGAGGTGTTTGGATTATGGGATCATTCTCTCATGGCTTGGTGCTGTCTTCATGACAGTGAGTGTGACTTCTTGCGAGATCTGGTTGTTTGTAAGTGTGTGACACCTCCCCATCAGCTTTCTATTTCTTGCTCCTGCTTTTGCCAAGTGAAGTGCCTGCTCCTGCTTCACCTGCTCTGGATAAAAGCTTCCTGAGGCCTCCCCAGAAGCCAAGCAGATGTCAGCACCATACTTGTACAGCCTGCAGAACCGTGAACCAATTAAACTTCTTTTCTTTATAAATTACCCAGTCTCTGATATTTCTTAATAGCAGCACAAGAATAGCCTAATACAGGAACTTAGCCTACAGAAAATATAAAGAACATTTAAAACTCAATGATAAAAAGATAATTCAGAGTGAATAGACATCTCACCAAAAAAAATGTGTGTGTGTGTATATATATATATATATATGAATGGCCAATAAACACATGAAAAGATGCTCAACATCATTAGTCATTAAGGAGAGTCAAATCAAACCTACAATGCAGTAACACTACACGCCCACTAGGATGGCTCAAATATAAAAACATAGACAACAATTAGTGTTAATAAGGATGTGGGGAAGTTGGAACCCCCATACATTGCTTTACAATCCCATTGCTTGTGGGATTGTAAAATGGTGCAGAAACTTTAGAAAACAGTCTGGCAGTTTCTCAAAATGTGAAACATGGAGTTACCATATGACTTAGTAATTCCACTCCCAGGTATTGAAAGGGAATTGAAGAGATGCCCACACAAAAACATGGACACAACTGTTCATAGCAGTATTATTCATGATGGTCAAAAAGAGGAAACAATGCAAAATCCTTTAATTGATGGCACATCAATTAAATGAAACATGGTACATACATACAATAGAATATTATTCAGCAATAAAAAGAAATGAAGAACTGATACATGCTACGACGTGGATACACTTGGAAAACATTAAGCTAAGTGAAGGAAACCAGTCGCAAAAGCTACATAGTGTATGATTCCATTTATATGAAATGTTTGTAATATGATTCCATTTATATGAAATATATATTGTAGGATTCCATTTACATGAAACATTCAGAACAGGCAAAACATTCAGAACAGGACAAAAGGTGAACCAGACTTCCAGCGACTAAGGAATGGGAAGAGTCGGGAATGATTGCTAATGGGTATGAGGCTTCTTTCTGGAGTGATGAAAATGTTCTGAAATTAGTGATGCTGATTGCACAACTCCGTGAAACTACTAAAAGCTGCTCCATTGTATACTTTGAAAGGATGAATTTTATGGTATGTGAATTATGGCACAATAAAGCTATTATTAAAAAATGAAGATGAAATAAAAACATTTTCAGATCATCAAACATTAGGGGAAAGTAGAAATAGTTATTTAATTTGCAACGATTTTAGAACAAAATGATTTGCCTTGTTAGAAAATGATTGCATTCACATCTACTTTCATTACTATTGTTAATCAAAAAAGAGCTTGCTCAATGAATTTGGTCCTGAAGTTTTCATGTCATATTCTCTTATGACTTTTTTGGGTATTAAACTCCTGTTATCATTTTAAAGCAACTTTACAGTCTGCTGAAACAGACTGGTAAGAACTGGGATTAACCACAGTATATTTTGTTGTTTCTATCTGGGTTACTATTATGAACACTTTATCGGGTAGTTATCTTTTAAAAATCATACAGTTACAGGGTGAAAAGTTGCTTGTGATTGTCTAGCCTCTCTGATCTAGGCTCTTTTTGTTAGGGAAAGGCATTGAATGTGCCACAGGGATACATAAAAATAAGATTAGCAATTGTTAATAATAGCTAATTTTAATTTTTTTCTTAAGTATTGAAAAAATAGAGACAGGGTCTCTCTATGTTGCCCAGGCTAGTGTCAAACTCTTAGACTCAAGGGATCTACTCACCTTGGTCTGCCCAAAGTGCAGGTATGAGCCACCGCTCCCAGACAATAATAGCTTACTCTTTCTAGTGCTTACTAATGTGCCCAGCTCTCTTCTCTGTGCTTTGCCTGTATTTTCTCATTTAACTCTTATAAATACTTATGAAGTGGGTGATATTGTTATTCCCACTTCACAGATGAGGAAACCGAATCAAAGAAGAATCAAGTAATTTATTCAATTATTTGAATAATTGTTCAAAGTCACATAGCTAGTAAGTTGCAGAGCCAGGAATACAAACATACAGAGTGACTCCGTAGTCTGCATGTTTTCCAGAACACTGTACTGCCTCCCAAGTATTTAAACTTGGAGTAAGAGACCTGGAATGAATTCTAGGTAGTTCCATTTTCTAGTTCTATGGGCTTAGGCAAACCACCAAATTTCCCTTTGCCTTGGTTTTATAATCATAAAACAGAGATAATGATATCTGCTCTATCTTATAGGGTTTTTATGGGTATCAAATTGTAGAAGTACTTTGTAAAGTTCACTGGACTAGAGCTGAAACTCCCCTGCTCCCTGCCTCAAAGAAACCCAGCCAGTAGAGCTAGCTCCCCTTCCCCTACAAGTGTTCATTTGCCTCCACTGAATTACAGAGGGGCTGAAGAACTTTCTGGGGAAAAGGCTTGAACTCTATTCATATTTGGGATTCAACACTCACAGACATGGCTGATAGATCAGAGAATACAGAATCCAGATTACAGGGGGTTAATGGCAATCCCTACCCCTTAAATAGGATACACCTTGAGAAATAAAGGAGTGTGACATGGTGAACTGTGCTCAGTAACAGGAACCAATGTCACTGATATTGATGAATTCCGGTCCCGTGTTACCAGAAACTCCTCCAAACCAACCACTATGGAGGTATGTGAGCATCCTGAGGCCAAGAACGGCTCAGAGTGTACCTTGAGAAAGCTGCTTCACTGAACTCTGCAACACTTTGAACTCAACTTCCTTATTGGGGTGAATGTGACCTCACAAAATTTTTTGGCAGGAGCAAATTAGCACTGAGAAGCTGCTGAAAAGAATCCACTTCTCACCACCAGCGGGGTCACACATGGAGCTTGCAATAGCTTGCTCAGCCAGCCCTGAAAGCACAGACTGCATCATGGGCTTGGAAGAAACATCCCTTTGAGAATTCTCAAAACACTCTAGGGAGAGACTCTGCAAGAACCTGCTATGTTTATATGAGCAGATGGAACCACAGAATTTCAAGATTTTTCATTTCTAATTTTTAATCACAGGCTGTGGAAATATGAACATTCAGGTTATGCTATTCCAAATTATTTTTATTATTTTATTGTGGGAAAACAGAATTCAGTCAACCGGGATTAAGCAACAAAATCCACTTCCTTGTGGGATCATCTCTCTGGGCTGGGAAGAGGGATGAAGGCATTTCAAGGCAGAGATTACTCCATGGAGGAAAACACCCTCTCTTCATTTTCATGAGTAATACGTTTTCCAAGAGGATATTTTTTGGAAATTGAAGGCAGAGTTTAAATGCAAAGCCCCACCCACTGCTGCTGGAAGCAACTTCTCTTCATCCTTTCTTCGACTTTTGATGCTTCCCTGGATCTGATTATTTAGTGGCGGGCAAAGGCTGGAGATGAGAAGACAAAAGATGAGATTTCAGTGTAAGAACCCAAGTCATTTTGCATTTCAAGTACCATATGTAAGCTTTTTCAGGACACAAACTCTAGTTGCTCTTATTCTGGGGCAAGCTCGGACCTGCTAGGCCTTAGCCTGCCTTTCTTTGCCAGTTTTAAAATCCATGTAGTAAGTGAGTGTGTGCTGTGAGTCTTCGTGTGTATGAGTGTGTGTGTTTGTGGCTGCTGGCTCATCCTAAAGCTTTTACTGGCATCTTAGGCCCTCTACATTAGGGGGTCCTCAACTCCTGGGCCACAGACCAACATCCATCTGTGGCCTCTTAGAAACCAGGCTGCACAAGAGGTGAGCGGTGGCTGAGTGAGTGGAGCTTTATCTGCATTTACAGCCACTCCCCACCCCTTGCATTCCCACCTGAGCTCTGCCTCCTATCATATCAGCGGCAGCATTAGATTCTCATAGGAGCACAAACGCTATTGTGAACTGTGCATGTGAGGGATCTAGGTTGTGTGCTCCCTATAAGAATCTAATGCCTGGTGATCTGTCACTGCCTCCCATCACCCCCAGATGAGGCTTGTTGCAAAAAAACAAGCTCAGGGCTCCTAGTGATTCTACATTATGGTGAGTTGTATAATTATTTCACTGTATGTGACAATGTAATAATAATAATAGAAATAAAGTGCACAATACATGTTATGCTTGAATCATCCTGAAACCTAATCCCCCAACTCTTGTTTGTGGAAAAAAATGTCTTCCGTGAAACTGGTCCTCGGAGCCAAAAAGGTTGCAGACTGCTGCTCTACATCACTCTTTCCAGGAGCGAAAGAAGCTTTTCCGCAGGTCAGCTTTCAGTCTTCCATTCATCATCCCTTCCAGAGCTTTCTTCTCATTATGTGACCCCTAAGTGAACTGAGCAGCCCATTACTAAATCCTAAAGTGGTCAGCATCATGCTATAACCTAACCTCACCCAGCTGAATGCATCATTAACTCTGTGTTCAAGGAGAAATCAATGCTTTCCATTAAAGAAGGAATTTGAGAATCTCTGTGACTTGTAATGAGCTGACTAAATAACATATAGAATCAAAGTTTTACCTATAGCAGAGTCTAAATTCATTGAGTTTTCTAGAACTTTATCCAGAGCAGCCTAAATTCATTTGCTCATAGCAAAGTCTAAATTCATTCTAAACACGTGAAGTATTTAGAATCCTTCTCCCTTCTAACATCCCTTCTGCATTAGTCAGGTTAGGCTAAGTTATGCTGTAGTAGCAAACAACTCCTTAAGGTCTCTCAGCAGCATATTAAAACAAAAATTATTTCTCACTTATTTTATATATGGAATAGATGTTAGCATGGGGACTCTCCTCATCATGGGTACTCAGGGACAGGCTGCAGGAAATGCTACCATCCTGTAATAATGCTGCCATCTCAACATGGCAGGGGATGAGAGAGTGTGGACAATTGTGTGCTGGCTCTTAAATGCTTCCTCCAGGCATGACACGTGTTTCTTTCACTTATATTTCATTGGTCTAAACAGCCACATGGCCATGTCTAACTTCAACGGAACAGTGTAGTGCAATTTTCCTGTGTTCCAGGAAGTGGAAGACTATAAATGTGAGGGAACAACTGCAATGTCTATCATGCCTTTAAGTGGATATCCAGCCTTGAATACCTTCAGGTTTAAAAGTCTTTATTCCTGCGGTGATATTAACCTGCTAAATGCAGACTTCAAGTCATCCCGAACACTTCCCACATCGAGCATCTTACTCACGGTTTGTTTATTTAACAAGCTGCTCCACGGTGCTGAGCAGTGTGGGCAAAAGAGAAGAACATCAGATCTGTTCCTTTGCCCTCCCATGATCTTAGCCCAGAAGACAAAGAGAGAGAGAAGACTAAGTGCCACAGAAAAGAAGTTCAAATTGCTACATTGTTTAGAGGTGACAGAAATTCCTTGCAGCTTTTGGGAATGGCTTCAAGGAATCAGCCTTGAAGTACTGCTAAAAAAAATTTTAATGTAAGTCTCAACCTCTCTTTCTAAACTGGTGTTTGTAGAATTCTTTCATTCTTTTTTTTTTTTTGCAAATAAAAAACAGCTTAAAGATGAAAATAAAAGCCCGCCAAGCCTGCAATCTTATTCCTTCAAAATAAGCATCCTTAAAAAGGTGTGTGTGTGTGAGTGTGCATTACACATATGTACACACATATATGCTTATATATTCACATATATACATATACATACATATACATGTAATCTGCCTTTGACAGTCAGCAACATATGCCACGTTTCTATGTTGAAATAATAAAGGGGTGGCTAGTGTTTGGCTGGTGGCAAGATCATTACAGACCCAGTTGAACAAAGGCACAGAAGCACGAGGTGAAGATGAACTGCTCAGTTTGGCTGACATCATGGTGTGTGGAAGTGTGGAAGAGAGAAACTGGGAAGGTGAATGGATTGGGTCTCAGAGAATGTGCAGTGCCAGGTAGCGGAATTTCAACAATTTTCAGTGGGCAATAGTGAAACTAAAGGTTTATTGAAATTTCCAATAACTTTTCTAAAAGCCTCGCATTTTGTGTAACTTGGAAACTGCAGTTAAGCTATAGAGAAGGAAAACTCCCATGATCTCACCACTCACAGATAATCTTGTCAACATCTCAGCATTTTTATTTCCAGATCATTTTCAACACTTGTGCCCATTTTATCTTTTACAAAAGTGGGATCCTACTGCATATGCCATCTGTAACCTGATTTTTTTAAACCTACAATTTTATAAAAGTTTTTTTAAGAATATAAATATAAATTATTTTGAGTGGTGGAATAGCATCCTATTACATGGACTTTTGCCCATAGAAATAACTGATTAAGGATCACACAAAAGGAAAAGCAACTGAATTATCCTCTTCCTTAAATACACTTCATTTACCTGGTTTCGAAATTAAAAATTGATTCATGAACATTTAATGAACATGAACTTCATGAACATATACATTCTATAAACCCCTCCCACCCACCCAGTGTGCTGTGTGTGGGGAGGGTTTGCAAAAGTAGGACAAAAGAGCAATGGGTGGTGGAGAGAGGAGGAAGGAACTTTCCTTATCAGAAACCAAAAATGATTTAGGGGTTGAGGAGTAATATGATCAGACTTGAACATTTAGAAGAATCTCCTAAATGAGGGAGAGGGATTTTAAAGGGGAATGAAACTGGAAGAGAGTCTATAAGATAGACGGGATAGGGATCATTTTCCTTCTTGGACAGAATGAGGCAGGTGGCACAGAGAAAGCAAGTGACTTGTTCAAGGTAGCAGGATATGGCTGCTCTAGGGATAAGACTATGATATCCTCATCCACAGACCCAGAACTCTGTCCTGTGCTGGCCTACTCGCAGATTCTGTTTCCCTGGCTTTTTATGTCCAGATGGGTGGTCATGGCATCACTTTTGGATTTTTACTCTTACATTGGGAGCACGTGCAAAGCGGATCAGTGTTTAATATGTATGTATGCCATTGGATGCAGGCCACATCTCAGCCTGTAGCCATTGCCTGAGCAAATATGAAATATTTGGCAAAGATCTCTGGGCAAACAGCCTGGGAGATAATTTGACCTTGTACATAATTAGATTTGTGAACCAGTCTAATTTCATAGTAGTAATTATACTACTAGACTCACACCAATACTTTCCACCACCAAATGTGTGAGCTTTTTTTCTCACACTAACCAATTCTCCAGTTCTCGGTGTACACCAAATGGATGGCTACAACTCAATTAAAGTCTGACACTGTTTACTCGGAGATAGCATCAGATCCCACGGGTTAAGGGTTCAGTCTCACAAGACTGCTCCCATTTCAGACACCAACCACAATTCCCAGTTATCACCTGTGCTTCTGACCAAACAGCTATAAATCGGAGGTTCCCATGACACTGTCTTCTGGTTTGATCATATGCTAAAATGGCTCACAGAAATCAGGAAAATAATTTACTTATCAGATTACCAGTTTATTATAAAAGGATACAACTTAAGAACAGCTAGATGGAAGAGATACCTTGGGCAAGGTATGGGGAAAGGGGCACCGAGCCCCCGTGGACTCTCTGGGGCACCCCCCTCCCAGTAGCTGCACATGTTCACCAACCCAGAAGCTCTCCAAACCTCTTCCTTTATGGTTTTTGTGGAGGTTTCATTACAGAGACATGACTGATTAAATCACGGGCCATTGATCATTGACTCAGCCTTCAGTCTCTCTCCTCTTCCTGGAGGTGGGATGGGGTGGGGTGGGATGGAGTGAGTAGGGCTGAAAGCTACAACCCTCTCATCTCATGGTTGATTCTCTGGCAAACAGCCCCCATCCCTAGGCTATCCAGGAACCCCCAGCCATCAGTCACGAATTAGCATAAAAAGACACTATCATTGGTGAGATTCCAAGGGTTTTAAAAGCTGCCAAGAAAGGGAGAGGGTTATGTCACACCAGCCAAATAAAATTAACTATTTCAACAGATGCTTACTAAGCTCCTGTCCTGTGCCAGGTTCTGAGGGGAATTCTGAGATGGATAAAACTCAGTTCTGGTGCCCAGGGAGTTCACAGCTTGGCAAAGGAGACACAACCAGGGTGCAGGGAAGGATCGCCTGGGTGCCATCAAAGGAGAACCTAGGAGCACAGGAGAGGGGAGATTAACACTGTCCAGGAATCTGAAAATCTCTTTGTAGGTGTGGAGAATGGACTTGGATAGGAGGAAAGAGAGGGTGCGATTTTAAGAGTACAGTAGTCCCCACTTTATCTGTGGTTTCACTTCCTGTGATTTCTGTTACTGACGTCAACAGTGGTTTGAAAATATTTATTACATGGAAAATTCCGGAAATAAACAATTCATAAGTTTAAATCGCGTGCTGCTCTGAGTAGCGTGATAAAGTCTCGGGCCATCCCGCTCCGTCCTGCCTGGAACGTGAGTCCTCCCGTTGTCCAGCGCATCCGACTGTCACAGTACGGCAGTGCTTATGTTCAAGTCACTCTTATTTTACTTAGTAACGACCCCACAGCACAAGAGTAGTGATGCTGGCATATTGTTATAATTGTTCTATTTTACTATTTGTTATTCTTGTTAATCTCTTTCTGTGTTTAAACTTCATCATAGATATGTATGTATAGGAAAAGATATCAGATACGTGGGGTTTGGTACTATTTGCAGTTTCAGGCATCTACGGGGCATGATCCGCTGATCGATGGTCTTGGAACGTGTCTCTCATGGTTAAGGGAGGTCTACTGTATTGATTCTGATTAATGCCTGAGAATGGGATGTTATTTCATTCACATCGAAGCCTTTTTCCTTTCTTCCATTCTTTCTTCCTTTTTAAAAAATTCTCTTTCAGGAAAAAAAAAGCAACCCTGGATATGAGACAGGGGAACAGGGTGACGCAGGGGAAATGAACCACAATCCTTTACTTAGATCTACTCAGAAGACTCTGTAGCTACCATTTCCCCAACATGTATCATGCCATGTATTTATTTGAATACTCATGTCCTTGTGACTCAAAGTTGATGTTCTACAGGTCATGGAAAGTACAGGATCCCGACTCTTGGGAGGCAGCTGCAGTTCAGAACTTGCCTTCTCTTGTGGTTCTTTTTTCCGGCAATTGTACAGGAGGCTTGGCTTAGAAAGTTGATACCCTGGCTCTTCTTCTCCCCTCCCCATTCCTGTCTGCAGCCCTGTGGGGTCAGTAGCAACCTAGGTCTCCTTGGGACCCCTGAAGTTGTTGTATTTACATAGCTTGTTGCCATTGATTTCCACAAATTATAACACGAAAGAACAATCAGTGGTCCTCTCTCTTCTAGCAGCTTCCAGAACCGCCTTCTCTTTGGTCCTGTCCAGTAACTATGTGGATGCTGAATGTGAAAGCTGCCGGGGCCTCCAGCAAGCACCTCTCCTGGCTTTATTTTTGCTGGTGAACACCTAGTCAGGCTTCAGACTTCAGATTGAATGTCAGTTCTATTGGAAAGCCTTCCCACACCTTCCAGCACTGTGCCAGCACTGAGGGAGATTCTGCCTCACCTTGCTGTTGCTACAGGCTCCATCCTTCTGTTAATGGCACCTGTCTTAGTTTGCTTCTGGTTGCTTATAACAGAATACCTGAAATTCGATAATTTATAAAGAAAAGGAATTCATTTCTTATAGTTATGGAGGCTGGGAAGTGCCAGGTCAAGGAACCACATCTGGTGAGGGCTTTCTTGTTGGTGGAGACTCTGCAGAGTCCCAAGGTGGCACAGGGCATCATATGGAAAGGGGGCTGGATGTGATAGCTCAGCTTTTCTTCTTCTTATAAAGCCACCGGTTCCATTCCCATGATAACCCATTAATCCGTGAATAGAGAAGTCAGTTTGTAAGAGTAGAACCCTCATGAACCAACTGCCTTTCAAAGACCCCACCTCTCAATACTGCCACACTGAGGATTAAGTTTCAACATGAGTTTTGGAGGGAATGTTCAAACCATAGGGGTACCCATGACACAGCATTGCCATTTATCTGTTTGCAAGTGTATCTCCACTCTACTGAGTCATTAAAGCACAAGGACTGTGTCTTAATTTATTTTAAAATAGCTTTTTAAAGATACAGTTTACATACCATAGGTTATCTGTTAAAGTGTACAGTTCATTTTTTTTTAAATATAGACACAGAGTGGTGCAACCATCACCATATCTCATTTTAAAACATTCTGTTACTCTCCAAAGAAGCATTGTATTCCTTAGTAGTGACTCCCTTTCCTCCCACCTACCCTATTCTTAACTCTCAGCCCTGGGCAACCATTCATCTATATTCTGTCTCTATAAATTTGCCTTTTCTGGATGTTTTACATACATGTTTTCATAGTAATTTATTTTTTATACACTCTATTCTGCCATTCAGTAGGTGCTTAAGAAATGTTTGTTCAATGAATGAATGAATGTACTAAAGATTGAGAGACTGCTAGGAAGCGTGGCAAGGGGGAAAGAATACTGGACCAAAAGCCAGAAGACCTGCACTCCAGGCCTGGTTATGTGACCTAGCAAAAATCACTCGACCTTTCTGACTCTCAGCTTTCTAGTCTGTAAAGGAAGGATAATAATATCTACCCTCCTTATTTCAAAAATTCACAGTAAGTGTCAAGTGAAAAAAATCACTTGGAAATATTTTATATAGCTCTAAGCAGGCTGTATAGATGTAAGAATAATTTATGTTTGTGTTTACTCTCATCCCTTGAAATGCCTATAAAAATAAATCACTTATTACACGAATGACACAGGGAGAAGGAAGAACGACAGAATGCCAGTCTGAGGGAATCAACCGGTGGGATATCGGCTCCTGGAATGACTGCAGTTAAATCAGGGAAAAGAGCTAACAAATGCCCTGGTTATCCCATATCCATTACCACAAACATTTCCCAGCCAAATGGGGAGATAAAAATCTGTTTTCAAGTGAAAATTAAACTCAATTCACTGGAAGAAAAATGATGATATAATTTCCTCTTATCTTTTTGCTCTCAGGAAATTCTAATTAATATGCTAATTACTTCTGTTTTGCAGGGCCTTTGCATCTATCAGAAAGGGGAGATTCAGGTTTAAGAGTGAGCTCTTTATTGCCTCACACAGAGGTGGTAGTGGAGGAGGAACTCCATGGTGGCTCAGTCCCTGTCTCTCCCTTTAGGTTTAGAAGACTTTGTAGTCTTCTAAATGTGAGTATATTTATTTAGAATATACTCTAATTCTAAATAATTATATTTATTTCTCAAATGTGAAATTCAGGCTCTACAGAGAGATATACAGGACAGAGATGGGATGAGATTATTAGAATAAAACCTCTGAATCTAATAAGGAATATTTTGGAGAAAAAAAAAACGGTCTTGCATGTGAAGATTTCTCTTTAGATAAACTTTTCTTCCACCCAATATTTTTGTAAAACTCCCCAGGTTCCATCCTTTCGTAGTGGTTAGTAGAGCCCCAGACCTTGGTCTGGTACAGGAGAGAGTTTGGATAAAAATATATGAATCTGGACAAAAGGGCCAGCCCCACTTCCTTCAACCTCTTAAAGTCTGAGACTTGGGGCTTCCCTAGAGGTGGACCAGTGAGCCAGGCCTCCCCACCGTTTCCACCTGGTGGCCTTTGGGCACTACCTTCCAACTTGCCACCTTGTTTTTCCCACTCTCCTGATCATCTGATCAGCCTACTGCCTTCCTTCCCAATAAAGGTCATGTTCTTCTCTTCCTCTGTCCCTATTCCAGCAATTTCCCCCATAGCCACTGCTTTCTCCTTATTCAGGGTTTCTTACCGTCAGCACTATTGACCTTAGGTCATATAGTTCTTTGTGGTGAGGGGCTGTCCTGTGCCCCATAGGATGTTTAGCAGCATTCCCAGGCCATTTCACTAGATACCAATAGCACCTCCAAGTTATGACAACCAAAAATGTCTCCAGACGTTGCCCAGTGTCCCCCGAGTATGAAGTCACCTCATTGAGATCCCCTAAACCAGTCTTTCTCCCTTCATCTTGTTTATTAAGCATTCCACAGAGAAGGCACTGAATTAAATCTTTCATGTGTTTTATGCTGATGGTTCTCAAAATGTAATGAACATAAGCATCACCTTGGAAGGTTCTTAAACTGCATATTCTAATTCAGTCATTTTTTTTTTTTGGAAGGGCTTGAGATTCTACTTTACTTTTATTTCTTTGTTTTGAGACAGGGTCTTGCGCTGTCACCCAGGCTTATAATGCAGTGGGAAGATCATGGCTCACTGCAGCCTTGACCTCCCGGGCTCAAATGATCCTCCTGCTTCAGCCTCCCAAGTAGCTGGGACCACAGGCATGTGACATCACAACCAACTAATTTTTATTTATTTTTGTAGACAGGGTCTTGCCATGTTGCCTAGGCTGACCTCAAACTCCTGGGCTCAAGCAATCCTCCCACCTTGGACTCCCAAAGTGCTGGGATTACAGACGTGAGCCACTGTACCCAGCCCAAGATTCTACATGTCCAACAAGGTCCCAGATAATGCTGTTACTGCTGGCTCATGGGCCACACTCGGTGAGCAAAGCTGCAGGTCATCACATCCTCATGGTCATATGAGGACTCTATTTCACAGATGAGGAAGCTGAGGCTCAGAGGGCTGATAAGTGGCTCGATCACATTTTGAACCCAGGTCTGCCTGCCTCCAAAGCTGGTGCTCATAACTAGATTCTCAGTTGATGTTGGGCCAAGGTGCCTAGGTTCTCTCCTTGACCTTCCTTCTCAAGTAATGATGCTATGATAAGCTCATCGGAGACTAAGGCCCAGGCACGTGTTTACCTGAACTATCTATGTTATATGATTCCTTCCTCAGACAGAGTGAGCTACTCACGATCCCAGGTGTATTCTGAGGCCAGCCAAGGTGTATCCATGACCTCATGCCTCTGTTCCAGCCTGCCCTTTGACAGCTCATCCCACCTGCCTGCCCTCCCTGCCTATCTGCAGACAGTAGTCTAGGATTGCAGCTGCCCCGGGGGCTCATTTTCCCTCTCAGCTTCCTGCCTTAGCCGTCTCCTGCCTCCCACTCACCTATTATTCCAGCACTCTCACCTGGTCTTTTCTGTATCATCACTGCCTCTTGACATCTTTATCTCATAGTAGTTAGTTAGGGGTTCTTGGTAATGCCCTAAATCCTTATGGCAGGCAGAGGGGAGTGGGGAAAGAGAGTGCGCTGTGCGGCTGTGCCTACTTCTGGAGGGTAAGACTCGGGCCCTCCAGGAACAAAGGATTCCGGCTGGTGGCAGCGATAGCCGAGCAGGATGCTGGCCAGGTATTTTGTTTGGTTAAGAAAATAAACAACACTGAGTATGAGATGGAGGGAGGGGGTGTTGGTGCCAGAGAGATTGGGAAGAATCTGCCAAGAGAGTGTTCTACTCACTCTCCTCTTTTCTTTAATCTCCACTGAGCTGGAGGCATTTATCCTGTCCCCCACATCACATTCCTACTCCCGTTTCCCATGCCTGGACCCAGGTTGGGCAAACTCTTCCTGTAAAGAACCAGCTAGGAACTATTTTAGGATCTGTGCGCCATATGGTCTCAGTCACAACTACTCATCTCTGCCTCTGTAGCACGAAAGCAATTAGCGACAATATGTCAACAAACATATGTGACCCATGAAAACTTTATTTATGGATACAGAAACCTGAAAATAATGTCTTTCTTTTGATTTTTTCCCCAATCATTAAAAAATGTAAAAAGTACTCTTAGGTCGCAAGGTTAAGCCATTCTCAGCTTAGCAGTGGCAGGCTGGATTTGGTTTGTGACCTACAGTTGGCCAATCTCTGATTCCCAAAATGTATTCCTCAGGGATGTGGGCAAATACTTATGGGAAATGCTGGATTAAACAGAGTTAAGAAGCATCAGACATTTCCAGGACGGGCTAGCACATGCCAGGGCTCTCTAACTGACCTCATTAGGATTCATCTGTTTCATGGAGGATCTTGTAAGACCAGAATTCCTCAAGCCTAGAGTCTGAGGACTGTGCTTTGGGAAACAGTGCTCTGCTTGATGCTCTCACTGGGCACATGGTAGAATCTAGAGCTGAGTGCCTTGCTAGCTGGAGATAGGGTCAGAGCTCTTGACTGCACTGGCACTCTTGACACATCACACTCTCGGTGTCCCCTGAGTGGTTCAGAGCCACACAGGCCAAGACTAGCCCACCAGAACACCAGGCCTTCCAGCTTTCTGGGCTTGTCCATGCATACACTTCCTTATTCTTCCAGGTTTCCAGAACCTAAGGAGAGGCACATTTTGATTGAGTGATTATAACCCTAAGGACCAAGGGTAGCTGCATGTCAGGAAACACTCCTCAACTTCCTGGCCCTGACGGATTAAAGGAGAGGTACTTACAGGTGATTCCTTCACTGTGGACTACTGTCCCAGCATGAATAAGGCATCATTATTGAATTATTTTGACAGGAAGGAAACTGGTGCATGCTGCACAGTAATAATGTATTAACATGTGTATAGTTTACCAAGCACCTCTGTGTTGTTTTTGCATTTGTTTATTACACTTGCCCTTGGGGGCAGGTGAGACTGATTTTTAAAAAATTTATACATGCAGAGACTGCAGCTCAGAGAAGCTAAGAGACTTGTCCCTGCCCACACAGCCTGTGGTAGAGCCTGAACTCAGATCCAGGTCTCATCTCACCTCAGGGGCTGCTTTCCCCATCGCCCTATTGTCTTAAAGTGATGGGTGACTAGGCAATGAAGTAATTCGCTAGGAAAGCATGACCAATTTCCCTTTCTCCACCTCCCTCTTTTTCCTCCACCCCTCCCCCCTCAGCCCCCATATATATGCCCAAATCTCCACAAAGCCTTGCTTGCCTGCAAACATTTACTTCTGAAACGACTTCCACGGCTGGGATGGGAACCTTCCACTCACAGCTACGCCTCTGATTGGCGAATGGTTAGGGTGCCTGTCCAACTTTTCTTTTCTGCAAAAAGAACCAGCCCCCTCCAGGCAGCCAGCCCTCAAGCATCACTTACAGGACCAGAGGTGAGCATGGGGATTCTTGGGTATTTTTCTTTGAAGGACTAGACCTCTGCTTTATTTGTGAAAGGACTAGACCTCTGCTTTATTTCTGGGGACAGCAGAAGTCAATTTTTTGAAGGATGTAGGGACAAGACATGACTGTGATGAGGAGCTGCTTTTGCCAATTTAACACCAAGAACAATCGAGGCTGCTTGGGAGGAAGGCCGGGAGGAACACGAGACTGAGAGATGAATTTTCAACAGAGGCTACAAAGCCTGTGGAGTTTAGCCAGGTGCGGTGTCTCATGCCTGTAATCCTAACACTTTGGGAGGCTGAGGTGGGCAGATAATTTAAGGTCAAGAGCTCGAGACCAGCCTGGACAGCATGGTGAAACCCTGTCTCTACTAAAAATACAAAAAAAAAAAAAAATTAGCTGGGCATGTGTTTTCGATATTTTCAGATACAAAAATCCCAACTACTTGGGAGACTGAGGCATGAGCATCACTTGAACCTGGTAGGCAGAGGTTGCAGTGAGCCAAGATCATGCCACTTGGCTCCAGCCTGGGTGACAGAGTGAAATCCTGTCAAAAAGAGAGAGAAAAAAAAAAGCCTGTGGAGTTTGAAAGAACAGAATGAAAAGACATTGTGAGAGATGCTGAAGCATAGCCCCTGTGCCCCGTGACCCATAACCCAGGGGTCGCTGCCTCCCTAGCCCAGGTGCCAGCAGAACCGGGTCTTCTCTGGTCTTCCTCCCGGTGTAGGGGTGGGAGGCAGTTTCTTTAGGTGTCAGACCAGTGCCTGGAGTAAGAAAGGTTCTTAAATTATTGTGTAAAGAAGCACAAAAGAAAGGGAGAAAGAGAGAAAGGGAGGGAGCCAGAAAGCAAGGAAGGAAGGAAGAAAGAAAGGTAAGGAGGGAGGGATGGAGAGAGGGAGGGAAAGAGCAAAGGGCAAAGAAGGCAGGTGGGGCCAGGTGCGGTGGCTCACGCCTGTAATCCCAGCACTTTGGGAGGCCGAGGCGGGCGGATCACAAGGTCAGGAGATCGAGACCATGGTGAAACCCCGTCTCTACTAAAAAATAGAAAAAAATTAGCCGGGCGCAGTGGCGGGTGCCTGTAGTCCCAGCTACTCAGGAGGCTGAGGCAGGAGAATGGCGTGAACCCGGGAGGCGGAGCTTGCAGTGAGCCGAGATTGCGCCACTGCACTCCAGCCTGGGCGACAGAGCAAGACTCCGTCTCAAAAAAAAAAAAAAAAAAAAAAAAAAAGAAGGCAGGTGGAAAGAAATTCTCTGCATCGGTTATAATAAATACATAATGGCGTTAGGTTCCCCAGCTTGGAGGTTCTTCACACAGTCCTTCCCAACCGGCACTTCAGAGGAAGGCTTTAGAGATGATTCATTGGGAAATCTGATGCCTCCCTCTTATTTGGTAAAAAAAAAAAAAAAAAAAAAAAAGTGAATTCTTAGACTCAAGAATGAGTGGTTAGTGGAGGTGGCAGAGTCTGTGTATGACTCTGACCTGCCCTCTGTGTCCCTCCCTGGGACCAGGATTAACCCCTTGCTCCCTTGTGATGAGGAGTGAGGGACAGCCGTCTCCTGGGGAGGAGAAAAAGACCTGCCTGTCTATGTGTGCCTCGTGACTTCAGGGCAGAACTTGGACAAGCACATGTCTAGTTCAGCTCTTTGTTTTCCTAGGTTTGGGCTCCCCAGACGAGGCACATTAGAACCTCCCATTTCTCCACTCTTCTGGGTCAAATTCTGACTTGTAGGTTGGAGGCTAGAGAGAACTGCGGTGGAGAAGGAGGAGGTGCAGGGCGTGCGGGTGTGGATGGCCAAGGTGGGGAAGAGCAGGTGGACTGATGGTAAGACCAGCAGCTTTAAGTCTGAGGGGCAGGAAGACCCCTGCTTCACCCTCAGTGCACCCTAGCAAGGCTGCCGGTTTGCAATAGTCTCAACTTTCCCATTGGAGAGCCCCCAGGATTGACCTGGGGACACCCTCAAAGCATTTTCCCAGGGTATGTCACTCTGGGTCACAGGGCCAGCCTCACAGGCTGCCTCTCTTTCTTTTAGCAGACCCTCTGCCCTCCTTTGCTGGCAACGGTCTCCCAAATGCAGATGGCTGTGCTCCCTTGCCTGGGTCTTATCCTGCTTCTCTGGAGCCAGGTGCCAGGGGCCCAGGGCCAAGAATTCCAATTTGGGCCCTGCCAAGTGAAGGGGGTTGTTCCCCAGAAACTGTGGGAAGCCTTCTGGGCTGTGAAAGACACTGTGGTGAGTAAAGAGCTGTTCTGGACTCAGCTGTGGGGGTTCCCAGGGGCAGTGGGCTGGTGGGGTGGGGGGAAGCTATTTTATGATTCTTGAGTCCTTCGCAGCTTCCTAATCAGTTTCCAGTTTCCCATGTGATAACTCTGTGAGGTCAGAAGGCACCACAAGCCCCATTTACACATGAGGAAATTGGGGCTCAGAAAAAATGTGAGCAGAAAAAATTGGGGCTCTGTGAAATAAACAGAGCCCAAGGGAAACCATGAAGAGAGCTAGATTCATCCAGGCTTCATCCCGAATGGAGTCTTCGGCTCTAAATCTGAGAACTGGAATGAGTAGCTGGGCTGTGGAGGAAGCTCCAAGGGCAAGAGAGGCAGTTCTGGCATACAGGCTGTCCTCCCCCACATCCTGCTTCCCCGCCATGTGCAATATGGAGCCCAAATCCTGCCCGTAGTGGTTCTTAAAGCAGATAGGCTTATTTCCTCCCATGTCAAATGACCAGAGGCATCAAACCGCTTCCTTATCAAATCTGTGTTCAGGCTCTAAGAATAAGAAGAACTCCTAGAACTCCATTTGCTCCTGGGGGGCCAAGCTTAGTTATTTTCATGGCTGCAACCTTGTCTCCCCTCCCCATGGGCCAGTTCAGCCCAGCCCTTCCTGGGTCCTCCTTTGGTCTCTCTGGCCTTGGAGATCTCACAGACTGGATAGATTTAGGGGTCTAGGAAAGCAGCACATATTTGCAGAGTTGGTTTCTATGCTGATCCTTAACCTGGAGATGTCTTTTCTTTCTGTTTGCAAAGCAAGCTCAGGATAACATCAGGAGTGTCCGGCTGCTGCAGCAGAAGGTTCTGCAGAATGTCTCGGTAATCAGACCTCAGGGACACCACCCTCTGTGCGTCCGGTCTACTGTGTGTGGGTGGGAGTGCAAGGTTTTCTTAGGGGAGGTTGATGAAAGCCCTTCACTTCTTCCCTGGACTGACCTTACACAGGACAGGGCTAGGCTGTGAGCCAGGGAAGTCAGTGTCTGGGGTTACTGCTATGTGGTATGTGTGTGCAGTGGTACTGGGAGATGGAGAGGGTGGAGGCTTGTAAACATCTTTCTCCATTTAGCCAGAGAATTATATATTTCTCTTTTACTTCTGTAGGCCCAATGGGCATCTACTCAGGTTCATATCCCCTCTTCCATTTTCATGCTTTTCTCTGTGTCCATTTTCCTGGGTCCTCCTTTGGTCCATCTGGCTTTTGGTATCTCACAGACTGGATAGATTTAGGGGTCTAGGGAAGCAGCACATATTTGCAGAGATGGTTTCTATGCTGACCCCTAACCCAGAGACAACTTTTCTTTCTCTTTGCGAAGTGAGCTCATGACTTAAAATAATACCTAACAAAAGGATTCATCCTTTCTTTCATCACGATCAGGTAGAGTATGTTATCAAGGATGGGTCACCATCTTCTCATCACCCATCTAGTGAGCACAAACCTGCTGAGCCCTGAGCCCTGAAAGATGTGGCACTTCAGGAGCTTGAGGGGGTTAGAGTGCAATTGCTGTGTCCAAAGATATTAGTTTCTCCTCATTTCTTCTGTTCTCAGTCATTTTCCAGCCAACTCTCTATCACCAAGTTCAAGTTCAAGCCCTTTTCAGGGTCCATCACATCCCCATAGCTGTTAAAGAGACCATGTGGCATAGAAGAAAGAGAATATTAACCAGATGAGCAGTCAGGAATCCTGAGAGCGAGGCTGTGTCTGCCACTGACTGACTGTGTGACCTGGGGCAGGTCATTTATCTCCCTGGGTCTTGGTTCCTCCTGTCAAACAAAGATGCTGCTCTCCATGGCTCCTGAAGACTCCTACAGATCTTAGGTTCATCATCACCTCCTAGAAGATCCCTATCTCTGCTGTGCTTATCTTGCCTTGGGTGGCATGTGGGTTGTTCCTTCAGGGGGTCAGGGTGGCCAGAGGCCTTGGCTCAGCAGTGACCCCGACCTTCCTCAGGATGCTGAGAGCTGTTACCTTGTCCACACCCTGCTGGAGTTCTACTTGAAAACTGTTTTCAAAAACTACCACAATAGAACAGTTGAAGTCAGGACTCTGAAGTCATTCTCTACTCTGGCCAACAACTTTGTTCTCATCGTGTCACAACTGCAACCCAGTGTGAGTAGCACAGGCTCTGGATACTGGCAACTCTGGGTTCAAGTCTAGGTCTGCTTCCAGTCTGCTGGGTGACCCTCTGCAAAGTCCTCCACTTTCCTGGGCTTCCGTTTGTTATCTGTAAAATGGGGATGACCACTCCTGCCTGGCAGGATTGCTGCGAGAATTAAAGGAGGCAGCCCCTTTCACAAGGTGGGAGTTTGGAATTGGCTACCTTGGAGATGCAGGATTCAGCCTTGGGCTCTCAGGCTTTTGGGAAAAGTGAGAGGGAAAAGTGAGAGGGAGCTTGCATCTGCTCCTACCTAAAACTTGGCACAACTTCTTTTCTCATGTTATGCAGCAGGAAAATGAGATGTTTTCCATCAGAGACAGTGCACACAGGCGGTTTCTGCTATTCCGGAGAGCATTCAAACAGGTAAGGCCAAGAGCTGAGAGCTTGCCCATCCAGTAGAATAGACTATTCTGAACCATCACATGAGGGCGCCTCAGAGACCCAATGCAGAATGTAATGCAGGGGACGCCATCAGCTTTGCCCCAAAGCCCCCTGACTTAGCAGGAGCACAGGTATATTTGCAGAAGCATCATAAACTAAGTGAAGTCTTTTTTCTTCCAGTTTTCAGGTTAAAGTGCTTTTATATTTTCCTACAAGATGATTTTGCTAGAGGAAATTTCCCTGTGTTTTGTGGGTACTTGAGCTGGGCAACTGAAGTCAGAAGAGAGGGAGACACCCCACCCCTACCCCGTATTTTCCATGTATTTTCCATGATGCTCAACTGGTCTAGTTGTGAAAAACAATTACGGGAAATTACATTTGCTTTTCCAAAATTATGACAACAAAGAAAAATATTTGCTTTTCCAAAATTATGACAACAAAGAAAACCCAAATTTCATCCCCAGCTACCCTCAGAACATAAATGATTTTGATCACTTTTTATTTGAGGAAGAGATGCATCAGCCTGTAAATAAATGGTGAAGAGCAATAACATCTGATGGAGACTGGCCACCTGGGCTCATTTCACCTGTGCAGTGGATTCAGGTGGTGGGACACATCCACCTTATACTGGAGTTTGTGGTTCCTGTTGTTAGGGGTGCCATGTGCCTTTTCCATGTTCCTTGCCCACTGATACTCACTAGCCCATTTGTCCTCACCCCTGAAGCAGACAAACACATGTAGATGGAGGAAAAGTGACAAGCAGGTGAGCTCATCAGAGGCCATCCCAAAGGTGAC
Source organism: Chlorocebus sabaeus (assembly GCF_047675955.1). Classification (NCBI taxonomy): domain Eukaryota; kingdom Metazoa; phylum Chordata; class Mammalia; order Primates; family Cercopithecidae; genus Chlorocebus; species Chlorocebus sabaeus. The sequence continues at coordinate 22,597,058 of NC_132928.1, read as the reverse complement.
CCATCCCATGGATTGGAGTCAGGTCTATTTTTGGCATGGCGGGTTGGAAGAAAGACTATTCTCATAGCTAACATGGTTGACCTTCAACCCTCTTTTCCCTTTAGTTGGACATAGAAGCAGCTCTGACCAAAGCCCTTGGGGAAGTGGACATTCTTCTGACCTGGATGCAGCAATTCTACAAGCTCTGAATGTCTAGATCAGGACCCCCCTTCCCCCACTGGATCATTCCCTGTGTCATTTCAAACAGTCTCCATTCCTATGCTGTTCACTGGACACTTCATACCCTTGGTCATGGGTCCCATTTTTGGCCCAGGATTATTGTCAAAGAAGTCGTTCTTTAAGCAGCCCCAGTGACAGTCAGGGAAGGTGCCTCTGGATGCTGTGAAGAGTCTACAAAGAAGATTCCTGTATTTATTACAACTCTATTTAATTAATATCAGTATTTCAACTGAAGTTCTATTTATTTGTGAGACTGTAAGTTACATGAAGGCAGCAGAATATTGTGCCCCATGCTTCTTTACCCCTCAGAATCCTTGCCACAGTGTGGGGCAGTGGATGGGTGCTCAGTAAGTACTTAATAAATTGTGGTGGTTTTTCTGGTCTGTCTTTGGATTGTTAAAAAACAGAGAGGGATGATGGGATGTAAAACTGAACTTTAGAGTGTGAAAATCACACTGTCTTCTGATATCTGCAGGGACAGAGCATTGGGGTGAGGGTAAGGTGCATCGGTTTGAAAAGCAAATGATAAAATGTGGATTAAAGTGCCCAGCACAAAGCAGATCCTCACTAAACATTTCATTTCCCACTCATACTCACCAACCCACCCCATCATCCCTTTCCCTTGGTGCCCTCCTTTTTTTTTTGTCCTAGTCATTCTTCCCTAATGTGCCACTTGAGTGTCAAGCTGACCTTGCTGATGGTGACATTGCACCTGGATGTACCGTCCAATCTGTGATGACATTCCCTGCTAATAAAAGACAATACAACTCAAGTCTGGCAGCCTTTCTTCTCTATTTCTGGATGAATGCCCAGTGAGACTGTGCAGTATAGCCAGAAGAGGCCTTCTTCCCAGCAGCAAAGCTCGGCATCTAGCCTCAAGCTCTGGCTGAACTTTGTGGTCGACATCAATCTAAAGATATAATGTCTGACTATGACCTTGTTCCAAAAACTTAGACAAATAGTATATGTAGGAGGTGGGATATCTCTTCTTCCATGACATAAGTGCTATCCAGGAATTTCTTATTGCTTTCCTTCCCCACCTTGCTATACATTGTCTGGAACTGCCTAAGAAATGGGAAACATTTGTGAAAGCCAAGAAATGTAATAGCTTTGGATGACTAAAATAGATAAAAGTTAAGGTAAGTGCACAAACATCAGTGCCAGGCTATGGAAGAAAGATAAAGAGATGACAAACACTTTTTTTTTGAGGAGAGATGCTGAGGTCAGGGCACTTACGTGCATCAAGTGATGGAGACAAAGTAAAGAGAGTTTATGGATATATATGCATATCTCGCTAACAAGCTTGGTTCTGAAATTTAGAATACCTCATCACATCAAGATAAATTGCCTTTAGCATAGAACTTGAGATAAGTAGAGGTTCACTAGAAGTACTAACTTTTGGATCAGGGCAAAGGCGTTTCCGGGAGTGTTTTTATACTAGACCGCTGCCTAGTCCATGGGGCTGAGGCATGTCCACATAACTCAGAGCAACAGCCTTCTATTTGTGTAAGACCCAAGCATGAGAAGGATGTCCAAGACAATAGCTATGCCTCTGCCCCAGCCTGATGCCATGTGAACTAGAGTCTGGGCAGCAACAACCCTGTGGTCAAAGACATGGAAGAAATGCTCTGCAAATCCCACAGCCTGTTAGATTGGAAAGGAAGCAAGTGGTATTGGGACAATTGCTCTGCATGCCTACAGCTTACCTGTCAACTACAGGAGGCTGCCAAGGTGTGCAAGAGGACCTGAGGGCAGAGCCATACTCAGGGCACAGATAGATGGGGATGGGAGTCAAGATGGGGCATGGGAAGTGATGAGGGCTCTAAGAACACATGAAGCAGGTATTGGATATCAGCAGACAGACGAGACTCCTTGGCACCACAGTCTGAGCCTGGGGTCGGGGGACAGCTGGGGAGTTGTCAAGCAGGAACATTGATGTAGTCGTCTGAATTACTGTCCTCCATCTGGGCGGCAGGCTGGTGGTAGAGGCTCACATATTCACAGCTGGTCTTCAGAGATGGGGCATGGAACCAGGGAGATTCAGACACCTGGGGACAATGAAAGAAGCATCACTGGATCTGGGTAGGGTGATTTTAATATCTCCCCAGGTGGATTTTCATAGCGGGCAATGGAGCATGGGCATGGCTGCTGAGTTCCAGAAGGCAAAGACACAGAGATGGCTCAGCTCCATCAAGTGGAGCAGCCCTGGGGATTTTCAGGGTAGTGCCTCACCCGAGATAACTGGAAAACACTGAGACCTAACGTGGGCAGGAAATGCCTTAAATAGGGCTCAGAGTAAAATCATGTGGCTAAGCATGGGCCTGAAAGAGATCCAGCTGCCAGAGAAGTATCCCCTCGGGGATAAGATGCTGTGACTTACGGAATAAATATGCATCTTCTTAGGCAGTTATTCAGAAGTCGAGTGAGTCACCCTCGGCACCTCTGTAAGGGCTCAGAGACGCTGTGATGTGGCGTCGTGACAGTGCATTCAGGAAGGGGATGGGTGGTGAAGGGGATAAGATGGCAGCCCACAGGGCACACTGGTGCTCCTTTTCCCCAGAGGGAAACTTCAGGATCATCCACCTTGAGGACGGTCAGTTCTTAGAGGACAGGACTGTGCCAATGACCCCCACATGGCATAGTTACTATTGCATCCACTGAAGAAGGCCACAAGGGGGACAGTAATGTATTTAAACACAAGCTCTGAGAATTAGACTTCCAGCAGCCTGAATATAGTAGGCATTCAGGAAGCACTCATTGAAAGAAACTTTTATATATTTTGTACTTTACTAAAGAGGGAAGCAGCAGCAGCAGCTTGCTTTGAAAATACGTCTTCCATCAGTCAAGGAAGTAGGAAGTCACAAAACAGAAAAGAAGAAAAAAGAGAAGGTTGAAAAGAAAAGTAACAGTGAGAGCAAAGAAAACTAAGAAACAAAATTAGATGGTCCTGGTGTAAATATCAGTGAGGATGAAACTCAGTCAAGTAATCAATGAAAGAGCTAAAAAGCACATGTGGGTAGCACTCCACTTAGATGATGTAAGACTGGTCAAGAAAGGCCTGGATCCCAGAACAGCTCAAGATGTCAACCTGAAGCAAATTAACCAGCACATAACAATAGGAGAAATGATACATGAAGTTGGAGGTGACACAGAGAAAAAAGAGAGATGATCAAGATGAAGTTTCCAGGGTGAGAAGGAAGGCAGTAATATCCGAGCTTCCTTTAGAGGCCAAAGAAGAGGCTGAGGATGGGGAAGAAGATGAGGCTGAGGATGGGGAAGAGGATGAAGCAGAGGGAATCCTCGATGTATGACATGGTTTTTTGTTTTTGTTAAATTAAATGAACTTTGAAAAAAGTGAGCAAACCCTTTGTTAGTCTCTCACACTATCTCTTCTATTATGTTTTAATTAACTTTCTTTGTCTGATAATAGAGATGGTTTTAGATTTGCTTAAAAAAACCCCCAAAATTTATCTTTCACTGCCTGTTATAGTTCATAATTTGAGATTAACTTATTTGGCTTAAGAAATGGAAATGCTCCCCATTATTAAAGGCTATAATAATGAGTCACTAAGCATAGGCACCTTGTTGTAAATTTGTTCCATCAAGTTTTTTGCCCCTAATAGTGGGAATGAGAGTTTCAAGTAAAAAGGCAGGGTCAGCTTGGAACAAAGTGCAGGCCCAGGTGAGGGTCTGTGTAGTCATAGGGCAGTTTTAGAGAAAAGAGCTGCTGGAAAGATGGAGTAGACAGACAGTGTCGCGCCTATCTGTCCCTCGGACTGGTTGCTGCACCATCCTCTGGAGTCTTGCCTGCTCAACGGTCAGTACATATGTACTAGGACCGTGTGCACATATTTCTGAAGCAAGCTGCTGCTGCTTCCCTCTTTAGTAAAGTACAAAATATACCGAAGTTCCTTTCAATGAGTACTTACTGAATGCCTACTACACTCAGGCTGCTGAACACTGCCATGCAGGTGTGAACCTTCTCTAGCGGGAGTGGGGAAGGGCAAGTTGGAGAAGCCGGAGGGGACTGCACAGAACTGCCTCTTGTTGCTGGGTACTACTGTTCCCTTTGTAGCCAGGTCCATGATTGACCAGCTGGGGATTAAATTTCTCAGCCTGCCTGAAGGGAGGGTCACTACATGGTTAAGTTTCAGCCTGTAGGATGCAAGTGGAAATGGTGGGAAACGTCAGGGTCATGGGCTTAAGAAGCAGCATTCTCTTCCTCTCTCCTGTAAGCTGGGACGTGCATACGGTCCTGGTGCCTAAGTACTGACCATGGAGCTGGTAAGACTCCAGAGGATGGTGCAGCAACCAGACGGAGGGAATTTCAGTACCGAGACGACCTCTTGGCTCACTGGCTCAGGCCACCTCTTCCTGTCCCTCTGTCTCTGAGCCTTTACTTGGGGACAGGGAAGTAGGCTTCCACCGTGTGGGCCCTATCTTTTGGAGTCTTGCTGCATTAGCTTAGTCTACACTCGAATTAAAACAGGGATTTTCTTTTCCCAGGCGGCTGCCGAAGATGGCGGAAGTGCAGGTCCTGGTGCCTGATGGTCGAGGCCATCTCCTGGAACCCCTGGCGGCCATCGTGGCTAACTAGGTACTGCTGGGCCGGAAGGTGGTGGTCGTACCCTGCAAGGGCATCAACATTTCTGGCAATTTCTGCAGAAACAAGTTGAAGTACTTGGCTTTCCCCTGCAAGTGGATGAACACCAACCCTTCCTGAGGCCCCTACCACTTTCCAGCCCCCAGTCCCATCTTCTGGCAGACCGTGCAAGGCTTGCTGCCCCAGGAGACCAAGTGAGGCCAGGCCGCCCCGGACCACCTCAAGGTGTTTGATGGCGTCCCACCACCCCACGACAAGAAAAAGCAGATGGTGGTTCCTGCTGCCCTCAAGATCATGCGTCTGAAGCTTACAAGAAAGTTTGCCTATCTGGGGCGCCTGGCTCACGAGGTTGGCTGGAAGTACCAGGCAATGACAGCCACGCTGGAGGAGAAGAGGAAGGAGAAGGTCAAGATTCACTACCGGAAGAAGAAACAGCTCATGAAGCTACGGAAACAGGCCGAGAACGTGGAGAAGAAAACTGACACACAGTGGTCATCAAGACGCACGGACTCCTGGTCTGAGCCCAATAAAGACAGTTAATTCTTCATGCTTGGCCTGGCCTGCCCTTCCTCCATCGTGGCCCTGGAATGTGCGGGACCCAGGGGCAGCAGCAGTCCAGGTGCCACAGGTAGCCTGGGACATAGGAAGCTGGAAGCAAGGAAAGGGAGCTTAGTCACTGCTTTCTGAGGTTACTTGAAAGCACGCGGAGAATTGTGCAGGTGTAATTTATCTATGACCAATAGGAAGAGCAACCAGTTACTACAAGCAAAAGGGAGCCGGAAGACTAATTGGAGGGGCCCTACCTTGTGAGTGGAGCATCTGTTTAACTTTCCACCTGGTCATATAACTGCAGCTGTTAGAATGTGCAAGCGCTTGGGGACAACACGAGCTTGCTGTTGTACAATGGGTATTTACAGCAGCATAGACTGGGAAGATGTGCGACCAAGGGGTTACAGGCATTGCCCGTGCTCCTCACTTGTATTTTGTAATCAGAATCAAATAAATTATTTTTAAAGAAAAAAAAAAAAACAGGGATTTTACCACACCCTTTTAAAAAAATCTTTATTCTGGGTTCTGCGTGTTTTGGACACTGTAGGCTCCTTTAGAGAATAAAAAGCTTTCTCATCTCAATTCTTAAACAAAGATGAATGGACAAAGGCTTTCCACCCAACCATCAGTGGCCATGAATGGAAACGCGAGTTTCCGTCCAGTCTAGATTTAAAGATGAATCCTCCTCACTCAATGTGTTGAACCTTGTCTACATCTCTCCCAAGTCTCCTCTAGACCAGGCCTAACCGCCTCCAGTGAAGGGTAAATTACTTCCTCTCACCTTCGAAAGTTTACTAGAAAGTTCTCGCGCACAGGAAGGTGAAACTGTCTAGGTAGCTTCCACCTCCCTAGGACCTCCTAGAAATCTAATCTCCTCCACTAGAAAGCCTTTCACAGAACTGTGGAGCTGCCACCTATCATTCTCTGCTAAGCCAGCGGCATCCAGCACGCACGTATCCCATGACAACTGCTTGGCTAGAAGCCACGGAACCAGGTCTTCCACAGTTCCCGGTATTCAACCTCCTGACACCAAAGAAAGACGAAACTAAAACAACTTGTTGGACTCAGGGCCCAGGAGCTGCTGGGAAACCCGCTCTCCAGATCGCGGGGGCGGCGCGGGAAGCCGCACTCAGGCCCCACCCCAGGGCTGGGGCCGTCCAGTCGGGCCGCGGCTGCCAATCCCAGAAGGAGCAGACCTTACCTGCAGCGGGGCGGGGGGCAACGGCGCTCCGGGGCCTGGAACGGGGGCCTCTCCCTTGCCTAGGGAACAGCGAGGGCGGGGTGAGGCGGTGGCCGAGGCTCCCGCCCCACTCTCGTGCTACCGCCCCCAGCTCCACCCTGCGGGAAGCCCTGGCACCTAGGAGTGCGCCCCGAGGCGCCCGGCCTTCCCGGTGCCAGCGCACTCTTTCCGCTTCTCCCCGTGGCTCGCCCGGCCGCTCACCTGCAGCATCCGCCCCACGAGCGCGCCGCGGGCAGGCGCTGTAGATGTTGTTTTGGGAGCGCGGTCGCGGCGACCCGCGGGTCCTCTGGGAGCTCTCCAGGACGCGCATCATCACGGCCAGTCGGCGGGCCCGCCTGGAGAGGGCTTCCCCGCAAAGTCACAGGAAGAGGGAGGAAAATGGCATCAGAGGCCCGTGCCACCTTCCCCAAACGAAAGGCTGCCTCCTCCCTCGGGCTTGTCAGTGTCTGACCTGGAGATGCTCCAAGCGTGGGGAATGTACGAGGCACCGCCTCGCCCTGCCCTGAAGACCAAAGGGCCCAGGGCGCTGTCCTCCTCAGACCAGTGGCCTCCACTTCCCTACACCCCAGGCTGCTCATCAAAAGCTCTCTGAGTTTCCCATGGAAGTTCAAAAGAGGGTTCCGAACGCTCTGGGCTCTTTGGGCAGCTCAGCTCTCCCTCCCCAAGCCCCCAGCCCAGCCACTCACCTTTCCTCCTTTCAACAGCGCTTTTCACCACCAGCCCCAGAAGTGCCAGCAGGAAAAGGCCCAGGATGGTCGAGATCAGAATGTGAAATCCTTGGCCTTCCCTCCCAGACCGTGAGCCATAGTCCAATGTTCTGGGGAGGGAAGGAAAGGTAGAGAGGGAGGAAGAGATTATTAAAGGAGGTAGGTTCAGGGCGTGCTTCTGTGTGGCCAACGTTTTTGGAGATGACTTACAGATTTGTCCTTTTGTTAACAGAATTCACTCCACTCCCCGCTCAAAAAGACTTGCCTATGGAGTCACGAAACTTGAATTCAAATTCATATTATGCCTTTTACTGGTTGTGTGATCTTGAATGAGTCTCCTAATCTCTCTGAGCCTTACCTCTTCGTAAATAGGTATAGTAAAATCTATTTCGCAGAACTGTTATGAGGATGAAATAAGAGTGGATATAAGGAATTTAACGCACCTTCCAATGTTCAGCACGTCAGTTTCTTCACGAGATTATTGCAGATATTGACCGGGCTAGTTCCTTATAATGGTGGGGAAAAGGATGTTTTTCTCATAGTGCTCCTTCTGCCTAGAAGTTCTCCCCTCAATTTTCTCTACATATTGAAATCTTACTTTTCTTAAAAGACGTTGTGTAAGTCCTCTTTTCTTCCTAATTATGGTAAGCCAGACTGTGTGTGTGTGTGTGTGTGTGTGTGTGTGTGTGTGTGTGTGCGCGCGCGCGCGCTTTGGGTTTCCAATTCTGCGGTCATGGCTGTTTCAGGCTTTATCACAGTCAGACTTATGTTAGTAAGATCTGGATATTGCATATTGTCATCTTCTTGTATCTTCAGGACATAGCACAATGCCGGCCACATAGTAGAGAGTAAGAAAATGCTGGTTGTACTTGATGTTTTCCCTACTAATAGGTTAGGAATCAGGAGTCCTGGTTCTATTTGAAACCACTTGGTTCTCATGACCCCAGTTTCTCACACCTATAGAACCCAAAGGATTTTGGAGGTCCTGTTTCTCACTAACACCTTTGTCTTTGCTTATGCAAAACCAGTTTTGATTATTGTAGGGTTTTTTTTTTTTTTTTTTTTTTTTTTTTTTTGAGTCTGCTATAATGCTTCCCCCTAGTGGTATATTGCAGTACTTCCCTGGACTGCACCCCAGCCTTTAGACCAGTGCTGTCCAGGAGACATGTGAGTCACACATGTAATTTTAAATTTCCTAGTAGCCACATTAAAACAGTAAAAGGAAATGAGTGAAAGTAATTTTATATTACTAGTTTAATAGTTAAGTTTATTTTTATTCTCATTTAGTTCTTCCCCATCAAAATAGATTTGAATGAATCTGAGTGACAGGAAGAGCTGGGTCTCACTAGTTGCTACAGGATCAATGCTGGGGCATTGACAAGTGTGTTTTTGTTAAAAGAGCTAATGAGTTAATGAGCTATATTCATAGGTGGTATATTTCACAGTGGCCTAGAGACAAAGCCAAGGCAGGTGTCTAATAATGGGCATTGCAGTGGATTTCAGTGGATCTCCTAATTCAAGCCTACATCTAGATCCTGGACAGTGTTCTCTTACCTCTGTCTGTGCAGCCTGGTGTGGTGGTTGTAGCTGGCCGTCCGGGGCTTGAGCAGCTTCTCCAGAGCTGAGATCTTTGAGGCTGTAGTGGATGGCAGGAAGGTTGGGGGCTTGTCACCTACTACTGAAGATGCTCTGGACACTCGAGGGTGGTGGGTGATTTGGGTGGTGGGGGAGGAGTGGTGGACTGGAGGAACCTTGGTCCTTTGAGCTGGTGTGGTAACTGCAGGAGGTAGCAGGAAAAAAATGATGTTCCTTTTATATACTCTATTCTCCAACAGGATTAGGTCACCACTTCTTTCCACAACATACCCTTCCCTTTTATGCAGACTACTTTTGTTCTTGCAGTCCTCGTGGCCTAAAATCCTTCTTAACATGCTATCCAGGCCTAGTCAATTCCAAGTATATTTGCTTCAAATACCATTTCTTCCAGGAAGCCTTCCCTGACTTCCGAGGTAGAAGAGCTTGCCCCGCTCTGAGCAGGGGGAGAAACTTTTTTGTAGTTCTATTCCCACTCTGCCTTGTGCTGTATTTGTGTGCTAATCTGTTCTCCCCCATCTCACACCTATCAGTCACGACCTTGGCTACACGATCTGTTCAATTACACTATCCCTCTTGGCTCTCAGCGGGGTTACCTAGTGTAATGTTGTTCAATTAATGTATCCACTTCATCGGCATATGGGATAATATGATGGAAATATTGCATGTCAAAATGCATTTAAAACTGGACAATGATATCAAAATGTAAAGGTATCATTAGTATGAACATCCTTAATCTTTTAGTTGCAAAATAGAGTTAAAAATCATTAGATGCCAGCAGGTAGAAGACAGCCCTACGGGGAGCACGAGACATGATGATCTCCAGCTGGGAAATGTCTGCCCAGTCTTGGTTTCCGCAGTCATTCATAAAAGAGCTAGATTTTGTGAGTGGAGCAAAACGTCATTGCTTGTGGTGCCACCTGGTGGTAATACGTAAGTTCTGCAGCTAGGACCAGGTGACCTGACTGTTGGACAGGCTTGAAGGATATGGACAGCAGATCTCAGGGAGGTATGTATCCTCTCTAAAGGCAGGGAATACACACCTAAGACTCAGCTCAGCTCTGCCAGCCACTCTATGAACTGAACATAGACCCCCTCCTCCATTTTCACACTGCCGCAGCATGTCACCCACCTCTCCTACCCTCGCTATGGTGAACTGACCTCTGGTTACGACTTTGGAAGAACTGGCATATGGAGGCATCTGAAACAAATAGGGCAGATGAAACCATTTTGGAGTCTCAGGCATTGGCTGCTCTTCCCATGATGGCTCGTATTCTATTGGAGGGAAGCAGAATGTGTTGGTGATCTCTAGGAGGAGACTGAGGCTTGGGGAAGGGTCTGTTGGTATAAACTGAAACTAATTCAGCCAAAGTGGATGACAGTGAGGGGATGAGGGCAGGGTCCACTGAAAGAAGCAGAACAGGAGCTGTGTTGGGGGCTTCCCTGGAGGAAATACTGGTTCCCCTAGTCCAGTCAACATTCCCTGCAAAATCAGCAGAGGTCATTGGGATTCTAGGCTGTTAAATTACTGCTGCATATGTGTGGGGAACTCGGTGGAGGAAAGGAGAAAGGCAGGATTCCAGAGAAATAAAGGATCAGGTCATAGAGTAATAAGATTGGCCTATAAGTGTGGCTGGGTAAATTAGTGTCTTTCCTTTATTTCTCATGGGACAATTACATAGGATAGTTATGTCGCTTTGCTTCCAATTTCCTCCATCTCAGAGCCTCTCCTCAATCTCAAGCCCCCACTCCCCTCATGCCCTGGGTAGGATGGACAATACAAAGAGAGTGCCTATCTTGTTCCTTACGTCCATGTTGGGTAGAAAATTCTGTGGACCATGAAGTTAATTGACTACGAGGTTTCATATGGATCTCAATCATTATGTGGCTTATATGGCAACAGTGTCAGAGTCTAGGGGACTGTTACAGTTAGATGACTGTCCCAGTCTTCCCATTTTCTGGGTAGTCTGAGCCTCCAATCAGCAGAGGAACCTACCACTGTGGACATTCAGGGTGACTTTCTGGGTCTTCCCCCTGTCTGTGTTCCTGCCCGCTCCACAGGCATAGACTCCGCTGTCACTTTCGGTCAGCTGTGTTACCTCCACTAGGAACAGATTCTTGTGTGGGTATTGCTTCAGAGTGACTCGGCCTTTGTATTCCACCTTGATGAAGTTGGTGGTAGATACCACAGTACCACATGTTCCAGATCCAACCATCTCCCGGCACAGATACATCCTCACATGCATTTCAGGAAGTGGGCACTTGATGGTAACTGATCCGCCCAGCTCTCCCTCTACCTTTACTTCTGGGAGGATCCTCAGGGCCCCTGATACTGCAGGGAGAAGAGATTAATGCAGAGGGAGCCCTATCTCTAGCTATATCCCAGCCCCATCCATTTCCCAGCTCCAGCTCTCTCGCCAACCATAGCCCAAGCCCCAGCCCAATCTCACATTCATCCCCAGATCTAGCCCTGTCCCCATTATTAGCCTTGCCTCAGCCTATCCTTAGCCACAGCCTTATCCTCATTTCTTTTTTTCTTTTTCTTTTCTTTCTTTTCTTCTTTCTTTCTTTCTCTCTCTTTTTCTTTCTTTCTCTTCCTTCCTTCCTTCCTTCCTTCCTTCCTTCCTTCCTTCCTTCCTTCCTTCCTTCCTTCCTCTCTTTCTTTTCTTTTCCCCTCCCTTCCTCCCTCCCTCCCTCCCTCTCTCTCTCTTTCTTCTCTCTCTCTCTCTCTCTCTCTCTCCCCCTCCCTCCCTCTTATAGGATCTCACTCTGTCACCCAGGCTGGAGAGCAGTGGTGTGATCATGACTCACTACAGCCTCAACCTCCTGGGCTCAAGCAATCCTCCCAACTCAGCCTCCCAAGTAGCAGGGACTACAGGTGCATGCTGCCATGCCTGGCTAATTTTTGTCTTTTTTGTAGAGATGGGGTTTTCATTATGTTGCCCAAGCTGGTCTTGAACTCATGGCCTCAAGTGATCTGCCTGCCTCGGCCTCCCAAAATGCTGGGATTGAGCCACTGTGCCCGACCCTTATTCTCATTTCTACCCTTAGTCTCAACTTCAGCCTCGTCCCATCCCCAACCCTACCCACAACCTCAGGCCAGCTCTATGTTCACCCCCAATCCTATGCCCTAGTGTTACCTTAATTTAACCCTCAACTTTGGCCTCACCACTGAACCCAAACCCGTAAGAAGCCAGACACGAAACCCTTGAGATGATAATCAAAAGTATATCTCCCACTCCAAGGAGACATAATATGCCTCAGGTGACCCCAAACAGCATACAACCCCCATGTGACCTCAGCGTGGTGCTGGCAGCATGGTGCGGTTGTGTTGCAACAGGTTTTCCTTTCCAGTTTGGTTTCGCTCAGCCGCATCCATCCAGCCATTCGTCTGCAGTTCTATTTATTAGATCATTCAACAAGCGTTTATTGAATGTCTTTCCTGTGACAGTAAACCAGCCGGCATCCCTCCCTCAGGAACAAATCATTTAGTGAGTGATACCAATCAATGGCCAGTGAGCAGTGTAATACATCCCATGAGAGAGATTGCATGGGGTTCCCTGGAAGGAGCGAACCTGGGCACCTGATGTAGGCTGTTGCAGGGGGTGGCGTGGTTGGAGGAAGGCTTTCTGGAATAAGCGATGTCTGAGTTGTGACCTGAAGGAATGGGTATGGAGGGCAACTGAGAGTGACGATGCTCATCACAGAGGCGGGGGACATAGAAGGGGAATTGAGGGTGTGTGTGCATGTGTGCATAGGTGTGCACACACTGTATGTGTGATGGGGAGGGATACAAGATGTGGTTCATGAGTCCCTGACATCATAAAGCTTATGCTTTGAGTGAGAGAGGTCAGGTCTAATGCACTTGAGTCAGCTGCAGAAGAGGGTAAGGCCATGCCTGAGTAATTGCCAACTAAGTGGATCCCGTAAGTGTCTGCATATTTCTGGGAAGAAAGTTCATAGGGTAAAGCGTGTGCATGTGTGGTGAGGTGGGGCTGGAAGGCTGAAGTGGAAGAGAAGAGAGTCTTCCAAACAGCCAGAACAGTCCCCTAAAAGACCAGGATATGAGAGAGAACATAGCATGTCCATGGGCGGAGAGAAATTTGCAAACATACTGAGATTTCTCCACAGGGCATGCATTAAGAAGAGCACTAGGGAGTTTAGTCAAATGAGAGTCAGGGGAAGCTTAGGAAACAGGTGGGGATTGAGACTTTGGGATAAAGACATGCTGGGCAAAGGGAAGAATTCTGACAATGGTAAAGAGGTAAAAACAATTGTGGGAGCAGAAAAGGGGGTTGGGGAGGGTGGGGAGGGTTAGAGAGGGAGGATGTATGGGAGCATGTTGAGATCTAAAAGTGTAGCTGACATAAACGTGGTAAAGACTACAGAAGAGGGTAAGGCCATGTCTGATTAATTGCCAACTAAGGCAGATGGACCAGCCAAAAACATGAACTCTGACATGGAAACCCTCACATGAAAAGCCCAGCACAGCTTTAAACCCACTGGAAATCGAGTCATGAGGTAGCCTCACAACTAGACATTGCAATGAAAAGGTGACCTGTCACAAAGTGTCAATCAACAGACAAAGACACAATCAAAGGGAGGTCTGGAGGAATCACCTTGTGCATCCAGACAGCCCCCACCTGTGTGGGAAGCTGAACGCCGAGGGTGGAAGCACATGGAAGTGTTTGAATGAGACTAACCCAGCCAGGAAGGAGGTGTGAATGCCACTTTCCCAAGAGCAAGATGGTACAAAATGGGCAGGGGGAAGATAGCAGAAATGGGGTCATCACCTATGTAGCAACCTCCAGCAGCCTCAGGCTGCCCAGGGTTGAGCTTTCGGTAAATCCCTGGCTTGCCTGTTCAGCTCCTAGTGCAGACCCTGGATGGATGAAGTGCAAGGAAAGCTACTGGCTATGCTGAGCTCTGGTCCACAAGGAAGCAGTAGCTGGTGATGTGAAAATGACCAGACCCCAAGAAAAAGAAACTAGTTCTCCTCAAGTTCATGGTAGCTTCTAACCTATTCCCAAGACTTAGTAAAGCAGATTTTGAAAACAGAGAAAAGACAGATATAAGCTACTGGTTTAGGCATCTAAAGTAGCACAGTGTGCATGAGACTCATCTGAGGAGAATGGCTACAATGCAGACGACCTGATCCTGTGCTTAGGAATGGTGATTACATCTATCTGTGGCATGATCTAGAAATATGTGTTTTTCAACAAGTGTCCCAGGTGCCCTTGCATTTCTGCAATCCTGGGATATACAACATTTACAAATGATTCCGGGGAAGAAAAGGAGGAACTGGAGCAGGCTTCGAAAGGAACCAACCTGTTCAATAGTAATATTTTTGAGAGGCTGCTAAGTGACATTAATCTCTAAATTGGTGACTTGATTTTCAGTGGTTATGATAGGGAAGAGGGAGAAATGTGGCTTAAAGGATCACTCTCAATATATAACTGGATGTAAATACATGATTGGAAAATGGGAAAACATTTTCACCATACAAAATAAGGTCAAGGTTCATAGGTCCTTGGTGGCTGGGGAGCTCTGGAGAGGGACTCTGGCACCCACTTAGGGGTGATTTTCCAGTGGAAGTGCAAATGAGGACCTAGTCAACTCAAATCAGAGCAGATCTCAGGAAGAGGAGAGTTGGCCTGTGATTTTTATGTTTATCAAAAGGGGCATGGATTTTTTTAAAAAGGATGAGAAAAATCCCACTCAGCTTCTTATTTCCAAATACAGTAGCCTGGGTGTGTCCAGGCCTGCAGCCTGTCACAACGAATGAAGTGTCCATCTCCTTTCAAAGGCCAGCCCCTCCACCTGTATCCTGAGTCCATCATTCACATATGTTTTAGTTCTTCTTGTCTGCAATGATCCTGTTTCTTTCTCTGGCTATTGGAGAAAAATGGCCTTCTCCTCTAGCATTGCCATAGCTTACACACATGTCCTGCTATTGCCCATCTTTTCTTCTTCTTTTTTTTAAGACAGGGTCTTTCTCTGTCGCCCAGGCTGGAGTGCAGTGGTGCAATCTTGGCTCACTGCAGTCTCCACTTCCTGGGCTCAATTGAGGCTCCCACTTCAGCCTCCTGAGTAGATGGATGGGATTACAGCGCCTGCCACCACACGTGGCTAAATTTTTGGTAGAGATGGGCTTTCACCATGTTGCCCAGTCTGGTCTTGAATCCCAGCTCAAATGATCCATCCACCTCGGCCTTCCAAAGTGTTGGGATTGCAGGCGTGAGCCTCCGTGCCTGGCTTTGCCCATCTTTAAAAACTCCTCAGTTGATCTTTGCCTCCCCTTCACCTCCCAACACACCTCTTTATTCTCTTTATCAAACCAGTCATCAAATTTGCTAAATCAGATTCACTTCCATACCTCCCAATTTCTCTTCAATCCACTCCTATCAGAATTTCGTGTCCAGTGTTCCACTGAAACTGCTCTTGTCAAGTCACTGAAGTTCTCCTGTTGCCACATGTAATGGTTGCCTCTTTATCTTTGTTTCCCCTCATCCTCTCAGCAGCGGTTGACAGAATGGAGCAGGCCCATCTTGAAACACACCCTTGGTGTGGCTTCCCCAGTGCACACCCTCAGTGGTGGCTCCCTGTCAGCCTGCGTTCTTCCTCTCCTTCTCTCCCACCTCTCCATACTGGGCTAACCCAGGGCCTGTGCCTTGCACCTGTTCTTTTCTCTGTCCTCCCTCCCTCTCTGCCCTCACTCGCTCATTGACTCCCATGGCTTTTATGGCTAATGCTATAGATTCCATCAAAACATGATCTCCAGTTTTACCTCTGAGCTCCAGACTTGCCTCTGACATCTCCACTCGGACCCTACTTGAATGTGTACGATATATGCCAAACTTAGGACAGCCAAGAAAGAACTGATTTCTCTTCCAAAACCCTCACATACTCTTCCAATGATCCCATCATCCACCCAGCTGCTGAAGCCTAGAACTCATCTTCATGTCAAAGAATAAAGAATAAATTTTAAGAGTGTGTGTGTGTGTGTGTGTGTGTGTGTGTGTGCTGGGTCCCAGCATCAAATGTATATATGTATATATGTTTGTATGTATGTATGTGTGTATGTATGTAGTATTGGTCAAGGTAAAAAGGTCTGAAAGCTCACACTGCATGACACTGCCTTGCTTTATTAAAGAGCTCTAGACAGGGCTCCAGGCAAAGTGGCCTACAGTTTGTGCCTCATGTACTAGGCCCTAGGGAGGCCCACCCCAGCATTTGCAGGACCTGGGGTAGGAGTACAGATTAAGGCCCAAATACCGTATATCTGAATATTTTTAAGTTATAAATCAAGTTAATGAACTGTTAAATAAAATTCGCTTTACTTACCTAACTTGACAAATGCACCTTCTTTGGATGTTCACTCTACTCCGTGGCCATGCAGGGAAAACAACCCCAAGCTTCCTGCCCCCAGCCTCTGCCCACCTTCCTTCTCATCCCTTCCTCCTGCCCACAGCACAGGGGTCCTGGTATATACATAGTAGATACCTCAGCTTGCAAGTACAGTCTTTGTCCACCCCTCACCTTCTTCCCAAATAGCCACCTATGGCTACCTTTTATAGGCCAGGGGTCAATCTCAAGAGGAAGACCCAGGATAGAAGCTTGCACCATCATTGAAAAGGGGCCCACAGTCATGTGGACAGGGAATTCTAGTTCTAAAAGAGAGTTTGGGTAGGGCATGCTAGCTGGGGCTTATAATCCCAGCACTTTGGGAGTCTGAGGCAGGCTGATCACTTGAGTCCAGGAGTTTGAGACCAGCCTGGGCAACATGGTGAGACCCTATCTCTATTAAAAATACAAAAATTAGCCAAGAGTGGTGGCATGTGCCTGTAGTCCCAGCTACTCAGGAGGCTGAGGTGGGAGGAT
The DNA here is from genome assembly GCF_047675955.1 of Chlorocebus sabaeus. Taxonomy (NCBI): domain Eukaryota; kingdom Metazoa; phylum Chordata; class Mammalia; order Primates; family Cercopithecidae; genus Chlorocebus; species Chlorocebus sabaeus. The sequence goes on along the minus strand of NC_132928.1, from coordinate 22,580,266 downwards.
CACTTGAGTCTGGGAAGTTGAGGTTACAGTGAGCCGTGATTGCACCACTGCATTCCAGCCTGGGTGACAGGAGTGAGATCCTGTCTCAAAAAAGTGGGGTTGGGTGTGGGCTTGGGGTGTATGCATCTCCCTGGCCTGCGAACTCCTCACCCTGTGGGCATGGGCATGACTGGAGGAGGGTGGGGCCCATAGTGAGATCCCTTTTGGCCCACCTAGAATGGGGGTACTTCTCAGGACAGACTGAAGTCGTGCAATTTGAGGATCCTTCATGCCTTTAGGTCTTCCACTCCCCACCAAATCCCCTCTTCCTCCTCAGGCCTAAGTTTAGTTAACCATCCACCATACCCTCCTATGTCCTACGGCCTCTCACAGTGTTTGATGTTTCATGTAAACTCCATTCCACTGGACTTTTAGAGATTTTCGATCTTCAGCTCAACAAATACCTGCATTTCTTTCATACTCAAGACATCGCAAAGAAAGCAAACATCAACAGGAAGCCATTTCAACCCACAAGGAACTTGTCACTGAATAAACCAAATTAAGATGGACACACATTAAACATAATACAAGGCAGCTATTGGGCTCAGAAGAGGGGCCTCAGGAATGTCTACAAGAAGGAGGTGAAGTTTGAGATGAACTTTGAAGAACCCATAAAAAGTGAAGGTGGCCAGGTGTGGTGGCTCAAGCCTGTAATCCCAGCACACTGGGAAGTCAAGATGGGTGGATCATCTGAGGTCAGGAGTTCAAGACCAGCCTGGCCAACATGGTGAAACCCCATCTCTACTAAAAATACAAAATTTAGCCAGGCACGATGACGCACACCTGTAATCCAGCTACTTGGGAAGCTGAGGCAGGAGAATCGCTTGAACCCAGGAGGCGGAGGTTGCAGTGTGACAAGATCATGCCACTGCACTCCAGCTGGGGCGACAGAGAGAGACTCTGTCTCAAAAAAAAGAAAGAAAGAATGGTGAAGGTGAGAGGAAGGGTGTTCCTGGTCCTGGCAGAAGGCACAGCATGGGCAAGGGCATGGTGGCAGGAGTGTATGGCTTGTGTTCAAGGAGGAGTCCTGTTGGCCGGAGGTTAGGAAAGTGTTGGGGAGTGTGGTGCTCAGAGTATGAAAGGGGGGTACAAGGAGGAGTGTACGTTGACTTCAATAGGCAGTAGAAGTCATTAGAGGTTCTTGGGAGAGGTAATCCTGTGATTAGAAGTCAAGTTTAGGAAAATTAATCTGGTGCTGCAGGCATCCTGAGTTAGAAGAAGTGGGAAAGATAGTTAAGAGGGGATTGTGTGTTCTTTTCCTGTTCATTTCCTCTGTTACCTTCCTAATGTCAATTGCTGCTGCTTCTTATCCTGGTAGATATGGATCTAGAAACTGCATGATTTGGCCATTGATTGGATCAAGGTCTGAATGAGGATAAATCAGAAGAGGTGGTAATTAGCCATTCTGGCATTTTGTGGCTGATGATCAGAGATACTTCAGACAGGTGAAATAGCTGGTTCGGATGGTGATCAATGAGGAGTTTGAGGTAAGGTTAGGTGGGCTACATTTCAAATCTCAGTGGAATATTGAAGTAGGGGTTGCCCAGGAGACAGCTGTAAATTGAGATATGGAATTCAGGAAATAGATTAGAGCTACTGAATGGATTACAGAGTTTTCATTTAGGGTTGAAAGCTGGAAATTCAGGACTGAAAAAGATCTATAGAAAGAGCATAGAGATAAGAAGAAAGAAGTATGGAGACACTTGCTTCAAGATCCCATAATAATACGCAATACGTTTAGGAGAGATGACACCTTCAACTCTTAAGAGTTAACACCTGGCTGCGCACAGTGGCTCACACCTGTAATCCCAGAGCTTTGTGAAGCTGAGCCAGGAGGATCACTTAAGGCCACAAGTTTAAGACCATCCTGGGCAACACAGCAAGACCCCAACTCTACAAAAAAATTAAAAATTAGCTGGGCATGGTAGCATGCACTTGTGGTCCTAGCTACTAGAGAGTCTGGGGTGACAGGATCACTTGAGCCCAGGAGTATGAGACTGCAGTTAGCTATGATCACACCACTGCACTCCAGCCTGGGTGACAGAGTTAACACCTGACTGAAACAGGAGAGTGTCTGGAGTGGAGAAAGGAGAATTAGCAGAGCCCTGGGAATGAGTGAGGAGGGCATCCAACACCTCACGTGGCCTCCATTCTTGTCCTGCCCTAGGTGTTGGTTTGCAACTGAATCCATCCAGAAACATCAGAGCTAGAGCTACCAGGCAACTCTTCTACTTGTGGCCAATTCAAACCTCATTCAGAGGTCTGAAGTATTTCCCCATAGTACTTACCTGGCAGGAAGTAAAGTGACCAAAGCCAGAGGTCCATTGTTCCTTCTAGAGTGCAAGATCCACCCAAGAGCCCCTAGAGAGGGAGATGGAGACACGCTGCTTACTCAGGAAGCCTTCACAATCTGGAGCTAGAAAGAGATTTCTAGCCCCCACGAGGAACAAAGCTTCACGATGAGGAAATGACAACCTCCCTTGTTTGCTAACTAGTCTTAGGCTAAAAAGAGAGTGCTGACAAACCGCAGAGGAAGTCAGGAGCTGAGAAAACATGTTATGTGGAGTAAGAAAGGGTCACTCCACTCAAAAGGCATCTAGGAAGTTCCTCCAGACTATTAGCAGCGACCAGGCCTGATATTCCTTTGTCTTGGTGCTTTTTCTTAGCAGGGCCTCCCGTGCTTTCCTTATACTCATTGGTTTCCGAGCTGGGGTCATTTGCTTTCATTTGGCCTTCAGAATAAAAGAGCCTTATCACCAATTTTCCCCACCTGAGAAAGGCTGTATGGGCAGATGCTTGGGCCTGAAGTCAGAAGATGCTGACTGTAGTCCTTACCAGTCACCAGTTAACTCATCTTTACAAACGTTTTTGAGCACCTACTATGTGGGGATACTAACTATGGACTTTGAGCAATCCATTACTTTTCTCTGAGCCTCAATTTCTTCAATCTAGGAAATAAATGAAGCTGGGACTAGATGGTCCCTGGCATTCCCTCCTGCAGAACATAGTTCCTGGGGACTTTACCACAGCTCCGCAGCACCTCAGCCATCCCTCACCCTTCGTCTCCCTCAACTGTCCCCACAAGGTGCTGCCCTGTGGCAAGGGCTCAGGCCTCTGTCCAGTGACCACCAAGGCAATGCAAGAACTGGGCTGTGACAGGTCATCCAGCCACTTTGCCTGAAGTCACGGCAGCCTGGTAGAGCCCTCCTTCAGGACCCCAAGGGCCCAAGGGTAAGGCCCATGACTGATGGAGAGAGATGCTGAGGCCACAGGGCATCTTGGGAAGAGTTTTGGATGCAAGTCAGAAGACCTCGGGTCTTGTCCTGCCTTCGCACTTTCTAGCTTTGGGCAAATTTCCCTGGGCCTCGGTTTTTTCCCTGATAAAGTAGGGATTGCCCCTGCCCTGCCCACCTCACATGGCTTTTCTGAGGCCCAGCAGAACCCACAGGCATGGAAGTGGTTTAAGCAGCCTTCACTGTGAGCTGCGCAGGGGTGTTACTTATAAGGGCATTCCCAGGGCTCTGTTTCTGGAAGTTTCATCCCTGGAGGTCAGTTCCCAGGGCCCAACCTCAGGTGCAAGGACCTCTTGTGCCCCTGGAGAATCCAGGTTATTCTCATACTGTTTCTGGGGAGGGTGTGACTGACAGAGCCGATTCCACAGTGGTCATGTAAGCCACTCCCTGCTCGCCCGCACACAGCAGACTTGTCACATGTTCTCCAAAACAACAACATCCGCGGTGGAAGTTGAATGTGAGGCTCAGAGCAGGTGCAGAGGAAATGTGTGTGGGGGTGGGCAGCACGCCCTGCCCCATCCCTATCTGAGTCTCCCCTGGCCCAGAGCAGCTGTGGTTGTGATGTCCTCCGGCCCCGAAATCGGTCAAGATGGCAGAGGGCAGCCTCGGGCCTCTGCTTAGTGAGTGCCAGAGCTCCGAGCTGGGATCAGTCCCACTCTGCCCTACTTAGTGGGCTCTTCCCAATGCCCCAGAGCTGTCACACAGCTGGGCTTCACCCTGCACTGGGCTCGAGGCCTGGGGCTGTCTTGGAGAGACAGAGAAGGAGAATATGAGTGAATGGATGTGATGTGTGTGGGGGCAAGAGTGTGTGAGTATGAATATATGTGTGAATGTGTGAGTGTGCGGTGTGTGTTGTATGACTCTGATGTTTGAGCGTGTGAAGTATGGGTGGTGTGTGACTGAGGTGTGGTGTGTGAGGGTGCAATGTGTGTTGTGTGGTGTGTGTGTGGTGTGTCCATAGTGTGTGTGTAGTGAGAGTGTGAACATGTAGTGGGTGGCTAAGAGTGTGTGAGTGTATTTTGTGTAGCGTGTGTGAATGTTTGATGTGTGGCAGTAAGTGTGTGATGTGTGTAGTGTGTGAGTGTGCAAATGTATGATGTGTGGCTATGAGTGTGTATGTGCTGTGTAGTGTGTGTGAATGTAGGATGTGTGGCTGTGAGTGTGTGATGTGTGTAGTGTGTGTGTGTGAACGTGTGGTGTGTGGCTGTGTGTGAGTGTGCCCTGTGCATAGTATGTGTGTGTGTGAATGTGTGGTATGTGGCTATGAGTGTGTGCTGTTTGTAGTGTGTGTGAATGTGTGATGTGTGGCTATGAGTGTGCTGTGTAGAGTGTGTGAGTGTGAATGTGTGGTGTGTGGCTATGAGTGTGTGTGTGGTGTGTGGCTAAGTGTATGAGTGTGAGTGTGTGGTGTGTGGCTATGAGTATGTGAGTGTTAGTGCTGTGTGCTGTGTGTGAGTGTGAATGTGGTGTGTGGCTGAGTGTGTGAGTGTGTGCCATGTGGAGTGTGTGTGTGTGTGAATATGATACATCAGCAAAAACTTACTAATGTCCCCATATTTAGGACAAAGATTTTTGGCTCTAGTGTGGCTATGAGTACGAGTGTGCACTGTGTGTTGTATGTAAGTTTGAATGTGTGGTGTGTGGCTGTGTGTGTGAATGTGTGGTGTGTGGCTGTGTGTGTGCTCTGTGGAGTGTGTGTGGTGTGTGACTATAAGTGTGTATGAATGTGTGTGTGGCTATAAGTGTGTGTGTGTTCTGTGGAGTGAGTGTGTGGTGTGTGGTTATGAGTGTGTGTAAATGTGTGGTGTGTGGCTATGAGTGTGTGTGTGCTCTGTGGAGCATGTGAGTGTGTGGTGTGTGGTTATGTGTATGTAAATGTGTGGTGTGTGGCTGTGTGTGTGCTCTGTGTTGTGTGTGTGGTATGTGGTTATGATCGTGTGTGAGTGTGTGGTGTGTGGCTATGAGTGTGTGTGTGCACTGTCTAGTGTGTGTGTGTGGTGTGTGGTTATGTGTGTGTGTGTGGTGTCTGGTTGAATGTATGTGGTGTGTGGCTATGAGTGTGTGTGTGCTCTGTCTAGTGTGTGTGTGTGGTGTGTGGCTATGAGTATGTGTGTGCTGTCTAGTGTGTGAGTGTGTGGTGCGTGGTTATGTGTGTGTGTGGTGTGTGTCCATGAGTGTGTGTGTGCTCTGTGTAGTGTGTGTGTGGTGTCTAGTTGAGTGTGTGTGTGGTGTGTATGACTGTGTGTGTCCTCTATGGAGTGTGTGTGGTGTGTGGCTATGAGTGTGTGTGTGTGCACTGTCTAGTGTGTGTGTGGCTATGAGTGTGTGTGTGTGCACTATCTAGTGTGTGTGTGGTGTGTGGCTATGAGTGTGTGTGTGCACTGTCTAGTGTGTGAGTGTGTGGTGTGTGGCTATGAGTGTGTGTGCACTGTCTAGTGTGTGAGTGTGTGGTGTGTGGCTATGAGTGTGTGTGCACTGTCTAGTGTGTGAGTGTGTGGTGTGTGGTTGTGTGTGGTGTGTGGCTATGAGTGTGTGTGTGTGCTCTGTGGAGTGTGTGAGTGTGTGGTATGTGGCTATGAGTGTGTGTGCACTGTCTAGTGTGTGAGTGTGTGGTGTGTGGCTATGAGTGTGTGTGTGTGCACTGCCTAGAGTGTGAGTGTGTGGTGTGTGGTTGTGTGTGTGTGTGCTATGTGTTCATGAGTGTGTGTGTGCTCTGTGTAGTGTGTGTGGTGTCTGGTTGTGTGTGGTGTGTGGCTATGAGTGTGTGTGTGTGCTCTGTGGAGTGTGTGAGTGTGTGGTATGTGGCTATGAGTGTGTGTGTGCACTGTCTAGTGTGTGGTGTCTGGTTATGTGTGTGTGGTGTGTGTCCATGAGTGTGCTCTGTGGAGTGTGTGTGTGGTGTGTGATTATGAGTGTGTGAGTGTGTGGTGTGTGATTATGAGTGTGTGAGTGTGTGGTGTGTGACTGTGCTGAGTCTGGGGCCTGCCAGGCACGGCGGAAGGTGTGTGGGATGGGAGTGGGGAGGAGCTTTTGCATCATGTGTGGCGGAAGTGAAACCTTGAAAATATCCCGTTAGGTTGTTAAGACTAAGAGTTAGGGTCTGAGGACTGCTGGGCAGGAGCTGAACGTTTGGAGTTTGAGGGGATCAAAACCCCCAGAACCGGGCCTGTTCCATCTACCTACCGCTGTTGCCCTTGGGTCATGGGGGTTGGGGCCCGAGGGAAGACTGACTGCTGGTGAAATTGTGAAGTTTACATTTCTTACATCCTTATTTTCTCCTCTTTTTTTCTCATCTAAACTCAATTTCTCCTTTCTGACTCACAGGGCTGCCATGGTGCCCTGGAACTCCTACTCCCAGGGGAGCGTCTGCCAGGCTGGAGCACACCATGGGGCAAGGGAGTCAATGGCCCAACACCCTCTAGAGGCCAGAAGGGGTGAACCTGATAGAAAACATTCACAGCCCCCCAGCAGTGGGTGGAGGGAATAAATAATGCCTCACTGGAAAGTGTTAAGTCCTTGAGGTGTGTTCATTCACTCTCTATGATGACCTTTTAGCTTAGGCTCTGCCATCCTCCCTGTGTTACAGATGGGCTAAGAAGAACATTTCTAATAAGGCCGTTGTGAGGATCACATGAGGTAAGTGTTACAAGGGACTCAGCACACAGCCTGCAATGTGGTCAGAGTGCAGTGGAGATTGGCCGCCGCCACTGCGGGGAGGTTGTTGTCATGGGTTCTGCTTGGTTATTGCATTTCTCTGCTTTAATCTCCACATGGCTGGGTTAGAAGGGCCATTTCCAGGGCCTTCCCAAACTGAGGGCCTCCATCCTCAGGTGGTCCTCTCCCTGACCCAGTGCTGTTCTCTGCAATGACAGATCACAAGAATCTCCTTGTCTGGTGGACTCACCAAGAACAAGCCCCGCCCCAGGTAGAGGTACCTGACTCAGGTACCCTGTAGTCCCGTCCTTCCGAGCACCAAAGAATCCCAGGCTTGCCTGTCCAGCCACTCCACAGCAGTAGGGCCTTGGAGCTTTTACCTTGACAACAATAAGCCCATTTGTGACTTTTTTTTTTTTTTTTTTTGACAGTCTCACTTTGTCCTCAGGCTGGAGTGCAGTGGCGCGATCTAGGCTCTCTGCAACCTCTGCCTCCCGGGTTCAGGTGATTCTCCTGCCCCAGCCTCCCAAGTAGCTGGGATTACGGGCGCCCACCACCACACCCAGCTAATTTTTGTATTTTTAGTAGAGACGGAGTTTCACCATGTTGGCCAGGATGGTCTTGATCTCCTGACCTTGTGATCTGCCTGCCTCGGCCTCCCAAAGTGCTAGTGCTGGGATTGCAGGTGTGAGCCACCGCACCCAGCCATGTGACTTTTTGAAGATAATAAATGGTAGGATTTTGATGACTAAGATTTCTTTCCTGACTAGGGCCATATTCCTATTGGAGTTCTGAGGTTAAAACTCCAAATGTGCAGGACTTTTGGTTCAACTTCAACGTGACATAACAGCAACAACCTGGATTTTAGAATATTCATGTCCCTGTATCTAGGCCAAAGATTTTTGGTTCTAGGGAGAGTGGCTTGGCTGCCCTTTTGAGAATCAGCCTTGGAAGAGAAACTCCAGAGCTGCTTGACTCCTATACCGATGATCCTCTCTCCGTGCCTGCCTTGCTCCACAGCCTGCTGGGACCTTTGGTCTCAGGCTCATAGCCTGCCTCTCAGCGTGTCCACTGTCCACTTAGACATGTAGCCTTTTTGAGATGATCTCTTATTTTTTGTTGCACAGACTCCTTAGTAGAGATAATTATTTTAGGAAAACTGGGAGGAATGGGGTGGGGAACTACTTGTTTCTCTGCCTGGGGGGCCAGTTTCATAGACCATAGCACAGTCAGTTCCTCTCGCTGCTGTTTAATGTTCTTAAGAGAGATGTTCTGTCTTGAGTTTTGGAAAAGTCTAAATCAGAGATCTATGTTTTAGCTTTACAAAACAAAATCAGTTGCTAGAAACGAATTCCTGTCTGGGTGCACTGGCTCACGCCTGTAGTTCCCATTCTTTGGGAGGCAGAGGCGGAAGGATTGCTTGAGGCCAGGAGTTCCAGACCAGCCTGGGCAACAAACAAGACCCTGTCTCTACAAAAACAAAACAAAACAAAAATAATTCCTAACCACTCTTGGGCCTTAATAATGCCCAGCAGTGGTTGAGCATTAATAATAGTTGGGCCTTAATAATAGTCCTATCTTTACATATTGGACTTTAAAAAATAATAAACATGAAGATAATTCAAGAACTTGGGGAAGATTTCCTTGTCCTTAAATGTTTAAATAGTTCCTTGAATGCTCGGGGCCACTGACCATTGCTAATTGGTTTATCATCATCAATCTTGCAGTTTATTGTCACTCCCCTGTACTAAGATGAATCATATCTTCTCCAAACTCATGTCCACCGGAACCTATGAACCAGCTTCCTTATTTAAAAGGGTTTCTCATGCTACACGAGGAGCAGATGGACTTTGGGCTGTATTGACAATATCACTTAGGAATAATATAAGATCGCCTTTGGCTATAGTGACATTTCTTGACCTTTGCTTCAAAGGACTGGGATAGGCTACACGAGCTCAGGACTGGCTCGCTGGTTATTGGCATTTATACAGAAGTTGCACCTCAATCCTCTACCATAAACATGGCCCTTTGGTGAGTCAGAGAACAGCTTCCTGAAAGGGTAAGACAGTGGTAGGTTCTGACACACCTTGTCATTTTGATCCTCCTGGAACGATTTGCTGTCATTCCAGAAGCTCTGCATCCCCATCACAGAAGAGAGAAATAAACATTTCTGATGCCCCCTCTTCTGGCTGGATAGAAGCCCAAGGCTCTGACCCAGGTCAGGGCCTGGGAACTGAGACTGAGTACTGCAGTTAGTGGGGCTGGAGGGGAGACCAAAAGAGGACTGAAGTCTGAGTCCCAGGAAAGTGTAGACTTGGGAAGCTCATAGCATCCACAGCATTATGTTTAAGGCCTGGGTGGAAGCAAAGGTTCACATCAAGCAGGATGGCAGACTGGGGAGAACTTTCTTGCAGAGAGAACTCTCCACACACAAAAGCCCTGTGGAAGAGTCTAGGGATGAGATGGGGGGGCTAGCTGCCAACAGACAGCTAGGGCAGTCCTTATAGAATATGACATGGTTTAGCACCAGAACTTAGGAATGATCTTGACAGACAAGAGGGTTTCAGGGTGTCTAAAAGCGGGACCAAAGCAAAAGGCAGCCAGATGCAGTGACTTGTGTCTGTGATCCCAGAACTTTGGGAGGCAGAGGTGGGAGGATCAATTGAGCCCATGAATTCAAGACCCGCATGGGCAACATGGCGAAATTCTGTCTCTACAAAAAAATACAAAAAGTTAGCCAGTGTGGTGGTAGATGCCTGCAGTCCCAGCTACTCTGGAGGCTGAGGTGGGAGGATCACTTGAAACCAGGAGGTAGAGGCTGCAGTGAGCCGTGATTGCACCACTGCACTCTAGCCTGGGCAACAGAGTGCCCTGTCTTGAAAAAGAAAAAGAAAAAGAAAAAGAAAAGAAAGCCCTGAAAGGGCTGTCTGGGAGACAGAAGGTATTGGAGACAAATACAGTCTGAGCCTCGTTGGTGGCAATCACAGTCTTTAATTATTAATTGTCATATTTCTGATTTGTTAGCAAGTGCCAGCTTGTAGGCTGGTTGAAGTACAGAACTCAGAGGGAAAAAGAAATTAATGTTAGCTTTCTGGAAAGCAGCCCCTCTCTGACACCATCAAACACTTCTTTGTTTCCCTTCAACTTGGAACTCTTCAAACACCAGGGGTTGTGAGGGTTTGGCCATTCTTTTATCTTAGGTCCATGTGAGTGACAGAAATGGTGGGGCCTGGGAATGATCTCCCTCCTTTACATTTTCTCTTCTCCCTCCTCCTCCTTACAGAGGGGCAGGGGCTCTTGTAGAGAGATCCCTGGCCCGGGAGAGAAGACACCAAATCTAGTTTATCTCACTGGGGGCCTTTGAGAAAAATGCTTCAGGGCTGGGTGCAGTGGTTCATGCCTGTAATCCCAGCACTTTGAGAGGCTAAAGTGGGCGGATCACTTGAGGCCAGGAGTTCGAGCAGTCTGGTCAACATGGTGAAACCCTGTCGCTACAAAAAAAAAAAAAAAAAAAAAAAAAGCCAGGTGTTGTGGCCCACATCTGTAGTCCCAACTACTTGGGAGACTGAGGCACGAGAATCGCTTGAACCTGGAAGGCAGAGGTTTCAGTGAGCCGAGATTGTGTCACTGCATTCCAGTCTGGGTGACACAGTGAGGCTATGTCTCAAAAAAAATAGAAAAGAAAAAAAGAGGCCAGGCATGGTGGCTCACGGCTGTAATCCCAGCACTTTGGGAGACTGAGGCGGGCAGATCACGAGGTCAGGAGATCGAGACCATCCTGGCTAACACAGTGAAACGCTGTCTCTACTAGAAATACAAAAAATTAGCCAGGCATGGTGGCGGGCGCCTGTAGTCCCAACTACTTGGGAGGCTGAGGCAGGAGAATGGTGTCAACCCGAGAGGCGGAGGTTGCAGTGAGCTAAGATCGTGCCACTGCACTCCAGCCTGGGCAACAGAGCGAAACTCCATCTCAAAAAAAAAAAAAAAAAAAAAAGAAAGAAAAATGCTTCACTCTTCCAAACCCTAATTTTCTCATGTGTGAAATGGTAAGAATGTGGGTTTATAATTACCTGTATGTACGCTCATCATACATGACCCCTGAGGCTTTAGGACTCGAGAAATTTTATGACCTCTCCCAACAGGGGCAGAGGTGAGCACACCTGGTGAAAAGTTAAGACTCAGTGAGTATAAATACACCAAGAGGAACTGTGGCTTCTTTCAGTGGTGTCCTCAGAAAGGCTGTGAGCGGTGTTGGTGGCATACCTGTCACAGCATCTAGCAGAGCGCCTGAATTCTGTACGTATTCAAATACATCTTTTGATGGAAGGAAAGAAGAAGAGAGAAAGGATGGAGGGAGAAATGGAGTGGAGGGAAACTTCTGTTGACATCCCATGATAAGGGTGCAGAGGGGCGTTACACGTCTGTCCTTTCTGCAATCAGCTCTCCCACCCCGTCCCTCTTCCTTCAAGGGACCTGTGAGGACTTCTATTCTTCTCCATATCTGAGGTTCTCTCAACAGAAAGAAGTTGCAAGTGGGACCTCCTCACGCTGCCCTCATCCCCAGTAGGAACAATTAGGCCAGGCTTCGATGTCACTGAGTAGGGGACCAGCACACCTCTGAGGACAGTAGGAAAAACCTAGGCAGGTGTTAGAGCAGGCAACGGGGTCCCCAGGAGCTGAGGGCCCCAGGATCGACATGATTCTGAAGGTGATTGTCATGGGTGCAGGAGGCAGGAGGCAACCCCATCTAGGCTTCCTGGGGGCCTTCCTGAGCCTCGGTGGCCATAGTGCTGGACTGGAGCAGGAAGTCTTTGTAGGCCATCTCAGCTTCCTCCTTGGATGACTAAGGCACAAGAGGAGAAGAGTCAGTGTGGGGGGCACTGGCTCAGTGGGTGGAGTCGGGGGAGGGGAAGTACTCAATGTCCTGAATTCATGATCTTGGTCCAAGCAACACAAGCCTGTGGGGCCCACTGTTCTCATCCCAGCCCCCATGTTCACCAAACAGGACGCATTTTGAGAAATGGAAAGTTGCAGCCTCTAAAAATATCTCCTTCTGTCTCACTACCTCCTTCTGACACGTGGAGTGGAACCGCCTCTGTTGCCCGGGCCTGTCCCCGGAAGCTGCCCACACAGTCCACGGGCAAGGTGGCCTAGGCTGGGGTCAACCACGGTGGTGTATGTTTTTCTTTCTCTACTAGCCCAGAGAGGTAGTTTTTTGGCACCACAGAGTTAAAGGGGAAGGCTGTCTCCACGAATAACTTGTTCTAACTTTGCTAAATGCCAGAGATGTTTCAAGAAAAAGTAGATATGATAAAAACAACCACAACAACAAAAACTATCACCTCGGGATTAGAGGCACGAGATGTTATTTTTCTGGGTCCCCTGAGTCCTAGGGAAGATTGCGGGGATGGTATATGGCACCCAAAGGCAGGAGTTGCCTCTGCTGGGGCTTCAAGAGAAGTGAGCAGGGGCTTCTAGCCTCAAACTGCCCACAGCGAGCAAATGTCTCCTAGGACCAGGCAAAAAGCTGGTCCTGAGCAAACCCTTAAGGAAGGATGGGTGGCCTGAGGTCCTTGGGTCCCCCAACCCAGGAAGAGCATCCATTAATCACCAGGATTTGGCATTGGAGCTTTCCATCTTTTATGTACCTGCTTTTCTCATCTCCCGGCCTGCCTCCCTCTTGCCATTTTACAGCCTAATCATATAGCTCACCTCCTTCCTGGGTCTTATCCACATCAGCATCCCACCACCAGTAAGATACAGTTCTTCCTCAAAAAGTCCTGAGGACTCCTAAGGACTATTTATACCATCCTCCCTATTTTGGGATCAGCCCCCATATTAAGGTAGTTCTTCCTGAAGTCTCACTGCAGCCCCTCATGCTGCATTTCCTTGGCACATAGTGGGGCTTCCTTCTTCCTCCTCACCCTTTTTGCCTTCTTGGGTTCTTTGGTCTCCGTGGTGCTCTCAGGGGTGGCAACAAACTCTGTGAAGAAAGAGGGTAGGTGAGCCCTTACTAGCCTCCTTTTCCCAACCCAGATGTGGGGCCAATTCTTGCTCTCCCTAGGGGCTGTGCATTCCCTTGAGTGAGGGTCATACCATCTTTTCCTCCGAGGGATGTCTCCTGAGTGATCGAAGAGGCTCCCATATTGTCATTGGCTCCAAATTCCCTGGAGTTCTCGAAGTCTGACATGCTAATGTCTGTCCTGTAGCTTCTGATTGAAACTCGGTCTGTCCAGGAGGAAGAGGAGTTGGTGTAGGGACAGGGGCTGGGACCTAGAAGGCCAGGCTGGGCTGCTTGTCTCTAGGCAGATCCACTGTAGCCCTGCAGGACAGCTGAGGTGGTGCACCTCTGACTATGACCCAGGGGGATGGGGAGGGAGTCTCCTCCCCAGTCCCTTTTCCTGGGTAATCAGGACTTGGTAATCCCTGATCTTTGTTTGTCACTCTGGGATCTTTCAATGAACAATATCTCCTTTGGTCCTCACATCAGCTCTGTGAGGTAGTGATTATCATCCTTGTCTTGAGCCATGAGGAAACTGAGGCATGGCATAAGGATGGCCCAATGTCACACAGCTCATTAGTTATCCAATTAGTCCAAGCCCAAGGTCTCCTGAAACCCAGTCTTCTCTTCCTGGCAGCCCTGCCTCTGAACCTAGACCCTGGGTAATTGCAGATGATTTTCCAGAGTTAGTATTTGGACAGCAGCTCCGAATTTAAGTTTCGAGTATGTGTGGGTTTATCTTTCCCCATCCTGCTTTCTCAGGATCCTTTGTTTTAGCCCGTGAAAAAGGAGATACAATGGCAGCTTCCTCTATGGGTAGATGATTCAGGACTGAGGGCTGGGGTTGGAGGTGGAGGCAGGGAGTATCCCAGGGACTCACCGACGTTCTTCCTGTGCCGGGCTCTGGCCACCCCCACAACCACGGCTCCCAGTGCCAGCACCAGGCCCAGGGGCACCAGAGTGGAGACCAGCGCTTTGGAGCTCCCACCTTGTTCCTCAGAGCTGGAAGAAGGCTTAAGTTAGTTCATCCCTGGAAAGGAGATCTGGGGGCCCGAGGATGTGCTGCCAAGGTTGACTCGGCTACTTTGTCCTCCCAGGTTTATCCACCCCATCCTGCTGATGCAGCTCCCTAGCTCTGTTCTTCTAAGAAGCCTTCCCAGACTGGCAAAGGCAAGCACTGGGCCTTGTTGCATCCCAGGCCCGGAAGACTGAACTGACTTGTAAACACCTCCTCAGCCGTGGGAGAAGGGCAGAGGGTACTATGGGACCCTCCCACTTATTGTATAAGCAGAGGTAGTAAGGGCTGCCCCAGTGCTCAAGAGACAGACAGGCTTTCCTCCTTGGACCTGGTGGCCCAGCCTCAGGTGCTCAGCTCTGGGGTGTTCGAGTGGGGAGCCTTGAATCCTTCCTCACCTGCTGGAATCCACAGATGCTCTGCTCCCACCGGCTTGATCTCCCGTATCTGCCACGACCTTTTCCTCTGCAAAAAGCCTGGGATCCTGAATGGCTTTGTTTTCAATCTCCCGGACACCAGAATCTAGCACCTTCTCATCAGGAGCAGCGTCCGCCTTCGCTGGGCTGACATCGCGGGACCCTGCCGCAGGGAAGAGTGGGGCCTGGGTTGTGATTTTTTCTCTATGCTCTTACTCCTCGAGGTGAAGGAGCCTGGGGAGACTTCATGAGGAATCACAGGGTCAGGGTTCAATCTCAAGGCTGTTGGGGTAGGACCCAGGATGGCATTAGAAACAGAGCTGTGATGGCCTTCTTCAGCTGTCACAGATGATCTCTGCCCCATTACTACCAAACGTATGGTGGGGACCTTCAAGCCTTTGTGTCATAGATCAGCTGTGCATAAAGGCTGACCTATCATTAAGGCTGACGCATCACTTACGCTGGGGAGATTTTCAAGGCTCTGAGACGCTGGCTCCAGGCTTCCTGACTGCCCAACTGGGTGCGATAGTGCTGCCCCCTGGAGGTAGCCTGGCGAAGGGCCCCTCAGTGAGTCCCAACAGCAGGGTCCACACAATAGGATTTCTTGAGGGACTACGAAATACCCTCATTAGGGCTGAAACATTTCATGTGAAATTTTAAAAGAGGACTTGAAATGCAAATTTACTAGATGTTTCCTAATTTTCTTGATCAGACCTTGTAAACGAAGGTACCCGGCCCTCTTTTGAGGGCAAGCTTTGGCAGGGGGAAGGGAGATGAACATATTGTATATGACAGTGATGTATGCATATTATTCTTCTATACAGAGAAGAATATTTCCAGATAGAGAAGAGACTTCAATCTGGGTTGAAGTGGCAACTATGGGACTTGTCTTTTTTTTTTTTGAAATGGAACCTAGCTCTGTTGTCCAGGCTAGAGTGCGGTGGCACCATCTCATTCACTGCAACCCCCACCTCCTGGGTTCAAGCAATTCTCATGCCTCAGCTATCCAGATAGCTGGGATTACACCACCATACTCAGCTAATTTTTGTATTTTTAGTTGAGACGAGTTTTCTCCATGTCGGCCAGGCTGGTGTTGAACTCCTGGCCTCAAGTGATCTGCCTACCTTGGCCTCCCAAAGTGCTGGGATTACAGGTGTGAGCCACCACATTCAGCTGGGAGTTGTCTTAATGCCGAGGTTAAATTGCAAACCCACTATTTTTATTTAGTTGGTATGTTTATTTGAGATGTCCCTTTTGAAAGGCTTAATGAGGCTATATAGGACCTAAATGTCCCCTCCCTTCCCGTCCTCCACTTTCAGCCTCTTACAGCCAAACATACGGGCCAGCACTGATTGAGAAGCTCTTAGGCAGGGGCCTTCAGGAAGTCCTGCCTCTGGGTCTGAGGGGCGCAGGCCCTGCCCTTGGAGACTCACCTGCTACCTTCTTCTCTTCAACTGCCACATAGACAGCTGCAGTCTCTCCATAGAAGTGGCCCTGCTTCACTCCACACCAGTACCAGCCCTCGTCTGCCCTGGTCACTGGGTTCAGGGTTAGGGAGACAAGCCGGCTGTTCTCGTCACAGTTCACGAAGGCCTCGCTGGGGCCTTCGTCTTGGCTGGGCAGGGTCTGGCAGCCTGTGTTACTCCACTTGCACCAGTATTTCTCATACGAGGAGAATTTGCATGGGAAGTGGCAGGGGATGTTGAGAGTCTCTCCCAGCACAGCCGTGACATTCCCTGGTACCTTGAGGTTTGGTTCTCCTGGAGGAGGGAGGGAGGTAGAAATAAGCACAGAAGTTGGTACTTGGAGATGCTGCAGGAAAGTGACTCTGGTGTCACTGTCCACTTGTCATATATATGTATGTATGTATGTATCTCAACATTTTTCCTTTTTTTTTTTTTTTTTTTTTTTTTGAGACAGGGTCTCTCTCTGTCACCCAGGCTGGAGGGTAGTGGTGCAATCATAGCTCACTGCAGCCTCCGTCTCCTGGGCTCAAGCGATCTTCCTGTCTTGGCCTCCCAAGGTGCTGGGATTACAGGCATGTACCACCATGCTCAGTCTACATTTCCTCTTTGTATAGCATTAGAAATAAGTATGTTATTCTGACTACATAAGAAATGTAATTGTGTGCCTAGGTAATAATTATTATTGATGAGCACCATGATCAATCCAGAGTCTACGATAACCCATAGATCTTTGCACATGGACTTCAGTTTGCTTTCCTCACTCTTCCTTCTCTTCTAGACTCCATACAAAGAGGTATCTGCAATCCTCAACTTCAGCTGATGCCTGCACACTGCGAAAGAAGCCCATGTTCTTGAGAGTAGGAGGTGCCATGTATGGTAATTCAGAGTGTAGGGTGCGTGTTACAGATATGAAAATGTGACCTCTGAATAGGTGGGCTCCCTCCTGAGGTCTGGCCCATCAGGGTGGAGGTGGGTGAAAAAGGAGGAAGAGTGGCTGGGGATGCTGCTGCTGGCTGGAGAGGTCTTAGAGCTTTCTCCCTTCCTGTTCAACTCTTACCTTCGATAATCTTGATCTCCACGGTGGTCCTCCAGCGAGTATCGCCGTTGGTCAGACACCAGTAGAAGCCGGCGTCCTGGGTGGTGAGCTGGTTGAGGATGACAGTGAAGGTGCCGTTGCCTGGCTCCTGGAGCAGGGCGAGGCGGCCCTCGTACTGCTCCTGAACCAGCCCCTGGCTCTCCACCAGCAGGGGGCAGCGGCCATTCTGGGCCCCTTCCCAGAGACACCAGTACTTGAGGCTTTTGCTTTCCTTAGGGTTGTAGGGGCAGAGCACCGCCACAGAGCCTCCTGCCACCCCCTTCACCACAGTGGGGCTGCGGGGAATCGTGGACTCTGAAAGCACAGACAGAGATGGGATGGAAGGATGGCCACGCAGGAAGAGCCTTGCGTGGCCTGAGAAGCCTTCTTCCCAGGGTCTCACCCAGGATGGGGAGTGAAGTTTACACGAATCACCTTACCCTCCTCAGAAAATGAAAAGGAACTTTCCTAATGTCACAGAGCCTGCAGCTGGAGCCACCAGGGCCAGACTCCAGGGACATGGAGTCTCCCCGTCAACCTGGACATGTTGTTCTTTTCCTCCACATTATTCTGAGCAGAGAATGGAAGGAGTTGAAGGAGAGAATATCAGCTCTTCTTCTTTGGCTTCTTACAAACTCTCCCTCTGTATAAGGTTTTGTCTGTTTTGTACACTAATAAGGGTATTCCACAAAAGTGGCCAAATGGGATTATGTCCAAATCAAGAAAATATATTTAGAAAGGTATTATGTAAAATATAAAGTATGTAGCAAAGGTGAGCTTAATTGTTGGGGCCCCAAGAGGCATCTCAAAGACGATAGCCATTGTCCAGGCAGCTAAAGCTGAGGTCCAGAGAGAACCAGGTGACCAAAGATGCAGGGGGTCCTGGTGAGGACCCCAAGCTGGACATGAACATGGCGTGCAGGGAACATAAGCCCCTTTAAAAAAAAAAGTCACAAGCACAGATACTTGGAACTGCAAGTACTGGTTTGCTGCTTCTCGCGAGGGCAACTCTATGCAGGGTGCTCTGGGGTGAGACAGAGCTGGGATTTAATTCTTTCACTATGCTGATGGCTCACTAGAGTAGGGCTGAGTGGGCCAGACGGTGCTGAACTTCACAAATAACCCTACAAAATGTGGGAGTGAAACATTTAGAAGCTGGGGCACTCCTGGGAACGCATTGATACCAAGATTAGCCAATCCTTTTTCCATCTGAAGGTGAGGGATGAGGCACCCCTCTTGTTCAGGGGTCAGGGGAGGGGACAGAGGACCCCTGCAGAGCCTGCCACAGCCCTCAAACACAGTCTATAAGTCCTGCCTCAATCAAGAGCTTTACTCACCTCTTACTTGTTAAGCAGGGATAGCCATCAAAAGGACTTTGATAACAGAAGAGTAATTAGGAGCTGCCACCAGGCAGAGGCTGCTTTTTCTCGCTGTCCTGTGCAGCAGCCCACACAGCCTCCACTTCGGGGCTGGTCAGTGAGTGGATGCTATTGGCTGATTGATGACTATTGATAAATAGACTCAGAGGGAGCTGAGCTTGGCTCTCACCTGCAAGACTGCCCCACCTCCTCCCTCTCCTTCTCTAGGGCCTTACCCTCATTGACGAAGAGTTGCCAGGCCTGGATGGGCCAGCCTTCCTGCAGCTGACCATCCGAGTGGGCTCCACACAGGTAGCGCCCTTCATCCTCCTTCCTCAGGCCCGTGATCACCACACTGAATGAGCCATCCTTGTCCTGGGGGTTGAGCAGGATCCTGCCCTCAAAGGCTGAGTCCCTCTGCCCCAGTGTGTTGATGACCACGTCACAGGTTTCCCTACTGTTCACTCGGCACAGAAATTTGGCCACATTTGCCACCTCAAGGCCCAGGGCACAGTGGAAGGTCACTGAGCCTCTCAGGTCTTCATAAACCAGTTCGGGCTCGGGCTTTAGCACTTGGAGGTCAGCATTCTTCTCATCACGATTGGAACCATCCCCGGCCTGGCAGAGATACAGTCCATGATCGCTGAGCCTGAGTCGGTCGATGACAACGGTGAAAATTAACTGGCCAGTACCTGGAATACGAAGGCGTATTCTGCCCTGATAGTTGGGATTCACATAACTTCTGGAGTCAATGACCAGCACAGAGCTCTGGCCTATCTTCTTGTACAAGGCCTTCGTCTTCGGAGCATTCTCAGTCTTGAAAGGGCATTTGATGGTCACCGTTCTGCCCACGTCCACTGTGTAGACTTCAGTGTCATTTGAGAGCTCAGGACCTGCAGGATGAGGGGTGCAGGGTAGGGGGCGGGCAAACTGTGATTCTACTTTCTTGCAACATAGGACTATTTGCTATTCCTAATTAGGGTGTGGGTGGACTTATAACCTGGAATGCCCTCCTTCCCAGAGGAACTCTGTCAGAATATGTGTTCCAAGGCCCAGCTTGACGGCCGTCTCCTCCATGAAACCTTCCCCAAGCTGACAGTAATCTCTCCCTGCCCTATGCTTTCTTGATACATCTGCATCGCTTATTACATCCAATCTGGTGTATGGTTAATTATGTTCTCCATGGACTGGAAGTACCTTGAAGGCAGTAGCATGTTTTTCTCATGTTTGACCCCTCTGCTGTGACAAGCACAATGCCTCTGTGTAGTAGGTGGCCAAATTAATGTGTGTTGAAATGAACAGAACGAATGTAAATGCAGGGTGATGGATTTCAACGCATACAATAGAAGTTTCCAAAAATTACAACAGTGTAAATGTGAAATGGGCTGTCTCGAGGAGCAGTGAGTTTCTGCTAAAGCGCTTAATCAGAGGCTGCATACCCACCATCGGCACGTTCTTCTAAGCGTCCGGACAGGGTGAACTCTAAGCCCTCTTCACCTCTTAAGATTCTGTGGTTTCGAATCTCCATCCCCACCTGAATGACCTCCTCATTTAGTCCACAGACAATAGTATGTATATTCCAAAGGAGCAGAACATGTCTTCGGGAGTCCCCCTGAATTTCTTTCCTCTGTAAGACCTCTCTTTTGAGTTGTCCTTGACTATCTAAAATGGCCTCATTGTTAAACCCTTGTCAGAAAGAACTTTTCTTTTTTTCTCTTTCTCCAACTAGAATAGGCTTGTTAGCAACCCATCCTTTCAGGATCTTGGTCTTTGGTCAAGAACTAATAATCTAGTATATCCTGATAATACTGAAAGACTAAGGGTTCCTGGGTTAAAAAAATATATATACATTTTACAAGAAGCCTTTTGGCAGCCCAAACCTTGGTGGAAAGTTGCATTAATGATAGGAATTTAAGGATCCCTGTAAATCTCTCCCTGCCTTTTCTATCTCCTTAGCCTGATGTCAGATTTCCCTTTCTACCTGTAGCAAACACGAGAAAATTTGTCCTCCTGATACCCTTCTAAGCTGGGGTCTCCAGAAAGCCTAAAATGTTATAGGCCACCAAGTCCTAGAAGGGTTCACTTATCACCCCCAAGTAGGCCCTATCTGTCTCCTCCTCCTGTTCTAAGAAGTCTTTGCCTGGGTAGAGGGGAGCCTTCTGACCCCCGGCCGGGCTACGCATCCTTGTCAGGAAGTTCCTCCTCCAGCCCTCCATGCACCTTAGAGAATTCCCTCTAACATTCTCCCAGAAACCCAAGGAGCCTGGATCCTTACCCTGGCTGACCTCCAGGCTGACATCAAAGGACAGGCCTCGGCTGTTGATGCCCAGGCCACACTTGTAGTGCCCGGAGTCATCCCGGCTCAGCTGGGCAATGTTGACCACAAATGTGCCGTTCTCCGGGAAGTTGGTCAGGTTAGCCCTGCCTGCATAGTTGCTGGAGACGTAGCCCTCTGAGGAGACGAGGGTTATGCAGCGGCCACTGGCTCCCTTCCGGCACCAGTACTTCCGGGTGTGCCGGTTGACAGAGGTGGGTGGGTAGTAGCACTTGATGGACACTGAGTTACCTTCCACACTACTCACCTCCTGGGGACCAAATATGGGACTCTTCGTGGAGATGGCTGTGGGTACAGAAGAGAGAGGTTTTCTGAGGCCCTTGGGAGGTACAGCCTGTTCCAGATAATCCACTATGAGGAGATGTAGTTTTCTACCTGACACATAGGCCCTCTGTTGATAATTTATCATATATTACAGCTGGAAAATTGCTGAGATTAAAGTGACTGTTTTAATCACGATTAAATTCTAATTGTAATTCATTAATGATAACCATTTCAAGAACAAGGGAATGACAAATTTATGATATTCCTTGTTTTTTATTTTATACATATATATTTTTTGAGACAAAGTCTCACTCTGTCACCCAAGCTGGTGTGCAGTGGCACGATCTTGGCTCAGTGCAACCTCCACTTCCCAGGTTCAAGTGATTCTCATGCCACAGGCTCCTGAGTAGCTGGGACTACAGGCACATGCTGGCAAATTTTGGTTTCTATTTAGTAGAGACAAGGTTTCTCCATGTTGGCCAGGCTGGTCTTGAACTACTGACCTCAAGCAATCCACCCGCCTCGGCCTGCCAAAGTGCTGGCATTACAGCGGTGAGCTAGCATCCAGCCATCCTTTGTTTTTTCAAACAATAACACCACTTTCGTAAGGTGTTACAAGTTTGCACTTGCCATGTGTTATTTCCTTATATTTCTAAAAACACTTTGTAGATGATTTTCTTGTCTTTTTTTTCCCCCAGATAAAAATATTGAGAGCCAGGAAGGATAAGTGATTTCCCTCAGATTTCACAGCGGGTCATAGAGATGCTTGGTTGAAGTTAAGGTCTTTGTTATTCTCAAATAAGATCTTTCACAGACCCCTGGCCTTGAGATTAGGAAGTGCCATTCCTGTCCCTGATTTCCAACTCTCACAGACATGGTCTCTGTATGACTCTTCCTCAAGGGAGTGCCAACTTTGAGAGGGACATCCCTGGGGATGAGTCTGATTTTAGTGTCCCCAGGGAGGTGAACCCTGGAGTCGGGCAGGCTGGAGGGGTAGAGCTTGGGGAGTAGGGACCTGGCAGACATACCTGGGAAGACCGCCAGCAGGCAGGTGAGCACGAAGAGCAGCATTGCTGGTGTGTCCTGAGCGCCGCACCACTCAGGCCGCCTTCTCGTGTGCAATGCTGAAAACAATAATCACAAGGAGATGAAGCTCCCCTTGTCTTCCAAGACTGTTGACCTTAGAGATTCTGTGACATCTGTTTGACTTTGTATCTCCAGCAACTGACATAAATCCTGTTGAATGAATCAGTGCCTCCACCTTTTCTATAACAACTCGAAGTCTTATCATCCTTCAACACTTACATTTCCTTAATAGCTATAAGTAGCTTTTGTCTTCTCAACTAAGCTGCAAGCTCCTTTGGGATAGAGATATTGTGTCATTTGTTCTGTTTCCCTGCCCATGAGACACAGTCCCAGGCACGCTGTAAGATCTCAGGAACGGCTTGCTGGGTGATTGGTTCCTACCAATATGTGGCCCCATCTTTCTGTTTCAGCTGCCCTCCCTACATTCCTGACATTCCTGGGAGGTGAAGCAGGCTGACATATTTCACGGTGTGTTCAGATGAGGAAACTGAGACCCACAGAGGAGGTGTCATGATTATTCAGGTTGTAAATGTAATTATGATGGTCCTAACCCCATTGATTGCACCCTTATTCTGTCTCAGGCACTGTGTTGAATAATTTATGTGTATTATCTCATATGGTCTTGATATCAGCCCTACAAGGTTAGTATTCTTATTCACATTCACATGGGAGGAAATGAAGGCTTAAAGGTTAAGTAGTTTGCTCAAGGGCACACAGGGGTTAAGTGTGTGGGGGTACACAGAATGGGGGTGGGGAAGATTTAGGCCCATCTTTGTCTGACTGCAAAGTCCATGTGCTTAACCTCTCCACTGCTGTATGGCACCCCAAATACAAGAGCATGCTTTTACCTTATGCTTATTTGTGTTATTTGTAGAGACCCTGTTGCTTATGAAAGCACTATCATTTACATTATTTCATTTGAGCTTTGTATGTTCCCTTGAAATAAGACAGAGAGGTATAATCACAACCATTTTATGGATAAAACATTGAGATCTTGAGATGCTGAATGATAGGCTTGTGTTTTCCCAGCAACTTGGTTATGGAATTGGGGTTTAAAAACTTAGGTGGTAGGGTCTTTGTAATCCTGCCCGGTAAGACCTGGCAGACAAAGATGAAGAATCAAAGATAAGACCACTCAGATGGAGCAGCCCGTGTGGACTTTGTCACCACTGTGGACAAAGCCCAGGGCTGAGGAGAGCTGAGGGTCCCAGGGGCCTGCCTGACAGCAGCTGTCATCAAGGCCCCAACTACAGCCTAGAGGAGGAGAGAGGAGTTCCCACTTTCCCAGAGTTTGACAGACTTTAAACTTTGGAGTTATCTTGACAAAGAGAGTGTTAAATGATCGTAATTTGGGCAGTAATGAGTGCCATAAAGATAAGGATGCTGTAAGCAGGAGGAAGCTAGGCATTATCTCCCAGACCTCCCTCACCACCCTGGCCCTTGCTCCTGCTCCCAGACTCCCTTCAGCTTGAGCCAAAGGCAATAGAGTTGTTTATCTTGGTTATTTCTTTGTTGCAGGGGAATTTCCCAGCAAGGAACCTTTTATTTCCTTGTGAATATAAAGGTATTTTGTTTCTGCAGTTCTTTGGAAGAGTAAGGGGAGGGAGTGGGAACAGATATGGGTGTCAGATGGCAACATCGAGGCTCTCTTGAGTCCAGTTAATTGCCCCAGACCTTTCTTACCAGGTCAATGATTAATCCCTGGAGTGGGGCCTTAGCCAAATACCAGTCAGCTCCAATGTGAAAGCAATCAGGGGACGTTGGCTGGGGTGTCATCACCTGCGTAAGCACTGCAAGCTGCCATGGGAGATGCTCCCAGGTGGGAGCAGCTTTCAGGAGGCCAGGAAGTCTCGGCAACAGTTGGGATGGGCTGGCTGCAAAGACCTGAGAGAGCTACCATTTGCTACTTGTGCTGGCACAGGGTGGGTGCTGGCATAGGTGGGAGGACAAAATGCTGCCTGCTTTTAAGAACCCACACCAGCAGCAGTTGTCCTTGCTTCTTGTTCCTGTCCTCACCTCTAGATAAGCAACTGCCTAATATTTGTGGAAGACAGGAGCGGTCTTCCTACAAGCTGAGCAGCCCTCTTCTGGACTTGGCCTGGGTTGCAGAGAGTCAGATGCCAGCTTCTCCAAGGTGAAGACCCTGACGTCTGTCCCAGACTTCTCATTTTGTGACATGTTTGGGTGACTATGCATGTTCGTGTGGAGAGGGGACATGTGCGTGCACCCATTACCCTCTGCATGGTCTCAAGCCAGGGATGAGAGCATCAGGC
This sequence comes from Chlorocebus sabaeus, assembly GCF_047675955.1. NCBI lineage: Eukaryota > Metazoa > Chordata > Mammalia > Primates > Cercopithecidae > Chlorocebus > Chlorocebus sabaeus. Next base: position 22,555,991 of record NC_132928.1, on the reverse strand, counting down.
ATGCACAGGCAGGTCAGGCAGATGGCAACATCGGCGGGATGCACACAGTCCAGTCCTAGACGGGATGATTGGCAGGAGAGGATACCCCTGCTCGCAGGAACAGGAGCTCTTCTTTGCCCAAAGCTAAAACTTGAAGCACAATTTCTCTAGTAACAGTTGGAAGGATCCCGAGCTTTCAGAATCATTAGAGACCCCTTCCTCTCAAAACCAGAGACTTTCTTCCAAACCTGGGGGATTCAAATCTCAGGGAGACCCATCCCACTGGGTGGCTGGGGCTGGATTTAAAGGATTTGCTTAAGGAAGGAAGAAAAAGAACATAATGTTGGGCACCCGCTTTGTGCCAAATGCTTTGCTATGTTCTTTTCTTGTATGACTTCATCCATCAGCACAACAACCCAAGAGATAGATGTTGTTATCCTCATGACGCAGGTCGGAAATGTAAGGGTTATGGGGATTCTTGACCCCAAGACTCACAGCAGAATCCGAATTTGAGGTCACTACCCCATTATCACGCTTTAAATGAGCAGAGGGGCCTTCTTTATTGAGTTATATATACATGACATTATGTCATGCATGAGGGCACGTTTTCTGGTCCTTAAACTAGCAGTTGTTTTTTCACTGCTGCAGTTTACTAAGTTAGTGTCCCAACATATTTGTAATATATGGCTCCACAATTGTGGATTGGGGCAGGAGTGTAAGCTGTGCTGAAGAATAGTTTTTCTTTTTATAAAATGTATTTAACAAGCTCCTATTCAGTTAAAGTGACTGCACGTCAGCTCTCATGGTGTGGAGTCCAAACCTTTGTCCATCTAATCTCAGGTTTCCCTCTTTTTCAGAGGAAGAAAGGTCCCCTGGACTTGATATGAGAGTAGAAGTTTGCTTGCTGGGCATCGTTTGAAGATAGAGAGTGAGCTACTTAGGTTGAACCCATGTGGATAAGAGAGGAGACAAGCACTACAGGCTAGGCTAGAAGAACGTACACTGAGTCCTTTCCAGGTGCTTTACATGTGTTAATGTGTTTCATTTTTACAGCCACCCTAGGAGATAGGACAAAATGGGCAACCCCATTTCATGAGTGAGATAATTGAGGCACAGAGAGGTGAGACATTTGCCCAAGGTTGCACAGTTGGTAAGTGACTTAGATGGGATTCTGGATCAAGAGCATAGGCCCTTAGCCACTCTGCTCTACCTCAGAGGGTCTTGCTGTTGAGAGGAAGCAGTGGGAGAGGAAGGAGCAGGATATCCAATCTTAGAGAAGAGAATTTGTTCAGTTCTTTCCTCTCTGCCTTTCACAGAAAAGGCAGTTCTTATAAAGAGATACCTGGGGCCGGGCGTGGTGGCTCACACCTGTAATCCCAGCACTTTGGGAGGCCGAGGTGGGTGGATCACGAGGTCAGGAGTTCAAGACCAGCCTGGCCAACGTGGTAAAACCCTGTCTCTACTAAAAGTGTAAAAATTAGCTGGGTGTGGTGGCACGGGTCTGTAATCCCAGCTACTCGGGAGGCTGAGGCAGGAGAATCGCTTGAACCCAGGAGGTGGAGGCTGCAGTGAGCTGAGATCACGCCACTGCATTCCAGCCTGGGTGACAAAGCAAGACTCCAAACAATTAAAAAATGAAGAGACACCTGGACCCAGGGGTAGGTGCCAACAGAGAAATTTCTTCCTGGAAAATATTAGCTGCTATTTATTTAGCACCTGCCACGTGTAGGATATGTTACATAACCATGTGTATAACCAGGCATGTTGACGCCAAAGCCTCTTTCCACTCCACCATACCGTGTCGAAGCCAGTGGCATTGAGACCCCAGCCCCAGCCCCTCCAGAGAGAGGGCAGACATAGACGAAGGTCTCTGCTGAGCATAGTGCATAGGTATTTTTTTTTTTAACTTGGATAGTTTGCTTTGTAGGTGACATCAAAATGTCCTCATGACCATATCAAAATGGCTGTACCAAAACCTCACTGTTCAAATTTGCTGGTGACTTTACACCACTCGCATAGACTCATGCTGTCTTGGTTTCCTCAACTAGGGAATGGTATCACAAAACCAGCCCTGCCTACCTCCTCGTTTGTATCAGGGGAGAATGAGATGAAGCTGTGAAAGCCCAGGGCAAGTGGGTTTACTAAATGGAAGCCTGTGCGACCCCACTTTTTATCACCTAAAGCCACAGAGGTCTAGAGGCGCTAGGAGATAGGCAGAGAGAGTTGCTTTCCTGACTCCTGGCTCAGTGTTCTTTCTGTTACATTAGCACATCTGGGGCAGAGAGAAGGATGGAGAGAGAATTCCGGATCTGGCTCTGGGAAGACCTACGTCCAGGCACCAGATCCCTAAACCCCTGAAAGTGGCATCTCCTCTCCAGATGTTAAGGGATCTATAATTCTCCTAGTGAAGGGGGAAAGTGATGGCACAAAATAGGAGCAGCTTCAATGGCCCCAGGCACCGTGGCAGTTGCACAAAGGGAACTGGGGGTCGGGGACAGAGCTTGACCAGCTGCTGCCCTTGTGCCGGACGGTCTCACTGCTGGCTTGGGATGCTGTCAGGATGGGCAAAGGGAGGGGAGCCCATGTCTGAGATCTGCTGGCTGCAGAGCCAGGAGGAGCAGCAGGAGTTGAGTATGCTGCCTGTGGGGCTCAGCCCTACCTCACTCAGTGACCCCGTGAGGACCTCATTTTTTCTACCTCTAGGAAGGGCGGGATGATGCGATGACACACACTTATGTCTCCCATGGCAGGAATCTGCTAGAGCAAAGCGAGGTGGAATTGGAAAGGATTTCAGGGGTTCTTGGAAGCCCAGTAAAAGGAGCTGAACATGCCTTTGCCAGAAAGCCACAAGCGGGAAACCTCAAAGACTGGAAGAGGACTTGCTAGGTGCCATACTTTATGAGCATTATCTAATCCCAGGTCTGTCTGGTGTTCAATACATCCTTGATTAATTAAACCAAACTGAAAAATATGAAACAATTCCTATTTCATTCTAGAGGTGACAAAGCTATTTCACACGTATTTTCTCATTTGAACCCACATTGACCCTGAATGATAGGTGTTATTTCTGTCTTTGTTTTATAGATTAAGAAACTGAGGATCAGAGAGGTTAGGTGGCTTGCCTAAGGCCACACAGTTAATCAACTGTGAGGAGTTAGGAAATCCAGGTGCAGACCAAGCTGAAAGAGTGCAGCTACACATGCTGACCACAGCAGTCCCTTCCCACTTGCTGATATTTATCAGAAAAGGATGGGGGGCTTCCACACACTTGTATCCCTACTCATCCCACTGGGATATGCACGCTTACTTCCCAACCACACACAGTCACGGTCTGCCTCCTTGTCCTTCTCACCCCACTATCTGGGAGACTGGGAGTTGGGAATGGAGGGGGTTGCCTGAGCCATCGTCCCGAGCCCTTTCCAGATAGCATCCTGTCTGGGGATCCCAGAGCAGTAACACTTACTTTTAGCCACTTCCTTCTCTCCCGTTGATCTGATTTCAGGGACACAGCCTGCTGGCCAGTTGGTAACCCCTGCCTCTCTAGGAGCTACTGGCAGGGCACTGGACGCTGCTGCCAAAACTGAAACTCTGCTCAGTGTTTGACCCACACCTGGGCTCTTAAAGGGCCACTCTCCCACAGGCACCGTGGCCAGCCAGGGTCACGTGACTTTCACAGATCCCTTGCTTTCCTTTCATTTTAGCTTCCCTGGCTGGCTCCATTTGGTTTCCTTTGACCTTGGGGGAGACTCTATTACTTGGGAATCCTCCATCATTGCAGCTTCAGGATGAGGGACAGAATGTCAAGTGTGAAGATGCTGTTCTGTCACTTTCTAGCTGCAAGACCTTAGGCAAGTCACCTTCCTATTTCTTTTCATCTGGAAAAGAGGGATGGTAATACCAAATCTACAGGTAGAGGATATAGCCAGATATTAGCTGCAAAAAACCCGGCCCAATACTTGATTTGAAGTTGGCATCATCTGACGGGGCACAGGTGGCAGGAGTGGCTCTCGTAATCCTTGGTCTCATATCCCCAGTTGCTTGGGAACCCCCTCCGACTCCCTAGGTTACTTAGCCTGGACTACAAATGCCCTTTACATACCTCCTGCCAAGCCCCTTTTACCAGTCCCAGAGCTCCAGGAACTGGCAGGACTGTCGCCATTCCTGTTTCTCTCCCCGGAGTCATGAAAGACTCTCGCTGCTTCTGGGCTCCCCTGAACATGGCCGACCTCAGAGTCTTGTTAGGACCCGGGCTTGGCTCCATAGCAAGGAGGGTGCCGACCTGCTGAGTTGAAGTAGCACCTCCTTCCCTATCTCAGTCAGTCCATGGGGGCTGCCAAGACATGACCTGGTTGGGACTCCCAGGTGTTCCCCAAATGATCGTGGCAGTCCTGTGACAAAAGTGAAGCCCACTCCCCAATACACACACGTATGCCCCCCAACGCCTCACTGTAAACCCCCACTGAAATGCTGACCCATCCTACCTGTGCAGGGCTGACCCAGGCTCTCACTACAGAGTCCTACAGGCCAAACACCAGAAGGGGAAGGAAAAATAGAGAAATAGAGCGCTGGAGAAACACAAGGCAGCCAGAGCCCTGGGTCTTATTTTAGCTAACCACTGGCTCACTTGTGGGTATTAACACACAATCACAGATTTCGATGGCAAGCAAAACAACCCATAATTTCTTTATGTAGCTTAATTTCTTTCTTTTTTTGTAGTTTGCACATTTGGATTTTCTTTTTTTATTTTAGGTTCCGGGATACGTGTGCAGAACGTGCAGGTTTGTTATACAGGTAAACGTGTGCCGTGGTGGTTTGCTGCACCCATCAACCCATCGCCTAGGTATTAAGCCCCACATGCATTAGCTATTAGTCTCGATGTTCTCCCTCCCCCCACCCCTACCACAAGCCCCGGTGTGTGATGTTTCCCTCCCTGTGTCCCTGTGTTCTCATTGTTCAGCTCCCACTTATGAGTGAGAACATGTGGTGTTTGGTTTTCTGTTCTGTGTTACTTTGCTGAGGATGATGGCTTCCAGATGTGGCTTAATTTCAAACCCTAAACCTATAATCCGATAAAATAAAACAAGTTACCTAGTCACTTCTAGGCAAGCTCAGCCCAATTCAATGATCTCTCAGTCACTTCACTCCAGATTTAAAATTTAGCCTCATTATGGAGTTCCCTTCCTTTTTGTCTCCCTTCTCTCCTCTGGGGTCCAGTCTGGGGAGAATGGTCTTGGGCGAGGGGGTGGTCAATATTACTGCTGAGGCAGTGAAAGGGGGTGACCCATTATTTTGATCTTGCCTTGTCAAGATGCTGTGCTGGCCTTGGGCTCCAGAAGGAAATAGTTTTGTCTACTGAGATGTGACTTGCCCTGCTTGGTCGGTGGGCTTTGTCTCTGCTCATCCTGAGGGCTCTGTGGTCCACACTGTGCCCTCCTAGTGCATGCTCTGAGCTCTCTGGGGTGGGTTTCCAGGCCCTCAGCCTCTCCTTGCTCTCCTTGTGGGTGCAGGGTGAGCTTGGCGGATCGCAGGCTCCTGAGGCCTTTGGGAGATCCTGTGCAGCAGAGGTGCATTTTCCTCAACATTCTTGTGGCCTCCCGTGTGCCAGTGTTCCCGTACAATTGGGGGTGCAATGGATATCAGCAAGATTGTGGACCACCAAAGTTCTACACAGGATGGGCAAAGGTGAAGGCCCCTCAATCTGGAATTTCCAAGGCCACCTGGATAACTCTATCATTGTTAATCCCCTCTCCCCTACTGTAGCCTGGACTCTGCCCCATGGTGGTGTCTGGGAGGGCACCAAGACACATCAGTAACTAAGCTCTCCTTCTTACTCGTCAGCAGTCTTTCTCCTCCCCAGTTCTGGGGTTAATGTCTAGGGGGAGGATGTGAGGGGAGACAAGATGTACAGGTCCATCGATGAGACAAGCCTAGTTCTGTCAGATTATAACTCCCTTCAAAGGGTTCCCGGTTTACCCCTCTCTCCATTTGAACTCAGTAGTGAAAATATTTGTAGGGTTTGTTTCTTCCTTCCCAAAGCAAGAAATAAGTTGCATCCAGTTGTCCTGGCTGGAGTAGAAGTCAAGGCAGGTTCACAGAACACTAGCGTAGAAATTTGACGAGTGAAGGCTTGCAGGGAGGAAGGGGAGAACACTCATTAAATCATTGCTTCTCATGCTGCCTTGGTGGGGGTGGAGGGCAGGCTGCAGATTTCCTTCCCTGCTTTGCTAATTCATGACGGTGGGTAATTTACTAGATCATGTACTGCTGCATGTTTTCAATAGTCTCCAAAACTGTTTTAGCTGACCCATGTCAGACACACACGTACACACACACACACGCACACACACACACACACCTGGAGCCCACTGATCCTACTGATCCAGTTTACAGAAAGGGGAAAATGAGAAGTAGAGCCCCGGGAAAAGGCAGGGAGTCAAAATCCTATGTCCTATTTTGGGCTCAGCCACATGCCAGTGGTATGATTGGACTCACTCGCTTCCCCTCTCACACGGTGGTTTCCCTATCTGGAACCCAGTGGCCCTAAAATAGTGCTATTTCCCTGCTCTGTGGGAGAAGGAACAGGCCAAGAGAGTCTATTGCCCAAATCAATAATAATGATGATAACAGCAGTGATTATGCTTTTCAAACTTACAACACTTCATCTGCTCAACCCTCCCCACTTCTTTTAAAGTAATCATGCAAGAAAATACACCAGCAGAAGGACAGCTTCTCCTTGGACTTTCCTGACTCTGGGACTCAGCATAAGTCACTGTGGAACACCTTTGTTTTGTTCCCGATTCTGCCTCTAATTGCTGAGTGACCTTTGCCAGATCACTTCATCCTGTAGGTCTGCAGGATTGTTTGTTTCATCAGAGGACAGTACCAAATGCTTCTCCAGGCTCTTTCAGTTCTAGGATTCTGTGTTTTGGTTGAGCACTGTATTAGTTTCCAACAGCTGCTATAACAAATTAACACAACTTTAGTGGCTTAAGACAACAGAAATGTGTGCTCTTTCTGTTCTGGAGACCAGAAGACTGAAATCAAGGTGCCAGCAGGGCCACCCTCCAGGCTCCAGAGGATAATCCGTTGCTTGGCTCTTCTAGCTTCTGGTTGTGGCTGACATCCTTAGTATTCTTTGGCATGTAGCTGCGTCACTCCAACCTCTGCCTTCATAGTCACATTGGCTTCTGTGTACGTCTCAAATATCTCTCTGTTTCTCTGTTATATGAATAGCATTTAGGGTCCACCCAGCTAATCCAGGGTGATGTCCTCATCCCAAAATCCTGAACTTAATCACATCTTCAAAGACTCTTTCCCAAATGTTACATTTCTAGGCTCCACAGATTGAGACATAGACAAACTTTGGGGAGTGGGGGTTGGGGGTTATTTCTCAGCCTATTGACCATGACCAGCTCAAGGTCCAGGGAGATTTGAGATATGCAGGAGCATGCACCCCTGTTCCCCAAGGGCAAGTAGTCCAATTGAGGAGTCATCACTCACATGCAACACTGTCAAGGAACAACACTGTCAAGGAACAACACAAGCCAGGAGGTAGCAAGCATGGAGAGCCTATGTAGCCTTGGGGAAAGAGCAGGGGCTCTGGACCTCGACTGCCCTGGGTTCACACCCAAGTCTTACCACCTGCCAGCCAAGGGACCTTGAACAAATTATTTCATGTCTCTGGGGAAATTTATACATACTGTATAAGTATGTAATAAAGATTAAGTATAGGCCAGGCTCAGTGGTTCACACCTCTAGTCCCAGCAGTTTGGGAGGCCAAGGTGGGAGGATCACTTGAGGTCAAGAGTTAGAGACTAGCCTGGGTCAGATATAGAGACTAGCCTGGGTCAGATAGCAAGACGTTATCTCTACAAAAACAAAAAAATTAGCCAGGTGTGGTGGCACTCCCCCGTGGTCCCAGCTACTTGGGAGGCTGAGGTGGGAGGATTGTTTGAACCCAGGAGTTGCAGTCTGAAATGAGCTATGATTGCACCATTGCACTCCAGCCTGGGTGACAGAGCAAGACCCTATCTCCCCAAAATACAAATCTAAAAAAAGATTAGCTATAATATGTTCAGTGACTAGCATCTAATAGGTGCTTATGATTCAGCATCAAATAAATGGGACAGCAAAAAGCAAGTGTGTGTGTGTGTGTGTGTGTGTGTGTGTACATGCATACATGTCTGACACCGTCTGCTAAGACAGTTTTGGAGACTACTGGGAGCATGTACCAGTACATGGTGGAGTAACTAGAGTGATTATCCACTGAATGATGAAGGACCAAGAACAGAAAAGTGAAAATGACTTGCCCCAGTTTGCACAGGAGGTCATTGCATAGATGGGTCTAGAACCAAGGTTTTCCAGAAAGCATTTTCCTCCACTTCCCAAAACTTTTGCTGTCAGGATGATATTTCTACAGACAGCAAGGGATGTCCATTTATACCCTTGGTTTAGCCAGAGAATATTGGAGATGATCAAGCCCACAGGCTCACACAAATCCAACTCTTCAGACTGTCATTAGCTTCATGCTCCAGGACCATGGGTTGACACAATCACCAACAGAGAAAGGGAGGCTAGATAGCCCTTCTTCAGTCTCCACTGATCAGCGGGCATCCCTCTGCATGGATGGTTCCTCTGAGTGTGGCTTTTGTCATAAAAATGAGATAAGAGGAACAGAGGAAATGCTGTTTACTGCCAACTCTCTGCTCCTGTGTACAGATCTTCAGCTGAGTCAATGTTTAACCCCTGTCTGGAGTCAATGTTTAATCCCAGGCCAGCCAGCCCTGCAATCCAGCATTCCTCATCAAGCCTAAAATATCGAGTTATTTTAGAATCAACCACTGAAGAATAAAATTGTGACTGAATCTGCCAAAGCTAAATAGACTCTCCCCACTTTTAAAGGATACTGGCTGTTTGGAATTATTCATGCCATCTGTTCCCATTAGCAGATAGTGATACGGAGTTTGCTGACCCTAGCTGTCACTCAGTGGCATGAGCACAGCATTTATTCTTCCTGTTTCAGTTCTTCCTTTTGGGCTGGGGGAGAAGAGCACTGGGTGGGGACCACTGCCCTTGCTACCCAGTTGGCAATGCTGCTGGCTGGCAACATGCTTCCTTGTGAGGCTGCTACTTGGAATCCCACTAGGAGAGCTGCAACTTGAATGTTCTGGTTGGCTGCATTTAGGCATGTTTTCTGGGAGTTTCTGAGCCCAGATTTATGTTTTAAGGCCTAAATCTTTCCCCAGGTGAGACTCCCTGTTAAGGAGCAGGTGGGAGAGGGAAGAGTTCATTAGAAAGACCCTGACTATTGGTGATTCTCTAGGAGCTTCCTAGGGTCCTTCCTAAGGAGCTCAGGGCACATGGCATCTACAAATGGGCAGCATTATGTCAATTCTAAGAACAACCTTAGTTAGGGAAGTCAAAGGATGGCAAGCTGGGTGGTGGGGTGCAGGGACGTGAAGAGGGAAGGAAGGCTGCTGTCAGATTAGCAGCTCTAGTCTTCAGTTGGTGTTGGAGAGGTGACTCACTGGCCAAACGTATGCATGCAATGCTCAAATCTTTTCACTTTCCTCTGTGAACACACTGAAGCGCCTCCTTCTCCTTGACCACCTGCCTCCCTGTGTCACTGCCCTAATGTCCCATCCTTCACCTGTTTTCCCAGCTCAGGTGCCTCCCAGTCAGAGAGTGAAAACAACATTTCTTCTGGGGCTCCCGGCGTGGGGAGGTTGTTGGTGCCCTTTCTCGTTTTGGCTGGTGAAGGAGTGAAGGTGGAAACTGTGGTAAGAGCCCCCTGAGATTGCCTGTGTCCAGCCCTGAGGAGCCTGCCCTGGGGAGTGGGGAGTGAAGTGGAACATAAAAGGCCCTGGAGGCTGGGCGTGGTGGCCCGCACCTGTAATCCCAGCACTTCAGGGGGCCAAGGGAGGCGGATCACTTGAGGCCGGGAGTTAGAGACCAGCCTGGCCAACATGGTGAAAAATACTTTACTAACAATACAAAAGTTAGCCAGCCATGCTGGCGTGCGCCTGTAATCCCAGCTACTCAGGAGGCTGAGGTAGGAGGACTGCTCGAACCCTGGAGGTGGAGGTTGCAGTGAGCCAAGAATGTGCCATGGCACTCCAGCCTGGGTGAGGGAGCGAGAGTCTGTCTCAAAATTAAATAAATAAATAAAAATAATTTTAAAAAAAAGAAAGAAAAGAAAAAGGCCCTGGAAATGGAAAGTCAGCCATGGTCCAAAAGCTCTCTCAATTCTTCTTTGGGCCTAGTCCCTACACTCCAAAGAGCTTTGATTCTCTGTTTCTGAGAGGCAGGGACATATGAGCAAACATTTTTTGAGGTGACCGAACCATTGTCCTGTGCGCTCTTACCTCCACACCCTGGCTAGGGAGGAGCGGAAGGAGGAAGATTTTTGGAGTAGGCATCCAAAGTCAATAGGTGGAGTGTCAGGTGACAGGGCCCAGCCCCTCTCATAAGCCACTGGGGTCCTCCTGAAGACTTGGCTGTTTCCTTGTTCCTGGTCTGAGCCTGGCTCTCAGCCCAAGGCTTGCCTGGCAGGCAGAGATTGGAAAAATAGCCCCTGTAATCTCCTGCAGCCTGTGTTCATCTAAGCCTCAATGTCCCCATCTGTAGAATGGGACTCTGTTTCTTTTTGGTGATGTATATTGTAATTAATTTGTAGTTGTCTGTACTACACTGGCAGAGGTAGGGAAGGAAAGTGCTGGCCCCATAAAATGTTTTGATTAGTTGCATTTACTAATCAGTCTGATCTTCCCATGCCAGGCCCTAAAGAAGCCACATTCTGAATTTTTTTTCTTGAACTCTTGTCTGAAATGAAACGCAGTATCTTCAGATAAATTAAAACATTCTGAAAACACCTTTGGATACAATAGTCCTAGCTTTCTTCCTCTTCTCTGAAGCACTCAAGGTTAGGAAGCCAGAAGTTTGCCACTCAGGGAAAGAAGTGGCCTTTGTTTGACCCTCTATGCTCACAGCAGAACTGGTAGATCTGGATAGAGGTAGCAAATAAGTGAGGAGTGGGAATAAGGCCAGAGGTTGGCAGAGGCAGAACATAGAAGAGTTCAGATCCTATTCAGCAAATGTGTGTCTTTTTGTTGTTGTTGTTTGTAGAGATGAGGTCTCACTATGTTGTCTAGGCTGGTTTCTAACTCCTGACATCAAGTGATCCTCCTGCTTCGGGTTCCCATACTGCTGGGATTACAGGCATGAGCCACGGTGCCTGGCTTTAATCAATGTCTTTGATGCAATGCATCCAGGAGGCAAACAGTCTTTGATGCAATGCATCCAGGAGGCCTGCAGGCTGGGGGCATTGGCACCGGTGATCTCCACATGCCTCTAGAGGTGCAGCATGGGGTTCTCTCCCGAGGCTGCCGCTTCTCTGCTGCCCACATGGCTTTCATCTGGCCCATTAGAGAGTAGGCAGTAGGATGACAGCTCATCCTCCTGCTGACAGTGAAGGAAGCAGGCAGGCCCGGAAAGGCCAGCACCTGTAAACCAAGCTGTGTCACCATATGAAAAATGAAGAGCTTGGTGGTGCTGGACCTGAATGCAGAGTTTGTTTCTTTCTGAGTAGAATCTCCATTCTCCATTCCTCGTTAGTCATGCTTTCAGCTCTGGGGTATCTGTACCAGGGGAGCACAATCAAATAACGTGTGTCTACTTGGCTGAAGTGCACTATGGGTCTCTCTGTGGAGGTATCTTCCTCTAGGGTCTGACTGAGGCTGTTATTAAACTGACTTTTTTTGTGTCAGACCACAGTGGGCTACTGGAGGAGAGGAAGAAACCTCCAACATGTTAGCAGAGAGCTCTGAGAAGTTGGCTGAGAGTCAGGCATTTGCTCCGAGTAACCTGAGACAGATGGACATCCCCGCAAATAAAGATCTGAGCTCCTTTTATACATATGCCAGCAAGGACCTTAGGGCTGGTGCCTGAATTTTTAGCTCTAGTTCCGGCTCTCTGAACTTTTTTTAGTGCCTCATTAGGCCGGGATTGTAATAAACTAGTTAGGTGACTAAAGAGAACCAATTCCTGGAAATGATTATGAAACCTTCCATGCACGAGCCTAAAAAAGAGAGAGAGACGGAGAGAGAAAGAAATAAGCAAGTCTTTAGAGCTTTACACAGGAAAGGACCTGACCAGATACTCAGACTATACATCCAAGCAAGGGGGAAGACTGGGGACACCACAGAGATCGAGAATGAAGCTGTGGAGATGGGCTGCTTTGCATGAAGTCCCAGTGTGCCCTTTCCCGAGTAGTGTAACTTAATTTATCTGGTCCTCAGTTTTCCCATCTGGGAAATGGGAATGATCACACCTCCCTTACAGAAATGTTGCTGTAACTGCGATACACAATGTGAAAACACCTAGGATAGTGCCTGCTGCGCAGAAACACATTAACAAGCAGTAGCAGCGTTAGTAAGTAACAGGGTAAGGAGAACTGCAGAACTGCTCCCTAACCTGAGAATCTGCTTGATCTTGTGAATATCAATGGCCTCCCTGCATCCTCGATTAGGGTCTAGGTTAGAAATCCCCAGGGAGGCTTCCCTGATTCTTGATGTTTGCCTGCCCCTCATCTCAGCGGTATAGGCGTCGTGCTAGCCGGAGGTATAAGATAAAAAACAAAAGCACTGATAATACTCTCCTCTACCAGTTGGGCCTCTGGCCCTTTAAATCAACACTCCTGCCTACTCCATGGATCAGTTAGCCCATAAAGGAGAGCTGTAAACACTTGGGGCTTCCCCACTTCTTTCCCTGAAAGTTCTTACTCAGATCTTATCTCTTCCCCCTACAAACTCTTGGCCCTGGGAATCTAATCTGGCTCTGCTCTGGCCTTTTGAACTCCTACCAGCTCCACCACTGGTGGGACTTGACTTTCCCTGTAACGGCCTCCCTGCTAGAAACGCTCCTGGCTCTAGCCACGTGGCCAACACTCTTGCTGGGCTGATGGTCTCCTGTCTCCCCTTCTTCCCCCAAGATGGGGTAGTCAGACAGAACATTCTAGCTGCTGAATTCCACAGTGAAAGTATTAGAGCCATTCGGAGGAAGGAGAAGTCCTAGAAAAAGGTGGTCAGGGAAGCCCTTGAGGAAGAATAGGATCTGATCTCCAGATCCCAGCAGGAACAAGAGAGTCCTGTACAATTTCATGGCTTAGTGCAGGGATTGGCAGATTCTGGCTTAAGGGCCAAATCCAGCCTCCCTCCTGTTTTGGGAAATAAAGTTTTGTTGGAACACAGCTGCGGTCATTTGTTTCTGGATTGCCTGGTTGCTTTTGTGCTGCAATGGCAGAACCGAGTAGCTGCCACAGAGACTGTACGGCCTGCAAAGCCTAAAATATTTACCATGTGGCCCTTTACTGAAGAGATGGCCAACCCCTGGTTTAGTGCATCAGGCTTCCCCAAACAGTGACGTGAGGAACTCCAGCCCCATGAGACTGCTTCAATGAACCACAATAATCCAACACACCTGGGAAACACACATAATGTCCCCCACCCCGAGGTGTGAAAACCCAAAGTGTTTCACAATACACCTTCATGTAGCAAAGGGTCCAAAAGATCCTGCATAGAAGAATGTTTGTGATTTCCCAGCATTTCCAAAGCTTCATTAATCTACCAAACCTCCTTTTCCTCAGAACACCTTTTCACATCCTGAGAATCTAGTATTAGAAACAGTCTGGGTGCTGGGCCCATCCCTGCCACAAATGAGAACCAATTCCTGGAAATGATCATGAAACCTTGCATGCATGAGCCTAAGAGAGAGAAAGAAGCAAGCCTTTCGAGCTTTACACAGGAAAGGACCTGGCCAGATGCCTAGACCATAAATCCAAGCAAGGGGCACAGCGATCCAGAACATAGCTGTGGAGGTGGGCTGCTCTGAGTGGCCTTGGCTGAAGTACACACCTTGCAGAGCCTGCTCCCTCATTGATTGAATGGGATCCATGATGTCTGTCCTATCTCCGTTACAGGATTTTTTGGGGCAGGTCATTGAGAAAGTGAACAGGAAAATAGTCTGGAGGGATGACTGTGGTATCCTTGATTTTTGACAATGAGTTTTGCTTTGGTACAACGCTCAGCAATGGTGAAGTGAAAAAGGCCCTGAACCACGGTAACGAGTTCTCTTTGCTAGTCCTCACAGTGCTATAACTAACTGGGTTAACTGGGTGACTTTAAACAAGCGCCCCCCAACCTGTACTTAACCCTGCTGGGCCTCATGTCCCTCTCTTCTAGAATGAGGGCTTTAGACTAGTTAATCTCTAAAGATCTGTTAGCTTTGAAATTCTGTGATTCCATGTGGTTAGATGTGTGCAACTTCCCTACTTATCCAAAACAACAGGTTTCTCTTACAAGCCATGAAACCTGCATCTCCTTGATTTTCTTGGTACAATGTCTGTGTTCAGACAGATATGAAGAGGTATTACTGAAGGATTTCTGTGCTGCTGACAGCTTAGAAGGGAGGGCTAAGCCTTCTGGAAATGTCTACCTGGCAATTCTCCGCTTGATATTGGAGCCTATCTTTCCTTTCTGCCTCCACTGCTCAGGCTGTTCCATCCAACAATGGAGCCCAGACAGTTTGCCAGCGGATCTGGCAAAAGAAAAGAGTGGATGTGATTCCTGGAAAGGCAGTGGGGCCAAGGGTGGAGCAAAAGTTCCCTGACAGGCATGAGGTGATGTAGTTACAGGGCAGAATCCACATAAAATTCCTCTCTTTTGTCTCCCACCTCACCCCCAAAAACCATCTTCCAGTTTCACCAACAGTCCTCCATATCGAGGATTTATAAGCAACTGAACAAGAGGGGCTTTATGAAGAAGGCGAGAATCTACTGAAAATACCCTGCTCCTCCATGAATGTAGGAAAATCCCAGAAAATCTTGGCCAGGTCAAAAGGTCTACGTCACAATGAGCCTGGGTCCAAATGGGGCGGGATGATGTGAATAATGGGTGTTTGCCCTTTTGGTCTCAGTGTAGAAACCAGCTGCCTGTGGGGTCATCTAAGGGACCCCGAAAAGGAGGGACAGAAGCCCAGGGGGACCCAGAGTTCTTGCAGAGGCAGGGTGCCCAGAGGCCACTGAGCCCCCAAGTCAGTCAATCAACCACAGGTATTTATTGGGGTCCTACTGAGTTGGAAGTTCTCTGGGGCACATCATGAGACAGATAAAACGCAATTACTGTCCTAAAAGAGCTTAGAATCTACTTGAGAAGGCAAGGCTGGTACACTTAAATATAATTAAATGTGAGTGGGAGGCTGAGTGCTAACAATAGTCCGAAAAGGGTCCCCTAGCAAGGGCTGGGAGTGATGATAGAGGATTTGTCACTTTCCACACTGATTGGAAGCCTCTTCTATTTTCAAACATTCAGGAATGGAAATTTCACACTTTTCCTAGGTGACCTCTTCCAGTGTTTCATACAACTTTCTTGAAGTCTCCTTTGAGTCATCTTGTCACCTTTGGACGTGGATAATTCTTGACTTTCTTGGGCCCAAGGACAGCCAGCCTTTCTTCCGTGGGTGGAGCCCCAGCTTCATCAGCTTCTCTTCCCACAGGTGGAGGAAGGATGATGGAAAGAGGCTGGGGTCCTGGAGGCCTTTGATCTTGGTCCTCCTCCCATGCTAACTGAGCAGTTCATCTTTCTGTCCCTCAGGGTCCTAGATTCCTCTCTGGAGCAGTCAGGCTGGCCTCAGCAGGAAGAGAGTCATCCTGGAGCATCTTTCTTTCCACATGGGGCAGCTGGTCTGGTTGGAGGTCCACTTCCAGAAAATGTGTCATCTGAATTAGGGTGACCCTTTCTGCTTCCTGAGCTGCAGAGACACAGAGCAGACTGTGAGGGTTCTGGGTAAGGACAGCACTGACTCTGATTTCCTACGAACCACTCCCACCCACTGCAAGTTTTCAAGAACTTTCTGACACAGAAGCAATGGAGCCCTAGTTGGTTAGGTTAAGCCAGCCTACCCCCTGATAGGACTTGGACTTCGGGACCTGGGTCTGAGAACCTTAGCCTCCTCCACTTGCTGACAGAAAATCTCACCCTTTCTTTACTAGGTCTACATATCACAGAGCCGTCACTTTAAGAGTACTTAAACCTGGGCACATTGCTCTCAGAGAATTTTAGCAGGGCCTTGCAGAAGGGGAAAAATACGAGGTTTGATCCCAGATCTGGGCCCTGCACTCCTGCTCTCCGCTGTGAGGGTTGCTTATGAGGCTTATGGTTAACATGGGCATCACAGCCTTTGTAATCCTCCAAGAGCTTCTCCTTATGCTCTGGGATGCCATTGACACATAAGTACAGAGATAATTTCTGATTTTATTGATTAAAAACCAAGGCAGTTTGGGCAGGGTGGCTAACGCCTATAATCCCAGCAATTTGGGAGGCTGAGGATCACTTGATGTCTGGAGTTCTGGCCAACGTGGTGAAACCCCATCTCTACTAAAAATACAAAAATTAGCCAGGCATGATGGTACACGCCTGTAGTCCTAGCTACTTGGGAGGCTGAGGCAGGAGAATTGCTTGAATCTGGGAGACAGAGGTTGTAGTGAGCCGAGATTGCAGCACTGTACTCCAGCCTGGATGACAGAACAAGACTCCATCAAAAAAAAAAAAAAAGAAAGAAAAGAAAGAAAGAAGGAAGGAAGGGAGGAAGGAAGAAAGGAAGGAAGGAAGGAGAGAGAGAGAGAAAAAGAAAGAAAGAAAGAAAGAAAGAAAGAAAGAAAGAAAGAAAGAAAGAAAGAAAGAAAGAAAGAAAGGAAGGAAGGAAGGAAGGAAGGAAGGAAGGAAGGAAGGAAGGAAGGAAGGAAGGAAGGAAGGAAGGAAGGAAGGAAGGAAGGAAGGAAGGAAGGCAGGCGAAACCTAGGACAAGAGTGGTTAAATGGCTTAGGCTAGAATTTAGCTCTTCTACACTGAAAAGTCCTGGCAGGACTCTACCCCTACCCAGCCCTGAGGGTGTCAGGTGGGAACCAGAACTCTTCTGTCTAGCCTTGGGGCTACTGAACTCACAGATCCTCCTTCTCCGGAGCTTCCTTTGCAATAGAACCAGAGCCATAAGCATAAACAGGGCCAGCATGGTAGAGACAGGAGCCAGGGTCCGAGAGCTGCTTTCATCTTCTGGAAAAGCACTAGAGTGGGGATGGAAAGAGCACAGGAGAGAGGAGGTTGGAGCCGGGCAGAAGATTAAAGACCATTTGCCCATGTCCTTATTTTACAGGTGGGGGAGCTGAGGCCAAAGCAAGTGGGCAACACTGTTTCCCATGGCTGGTTAGTGGCAGAGCTGGGACTAGAATCTCTGTCTTCAGGCTTCCAAGCCCAAATCCTTTTCCCTCTTCCACCCATCTGTGTGTGGGCCCTGTGATGCCTCCCAATGAGAAAGAGGACTAGGTGGGAGCCAGCAACTCCACCCTCAGCAATGGGCTCTGCCACAACCTTTCCTTGTGGCTTCAGTGCATCACCCCCTCTCTCTGGAGCTTCTATTCTTCATCTTTAAAAACAGAAAGTCCTAATGAAGATTCCAGCCTAAATATTGTCTTTCTGTCATTTAGATATCACTTGAAAACCACAGGGAGTGTTCTCACAGCAAGGCCCCTTGAGTGAGGGAGGGCATCTGATGTGTATGTCACTGTCTTGTGGGTATAAAGGGAGAGAAGTGAGCAGAGGGAGAGGAGCCTCCCTTGCATGCCAGGGATGAGACAGATGTGGGGCCCCTGACTGGGAGAAGGTGCCTGGGGGTTACCTCTTCACAGAGGACTCCTTGCCAGGGGGCCTCCAGGGTCCTACTGCCGGGGCCTGGCTCAGCGTTGCTTGGGGACCTCTGTCTCCAGTGGCAGCATCTAGGTCCCCTGCAGCACTTCCTTCCCCAGATGCTGCCTCTATGCTGGTCCACACACCTGCAGCTGGAGTTCCCAAGGTCCACAAGACTACAGCTGGAGTTGTTTCTCCAACGTAGCCCAGAGATTGTTGCTTAGAAACTGGCGTTGCTTGTGGGAGGATTTCCCAGGCCAGAGTTTCTGAGACCAGAGCTGGTGGTCTAATGGTTCCTAGGATATTTTTGGCTGCATCAAGAGTGATCCTGACCCGCTCTGTGTCCTCCCTTGGCCTATCAGCCTTGGTAGTTGTCATCTCCCTCCTGTCCTTGCTGGCTCTCGCCCCGTTTGTCACTGAGCTTCTGGTGCCCCCCCAAACACCTTCTGTTGTATTGGACATGCTTCTGCTTTTTGCAGCTGGACTCTCTGGGATGGGAGCTGGTACTTTGACGGAACCCTCCGCCCAGCTGCCTGTCCCTGGAGCTGCTAGCCTGGTTGCTCCTGGGGTTTTTCTTCCCTCAGCTGAAGCTGTGGTCATGCTGGTTCCTGGAGTTGAAGCAACTGTGTCCCATGCTGTCCCCTGTCCTGAGGTCTGGGTGGTTCCTGGGGTCCATCTGTTGGCTACTGGAAATGCTGTTCCATAGGATCTCATGGTGAGCTCCCCAACAGCTGGAGTGGCTGTGGGGAGGGTGCTGGAGGGACCTGTGTGGACAGCAGAGGGAAGCCACATGGGAAGGCTGGCAGGTGGCCTACTGGTTTTGGCAAAGGACACCAGGTTTCACATGTCTGCTAAGTGGAATGCAACCTCACTAAGAGATGCAGTTTTTGACCAATAGGATGGATAAAATAAAAAATAGGAAAATTTTTCATTATCCATTATCTGTGGCAGGCATTCTCTAGTCTTTGGCAGACACTGACATGTTATATTCCTATTTCCTTTTCCCATGCTCACATGTTTTCTATCCAGCTGTCTTGAACCCCCAAGCTGCTTTCTCCAGAGGCCCACCTTCCAGCAGGTACTGGTCTTCAAAAAAGACAAAAGAAACACTGCAGTTCTAGCAGAGCAGCCAGTTGCAGCAGGCAGCTGGAGAGCAGCATCTACTAGAATTAACCTGCTCTCAGGCTGCCTCCTGTCATGCTGTCTCTTCTGCCAAGTGGCCTTTCACAGCCTGGATGCCCTTCCTATGCTCTGGGTGCCTGACTTGGGATCAACAACCAGAACCTGCCACAGAGAGCCTAGGCTTGGGATCTGTCAGATGCCTGCTGAGGGGCTCAGCAAGAGTCTGCATGAGGGACAGCTCAGTTGCAATTCTTTTGTCCTGCCTGTCACACCTCCTCTGCAGTCCTGCCGCTTCTCTGCATGTCTGAACATGTAGCTATCAGGATCGTAAGAAGCCACATTTATCCCATTCTTGGAGCCATCTCCAAATACATATTTCATGACATATGGGGGACTCGGGTGGGAGAGTGTACATGCATTCACTGGGGGAAGTTTTTCCTAAAATCTCCCTTTCTTTTGAAGGTAGCCTTCTTCTGAAATGAAAGCCTACTTCTTAAAGTCTTTGCCTTGCCCCAGCTTTTCATTGTCACTTCCCTAATGTTTCAAGCCCTTTTAGGTCTCTGAGCCTTCTCTCGCACTTCCTCCTTCCTAGAACGAGCTTCACCAAGCTTGACCCATCAGCCATCAGCTCATACCTGCAGAGATGGTCAGATTCATGCTTAAGAACAGCATGGCATTATCACTTCCAATGCCGCAGAGGTAGCATCCAATGTCATCCGGGGACAGTTGGGACAGCCTTACCACAAACAGGCCTCTCTGTGGAAAGTCTGTGAGGGCCACACGGTCACGATAGCGATGGTGAGTGTAGTGGCTGGTGGACACAATGGTCTGGCAGATCCATCTTGGGGGCCCCAGACGGCACCAGTACTTCCTTTGGTGCCTGTTGACAGATGAGGGGACATAATGGCAGCGGATGGTGACAGTTCCTCCAGGCTGCCCAGACACCAGCCTTGAGCCCTTCAATGCATTTGGAGCTGTAGAAAGAGAAGGAAGTCAAAGGAGAGGGAGTGGTGAGCATAGTCACTGTTTGGGGAGTCACGATCTCTGAACTCTGCCAGAATTAGAGGTCAGGTCAGAAAATGCCACTGTGAACATGGAGCAGAATCAATATAGAAATGGCAGAACTCAGCCATTGGGAAAGCCGATGTTGCCCCGAGGTATGGAAGATGAAAATGTCATCATAATCTTACCCACTATTTAGCTAACACTTATCCTGTGCTATCCTGGTCCATCCAGAGCATGGTTCCCCTGTGCTCCAATGCAGATGTTTAAAATGATGCTATCTAAGCACATGTATGAGGGCTGAGGCAACATCTGACACTCACTCACTCAGTCACTCCTCACTGTAGATTTAGACAACACCGTCCAAACGATGCCACCGACGATAACATTAAATGATAATTTATCATTAAAATACAAAAATATTCACAATTATAAACAAGGACCTTTTCAGGACACCAGTGATGATTCCCTGATAGAAGGACTCTGGTTTGCATGGAATGTAAAAGAGAGATGCTAAACAGTAAGAATATATCAGTGTATCTTTCATGTGCAAAAGACGAGGAGCCCTGAAACACGAGAATCCCGTTCTGCTTGCTGGGTACCTGTCTGGACCAGTGGTTGCAAAATTCTTCACACTAGTCACTTTTCCATAGAAACAGAAACAACCAAATGCCACCATATAAGCACAAATGAGCAGTACTCTGAATATGTCTGCTTGGCAACAGGCATAAGGACAATTCATAGTTGAACCACATATATGGCCAGCTTCCTGGATGACTTAAATGTGATGGGGTGCAAGCAGAAACAAAGTTTATTCTTTCTCTCACTGCCTCTTCATACCTTCTCCATGGACATCTCTGACCCTTGATGAAATCTCAGGCACAATCTCATGTATAGTAGCTTTCATAATCTCTCCTGGATAATAAAAAGCCCTGCTTAGTCTAAACTTATACATCCAGTCCAGTCCAGTGAAAGATTACAACTCCAATCTCTTGCCCAGTCAAAACCTTTTCCTTTCTCCTAGCTGGGCTTGGAGTCTGTTATGGAGGAGGGGGGCATGGTTGGGGTCTCTCACTTTGCTCTACCCCTTCCCCTATTCAAAGCTTCTGTTTGGGGGTCCCTGCAGGGTTGGGTAGAGTGGGGAGAGGAGAGGTGAATGAGACAGTTGTGATCTGCCCTTGGTGCTTTCTGGGCATGGCAGATGACCAAGGCTGCCTCTTTTTTGCCTACCAGATATATTTTTAACATACATGGCTGTCGTTCTCTCCTTATGAGAACTGCATGTTCTTCTGCTGGCCTTTGGTGGCCACCACCCACAAGCCTATGACTTCTGGCTATCTGCCCTGCTCTGTGGTCATAGTCCCCTCTGGGTGGCCCTCTAGGTGGAGGCCCTGCATTTAACACAGGAAGCACACCTGTGTCCTGCGGTCAGAAGAAATCTGGGACAAAGGGCAAGCTTGTTGAGTGACTTTCTGGAGGTTCCTTCTCTTACTTGGCTTAAAGTGAGGAAAAAGTGGTATCTCCTGTCCCCTGGGACAAGTGGAGGGGACCACAACACAGGGACATCTCTCTGACACAGTGAGCTCTGCAGCTGCTGATGATTCTCTCCCTCCCTCATTTGGCCTGGACTGATTCCCGCGGGGCTATCGCTGGGACTAGCTCTATGGTGTCTTTCTACAGCCCTGTATATGTGGTTCAGCTTCTTGCGGTAGGGTGTGGATGCCTGGCACCTATCAGTTTGTTCTGTCTTTAGGACCTCTAAACCCCAGAAAGTGCAGTTTAATATCCTTGATTTGGTTTGGATGTTTATCCCCTCCAAATCTCATGCTGAAATGTGTTTCCCAATGTTGAGGGTGGGGCCTGGTGGGAGGTGATTGGGTCGTGGGGGCATCCATCATGAATGGTTTAGCACCATCCCCTTGGTGCTAAATGAGTTATTTCTCAGTTCACATGAGATCTGGGGCCTCCCCTCACCTTTTCTCTTGCTCCCTCTCTTGCCATGTGCTATGCTGCTCCTGTTTTGCCTCCCCCATGAGCAAACGCTCCCTAAAGCCTCACCAGAAGCCAAGCAGATACCGGCACCATGCTTCCTGTACAGCCTGCAGAACCATGAGCAAGATTATTCTTATTTTCTGTATAAATTACCCAGTGTCAGGTATTTCTTTATAGCACTGTAAAAATGGCCTAATATAATCCTATTACCAGGAACAGTTAAGCAGTTTGTGGGTGCCAGAGCAAAATGAAAATGCAGGACTTCTTGTTCAAAAGTTACTAGGAATTTCAACATGGCAACAGCAGAGCATTAAGCCGAGTACCTTCTGAGTATGGGGTCCTGTGTGAGTGCATAAGCCTGGGAAACCTACCATGCCTATTATGTGTGTACTCAGGTCTAATTACTGGAAGAGTAGAGGTCATAAATGCTATGGCTGTACTGATACTCACTGTAAGTTTAATTAAACAACACAACCCAAACCATGCCACTAATGGGAAAGTTAAATTACCATTTAAATTTACCGAGTTGTGAATATTTGCAATATTCACAATGACAAACAAGGACCATTTCAGGACAACAGTGATGATGCCCTGATAAAGTGTGCATACCTCAGATTTCAGGGATTCTCCTGATCTGCATGTGGTACATTTGAGAGGAGCATGGTTCCATTAATCAGCAGGATGGGGTGGTCTGACTTTACAGTAGAAAGCTGATTAAGAACCCTTCATCAACCCTTGCAATACACATAATTTTTTAATAATACCAAAGTTAAGAACCAATACCTTAAGGATTCATTTGATAGATCACTGATCAGTAGCTCTTTGTTATATATAATAATTAAGGTTTGGGAAATTTTATATTAACTACTGTAAGAACTCAAGACCAGGCCAGCATTTTAGGGTCAATGTGTACCCACCTGGGGGCCCTGATGCCAATTCTCTGCTCATCCATGGAGGTGGGTGCCCTGGCTCTCATCCCATCATTGTTACTCAGCAATTGTCTATTGCTATGGCTTCCATTAGGAGAGGCGAGGGCTGCCTATAGCTGTAGGGAGCCTGACTTGGTCTGAGAGAGCCTGAGAGGTCTGAGGTCCATGGTTGAACAAAGGGAGGGTAGAGGTTGTACCTGCAAAGGAGCTCTCCTCCCTCCAGCAGAGGGGCGACGAAGGCCTGAGTGTTCCCATGGTCCGGAGATGAGTCCTGGAGGGGAGAGAGCCCTCCCACAGCCATCTCGGATGGGGTCTTTTTTGTGGAAGGGCGAAAGAAGAACCTGCAGCAAAGGAAGGAGATGGGTCATCAGGGAGCCATCCATGTGTCCAGAAAGGCACCCACAGAGGAAGAAGCAAACAGCCAGCTCCAAACCCCTGCCAGGCCAGATAGCTCCAGGCCATCCATGAAGTAAGAGCTGCCTGCCCTCCTGCAGCTTCTCCCTCCCACTGCTACCACCTTGCTAGGGTCTCAGGCAGCAGCTGCCTAGAAGGGGAGGAGAGGGGGGTGGGGAAGTGGGAAGGCAGCAACCACACCCCGTTCCTGGACTGCAGGCCTTGTGGGGATGAGGGAGTATACCTTTAAATGAAGATTAAAGTGCTGACCAAAGCATTTAACTGGAAACTTTAAATGATCAAATTTAGAACGTTTGAGACTTAAAGCAATTAATTTAGGACTGTTACTTAGCAGAAAAATCATGGGCCTGCCTGAGTTGTCATTTGGGGGCAGGGGAAGCCTGCTGTTACTGAAAAATTTTTAAAGGGACAGCAGGAGGTTAAAATGGCGTGATTTTATCACACAGAGTGCTTACTCAAATATTGGCTGCTTTGTTTTTGTTTTTGTTTTTGTTTTGAGATGGAGTCTCGCTCTGTTGCCCAGGCTGGAGTACTGTGGCGCAATCTCAGCTCACTGCAACTTCTGCCTCCCGGATTCAAGCGATTCTTCTGCCTCAGCCTCCCAAGTAGCTGGGACTACAGGTGCGTGCCACCACGCCCAGCTAATTTTTGTATTTTTAGTAGAGACAGGATTTCACCATGTTGGTCAGGCTGGTCTTGAACCCCTGACCTTGTGATCTGCCTGCCTTGGCCTGCCAAAGTGCTGGGAGTATAGGTGTGAGCCACTGCGCCCAGACTTACTGGCTACCTTTGAGTCATTAAAACTCTGATTTGCTTTTAAGCCAGTTGTTAATCCTTTTTTTTTTTTTTGTATTATCATAGAATTTTCACTCATTCATTAATTTATTCAGTCATTACTTATTAAGCATCTATTTGCCATTTGTCATCTAAGCATGGTTTATACCTGGACAGTTTTACCATACCAGCCTGTGAGGAACTTTAGGGCAGCCTGGAAGACTCAGGTCTGGTTTGGTAAGCCCTGAACCTGATCTGGGTTTGGGACTCACCTTGTAGCAGGCACAGTATGAGGAAGAAAGGCATTTTCCATCCTGCCCTCCTGTTGGCAACCTGCAAAAAACACACTAAATGAAAAGAGGCCTGAGAGAAGCTGGGTGAGGACAGTGGGGACTTGAGAGAACAAGCATCTTCTCGCTTTGGGATCTCGGTTTGCTCGGCGCAGAGGCTGGGTTGCAGATATCTGAGAGTAAGACAAGCACTTCCCTCCCTGAGAAAGCATGACTTTATCCTTAGCCTCCTAAGTATGCACATTTTGGTCACGTCCACGAGGCTAAAATGTCCCTTACCCTTAAGGGTTCTGTGTTCAGAAGAGGTGAAACTCCCTCTGTAGGATTCTAGCCCGGGCACCCACTTGCCAGCCTGGAGCTCTGAGTTTGTGGGAGCACCGTGTAATGGAAAGGCCACATTTGAAGTCTAAACTCTAGTTGGAATTGTGGGACCTTGGAAAGTTAGTCTCAGGGATTCGATTCCTTTTCAGGGGAATGAAGGAATCTGCATGGGGTTGTTGTTTCACAGCTTAAGTGAGATTGTGGTAAAGTGCCAGCAATGAGCCTGGGGTAGTCCGCTTCTGTTCCTCTCCTCACCACTTCCTGTTCACAGAAGGGGAATTGGTTTTTTCAAGGGAAGATTTCTGTTTCACTGTTAGTGTGCCTCTGGTCAGTAATAAGGAGTTAAAAATTAAATCTCAGACCAAGCAGCTCTCTGCACTGGGGTACTATTCTGTTTCTTCTCCACAACTTCTAGAAAGCCCTCTCTGTCCCCCAATCCACACTGACCTTCACCCCTCTCTGGTCTCTCCCACTGGCCTGGGGAGCTTCCAGAGGGGACGGCTTTGTGTTTCATCCCTCTCCCATCATGCTCTGAAAGGGGATCTAGCACATTGTAGATGTGAAATGCACAGCTATTGTGAACAGTAACCCTCCTCTTTTAATGGACACCATACTGATCACTACTCAAAGGTCTTTTACCACTTGCTGATGAAAAAGACAGATTGTGGCTGGGTGCGGTGGCTCATGCCTGAAATCCCAGCACTTTGGGAGGCTGAGGTGGGTGGCTTACGAGGTTAGGAGTTCAAGACCAGCCTGACCAACATGGTAAAACCTCATCTTTACTAAAAATACAAAAGTTAGCCCGATATGGTGGCATGCACCTATAATCCCAGCTACTCAGGAGACTAAGGCAGCAGAATTGCTTGAACCCAGAAGGTGGAGGTTGCAGTGAGCCCATGCCACTGCACTCCCACTTGGGTGACAGAGCAAGACTCTGTCGCAAAAAAAAAAAAAAAGACAGAGATTGTACGTTATACTTCTTTTGTATTCCCTAAAGGGTGTTCATGGATGCTTTTTGATTGATTAAAAATCTACTCTTTGAATCTATCTACTGCTTCTGTTTCTGGGACCTATAGATTTTTTAAAAAGCAAACTAAAGTTAGCCAGTGAGTTTTCTTCCTACTCTGTTATGTTCCTCATTACTGTTGAGGACAGGCGCTAACAGTCAATGGTTTGGCCCATGGGCAGAAACCCCCTCACTCCCCAAACAGTTGAAGCCATGCAAAGCCACTGGCCAGTTTGGGACACAGGCTGTGCGGGAGGGAATCACAAAGAGGAAAACAGGGAATAGGGGAAAAAAGGAGGCAAAGGAAGTAGGAGAAGGGGGAGAGAAAAGGAAAGGTAGGAGGTGAAAGAAGGGAAAAGGGAAGAGAGGGGACAGAAGAGAAAAGTAGAGAGTCCATGGGGTGGCCCTGAGCTTGTTTTCCTGCAATGAGACTTGGCAAGTTGTCACCTCAGCTTGGCTCTGCCCAGCCCTCTCCACTGAGGCCTTTCCCTGCTCTATCCAGTTTGAGCCCCAAGGGTGGCCAGATCTTTAAAAGTCGATAGGCTCTTTATGCATGTTTCTGTGCCTTCCCTCTAGCAAGTCCCCTAGCTTGGGCACTGCGATGGCAGTCTCAGACTCTTCCCTGCCTTACAGAGCTTCCTGTCCCCACCCGGAGACTCTCCCAGGGTGTTCTTGCACCTAATTCATAATTTGATTTATATTCGCCAAGTCCTGGCTGATTCTGGGGCTGGCACCTAGACACCCGCTGGGCAAATTTTTCTAAAGCACTGAGTGCTGATGCAGCATGTGTTGGGGCCAAAGTCTCTGCATCACACCATCCAGTTCTTCTGAAGCCACCGATGCAGCAATCTCTGGGCTTCAGGAAGAAAAGCCGGTTCCATGGGGCAATGAGGAAGCAGGAGTATAAGATAAAATGTTTCCAGGGAATTATCAGCTTTGATTGGAGGATGGAAGGATAATATTCAACGGAATGTCTCCAAGTCACCCTCTCTGCCAATGACCTTCAGAAATCCTTTCTCCAGGAGACAGGGGGCCATAATTCAGTAGCCTGGGGCCACAGGCTTCTGTTACTGCACATTGCATTTTAGGGGATGACACCACATGAGGGTACTCTCTTGTCCCTCTCGTCCTGCTGGGAAGGGCATGCACCTCACCTCAGCTTCAGCACAGGCTGCTTTGTGACTTCCCAGATGCCTACTCGCCCTCTGAGTCCCAGTTCATTCCTATCCCCTCCCCACATCCCCTGGGCGGTAGATAAGAAGGGAAGGAGTCAGTGTGGTATAGAGGAGAGAGCACAGAACCAGGACTCAGGAGGGGCTGCAGCAGCCTGAGGCTGCTGCAATAACTTGGCCAATGTTCTGTTCCTCTCCTCTATGAAAGAAGAGCTTTGCCCACATGTTCTCCATGTTTCTTCTCTTTGTAACGTTTTTTTGGTTCTAAATTATCCAGGACTTCTAAGGAACCATGCACTCTGGTGGGTGTGAGCAGAATAATAGGGAACTGAGAGGGAGCCCTTATGTTCTGGACCCTAGAACCCTTAACTGGCCTCCTGGGAAGAAGCCCACCTGCTCTGGGAAGGGCACTGAGGAGCATGTGTGACAGCTATGACTGCAGTTCACCCCCCACATTCAGAGGCAAGATCCCAACCTCCAGGAGAAAGCCTTATTTCACCTTTTGTTCTCTGAGCTTCAGTGTGGCCTCTCCATCCATCTCAGTCCAGAAACAAGATCCAGGTGGACTTTTCTTCTCATGAGATGCAGGTGTTTGGACGTCTTCTAGTTGCTCTTCCTTAAACCTGGAGACTGAGAAGTCAAGGTGGTATGTTGGAAAGCAGCTGGAGCTAGCAACAGAAGGTTGGGGTGTAAGGCATAGCTCTGTCACTCACCTCAAGTCACTTCTTTTTGGATTTTATTATTTATAAGAGGAAGCCAGTCCTAACCCCTTGTCGTTCCTACTGTCACTTATTCCTGAAGAACTTTTCCAAGGGTGGTAACAGTAGCTTCAAGAAAGAAAACAGTGATCCATGTCCTTCCTCCTCTTGTGTCCCCTCCAGTCTGGGGTCTCAGACTATTTAGGGTGCCCCAGCTTACCAGCCCATTCAGGCATCTCCCAGACAAGTGATGCAACAACTTGGGCAGGAGGGCAGGGAAAATTCAAAATTCAGGAGAGGAATTCCCCTGCCATTTGGCTGGCAGCTGGTGCCCTCCAGCTGACCTGGCCCCTCTAACGCTCATAGAGAAGCACTTTGGGCAGCTTGGGTCACTGACTTCAGAGCTGCATGAACTGGTGGTTACTAATTCATGTTCCTGACAAAGCATAATACAGTAAATGAGACGATCTTCATGGAAAGAAGACACTGAGAAGTGTGGCTTACCCAAATAGATGACACACTTGAAAAATACCCCAATATTTCCCTTTGGAAAATAGTTTATGGGTTTTTTTCCTTGTAAAAGATGTGATCTTCCAATCTCTGTTGGTCTGAAACTGACATTAAATTGGCTTGTACAGCTGAAGCACTCAACAATGAATGGGCACAAGGGGATGGGGGGTGCTGCAAGCTGTAATTTGGGACCTTCACTAGGACCTCTGATAGATATGATAATATGGCACCTCTGAGCCAATTAGAAAGGGCAACTTTTTCTTAGGAATAAATTCAGTTGGTATATTGTTGTGCAATTTGCCATAGCCATAGATGGCAGCATGTATTCTCTGTGCGATTCCTCTTCCAAATTTGAAGGCAGATTGGGGGTAGAAACTGAGTCACTGAAAGCAATAGCAGAGGAAGAGAAACAACTCTATGGGTGCTTGGAGTTCGGCCGTGACAGGACAATTGTGCACTTGTGTGTGCTGGTAACTGCGTGCACAGCAGTCTATGCTGCTCTCCCAGGACTTGGTCAGCAGCTTCCAGTGCTAGAGCTCCAGATCTTCATCTCCATCTATAGCCTCTCATACTAGTTAAAATACATCTACAATGTGAGTGGTCTCTCCTTAGTAATGGCGCTCTTGAGCAGCTCACGACCTGAAGAACTGTATACAGTGGACTTGCCTTCCGAGACTCGTTTCCAGAAATGAGTGACCTTCTTGTAGGTGGTAGAGAGGTAGCTAATGCCTGGCTAGGTTCTCCCCTTCCACTCCTCATGGAGCAGTATAGTGTCAATGTTTGATCACATAGACTCTGGAGTCAGACTCCCCCCTCCTCTCAGTTAAGATCTCAGTTCTACTTTTTACCGGGAAAATGACATGGGAGGAGAAAATAGCACCTATCTCATAAAGTTATTATGTGGATCAAATGTGATAATCCACATAATTCAAAGTTCTTAGTATGCAGTTAATTTTCATTAAACATTAGCTGAGAATATTATTAGCTTGGCTTGTAGCAAAGGGAGCAGGTGTCTTATCATGATAGAACTCTCAAAAGAAAAAAAAATCCCTTTGATGGTTTTCATCTATTCAAGGGTCCTCTCCCTCCCTCCTTCCCTTCCTTCCTTTATTCCTTTTCCTTTCCATTATTTTCGCATTTGAAAGATTAAAAATTCATCAATTTGTCTAAGGACACTTCTGAATTAAATTTATATTCTTAAGTAAACATTTGTCAAATTTTCACCGTTTTGTAAATGTTGCTGCCATTTGCATCCTTAAGGGCATATTTTTCTGTTTTATCTACTTTTGAACACTTTGAAGACTTTTTGATTACAGAAACCAAAAATTATAGTACAGTACAATTAATTGTAATGCACTGGTCCAGTTTCCAGAGCACTTTCTCAGAGCCATGATGTCCCTTCTCTGAAGCTTTAGGGAGGAGAAAACTCCATACTGGCTGCTTCTCTTGGGGATACAATTGAATTTTCTTATCCAGCACAAAGCCCCAGGGGTTCCTTTACATAGATATATGACACTATAACCTTCTGATTTTAGGCCCTAGACTCTGGAATCAGGCTTGACCAGATGTCAGATCTGGGAAGAGCTTTGTCCATTCCCTGTCCTCCAGTTCCCACCTCCAATCCACCAGTTAGCAAATGACTTTGTTAAACATACACACATGAGAGTAAAAACCAGCAAACAGAAAACTAACCCAAGAAAGGAAAGCTACTTGTGCTGTAAAACAATCCATATGGATCTCTTCCCTCTCCAAAATGTGCTTTCTAGTGTGTAATGAAGAGCAGTGGACAGAGGTGCTTTAGGTTCCCACGTGGCTCACCCAATCCTGTCCGTTTCCCTGGTAGTCAATGCTTATCCTCCTCCTTATGTGTTATGGCAGCTTTCTGCCCGCTGTACCCACTTTGTAAGCTTTTTCTACCCTTGTAGTCTGCTGGAAAGACACATGGTCCTTCCTAGCTCAGGTAGAATACTAAGTATTGAAGAAAACATCATTTAAAAACACCTGCATTCATACAAGTCCTTGGTTACTTACTTAGAAATTCACAAAGGAAGGTGAACTATGAGACTTGTCACTCCTCCAAATGACAACGGAAGAAAGTATTTGTATAGCACAAATAATCATTTTATAATGGCATTTAGCAAGCTTTTATAACCTCAACCACCACTTACCTGATAGCAAAGCTGGCAGTTCAACAATATTCAATGCCTAAACACAGGAGGCATTCCAAAGGCAGTTAGTTGAGTGCTGAGACAGTTTAAGTTCATGTACAGGCTGTTGGCAAAAGCACAGAGTAAAGAATCCCAGGAGATTATTTCATAGATGGGAGCATTTTAGCCTAAGACTTTAGCTGTAGCTCATTCTAGAGTGTTGGTTTGAATTGCTGTTGGAGAACATGATCAGCACCTCTTAGCATAATCTTTCTGGAGTGACTTGAGTCTGAGAATGGAAATGAATATGTTTCTTACTGATTAAGATTATTCAGTTAGGATGCTATTTTGAATACACATTCTCCTGTGATAATGAATCACTGGTCCTCATAGGATGGAAAGGGCCCCCCAAAATTTAACTTGCCAGTAAGGAGGCTATTGGTCTCTGTCTTCTCAAAGAATGGTGCTATTTGTTGGCGGGGGTGGGGGGGGGGGTGGTCTTCATCTCTGTTGCTGGCAGGTTGAATGTTTGATAGCAACAGTAACTAACTCAGTGTTGATTAATAGGAGCCTATACTGTTTGCTGGGCCCATGCATAGCCTCCATTCTTCTGATAGTGCACCTTCCTTAATGTGTACACTGTGTTAGCACCAGGGTGGCCAATGGCTGAAGCTGGCTGATGTCAGAAGACCAAGCCATCCTGTCTACTTGGCAGTTAGTGGTTCTTCCATGGTGGATTCTCTCTGGTGAGCATTAGCATGTGATACAAAGATTTTCACACTTCCTGCCCACTCCCTTGTCCCTCCATGTTCCATTACCCCCACCTTTCACTCTGTATGTATTCTAACATCAGGTCATTTCTCCTTTCACACAAAATAGATGACCAGGTGCACTGTCCAACCTCTGTCCCTTGGATGGACTTTCTCCTGACTCTGTCTTTTAAGACCATTCCTTGTAGTACACCTACTATCCACTTTCGACTTGAACCAAACCAACTCATCTATAAACAAAGCTTGGGTTTTTCCCCTGTCTGCCATTAGCTATCAAGTATGCTCTTCTGTGGCCCCTTACGAGCCCTGGGTGGGGCACTTGTGTAACAGTGGTAGTTATTATGAGGGTCTGGGCTGCCTGCTTATGCAGCTTGCTGTGCTTTCAGGTCCTTGTGCTTGATCCCAGCTAAAGTGCTTATAAGTCATGATGAATTGCTGCTGGATCTACCTGACCTTATGACTTGGTGGGTGTAATAACTCTTAGCTCCTGATGGGTAGTTCCAGATATATACTCATTTGGTGTCCTGTGTTCAGTACTGTGTCTCAACTAGGACTCGGTGTCATACTAGGAGTTGTTTTTCAAAAGGCACGTGATGCTCCCCTGCAGATGCCATGGCCTTGTAAAAGAATCTTAGGGGACCACGTGACTAGGGAGTGATTCTTCCACTAGGGCTTGCCATAAGCTCTGCACAGCATCTTTTCACACCACCTAGATCTCCCACACTAGTGAGTGCAGGGCTGCTTACAGCTCAGCCTGGACCCGCTGCAGAGGCTTTTCCTGCTCTGGGCCCCACTCAAAGGTAGAAGCCTTTCATGTCACTAGGTGTATGGGCCAGAGCAGTATTTCCAGCTGTGGAGTATGCTGCGTCCAGAACCAAAGAGGCCTGTCAGATGTGCTGCTTCCTTCACTGTGGTAGGAGGCGCAAGGTGTAAGACAAGGTGTACTTTGTCTTTACTTCGGATGAGGTTTCTTAGCAGGCTCTTTATCACTGGACTCCTAAAAATATTACCATGTGACAGGTCCCTGAATCTTCATAGATTCGCCTCCATCCTCTGATCCACATGTCTTACGAAGGCCTCCAAAATATGGCCACCTCTTGTTCATGTGGCCTGACTAGCATGAGAGCATCAAATAATGGGTCAATGTGACATTTTTAAGGACATCTAGATGATGTTGATTCCTTTGGACTATATTATGGCAGAGGACAGGGGAGTTTAACATAGCCCAGGGGCAAAAATATAAATATGTATTGTTACTCACCTGTGTAGATGCAGTTGGTTTCTAACTCTCTTCTCTGAAGGGAATAGCAAAGAATGCATTCACCAAATCAAGGCTGCATACCACGTACATGAGGCTTTGCCAATCTGCTTGTAGCAGGTAAACAGACACAGTGGCTGAAAATGGGGTTACTCTTTTGTTAAGTGTGTGGTCATCTACTGTCATCCTGCAGGGTCCACTTGGTTTCTGCAGGGGACAACTATTGAATTAAATTGAGATATCATGGGAACTGCCATTCTTGTATCCTTTTGATTTTTATGGGTGATATTAATATCCAGAATTACCCCCAACACATGATATTGTTTTTATATCTTGGCTGGGGATGGGGCAGTTTCAGAGGCTTCACTTGGTCCTACAGTGATAGTTCTGAGCCCACAGTCCTAGGATCCAATGATCCAAGTAGCAAGTATATGAATCCCAATTATACATTCAGAGACTGCAGAAATTACCACTGGGTGTAAGTTGGATATTGACCAGGACTTTACTTATTATCTGGCTCCCACATGTCCCACTAGTTAGAACAGTAGCCACGAGGATGCTTTGATTCTCTGGGCAACATGCCAGTTTGGTACAGTTACCCAGGTAAATGACCCTGGGTCCCTTTGGGAAGGGCTTATGGAATCGTTACTCTGTATGTTTACTGGGGTGTTGCACGATTCTTTCTTCCAGAGACCTGACTGAGTCCAACTCTGAAAACTGGTTCAGGTTCAGAAAAGGCCAAAGGATCATGACATTGTATTGGGGCTACTGCTTTCAGACTCCTTATTATCCATCCTTGACTTCTTCTAGTGGTCTAAGCTAAGAAACATTCTTGTTGGTCGAGTATCTATTTTGCCTCTATGGGCGCTGTGTTCCTTTAATCATCTCCGTAATTCTGTGGGTCAGATCTTCTTGGCTGCCAATCCAACCCCACTGCGCATTGTAATAACTTCATCCACCTGGCTTCTGCAGTTAAGTGCCACCACCTGGTTTCTTTGGCGCTGGGCCTATCATCACCATTGGTATCACTGAGTCAAATTCGCTACCTGGTCGGTCGCAGTGGCTCATGCCTGTAATCCCAGAACTTTGGGAGGTCAAGAGGGGTGGATTGCCTGAGGTCAGGAATTCAAGACCAGTCTGGCCAACTGGCGAAACCCCATCTCTACTAAAAATACAAAAAAAATTAGCCAGGCATGGTGGTATGCGCCTGTAATCTCAGATACTCGGGAGGCTGAGGCAGGGGAATTGCTTGAACCAGGGAGGTGGAGGTTGCATTGAGCTGAGATTTCACCACTGCTCTCCAGCCTGGGCAACAGAGTGAGACTCTGTCTCAAAAAAAAAAAAAAAAAAAAAAAAAATTCTCTACTGACTTTTCCAACCATCAATCCTGGCTTATCGAGGAGATTTCCAACTGATCTTTTCAGTCATGCTATTTTCCTTCTCACTAGATCATTTCTTTTGGGTTTTATAAATGGTATAGTCTCTGGCCCTTCTTATAGAACAGAATCATCTGGTAGGCCTTCCAGCCTCATGGTGTATCCACTCTAGCATGCTGACTTCCCTGAGCTTTTTTATTTCTACGTCTACTGTCTGCTGGGGTAGTGCTGGCATTTCAATCACATCAAGCTTGGGCCATCACTTTCTCCCTGCTTTCAGGAGCCATTTGAGCAGCCAGGTCACATCACCTCCTGGGGTCCTTGCTAGGGTGTCAAATCCTGTATCTCTGGAGAGTGATCCCAAATCAGTACACTCTTCCTTGTCCTACCTGATGCTCCCAGCCCCTTGATCCGGCATCTTCAGGATCCAGTCCTGCATGAACTCCTCTGACTTTTGCTGGTGTAGGCTGGCTAGGACTAGCAGCTCATTTGAGGTCTTTTCTTCCATTATCAGACCCAGCACATACCCAGTTGGGTTATGCTATGACATACCCCTAGTTATAAGCCTAGTTACCAGGAGCAGAGATGGTGGGGAGAGGCCTGTGTATTGTCTTCGAGTAAGGTGGGGGAGGGAGAATTGGGAAGGGAGAGAGTAGTTAGCTCTTAATAGGGATAGCTAGGCAAATCCTGCAGGATCAGAAGATTTAAAAGAATGTGGGAGTACAACATTTGGGGTTCATCTACTCGAATGTTCCCACCCAAGTTCCAGAGTCCAAATGCCCTCCAAATGTCTCCATTGCCTTTAGACTTAAGCCTGTAAGTGTCCATGAAATAGAAAGGGCAGAGCAACCTTCCTTTGTAGAGAGATTGTTGTGTGCCTTGCCCAACTTGCCTCAAATCACACAGAAGCCAGTAACAAGGGGGTGCCCAAGGATCATTTTCCTACCAAATACTGGAAAAATCAAATCTCCAGATTTGCTGCAATGGGACAGGCTCCATAATGATGAAGAATTTCATCTTGATTTAAGTTTGCTAAGTTATAAATAAATGCTGTTTAAGCACTACATTGACAAAATTGCTTAATTTAAGAAGGCAAAATATCTTACTTCAGAGATCACTACCCTTGATCT
This sequence comes from Chlorocebus sabaeus, assembly GCF_047675955.1. Classification (NCBI taxonomy): domain Eukaryota; kingdom Metazoa; phylum Chordata; class Mammalia; order Primates; family Cercopithecidae; genus Chlorocebus; species Chlorocebus sabaeus. The sequence continues at coordinate 22,521,366 of NC_132928.1, read as the reverse complement.
TTTATTCACTTTTTAAAATGGATCCTACACAAGAATGCCCTAGGAAATGATGAAGTTCCACTCTGACACGTAGGATCCCCAGTGTTCCTGGAGTCATCTCCTTCCTAACTGTTCAATTCATGAAGCTGAGTTTCATTTTGAAAGACAGAAGAGAAAGGGATCTTGCAGTTCTACCTACTTTGGCATGGGAGTTTTCCTGTCTAAAAGGAAGCCCTTCCTTTCTCTTTAACAAATCTTTATCAGGCACCCACAGATCACAGTGCTAGGAATATTAGGGAGTATAGTAAGACATATATACACGGTTACTGTCCTCAAAAAATTTAGTACCTAATTGGGAAGGAATAGGAAAACTCAAATATCAAAGCAGGTCTCACGTATTCAAAAAAATAAAACCTCCAAAGAGTGAGAGAAATTAATGGCCCAAAGACATTAGGAAAGCATTCTCATGTAATCCTACATTGTCATAGAATCATAAAGTAGGAGACCTTAGAAGTGACCTAATTCAAGTCTCTACTCAATAAACAGTATTTTCAGAGACTTCTTTTAAAAGTAGGCATTCAGTCTTAGTTTGGTTATCCCAGGGACAGGGAACTCAAGTCAAGTCCATTTTCAAATATTTCTAATTTTTAGGAAATTCTAATTGAGAAACATCTAATTTCTTTTAATTCCTACCTATTGGCACTACTTACATCTTCTGAAAGGAGAAATATAGGATTAAATCTACTCCCGCTTCTCTCAGTAGCCTTTGAAATAGTTCTCCAGAGTCTTCTGTTTGTTCACCTTGTTAAATCAAGTTTAGCCTAAAGCTGCCTCCTTACATATTTTAAATTTGGCCTAAGAGTTTCTCTATACATTGTGAACTCTAACAAGTGGAAGTGTAAGCAGACCGTAGCCTACACTTGTGCCAACTACTGACTTTTGACCAATTAAATGTGGTCAACTGTTTGAACCGTGTTCAAATAAGGCAAACGCTGAGCGGTAACCAATCCAGTTGTTTCTGTAACTCACTTCCGTTTCCTTGTGTGTCATTTTCCTTTTTCTGTCCATAAATCTTCCACCACGTGGCTGTGCTGGAATCTCTGAGCCTATTCCGGCTCAGGAGGCTGCTCGATTCACAAATCGTTCATTGCTCAATGAAACTGCTTCAGATTTAATTCAGCTGAAGTTTTTATTTTATCAACCTAAACATTTCTCATTCCTTTGAACTAAAATCATAGAATATTATTGATGCAAATGGCCATCCTTTATTACAATGTCTATTTTCTGCCAGTGCCCATGCCTGCCACTATCGCATTTAAGCATTGCAATGACCCCATAAGTCAGATGGTATTACTACCCCTATCATATGGATAAGAGTTCTGGAGCCTCAGGGAAGTTCAGCCTCCTCTCACCATCTGAGTTGTTCCTTCTAGATGAATTTGTTTGTCAATGTGTCTTGAAAGCCTCTGGGAATTGAGCCTGTAGGTAATGGTTTTTTTGAGCAGGGTAGTGGCGGTAGACAAAATGTACTAGAAGGAAAACATTCAGAAAAATGAAAACCTTTTAAGAAACTGTGACAACAGCCAAAGGTGATAAGGTTGGGATGGCAGTGATAAGTAGCACAAGGTCAGGTTGATTACTCTGGTGTTGAGGAGTGAGGGGGTGGTGGCGTAGGGAATGGGAAAAGATAGGGGGATTAATTTAATGAGCCTTCAAGTATTTATCAAGAAGGTACTATGCACCAGGCACTTTGCTGGGTTCTGGAAAGGGATAGTGAACAAAACAGACACATCCCTTGATTGATAGTCTGCTGGGGGAGAGGAACATTAACCCAATTAGCATAGCAAGAAGTATATACAATATAAGTGATTTAGAAGTATTGGTAGGTATCAGGAAGGGAAAGAATAGGGCTCTAAGGAAGCAATCGGGGATCATTCTGGAATAGGAGAATGCACTATGTGACCTTAAGGTTGGTTGGCCATTCTGATGGTGAGAAGCCCATCTCCCAGTTCTAAGTGATACGCTCCAAGTTTGGCCAACTGCCCAGCACCCACCTGACTGGACTCAGAGTGAGAATCTGTTTTTAGACGGTGCCTGACTTGAAGCACCCTCTAGTGTTAAGGAAAGGAAGGTAACAGCCTGAAAGAGGGAATTGGGGAAAGACAAAAGAAATAAACTGAGACTTGTTTTGGAAACAGGTGGGCTGAGGAGAAGCCCCAGAGGCTTGGGCTAACAGCGTTGAAGATGGGCTTTACAGAGTGTGTCCCTACACCCCAGCTGAGAAAGCAGTGACGAGCCAGGAGCAATTGCACTGATCTACATGGTTTTACTCATTTACTCTTATGAGAAGTTACTAGTAGAACTCTATACTACAGGTCTGGAAACCGTGACATAGAGGCTAAATAATTTCTCTAAGGTCACATAGCTTTAAGGGGGTAAAGAACAGAGTCAAGAGCTAGTGTCACTATGAAAAATGGCCCTGGCAGATCTCTCTATCCCAGTGCAGGTTTGAGATGATTTAGATGTGCTTGGCTGAGCTTTTCTTTTCAACAGCTTGCCTGGGGGCTGATAAAGAAATTCAAACAGATGTGATAAGCTGTGCTACCTGTTGCTGGGCTGATGCTGTAGAAAAATCCTAACGTCTCAATGGCTTAGCACCACAGACTTTATTTCTCACTCAAATGAAGTCCCGTGGGGCGTGGCAAGGGCTCTCCAAACCATCTCTCAGGGACCAAGCTCCCTCTGTCTTGTGGCACTGCCCTCTCAACACTTGGCCTCCAAATGTACTGAGTCAGGGAAGGAAGAAAGGGAGGAGGTACACTAGCTTCATTCCAAAATTGTTACACCAAACTTCCACTGTTAATTAGCCTGAATTAGTCACATGGACCCAACCTAGCTGCAAAGGACAGTGGGGAAATGAAGAGACATGGATTATTAGGAGAGCACTATGGATTCCCTAAAATGGGACTGACGCCAGAGCCCAGCAGCAGACCAGCAGAGGCAAAGAAAAAGTGGATGAGCATAAGAAGTGGTTCATTTCCTCCCCCGCCCTGCAAAGCAAGATAACGCTCATTGGACTGTGGGAGAACACAGCCTGTCCTTGCCTTGGGTCAGCCTGTTTTTGCTTTTCCACTCTGCTCCTGTCCCAGGGAAAGAGCAGGAAAGTTGGGAAAAGGGTCACTCCACAGAGCAGTGAGAAGTTACACTTAGTTTGTGAAAGGGGAAGAAAAAATAATCTCTCATCTCTTGGATGTGTGGGGAGACAGTGACTGAGGAGAGAGCACAGAGACTTGAGCCCCTGGAAGTTCAGCGTGAAAACCTAATCCTTGAGGAATTTGCTGTCCTTCCTCCTTGTGGGGTGTGGCTCCTGTGGTCCCCACTTCCTGGTGTTTATGCCCCTGTGTAGTTCCTTTCTTGGGTGTTGGTGAGACCTGTGACTTACATTTAACCAGTAGAATACAGCAAAGGTGATGAAAAGTCACTTCTGTGGTTAAATACAGAATGAGAAGATTGTAATGCCCATCTCTTACAGGAAGACTCTGTCCCTTGCTGGCTTTGTTGGAGTTGGCTGTCATGTTGTGAGCTGCTCAGTGGAGAGAGTCATATGGTAAGGAATGGAGGGTAGCCTTTGGCACATAGACAGTAAGAAACTGAGGCTTTCAGTCTGGTCACCCACCAGGACCTGAATCCTACCAATCATCACGTGAACTTGGAAGTGGATTTTTCCCAAGTTGAGCTCTTAGATGCAAACCCAGACCTGGCTGACACCTTGACTGAAGGCTTGCAGAGGACCCAAAGCTATGCCAGAACTGTGGACCAAAAGAAAGCAGGAGAGAAATGTGTGTTGTCCTAGGCTGCTGACTCTATGGTAGTCTTGGTATGCAGCAATGGATAAGTAATGCATGGGGGTCAGAAAGTGTGAGATGGGAGTGCATTGGTTTCCTAGGGCTGTCATAACTAAGCACTATAAACTGGGTGACTTAAAACAGCACAAATCTCTTCTCATAGCTCTGGAGCTAGAAGTCTGAAATCAAGGTGTGGGCAAGGCCATGGTCCCTCTGAAGCATCTAGGGGAGGATCCATCCTTGCTTCTTCCAGGATTTGGTATCTCCAGGCATTCCTTGACATATGACAACATCACTCCAGTCTGCCTCTGGCTTCACATGGCCATCTTCCCCATGTGTCTCTGTCTTCTCCTTTTCTTATAAGGATATCATACAGGATTAAGGGCCTTCCCTACTCTGTATCACCTTATCTTAATTACATCTTCAATGATCCTATTTCCAAATAAGGTCATTCTGAGGGACAAGGGGTTAGGACTTCACCATATTTTTTTTTGGCATATGTCAACCCATAACAAGAAAAAAAAAAGAGAGAGAGAGAGAGAGAGAGAAGAGCTGACAATTGAAGTATCATCTGGAAAACAAGCACCTTCTTGGTGGGCCAGGTGAACATATCCAAGCAGTCTGCACATTCAGAGCAAGGATGAATGTCTTTGTAGGTGAGGATCTCAGAAACTACAGGGAGTGGACCCTTCCCTTCTCTCCAGGAGCTGCTTGAAATTTGTGAACAAAAGCCTAACTTCACCAGCTGAGAGAATCCCCATCCAGAGAATGGCTTTTTGCACAGCTGCCAAAAGGGTTGTGTGACCTGCCTCATGGCAGGGTGTGGCCAGATTATCCTGTATTCGAAGTCCTTGTATTCTAAGGTAACTTCATTCCATTAGTCTGGTGGTGTATTTGTAAGCCTGTCCTGGGTTAATGAATGGACCCTTTTCTCTGTCTCAGATACTGGAAGGGCCCACAAGCTACAGTACGTTTTCAACTATGGGCAGCTGCTGCCACCTTGTGCCAGAAAGACTCCATGGCTAGAGTGACCAGGGACCTCAGATCAGAACACTGTGAAGGGGCACGTCTAATAATTGTTCTGGGGCAGCAGGTGTAAATCGAGATTGTCCCAGGCAAATATATGGTCATGCCTGGGGAATGCAAGGGAACAACAGGATGTGCAAGGATTTTCCCAAGAATAAATCTGAGTTTTCCAAAATGTTCTACTTTTCTACATTTACTCTCAGCATGAAGCTTCCTGTGCCACCTATGGTGGCCATCACACCTCACACAAGATTAACAATACATGAAAGAGTTCTGAATTCCTCTGGCACAAAGAAGAATGAATTTCCAACTATGCCTACTAAAAGAAAAAAGTGTCTTTCTACATTGCCTTTGAACACAACATACACCAAAAACATGTAAAGCTTTGTTCTGACTTTAAGGGTGCATTTTAAATCAATAAAGGAACAAAAAGCCCAGAAAGGGCCTAACTCTCTCTCTCTCTCTCTCTCTCTCTCTCTCTCTCTCTCTGTGTGTGTGTGTGTGTATGTGTGTGCGCTTGGTGCTTTCAAAATTGACATATTACTCAGATATGGAAAAATAAAAGTAAAATTTTTGTCTTATAATTGTTTAGTGTGGGTACTAATTTCTGTTGGTAGCAGGGATGAGGTGAATTGGCAAGATATTTATATGTACCAATTAATGGAAAGTTAATCTCCATTGCTCAGATCTGTTTTAGGTAAAGCAGCCAATTCAAAGCTTAGACTTTAGACAGCTCGAAGGGATCTCCCCTACCCCTTCTCAGGATGGTGTCTGGGTGCAGTGGTGTTGCTCAGATGTCCCTGGTCCTCCCTACCCTGTGCTGAAATGCCCCTCATTCTGCTTGATGATGAAGATGCCACTAGTTTGATCTGGTTCGCGGGCATCATAGTGGCATCTGCCCCGCACCATGCACACACACGGGTCCTTGCCATTGCCTCTGGTGACAAGAGCTCCATATACTCTGAGCTTTCTTAGGAACTTGGGTCTTTTCTGCTCTCTCAGCTATCATGCATCTCAGTGGGGTGCCGGAAAACTCTAGATTGCTTTCTCTCCAACATGCTGTTGTGTGTGGTCCCTTGAAGACTGCCCTCAGCACGTGCCTGTGATTGCTAGTTCCCCTTTCTTGGATCATGTTGGAAGCAGCATCCCCCGCGGTGGAGGGTTTCTCTACAAGGTCTATGGTTTTCCCAAGCTCTGCCCAGTCTGTGAAGGACAGCAGCTCCTGAAGTTCTTAGACTCTCCCAAATTTATCTTGGGCGTGGTTTTATCCAAGATGCACCCTCCTGCCCTGTAACACCTCTTGTTAATGTTCCATCCTGGGGTGAGGAAGGGAGCCAGAACATTTCAGGTCACCCTTTGCCCCTCTTTTCTCCCTCACTCACCCAGATCCTAATCCCAGGATTAGAAGGAACTTCTTCCTTCCTCAATGGTGAGGGCTTCACTAACATCATATTTCATATTCTTCTCTGATCAATGGTCAATAATCTGTTCTGATTAGTTCTCTGGCTAGCTGAAAATCCTCTCACTTTTTTTTTTCAACGTTCTCAAGATAGCCTAGAAAATGAAATAGGAGCTCCCCTATTTTTGATGGTTCTTCCCTCCCCATGAAGCTCTGGATGCCATCAATTCAACGTTTGGGGGTCACAGGCTAATCAGAGTCTAGGATTTACCAGGTTAATATCTGAAAACATATTATTATTTTACAGTGAGAATTGTGAATTTGAAAAAGTCATCAAATAATATTAAAGGAAAAATAGTCTTAGCTAGCAATTTAGAAAACAAATTGCTCTGATTAATTGCTAAAAAAAATTCCAGATGGATTAAACAATTGAGGAAAAACCATATTATTTTTAAAAACTAGTAGAAAATGGAAGTAAATATGTATCATATCTCTAAAGGAGTAATTTTCTAAGCTTTAAAATCATATAAGAAAGAACATAGGAAAAGAGAAATTAAAATACTTTTTAACAATTTGCCCCTCAACAATATATAAAAAGGAAAACAAAAGACTTAGAAAATATTTCCAGCACATACGAGTCAAGGAATGTTACATGGTTATATAACAGAAACTGCTATTCATTGCAGATTAAATTGATGCCTTAAGAAAGTAATTTGTTGACCGAGCAAGGTGGCTCACGCCTGTAATCCCAGCACTTTGGGAGACCCAAGCGGGCAGATCATGAGGTAAGGAGTTCTAGACCAGCCTGACCAACACGGTGAAACCCCATCTCTACTAAAAATACAAAAATTAACCAGGCGTGGTGGCACACGCCTGTAATCCCAGTTACTCAGGAGGCTGAGGCAGGAGAATCACTTGAACCTGGGGGGTGGAGGTTGCAGTGAGCCAAGATCACGCCACTGCACTCCAGCCTGGGCAACAGAGTGAGATTTCATCTCAAATAAAATAAAACAAAATAAAATAAAAAAGAAAAGAAATCAATTTGTCAATATAATCCAAGAATCTCACTATTTGGAATTTATCCTAAGGAAATAATTTTAAAATATGCACAAGATAGCTATGTTTTTTATAATCACATTCATGTTACATTGTGATGATCATTAGACACATTTGACTCTCCCACCAGACAATGGGACATTGTGTTTTGTTCACCTCTGAATCAGCATTCTTAGTCTGGAGTCTGGCATAATTGAAGGTGGCAAATAAATGTTGCAGAATAACTATTTTGTTGTAGTATTTATATTATACTTAAAGACTGAAACAATCTTAATTTTCAACAATAGGAGAATGACTAAATAAAATACAGTGCTGTCACTTAATGGAGAGATTGTCTACTAAAATAGCAATGTGTTGTCAGACATGGAAAACATTTTATGTAATTATAGCAAGTATAATCTTTTTTTTTTTTGCATTCCAATCTTGGGTTTATTCAACACAATTCTTCCACTCTACACAACAAAGTACAAACACAATGTCATCTAAAATGCTACAAAGGTATAAAACTCAAAGAGAAATTTTATAGTACTGACTGTACAATAAAAGCAAAAAAGCAAAAAAAAAAAAAAAAGGCAATGTACATGTTGCCAAGATAACCTGAAAGACCACCACGAAGGGCAGACACAACCATGGCTGCATGATGATCCCGCAGAGCTGGCTCTCACTCACCAATTTCAGAGTAGGGTGGTGGGGTGGGGTGTGTGCATGGGTGCATGGACAGACAGAACCATGCACAGCAACTACCATAGGTGAGAGGATCTTTGGGGATGTGTGACCCTTGAAGTTGGAAGAGGCCTCAAGAGGCCGAGGCTAACAAGGTTGGCAGCTGCACTAAAGCTCGGGACGGCTCCCTTTCCAAAAGGACACCGCCCAGCAACAGCAAGGGCAGAGTCTGGCCACCATCTCAGGTCACCAGGGAAGGGAAAAGTGTGCTCCCAGGCAGGCAGGGTCACACCACCCCCTAGAGCCTCACTTGTCCCTGGTGGCCCTGCCACTGAACTGACTCTTAGAAACTGGAAACGGGCGAGCTTCCTAGCCAGAAACCGGAGGGAATCTTGACAGGCACACAACACCCAAACCAACAGCACTTCTGCAGCCAGAGCCCGGCCGGCAGAGGGGTGCTGCCTGCTGCCTGCAAATTCTGCCCGAGTAAAGGGTTTGCTTTCCTACTGATCTTCCTTTGGCTAGAAAAGTGACAAAACTGAGCTGGGTGGGGCATAAGTTACAGGGGTGAGAGCTTCAGTGGCCTGTTTATCGGGAGGAGTTGGAGCTGGAGCGGCTCCTGTGGCGGCGGCGTCCCGGGGAGCGTGATCTCCAGCGCACAGGGGACCTGCGCCTCGGGGAGCGGGACCTTCTCCTCATCCGTGGCGGAGACCTGCGCCACATGGGTGGTGGTGGCAACATTCTCCTGGGAGGGCTAAATCTCCTGGGGGGTGGCCTAGGCCAGGGGGCCAGCACGGCAGTAGCAGTGATCTCCTGGCCATCGATTTGTCCTCCATCCATGTGCTTCAGCGCCTTCTCAGCTTCATCTGGATTCTCAAACTCTACGTATGCATAGCCTTTGGACAGATGGGGATGCATCCTTTCCACGGGCATGTCAATCATTTTAATTTTCCCATAGGTGGAAAATATCTCCATGATGTGATCCTTTGTCACATTCCTGGTGAGTCTCCCAATATGCACTTTGGTGGGCTTAGGAGATGGGCTCCGCCTTTTCCTCTCCTTTTCATCTCTTTTAGGTGGTTTGGATTTGGAGCGGGAGCGCCTCCTGTTGTCGTGTCTGCGCCGAGAAGGACTTGGAGAGCCGGAAGACCTGCTGGAGCTGGAGCTGCGGGAGGTGCTGGAGCTTCCTGAGCGGCTGGATGCTGAGGAAGAGCTGGAGCCACTGCTTGAGCCAGTGCTGGTGCTGGAGCCTGAGCTGGAAGTCGAGCTGGACCGAGATCTGGTACTGCTGCTACCACTGGAAGCACTGCGCCTCTTTCGGGTTTTGTCCCTGCCGCGATCCTTCTCACTTGACTCCTTGGTGCCCCCTTTATCTTTTGAGCGATCCTTGGACTTCTCATCTGAGCGGTCCTTGCGTTTGGTGGGTGAAGGAGCCATCTTCCCGCCGCCACCACCTCCTCCTGCTTTCCTCAGCCTCCGAGGCCGGCGCCGCTCTCAGCAAGTATAATCTTAAAGTACATACTCAGTTGTAGCCAAAACATAACTTTCTTCAATTTTCTATAGTAAGATTCACATTCCTTTTCAAGCCCCATTTTGACTAGTGGCACACGCCTGGTGTGTGTCCTGTTATGCTGATTCTGGGTAACCTCAGGCAATTCAAAGTCCTGTTGCCATGCCCTGTTCCTAACTGCTTGCATTTTCCCTGAGATAGTACCTAGCAGTTTGTCATTACCTGCTCCTACGGGCATCCACCAGGATGGGATGTCTATTGACTTCTTTCTCTTGGACCATTGATCCATGCAGGACCTGGATTGTCCTCTGTTCCCTAATACAGAGGTTTTTTAGGCCAGCCTCTGACTTAGCCACATTCCATCTGCATCATCACGTCACCCTGGTGCTGCGGGGAGTTCTGAGAGGTTGCCTTGGGTCCTCAGGTCCTAGCTGGGTCACGTGTAGCCTTTGCTGCTCTCATATGGTGTTAAGTAGAAGGACCTCTGTGACACTTGTCATTTCCTTAGCTAGCTTCTTTTCAGGATGGGAGTTTAGGCCATATCCATGGGGTTCTGGGGGTTCAGGCCAGGTGGGGAATGGACCCCAGGATATGCACTTATTCTTTCTGATTCTCTGCAGCTCTACCCTAGTTGGCAACTTTATCAAGCCTTTAGGGGTAAGGAAAGCTGGCTCTGACTGTTCATTTACTTCCAGATGCCTTTGTTTTTGGCCTGGATTTCAACTGTGAAATGCGTAACCCACATTTGATTGCTTTATTATTTGGTTCTGTTGTAACAACCCTCCAGAGACAGAGTCTAGGCAGAGCTAAGATGTGAAATACAACAGGAGAAGCCAAAATAAAAATGGAAACTTTGATTAATGTACCAGAATATTAGTGTACTATAAAATGCAAAAATAAACAGAACCTCAGAACTTCATTATAACTGTGTGAACATTAGGTATACATATGGGCAAATACATGGAACCGGGAAAATCTTAAGCTAATTGTTGTGTTAATCAGGAGAGAATGTAGATTTATTTTTCTTTAGCAAATTTCCTTCATATTAGTTATGTGTAAATACCAACCACGCTGTTTGTGAAAAAGCTTAATCTATTTTACCTCCAATAATATAGAACCTTCTTAGCCCCTGTATTTCCCATCTAATCTCCCATCAATCCCTGATGTGGCTTTTTCCTTCTAGTAAGGCCACTTTCCTTACCCACAACCTGCTCACACCAGCTTCCAAGACTTTGTTTAACCCAGTGGTTCTCAAACTTTAGTTACATCAGAATCCCCTGGAGCATTTGTTGAACTACAAATGGCTGGACGCTGCCGCCAGTTTTTCTGATTCAGTAGGTCTGGGGTGGAGCCCAAGAATTTGCATTTCTAACAAGTTCCCAGGTTATGGCAATGTTGCCAGTTCAGGGACCACACTTTGAAAACCACTGGCTTAGCCACCCCTTTTACCTGAAATGTTCCTTCTATTTGCCTTCTTCTTTCCTCTCTCCCTTGCGTTTATAAACGTGTCATGATAACCTAACATGCATAACAGGCTTCAAGCACCCCTTGAGGAGCTTTGGATAGTATTGACCTATTAATTCATGTATTTCATCCTACCTTTTTCTCAACAAAATCTCAGAATTCTGATTATTTACTCTGCACCACCCCTGCTATATATATAATACAGTCAGTGCTGTATTATTTTGAATTTATTAATGCATACCTTTGTAATTATTTCATGCAATTTTTCTCTCCCTAATCAGCCCTCTGAGGCTCAAACAGGCTATTGTTCTTTTCCTCCGTAGTGGGCAAAGAACCGATGTTTGCTGACGGGGCTCACTGAAGGACGGGCGTATCATTTATTAATAGAGCACTGGCTACAAAACCTGTCCCATCCAGCTGCTCTGCTCCACCCTTACTGGTCTTGTGGAATTTCCCCTCACTCTGTCCTTGTCCAGCAGTTTTCCTGCTCTTCTTTTGCAATGAATGAGTACCTCTCCCAATACATCAAAACCAATTCCCAGAGACAGCTGTATGGAGATAGGAGCAAACTACCATTTAAAAATGGATTTCATTATAAAAGTAATAATACCATTTCACAGTTGTATATTTAAAAATACACAAAAACCAAAGAAGTAAATTTAAATGTACTCATAACCCCACCACATCAAGACACGCAGTTTTAATATCTCAAGGTTTATGTCTCACACATATTTTCCCACTAAATTAGGCCAATCTATAAGTACTGTTTTTCAACCCACGTTTTTTCATTTTCCAAAATATCAAGGCTTGTTTACTGATGTCATTAACCTTTATATCACTTCAAATGGTTACAAAGCATTACATCATATACAGAGACTCTAAGTCATTTAACAAACTCCTTAGTGGCTAATAACCAATCACTTGTTAATATAAATAATGATTCAGTAAATATTTTTATTCATTCATCTTTGTATACCTTGCTATCTCTCAAAATACCACGTTTCCTCCATCTCTCCTTCCCCTATGAAGAAAGGTTATATAAACATCTGTACCTCAGTGGGTTATTGGGTAATCATTCTCCTGCCATTCCCCCATGCTATGCAGCTTAAAATAAAGTTGTGTATACCTTTTCTCCTGTTAATCTACCATTTGTCAGTTGACTTTCAGTGAACCTTCAGAAGACGAAGGAGAAATTCCCCTTCACCCCTACACCAGCAATCATTGTTAGCTGTGGGATTTGCTCTTGGGATCCAAGAGCATGAGCTTTCCTAGACATTAGAGGAGGTAGGGTCTCAGGTTATCAGCTTCTGCAGAAATGGTTCTTAGCTGCTACACTTTATAGTTGTAGCTTGTTCTACAATTTAGTAAATAAAATAAGTCACTTCTGGTAATTTATTTAATCTCAGTAGGATTAGCCTTTGTTTTGTGAGTCTTTGAGAAGATTTAGTAATATACTTAGGGCACTTAAAAACAAGACTAGGGAATCATTGTCCAATAAGTCACTTGCATTCAAAAACACACTGATGAGCAGTTAAATTTTATTTCCTAATCCAAACATTCAGTTTAACCTCATTTACAAGTAAGTTAATAACTGTTATATTAATTTGCTAAGGTTACCATAACAAAGCACCACCAACTGGATAACTTAAACAATGGAAATGTATTGTCGCACAGTTCTGGAGGCTGGAAATCCAAAACCAAGGTGTCGGCAGGGCTCTGTTTCTTCTGAAGATGCCAGAGAAGGATCTGTTCCAGCCCCTTCTCCTAGCTCTGGTAGTTCCTGGGCTAGTGGCAGCTAACTCCAACCTTCACACGAGATTCTCCTGGTATGCACAGCTACCTGTTCAATGGGTGTTCCTTTTTTTTTTTTTTTTTTTTTTTGAGATGGAATCTCGCTGTGTCATGCAGCCTGAAGTGCAGTGGTGCAATCTCAGCTCAGTTCACTGCAAGCTCCGCCTCCCGGGTTCACGCCATTCTCCTGCCTCAGCCTCCTGAGTAGCTGGGACTACAGACGCTCGCCATGATGCCCGGCTTATTTTTTGTATTTTTAGTAGAGATGGGGTTTCACCGTGTTAGCCAGGATGGGCTCGATCTCCTGAACTCGTGATCCGCCTGCCTTGGCCTCCCAAAGTGCTAGAATTGTAAGCATGAGCCACTGGGCCTGGATTTTTTTTTTTTTTTTTTTTTTTTGGGACGGAGTCTCACTCTGTCGCCCAGGCTGGAGTGCAGTGGCGGGATCTCAGCTCACTGCAAGCTCCGCCTCCCGGGTTTACGCCATTCTCCTGCCTCAGCCTCCCGAGTACCTGGGATTACAGGCGCCCGCCACCGCGCCCGGCTAGTTTTTTGTATTTTTTAGTAGAAACAGGGTTTCACCATGTTAGCCAGGATGGTCTTGATCTCCTGACCTCGTGATCCGCCCGTCTCGGCCTCCCAAAGTGCTGGGATTACAGACTTGAGCCACCGCGCCCGGCCTTTTTTTTTTTTTTTTTTTTTAATAAGAGCATTAGTTATATTGGATAGGTGTCCAGCCTCTTCCAATATGATCTCACCTTAACTAATTACATCTCCAGTTACCCTATTTCCAAGTAAGGTCACATTCTGAGGTACTGGGTGTTAGGACTTCAGCATATGAATTTCAGGCATGCATAATTCAATGTATAACAAGTAGAAATGTTGAAATTTTTAAAAAGAACATCTGGCTAATAGAAAATAGCATGCACCCTGGAGACCAACTGGATTGGAATTCTGGATATGTCATTTATTATGTGTGTTTAAGCAAGTTGTCTAACTTCTCTGTGCCTTGGTTTTCTCACCTATTCAGTAAGAAAAACAGTATTCTTCTTGAAAGGCAGTTTTGAGGATTAGCTGAAATAATCAATTAAAAGCATCTCCAGAGCTCCTGACACACAATCACTGTGCAGTAATTGTTGTCATCATTATTTTTCTACCTGACTGTGGGAGAGTATCTAAGTGTTTCTCCCCTACATAGCTATTGTTTACTAAGGGTCTCCAAGTATTTATAATTACACATCTCATGACCTAAAAATTTCGGAATATGCATGTGCTCTGCATATGTACACAGAGATATACACACATACACACATATATACACTTTCTACTTTCCTAATATATTATATACATTAGAATATACATACAAAACAAATAAAAAGAATGAGATAAACAGAATTTTGAACATTTTCTCCCATCACTCCAATGGCTCTTTCTGTGAACCCCAGTGGGTTGACCACTCTTGACAAGGATAGAGAGGCCAGCACCTAACTGTGTGATCTCTGCTCTAGTAGAGACCAAGTGACTACTGGTCAGCTTCCCCACAGTCCATGCAATCTCAACCCAGTTCACTCTATGGAGGTGAACCCAGCAGCCTGGGCCATGAGCTCTGGATGTCCTGATAAACTCAAAGCCCCCAGTTCTTTTTTTTTTTCTTCTTATATAATCATTTTTTAAAATTTTCTTCTACTCCCACCTTTTTTTTTTTTTTTTTTTTGAGATGGAGTCTCTTGCTCTTGTTGCCCAGGCTGGAGTGCAGTGGCATGATCTTGGCTCATTGCAACCTCTGCCTCCCAGGTTCAAGTGATTCTCCTGCCTCAGCGTCCTGAGTAGCTGGGAGTTGTCAGGTGTGTGCCACTATGCCCAGCTAATTTTTTGTATTTTTAGTAGAGACGGGCTTCCACCATGTTGGCCAGGCTAGTCTTGAACTCCTGACCTCAGGTGATCCGCCCACCTTGGCCTCCCAAAGTGCTGAGAATACAGGCATGAGCCGCCGCGCCCGGCCTTTCTTCTCCTTTTTAATTTTATTTTTTTTCTTCAACTTTTATTTTAAGTTCTGGGGTACATGTGTAGGATGTGCAGGTTTGTTACATAGGTAAACATGTACCATGGTGGTTTGCTGCACAGATAAACACATCACCCAGCTATTAAGCCCAGCCTCCATTAGCTATTCTTTTTGATAGGCCTCGACAGGCCCCAGTAAGTATTGTTCCCCTTCATGTGTCCATGGTGTTCTCATCATTTAGTTCCCACTTATAAATGAGAACATACAGTGTTTGGTTTTCTGTTCCTGCATTAGTTTGCTGAGGATAACTTAAGCCCCCAACTCTAACAGACTGTGGCTTTGGCAAAACAGTGGATAGGACTTTGTCTTGGGTCACATTTTCCCATAGTCTTAAGGATAATATTAGACCGCTTGAATCCTGCGTTTTGCTGCACACCTTCCTCCTGGAACCTGGAATGTCCTGTTCCAGTAGATATCATTTGCTCATAAGACCTGTTGCATAGCTGTCACCTGGGGCATCACTATTTTCCTGAGTGAGAGCCACTGTTTCCTGGGTCCCATGTTTTCCTTGCCTTGCCTCTCTCCCATATTTGCTGTAGCACCTTGTTAATGATTTACTAACCAAAGAAGTTTTGATAAATACATTTCTCCAGTCTTTGCATTTTTAAAAATATCTTTATGACTAAAACAAGGTTGACCTAATGGACATATATTAACCCACACACTCTTTTAAAGAAAAATTCTGAATTTTCAAGAATTGACCACCATCATATGTCATAAATCAACTTTCAACAAATTTCAAAGAATCAGTATCAAACACATCTCATTATCTTTTGCAAAACAATTATGTCAAAACTCAATAACAAAAACCTATTTTTAAAAAGTGACATACTTGGGAGTATTAAAAAAGACCTCTAACCATATCAAGGATTAAAATATAAATAATAATATAAATTAGACAAATATTTAAATTAAAAAAATGCTGCTTCAAAACTGAAGTAGAAATTTGAGGGAAATTTTTAATTTTATATTGCTTGTATTAGAAGAGGAGAAAGGCTGAACGTTAAATAATTAAGCTGGATTAAGTATCCAAATAAAGATGTTAGAAAAAGAATCACAGAGGAAACCCAAGGGAAGGAGAAGAATGAAAATATGCTACAAAAAGATGTCTTAGAAAAAAATATAAGACAAGAACAACACTTATGGGATAGAAAACAAATGTAAAATGAGAGACCCAGTAACGTCAACGTAATTAATGAAACATTGACAAAATCATTCAAATAAGGAAAGCAAAGGTACCCACAAAAAGTGTCAGGAATGAAAAAGGGGCTAATGAGATAAAAGATAATAGGGGAATGTTATAAATAACTTTATGCCAGTAAACTTGTATTCTTAGGTGAAATGGACAAACTTCTAGGAAAAAACCTGGCAACAATTGCTTCTATGTGAAAGAGAAAACTGGAATGGTTTTATAGCTACTAAAGACATTGAATCATAAGGAAAACCCTGTGCCCAAGCAATTATACAAGTGAGTTCTACCAGGTGTTCAAGAGACAGAGGTAGAAACTCCAAATTTACATAAATTCTTACAGAAGATAGTGGGAGGGGCAATATCCCCAAATTTATTTTATGAGGCTAATGGAACATGGATCCCCAAACTGTACAAAGACAGTCTGAAAAAGAAAAATTACAGATCAGTCACATTCATGAATATAGAAGAAAATAAAAAGACCTAAAACATTCTGGATTTAATCCAAGTATGTTTTAAAAAATTAATATATGAGCTGGGCAGGGTGGCTCACACTTGTAATCCTAGCACGTTGGGAGGCTGAGATGGGAGGATTGCTTAAGCTCAGGAGTTCAAGACCAATCTGGGAAACATGGTGAAACCCCATCTCTAAAAAAAATTCAAAATTAGGCCAAGTGTGGTGGTGCACACCTGTAGTCCCAGCTACTCAGGAGGCTGAGGTGGGAGGATCGTATCAGCCTGGGAAGTTGAGGCTGTTGTGAGGTATATTTGCACCACTGCACTCCAGCTTGGGTGACAAAGTGAGACCCTATCTCAAAAAAAAATTAATATATAGGTCTATAATTGAAAGTTATATTGAAAACTATATTAGAGTAATTTATCCCATTAAGAGATTTAAAGAGATAATCATCTCATTAGGTTTATAAAAAGCATTAGGTGACATTTAACGTTTATTTATTGTTAACAAAAAGCAGCTTCTTAATAAACTAAACGTAGAAAGTAATTTCCTTGACCTCAGCAAGGAAATCTGCTCTTAAAAATCTACAGTGAAACATCAAAAGTATTCTCATTAAAGTCAGGAACAAAATAAAAATTGCAGTGGAGGCTTTAGCCAGCTCAACAAAGCAAGAAAAATAAAAGAAATGGTATAAGAATTAAAAAGGATAAAATAAAACTCCCATTATTTGCCAATGATGTGAATATCCACATGAGAGACCACAAATAATCTATAGATTTATTATTAGAATTACTAAGATAGTTTAGCAAAGCCCACAGATATAAAATCAATATACAAATGTTAATTTCAATGAGCAGAAAAATATCATTAAAAATTTTTTTAATTATAAAGAAAATGATATATAGGAATGACTCTACCAAGAGATATGCAGGTCTTTCACATGAAAAACAATACAAATTTTGGAGATTTATTAGCGAATCTTTCTAAATAAATAGACATAATATATTTGTGGGAAAGGAAGATCAAGTTGGTGAATATGTCCATTTTCTCTGTCTTAATTCTATAACATTACAGAAATTCCATTCAAAAGCTTAACATGGTTTTCTATAGAATGAGATGAGCTTACTGTGAAGTCTGCTTAGAGGAGCAAAGGGCCAAGAATATCCAAAACCATCCTGAGGAAGAATGAGATTGGTGGTGATGGTGGGACAGCATGTTCTCTCTGATATCAAGATTATTGTGAAATTGGCCGGGCGCAGTGGCCAATGCCTATAATCCCAACACTTTGGGAGGCCAAAGTGGGTGGATCACCTGAGGCCAGGGGTTCGAGACGAGGCTGGCCAACATGGTAAGACCCTGTCTCTACTAAAAATGCAAAAATTAGCTGGGCACAGTGGTGCACACCTGTAGTCCCAGCTACTCGGGAAGCTGAGGAAGGAGAATCACCTGAATCCAGGAGGTGGAGCTTGCAGTCAGCCAAGATTGTGCCATTGTACTCCAGCCTTGGTGACACAGTGAGACTCCGTCTCAAAAAAAAAAAAAAAAAAAAAAAAAAAAGATTATTGTAAAACTACAGTATTTAAGACAATGTCATATTAGAAGAGGGTGGACACATGAACAATGGAAAGGATAAGAGAGCCCAGAAACAGCCCACATATGGATGGAAACTGTATATGAGAGGGCTGACATTGATGATTTTTTTGCCCATGAGGAAAAAAAAAAATTAAGTCCCTAAATTCACTCCAAATACAAACACAGAATTCAGGCCCCTTCCATCATGTGAAGACATAGTGAGACGGGACCATCTATGAACAAGGAAATGGGCCCTCACCCCACACTAAATCTGCTGACATCTTGATCTTGCACTTCGCAGAGCTGTAAGAAGTACATTTTACTGTTTATGAGCTAAAAACAACTCCACGTAAATTAAGAACTTGAATATAAAAGACAATAAAATTAAACATTTAGAAGAAAATATGGAAGAAGTTTATGGCTTCAAGGCAAATAAGAGTTTCTTTAAAAGGATAAGACACAAATCACAGACTAAAGGAAAAGATGGATACTTTTTAATACATGAATACATTGTATACTTTTGAATACACTGAATAGTTTTATACTGATTCTGAAAGTATACCATGAAGAGAAGGGGAAGAAAAGTCACAAATTGGGAGAATATATTTGTAACGCACACAACTGACAAAGGATTTAGATCCAGAGTATAAGAAAAATACCCACAAATCAATGAGAAAAATAAAAATAAACCAGGAAGAAGATTGGTAAAAGACATCTCACATTTCACTGAAGAAGAAATCTAAATTTTCCAGGATCATAGGAAAAGATGGTCAGTGAAAAGAGTGATCAGGAGAACACAGTTTAAAAACCGCAGTGAAATTAATGCAGGCACAGAAAACCAAACACTGTATGTTCTCACTGACAAATGGGAGCTGAACATTGAGTACACGTGGACACAAAGATGCTAACAATACACATCCGGGTCTGCTTGAGGGTGCAGCATGGGAGGGAGGCCAGGATCCAAAATTACCTATCAGTTACTATGCTTATTATCTGGGTGATGAAATAATCTGTATACCAAACTCCTTTGACACGCAATTTACTCACATGACAAACTTGCACGTATACCCCCGAACCTAAAATAAAAGTTGGAAAGAAAAAAAAAAAGCAGATTCTAAAAAATTAAATCAAATTTAAAAAGCCCCAATTCTTTAAAATGTTACTTAATTCCTTAAAATAAACAATTATTTAGAAAAGCGTAGCAGAAGATAACATGGAGCTTGGTGTATATTTTGGAAGGGTTAATGAAAAGAATATATTCAAATTTCCATTTAACCCTGTATTGATCACGTATAAATCTACTGTTGTATAGGGATTCAGATCATGAAAAGGATCCTATTGAGGCTGTATCTAACTAGGTGGAAGAACAGAGTGTTGGCCATAAAAGTTAAAAACTTGCTAATGTATTTCCTTATCTCCTTTAAAGTGTATAAAATATTCAAGAATGTATCCAAACCTTGCATGGACTTGCTTATGTTTCTGGTTTTATCACTTATTAGAGTGTAATTTGGTTAATAGGCAATATAAGGAAAGGACCACAATAGGTAAATCAGAAGATTTGAATTCTGGTCTGAGATCTGCATATTGTTTGTCTAATCTTTGATAGCACCACACTGTGTGCCTCAGTTGCAAAGTTGTAAAGAAGTAGCTACCTTGTTTAATTCATGAGGTTTTCTGAAGCTCTAATAAGATAATACAGGTAAAAATAAATAAATAAACAAATACCACAATGAGAGAATATTGCATACTCATTACATTAGCCAAGATTTTAAGAAATCTGGTAATGTCTCCAGCTGGAGATTTAGAGAAACAAAAACTCTTCAACACTAAGGTTAGAAGTGACTAAGAATGAGACTTTGAGAAACAATTTCACATTCACTAAGAAAGTTTAAAATGTGCTTATTTCATGACCTGGCAATCCCACCTCTGAAGAAGCTCTTTTTTTTCTCTCTCTTGTTTGAAATGGGGTCTGACTCTTCACCCAGGCTGGAGTGCAGTGGCACTGTCTTGGCTCACTGCAACCTTCACTTCCCAGGCTCAAGCGATCCTCCACCTCAGCCCCTCCAAATAGCTGGGACTACACAAACATACCACCATGCCTAGCTAATTTTTTTTTATATACTTTGGTAAAGACAGGGTTTTGACATGTTGCCTGGGCTGGTCATGAACCCCTGAGCTCAGGCGTTCCACGTGCCTGGGTCTCCAAAAGTGCTGGGATTACAGGCATGGGCCACTGTGCTCAGCCTAAAGAAGTGCTTGATCCTCTATACCGGATGGCCTGTAGAAGAATATTCGCAGAAGCATTGTGCATAACAGCCCCAAACTGGAAATAACCCAATATCCATCAACTGTGGAATGCATTTTTAAAATGTGGTATATACATAAAATGGGTAAACAAGAGTCACAGGCATCCACGTGAATGGCTCTCAAAACATCATTTGAACCCTCTTATGTTGCTGGTGGGAATGTAAAGTGGTGTAGCCGCTTTGGAAAACAGTCTGGCACGTCCTCAAAAAGTTATACATAGAGTTACCAGTTGGCCCAGTAATTCTATTTCTAGGTATTCTCCAAGAGAATCAAAATATATATTCATGCAAGAGACTGTAATGTTCATAGCAGCATTATTGATAATAGTTCAAGAGAGAAAACAACTCAAATGTCCATTAGCTGAAGAACGGATAAACAAAAATGTAGTATATGCATATAATGGAATATTATTTGACTATAAAAGTGAAGTACTGACACATGCTCAGTATGACTGAACCTTGAAAACATGCCAAGTGAAAGAAGCCAGAGACAAGAAGCTGCACATTGCATGGTTCCATTTACAGTCATCTGTTGCTTAAGCATGGGTATATGTTCTAAGAATTGAATTCGTAGGCAATGTCATCATTATGTGAACATCATAGAGTACACTTACACAAACCTAAATGGTATAGCTTAGTACACACCTAGGTTGCATGGTATAGCCTATTATTCTGAGGCTACAAACCTGTACAGCGTGTTACTGTACTGAGTACTGTAGGCAAGCGTAACACAGTGGTAAATATTTGAATATCTAAACATAGAAAAGGTGTAGTAAAAATACAGCATTAAAATCTTATGGGACCAATGTTGTGTATGTGGTCCATTGTTGACCAAAATGTTGTTATATGGGTACATAACCGCATGCAAAATGTCCAGAATAAGCAAGTCCATAGACCCAGAAAGTAGATCAGTGGTTGTCAGGAGTTAGGCTGAGTGGGAATTCGGGAGTGACGGTTAATAAGTTTCTATTTGGGAGTAAGGAAAGTATTCTGGAATTAAATGGTGGTGATGGTTGCACAATTTTGTGAATATACCAAAAACCATTGAGTTGTACGCTTTAAAACAGTGAATTTGGGGCTGGTGGTGGCTCACGCCTGTAATCCCAGCACTTCGGGAGGCCAAGGTGGGTGGATCACAAGGTCAAGAAGTCAAGACCATCCTGGCCAACATGGTGAAACCCTGTCTCTACTAAAAATACAAAAATTATCTGGGTATGGTGGCGTGCACCTTTAGTCCCACCTATTCGAAAGGCTGAGGCAGGAGAATTGCTTGAACCCAGGAGGCAAAGTTTGCAGTGAACCGAGATTGCACCACTGCCCTCCAGCCTGGTGACAGACCAAGACTCTGTCTCAAAAAGCAAACAAACAAAAGATCAAAAAGATGAATTTGATGTTATGTAAATTACATCTTAATAAAACTGTTATTTATAAACAATGTTGAGTGAAAAAACATGATGCAAAATAGTACATAAAGTGTGGTTTCATTTATATAAAGATCAAAAATAGAGAAAATCTAAACAATGCATTGTTCAGGGCTAACTATATATGTGAATGAGTATGAAGAAAATCGAGGGAATAAATAATACAAAATTTGGGATAGTGGTTACCTTAGGAGGAGGGAGAGATGTGGTCAGGAAGGGCCACAGGAGAGTCACAAAGATGGCACAGGGTCTGATAATATTCTATCTTACGCTTGGTGGTGGATGGATCAACCAGTGTTCATGGCATTATTCTAACAGTACATATTATTCTTTAAAGTGAGTTTAAACTCTCTCTCCCTACACACACACACACACACACACACACACACACACACACACACAATGTATATATACAGTGAGTCTATCATCTATTTGGATATACACATACTTATTTATGTGTATATTTCTTAATTTCTAGAAATCAAATCTCCTTTTCCATTTGTGTTTCTGTTCTCTGTTTCATCCGTTGTCACTCTTCCATCAGTTTCATTTCTTTCAAGCATTTGTTGACATCTCCCATCTGCTGATAATCTCTGTACTGGTCTCTTAATTACTTGGAGTTGATATATTTTAATATTTTAAATATTAAATTTTTTATTATTTGGAGGGAATCTTTGAAGGGAAAGGAGAAAATGTGTATAGCAAATCCATCATTTTAAATCAGAAATTAGGTTATCTTTCAAGTAAAATTAATAAGAAAAAGAACTAAGGCTTCTTGAATACTAACGAAGGGCTAGGAACTCTTCTAAGAACTTTGCATGTCTTATTCTGTTAATCTTTACAATAACCCTATGAGGCAAGAGCTTTTATTTTTTCCTGTTTTACAGATGAGGAAACTAAGAGATCTAATAATTTGCCCAAGATATCAGAGATAAATATATCTGATATCTTGGGTAAATAATTTGCCCAAGATATCAGAGATAAGCAGGTGGTGGAACCGGAGTGTGAATACAATCAATCTGAATCTAGGAAATATGCTCTTAACCATCAGGTGACATTTGTGTGTGGAGAGAGTCATTCAACCCAAAGGTCCTACAAGCAATGGGGGTAGGTGAAAGAGTATGAAACCTGTACCCAACTGAAGAGTGAAAAATCAGCTCACAATGAAGACATAAAAAGCAGCCCTGCTGGTAATCAAGCTGGGAGGACAGACACAGATAGAGTCAGCTGCAACATTAACAGAAAACGTTGTTTCTCCTAAAGTCGTGCAGCAGCTGCAAAATGTCATGAAGGCTCCCTTTTTGAGTGATGACTACCGCTGTCTTAGCAATGATGCTTGTAGGCCCACTTTGCTCAAATGGGTCCTATTATTGGGGATATCCAATTGCTAAACTGCCCTAGCTTCATGACAGCATCCAATCCCTAGTAATTTCCAGATATACGAATCCTGTGTCAGAAATGGCAACCAATTCAGAACAGATCCCCACTTCCTTGAGACTCTCCTCTAAATCCTACAGCAGGACACCAAACCTTACATGAGATGTGTCCTTGCCTTACTCCTGCTGAGCATCATTCTACCGTTCCTTTGGAATGCCCTCCCTCGCTGCATTGAGGTAATATATCCGATTTTGTTGGATTTCAGCTGTGTGCCTGGTGGTCTTATCTCAGGAGCGCTGGGCTGGTGGAAGAGATGGTGATTGTTATCAGAGGGCAGGATGGTGACAGTGAGGGGCAGGCAGACCTAGGGCTTGAGGAGGACAGAGGACAGGTGGGCATTTCCTCACCCAGGACAAGCCACACGTGCTCCCTGAGCTGTTGCCTGTGCTGAGTGTTTGCCATCAGCCATTTCTCCCTCTGACTTCATCACTTCCAATGTAGGTTTGTGCATTAATGTAGGTATGTGCATTCTTAGAGATTCATTCCTTTGGCTTACACTAATGACTTTTCTTACACAAAAGACCTCAATGAATCTTGGGAGAGAAGGCAGTCCTCGGGGAGAAGAAAGATTGAGACTGGCAAGGCACATGTAGCTACTTTGTATTTTACCCTCTGGTTGGCCTTAGTACCCTCTTTTTGCTTGGTCTCTGGGACTGAATCCTTCCAGGAATCTTCTCAGTTTTAGGCACTGGTTTTAATTCTACCTGAGGCAGTTGCAACCACCGTTTCTGAGGTAACAATCTCCACCCCCTTACCTAGCAAGCACCTGTAACTTTAGTCAGATGGAACTTCTGGGTGTCTCAGCTGGGAGAGAGGGCTGTGTAGCCCTTAGGAGGAGTTCAGTGTTGTTAACCTAGTGCAGCAGAATTGTGAGCAGGGCTGAGCCTCTGCCCCAGCCTCGATTCCACTGGGGGCTGGGGACAGGAGGGAAAATTCGGGGTGGGGAACATCAGCCTTGCTTGTTGGAGCACTATTTTCAAGCTCTAGTTAAAGAGTTCCCAGGGCTTTGAGGGCCACCGATGAGTCACTGTGGGTATAAGGTTTATTATTATTATTGATATTATTATTAATGCTCTTTTAAATTGGTATTGTGTTTTTAACTTTTCTGAGAACCTTCATCTTTATTTTCTTTGTTTCCTGTGAGGTCTACACAACAGGAATGATAAGTTCCCCATCTCATAGTTGAGGAAACCAAAGCCCGGGGAAGTTATGGGATTTGCCCACATTGGTGACAGAGTGAAAGTCCAAACCAAAGTATCTTGACCCTAGCAACACGTAACTCCAATTTCTCACACCAGAAGGGGAGAGTGTTGAATAGTGAGTATTGGGAATCCATCTGATCCCAGGATGTTGACTGTGAATAGGGCCAAAGTTCAGACCATTGGGTCTTAGTGGGTGGAACTAGAGAAACTGGAAATTCATTCTTGTTTCTCCATCTATCACACAGAACCTACCTATTAATCCCATCCCCAGAAGCCACCCAGCCCCGAAGAAGCAAATGGAGCAATGCCTGGGCTTGGGTTATGTAAGCAGAGGCTGGGCTGCTACCAGCCCTTTGGGCAGGAATGAGTGGAGGAGGGCCTTGCCTCCGCCCTTCAAAGGGTGAGTGTGAGACAAGAATGTGGAGAGGCCACTCTTAGCCAGGCCAGGTGGGTCTTGGCCTTGGAGCCAGCTCTGAACTGACAGGTTCAAACCAATCTGTGGTTTAGCCTGCACTTCAGAATGGGGTGGTGGTTGAAGGTTTGTTTATTTGCTTTTGCCTCATCCCCACACCAAACCAGAATGTCCTATGGAGAAGGCAGAGAGTGGATAAAACAGGATGCAGTGGGTCAGGGCCAGTGTGCATCAGGAAGTCAGGAAGAGAGGGTGCTCAGGACTGGAGGCTGCTTCTGCCCCCTGGAGCACAGGCCCCTAAAGTCACTTTCAGGCCAACACTCTGGAGTCTTTATTGGGAGTGTTTCAGCCATCAGTTTTCTTTAACTCCATTCTGCTCTCCTGCATCAGCCTTGCTCTTTCATTTTTCTTCACACAGCAGCCAGAGTGAGCCTCCAAAAACAGACCTGATCATGTCACTCCCAGGCCTAAGATCCCTAACGGCACCCCACTGTGCATCAAATCTGGATTCCTCAGCAAGGCCAGCAAGGCTTGAAGCAGCCTGCCTTCAGCCCCACCTTGCTCCCTCTCCTGGCTGCTTGTTAAGTTCCAGTTTCGAGACAGGGCCCTCTGTTCTCTCACCCAGGACTTTTGCACCCTGCTGTTTCCACTGCCTGCAATTCCCATTGTTCCCTTCCTTAAGCTCTTTCCCCTGTCTATTCCCACTTACGTTATTCAGATCCCCAGATCTGAGCTCAGGATCTTCTGCAGAGGAATCTACTCTGACACTGTAGCCTGCATTATGTTCCCTTATAGGCTCTCAGAGTACACCATGCTTTCCCTATATTGCATGTGTTACGAGTGTAATTTACAATTACTGTTGTTACTATCTGTCTCATTTGCTGGACTGAATGCTCTATGAGGACAGAATCTATGAGGACAGAAACATTTTGTAGTTCTTTTCTTTTCTTTTTTTTTTTTTTTTTTTTGAGACAGAGTCTCGCTCTGTCGTCAGGCTGGAGTGCAGTGACACGATCTCGGCTCACTGCAACCTCTGCCTCCTGGGTTCAAGCGATTCTCCTGCCTCAGCCTCCTGAGTAGCTGGGGCTACAGGTGTGTGCCACAACCCCAGGCTAATTTTTTGTGTTTTTAGTAGAGACGAGATTTCACCATGTTGGCCAGGATGGTCTCTATCTCTTGCCCTCATGATCTGCCCACGTTGGCCTCCCAAATTGCTGGGATTACAGGCATGAGCCACTGCACCCGGCCTGTAGTTTTATTCACCATAATATCTTCAGTACTGTGGATGAGTGAGTCAATTTGATTCAAGTTAATAACTATGACGACCTAACACTCAGATTCAGCAAAGACTTGCTGGACCTGCTATGTATCCAGCATGGTGCACCTTCATATGAACTCTTAATTAATTTTCACAAACTTTATTCCAGTGCTTGGAGTCCCAGGGCTAAAGTTATCACATTAGGTTATGAGGATTAGATGAGCTCATATATGTTAAAAAGCATAGACCTGGCACAAGTACGTAATCAACAAATATTTATTCAATGGACAAATATGTTAACAAAGAACTTTCTGATAAAGAAGTTTAATAATTTCTTTTTTTTTTTTTTTTTTTTGGGACAGAGTCTTGCTCTGTCACCCAGGCTGGAGTGCAGTGGCGCAATCTCAGCTCACTGCAACCTCTGCCTCCTGGGTTCAAGTGATTCTCATTCCTCAGCCTCTTGAGTAACTGGGATTACAGGTGTGCACCACTATGCCCAGCTAATTTTTATACTTCTAGTAGAGACTGGGTTTCACCATGTTGGCCAGGCTGGTCTCAAATTCCTAGCCTCAAGTGATCCACCCACCTCGGCCTCCCAAGGTGCTGGCATCACAGATGTGAGCCACCATGCCTGGCCAAATAATTTCTTTTAAAGCTGAAAAACAGGATTTCCCAAATTACATAGGTTATAAGTGCTAGACCTGGGATTTGAACCCAGGCCTAGAGCTGTGAGTCCAGATCTCATCCCCTGTTACCACTGAGCTCTCCTGGCCTGTTGGGGAACTCAGAGAGGTAAAGGACCTTTGTCTGTTTTCAAGGAACAGGCCATACAGTTGAAGAAGATAGGCACATAGGAAGCAACCTGAAGACATGGTTTCCTCTGATTTCATGCCAAGGAAATTGATATGGACAGTGAGTGAAATTGGAAATCAGAGAAGAGAGAGATCCAGGGAGTAGTGAGTGAAGCCTCCAGGGAAAGAGAGGTGGGAAAGGACATTCCTGGAGGATGAGATGACAGAAGCAGGAACAGACAGGAGCAAGTCAGTATGGATGGGCACCCCACCAACTGGACGATGCATGTCCTGAGTTAGTAGGAGAGGAAGCCTGGGGAGGAGAGGTGGTGCCAGGAGCCACGGGACCTGCATGGCAGACAGAGATGCCTTTGGGCTTGGCAATGGGAAGTCATTCCAGATTTCTGACCAAGGGAGCAGTCTTGTGTGAGTAAAGTTCAGGGAAGATCAGCCTGAGAGTGTTGTGTGGGATAAAAGTAAGAAAGAGGAAAGAAAAGGAAGGCGGGGGAAGAGAAGAGGGAGGAAGAATAGAACAATGGAGGGAAAGAACGGTAGCATTTGTTGTCCACTTTGCAGGTCCTTTCCAAAGGATAGCTTGTTTAATCGTCTCAACTATACTGCATGGTATGTATTATTATCCCAGTTTTGCAAATAAAGATGCTAGAGTTAAAAGAATTTATTAACTCCCCCAGGGTTACTTATCTAGATAGAAACCAGAACTAATGCTTGAGTGTTTTGCCTCCTAATCCAGCAACCTTTCCTCTATATTTCAAGGTACGGCTGGCAGGGAGCTTAGTTAGGAAGTGACTATAGCAGCAGGGAAGTCACAGGGTGGTGGATTTGGGTACAGAGACTTTCCTAAGCTAAAGTAAGTGTGCCCACCTCCAGGGCCCAGCTCTAAAAGCCTGACGATGGGCACGTTGAGGTTGGCTCTGTTCTAACAAGTCCAGCAATGAAGTCAGGAG
Organism: Chlorocebus sabaeus; assembly: GCF_047675955.1. Taxonomy (NCBI): domain Eukaryota; kingdom Metazoa; phylum Chordata; class Mammalia; order Primates; family Cercopithecidae; genus Chlorocebus; species Chlorocebus sabaeus. The sequence continues at coordinate 22,493,561 of NC_132928.1, read as the reverse complement.
CAGTGAAGGGCCCATCCTAGGAGAAGTGTCCAGTGTGGAGCCACGTGGAGAGTAGAATCCAAAGCAAAGTCTCAGGAGATGCAGTTAGAGCCGGGGAAGCAGCCTGGGCGGGAAGTCAGGGCAGCTAGGTTTTAGCCCTGGAAGTACCACTCTGGGACTTTGGGTCGGTCACAGCCTCCAGGAACCTCAGTCCTCCTCATCTGTAAAAGAACATTTAAAATCTAATCTTCCTTATCTTTTGTTTTGAGACCCAAATGAGATTGTGACTATGGAGGTGTGTGTGTGTTTTTTTTTTAACTCAGGAGCGCTGGGCTGGTGGAAGAGATGGTGATTGTTATCAGACGGCAGGATGGTGACAGTGAGGGGCAGGCAGACCCAGGGCTGGAGGAGGGCAGAGGACAGGTGGGCATTTCCTCACCCAGGACAGGCCACACGTGTTCCCTGAGCTGTTGCCTGTGCTGGGTGTTTGCCATCAGCCTTTTCTCCCTCTGACTTTATCACTTCCAATTAATCCATTGCTCACTTATTAAGTTCCCACTCTACTTAAGTCACCGAGATGAGCAAGTCTTATTCCAATCCTCTGAGCACCCTTCCTTTTATCTTTCCTCTTCACTGAATAGCAAAAGAGCTAATGAGATAAATCCACTGTGCCTTTGGCAAAAAGTGAGTTGCCTATATCCAAATATTAACACATATTAAAATTCTTTCAAATTTCCCCCAGCCTATTTCTCTTCTCCACCGAATTCATCATCTGTGACACATTTGTGTCATCAATTATAGGTGTAACTCATCCAATTCAGTTGTAGAAAGAAGAAAAAGGCACAAAAATGTTTATGCTGCTGGTTAAGTTAATGTGAAGCATTTTACATGTTGTGGGGGAGGGAGTACATGCTATGCATTGACCAGCATAATGGCTCATGAATTTACTTATTGCAGAAAATGCATTAGTGGGTATAGCTATTTTCATTTACTTGTACCAAAGCCTCTAAAGAAAAATAAAGAGGCCAGTGTATTGCTCAAGTGCATGTGCCACTCTTACAAAACACAATGACCCCAAGGTGTCTGGATGTACCAGATCCATCCTAGGCATAAGTGCCACGTAAGACAGTAGTGCTCACAGGTGTCTTTGGGACATGTGTCCCTACAGATGAGCTGGGGATGTTCACCTTTCAGCTCACTGTCTGTTGCCTGTGCACACTTGCTCAGCCCTGAACACTTAGGAAATACTATGGGTTTCTCTGGAGATCAGGGCCAGAGAGGCTAGTGTGGAGTGAATCCTAGACACAAGATCAGGCCCATGATATGGGGGAAGATAGAGGGGAGGCAGAGAGGTTGAAATGCCAAGGGCTGACAGAGAGCTGGGAGAGCAGGAGCCCACCTGGAAAGATAGTCCCAGGGGAAGGTCAAAAGGGACATTGCCCTGGGCCCAGCGAGGAGGGTTTTACTTCATTGAAATGAAACACACTCCAGGAGAGCATTCTAGATACCCTTGACTCTTTCCCAATACTGTAGCCGAGTTGTGTACTGTCAGTTTGTTTGGGATATTCTCTACTCCTTGAAGGTGGGGACTCTCGGAGATGACAGAAAAGCTGAGTTCTCTCAGGGCAGCCAGACATTTGGACAAGTGGCTTATGAGTAAAGCCACTCCTTACTCTTGTATGCTAGGAATTCACTCCTGGATTAATCCCACATGACTTTACTGAATTCCTGAGCAGAGAACAATGAACCCAGTCATTTGTGACGAAGCCACAGAAAGGATCACTAGGACTCCTGCCAGCCAAGTCTATCTGGGGCTGGACTTGAGTGATGAATAGGGGCTCGGAAGACTTCTATTTCATGGATTCTGCATTTGTTTTGTTTGTTTAGGGGTGTATTAGTCTGTTTTCATGCTGCTGATAAAGACATACCCAAGATTGGGAGATTTTCAATAGAAGGAGATTTATTGGACTCACAGTTCCATGTGGCTGGGGAGGTCTCTCAATCATGGTGGAAGGTGAAAGACACGTCTCACTTGGTGGCAGACAAGAGAAGAGAATGAGGAAGAAGTGAAAGCCGAAACCCTTTAAAAAACCATCAGATTTCATGATATTTATTTACTACCATGTGAACAGTATGGGGGAAACTGCCCCCATGATTCAATTATCTCCCACTGGGTCCCTCCCACAACATGTGGGAATTATGGGAGTACAATTCAAGATGAGATTTGAGTGGGGACAGAGAATCAAACCATATCAAGGGGTTTTGCCTTTTTAAATAGTTTTCTATACAATTCTCTGGAAATAATTCTCTGGAAATTCTAGCCTTGGTTCAGCTAAACCAGTGAGGAAATAGGTATAGTCTACACTTGGTCTGGGGCCCCTAGAGGGCAGGACGGGCAGAGGCCAGGAATGAAAGTGATGATAGCCATCCTAGAGTACCAGGACAGAGGTCAGGTGAGGAGCTGGGACCATTAGCCCTGGCTAGTGTGGAGTCTTCCTTTTGCTACATCTCCTGGGTTTGTATCTCCATGCTTTGGATATTTATGCCTCCATGCTTTGTACCTCTGGATGCTTTGTCCAATGGCTGGCAACAGCCCAGAGAGTTGGAACTGGACATAACAGAATGCTGAGTGGTCGTCAAGGACCCCAGAGTCTCTCTGCCTTCAGTGAGACCATCCCTCTCCCAGGCAACACAAGGCTCCCCTATCTCCCATCTTGGATTGGCTACCTTGTCTACATCCAGGCACATGTGCTGAGTCCTGATACCTCTGTATCCGGAAAGAAGCTGGGCACAGGGCAGTGCTGAGGCAAAGGAAGGGGGCTGGTGCTGACACCAAAGGGACAGAGAAAGGAGCACATCCATTCATTCCTATACAACTGTTAATAGTGTGAGAGACACAGAAGGACTGAGAATTTTCCCCTGTGGCCCTCTTATATCCTTGGCCCCTGCAGTGGCAGTTCTTCCCTAACTCCTCTTGACTATACTTGACTTTAGCCCCTAACACTCCTGCACCCCTGTTGATAAAATCCAAATTGCCCAAACAATGGCTGATAATCTGCAATACAGTTTCTCCCTCTTCCCAGAGTCATTCTTGACCAATTACTCCTGAAACTAGCTGAACTTGGCTGACCCCCTCTCCTGCTAAAGCCTGATAGGAAATTTTGCTCTCCTGCCCCAAATGAGAAGGGAATAAAGGCTCTGCCAACAGTGCTCTGGAAGATTTTCTTCTGCCACGGACTCTGCTGACATGGTGGGTACAGCATTGCTGTGAGGGTTCAGGACTGGCCCTGCTGGCTTCCTTGGGATAACACGGCCCAATCCTGGAAAGGTGTTCTATCTATCCCAAGAAAAATATCCAGGGGGAGAGGGTGGGTGGACAACATGAAGAGAGAGAAGGGGGGGATCCTCCTGCACCTCTTAGAGGAATCTGAAAGGATGTCAGGGAGGGTAATTCTAGAATCATGGTAGATGGGCCTGCAGTACCACCTCCAGGAGCTGCCCGGGATCTGCTCGCGGCTTCCCACAACTGTGCCCTCACCAGCCCTCTTCAGCCACCCATACGGAGGTGGCTTCATCTTCAGCATATTGTGCCCGCGTCTCAAGACAGTGGACCTCACTCAGTGCCACCATTATTCTGTAGAGCTACCCAACATCTGTGTCATTTTCTCTCCTACCTTTTACCTTGGTAAGGCATCTGAAAAACCAAGGGGTTCCCTGCTAACCACTGCTTCCTCTTCTTGCTTTCCCTGAATGGAATCCAAGCTTATCTGCACAGAGGAAGCGTGTGCCAAGGCCAAGGTCCTATCAAAGGGACTTCTATTCCCTGAGTTAAACATTGGTCCTTTGTTACCTCCCTGCCTGGATGCTTCCAGAGGTGGGAGGCCTCCTAGAGCCCCCAGTTTCGGTTTGAGGCCTCTGAGTGCAACTGTTCAGGAAAAAGGAAAGGCTCAATTAATGGGCAAGAAAAAACCCAGGGACAGGTCGATGTGATGCATTTGCTCAGGACTTCCTGCCTGGAGATGACGGATTTTACATTTTCCTTCCTCCCTTGTACACCGAAGCCTATTGAAGAATGCTTTCCCCCTGCTTCCCAGAATAAGCACACCATCCTTCAAAATGGAGTTCAACATCCTTTGCTTTCCATCAGCTTCCTTTGACCAGCTCCTTCAGCACTCTATTCCTCACCCTCTCAGCAGTTATGCAGCCATCTGCAGTGCATTCATTTGCCCTCGTCTTTCCATGGTATTTCATCTGTGTGCTCACCTCTGGCTCTGGAATGCTTTCCAAGGGCGCAATTCCTGTCTTCTCCATTTGACTGAGAGCTCCCTTCTTTTCTACTCAAAGCCTGAATACAGCACACCCTGTTCTTTAAATGTTTGTTAAACACTGATTCTAGCCAAGTCTTTCCCAAGGATAGTGTTTGAAAGGTCTCTGTGCAGGAGATATTAACTCAGCAAAAAGGAGAGAAGTTAGAAAGTTAGAGAGGCAACTCCCACTTTCTCTCTCTCTCTCTTTCTTTTGCTCTCTCACTTTCAGGATTGGAATAAGTAGCATGCTATTTCACATATATATTTCACCTATAGTTCTGCCTTGACTATAGTATATGATAGAAAATGAGTTTGGTTGGGTTCCTCCAAGCCCTGAAGGCTATTGCCTGTTGCAGTAAGGAGGAAGGGTTTTTGAACCTAGTTAACCACCTCCTTTCCCTCTGACACCCCAACTCCTGTTACCGAGAAGTGAACACCTGGGAGTAAGAGTTTACCCTTGGCCAGTGTACTGCTGTCCAAGCCCCAGACTAGTTTAACACTGACTCCACTGAGGGAGGGCAACCTGTGCCCAAATGCAGGCCCCTCTACATTCCTTTGGGTCCTTTCTCCATTTCCTATGTTTTCTACTACGTACAAAACTCCCATGCATCCTCAGCATTTCACAGAGTGTGCCTTCTACCTCCTGTCCTGATTGAAACACATCTCCCCAGCCCTCCCACCCCACCTATGTCAAGGGGCTGGGCTGACACTGGAAAGCAGTGTCAGCTCTCGCTACCCTAGGCCATTCCAGAACATGCCTTTTCTGCCCCTGTAAGTGTAGCACTGCTCCTCAGTGCTTTGAGAGAGTATCCTAGAGTTCCTTTTGAGCATCCTTCAGGTACTGCCAGCTCTCTCAAGTACTGTGTGGATACTGGAGTGGTTCTCCCAGGTTCGGGGAATTAGCAAGGATGTGATAAGAGCTGTAGGTTTAGCTTAAGCAGGCAAAAACTGGGGCAATTGTTCAGAACAATTACTTTCTGTTGGGGATGTTTTCATATGGTAGCTGTAGAATGGTGGATGAGGTGGCCCTGGTTGAGGGACCAGGGACTGAGATAACTTTGCACTCCTCTGAACCTGAATCAACCCAACCTTCCTTTTTCTGACCCTGCACTTTCCTGCGGAACACATAGGTGTCTCTGACCTCACTGGGGCTCTCAGTATCACCACACATTTTTTCTGTCATTGTTCCAAATTAACTTTATTTCTCATCCCTTCCCACAATGGCTCTTCTGTACTTTCTCTCTTATTAAACTCCTCACCCTACCCTACTCTCCTTGCTTTCACATTGCCTCCAAATTAAAAGAGAAGATGCAGTCTATTAGGAGGGAACTCCCTCCATTTCCCACCCTCTTCCCACAAAGGTTTGATTTTTTGCTTTTTTTTTTTTTTTTTACATCTCTCCATCCTTTCCCTCCTTTGGGTTTTTTAAAAAATTTTTTTATTTTTTCTTTTTCCTTTTATTTTATTTTATTTATTTATTTATTTTGAGATGGAGTCACCCAGGCTGGAATGTAGTTGTATGATCTCAGCTCACTGAAACCTTTGTTCCCTGGGTTCAAGCAATTCTCCTGCCTCAGTTTCCCCAGTAGCTGGGATTACAGTTGTGCACTACCATGACCAGCTAATTTTTGTGTTTTTAGTTTTTAGTTTAAAGACGGGGTTTCGCCATGTTGGCCAGACGGGTCTCAAACTCCTGACCTCAGGTGATCTGCCCGCCTCAGCCTCCCAAAGTGCTGGGATTACAAGCGTGAGTCACTGCGTCCGGCCCATCCTTCCCTTCTTCTTCCCTGACCTGGAGAAGTTGCTGACCTTCTTTCCCCAGTAGAATTTATTCTCGTTCATTAGATCTCGTCTCCTTTACTTTTCCTCAAGAGCCTTCCTCTATATGATCACTTTTCCTATATATTTAACTTTTTCTCTACAGAGTCTTTCCTTCTAACACATAGTCATGCTCGAATCTATTCCATCTTAAAGCAAACAATAAAAAAAAACCCTTCTGTACCCTTGATCACATTTTTTTTCCCAATTTTCCTAGCTTTCTTCCCTAGCTAAGCTATAAAGGGAGGGAAGTAGATTTAACTATACTCACTGTCTTCACTTCCATTGACTCTACAACTGGCTAAAGTTGGTTTTCACACTCAGTTCTCTGAAACTGCTTTTGCTGAAATTATTGGTGACTTCTTAATTTCAAAATCCAATAGAAATGTTTTAGTTTCGTCATATTTGATGTGTCTGGGGTATTTGGTATTGTTGACCATGTGCTTTTCTAGAAACTCTTTTTTCCCCTTAGCTTTCAAAATCTCTCTCTCTCTCTCTGAACAGTGGTGAGTACTATGCAGAGAATTCAAGAGTGGTACTGTGAAAGCAAAGATCAAGTGTCATCTTTAGCTTGAGCATTCAGCAAAGGCCTCTCAGAAAATCTGAAATTTAATCTAAAATGTAAAGGATGAGAAGGAACTAGCTATATAAAGACAAGGAGAAAAGAACTCTAGGAGAAGGAACAGCCAAGGTAGAGTCCCAGAGCCGGGACAAGCTTGATGCATTTAAAGGAGAACGTGAAGACAGATCTGAAAGGGGGCACAGGAGAGAGCCTTGAAACCCAAGAGGATGAGCAGGGAAAGGATTCTGAGGAGGAGCACACTACCCAGGAGCCAGTGTTTCAAAATGAAGGGAGTTGTCAATTGTGTCGAATGTGCAGAGAAATAATGTAAATGGGAGCAAAGCAGACTACTGGTTCTGCCAACATGGATATCATTGGTAACTTTGACAACAGGGTCTTGGCGGCGTGGAGGGGAAAGATGCTTGTTTGAAGCGGGAGGAGGAGTGAGGTTCAGGTGAGAAAGGAGAGGTTGTGATTATTTCAAGGAACATTTCCAGAGGGGAGCAGAGAGATGGCCAGGGTGCTACAGCAGTGTTGTCCAACACCATAGCCACTTGTCTAATTAAAAAATGTAAGTTTATGTTAATTAAAATGCAATAAAATCAAAAATTTCGTTCTTTGTCACACTAGCCAAATATCAAGTGCTTAGGGCCACATGTGAGGAGCAGCTGCTCAACTGGGCAGAGCAGATAGAGCATAGTTTTATCATCGCTGAAATTTCTGATGGACAACTCTGCTCTAGAAGATGTAGGGTTAAGGAAGGTTTTAATTTTTTTGTTGTTGTTAATTTTTTAATTTGAGAGATACCAGACAGAACGGCGATCAAGTAGAAATTGGAGGTGCTGCTTTCTCATTGGACTTCTCTTTCTTTACCTCCCTTTAGATGTCAGTGGGCCCCAGAGATCCATCCATGAGCTCTGTTCTTCTTATTCTACCCATCCTCCCTGGACAGCCTTATCCATGCTCATGATCAACTGTCACCTACATTTAGTGGCTCTGTTATTGCTTCTCCTCCATGAACTGCAGAGCCACAGTCTACCTGCCAGGGGCCAAGTCAACTTAGAAGTCCCACAGCAACCTCAAACTCAGTATGCCCCAAACTGAACCTCCCTTCTTCCTGGTCCTACCCTTATAGCACCTTCATGAATTCTGTCTACTTGTTCAGACCAGCAAAGTGGGCATCATTTTGAGCTCCTCTTTCTCCTTTAATCTTTATATCCAGTTAGTCACTAAGCTGCTGGTTGGCTTGTGGGCACATTTAGAACTGTACACCACCTCCATCTTCACTGATTTATTTAAAGTCTCTCTTGGACTGTTGGGAGCATTGTGGATTAGCTAGCAGAAGACTCACATCCACCCCCTTCTCCCAGGCTGGCCTCTATTAGAGGGGACAAGACAGGCTTTCTTACAGCTAGAGATGGCTTGTGATGTAATTCTGGTCAATGAGACAGAAAAGAAAGTCTGTTCAGAAGTTTCTGGGAAAGACTTTGCTTTCTTATTTAAAAAGACAGATACAGATGCTCCCAGTTTTTTCCCCTTCTTCATCCTTTGAATGCCAGATTTGTGACTGGAGCCACCATCTTGCAACTGCAGAAGGAAGGCAAAGAGAATTCCTGTGCCTTTGCCCTGAACAATGCCCATAGCCACCTACCATCATATTTCTCACTATGGGAGAAAAAAATAAACCTCCTTTTATTTAAGCCACAGGGGATTCTGTTACTTGTAGCCAAAAGCATCTTTGACTGATAAAGTCTTCTAGCTAGTTTCTTTGTTGTAGTATCATTGCATTCTCCACAGCCTTGGCCAGAGCCTTTATAAAACGCAAATTTGACCTTGCTACTTCCTTGCTTTAAATTTTCCTTTGACTCTCCACTGCTCACAGGATAAAGATCAGACTGCTTTGCATGACACATAAGCTCTCCAGTCTCCTGCTGCTTGCTCCTCTGGCCTCATCCCTGGGCACTGTACATGACGGACAGTTCTCCAGATACACCACATTTCTTTGTGCTTTTTTGGCACATGCTGTTTCCTCTGTCTGGAACACCTTCTTCTTTCCAGGTCTTTCCCCTCCTTTCTTAGAGCTCTACCCTCTATGGTTCTATATCCTTATATCTTGAATATAATTATAGCTTATTGTCTCTTCCTCTTGCTAGACTATGAGCTCCTTCATTTTCTGATATGTCTTATGTATCTTTGTTTTCCTAATATTGGATAGAGGGTTTGAATTCAGGAAACTGAGAAATAATGAAAGAACAAATGAATAAGTGTGCTGAACCAGGGGCCTTGATTCTGTCTCTAGTTCTACTTCTTATAATGTCATGAGCTCTCTGAAACTCATGTTCCTCATATGTAAAACAGAGCAATTCTATCTTTGCTGTTTGAGGTGTCAATGAAATTATTTTTATATGGCAGCTTTGTAATAGCAAAACAGCACTGGCCTTGGTGAGAGGTCAACTCAAGTTCAAATCCATGACTCCAATAATTATTAACTTATGAACTTGGGCAAGTTGAGTAAACTGTCTGAGCCTTAGTTCCCTAATTGACAGGAAGTTAGATAGAAATGTGCGGGGCTGTTATGAAGATTACTTGAGATACTGAATATGAGAATTATTGGTTCATAAGAGGGACTCAATAAATGTTTAGTTGAAGTGGACATGCGAAGAGGTGGTCTTCAGTCTTGATAGGATCCTGCTTGGGATGCCCAGTTCCTGGACAAGAGCTGTGATTCCCATGCTGCTGAGCAGCCAAAGCCCAAACCTGTGCCTGCCTCCTTTCACTGTGCAGACAGTAGGCACCATGCCAGCAGCTCCATGCAGAGTTGCTCCTGGTCTCCGTCCCTAGGTTGGAGGAATAAGAAGAGTCACGACCATCTACACAGCACTGAAAAGATTCTCCGATGCGTCCATAAATATATATCTCATGTAATTCTCTTGAGCATTCAGCAAAAGCTTCTCAGAAAATCTGAAATTTAATCTGAGACTTAAAGGATGAGAAGGAACTAGCTATGTAAAGATGAGGAGAAGAGAGCTCCAGGAGAAGGAACAGCCAAGATAGAGTCCTAGAGCTGGGACAAGCTTGATGCGTTTAATAGAGAACATGAAGACAGATCCTTCAGGAGCCCCTGCCTAAAGGATGGGGGCAGGAGAGTCCCTCAAAGAGGAGATGACAAACATTTCCCCAGATCCAAGCAACTGAACAGAGCCAGGAACTAATCCAAACGACGCCTTCGCAGAGTCCTGCCTACCCCCGAAAACAGAGCGTGGCGGGGTTAATATGAGTTGGAGGAGGTGTTGATGTTGCAAGCCAACTTGTGCTGTAGCCTCAGTCCCACTTTCAGGCATGAAGTCCCAGGAGGTAGAGAGTGCTGTACTCTCAACATGTCCAAACACAGACCTATGCAGGAGACCCCCAGATCTGAGCCTCTCGCCGTGGTCTATGTCTCAGTGAGTGGTATTAGTATCCATCCAATCACTAAGGAATGAAACCAAAACATGACTCATGACCTTGCACTCTGCCTCGCCCTCAGTAATACATCTACCAAATCATGTCAGTGATGAACATCTTCAAACCTTCTTTCTTTTCTTCTTTCTGCCACCACCACAGCTGCACAGTGCCCCACCACCTCCCTCCCAGACTACAGTAGTAGCTTTCTAACTGTTCCCTTCACACCCATCCCAGCCTGTCTTGGTCCCTTCCCCACCCAGCCACCAGAATGATCTTTCCATCTGTAGAGATGTACAGAGTTCGGTGCAGCAACTCTCTTCATGTAAGAGGAATTTTTTGAAAAGTCTCTGGGAGTTGATGCTCAGATCCTAAGAGCCCTCAAGTGTCAGGTGGAGGTGAGAAGGATTTGCTGGTTGTGCTACAAGTTGGGAAAGAAAAAGAAAGGGTGGAAGGGGAGATGATGTGAGGCCATGTGTTTGTGATAGGTCCCTTGGCATCCCCTACACTGACCTTCAGTAAAAAACTCAGAAAACAACAAAATGCTTAATGTAACCTGATTTCCCATGGGAATCTGTGAAAGGCCTGGGCTTTGGGTCTAGACCAACAGTGAGCAGAGACAGAGAGGGTGGCGTGGGGAGGGCAGAGTGTGGATTGGGAAGGAGGCAGGTGTGGGGAGACTCCAAAGCAGCACACACAGATGCAGATAGGACAGAACTGTAGGAGGCTCTTAAAACTGGAGAAGGGCTTTGACTGTTTCAGTTCTGAGGCATCTAGGTGCAGGCTAAGATGAACCAGTCCTCATGCAGGTCCCAGTTGACATCTGAATTACACATCTACGTGACAATAATGTGAATAGACATCATTTATTCAGCAGTGTGCTGTGGTTTTGTTTATATGTAGTATCTCATTTGATTCTATTTTCATAACAACTGCAAGGGGTAAGTATTATTATTGCCTTACTTTACAGGGTTCCATCCTGTTATAATCTAAGTTCGTTTTTCCTCCATTTTTAAGATAAACAATAACTGTAGGGCAGCATAAAGTTCCCTGAACCACACAACAAAGAAAGTTAAAAGATGAAAAAGGTAATTGCTGAAAAGGAAACTGAAGTGCAGAGACCCCGGCAGTCTGGCTCCTGAGCCTATGCTCTTGGCCACTGTACATTCTTAATCTCTCTTCCCTCCCCTCCCCTCCTTTTCCCTCCTTTTCTGTCTTCTTCCATCTATCCACTCATCCATCCATCCATTCATCCATTAAGCCTCCATCCATCTATGCATCCATATTTCTGACCATATATCTCTCTATATATAGATAATTGGAGATAGATATAGATATAGATATAGATATAGATATAGATATAGATGTCTAAGTTGACATGCCAGGGGCCACGTCAACTTAGAAGTTCCACAGCAACCTCAAACTCAGTATGCCCCAAACTGAACCTCCCTTCTTTCTGGTCCTACATATATATATGTGTGTGTGTATATATATATACACACACATATATATGTGTGTGTGTGTTTATTTCCGATCATAAATATAGATAGATAGATAGACAGACAGATAGATGATAGAGAGAAATATATGTATCTCCAACTATAGAGATAATTCCTCTTTAGGTGGGAGGTTGAATTACAGAACCTAAAAGTTTCCTTGCAGTTCTCAAGTTCTTTGAAGTTTAGTTTATTTTAGACTATATTTTGATTATTTTTGGCAGGTGTTGATCTTCTTAACTAACTTGTTTGGGTTTACTGAAACATACATTTCAGGGCTAGCATGGATCTAGGAGAAAGACCAAGTCCCTCATGTTGGGAGTGAGATGAAGTGACCCACTAAAGCTCACCTGGTCCAGGACCCTGCCTGTTTCACGTGATTTTGAACTCTGGATATGTGGCAAGTGGTGATAAGGACAGCAATCCAACTAGGTAATGAGTAAGAGAGAATGACAGCCTGGAATTAGAGTGTAATCTGTTTTTACCACATGTGTATGCTAACAGTCAGTGATGATTATGACAGTGGTCATGATTCCAGCAATTCACAGGTCCCCATACCTGAAGAGATTTAGAGACCTCATCCAATGCACTTCTTGCTTCCTGATAACTAATGCCTGATTCATTCCAGAGATGAATGAATTTAAAAGAATGTGCTATTTAAAAGAAAAAAAGGAATTTTAAAATCTTTTCTGGCTTTTATTTCTTTCTGAGGAGTTCCCTCCTGTTAAATGCTTATTTTTTTAACCTTCATTTTAAAAATAAATAACTGTAGAACAGCATATAATTCTCTGAGCCACACAGCAAAAGAAAGTAAGAGGAAGCAAAAAGAAGTAAGCTCTATGGTCATGGGCAGTAAGAGACTCATGATAAAGGAGAAGTTGGGTTTGAGGATAAGAAAGCTGGAAACAGTTGGTTCAGGCTGCACCAGAACACACACATTACATCCATGCCAATTGCTGTCTTTTCAAACTCCAGGAAGCCTGGCGTGGGTGAAGCTGAGTCACCTGGAGGCTGTGCCGAAGCCTGGTTGTGCTATAAGTTTTATGTGCAGCAGACTCTATCTTTCTCTCAGAAGTGGGTTGGGACAGTCCTTGGTATCCAACCCTCCCTACATTCACCTCCTTTGAGAAGAAAAAAATAAGACCCAGAAGGTAATATTATCATTTATTGAGTAGCTACACTATGTCCAGAACTGAGCTTTACATGTTTTATATCACTTATTTATCTCAGCAATCTTGAAAGGATGGTATTGTTTTCCCCATCTTATAGGTGAAGACTGAAGTTCAGAAAGTTAAAGTGATTTCGCCAGGGTTCCTGATTGGTAAGTGATGGAGGCTGAATTTGAGCCACATCTATATGCTCCATCATCACTCTCCTGGGGAAAACGGCCTAGATGCATTCTATCTGCATTCCTGCTTAGATTCTGCACAACTTCTCCTGTCCATTCCCTCGGCCCCCTCTCCTCTAGTCCATGAGATTACAGCTTTGCACACTGACAAGAGGGTCCTTCTTAGCCTACACATACAACCAGGCATCAAAGGATGGAAGGGTTCATCTCACACACTCACAGACCATGTAGACTCTTCAATCTACACCTCCAGCTAGAACTCAGAACATTGATGGGGACCTGCTCTCCAATCTTTCACCTCCCCTTTCTCCATGAAATAAACATCAACATTCACTCACCAGCCCACCCCCAGCCTACAAGGTGGCCCCTGCCAGATCACGCTTCCCACTGTGGAAGAAGGCACATATGAGTGAGTGGGCTCATCCTTTGACCTCTGTGTGAGATAGCCTATCCCACAGAGTCAGAGTGCAGAATTCCCAGGGTATCACAGGTGTGGTGATTCAGAAGAGCAGCTGTCAATGCATCTGAGGGCACAGACCCCCCTACCATGCCAGGCTGGGAGAGGCCACTCCTGTATGTGGCAGGTGGCTTGTGCCCAGTGGCATCAAGGCTATGGCAGGGTATAGCAGAGATCTAAGGCCAAGTGGAAGTGGAGCTGTTGCTTTGGTTTTGAAAACCAAATGAATGGCTTTTACAAACCTCCACCCACAATTCTGTGAAAAGAGATAAGAATAACTCTGACCCTACTCTTACCTCCCTCTTCATCAATTCAAACTGAATGAAGAGCAACCCTATATGGATACAAGAGGATAGATACAATGAACTCAGCTGGGTCTAGCACCACTTTCAGGGAGGCGGATGTCCTCACTGGGCCCTCTTGCATCTCTTCAAAATGAGAATGACCAAGTTGGGATTTATCATTCTGTTCTTGAATCCCAAAGACTATCCTTAGAGCAAAATATACTCTTTGAAGGATGAGGATGTGGAGAAGCACGGTATCTTTAAATAACAAGGGAAGGGAATCTCAGATTAGGAAAACTAGAGAAATGCCCATGAGGATGAGGATGCCAAGTGGCAGGTACAGGTTGTCTGTGACTTTGTCATGTGTGGGAGAGAAATGACCTTTCTCAGGGTGTGGGAATATAATAGGTTGTACTCCTGATGACCTTGACCATCTTAATCACTCTTGTGTGATGCCGGCCCAGGTTCCACCCAAGTTTTACCTTATAGCTATTCCCAAGTTTCCCTACTAATCAAGGAAATTAATGAATACTGAATAAGGTGATCATTCTTCAGCTTTTGAGTTGAAATAGACACATAAATCAACTCAGCTGAATACAGCATGCGGAATCAGTCCTCCAGAAGGCAGCTTTCTCTCTTTCTGGGGGTGTATAATAACACATAACTTGACCAGTTGTGGGAGCCCCCATCAGCCATGACAGACTAAGTCCTCACCCATGGCCAGGAATGAGGCACAGGCTTTTGGATGTGTGTGTATAAGCAAATGTACACAGAAACTGCCACACCCACACCCCACATACCATGACAGGGTGGAGTATTTGTTGTCCTTACCTTAACCTTGTCACCATTTTCAGAAATTCTGGACTTTGATGGTGCTGTGTCCATTAGGACACAGCCTAGAAATTCTCAGCAGCCTTAAAAGGTGCCTTTCCAACAGCATTCCCTTTATCTACCCCTCATATCTGGACATCCTGGACTCCACGCAGTTCACAGCCTATAAGTAAGATTTACTTCCTAAGGGGAAGCAGGAGTCATGTCTGGCCATGTCTCACCTCCAAACTTGTATTTGCAAGCCCACACCGCCCACCCATAATACCCTCTTTCGGTATCTGCTCAAGCTGCACCACTTGGTCAGGGAATTTGAGGGGAGAGGTGTTCTGGTTAATGATGAGTTACCATATAGCTATCTTCCAAATATAAAATTAAAAGCCACAGCAATAACTATTAGTTTGAACAATATTTAATCTCTGATGCTTCAGAAGACACTTTGAGATCTTGAAGGGCCTTAGGGTTGAGTCTTTGATGGTGACTATGGGTCCTGAGGGTGCTGTGTGGATGTACAAGAGTACTGACTAAGGAGAGGTGGCAGCATGCAACGAGGGTAAGAACCTCAGCTCTTTCCCCAAATGGCAGGCTGACCCAGGGTGAGTCACTTCCCTTCCCCAGCAGCACTGGGTCAGAACTTCTCTGAGGCCCCTCTGACCTCTGATATTCTATTAAGACTGGCAGAGGATGTATTGTGTGGGTTTTCTATCACTGGAACTGAGAAAAATTTAAAACTACCTGCATCAGCACAGAGAAGATCTGAAACGGTTCTTGGGTGTTTATAAAGCCCATGGGCTGGGCTCCCACCTTGATGTCAGCCCAGCCCTGGGGTCAGTGCAGACTGAGATAGGGAGCAGGAAAGCAGGAAGAACAGGAGTAGCAGAGTCAGGGACCACAGCACAGTTAGTGATTGAATTTATCAAGCCTGTGGAGAAGGACTCTCCCTGGTGGAGGTAGTGGCATAAATACGTGGTCACTTATCCTGCCTTCTCAGACCAAAAAGAGCTGTTCTGCTATCAGTCAACCGAGAGGTTGGGTTACAGGGATGTACCCTGTCTTTGAGACTGGTGATACTGAGAGGGCAGTGGGTGAAGAGATAACAAATCAGCTCTGCTTAGCCCAGGCCTTGTCCAGAAGGCTGGAACTGAGAGAGGGATCTGGCAAGGTATGAGCCAGTCTCCATCCACTGTAGGGATTCCAGGAGGCCCATATTTCACATGACCCTGTATTTGCTGGATGTAACTTTTTTTCAAGTCATGGACATGTCCATTGTCTCATTTGACTTTTCTTCTCAGGCATGGCCAGCCCCTTCACTCAGCTCTGGCTAGGCTGGACTCTACCCAATGTAAGAAAACCTCTGACAAGAGCAAAATCCTGAACAGTGACTCATTGTGTTATATAAATAGCTTCAGTGATATATCCAGCACCCCCCCTACACACCAAACACACATGCACACACCCCCTCTTGTGGAGATCACCTTCGGAATGATCCATGTGGGCACTCAGCGGCACAACACTCTGAATATAAATGTATGCTTGGACTCAAATCTCTCCCTCCCGTTCATCTTGAGCCCTCAGTTGTGCGGTGGCAAAGGCTGCCAAGTGGAGCATGTGTCTCTTCCTGTTCAGCCAGGACAAAGTCCGCACTGGTGGCAGAGTCTACTCCTTCAACAGTCCCAGCTTCTTCAGGGCCTCCCTTCTGTGTTCACTGGGGACACCTTTTGGGGAGATCTTGACACTGACACATGGGGGCCGAGGAAGTTTGTCACGGCTCTGTCCTTGGTAGGACAGGCGCTTGGAGCTCTGCTCCTGCTCCAGGTCAGCCAGCTTGCCTACCTGGATACCTGCAAAGTCTTTCCCCGTGCCCAAGGAGGCTGGGCGGGGCCGAGAATTACGCAAGACGCTGGGCGAGATCTTGTCCAAGAAGGAGCCCTTTCCCAGAGAAGTGCTGGTTTTGGGGCTGGCGTCTTTCTCAGCTGAAAGGTAGTTGCTTAGTCCCACGCCTGAGCGCTCCAGAGTGTTGGACTTGAAGTTCATCTGTCTCAGGCCAGGGGTGTTGCTCTCCTGGAGAGTCAGCCCTGACTCTGGCTTTGGTGGAGTCAGCCCTGAGTCTGACTTTGGTGGAGTCAGGGGACTGTTTGCCCTTGGGGCCTTAGGGATAGGAATTGGCATAGTTTTGGTAGCTGCGACATTGCCTGGAGCTGGAGACTTCATTGTCAAAGGTCCCTGAGCTTGACCTGGAACTGGAGCCGGAGCTTGAGCCAGAGCCTTCCCAGCAGCAGGAATAGCTGCTGAGGCCTGGGCTGGAGCTGCAGGCTGAGCCAGATCTGGAGCTGGGGACGGACGCTGGGCACGTGTCTCCTTGGGTCTGATGGAGCTGGTGGGCTTACTGAAGTGGAGTCCAGGCTCATCTTGATCCTGGGGTAGCCCCAGCTTCTCCAGAGCTTCTCTACGTGCTTTTCTCTGCTCCTGCAGTGAAGAGGAGACCAGGCCAGAATCTCCAGGGGCAGCCTCGGTGTGGCGGGACAGCCAGTGCTGGGGATCACTGTGGAAACTGCTTCGGCTGCTCTTCAGAACAATATTAGGTGGCAGCTTCCGGGGCTTAGGGGTTGTGAGAGGAGCTAGTCGGCTGTTTGGGTCCTCCCCTGATGGGAGGGGAACATCTTCAGCTCCTGCTTTCTGAGGCAACACTGTAGGAGGAGGCCGGGATTGTTGTGTGTACCCAGTTGAGCCTGTGTCCTTGGCTTTTTGGGACATGGCCTCTGAAGCAGTCTTCTCTCTTTCGTGGGAGCTGGATGGTGTGTGGAGCTGGGGTGCGTGGCCCTGCTGTCCTGGCCCCTCGGGCAGGCTGGCTTCCCTACACTGCTCTGGCTGGGTGTCCCGGAAAGCTTCTGGCGGAGGGATGAGCACCACGTCCAAGTCAAGGGCAGCCTCCTGGGGGCTGGCAGGTGCCTGACTGGGTTGGTTGCTCTGGCTGACCTGTTCTTTCTCAGCCTCTGGCACAAGCCTCCTCGGTTCTCCAGGGGTGTGACTGTTAGCCTGGGTGGTGCTTTTCCTGAAGTTCTGGCTTCTGGCAATGTGGATATTCCTGGGGAGGCTGTAGGAGCCAGACCTGAGGCCTAGGCCCTGGGGCTCAGGAGGATGGGATGAGCTGGACTCAGTCACTGTCCTTGGCGCTCGTCCTTGCTGAGTGATGGTCTCCTCTGGACCTCCTGTGTGGGTCAGAAAGAACATAAAAGAGTGAACAGAGGTGAGGGCCCTGCTGCAGAGCTCTAGCTCCAGGGAGGGGCTAACTAATTGTTAATAAATATTTGCTAAATGAAACAACACAAAACTGCAGCCCCAATACCAGAGGGACTGTCCTCAGGAGTAAAATGCTCCTCATACCCTGGGACATGCGGCCCCACACTCATGGCCACACTTGTGTGTTGTTTTGTTTCCCTTCTGCTGAGCCTGAGCACCACTGGCTCTCCACACTCTCTAACGAGGGCCTCAAGGTGCTTCTCACTGCAGCTGGGGAGCCCTTCCCTCTCCTTATCTCTCCTACCCTTGTCCTCTGTGTCACCCAGATTAGCTCCCTAGACTGACTCAGTCTCTCCAGAGCCAACCACCCAGCCCTCCCTGACTCCCTCCTCTGCTGGGGTTCTACCCCAGAGGGTCTGCCTTACCCCGGGGAGTGGGCTGGGTTACGGGCAGTGCTCGGAAACCTCTGGGAGTTGTGGCTGGCTCAGACTCGTCAGTGGACAGTCCGCTGTCAGCCTCCGTGTCCAACGAGCCAATGGTCTCCTCCAGGAAGAGCAGACACTCCTTCTCTTCAGCGGACAGGAAGTCGTAGCTGCTATCACTCTGTTGGGGGCAGGGGGATGGGGAAGGGCGAGAACAGGAGAGGGAGAGAGAGCTGTGAGAAAGCGCTCCCTCCGCAGAAACTGGCGGGGCCTGAGAACCACCCTGCGAAGGGGAAGGAATGTTGAAGAGCTGGAAACCTTTCCCTCCTGCTACTCTGCAAAGCTGCTGGAGTTGCCTCCTGAAACTGTAGGCACCAGGGAGCGCAGAGTGTGTCCGGAGGTTGGCCCGCTAGCACCCAGCTCTGGAGCTGGGCAGGCACATGGCAGGGGCCTTTCTTTTGCTCAGTCCTGGCTGGAATGCTTAGGGGCACAGATTAGAAGCAGTCCCAAGTTCCAATGTTTGACAGCCTTTGTCAAACATTTCACTTTGGGCACCTCTGATTTAGCTCGAAATAAGAAGGGCAACATAACCATTTGACCTGAAACTTCGGTGGTATTGCTTTTAACTTTTAAAAGTACTTCTGCATACTTGATCTGGTATGTCAAGGACAGTATGAGGAAAAGCAGGAAATGCAGCCAACTATAAGCTGCCAGGCCAGTAGGAACTGTGGCATGACTGGCCACAGATACATGTACTAAATAATTTGTACTTGACTTTGAAATGCATTCCATACGGGACTTTTTCCCCTTGTACATTTACTTTCTTGATGGCATTTGGCTCTGGCTAATATTAAAATAAGTGTGCATTTCTAAAGCAAATATTAACTTAAAGGGGGAGGTTGGTGGAGAAACTAGATGGTATGGGAGGAGGGAAAAGCAGCTTAGTATTAAATGTTAAGTAGATCTGAAAGTAGATCATATCCATTATGAGAGAGTACATAGAGGTTTTTGGAAGAAAATGATAACGGTCATCTCAGACAGTTACTGTCTATGTTGTGCGGGGCTAGAAGGTTGCTGGAACAGTTGCTCTTCCACAGAGGAAGTTGAAGGGAAAACAAAAGGGCAGATTGGAATATAAGAAAGTTGGGCTGAGTCTTTTCTTGGCACCTCCACCCCTTTTCCTAATATTTGGGACACTTCAGAGTTGTACATTCTTCAGGCCCACTCAGATGGCCAGGAAAGATTTTGAGACAGCTCTAAAAATATCCTGGAAGGAGGGGAGAGGGTTGCGGAATAACCTTTCCGGTTGCCTCTGCCCCTTAAAGAACCACCTGTGTGTTGACTGATGTGGGCCGACATGTGAAAGGAAGCCCCAAATATAACCCCTGGAAGCTCTGAAGCTGACTCCAAGAGTTTCTTGAAGAAAAATATCTTTATGGTCCTCTTACTTCTAAAATAGCCTTGCCAAGGATAAGCTGACTCTTAGTTTCTCCTTCATGAATGATTCACTTTGAAAACCTTTAATCCCTGTCACATTCTGTGTCCAGTGGTATGTGACTATTCACATTGGCCTCAGTCTAACAGACATAGAAAGACTTCTCCACAGCCCCATTATCTAGGGTCAAAATGAAATTTGTCTGATTGTCTGCACTTTGGATTTGTGCGTGTGTGTTTCTTTCTCTACTCCATTTTTACATATCAAAATCCTTTGGTTGTCTTAAACAGCCTTGACATTCAGTAGACACCCTTAAAATCCTTAAATTTTCAAATACTTCTATAGGATATAATGCAAAAAAGCATAAATTCTCCAGGATTCTTATGTATGTGACAAGCATGAATGACAAATGTTTGTGTCTGGATGCAGCACAGATTTACTCTTTCACACCAACCTTACAACAACTGAGATTTAAATTCACGCCCAGAAAAATTACAGTTTAGTAAATGCCACTCACAAGTAGCTAAACACAGTGACTTTGGAAGCTTCTCAGTCTCTCTGCTCCTAGAAAGGCTGATTCTTTTCTACATGGAGGCATATGATAGGTGCTTTACTTGTATCTCATTTACTCCCCACAAATTGAATTAGATATGAATACTATCACATTTGAAAACAGAGGAGGTTAAAGCTTAGAGAAATTAAGTAATTTGCCCAAGGTCATACAGCTTGTAAGAAGAGAACTTAGATCTGTTTGGTTCCAGAACCTAGGTAATCCGACTCCTAATTACCTATTTTCTTTGATCTTTGTAAGAGACTAAAGTAATGCTGCTCATTGCAGAGAACTTCAATAATCCATGTGCTACGACAATCTACGTTTTGGTTTCCACCATGACCTCAGATTACAGGCCTACTCTTTCTGCTAAATCCAACTCCCAACCTAATGAAAATTGGGGGAAAAAGTCTCATTTGCCCAATTGATCTCTAAGGTCATCCCATCCTATTCTCTATAGAGCCAGGGCTGACTCAGGCAGAAAGCACCCACTGGTGTTGTGATTCACTCCCCAACAATGAAAGAGAAGGTGTAGTGAGCCAGGATGGGTGGCAGGAAAGAACAGGGTAGGGCAGGGCAGGTGTGCAGAGAGCAGACCAGGTTGCGGGAGGGAGAGTATTACGTACAGATCCAGAGCGGGTGGAGGTGCTGCTCATCATGCTGTCACAGCTGCCGACACGGGTCACGGGTTCTGAGCCAGGCCCCGCTGGCCACAGCTCCCTCTCGGGCATCGCCCAAAACAAGGTGCAGGGGTGGCAAAGGGGGCTCCCAGAGGGGAAGCGAGGGGAAGTGAACAATGTCCCAAGCCGGGCCTGAAAAGAGAAGAATCAAAGCCACATGTGAGCCAAGACTTCGGCAAGGCTCTGCCCAGGCCCTGGGTGGCATGGCGGGAAGGACACCAAGCAAGCAGAGAGCTGGAAGAGGGGCGTGAAACCCCCAGCCTGCATGGAAGGACCCTGGAGCTGGCTCAAATACATGCGGAAGGACAGACTTAGGTGGTGGAGAGGGAGTCTAGTCAGAAAGAAGCTTCTACTACTTCTCTTACATTTTTATCTGAACCAAGGAGCTTAACCTACATTTTCATTACTATAAGCAATAAATATTACAGGGGTCAATAGCTTGAGTTCTGGAGTTAGTTGGGTCTGGGCTCAAATCCCAGTTTAGCCGTTTACAGTTATGTGACTTGAGGCAAATTACTCTGAGTCTGTTTTTCCTCATTAAATAATGTTAGTATGAGGATTAAACGAGAGAACAGTTAGCACAGTTTAGTTGGTAGTAAATACCCTAAGACCTCATGAATCAATAATTAACTATTATTGTTCTTGTAACAAGAAAAAGACAAGACCTATCTAGGATCAAACTAAATTGAAACAAGAGAAACAGGAGCTCAGAAAAGAAGGGTTTTGGTTTAACAGGAGACTGTAGACTTGAGAGAAGAAACAGGTCCCTTAATAATACCTACCTCATGGGGTTATTGTGAGAACATGTAAAACACTTTGCACGGTGCAAATTGTCACCTGCTATCATAGTCAATATCATCAACATCATCACAACCACCACTACGATGTCCATCTTTAACTCCCTAGCCTAGAGGCATAAACAGGGCACCTGCAGTGGTTGACACAAACCTATTTTCTTTCTAGTGAATTTCTTTCTTTCTAGTGCCTCTGTTGTTGCACATATTCCCAATGAGATTCCCGAGCCCGTGTCAAATGAACAAGAGAAATGTCCCATGTAGCTTCCTCCCAACTCCAATTCCTTAGGGGAAAAAAGTTTCAATATCATTGTAACAAAAGTAGTAGCAAAGGAAGGCAGTGCCATCTTCCCTCTGAAAGTCCCAAGAATTTTGATGTGGCTGTTTGTGGGAAATACTCCATTGGAGATGGCAGGTCAGAAGTGAGTCTGCTGTTAAAATGAAATTCTAAAAGAATTAGGATGAAAAGACCATTCCAAGATCAAACAGAGAGTTGGAGGAGAGCCAGAATTAGAATAAAGTTTGTCTGATTCGAATCCATGTTTTCCCTATAATGCCATCCTGTATTTTCTTTCATCTTTCCAACCTTCCCAACACTAGGTGAAATGTCCTAGAAGAAAACGTGATCTATTTGAGATCTGGAGGCTTGGGCTTTGGATGCCAGGGCAGATGTCCTCTTGGCCTCCAGTAATAATCGCTTCCAGTGCCAAAGTCAGGTTTGGGCTGGGTTGGGTGAGTCAGCCTTCCAGCCCTATAGAGCTGGCAAGTATAGAGCCCCACGGAGCTCCTCTTCTGCTTGGGAGGAGTCTCTCAAAAGGGGCAGGTAGGGAGGGGCACGACAGCGGGGGGAAAAGAGGCAGACATCTGGTTCATAGGGGTCCAGATCCTCCTAGGAGATAAGGAGGGGACTGGAGGGACAGAGACACCAAAGAAGCCCAATGATAAATAAACGTGGGGTGAGGAAGCTCTTAGGGTTTCTTCATGAGGTTAAGCTCCCCAGTACCCAGAAACTCAAAGAAACAGGAACATGAGAAACCATGTGGGTGAAGTTCAGTCATCTCAGCTACCCACTCCATGAATGATGCTCAAGTTCAGGGAGGACTAACCCATTCCTAACATTCTGTAGGGCTGAGGCCGCTATAGCAAAGGAGATCCATCTCTGTAAGACTAGGCACACAGAAAATACTCAAAAAACGCTGAATGAATGAACTTGCCATCTGTTCTAGGGTCTATTGGGTTGAGCTTTTGGAAGGCTTCCCCTTGGTTTCTAACCTATTATTGTGAGCTTTTTCTTAAATATTTAATTTCCTGGATAATATACGGCTCGGTGAAATTTGGGCAATGTTTTCAGTTAAACTAAC
Source organism: Chlorocebus sabaeus (assembly GCF_047675955.1). NCBI lineage: Eukaryota > Metazoa > Chordata > Mammalia > Primates > Cercopithecidae > Chlorocebus > Chlorocebus sabaeus. The sequence continues at coordinate 22,470,559 of NC_132928.1, read as the reverse complement.
ATTTGTGAGCACCTAATAATAGGCACTAGTGGTACAAAACCGTATAAGAGAAAGGCATTGTTGTCAAAAAGTCAGTGTAGATCTAAGGGTCTAGTTTTGGGCTCCAATTTTCTTCTCTATAAAATCAGGGCAGTAAATATTTAAAGTGACTCACTGTAATTAGCATAATATTCTCTATGAATGGGTGAGCAGATGATGCCTCTTACTTTCAGTGAAAATTACTACCCTTGTGCTTCTGAGTATGCTTTAGACTTTACAGAGGTTTTCTAGTCTCTGTTTCCTACTAGGGAAGCCTATCACACTATCGTTTCAGAACCTAGGATACCTTCAAGTAGTTGGAAGAGATAAAAGTGGTAGGAAAAGCACTGCTTCACAAGAACACAGCATGCCATAGCTTGCAAAGTGCTCTCAGATATGCTAATTAGATCTTCAGCATAAACTGGAAACATAGGCAGGATCTGACATTTTCTTCATTTTACAGGTGAGAAAGTTATGGCTCTTACCACTAGCCCTTCCTAAAGGACACAGGAAATGACCTATACCTGCATATACAGGACAGCCCTCCACGGGGCATCTCAGGGACTATCTGGATGCAAGAGGGGCATGCCCCCGAGAATGGTTACTATTCACCCCTGACTAAAATACTAAAAGCCTTAAGACCCCCTTCTCCTTCTACTTCATACCTTAAATCCTGCAAATTATCTGCTTCAGCTTTATACTTCCAGGCCGGTGTATTGCCCCAACAGCAGCTATTTCCACAGTAAAGAAATGACACCAACTGCCAAGGAAAATCATGTCTTTAGGGATTACATACTCCCTGCAGAGAGGAATCTGAACCTGAAACCAAAGCTGAGTGAGGTGCTGTCACCTCATCTCCATACCTAGTTTTCTGACCTAAAAAATCTGAAAGGTGAAAGCTGCATTTCCTTTCACCGACTTCACAACCTTGAACCATGGGGGCTGTCTCAGGGCAGCCATCGAAACCCTGATAAGAAGACTGAGAAACAAACAAAACACTCAAGGTGAGAGTTTGGTATCTTTTAACCCTTGACCTCTTTGGGAACTTAATGGGAGGAGGGAATGGGTTAAGAAATACGTAGCACTTAAATAGTCAGGGCCATCCATCCTGAATTAAATATTAACTACTCCACTGACTAAAATACTAAATACTGCCAAGTCTTGGAGGAGAGGGAATAAAGAACAGGTGAAGTTCTGGCATCTGGAGAGGGTGCGGTGGAGACAGGGCTCCAGCTCCATTCCAGGTTGGCTTGTCTGCACCTTCTAATCAGACCCAGGTCTCTCTCATGCTCCTCCTCCAACGAACTCACTCACATGTCCTCCAAGAGCTCTGCCTCTCTGCCTGCTAGTCAAAGAGGTTTCCTATCTTTCAATCCAGGTGTCTCTGCTCCTTGTTGACTACCCAGAAGTGTGCCTTGGGCTGGAAAATATCCTAAGAAAAATATGAGAAAGACTAAAACTTGCACAATATGCATATCCGTCTCCATGAGCACATGGGCAAGTTTCTGTATGTGTTTAGGCACCATTATCATCTTCCTTTTCACCAGTGGATTTGAGGCAAGGAGCAGGTAGAAATACTCTCTGCATAGGAGAGCTTTGTTAGACACTGCTGGTGGTCTTTACTCCTGAGTTCACCACCTAGGGCAGCCCTCAGTCAGTGAGTGTGGCAGTTGCCAGGACTGGAAAACCCATATATTCACTCAGGACTGTGTGTGCCAGGCCCTTGAGCCTGGCACTGAGGTCTTCCCACTTCCCTCTTCTCTGCAGCAGGAGGGAAAGAGTCAAAGTTAGGGACCAAAGCGTTAAACCCCCCAAGATGGATAATGGAGAGGCGACTTGCTACTCTGACTCGACTCCTACATCTGCCTTCCTTCTGCAGGTAAATCTGCCACACAAACTGCCAACTTGGACACCTGCAGGAAAACAAAACAAAGCCACCACCCTGGTCTGATTCTCTGTCTGTGGACTCTGCCACACTACCTTGGCCTGAGCCCCACTTGGAACTCTAACTAGACTTGACATGCAGCTGCGAAATATTCGTGTAGGTGAGGCCCAGCACTGCCAAGTAGCTTTCTGTTTGCCAGTCTCTGCATCTATTAACAGGCAGAGTCAGAAAGTTAATTGAGTAGAACCCAAATAAACTTGACTTTGCAGCTAGATTATCCATGGGTTTTCCAAAGATGAGCTGGTAGCTGGAGTTGAAGTTTTCCCCACATGCCCAAACCTTATATCCCTTTACAAACAACCTAGTGCAGCTCATGCCTAACACGCCTGTCCACAGAGAGCTCCATTATCAAATGAGCATGATCAAACACACACACACACACTGCACCCATTATTTAAACAAAGGTCGACACCGAGTTGGTAAAGCCACGGGAGAATTTCCGGTTATAATCGCAATGGAAAACCAAGATACTCTCCCCCGTTTTGACTCCCTCTATTTCAACTGTTATTTTCCAAAATCACAACTCAATTTCAATTGTTCAGAGATGGAAATTTCCAAAACAAATCTATTTTCTTTTTCGTGTTGTTTGCACAATATGCCTATCCAACCTAAGGAGGTAAATGATAAAGAAGGTCCTCCCAGCCCCGGTCTCCACAAAAATACTACAATCTCAAGTCACTACCAACCTGATCTGATCCCAGAATGAACTCAGAGAATTGGGGAACAGATAGGAAAGCTCCCTAGCTCGGGTATAGAGGGACACTTTCCCTCCCCTGTAGTTCTGATTTCCCATGAAACCCCTTCCTCTTGCTGCAGGATAAGCCGTAGTTGGTTAGTGATTAACTCACCTCCACTGGGTTGGGGGCTGAAGACAGGAAAGAAATACCCTTTTATTTCAAAGGGCAGAGACGGAGACAGAGGCTGCTTCCCCTGCCTCCTACTGTTTTCTTCTCCTTTTGACCTCCTCCTGACTTACCTAGACAGGTAAATGCTTCATCTATGCTGCCTGGTCCCCACCCTGCCACTGACTCAGCCAATCCTAGGCTCCCCTCCCTACCTCTCATTCCAGCTGTTTCCTCAGGGAGGGAATGGGAGGGGAATGAGCAGGGTGGTGCTGCTCCCTCTTAGCCAATCATCTCCTGCCCTCCCCTTCCCTGTTTAGAGCTAATAAAGAGCTCTTTAAAAAAGGAGGGCTGGAAGGAGGAGGAGCTGGTTTGGGCTGAGACTGGAAGGACAGGTGGCAGGGAGGGAGCAGGCAGAGATAGTATATACATTTAATGTTGATATAAAGGAACGCAGACAGTCCTCTGGGCAGTGTGCTTTTCCATAAGTCTATGTGAAATAGGTTTTTCATCTAGAACTACCTTCTTCCACTAGGAGATTAGTTTTCTCCTGTATTCTCTAAGCTAAATTAATTTGTGGTCAGCTTTGCTGCTAGCTTTTCCAGCTGTTGAAAGTCACTTTCTTCCCCAAGCCTACTCCTAGCTCCTAAGCCTGGCAATTCCATTCATGTCCACTTAGGAGGGTGTCCCAAGGCTAGGGTTGCTGTAGTTGGGCCAGTCTCACCCCAGTGCTTGACAACAATCTCCTTGGCCTAATTTATTTCTGGGGAAATAAAACCATTCATCCCCTAAGAGGTCCCTATCCTGATGGAAGAGTGACCGGACAGCTTGAAAGGAGAGAGCATGCACTCTGTCATTTGGTCCTCTGCTCTCTTTTAGTTGTTCATGGAAGTTGGCAATACATATTATGAAATAAAAACAAAACAAACTACCAACCAGTTTAGCAACTCCTGCCTCCTTTCGTGGACTGACATTTGGCACTTGTAGGGAGAAGAAAGTAGGTAGAAGAATCTACTGCTTTTGGGAAGAAATCTCCCTCCAAGTACAGAGACCACTCTTACCAGATATGATTTTTGACTGGAAGCTGGTTTTTCCTAGAGGTCGGTTATCCTTGACACCTATCAGGATTTGAGGTATTCCACTTACTAGCATTAAAAGGGCAAGGAGAAAATTTAAAATCAATGTACACAATAATTGCCAAAATTTATTAGGTTCTTGCTATTTGCTAGGTATTGTGCTGAGCGTTTTCATGTATCTTTTTCTTTAGTCTTTAACTTAAAAAAGTAGACATTTATTAATATCTAAATTTTACAGGGAGGTTAAAAAACTTTTTCAAGGCCATGTAGCTAGGAAGAGGCAGGGTGGGGATTTTAATTCAGGCAATATAACATCAAGATTGCCATGAATCAGCATAATGCCAATCTGCCTCTGTTTTGGAGAGAATCTCAAGTGGGAATCATGAAATACACAGATAATTTGCAAGTGTAATTCTAGCAATTAGATTCGTCCTTTTCCATTTCATTTCCTACTTAAAGTTATTAATATGTTTTATAACAAGATGACACATGGCATTCATCTTTCCTCTTTTTGTGATCACGGTTGGATAGGAAATAAAAAGCACAGTGATCTGGGGCCAAGGTAAAGATGAGGTGGAGCAGGACTAATAGATAGGAAGGAGGTTGGAGGAAGCCTGGGATAACCCAGTCCCCTATCAGCAGCCTATGGACATCACAGCTGAATGAGCACTTCAGGCTATGACCTCTCTCCCGGGTGTGTCATTCAAACATGTATGATGTCATAATACTAACAAAACAGGAAGGGCATCTCCAAATCAGCAGTTCCATGCAACCAGAGTCACACCCATGGATGAAGTCAATGAAGTTGATCCAGCTCCATAGGTGTGTGATTTGAACATTTGCTAAAAAAAAATGAATTGACTTATGAGAATTAACTTCCAAGAGGACAGTAGGCAGTCTTATTTGTGAACAGACACAGTTTTTCAGTTATAATAAAATTAGGATAACTAGGAGGAATCCCTATCTTTTACCAGGTAGAAGCAGGGACATAGACAAAATCATCTTTCTCTTCCTCTCTTTCCTCTCAAAAACGTTTTCTTTTTGTAAATTATGAAATATTTCAGATACCCTGCCATAACAAACACAACCGTACCTAACACCCAGTTCAGGAAATAAAACATAAACATCATAGTCGAAGTTACTTACAAGCCTTGAGACTCCCTTCTCTGCAAACACACATATGTTCTAGCTGAAATAAATCACTATCTCAAATTTTCTGTTTCCTATTCTCCAAGTACTTAAATGTTTTCCCTGGAATTCATATTGTTTTTGCTTTGTTTTATTTTTGCTTAGAAATGTACCAAGTCTCTAACATTCCAAGATAATTGGAAAGGAGGCCTGGACTACAGAAAAGGAAGGATTTCCTAAGTCAGTCAAAAGCCTGAAAGAATAAGGCTTCCTGGTTGATATCAGTCATCATTTGAGGGGGTATGTGTGTCACTGCTCTTAGTATGTAAATGCCTGTTTGATGACCAGACTCTGTGGAAACTAATTACAGCCCTGCTCACCTGATTCATCTGTTCCCTCCTTCTGCATTCTTGCATATGCTGTTGTGGTCAGGTCATCTCTTTGACTGTCAGAGGCTAGTTTATGATTTCCTTTCTGAGTACAACCTCCCCACTGAGGCAACCCCCTTCCCCCTAAGTGCACATGTAAGTGTGCACACACACACACGTGCACACACACACACGTCACTTCAAAACTGAAATATACCACAAACAGTCATTTTTGTGACTGGTGGTCACAAAATGTGGTAGGTGGAAACATACCACAAACTTTCCTCTTAGGCCCCTTGTAAAGTTAGACTCCGTAAAATAGTTGTGGACTTCCATTCTAACCATTCATGATACTTATTTATTCACATTGCAGTTACACCCTAGCAGTGTCTTCCTTTCCCTTTCCTCTCCAAAGGAAAAATTAAGTTACTTTGAACGTATGCTGTCACCATCCTTAGGAAACACTTTGCACCCAGTGTGTTTATGTTTGGGTGTGATACTATATGCTGGGGCTCTGAGTGTGACCTCTAAAATACTGGGGGAAGAGAAGGTTTTATTCTTCAAGTAGGGGTTGGGGAACAAGAGCTTTCTTTAAAGAGAGCACAGCTAGGGAAGAATTCAGATGAGGGTAACTATAATTTGGCTGTAAGATGTGGGACTGGATAGCACAGATTAGGACATCAAATAGATCACCAAGTTCTCACCGAAGTGATATTAGTGTTAAGACTAAAATAATTTGATGAGAACTAAAGCATGTAATTAAGTAAATTTGGATGAAGGAGTTCTGAAATCACTTAATTGTTAAGTAATTTTAGGGAGTATTTTTTTTCTCCTTTCTTTGTTGAGAGCAGTGTTTCTTCAGCCCATCTATCATGGAAATTTGGAGGACTCAGCTGCCCCTTTCTCCCTAGAACTAAAGAAAGTTTGAGGGCTAAGGTCACCAATTAGCATCAGAGAATTCTGCAAGAAACACCAAATTTTAATGTGTTCAAAATTGGAGTTACATTGTCCATGTCCATACCCCTCAAATGTCCTCTCTCCTCTATCCCCATCCCAGCTAATTGCATCACCACACTTCTTCTCACCCAGGCTCGAGAATACTTCACAGTTATTCTCAAATACCTCCTGTGAGATAGCTTTCATACCTCTTTCCAATTCTTTATCCTCCCTAGTCTGGTTCAGATTTTCACTGTCAGTGAGATCATGGACCACTAGAGATGGAGGAGGCTACAGAAATTACTTGTTACCCCTCTTCCATTTACAGACACACATCTGAGTAGTCATTCCTCCTCTTAAAATACTTCGATGGGTCTTCATGGCATTCAGGATGAACTTCAGAGTCCCTGTTATGACATAAAAAGACCTTCATGAGCTGGCCCTACATGCTTCTCCTAGCATATCTTCATTTATATTCTGGACTACAGCCACATCTACTGTTTCTGAAACTGCTGTGCTTTCATGCTTCTGGGCCTTTGCCCATGCAGTACACTCTTCTTGGATCTCTTTCCAACCCTTGGCATCCTGGCTTAGTCTTATGCTTCCTTCAGGGTTCAGCTTAAGCATGACCTTCTTTTGGAATAGAATATTAGGTGCAGCTTCACTGTAGTCTCTTAACACAATGTACACATCTGTATGTTCAACCCACTAGGATATAACTGTCCTCTTTCTCTCCCTGTTAATTTTGGATTCATGAAAGGCACTAATTTTTTTTCTATGTATTACTTTTCTTTTCTATTGTAATAGTTATATATTAATGTCAAAACTGCTGATAAACTCTTTGGCAACTGAACTCCTTAAGAAACTTGCCCTAAAAAGTTTATTCTTCATGATCAAGCTGAAAGATAATCCTTCTACTACTACAATTTTACGTATTGTTTTTTCCCGATTCTTGTCCTTTGACATGCTATTAAACTCTGCGTTGTTCTTAGAAGTAATGAGCATTGGCTCATTAGGATTGTTTTCAGAGGCTTTTGACTTTTTGATGTCATGAATATGTCTATCAATCTGAGATGCCTATGAAGGCCCTGAGTTGATGATGCTTCACACTGCAGTGATTGAACACATATCTACTGATGGGATGACTGATTTCCTTTATCTTTCTTATAACAAAATGCTCCTAACATTCTTCATGTTCTTTACTAATTATTATGGATATCTAAAAATTAATAAGAAATATCAGGATTAATAGAATTTATAAAGAATTGTAGCTTATAGCAAATATTCAAATAGTGGAAATGTCAGGTAACATTATTAGATTCCGTTTGGATCTCCTAGGAAGCTCCCAACAGCTCTACACAGAATCACTTGTTGAAATTCCCAATCTAATTTTTTTTTTTTTTGCTTTCCAAATTTGTTATTTTTTGGAACATTCTTCATTAAATTTGCATGAAATGCATACTCAGTATACATTTATTAATATTTATTTTATTTGCTATAATGACTCATTATTAACAGTAGACAGGGTCATGGAATACACACTTAACCACATGGTATGTTAGTCCATTTGCATTGCTATAAAGGAATACCTGAGACCTAGTAATTTATAAAGAAAAGAGGTTCGGCTGGGCATGGTGGCTCATGCCTAAATTCCAGCACTTTGGATGGCCAAGGCAGGGGGATTACTTGAGCTCAGGAGTTCGAGACCAGCCTGGGCAACATGACAAAACCCTGTCTCTACTAAAAGTACAAAAATTAGCCAGGCATGATGGTGCATGCCTGTAGTCCCAGCTACTCGTAGGGTTGAGGCGCTTGAGACTGGGAGATCAAGGCTGCAGTGAGCCATGATTATGCCACTGCGCCCCAGCCTTGGTGACAGAGCAAGACCCTGTCTTAAAAAAAAAAAAAAACAAAAAAAGAAAAGAGATTTTTTTTGCTCATGGTTCTGCAGACTGTACAAGCATGGTGCCAGCATCTGTTAAGCTTCTGGTGAGAGTCTCAGGGAGCTTACATAACAGAAGGCAAAGGGAGAGCCGGCAGTGTCACACGGTGAAAGAGGGAGCAAGAAAGAGGAAGGAGTTATTAACATGCATATGCTGTATACATTTGTTAATATTTCTTTTATTTGCTATAATGACTCATTATTAACAGTAGACAGGGCCATGGAACATACACTTACCACATAGTGTGTTAGTCCATTTGCATTGCTGTAAAAGAATACCTGAGACCTAGTAATTTATACAGAAAAGAGGTATGACTGGGCATGATCTCATGTGAGAACTTAGAACTTACTCATTACAAAAGGACAGCACCAAGACATTCATGAGGGATCTGTTCCCATGACCCAAACACCTCCCACTAGGTCCACCTCCAACTTTGGAGGTCACATTTCAACATGAGATTTGGAGGGGACAGAACATTCACACTATATCACATGCCAACAGCTCTAAGCAAGGCAGACTGAATAGACTGTAACCACTTGTCTCCTACCTGTTGGTTTCTTGGTTCCCAGAAATGTCACCTTTAATGGTCAACTCCACATATCAGCATTTCCTGCTCTTGCTTTTGATTTGGTGTTACTGGATTCCTTGGAGTCACTAACATCTTTATGTTGATCACATAACAGGCAGATTGGTACTGCTACAAATTCATGAGTAACAACCTCAAATGGGTACTCTATACTGCAGGCAATTACTACTTTTCTCTAGGAAGCTGGATTTCCCATTTTCTGAGACCACTCTTTTTCTCTCTCCATAACTGTCCACATCTCTTTCACTCCATTTTCATATAACAACTTTGTCACCAATTTTGAAAGCTTCAGTAAGACAACAGTAGTCAAGAGGAAGGAATGCCACATTCGCATCCCCAAATTTACAAACCTACCTTCCTTTGCACCATTTTCTTCTTTTTCTCTGTTGGTACAACAAAAACAAAACGTTTTTCCTATAAAATCCCATCATCCACATGTGCTCTGAATCTCATCTCACCAGCTCTATCCCTGCAACCTTCTCTCCTGCATCGTCATTTTGACCTTTCTCCTAAAATAATTCCCACATGTGTGGGAGTCATCACATCCCACGCATAAGTGCAAAACGCCGATCATCACACTTATGAACTACAAAAGGATCTTTTTTTTTTTTTTTTTTTTTGTGGGGGGGACGGAGTCTTGCTCTGTCGCCCAGGCTGGAGTGCAGTGGCCGGATCTCAGCTCACTGCAAGCTCCGCCTCGTGGGTTCACGCCATTCTCCTGCCTCAGCCTCCCTAGTAGCTGGGACTACAGGCACCAGCCACCTTGCCTGGCTAATTTTTTGTATCTTTTAGTAGAGATGGGGTTTCACCGTGTTAGCCAGGATGGTCTCGATCTCCTGACCTCGTGATCCACCCGTCTCGGCCTCCCAAAGTGCTGGGATTACAGGCTTGAGCCACCGCGCCCGGCCAAAAGGATCTTATAGCACTTGCATTTTTATTTCTTTGTAGTGTTGTCTTTTTTTTCCCCTCCAAATTATACCCACCACCTAGAGAAGTTCCTGGCATGACATTAGCATTCAAAATGTTTATTCAGTGAATTAATATTGTCTCAATCTTGAGGTATTTGACACCATATTTTGCAATAAGTAAAAGCTCAATAAGGATTTGTTAAACCATTTAATACTTTTCAGAGGTAAATTATTACCTTAGCTTTTCCTAGCCAAATTCAAGATCATTTTCTTGGTCTTCGTTGTAAGAGTAAGAAAAATAAGGCTAGATCTTTGGATGTTAAAGGATGAACCTAATGAGAGGGTGACTTTGGCAGTATGTAAAGATAATGCAAAATCTGTTCCTTAGTTTTGTAGGTTTAAAAACTCAAATTGATCAATTTGCTCCATAATATTAACGCTCTGGGAGAAGTAACTCAATCCAATAAAATTCGTTAGAGAAAGAGTTATCAACCCCAATACAAAACAGTTAAGTCATAGTGGAAGAAAGTTTGGAATTCCAGCAACTATAAAATTTTGTCCATAATTAGGAAGAGTAATTTTATGAAATGTCCTACATAATAGACTCTAAAAATAGATTATTATTCCATAAAAAGGACATTTCTATTTAATTCAATATAAATATCCAACAGAATGGAAATGAACTGTGTTAGAAAAATATTCATGGTTACTTGATAAAGTGCCTTTTCCTATTGGACAGTTGTAAATAAACCCTGACAAATTCTTACTAAACCCTTCTTTCTTCCATTGTTGACAGAAAAATTATTACCTCATTTGTTTCATACCTGATATTTCCAAGATTACATCTTTTTTTTTAAAAAAAAAACCTACAATTTTATGGTAGTTGTTTATTGATTACCATAAGAAAGGTGCTGCTGATGACTTCCACTTCCAGGAATTCTGGACTGGGTAATTCAGACAAACTCTCCTGCCGTTTGCAGTGGAGAGCCAAAAAGATAGTGAAGAATTTGGCCAGCACTAAGGACACAGGCCTGGATCAAGGTGAGGACAGAGGTCTGGTGTGTTGTGTCCAACATTTGAGGCCAGCCACTTTTCCTCTGGAGACATTTGTCTATTCCAAAATGAGTAGTACTTCTGACAGCTTAAGACAACAAGGAGAACAGGCATTGGAGTTCAGGGTCCACCAATGAATGTGCTCTAGTGAGCCACGCTCACTGCAGGTTGGGACCTCAGAAAGTTGCACCATGGGAGTGAGAATGAACTCTTCCAACACTGGCGTGGGGACTAGCTGTGCTGGACTTATGTAAGTTATGGTGATGTCTAGGCACTCTGTGAGATAGGTAAGGGTTATTGAGAATAATTTTGTCTACATTTTGTACTTAACTTCGGTATTGATTTCAAACCTGACTCCTGAGTCAGCAACAACTGCAAACAACTCCAGATTAATAGCTTTTTGGCTTATTGTATGATTTAACAGGGCCATCTTTAGGGTTTTAGAACACGGCCAAGTCATTATGACATCTACTCCAATACCTCAGGATTCACTAATGAAGTCCTCCAATTGAATACAGAGAAATGCCATAGGAATAAGATGAGAAAACTTCACTTCGTGTAAGGAAGGAATTCTAGGAGGTCAGAAGGGCAGAGAAGTTAAAAGAGTGGCAGCTGCTAAAGCAAAGAGAGAGAAGGCTATTCATTCTCTGAGAGCTATTACTAGTTTCTTAGGAATTCTTGAATTCATTTTATGAGGAAATCATAAAAGTTTCAGTGAGCTTAGGGGAATATGTTTGTGCCTTGTTTTCATCTGGTAAACATCCTCAAAATTTATAAACAATATAGAGACAAAGATAATCCAAGTCAAAACAAAATAGAAAATATATTTGAAATGCCTGCTTTTCTGTTCTTGAATGTCTCATTCAGGCTTAGAGATGTAAGATAAGCATAGATACTTACCCATCCAGTAATTATACACTTTGCCAAATACGTAAGTCCTGCTTTGTAGCCTTCGCCACATAACTAAGAACACAAGTCACTCTTTTTCTAAGCTCTAATGGAATGGTAAAGAGGACAGAAAAAAAGTTTTTCTTTTTGTAGTTATAACTAGCATTTAAAACGCTTTTTTTTTTTTTTTTCTGAGACGGAATCTCGCTCTGTTGCCCAGGCTGGAGTGCAGTGGGGTGATCTCGGCTCACTGCAAGCTCCGCCTCCTGGGTGCACGCCATTCTCCTGCCTCAGTCTCCCGAGTAGCTGGGACTACAGGCACCCGCCACCACACCTGGCTAATTTTTTGTATTTTTGGTAGAGATGGGGTTTCACCGTATTAGCCAGGATGGTCTCGATCTCCTGACCTTGTGATCCACCTGCCTTGGCCTCCCAAAGAGCTGGGATTACAGGCGTGAGACACTGCGCCTGGCCAGAGATTTTTTTTTTTTTAATTATACTTTAAGTTCTGGGATACATGTGCAGAACGTGCAATTCTGTTACATAGGTATACATGTGCCATGGTGGTTTGCTGCACCTATCAACTCGTCATCTACATTAGTTATTTCTCCTAATGCTATCCCTCCCCTTACACCTCACCCCCTGACAGGCCCCGGTGTGTGATGTCCCCCTTCCTGTGCCCATATGTTCTCATTGTTCAACTCCCAATTATGAGTGAGAACACATGGTGTTTGGTTTTCTGTTCTTGTGTTAGTTTGCTGAGAATGATAGTTTCCAGCTTCATCCATGTCCCTGCAAAGGACATGAACTCATTCTTTTTTATGGCTGCATAGTATTCCATGGTGTACATGTGCCACATTTCTTTATCCAATCTATCATTGATGGGCATTTGGGTTGGTTCCAAGTCTTTGCTATTGTGAATAATGCTGCAATAAACATGTGTGCATGTGTCTTTATAGTAGAATGATTTAAATCCTTTTGGTATATACCCAGTAATGGGATTATTGGTCAAATGGTATTTCTAGTTCTAGATCCTTGAAGAATCGCCATACTGTATTCCACAATCGTTGAACTAGTTTACACTCCCACCAACAGTGTAAAACGTCCCTGTTTCCCCACATTCTCCCCAACATCTGTAAAATAGACTTTTTTTTTTAAGATGATAGGGACCTAATGACTTCTAGCACTATTTCTCATTATGTAAAAGACTACTTCCATTACTAAATTTTTTTATATTATAGCTTCCCTTTTCATTCTTGTTAGGTTTTCAACGTAAGTTTATTTTGCAACAATATCCATCCTTTTTTAATCTGAGTTCTTTCCTCTAGGACCTCAGAGAATAAATCTAATTCATCTTTTATACATTTCCCAAAATTTGAAGTTAGCTATCATGTCAATCTCTTTTTCTTCCCCCCTCATTTCGTCAGCCTTCACGATGGCCATCAAACCTGTTTTTCACCACATTTTACAGGTAAAACCCACATCCAAACCTCCAATGCAACATGACCAACATTAAGACTATTGCGGTTGGGCACGGTGGCTCACACCTGTAATTCTAGCACTTTGGGAGGCCGAGGCGGGTGGTTCACGAGGTCAGGAGATCAAGACCATCCTGGCTAACATGGTGAAACCCCGTCTCTACTAAAAAGACAAAAAATTAGCTGGGTGTGGTGGCGGGCGCCTGTAGTCCCAGCGACTTGGGAGGCTGAGGCTGGAAAATGGTGTGAACCCAGGAGGTGGAGCTTGCAGTGAGCCGAGATCGCCCCACAGCATTCCAGCCTGGGTGACACAGCAACATCCTGTCTCAAAAAAAAAAAAAAAAAAAAAAAAAAAAAAAAAAAATAGGCTATTGCTTCCTTTTTCCTGCTCTTTCAAGTACTAAGATGTAGCTATTTTTGCAACCTAAGCCATAGCACTCTATTGGGATCAGAATTAGAATTAAGTACCATTGCTACATCTTTTGTCAAAACAACTATAAAGCCAGGTTTTCCCTCATGCTGAATTCACATAATGGATTGTTTAGAACTCAAGGGCAGGACTTCACATTTAGGAATATTCAATGTTACGTTTTTGGCTTGTTGAGATTTTTGAATTGTCATTCATTGTTCTATAAGTCTTCTCTGGCTTTACATTATCTGTAAATTTAATGACTATAAGTGGTGAGTGAAAATGAATTGCATGAGGCTAATTACATAAAACTGGTATAAGCCATAATGGTTCATTTAAACAACCATAGTGATAGGCACGATTCCAAACTTTTTTTTTTTTAAATCATGCATTAGTATCGCCTGGGGGCTTATTAAAATTGATTGTTGGGTCTCACCAATTTCTGATTTCCTTCTGAGCATTTGCATTTCTAACAAGTTCCCAGGTAATGTGATGACCAACTTTGAAAAGTATTGCTTTATGGGCACAATTAATTATTCAATAAGCTTCCATCACACAACCCAAGCAATTCTTTATGAACCTTGTAATGTGAGGTTTGGCTTGACTTATTCTTATGTTGGATGTATGCTGACACCCAGAGATGTATTTTATGCTGCTGTACAATTTGATTAGTTCCACTTCCTTAATTTTTAAGGTTTCAATGTGAAAGAATGGGTAAGTAGTTTAGGTAGGGAACCTGAACTCTGGCCAATTCTAATAGCCACAGTGTTGCTTCAAATACATGTTTAAATGTTGACACTACCAAAGATGAAATAAACCCTACCATAGTGATGTTGCTATTTTCAAACAGATTAAGTTCACAAAGATTGCAGTCTATTATAAAAGAAATATTAAGCCTTTCCACATTGACAATTTGTCAGCAACAAATATTGAATTACAACTTGCAGGATTTGATTTAGAAAAAAATTTAGTCAATGAATGGGAATTTCAAATGCCTTTCGGCGTTAAGGAGAAATACCTTAGTTTCTCCTATCTCATTCACTGAGTCCGCCTAAATGGTGATATTAGGCAGATTTTGGTAAAGATGCAGTAAGCTTTTGATAACATGTATATTGAGTAAAATAGCTGTTCACTGGCCCTCTGCCCTGATCCCAAAATAAACTCAAAACAACGTTTTCACTTCATTTATTCCTTTGAAACAAGTCACTTAATACAGCATTTAGATATTCAAAGTCATACACCTCATAAATAAAATCAATGCATCTTAATGACAATGGCAAAATCACGTAAGAGTTGTAGAAAATGAAGTTAGACATCTTCCAGGTAGCAGCAGTGCATTACTTCAAAAAATGCTGGCAAATAGGCGAAACATTTTTAAAACAAGAAAACACTGTCCATCTTAAGAAAAAATATTTTCTTATGCTGTTTTGCCCATCCCTATTTTTTCCAAGTCATATTCTAAAGCTCTAATTTGACAGTCTTGTGGTTTTATTTTTGCATCAGGAACCTGTCTCTACTGAATACAGAAATTACAGGAATATTGTTGTTCTCTAACCCTTTTCACAAGCTATTCATATTCATTCTGTAATTAGGCTGAATTTAAATTTTTTTCAAGGAAAACTACTACTCTGCTAAGTACATATTTCCTGTAAACAGCTGGAGTCCTGAATGGCACCAATGTGACTGGAAAACTGACAAAAATTAGGTCCCCTGGTCCTTTAGGTAACTTACGGGCTAATTACATAGCCTATACCAGTTTATAAAGTAGACTCGTAATCACAGTAGAAATTCTGAGCCTAAGATTATCCTTTCTGTTTACCTACAACTTAATCAAATTATATCTTCACTATTCCTAAACTCCTGTATGTTGGTTAGTACTTTTAAAAACATAAGTATAAAATGGCATCATGGCAAAATGCTTATAATTCATGGTTTCATACTTTAATGACAAGCTTTTTCACCTATGGCCATGCTACATTCTATGATAAGAAATGGGGAAGAAGGGTTGAGTTGACACAAAGGCATTGCTTTAAAAATGTTTGGAAAAGCATAATTCATGACTAGGAATGCATCTATTTGACAATCTCTTCTTTTTCAGTGGTACTTTGTCCTCTTGGCCCTTTTCTCCCTTCACTCTACCATGAGGGGGTTGGGTTACCAACCTCCTTTAAATGTATGTGAATCAAGACCTAAATCAGCACCCTACAATTCAACATCAATAATAATTTTAAGTCAAATATTCAAAGCACTGTAAGCAAAATGCTAGCTAATTTTGAGAAAAATAAACACTCTCCCACACCAGGGACATTTAATATTCTTTTTATGTTGAATGACATATGCTGAAATACTGTAACAGTTCATAACGAAACAGCTTTAGTTAATAAACTAGCTTATTCAAATCGAGTGTTTCACTTTGGACTTAAAATGATGTCACTTGTATATGACACTTTTAAGGCCTCTGACTCAAAAATCAGTTTCCTTAAAATAAGTCTGCTTGGAAACAAAGAAGTTTTAAGGATCAAATCTTTTAGAAATTATCAGTCATCTTTGCACTACAAGGACAATTTTGAATACTGCATTGTACAATGAATACAAGATATTCACATTATAATAACAACATTTTTAATGCTAGAGCACAGACCATGCTCCTAAGAGTTACTGAAATTGAGTTCTGCTGTTATCAAAACACCAGAATGCTGTGCCATTAGATACACTCTATACTGATGGCAATCTTTGATTAAGAAGAGCTGATGGATAGTAGCTCAAGAATTGTACTTTAATGTCCTTAATTAGATCCCTAGAGGGCCAACATGTAAACTTTTATTCCACATTTTTTTTAAAGTGCTGCAAACAAATTAAATGTGTCTCAACACATGAAAGAACGTAATTCTTAGTATGTTTAGGAAGGTCACCTGATTTGTCAAAAAAAAAAAAAAAAAAATCACTGTTGCTTCATCTTGCATACTTCCCATTCCATTTTTTTTCAAAAAGATGTAAGAAAACTATGTTTAGCTTAGGGCAACTTGCAACACCCACGTTTTAATCCCTACACAGAAGGAATAAACTGGAGAAGCAAGTTAGGCATGGGCATTTAGGGACACAGACAAATTAGATAGATAACATAATGTTAGTTAATTCCTGATTATTATTTTGCTGGGACTTCATGGAATAATCAAGTGGCATGACTACATTAGTTGTTAAAAACAGGGTCAAACTGACCAGCAGTCAAGCTTCAAGGGTACTACCTGACTATGCTAATTTCATGGGAAACAATAAAGAAATCAACCACAAACCATTAGCAAAAGATGTAACACACTAATGTCTTCGCTTGGCTAACACATCACAAAATTTCCAGGTATATTCAATTTTAGCTTCTGAAATCACTTTACTCAGGAGTGAATCTTCATAGCACTACACCTGACCTTTAATCCAAAGAAGAGTAGAAGGAAGGAAGAAGGGAGGGGTGGGAAAGTGAGGTCTTTATTCACTTTGCCACTGATATAAACTGTCCTCATTTTAATTAACAACAACAAAAAAACCTCCCCTATGGCAGGCAAAAACTGAATGAATAGGAAGAAGGATTTCACTCTGCTCTAGTACAAAACTTAAAGACATTTAATCCTCCTGAAAGTTATAAGTCCACAGATTTTCAAAATTCCCAAGATGAGAATTTACTCCCTTTAATAACTAATTTCAAGAGTTTAATAAGCACAGTAAAAAAGGAAAAAACAAACAACAACAACAACAAAAAACCCCTGTAAATTCTGTGAGGCTTTAAAGCTTGAGTTTAGAATGAGGAAAGGTTTAGGTTTTTAATCCTCAATAACTAAATCAGATGGTCCGCAAATAAAGCTTCATCTTGAATTTTCCATGATCAGAACACTAAAGTACTAGTGCTAAATTTCAGCAGATTAAAGTCATTTTTGAAAGGAATTTGACAGAGTATCTGTGTCCAACCGGCAAATGGACAACCTACATAACAGATAAAATAGAATGAAATAAGATCCCCTGAATAAATACTTGACACTTAATATGTAAACAAAGCACTTACAATGAAGGGGTTTAATTTTCCTTTCCATTTGTTAAATTTACCCACTGTAGAAAATATATACTGAATTTTAAAGTGACAGAAACTTATGTTGGAACATATCAAAACATACGACAGAAACATATCAAAACATGCCTGGCACAGTATAAATTACTCAATAAATATTTGTTGCATGAATAAACTTCTACATCTAAAGCTGCAGTAAGCAAATGTCAACTTTGTCTCCTGAAGTAGCAAAGAAAGGAAGGTAAGCATTCTGACTAACGATGCATAAAGCTCAATTTGATAATTGTTATCTAGTGGTATATTCTTAATTAACAGTTTTAAATTTAATATTTTCTGGGAGAAATAAAAAAGATACATAACCAAAACCATCTAGACCAGATGAGAGTCAGGTGTGGAGAGATTTTCAATCCTATTAATTTGAACATATTATGATTGCCAAACATTAAGTATCATAAGTTTATCAGTGCTATTTTTAAGGCTCAGTAAAATAGAAAACTAAACACTTTTAAGTTATACTGATCATAACAGCTTATATTGTCTAAGATAACTATGCACACAAAAGGTACTCAAGAAATGTCATCTGACAATTTCAAACATACTTTGTGAATTGTCCCTTAAAAGTACTTTTCTCCTATATTGTTCAAATGTTCCTTAATTTTATATGGCCACCTTCACCAAGTGAAAGTGCTAAAAGTAAATGTTAATTTTAAAACATTTGCTAGGAAGATATGCTGAAAAAGATCCAAGTGCTTTAAAGTATACCACTGATTTTCTAAGTGAGATACTTAATAAAAAATGAGACCAAAATAACAAAACTTCACAACATTAAGCCTCTTCACATTATATGAGATAATACATAACAAATTATAATTTAGCATCCCTGATCAGAATAATTAAGAGGTAGAAAACTTTATCTGGAAGATCTTGTAGTGAAGCTAAGTTTTAGAGGGTGTGCCTTGCGGATTAGTCCACGAAGCAAATGGCTACACATCTAGTATTAGGAAGAAGCAGAATTCTGAGAAAGCTGCATAAGGCAAGGATTTACAATTTTTCCTATTTTGGAAGTGAAACAAATTCATTCAACAGTATTACTCCAATTACTTTAAAACTTCAAAAATCAAAGTAAAAGATTGCAGACAAGCAAAGTGCTAATTTGCAGAAATGTGAAATTATTTAAAATAACTTTAGTGGAGGGATAAGGCTAGCACAAAAGCAAACGCTGTTTAGGTGTGCAAAAAATCTTACAAAAACCAACCCAAAGCAGAGCATTATTACTTGAAAAAAATGTTTGGAGGAAGTGCTCTTAACAAAAAGCTGAGAAAATTAAATCCTCCCAGACAAATCTTTATGCAAATGAAGAAAAAACTGAGGACTCAAATTTCAAGGAACTTCCAATTTAAAAAAATAGCCTGCTTAACTTTAAAATGTTATCCAATGTAACAAAGAGCAGTACATGAATTGCATTAAAACACGAGGCCAACGGTCTTTTAAAGCTTCAGGAAGCTGCTCAGGCACCTTTTCCCTCATACATTCTACTTTTTATACACTAGAGATCTTAAACAGGGCACAATCAGTTCCTGTTTTGTGATAACATTCTCAAGGATGAGACTCATCCCTGTAAAAATTGCTTGTGATGTACTTATCAGTGGTTAAGCACACATTTATAAAGTCTACTAAATTGCAATATAAAATCAGTTTGGACAATTCTGAGTATCTTCATTTGATGAATCAATTCATAATTTAGAAACTTAACTCATTCAGAGTTTTTAAAAAAGACTCGGTTACTGGAGACACTGTGGTAAATGTCCAGAGGACTCACAGGAGGCCTTCCACATTACCCAAAATGTGATGCTTTCTTCTACAAGTTAAAGCTGCTGGGTGCTAGTTTATAATACTCAATCTCAATCTTCAGGTCAGTGTCAGTAGGTGGCAAGGATCACCTATTCTGTCACTCCAGCAGAAAGAGGCATGTATGTACAGTTTACCACTGTAGACACACATCTGTAAACTTGCACACTAATTTTAATCTTAACAAGGAATTTCAGTGTCTTAGTGGTTTTAAGTCAAAAGGATGGTTCAAGCATTGTGTCCTTTGTTCTTTAGGGTTACGACAGCTTATTGGAAAACCCAGAGCCTTCTGGATCTGTGAGGTAGTAGACTTCAACCCTCATTCATGCATAGATCACACTTCTCCAAAGTTGGTATGGCCTGTCTCCTTGGCATGTTCCCTTGCTTCTGCTTGTCCAGTTAATCCTTTCTGACATACCATGCATCTCAGGGTGAAGCGGTTGACATCAGTAAACTGTCTCCTTCTTCTAGCTTCATCTGCTAATTCCAGTGCTTGTACAAGAACAATATCATCATTAGAGGAGAAAATGGTCAGAGGAGGTGTATCTGGATCAGGGAAGTTACGTTGAAGTGGATCATAGTGGATGCCATCATAAATAAGCAGAACCCTTTTGGTATATCCTGCATCTTCCCCAAAACGATCAATTCTTACTGTCTGTGTATCCACTACACATATTTCACATTGGTAAAACTTGGACAAAATCGATATCTCTATTGCTCCTCCCCAAGTGTCATCCCTTTTGATCCAGTCACAGTACTCTTGATTTGTTTTTCCCAGTATTGCCTCACTATAGAAGTCCGGATCGCTTGCTACAATTTGTGCTATGAGGCGTCTCATCTCAGGGGCACAAGCTGGATTCAAGACTCCTCCTTCGACGACATAGTACACACTGGTAAACAGGCAAGAATTGTCTGCTGGGACCACGGTTCTGGTAAGCACAGGCAAAGTTTCCCTGACGTAACTAGAAGCACCACGTTTAGTAAATGCAGGTGAACTTTTGGGCCTGGTTTGGTCTTCTTCAACGATCAGCATGTCACCTGTTAAAAATAAAACAAATCCCGATCTGCAGAGAAATTATAGAAGAAACCGAGAGTTCACTAGCCAAGTCTGTAAATTACAAACTGAAGGAGTTAAAGCATAAACTGGGGTTACTAAAGAGAATACAGCTTTGCAAATAAGTTACCAGTAACAATCTTTGTTCACTGAATTTTCATAAAGATGAAAAAAGAACAAAAAACACTTCAGGTTGCATCCCAATTTAGTGAAGGGGTCTGGAGTAAACAACTTTAAGCTTACCTAAAAAGATACATTTCAAAAACAAAATTTCCTTTCCTTATACAGCATTTTACAGAAGGTGCTCACTACAGAGTAGGCCGCTAGGGGGGTCTCCTTCTCCAGGAACTTATTTACTGTATTGAGTGTTTACAGCGTCCTTGATACAGCAACTGAAAGCTTTTTATTATAAACACTGATGTTCAAGTTTTGATATGGCACAAAAATAACTGCTACTGGTTAGAAATTGAAAGGGCTTTCAGTGGGTGTTTAAAAGCTGACTCGAAAATGAGTATGCCTGTCAAACGAAGTATCTATGAAAGGGATTGCAAAAATGAACCAAGAAAAAAAAAATCCTGCATCCTTGAGATCTCATCGATGATACAGGGGAAAAAAAACATAAGGACAGAGAAAATAGGCCCTACTTCTTCATATTTTTGTGGACGCCGACGGAAAACAAAATGGGATAGTTTCAAAGCCGACGAGAAAGCGGATTGGGGAAGGGGGACTTCAAGGATTTGGGTTCCCTTTCAACCCTGTGTCAAGACAAGGAGTTGCTAGACACTTGCCCCGGCCCCCGTCAGAGTTCTCTGTTCTTTGATCTATCCTCGCCCCTGGCCTCAAAGTCCCCCGCCGACCCACAGCCACCTTGCCTTGACTAGCGTTCTGTTCTCTCTCACGCCCCTCTCCGTCCTCCCGGGACTTTCCCTGGCCCCAGCCCTGATTCCTTACCAGATTGGATGGGCAAGTCTTCCAGAATGGTATCCCCATTGCTGAGATCCAGGCACTCGGGAGGGTATCCGACGAGGATTCGCTGACCGCCGGGGGCGATCCCGGTGATGGCGGCAATTTGGCTCTGGAGTTCCCGCACCCGGGTCCGGCTGGACAGCCCCTGCAAAACATGGGTGCCGTCCTTGGCCTTGCAGCGGAGCCGCCACATCGTGTCGGTCCGGCTGCCCACAGGCCAGACACCCGCGGGACCAGCTTTGGTCCCGGCAGCCGGTTGAGAGATGCCGCCGGGGCAACCAGGCGCCGGGTGGACTCCAAAATGGCGACCTTTAGCGGGGCCAAACATCGCGAGAAGTTGCGGGTGGTTACAGTTCTCGCGACGCTTCGGCGTGGCTTCTGCCTTAAGC
The DNA here is from genome assembly GCF_047675955.1 of Chlorocebus sabaeus. Lineage (NCBI taxonomy): Eukaryota > Metazoa > Chordata > Mammalia > Primates > Cercopithecidae > Chlorocebus > Chlorocebus sabaeus. The sequence goes on along the minus strand of NC_132928.1, from coordinate 22,448,670 downwards.
GCGAACTCTTTTAAAGTGACAACTGATTTTTCCCCCACCCTCAGAACGAAGATGTAAACCTCCGTATTCCTAAAGGACAACGGGTCTTGCTACTTGTAGAGCGAGTGAGGTGCCCTCCGCGTCGGTAGCATATATGCTTAAGAAAAGAGGGCGGGGGAAAGAGTTCCTTAATGAAGCTCTGGAGCTTGGAATGTGACCTTACACTTAGTGAGGTCGGAAATTATTAAATTGGGGCTTCCACGCTACACCCAGACTACATTAGGAGAAACAGAATCATAGTTCACAACGCAAACGAATGACAGGAATGGTCACTGAGTCAAAGGACCAGTCAGAAACAATTATACTTGTGACTAGACTCGTGGCTGCATTAAACATTGACTCATTGAGGTTCCAGGGGCCAAAGGACTGGCCTTTCTGCCTCCCTGGGACTGCTTGAAAACGTCTATTTGCCACATCAGAAAGCACAGTATGAGGTCAGCATCTGGGCCCAGGGCAGCTGCCTCATTCAGGTGGTGGCAGTGTGAGGAGGAGTCATGTAGTGCGTGTCATCAGATTCCAGTTCAGTTCCTGGACATGCAAATATGAAGACTTCATTCCTGCCTTCATTGTAACAAGTATTCATTGCAGTTGGTAGACAGGGTGGGGTGTGAGACACACAGCCACTGAATTTCAAAGCAACGTGATAATGCTAGATTATGTGTACCTTTTCAACCGTGTGTGCCTAGAACCCAGGACTGTGAATCGCAAATAAAAAATGTTCAACAAATACTTGCTGAAAGAATAAAGACAGAGTTGTATAGACATAGAGAGGGCAACTGGAGCGCTCTGGGAGTTGTAAAAAGTCTCAAAGAGGAGATAACTGTTTGAACTTTTGGAAGAATGAGTTTAATTCCCAGGCGAAGGAGGAATAAAGACATCCCTGAATTTATATGTCTCTTTTCCAAGAAATCTATACTCATTGTTCTTTATCCAGCCGGTATCCAGACAGCAAGTCCCACTTGTCTAGAGTGGGTTTATCAAGCATCAAACGGGCCCGCTGGGGCAACTATGAAAAGTGTAGTTCACTTGGTCCAAACTTACCTCCACTGTAAAAGACTTTGCTTCTGAATAAATGATATGTAATGTTTCTATCTTTTCACATCTTTCATGACTCAATTTTTTTCTGCTGGTGCAATTTTCCTCCTTGGTTCCTCAAGACACTACAACAGATGATACAGCCTGAGTTGGGGGGTAGGTAGGAGGGAAGGTAGGAGCGGTTAGAAGTCCACTGGGGTGGCCGGGTGCCGTGGCTCACACCTGTAATCCCAGCACTTTGGGAGGCCGAGGCGGGTGAATCACCCGAGGTCAGAAGTTCGAGACCAGCCTCATCAATATGGAGAAATCCTGTCTCTACTAAAAATACAAAATTAGCTGGTGTAGTGGCGCATGCCTGTAATCCTAGATACTCGGAGGCTGGAGAATCGCTTGAACCCGGGAGGCAAAGGTTGCGGTGAGCCAAGATCGTGCCATTTCTCTCCAGCCTGGGCAACAAGAGCAAAACTCCATCTCAAAAAAAAAAAAAAAAAAAAAAAAAAAAAAAAAAAAATTCCACTGGGGTGTATGGGTGGGTCCAGGGAAGCTTCTGGTTCAATGATGAGAGTGGTTGAGTTTCTTAGGTTACAGCGTCTGACCTGTGGAACGGGGTATGTATACACCCTAAGGCATAATTAGCTCAAGTGTTGTGGTAGTTTATTCTAGCAAAAACATCTTTAAAGCTTACGTTCCCATTTATGGATCTAATGAGGTTCTGTTGGGATTCAGTAATGAGAGCGTTAATCTTTGCAGCATTTTCTCGTCACTCAAAGGGCACACCCTCTCTCAAGGCGCCTACTGAATAGTCCACTCTCGCGAGAGTCAGAAAAAAGCCAGGCTTTTTATTAACCCCGCCCCCAGCCCTATTAGTTACCAAGCAACAATGACACCAGGCTCCGCGGCACCGGGAAACTCGGGTGCTTGTGATCTCTCTGGTTCCCACTTAAACCAGCCTTCCCGAGCCCGCGTAGGCGACTGCGACCCGGCCCCGCCCCCTGGGCCCTGCAGGCGCCCGATTGGTGGATGATTCTCTCCAGGTGAGGACCTACGCGAGAGGGGGCGGGGCCAGACGGGCTCACTTGATTTGCCGGCTACTGTAGCGCCGGCCCCGGCCACAAGCTGTCGGCTCGGTTCGGTAGTGTTACAGGGGAGGCGCCGGGGACAAGGCAGGGAGGGATCTTAGGAGAGATCGTAGGGTGAGCCACAGTTGCGCAGCGCCGGGTGGGGTCTAGCGGGGCGGGATGCCGGGGCTGCGTGCCCCCGGATGAAGTGCGGGGCGAGGTACTGGTCGCCCGGCATGGCAGGGAGCGCGGACGTTCTGGGACCGGGAGCCAGATCCGGTGTTTGGGTTGGAGGATTTGTGTGGTCAGTGAAGGAATCGTGTAAGGCTCTTGAAGGCGCAGGACCTTCCGTCCTCACCAGCCCCCTGTTGTCTGAATTGGGGGCATGAGCTCAGGACTTTCCCACTCCAGTTCGAATCAGGGCTTACCCCTCTTCCCGAGGTGACCTTGGGGAAGTCATTTACCACCTCAGCTCTCCGGTGTTCTTTAGACTGAGTCCTGGAGGTAACTAGGGAGAGGGTGCGGAACAGGGCTTGAGAATGCACCAGAGGAGAAATGAGTGACGTGCTAGCTAGGGCTGTCTTGAGGTCCAGTTACTGTTTTTCCTTCAGGGAATATATTCGAGATTTTCCCACGTCCCTCACTTTTTTCTTTTCTTTCTTTTTCATTTTTCCTTTTTTTTTTTTTTTTTTTTTTTTTGACGGAGTCTCGCTCTGTCGCTAGGCTGGAGTGCAGTGGCGCGACCTTGGCTAACTGCAACTTCCGCCTCCCGGGTTCAAGCGATTCTTCTGCCTCAGCCTCCTGAGTAGCTGGGACTACAGGCGCGCACCACCACGCCCAGCTAATTTTTGTATTTTTAGTAGAAACGGGGTTTTACCATGTTGACCAGGATGGTCTCTATCTCTTGACCTCGTGATCCGCCCGCCTCAGCCTCCGAAAGTATTGGGATTACGGGAGTGAGCCACCGTGCCCGGCCCCACATTTTTCGAAACAGCCCTACCATTAGATTGGAGTTACTTTCTTGGTAATGAACTTGGTCTATTCATAACCCACCCCACCCCAACTGCTGGCACTACTCTGCCCAGATTCTTAAAACTAGAATCTGAGGTCATGAAACCTTGAGCAGGCCACTTAATCCGATGAATCTCAAAATTTCAATCTGTAAAAGGAGGAGAAGAAATAATGGTAGCAAAATCTGTCTAATTACAAGATTATTGGAAGGACTGAAGAAGATAACGTTTGTAAATGTAGACTCGTAAGTCAGCAGATAAATGTAAGGTTCTAGCACAACTCTTTTTATAGGTGAGGAAACAGGGCTAGAGAAGTAGCTGCTAATTGGGAGAAACAAGACTGAACTTGACTCTTGGCCCAGGGTGCTTTTACTTATACTACACGGATCCAATGCACTGAGTTTTCTTTTAAGTTATGTCTTCCTTCTTCCCTTTCCCTTTTTTACATTCTACTTCTCTCTTTCAGACATCTGAAGAGCTGCCATGTCTGGGGCATCTGTCTCAGAACAGAACAACAACAGCTATGAAACTAAAACCCCAAATCTTCGAATGTCAGAGAAGAAATGTTGTGAGTTCTGGCAGAGAGGAGGGACTGCTCTCTCTCAGCATTTTATCTTGGGAATATAGTTATAATCCTAGACTCTACTGCTTGGTGGGAGCGATAAAGAATTCTTTGACATGGAAATTTAATACAAAGTCTCCAGGGTGGAATGTCCTGTCTAAAACAAGTAGACTTAGCGAAATGTCTGTTCTTGGGGCTAGACTACTGGTGTAGTCCAGCAGTTTCTTACTGCTTTCTTTAACTGAATCTCTGTCTCCTGGGACATTTGCACACTGGCTTGCTGATGGAAGTTAGAACAAACATTATTGTACACACAATGAGTAAGACACAGTTGCAGGTGCAGGAATTACTTAGAGCTGGTAATGTTACCAGCTTTATCTGTTGGGCTAAATTTTGGGAGAGTGCTGCTCATTGTAGAAATTACAGATGGGAGCCAGTGCTGTTTGGCTTCATTCTTTCAGGCCTCAGGGGAATGAGCCCTGACACTTGGCTTCTCACAGTGTCTTGGGCATCTTACTTTCTCACAGGTTTAGGCTTTGTACTTTGTAAACTATTTTCCCTGTAGGTTCATTTTTTTTGAGGACAGCTTTCACCTGAGCATTTCCATGCTTGTCTTTTAGATAGAGACAGTAGGAGGGTTTTCGAGGAGATGAAGCATCATTTCCTGTCCCCATGCATCTGTATTTCTAAGCGTCATTAGAGGCTGCATAGCTCCCCAAAAAGTCTGGGACTCTGTTCCCCATATATTTTGGGGAACTTCAAGGAATGCTAACTCTTGCCTCTGCTTCTGGATGGCACCTTTCCTGTGGAATCCTGTCAGTCAGTTCTTCTCACATCAGTGGAGATATATATATATATCCAATTAGTCAAGTCAGTTATATATATGTCAACAGGTGGAAACAGTCGACCAGCATGAGACCAGGAATCATCTCATGTTCAAAGCTTTTCCCAGAGCCTCGACCTTGATGTCATGCCCTTGTCACTTTTATGATTGACAACGATAATCTCTCTTCACCTAGCACCCATGGAGCCTGCTGGACAGAAGCAGCTGGCTGGACATGATACTGGGGTTGGCAGAGTTAGGGTCTACAATTAGGGTCTCTTTTCTCTGCCAGGTCAAGAAGCCAGGTGCTAAGGGCAGAATACCCCATGAGAAATAACTAGTATAGCATGATGTTTGAGTGTAGCCTCTGGAGTCAGACTGCCTGAGTTTGAATCCTGGGTTTATGACTTCTTAGCTCTTAAACAAGTTGCTTATCCTCTCCATGCCTCAGTTTACTCCTTTTAAAAGTGGAGATACTGACAGTATCTCCCCCAAGAGTGATGTGAGGATTAAATGACTAAATGTAGGAAGGCACTCAGAAGAGTGTTGAGCATATAGCCAATGTGTGCTATTTTTCACAGGTGACTCAATCTGCCTGTTGTATTTATTCCTGAAATGTTTATATTGAATCATACTCAAATGCTGTATTGGAAGCTCACTATTTAAAAGAGACCAGTGAAGAATTAGTTTTTCAGTAAAAAATGTTTTCTTCTTTTGTTTGACAATACTGTAACCCAGATTTGGGGATCTGGGATGCACCCCTTACAGGGAGGTACACTCGTGTTACTAGGGTGCTTGATCCAAAAGCTGGGGGTCAGAGTCGATAATTGTGTCAGTCCTTCTAATTTGCTTTTTTCTACATGGTAGGAATCTGTTCTACCTGCTTTCCTAACTCTACTAGTTCATCTGCCTTGAGGGCTTTCAATTAGTCAAGGAAGCAGTAATCCCTGGTTTCTTTCCTGTCTTCTAGACTCTAATTCCTGCTCTGGGCTCTGATCTCTTTTTGCAAGCTCTAGTTTCTCTAAACGCCTTTTTCTTCTCTAAGAAGAAGAAGGTTTCCTAAAGCCACTGTGATTTATTTATCTCATTCTCTCCTCACGTCACAGTTGGGCTGTGAGACTGTTGCAGACATAGTCAAAGGAGAAAATAAAGTTATGAGTATATGTGTTAACTTACTTCCTTTTCCTCTGCTATGGAGCTGTACTTTGGAGCTGGTTCCCCTGGCTGCTTAGTGTTCACATCAGTAGCTGCTTTATTAATAGCTTAACCGTTGTCCCCTTGCTGCTCATTACACCTGTGTTGGCTAATTTTGACTCCGGGAAGTGACTGGGCTTGAGGATTTCAGGGCTGAAGAATGACTTTAGGGAGCCAAAACCTCCGAAGGAGCATTGCTGGGACTTCAACTGCTCTTGGGATGGGGTGAAGAGGGGCTACTGGCCGAGGTGCCTTTAAGGTGCTCAGAGGACTGGTTTCAGGGCTTATGAAAGCAGAAATGGAAGGCCTGGCGCAGTGACTCATACCTGTAATCCCAGCACTTTGGGAGGCCTAGGCGGGCGGATCATGAGGTCAGGAGATCAAGACCATCCTGGCTAACATGGTGAAACCCCATCTCTACTAAATATATATATATATATATAAATTAGCTGGGCATGGTGGTGGGCGCCTGTAGTCCCAGCTACTCAGGAGGCTGAGGCAGGAGAATGGCGTGAACCTGGGAGGAGGAACTTGCAGTGAACCGAGATCACACCACTGCATTCCAGCCTGGGAAACAGAGTGAGACTCTGTCTCAGAAAAAAATAAATCAATAAATAAATTTTAAAAAGCAGAAATGGAGAAATCTACATGCTTTTTTTTCTTTAATTTTTTTTTTTTTTGAGTAGTTCTGGAACAGACAAGTTCTTCCATGTACCTTTTCCTAAATACAAAAGCAACGTATGTTCATAAATTCAAATAACAGAAAGGATTTAGAAAGTGAAAAGTAAAAAACTCCTGTCTCTTCCAAGTTTGTTTCTTTTAGACATCTTATTCTGTATATCCTATTAATAAAGGTAGTTTCATATTGTTCATTTTTTTTTAAACAAGTTACTGTCTTGTGGACATCCTTTTAACGTTGATAAATCCAGATTTACCTCATTCTGCATTGTATGGATATGCCAGCTTTCCACGGATAGGCATTTAAATTGTTTCCAGTTTTTCATCATCACAAAGAGTGCTGCAGTGACCATTCTTACACGTACACCTTTGCACATTTGTGCCAGCAACTTTTCCTACAGAAATGATAGAAAAGATAGACACATTGGAAGTGTTCATCAGTATTACTAATTTGCTTTCCTGAAAAGTTCTATATTGTAAGCTGTTTTCAGTATTTCACGATATTTGATGGAAATTGGGCAGCATCAGCTATAGCCATAGTGGTTAACTGAAACATCAGCTTTCTTAGTGTTTGACCATAGTTATATGAACTTGGTTATTTCATGCCTGTCAACCAGCAGGAGATAATCAGCAGTTCTGACTTCTGATGAATAAAGATAAAATATCACTAATGAAACATGCTTTATGGGCAGCATATTTCTAAATATTAGGCCTCTTTAGAGCCAATAAAAGAAGACGACCTGGGTCCTGAAAAGGCTGGGAACCATTGCTCTCCTAGACCATCCTTCAGGATTAGAATGGAGAGCAAGTTGTGTTTACCATGAAGGTACCTTTGTCAAGTGCTGACATGAGGCACAGGAGCTGGCAGCTGGGACTGAATGGGCAGTCATGAGATCAGGAGACCGGTCAGAGCCCTGACCTTGACTGTCTATTGTGGGACCATGGGCAAAGCTCTTAATTTCTCCAGGCTTGAGTTTTTCCATTTACATGAGGGAAGTTATCAAGTCCTCATTTTTTTTTTTGTCCACCTTTTTTTTTTTAATTAATTAATTAATTTATTTTGAGACTGGGTTATAGACTGGCTAATCTTTGTATTTTTAGTAGAGACAGGGTTTCACCATGTTGCCAAGGCTGGTCTCAGACTCGTGGGTTCAGGCGATCCACCCACCTTGACCTCCCAAAGTGTGGATTACAGGCATGAGCCACCGCGCCCGCCCACCCTCAAGTCTTCATTTTATCTAAGCAAGTTTATGTGTGGGGAAAAGAAAGAGAGATCAGACTGTTATGTGTCTCTTTCTTTTCTCAGTCTCTCCTCCCATCTGTGGAGAAATGCCCACCTGATGAGAAACGCCCATAGGTATGGAGGGGCAGGCCACCCCTTCATTATGAAAGGAAAATGAGTTTAAGTTTGAGAAAAGGAGTTAAACCTGGCTTAAAGAAGGTGGAAGAGAATTTCAGGATGAAACAGTTTTCCCTTGGGTATCAAGAGATGGGTTACATTGTCTCTGAAATTAATCAGGTGGTAGTAGCAGGTGGTTTTGTGTTTTTAACAGGCAGGACAGAATGTTCCTACTATTGCCAGTGTGGTAATTTGAGATAGGAAGTGTGGTTTAGTTTTGTACTCCAGAAAATGAGAAGCCCTGGTTGTAGCAGGTGTGTATAAATGTGTTCTGGACAGAGGCGAGAGGTGCGTTGCTGGAGGGCTCTTGGGAGGTCCCAGGTGGATATGGTTTTTTTTGTTGTTGTTGTTGTTCGCATTCTTTGTCCACATGGGTAAACAGAGAGCAGCTGGTTCCCTGGTTGCCTTCAGAGCAGCTCCTAAGTATCAGTTCATTTTAAGCTTTGGGAGGGTAATAGGACCTTTGGGGGATGTGCCTAATGGGCTGGAAGGTACGGACAAAGCAGGCCTAGAAGTGCAGGTAATGAGCCAAATCATGGGAGATTGAGAGCAGGCGTTGAGCTGAGCTGGTGAAAGTGAAGACTCAGGGGATTTTACTACTTAAACCTGAGACAGCTGATCCCATGCAGAGGCTATCTGCCTGTTAGGGGCCAGTGATTAGGGATTAATGCCAGCTGAGGCTTCAGGGTACAGTTTGCCTGCCTTTGAGCTCCCTATTTGAACAGAGATGAAAATCACTTACGTTGCTCCTTTACCTCCCTTGGAGGGGCTCCTGCTGAGACTCAGGAATTTTCCGTGTGTACAGTGGGTAAAGGACTAAAAGCCAAGCCCTCTGACCCCAGGTCTGGGCCTCCACTTCTCCCTCCTCAGCACTAGGGTCACTCTGAGTACTTCTTGCCAAACACCCTTAGGAAACTCTTTTCCTTCCGAGGTTGGTTCTCTACCGGGGCCCCTCCTCCCACTTCTCCACTGAGATCTTTCTACATTTATTTCTCAAAAAATGAAAGTTGTGTTTCCCATCCAGTACCTCCATTTTACAGAACTGTTTCTTAATCTTACAAGGTCCCTTAGTACTAGGCAGAGGGGCAGCCGCAACTTGCAGGGCACCTTCTGGGAAGCAGTGGTGGGAAGTGGGAGGTGAAGGTGTTTCTTCCTTTTCCCCCCATCCTGTGCAGGGCCTTCCCTCATTGGAGCTGGCAGAGCCTGAGCTGTCCCAGATGACCTCAGTGTGGTTTTTGGCCCCGGGACAGTGGCCGGCAGCAGTGCAGGCCCTTCTCCCGCCTCTCCTCTGCAGCAAGATGGGCCAGGAGGAGCCAGCCCCTGTGAGCAAAGTGATGAGGAACCTCTTTTTATGGAGAAAAGCTGCAAGGAAGCACAAGATCTGTGTTCTAGTGCCAGCTATACCCTTGATTCATTATGTGTCCCTAGACAAGTCACCTGTCCCCTGAACATCTAGTTTGCCCTGCCTGTCCAGTGAGACTTATCGCTGCAAATAAGCATTCCTGAAGTAAGTTAATTTACTAAGGAGGGGTAGACTGAGGACTGCTAATGCTTCTCAATTGTCTTGCTTTTACATGGGCCATGGTGGCAGATTGGCCCTGATGCCCTATGTGGGCTGGCTCTACCCTGAAGCTTCCTGAGGTCTATTCAGAATGTTTATCAAGTAGGTTTTGCCAACTCAATCTCACTATGGTTTAGAAATTCTGGCTTAAAGAGGAGCTCATGGCCTGAGTGAAAAGGCCAAAACAGCTTGAGGCAAGGCTTTTTGCAGTGGGCAAGCTAATTCTTGCCCATGGTTCTGAAGGGATGAGTGGGATCCTGGAGACAGAAACTCTGTTGGACCTATTAAAGGAGCCAGCTCAGTTCTGCACTGGTAGAATCTGTAAGCATTAGACCTTCCTTCACAGCTATATCATTTTTATATTTCTAGGCATTCTTACGTTAAGGATGATGTCATTATTACTTTTCTTTCTTTCTTTTGTTGAGACAAAGTTTTGCTCTGTTGCCCAGGCTGGAGTGCAGTGACATGATCATGGCTCACTGCAACCTTGAACTCCTGAGCTCAAGCAATCCTCCTGAGTAGCTGGAACTATAGGTGTACACTCCCACATCTGGCTAAGTGATATATATATATTTATATATACACAAAAAAATATATTTATATACAAATAATATATTAATATATAAATATAATATATAACGTATTAATATATTTTAATATAAATATATAATATAATATATTTTATATAATATATAAAATATATTTATATATTATATAATATATAATTATATATATTTACTTATATATTTCTATTTTAAGAGTCAAGGGTGTCTCTATGTTGCCCAGGCTTATCTTGAACTCCTGGCCTCAAGTGATCCTCCCACCTCAGCCTCCCAAATAGATGGCATTACAGGCATGAGCTGTCATGTCTGGCTCCAGCATGGTTATTTTCTTTCTTATCCTTGCCCCTTTTTTTCCTCTTTCTACCTTGGGTACTTCAGTGAAGACCTCAGACATGTGGGAAAGACGTGTCTTGGTTTGGGCATTTTCTGGAAGCCTGCATAACCCTTTAACTCTATTTCAGGAGGCCTGCCTGATATCGCCTTATTTGTCTTCCCAGACTTGCTGAACCTTTGCTCCACAGGTTTATGAAGATAAAATGAGATTATGACTATGAAGTTCGTAGCTCAGTGTATAAACCTTACTAGGCCCCAGTGGGGCGTGGTGGCTCATGCCTGTAATCCTGGCACTTTGGGAGGCTAAGGTGGGTGGATCACGAGGTCAAGAAATTGAGACCATCCTGGCCAACATGATGAAACCCCGTCTCTACTGAAAATACAAAAATTAGCTGGGCGTGGTGGCAGGTGCCCGTAGTCCAAGGTATTCAGGAGGCTGAGGGGGGAGAATCTCTTGACCTGGGAGGCAGAGGTTGCAGTGAGCTGAGATCACGCCGCTGTACTCCAGCCTGGCGACAGAGCAAGACTCCGTCTCAAAAAAACAAACACCAGAAAATCTTACTAGGACCCTAGTCATTTCGTTTTATGTTGTTTCATTTCCTTCTAGCATGGGCCTCCTACATGACCAACTCCCCGACTCTCATCGTTATGATTGGTTTGCCAGCCCGGGGTAAAACCTACGTGTCTAAGAAACTAACACGCTACCTCAACTGGATTGGAGTGCCCACCAAAGGTAAGTGTGGCTCATTCCCTAGGAAAGGAAATTATTAGTTCCTGGGCCTCACAGGTCTCCGGGGGACTTATTCTTCCTGGCATCAATGCTATAGGGTGCTTCTGGCAGAAACAGCAGTTGCTTTCTGGTTTACTGGAGTTATTCTCTATTCCCAGACTTGTCTCCTCCTGGCGTGGGTGGATTGGCCTAGTTTTGAGGGAATGCCTTTGATAGGACTGTTAAGATTTAGATGAGCATAGGGCTGTACATTTTCAGAGGCCTTACGTGGACATCATCTTACATAACCCTAGCAGTGTCTCTGTGAGATAGACAGAGTGGCTGAGGAAATTGAAACCTGAGACAGCTTAAGACTTGTCCAAGGTCTAGAAAGTCAGGACTTGAACCCAACTCTTTTGACTCTTAATCTGATATTATTCCCAACCTACCATGCTGCTGCTTTTTTCATCCCCTTGGCCACTCTGACATTAGATCAAGAAACAGGTCCCGTTTGGTGGGGCCATCATATTGTTTTGCTGCTGAAGGATTTGGGTGTCTTCTGCAGTGTTTAATCTTGGGGTGTATCGGCGTGAAGCAGTCAAGTCCTATAAGTCCTACGACTTCTTTCGCCATGACAATGAGGAGGCCATGAAGATCCGCAAGTGAGTCTTGTTTAAGGCCTGATCTCCAGGTCAGCTTTTTCTTGGCTGTCGTGAGACTTGGTGTGACAGGGTTTGGTTTCATCTCAGTAAATATCTTATGGGGAAGTGAAATGGAAGTTACCTGATGGGCAAGTGACCTTGGGCTTGGGTGGTCAGAAGAACAGGGCTCAGAGCGATACCTGTGTGCTTGTAGGAGAAGTCTAAAGAGGGGTAAGATCTGTGCACTGGGGCAGGGGCAGGAAGGGGTTGTGGGATGGTGTGAAAACCCTCAGTGAGAAAGTGGAAAGATCTAGTTAGAGAAAGGTTTTGAACAGTGGGAAACTAAGTGGGCAGGGATGTGACTCCTGTAGCCACTGGAATGTTTGTGTCTCTGACTATGTTTGAGCTTAGCTCTCCTTGCTGGTTTCATTTGCTCTCATGGCAGACAGTGTGCTCTGGTGGCGCTGGAAGATGTTAAGGCATATCTCACTGAGGAGAATGGTCAGATTGCGGTAAGCTTTATCTACTTCTTCTTTCTGGTCCTCACCCTTGCAGCAGCCTGGCTACCCAGCCCCACCTTGAGTCTGCCCTGGTGGGGTTCCATTTCTCTGTTCCTGCTCATTTACCTTGCGTGCTTTCTTCACAGGTGTTTGATGCCACCAATACAACCCGGGAGAGGAGGGACATGATTTTGAACTTTGCTGAACAGAATTCCTTCAAGGTAGGATCTGACTCCATGCTGGAGGAAAAGGGATAAGTAGAGGTGGGGAGTCAGGCTATGGGCATGGATCTCTGACTGTAATGGGTGAGGACAGGATGGGATATCTGAATCCCTTCCCTCAGAGCATTCCCCCATCCTGGAGTGTTTTCATTCAGGTCCTTTCTCAGACCTTTAGCCTGTATGTTTGAGGCCCAGGGGATGTGGTAAGAGCTATGAGGAGGACTTGAAGGCCACTTTCATGAAGAAAATCCTGGGAGATGTAGTGGCTGGGTGGGGTAGATGAGCATGTGCTATTAATTCACAGCCTGGCATTTTTGACGTGTTCATCACTGCCTTCTCTCCATGGCCAGGTATTCTTTGTGGAATCTGTCTGTGATGATCCTGATGTCATTGCTGCCAATATTCTGGTTGGTGACACCCCTACATATCATCTCCTCTTCACCTTTTGTGCTGTGTGTGTGTGTGTGTGTGTGTGTTTTGTTGGGGAGGGGTGTTTTGGGTAATGAAAGAGAGAAATAGACATGTTTAACATCACAAAGAGATCTTTTCTATCTGCCAGAGCACCATCTGGTACTTCTATACTCTTCTCTTGGGAGAGGAAACTGAGGCTTTAAGGAATCAAGTAAGAATTAGCTGTTGAATTGAAACCAGGGTTTAGGTTGTAGGAGTCTTGGCCCTGTGTTCTGGATATTATCTGGATGCTGAGACCTAGATGTTGGAATAGATCAGCTGGGCACGGTGGCTCGTGCCTGTAGTCTCAGCACTTTGGGAGGCCGAGGCAGGTGGATTGCTTGAGCCTAGGAGGATCACCTTAGCCTGGGATGTTGAGGCCACAGTGAGCCGTGATTTTACAACTGCAGTCCAGTCTTGGGTGACAGAGCGAGAACCTGTCCTGAGAGGTTGAGGCTGCAGTGAGCCATGATTGTGCCACTGCAGTCTAGTCTTGGTAACAGAGTGAGAACCTGTCTCAAAAAAAAAAAAAAAAAAAAAAAAAAAAATAGATCAGACTCTTCATTTCAGGACTTACCTACAGGAAGGTTATCTCCCCAGCAATTGTCCAATATTCTAGTCGGTGTTCTATACATCAGGCTCCTTATGCCCTGTGGGGTCACAGTATACGACCGTCCCCATTGGATGGGTTGTACTCTGCTGGGCTGAGCAGATATCTGTACATGGTCTTATGCAGGTGCTCTCCCAGCCGTAGAAACTTGGGATCATCTGAGGAAGAGGCATCTGGTCCCAAGTCAGGCACTGGGGTCAAGCACTCTATTCTGAGTGGTAATGGAGAAACATTGGAGCCTGTTCTGTTTTCTCAGGAAAGTACATAAAGGGATTGGGGCCCAGGAGCAGCTTTGGCTGCGTGACTGCCTCTGTCCTTCAGCCAAGTGCAGGCACATGACTCCCCAGTTGTCTTAACTTTTTTGGTTGCCAGGGTCACAGGACGGGGCGGGGTGGGGCGGGGGAGGGGGTACTCAGTGAGTGGAGTGCCAGTGTTCCAGAGAAAGGCGACTTTTATGGACTTCTTTTTCTTTTTTTTAGTAGTGGCTGTTTGTAGGAGGGCTGTTAAGGGCAGACCTCTGATGAGGCCTTTACTGTGTCTATGATTTCAGGAGGTTAAGGTGTCGAGCCCTGATTACCCTGAAAGGAACAGAGAGAACGTGATGGAGGACTTCCTGAAGAGAATTGAGTGCTACAAAGTTACCTACCGACCCCTTGACCCAGACAACTATGACAAGTAAGGTTTAAGGCCATGGTTTGAAGGGCCCAAGGCAAAGGTCTCATCTGGGAAAATAACCTTTCTCCCTCAGTTCTCTAATTTCCTTCTGATAACCTACATCTATAGATCTAAATGTGTTAACATCATCCCAGAGAAATAAAGTATGGATTTGTGGCTTGCATCTTGTACATGAAAAACTGAAGCGTTTTGTTTTGTTTTGAGACAGGGTCTCACTCCGTTACCCAGGCTGGAGTGCAGTGGCAAAATCAGGGCCCACTGCAGCTGCTGCCCCCGGGCTCAGGTGATCCTCCCACCTCAGCCTCCTGAGTAGCTGGGACCCCAGGCCTGTGCCACCATGCCTGGCTTTTTTTATTTTTTTATTTTTAGTAAAGATAGAGTTTCCCCATGTTGGCCAGGCTAGTCTTGAACTCCTGAGCTCAAGTGATCCACCTGCCTCGGCCTCCCAAAGTGCCGGGATTACAAGTATGTGTCACTGCGCCTGGCCGGAAGTGTTTTTTATCATCGATTTTTTTCTCTCTGGTCTCTAGAGCATGATTTCCTCAATCTCAGTATTATTTGCACTTTGAACTGGGTAATTCTTTGTTGTAGGAGCTGTCCTGTGCATTGTAGGATGTTTAGGATGTTTAGCGGCTTCCCTGGCCTTTGCCAGTAACACCTCCAAGCTGTGACAACCAAAATGTCTCCAGACATGGCAGATGTTCCCCAGGGGTCACAATCATCTGTGGTTGAGAGCCACTGCTCCATATCTGAACAGGAGTGTTGTAGGATACCCTTCGGAGATGTGTCATCAGTTTTTAAAAAGTTTACTGTATATATATTATATAATATTTTACATATATTAATGCTTGTGTGTATATCATGCATATTATAGCATAACATATACATATGCATATTTTTTATCTCTGTGTGTGTGTGTGTGTGTATATATATATATATAAAAAACATGCAAAGCCCTCAGGAACATGCCTGACTCAGAGAAATGTCTGATCAATGCCAGCTGTCATTACTATGAAAGCATTTGTTGGCAGAATGGCATAGACTATAGATTAACTTGTCATGTATGACGTATATGAGCCATAGCAAAACCAAGTCCATGTTAAAGAAAGATGGTGTACACATGGACACCTGCAAGAATGTGGCCTCATGAAAGAGCATGCATGCATTCAGGGCAGTTAACAGCTCTATTCAGACAATACAGACCTGCAGCCAAGCAAATGGCACATTTAATGTGCATGGCACAGTGAATACAGTGGTCTGTTTAATGTTTTGAGCCTTTCAGTTCCTTCAAGTGGGTTTCCCAGAATCCCCTTAATATGGAGGCTGAAAACCACCTCCTAGATATGGTATAAAAGTATTCTTCATTTGGAACAAAGTCCCACCTAGAAAAACATGCAGAAGATCTACATATACATGTGTGTGTGTGTATGTGTTATCTCTGGTAGTAGGGTGATGCGTGATTTGCATGCTTCCATCATTTTTTCTGATTTTTTGATTTAAAATAAGCACTTATGACTTTTATTTATTTATTTTTTTTGAGATGGAGTCTCTCACTCTTGTTGCCCAGGCTGGAGTGCAGTAGCGTGATCTCAGCTGGGATTACAGGCACCCGCCACCACGCCTGACTAATTTTTGTATTTTTAGTAGAGATGGGGTTTCACCATGTTGGCCAGGCTGGTCTCAAACTCCTGATCTCCTGATCCACCTGCCTTGGCCTCCCAAAGTGCTGGGATTACAGGTATGAGCCACCGTGCCCAGCCACACGTATGACTTTTATAAAGAGAACAATCTCACGTTGGTCTCAAAGCAAGCAAGGTCTGAAACTGTCTTTGAGAGAAGCATGATTAGGTAGATGCAGGGAGTGTATAAACATTGCTGTCTGTGCTTCTGCTGCCTCTTCCCTTCCCCTCATTGCTCGTCATGCCATATTCTGGCCAGGTCTTGACTGCCTCAAATGGGGCCTATTCTTCTCACCAAATTTCGGGCTTAGCAGCAAAATCTTCAGGTCACCTAGTCTAGCTCCTGATGGGAAGCCTGAATTCTGTTTATCATATTTATCTACATCGCGTGTCACAGTACAGGCACCGAGGAAATGGTATGTACTGACTAGAAGTTCAGGAAATTGTACTTCATCTTGGTTTTAAGGAGTAATTAATCTCCTACCATTTGGTTCCATAAACGTGGGTGTGACAGAGGAGGGGAGGAAGAGCAGCTGTGAGCCTTCAAGTCCCTATAGAAATCCTTTTCCCTCTGATTCTTATTCTCAGATTTTCATACCCAGGGAATTTTTTTTTTCCTTTCCTGTCCCAGGGATCTTTCTTTCATCAAGGTGATAAACGTGGGCCAGCGATTTTTAGTCAACAGAGTCCAGGACTACATCCAGAGCAAGATAGTCTACTACCTCATGAATATCCACGTCCAGCCTCGCACCATTTACCTTTGCCGGCATGGAGAAAGCGAGTTCAATCTCTTGGGGAAGATTGGGGGTGACTCTGGCCTCTCCGTGAGGGGAAAGCAGGTGAGTAATTAGTCAGCACACTGGATTTTCTAGGCTTAGAGTTAGGAGGGCACGGCTGAGGTCATCTCTTTTATCTCCTTATTTAAATCCCATTTGAACGGAGGCTGTGATTCCATAGTCAGGCAAGTGCTCAAGGTGTGTTCTTGTTCACTGCGTCTAGCTCTGTATTGAAGTGTAGATAACTTGGAGCCATTTCTGCTGTGATCGTTCAGCCATCAGATATTCACTGGGCACAACTTGTGTACTTAGCAATGTACAGAGTGCTCCAGTTAAAGTTCATTTCCTTTTGGGTTTATATTAACTATGTAGCACCTTATGGTTTTTGACCATGGCTATGCACATTGTCCATTACAGGCCACATTAGCAGGCTTTGTGTACGTGTGTGTTGAGTGTGTGTGTGTGTGTGTTTTCTTTTTACCCTTAATTTTCATTTTGAAACCCCAGTTTGCCCAAGCTCTAAGGAAGTTTCTGGAGGAACAGGAGATAACAGACCTCAAAGTGTGGACAAGCCAGTTGAAGAGGACCATACAGACTGCTGAGTCTCTTGGGGTGCCCTATGAGCAGTGGAAGATTCTGAATGAGATTGATGCTGTGAGTAGGAAGCTCTGAAGGCCCAGAAAAGCCAACAAGAGTCTCATATTCAGGCAGGAACTCTCAGAAGTCACTATTTGGGCATTTTTATCTAGGAAACTAGAACCACCAAGTAAAAACTCTGAGGAAGCTGACTCTATGGCCAGTTCGGGGGCTCAGGGAGGACAATTGCACCCCCAGTCGGGGGTTTCCTGCCTGCTTCAGTACCTGTGCCAATCATGGGACCCAAACCAATTTTTGAGCCAGCCTTTCTGGCACCTGGGGAAAGTGGGGCTAACAAGGACTCATTTTGTTCCTTTGTATATTTGCCTCCTGGGAAAAAGAAATAGCTAACAACCTACTTCTTTACTTTCTGCTTAGATAATTTGGTCAGCTATTCAGAAAAGTTTTTCCCAAAATTTCTCTTGGCTTTCTCTCTTCTTGAGCACAAAAGTGGACATTTCTTTTTCTTTTTACTTTATTTATTTATTTATTTATTTATTTATTTATTTATTTATTTATTTTGTGAGACGGAATCTCGCTCTGTGGCCCAGGCTGGAGTGCAGTGGCGCAATCTTGGCTCACTGCAACCTCTGCCTCCCAGGTTCAAGCAGTTCTCTGCCTCAGCCTCCCTAGTAGCTGGGATTATAGACACCCACCACCACGCCTGGCTAATTTTTGTATTTTTAGTACAAATGGAGTTTCACTGTCTTGGTCAGGCTGGTCTTGAGCTCTTAACCTTGTGATCCACCTGCCTTGGCCTCCCAAAGGGTTGGGATTATAGGTGTGTGCCACCACGCCTGGCCGACATTTCTTTTTCTTTCCTTCCTTCTACCCTTTTATTTTTCCTGCAAAGTCTCCAGTCCCTTCAGTTTCCCTCCTTCTCCGCTTCTTGTTCCTTTTAGCCTCTTGACTTTCTTGACCTGTAAGTTCCCCCCCAAGTAGTAGGAGAACATGGTAGCTTGAGCTGGAGAAGTTGCCTCCTCCCTGCAATGTTCCTCACCTGGTGAGTCACAGACACTCTGCGACACTCTGTGACACTCTGTGACACTCTGCAACACTCTGCGACACTCTGTGACACTCTGGTCACAGGTGGCCGCAATACATGAAAGGATCCAGCACAGTGCCTGGCGCGCACTAAGAAGCTAGCATTCTTCGATGTCATCTTCCTTATTTGGGATGGGGCTGGTGTGGGACAGTCTATCTCCTCAAGCCAGCTTCAAGTGGCTTTTTGCAGGGCGTGTGTGAAGAGATGACCTATGCCGAGATTGAGAAGCGGTACCCAGAAGAGTTTGCACTTCGAGATCAAGAGAAGTATCTGTATCGATATCCTGGTGGGGAGGTAAGACACCCTCATCATGTAAAGTGACTGCCTAGCCCCTTGCTGAAGGTTTAGCTTTAATTTGGGGGAAGGATTGAATGTGATTTGGAAGTTCTAGGCATCATTTATCTTCCTTCCCTTGGGTCATTTTGGTTTCATTTAGCTTAGACAATCGAATGCCTCATTAATTGTTAAGATTCCCACAGATAAGGGTGACAAGGTGTCCTCTGTGTTCAATATATTTTAGAATCAACACAATCATTTTTATTTCTTTTTTTCCTTGTACTTTCAGTCCCACCCCCACATAAGTGGAGTCTCCAAGTAAATATATGGGATAGGAATTATTTCTCTCTTGTCTTGAGTGTTTTAGGCTATTTCCTTGTCTAAGTGGCTTCCATACTCTAGGGATGTGTGAGGCAAAAGTAAATAAAACTGAGTGGCAGAGGTACAGGAAACCCCTAGAAATCTTTTGTTGTCTCAGTGCCTGAATGAATCTGTGGGAAGAAAAAGCACATACACACAGGTTGAACTCACACTTCCTTTTCTTAACTTGTAGTTTTCTTGGTCTAAATATTGCTCTTGAAAGATTTGAGTTTTCTCAAGAGACACCAGGGCTGGGGGCAGTTCGCAGGTGATGTGAACTCACTGAGCTTCCAGGAGGAAAGCCAGCTGAGGAAGAAGTGGCCCTTAGTCTCCAAAGTCCAGCCACTGACTTGGCTGCCAGCTTGCACCTGGGCTCCTGCCAGCCTACCCCATTTCCCTCCACAGTCATACCAGGACCTGGTGCAGCGGCTGGAGCCTGTCATCATGGAGCTGGAACGTCAGGGCAATGTCCTCGTCATCTCCCACCAGGCTGTCATGCGCTGCCTCCTGGCCTACTTCTTGGATAAGGGTGCAGGTGCCTTTGAGGGAGGGGCTGGGAGACACATCCAGGGGGAGAGGGCTGGACTTGGAGTGGCACCAGGATTCCTGGGAAACAGACCTCCCTGTCTCCACTCAAATTAGAGTACTTTCTCCAGACAGCAATGTGGGGCTCCCAGCAGCCACTGAGTCAATGACTTGCTGAGTTCACTCTGCTGCTACAAGAGCTTCCAATGGAGAGTGGCTGCTGCTGGTGCTCCTTGATCCTGCCTGGCTCAAGGGCCAGTGTCACGCTGACACTCCTGGCAGCATCAGGACAGTGGTTGAATATCCCCAGCCTGCCACGCTGCTTACTAGGAGGGTGGTATCTTAGGAGCAGCAGTTGTTTCTGGGTAAGGGAAGTAAGAAGGTGCCGCTGCCTTCTTCCATACTTCCCTTCCCGACCTTCCAGAGCTCCTGGGAAGCCTGCATTGTGGAGGCTGAGCTCAGATCCTGAGCTGCTGGGAAGCTGTTGTGGCCAGGTATTACGGGCCTTTGCTGTACGCAGGTGAACCCCTTCCTTTGGGCTCTCTGGCTGCAATACTTCTTCCTGTTTTGTCTACATGGAAGGATCTAAGATGGCCTTATTTCCTTCCTTAGCCACTCAGAAGGTTGGGTGGCTTTGTGGTCTGGGGTTTAAGGGAGGAGTTGAACAACTCTAAGAGGTGGTCAGAGTAAGGGAAACTCATGAGCTCTGTAGATTGTCTTTTCCACTAACTTGACCTTACTCCATAATACTAAGAGACTTCCCTCACCTGGTCTTTCTGTTTTCAGATGAGCTACCATACTTGAGATGCCCTCTCCATACCATCTTCAAACTTACTCCTGTGGCCTACGGTAACTATGCGCATAGGGGCTGGTGGGAGCTGGGAATTGAGGAAGGTCAGAATTTTCTCTAAGGTTTGTCTAGAGTTCAGCTTCATTATCCCTATACACCAGGGAAGCTCCATCAGTGCCTTCTGTTTTGAAAGGGATGTATGCATGACTGTGTGTATTGTAAAATGCATACATTCCTTTGTGGTATACTTTCCCATAATGAAACTAAGGAATTTTCCATTGAACCTTTTTCCTTAAGTCCTCTCTTTCCTCTGTTTTCTCAGGGTGCAAAGTGGAAACAATTAAACTTAACGTGGAGGCCGTGAACACGCACCGTGACAAGCCAACTGTAAGTATTTTCCCACGATGAACATGCAAGTTTCCCTGCCACCTTGAGTCTTTGAAGCCTTGGCATCAAGAGTCTGGGGTTTCTTTTATGTACAAAAGGGAAACAGATTCAGAACTTACTTCCAACGTAGTTCGCTACGTCTGAAAGTGATGTTGGAATTACTATTTTTTAAAATTAGTACCCCTTTCATGAGTCCTAACCTTGAATGCTGGCTCCTGGAAATTCAATTAAATATGGAAAGTGTTTGGCTGAAGTGAAATGCAAATTACCACCCCGCTCCAACCCCAAGTGTCCCTTTGGAAAGCAGAGTCCAGAGGAGCCTATAAGGTGAGGGTCAAGAGGTGTAGGTTCGTTCCTAAGTCGGTCCCTGGTAATCTGTGTGGTCTTCAGTAAGCCCCTTCCTTTCTTTGGGTCTTTTTCCTACTTTAGAATGTTATGCTCAAGAAGCTTCTCCCTTTTAGCTCCCTGATGCTAGGAGGCCAGACCATGGCCCGTGCCTATGAGGGAGCCTGTGTGCAGAGGAGCAGGAGTGAGGGAAGCTGTTGTGGTTACAAGCACATTATTAACTGTATGAGTGAGCTTTTGGCTTGGCTTTCATTTGTGTGGTGTCCCTCCATTTCCAATCAGAACAACTTCCCCAAGAACCAAACCCCTGTAAGGATGAGAAGGAACAGCTTTACGCCTCTGTCCAGTTCGAATACAATAAGGCGTCCAAGAAATTACAGTGTTGGGAGCCGGCCCCTCAAGCCCCTCAGCCCTCTCCGTGCCCAGGACTTGCAAGAAGGGGCCGACTAGCCGAAGACCCAAGTCAGCATTCCGGTGGTGTAACCGTGTGTTTCCCTCCAGCCCTGGCCTCCTGCCTTTGCCACTAATCACCAAGGAGTCGTTTAACTTCCTCCCTCCACCCCCACCCCTGACACTTCACCATGAATCTTAACACAGAACATGAGGTTACGTGTTTATAGGACAACTTTAGCTGTTCTCCAGTTTGAAACATCTTTCCACCCAGGGGCAAGTTAGCAAATTGAGTCTTTTAGGACAGATTATCAGATGGGATGGTCTGGAGGAGGAGGAAAAAGGCCCCCTGGGGGCTGAGCATGCCCCACACTCTTGGTTCTTCTCTCTGTTCTCTGGTGTCTTACTTCACTAATGTCCTCGTGTTGATGAAGTGTTGGGGGATGGAGGGCGGGTGAGCAGTGCGGGGACAAAAAGTCTATTTTTCCTTCACTTTCGTCTCTTCATTGTGTGTTTTCCTCACAGTCCTTACTTGACTGCTTTTTTCCCCCACTTTCCTGTCCCCTCTGGATTGTCCGGTGTAATGCATGACATTGTGGTGTCTGTCTAGGAAGGAAGGGGTGATTGGCAAGAGACAAGTCTGGCCCAGTTGATGCTTTCCGCAGTGGGTCTAAATGGATCTGGACTGGAGGAGTCTTTCCTTTCCTTTCTCTCTTTCTCTCCAGCTAGCTCCTGCAAGGGCCAGCCTAGGCTACAGAACATCCACAGAATATTCTCGAGCTTGCAAGTGGACATAGGGTGAGAGTTCTTGCCTCCTTTCATGAGAAACAGTCCTAAGTCTTCGATGCCCTGGGGGAATCTGGCTCTGAGCATGTGGGAAATGTCTTGGTTTTTATTTTTAACGTAGTCAGGCCTGGGTCTTTTGAGGTCTGCAGAGTGGGGTTTAGGAGAGTAGGGTGGGCTCTAGCTCTTACAGGACTCTTGGTGAGCAGTCATATCTTTTCTCCCATGGCTCCCAGGTTCTTTGCCAATCACAGCAACTTTTCCTGCCAATCCAGTATCCTCTGGGGCTGTTTAGAAGGGCAGTTAGATTCAGGAGTCACCACTGATGTTTGAATTGCTCAAGGCAAGAGGCAGAGAAGAGTTCACTAAAACTGCTTATTTTTGAATACTTTCAGCACACTCTCCTTTGAAGAAATAAACATCAAAACAAAATAGTTTTTACATGAGCATTTTCTTCCCCCAAATGTGGAAAAGTTTGATGATGAATTTAATCTCTCTCATTGGAGTATTCTTTTGTTCATAAGGAGTAACTATCTTATCTTGATGCCCAGAGAAGTCCTTGGAACCCTGTGGGATGTAGCTCTTAACTGTATTTCTCTATTCATTTCTGTCATTTCATTTTCTTTGTAGGGTTAAACATAAAATCTTCAGGGAAGAAATTCTTAGCCCCTTGATGACCTTGATGGCTTATCCTCTTTCCCAATTTTGCCTGCAAAATGTACAAATATATGTATGTTTTTCTGACAGGCAAGTTTAGGGTTCTTAAGGGATTTTAAAAAGAGATAGATGACTCCCCACCTTAAAGTTATCAGCTTGTCTTTTAGAGGTAACCAGTGGGAAGAAGTTAGCTGTTTACCAAGGGTGTTTTCATTTGGTAATGGAAGACTTTTTGCTGTGGTTCTCATCCAGGAGTTTTCCTTAGAATCTCCTTTAGAATTGTTGAATCATAAACATGTCTGTGTCTACCTTATGCTTAATACTGACTCAGAATCTCTGGGGTCTGGGTCTGGACTTGCATGTATTTAAGTAGCTTCCCGGATGATTCTGATTCATAGCCCGGGTTAAGAACTCCACCTTAGAAAGTTAGGTGGAAAAATACTGGGATAGTAGTTCCTCAGACAAAAGTGTCAGCCTAGGAATTCTGAATTCCTCATCATCCTGAAAGGACAGTTCTTTGGGTTTGATGTTTGAGCAGATCATAATGTTAAATGATAAAACCCCCTGGAAGGCAGGCTGCTGTGTTTGAGGGTTATTCTAGGTTCTAGTCCCATCTTTAACCCTTTACATTGCTGAGTGATGTGGAACAAATCACTGAATTAAATAATTGCCTCTGGATTATAAGCACCCTGGAGAGAGGTACAGACCCTGCAGTATGATAAAGGTTGTCTTCACTGGCAACTGACTCCTGACCCCGAGTCCTTTACTCATGTGTCCCAAGTAGGATACCACAGCCAGCTTCTAAAGGCTGCTTACATAGATTCTTCTCAAAATTGTGTCCAATATGTTAAGTAACCTGCTATTCTTGTTTAGTGGTTATATAACGTGTACTTAGTGTCTTTGTGGAGCTTTGGGCCAGTGCGGGCAGGGATAGGGGAAAGATACATAGAAGTAGAAGAAAAGGTCCTTGCCCAGAGGAAGGTTATTTTAAGAGACAGGACATGTAATTTATAACAAATGGACATTTGCAATATAGCAACACTCAGAGTCTAGAAGTGTTCACCATCACATCGCTTCTCCTGACTTTCCTGTTGTCCTATGGCTATGAGACTACAAGGATTAGGGGATGGGGATGCCCCCACCATCACCAACGTGACAATGAGATATGGTTGGGGAGGCATGTTTGGCACTTTTACAAGATTGCATTGTCTACATTCGCTTGGATGCTGGCATCTGTAGCCCAAATGGGCATTCAACCTTTCTTCTGCTGTGAGGTGAGAGTAATTCAGAGCTAGTGAATGAGACGAGGGAGCACTTTGATCCACAGACTTTGGATTAACACTGTACCTACTCCTAGCAAGAGGGGACTTCTCTAACAAGCTAGCATTGTGTTAACCTGTCATTAACCCCAGCGTTAGAGACAGGTCATGGGATGTTCACTGTGGCTCTCAGCCTGCTGCTATTTCCCCACTCTCCCCCGTGCTAGTTTGCTTCCTCCAGAAGAGGAGCTGAGGTGGTCTTATCCTCAGACAGGACATGAGAAATTGGAATTTGAAAAGCAAGGGCTTCAGCATCCTTTAGTTTCTAAAGCAAGATCCCTTCAGAAAAGTCCAGCAGGAAGAAGCCAGGAGAATGTAGAATGGAAAAGAGCTCTTACTCCAAATTTTAGAGAAGTGTCATCTCTATTTCTCATCTTTTCTCTCCTGGTTTTCTTACTTGAATGCATATTGGTAGTCTGTATACATTACTATGATTATGTCTGTCACAAGTCCTACAAAATAAAAATGGACTTAAAGTACCCTCTGCTGAAGCTATAAGTTTTGTTTTGTGAGAAATAGCTAAAGACATTAGCATTTAATCTACTGGAAGAAGCCAGTTGCTGTGGCTTATACCTGTAATCCCAGATACTTGGGAGGCTGAGGCAGGAGGATCACTTGAGACCATCCTGGGCAAAATAGTGAGACCTCACCTCTAAAAAAATTTTTTTTTTTTAAATTTACTTGTCTAAAGTGGGGAAAGGGAAATTATTCTGTTTTCTTATTCTTGCTTCAAGTCTATGACAGATTTGAAAGAGAATTCTAAAGCAGATTTAGAGAGCCTGCTTCTCTTCTTATCTCCTAATCCCTAAATTGGAATTTAGCTCTTATCTGTATTGTTGTTGTGTTTTGGTAAAGGGATGATTTTACATTGAGTTGTAAAGTAGAATAAGACAAGCTTCTAGAAACTTGCATGGTACTAGGGATCTGCCCTATACCTTTGCCTCTGGTGTTTTGTTGTTGTTGTTATTGTTTGTTTCCGAAGAAGTTGGAGTTAAGGACACAATGTATTTGTACCCCTAGACTGAATGGGTGAGTATTCCATATGAGGATCTGGGTAATCCTCTTTGCAACCCACATTTGGTCTTCAGAGACACTGGCATTTTGAAGAAACATATGATATAGCTGTTTGGAAATAAATTCATCTATGTTACTTTTTTTTTTTTTCTTTTTTTTGTGAGCAGGAGATCTTAATTGACAGAAACTCATTGGTGGTTGGAGTGGCCAATGGGCAAGGGAAAAAGTATCCAGTAATCAGAAGAATTGTATCTGGGTTATGTAATCTTATGCACATTCCATTGTCTTTGCCAAGCCTGTAAGCCACGTTGTGTTCATTGTCAAGAAATTTGACAGATTTACCTAGCTTTTCTAGTATGTATTTTGACTTATTGAAAATATATAACAACTGAGTCAGGTTGCAACACTGGTGGGGTAGAATTGACTTTCCCTGAAGGTGACACAGATATCAGAAGTGTGTCCAGGGATTTAATTTAGACCCATACTGTCCAGGAGACTGTCTCTAGTTGGATCTCTGTGCTGACTGACTTCAGTGTCTGTGTGCTGACTGACAGACTCTGGTAGTGTCTATATGTTGACCAACTGATAGACTAGTAGGATCTGTGTACTGACTGACTCTAGTAGGATCTGTTTGTCACTGACAGACTCTAGTGGTGTCTATGTGTTGACTGACTGACAGACTCTAGTAATGTCTATGTGTTGACTGACTGACAGACTCTAGTAGTGTCCGTGAGCTGACTGATAGACTAGTAAAATCTGGGTGTTGCCTGACTAACGTTATAGGGTCTGTAAGCTCACAGTCTGCCTGCTTTCTGATTGTACCCACTGAAGTGTATGTACATTATGGTAATTCTCTATTAAATGTGTCTAACAAAGAAAGGAATTAAGCACTCCACATGTTTTCTTTATAGGGAAGTTCTGTACACTATGATTTTAAATAGACATTTCTTATACAGTAGTGGCCAAATTCTCATCATTCTGTAAAAGATAAAGGTTATACATCACTTTTATGGTATTTTGTGAACTCAGCTAAGGGAATGCCTGTTTAGAGCCTGGAGTTGTTACCTTTACTTGAAGTCATCTCATCCAGTCCCCTGCTTTAGGGCAGAACTTCAGTTCCGCTGTTCGTTTCTGAAGCTTCTGTGTCCCCAGCTTACCCTGTTCTGGAATGTTGTATTCCATTGGATAGGGCTGCTGTTTTTAGTCAGCCATGCATTTGGCTTTAACACTTAATCTAGTAAGTAAAAATGAGCAGAAAATTTGGCATTTAAAAATTGATTTTAAGGGTTGGCAAAAGTATTATTTCCAGTAAGCCTTTCACTGGGTATCTGTGACCAATGTTTACCTATGCAATGTTTTTGTATCTGAATTGCTCATGTACATTTTATATTATGTTGACGTAACAAGAAGATCAACTTACGCTGGTATGGTGATGCTTTTGCTATGTGGGGCTGAGCATCTCTGGGTTGAATGGGAATGGGTCAGATTGGGAAGCCTAGGAATAGAGTTCTACTGCAGATTTCCTAGGTACTGCTCTATTGAAACTAGGAACATAAGTCTTTAGCAACATTCTGATTTAATTGGGTGACACTGATAACAAAGTATGCCACTCAGATCCATTTAAAGTGTGCATAACTGTATTTGAAATGTGTTTTTGTGTGTGTGTGTGTGTAGAATGGGTAAATAAAATTGTTGAGTAACTTGAACCTATCAGAAGGCTTCTGGGTTTTTTGTTTAGTATTTTCAGTTGTGTTTCCCATCCCTTCCCCACCCCTAAAACTTTGTCTCATGCTGCACAAGGATTCAGACTCAGACAAGCCACGAGAAGTTCTCACTGTAATTGAAGATCATGGTGTATCCATGGCTCTCTTCTGCCACCTTCTGGGGAAGACAGGAAGAACATTATGGAAAGCACATGAACTTCAATAGTTATGTGTACCTGTTGGCACTTATGCAAGAATTAAGAAACAATTACATTTCACTGCACTATGCAGTAATTCCCATTAGCAATATGTAACTCATGTTATGTATTATAAAGAAAACTTTTGGAGATTTTTTAGCATTTAGTGGACTGTTCCTCCTAAAATGTGATTTGCCCATTTCTAAAGAGATTATGGTCACGGGTATAAAACAGCACTTAATTTCTTTTGAGACAGGAAATACAGATGGGATTGTTTTACCATTCTCATGCCTTATTCTTTGTTACCTTAAAGACCAGAAGCTCATTAGAAATGCAGAATCCCAGGCCGCATCCCAGACCTCCTGAGTCAGAATCCTCGTTTTACCAGGACCACCAGGTGATTCATATGCACATTTAACATTTGAGAAGCACCATGCTAGGGGCAAAATTTCCCACAAGGTAAAATGTTAGATGCCAGTTACTGGGAAGAAGTTGATCTGCTCTAATGACTGATTTCAGAATGGACTCGTATAACTACAACAGTAGGGACCCTCCTCAGAAGCCAAGTAGCCCCTGATTACAGTGTCACTTTATTGGCATGGTGTTTTGGCTGACATAGCCTACACGATCTCCTTCTACCAGAAGGATCCTGACTGCTTCTGCTTCATATCTTGGATATGTAGCTTATGGTCCAGGTCCGAAAGGAGTGCCTGGTCCAATATGGTCACGAAGTCAGCTCCTCAGGGAAAGAAACCTATGACTACGCCATTCGAGTTTACCTGACTCCCCAGAGTCAAGGTGTGTGTGTAGGCACGCCAGTGTATTCATGCATGTGTATGGATGTGGGAATGAGGAGGTTGAGGGAGGAGGGAAGGTAGGGGAAAGATTCTGCTCTACTTCTATGTTCGCTGCTTGGTGGTGGTGTAATAGCTTTGTGTCTCTTCCTCTCTGGCTCGTAGGCAGCAGAGACCACGCTGGCTGTGCACAGACGCCCCTCCGCAGCATCCCCCATGTTTCCTTGCTAATGATGTGGATGTTCAGGCCACACCTCTCCAAAGGACTGGGATCTACTGAAAAGCTTGGGATGTCAGCTCCACAGAGGCTAGAACAGGAAGTTAAGTGGGAACTGGACTTTGGGGGCCACCAAAACGAGGCCTGGAGAAACGCCACCACATTTCCTCCCCTCCTGCCTCATGGGAATATCAGTTACACTGAAAAATTTAACTTTCCTGTGCCTCAAAACATTTAGCAACCTGAACCAATGACTTTTTGTCATCTCTTTGCTGGGTTTGGTCCAAGTTGGTCAATCTCATTCTGTATAGGCATTTAACATCCTAGCTGTGACTGTCTGCATCCTTTGCTGGCTCTTTTTTGCCCAAAGTGCAAATGTACTTCTTCAGATGTACTTTTCAAGTGAGAAGGTAAGAACCGGTCTCTGCATCTGTTCCAGGCGAGCAGGCTAGAGTCTAATATACATATGCTAGCAGGTACCATTTGCCACATTGGAAGCAAGAGACACATCAGGTGAATGGAGGGTCTTCTGAGAAATTCAGTCCCTAAAGCATCTCTTCTGCAGTGATAGAAGAACAGTGTCAGTAGCAACCTTTTCATTTAGAGAACTTTTTCTTGTTCCAGGCCCTTCAGGACAGGATCTGACTGCAAGACTCCCCGAAATGGGTACCCATCTTCTAAGTTTCCTTTTGTAGCTACTGTATTTTCAACTTGATGCATGTGCCTCTCATGCATCAAGATGGGGCTGATGTTGTTCTCCCAGGTGGTTGGGAACGTGGGCTAGAGAGAAAAGTAGAGTGCCATGTATATCACATGAGTAAGTCAAGAAAGCTCCTTGAAAATCAGCCCGATCAGGGAATGTTTTGGCTTCAGAACAGGTGGAAGGAGACCTGCCCCTCTGTGGGCTCTGTCACCATGATACAGTCCTTGAGAGAGCTGTGGCTGTGACTTGGAGGGCAGTAGTCTCCTGATACCTGCCTCTTGGCCACTTGTCACTATTGTGGTCACTGGTCTCTCATGTAAAAGTGACGGTGACGGGGTCATGGACCAGCTTTCCCTTACAGACAAATCAGATAACTCTTCCCTAGTGATTGTCAAATGTATGAATGTATCTCTGTAAATGTGATTTTGACATGTCACTGTTCCTGAAGAGCATACGGAATCCCCACCGGATATTATATCTTGCAAGGAAAGTCTATTTTTTTAAAGAATAGTATGTTTTTAGCTTTACTTTTCTTTCTTTTTTTTTCCTTTTCACTCAAATGCTCACTTGCTGGGCAGAAGGGTGAGTAGCAAGAAAAGTAACGAAATGTAGCTTTTCTCAAATGGTTCTTTTATACTGTGGATTATACAGGACTCTGTTACCTAAGATGTGATGAGCTGGGCTGCAGGCGGTTCAGCATCCAGCAACTAGGAGCTTCTTTTCTATGCACAAAGCTGCCTTCAGGAAGGCTTCTTAACCTGTAGCAGATGATTTTCATCTGGCTGCCTACCGCACGCTGTACTGTAATGATTTTGTTGTGATATGGATTTCTCTCTGCGTCAAAAACTGTCTTTTGATGATCAAACAATGTTTATATTTCGTTATTTATTCTATCCATGTAAGGCATTTTTGAGTTTTCATGTCACTGTTTGCATGTATTTAATCAGAATGTAATATAGTTTGTGTTGTCGGGTTTTTTTTTTTTTTTTGGTAGAAATTTAGATAGGTAGACCTTTTAAGTCTAATGTCATATTAGCTTAAGTTGATTTTAATTTTACGGAATGTAGATCTCTGTCTTCTGTAAAAGGAAAATAATGATGTTAAGGGACAGTGGATTTTTTTGAATACTTTGTTTCTCATTGATTTTTATTATAAGTGTAAACCAAGAGATGCATTTCTCTGGAGAAATGTTTATCTCCTGGATTAATAAAATCATGCTAAAAATGCAGCTAATATGTATTGCTTTTGTAATTAGAAAATACAATAAAATTATTTTTAATTAAACATGCAATTTTTAAGATAACACACAAAAAGATAACATTTGGTACATTGTATGTATGCAAAATGCTAACATTGTCCAAAATGTGTTTGAAACTAGCTTAAAATGATTTTCAAATTATTAGATTGTATGTATATTTCCAACTAGTAATTTTAACCAGTTCAAGTTCCACCAGCATTTCAAAATGATATCAGTAAGATTGTGACTGCCATGCATTATTGACATCCTAGAGTTTCATTTATTTATTTAACAAATATTTAGTGACTACCTGTTAATTGCCAGGCAGTGACTAAAACAAAGTCCCTGACCTTTGTCTAGAGTTTATTATTGGAAAGGAAAGGTTAACAGCAGGTTTGTAACATAACCCATCTCTTTCTACTGGGGATGCTTTTGCCCTCATGAATGACCTTGACCAAATAATGTTGGATAATGGTTACATAAATGTATATGATAAAGTAACTTGGAACACTCTTTTGGGGTCAATAGCAAATCGAGGTAAAATGAAATGCTCATAATAACAACAGAGGATTTCCAGATTCTTTAAGTTCAAGGGTCCTTCTGATAGAATGAAAATGCCTTATGAATTCTCCAGTTTGAAAACAGGTGAGAGACTGGTTATATGTACATTGAGCTTTAATAGTCTAGCTGGTGGACTGACAGTAATGAGGATGTGGGGTCAAGGTTTAATTTCCTTGGAAATATCTCCAGGCACTTCTGCAAGTTTTCTCTAATTCAGCCATCAAACTATCATTTGTAAAAGGCTGGGGTGTCTGGAATCATTCTCTGGGTTTTAGAGAGAGGTAAATGAGCACCATTACTGAGTGACACACCTCAACACTGTCGAGGTTTTTATAAAGCCAATCATATCTCAGAACAAGGTAAATGTTAAGACCCAACAGACACATGCCACACTATTTTAAAATGTTGCTGGTAACTTAGCAAAGATAACAGTATTAGAAAATGATTACTTAGAGAGTACTTCAGTGTTGGGTGATGGTCATTATTTGCCTTTCTCCTGTAGGTTTCATTATTACACCATTTCTTAGACCCCCTCCAGGGTCTTCACTTAGGACTCACTGTGAGGAGCATCAACCTTCAGGTTCACTAGCTTGCCCTGGCTATTTATTTTTTATTTTTGTAGAGATAGGGTCTCACTATGTTGCCCAAGCTGGTTTAGAACTTGGCAGGAGGTGATGAGCCCATGGGTACTTCCTATGGCAGTCTGACAGTGGCCCATCACCGAGGTTTATGGTCTCTAGAAGTATTTTGCACCATCTAACCTTCATTCATTCTCTTGAACTCATTTGAGAATTTGACATGCTAAGGACTCTCTACCCAGAAAAAGGTTGACACATAGGTTTTGCATACAGTTTATGGAGGTTATGACCTGAAACCCATTCTTGGACCTCAGGGTAGGAAACCAGGAGCTAGGTAATACTGTCCATACTCTCTTGTCCATTTCTCTCTTTTAACATGTAAACGAAAAAATAATCCAGTGACATGCATTGGATACTATTTAAGTAGAGGAGGGGAATATATATGATGTACTGGAATATTTTTTACTGCACACTGGGATATTTAAGAACGTGGTTTTCAATGAGATAGCATCACTGTAATCATGGAGAGTACTATTTTCTTTCTCTTAAAAACATCAAAGCATAGTCTTTCTTCTTTTATTCTCATCAAGCCAATGTCAGCTGCATTCCTTCAGCCCTTTACAGGCAGAACAACTATTCTTCTGAATTCCCAAAGGCATTTAAATGCCTTTTTGGTTGTATGCAACACTCTACCTGTGAAAATCAGATTAGATTCTATAGGAAAGTTTCTCTGAAATTAAGGAAAAATAATTTCAGAAACATAGGAACCCCTGGGAAGCAGCATTGCAGCTCTAATGGGGTCTATTCTCAACAAGTTTAATGCCCTCCCCCGAACATCCAGCCTACTTTCAGAGAATAACTTGTTTATCCATTTGGATTTCCTTCATTACTGATATGTTTGCCTTATCATTGACATTTAGTTTTCACTTCCTGGGTTCTCTCCTCTTTTATCCATTGTATTTGTAGAATTTATGGTTGGGAAGGGAAGCTGTGTCACAGTATGCTTTAATAAAGTCTGTTAAACATTCTTTTCTGAATTTAAATTCCTGAGTCGTTTCACTCAAACTGTGTTTCAGATTAGAGTTGATTTCAGCAGTGGATTTCAGTAAATCTAAAATACATCTCCATGGGCACATTGGTTCAGGCTGGTAATCTCAGCTCTTTGGGAGGCTGAAGCAGGAGGATTGCCTGAGGCTAGGAGTTCAAAACCAGCTTGGGCAATATAGTGAGACCGCCTCTCTACAAAAATAAAAAATAAATCACCCAGGAATGGTGGTGCACACCTGTAGTCCTACCTACTCGGGAGGCTGAGGCGGGAGAATTGATTGCGCCTGGGAGTTTGAGGCTTCAGCGAGCTATGACATGCTACTGCACTCCAGGCTGGATGACAGAGTGAGACTCTCTCTCTCTCTTTCTCTCTCTCTGTCGCTCAAAAAGAACAATGTGTTGGATTCTACTTCATAGAGGAAGGTGGCTACTCCAGTTGCAGAAAACATGTTTACACTCTGGCCAGCAGGAAGGAAGAAGGCAACAGGACATACCAACTTCTTTTAAGGATATTTCCCTTCTCATGTAACCCATAAATATATACACCTACTGTAAAGTTAAAAATTAAAAAAGAATATTTTCTAGATTTTGCAAACACACTTATGCTTATATCTCACTGGCCAAAACAAAGTCAAGTGGCTACACATAGCTTTCATGGAGGCTGGAATGTTTTTATTCCAAGTGACTTTGTGCCAGCTATAATTAGGGTTTAGTTCCCAAAGAAGGGTTCAATAGCTATTGAAGTAGCAATCTGCCTTAGTAGGTAATTGAAACATTGCAGCAGGTCTGAAGGGCTATAACAAGGTGAGCAGTAGCCTTTGAGGAATTAGGCTGCCATTACTTTGTAAGAGAGGAAAAAATTACTTTTCCTTCTACCCTCCTAAGTTCTCTGCCTGGGACCTTGTAGATCAGACTGACAAAAAAGATTGACAAGAAAAGCGCAAACAATTTATTAATGTGTGCAGCACACCCCACCTGGGTGTGTTCCACCTGGGAGGAACTTCATGACGAGTAACTCAAAGGGGAGTTAGAGCTTAGATTTATATAGCATCTTAACAAATGGGCAATAACTTTGTAGAGAAGTGACAAGACAAAGGAAAAGAATGTTGAGTTTCTAGGGCTGCAAATTTTGAGAAGGCAAATACCTGAAAGAAACTAATGGAGAAGGTTTGTGTAGGTCTGTCTTGACCACTGGCTTCTTTATGGACATAAAGCTCCCTAGGGAGAAGGGACTTACAGCAGTCCTCATTCCTCAGAAGTTTCTGCTTATAGTCATCTAAGAGATACTCCAGGAAAGCTTCTTTCTGCTTCCATTGCATCTCATTTGCCTGCAGTTCAAAATAATCTTTATGCCAAAGGGGCATATTTTGAGGTGACTTATTCTGGTCCCCTAAAACTTAGAGTAACAATGCATCACCTCTGATCTTGCCACAGTGCAGGTCCATCTAAACTCATAATTAAAGCTTATTCTACAGTGTTTCATGAACAATTTGAATTTTAAAAATTCTTTAAAATTTATGTTCTCATGGAATCTGCCTTCAGGCTACTTTTTGCAAAGCTTATAGCTTGCAGTGAATGCCAAGAATGAGTTCTTAGAAAATTCCAGCTGAGCGGGGCAGGGGGCAGCTCTTGCGAGAGAGTCTGCCACAGCATCTGAACACCATTATTTATTGAAAGGGCCTTGTTAAACCACAAACATCCACTAGATGGCTTTTTGAGGTCGGATCGTGAGACACCTGTGGCCTTGTAAAAGCACTCAAACCGAATTCTCGGGGGGCTGTTTTCAGTGTTCCTTACCGCACACTCCACTCCTTGTCCTGTTTTCAGGGTCAAGGAATTACATTCTCATGCACAAATAACACACACACAGTGCCTCGGTATTTTTCCATGCCCCAACCTCAAATGCCTTGTTCATAAGTTTGACTATGTGTCTGTGCACCCCCAACACTTTTCTGGCCCGGGTTGTTTTGTTGAGGCATTCAAGAAACATCCACCCAACATGTAAAAAACAATTAGAAGAGCAATTTAAATCTTTTCTGAATTCTCTTGACAAAGACCAAAGGGAATCCATTCATGACACCCTGTAGAACTTCTTAAAATAGTGTTTCCTGAATTCTCCTAAAATCTTACACACACTGCAATGTGTGTGCCCCTTTATAACTTCCCATAACTCTTCCCCCAGATTGGGCATTGCTGACTTTTATATTTCTACTCCTTCTTCCTCACCTCCTGATCTCTTCCTTTAACTACCATCTGCCCATTTCTTTGTGTTTTGTTGTTGTTGTTTGTTTTGAAACAGGTTCTAGCTTTGTTGCCTATACTGGAGTGCAGTGGTGCAATTACAGCTCACTGAAGCCTTGATCTCCTGGACTCAGGTGATCCTCCTGTCTCAGCCTCCCAAGTAGCTAGGACTACAGGAACATGCCACCGTGTCTGTCTAATATATATACACATATGTATATTCTAATATATATATTCATATGTAAATATTTTTAAATATATGAATATATTCAAATACATATGAATGTATTCATATGTATGATATGTTATCACATATATTCACATATATTTCACATATATTCATATATATTCCTATATATGAATATATGATATATAATATATATCATATATTTGAATATATTTGAGTACATTCACATATATGTGAATGTACTCAAATATATTTGAATATATTCACATATATGTGAATGTATTCATATATATTTGAATATATTTATATATATATATTTTTTGTAGAGACGAGGTCTTGCTATGCTGGTCTCGAACTCCTGGGCTCAAGCCATCCACCTGCCTCGGCCTCCTAAAATGTTGGGATTACAGGCATGAGCCACTATGCCCAGCTTGCCCGTTCCATTGTAAAGCAATGAAACGGGTCTGAGAAAAACAGTTTCACCTGACCTATTACCCCAGTTCTTCAGGAAACAATCTGGCATAGATCCAATTGTCTTTTAATGTTCAAAGGAATAAAAAAGCTTGCAAATGCTCATTTGTTAATTTACCTGATTTTGGATACTCATAGTAAAATATATAAGCCTCTAATCTTTAACCTCTCTTGTGGTGTAAATATTCACCCATCAGGAGCTCCAGGAGGACCCTGTCCTGGAGCCGAGGGAAAGCCCTGAAGAACATGCAGGCTTGGAAAGGGAGTAAAGGGAGGCAGGAAGGTGGTGAAGGGGGAGGTTTTGGGGAGAGGAGGAGAGAGGCAGAGGGAAGAGGAGAAATTCCTCTGTCTCTGTCTTTATTTCTGTCTCTCTCTGATTCACTCTGTCAGTGTCTCCTCTGTCTGTCTTTTGTCTCCATCTCTGTCTCTGACGCTCTTGCTCGTCCTGCAGAGAGAGAGGGCTGAGGAAGAAGAGCGGGGTTGGGGCGGGGGGACAATGGCAGTGCCAGGTGGAGACTTGTCCTTCAGAGTCCCCAGACACCCCTTCCTAAGCGTCTCTATCTCTCTGCATCTATGTCTGATTCTGCCTCTCTCCCAAGACCCATCATATTACTCTCTCTCTCTCTCGATCACTCTCTGTTTCTCTCTTTAATCTGTAATTCTAAAATCCAAAAACTTTTGAGGCAGAGTTTTCTTCTAACTCATTTGACAGAAAAAACTTGACCCAAACTTCGTGATGCTATTTATTGTCTCTATATGGCCCACTTTGTGTGAATATTTTTGTATTTTTATATTTTATGGAGAAATATTAGTAAGACAATAGTATAAGCAATATGATTTCTGAAGTCCTAATTGTTCTGAATCTGAAGTAAGTCATTAAGATGAAGAATTACTTGCAAGTATTTGCTGTAGTACATGTTCTATTTTACGTCCATATTTATGTATTTATGTAGGGCTAAATTAGACTTTTTTTCCTTTTTAAAATAATTTATTGTACAAACATTCTGTATATAAATCTATAAAAGATACTGAAGAACATTCATTCCTCAAGAAGTAGAACATGGGGTATGTAAAGAAAAATTATTGAAAGCTTAGGTTTGGCAAAAAGAGATCACTGGAGTAAATGTTCAACGGATTCCTGGGCATTTTCTAGCAGGCCCTCTGGAGATGATCAATTCACAGGAGTATGTGACTCTGATTGACTTTATATTAATTAGGCTCTTTTAGAACTCTTGAAGCATAGAGGTTAATTTGCAGTAAATTGATAGGAATGCAAATGATTCTTATCTGAGAACAATGCAAATGATTCCTGATTATAGTAGAGCAAATATATTTTGTCCATTTTGTTTTAATTACTTTCCACCAGGTGGAAAAGCCAATTGCAAATATTACAGTTTGTTACTCTGTAGGATATTAACCAGTTTTGTATCTGTTGGAAAGGTCACTTCAGAATGCTTTTGACTGACAGACTATATGCATTCCTATTCCTCAAATTCTTTGAACCAGTTGTAGCATCTGAATGGTTCCTCATTAATGAGTTGAATTAAATCTTTGATACATGTCATCTTATATTTACTTAAGTGTCATATTTTTAACTTTTTGAAAATCATATCTTAGAGGGTGCTTACACTATAGGAATTTGCATATTAGTTGAGAAAAAATAAGACATAAAAAATCATAAGGCAGCATGCGATAAATGGCAAGTGATCACATGGATTTTGAGGGCTGTGATAGACTTTCTGGATGACTGTGTTTTTTTCATTTATTTCTGCATTACTTTCATTCATTTAACAGACAACTGCTTTGCAATACGAACCACTGTGGAAGGGAATACAAATACAAATCAGACACAAACCCTGTCCTGGAATTAGCAGTTTCCTGTGGGAATAAAGGGGAGGAAAAAAAAAAACACCTTTCCTCTACCATATTATATTCAGTGACTGGGACCTGCAAATTAGACTAAGACAGATTAACAGGAGAGAAAATTCTGTTTATACATGTAACATGAGAATATGTGGGAAAACTCAGTGATGAGTAATTCAAAAAGTTGTTTAGAATTGGGATTTATACATCATCTTAATAGATGAAGGTGGGGAGAAGAAAGGCACTTACAAGAAAACAGATTACTGGCCAGGTGCGGTGGCTCATGCCTATAATCCCAGCACTTTGGGAGGCCAAGGCGGGTGGATCATTTGAGGTCAGGAATTTGAGACCAGTTTGGCCAACATGGTGAAACCCCATCCCTACTAAAAATGCAAAAATTAGCCAGACATGGTAGTGCATGCCTGCATTTCAGCTACTTGGGAGACTGAGGCACAAGAATCGCCTGAACCCGGGAGGCGGAGGTTGCAGTGAGCCGAGATCATGCCAAGACACCATTTCAAACAAAAAAGAAAACAGATTATTTTTTGGAAAGGTAAGTGGGTTTTCAGGGGAAAAGTAGGAAATTTGAAAGTTTTATAATAATGTTTGTGTATATAAGTACGAGTGTTCTTTCTGTCTCCTTCAAGGCCATGAAATTTCCCTGGAGAAGGAATTTGAAATATGTTTCACTCGTGCTCTCCCTTCCAGGATAGATCTGTCCTGAAAAGGAATTGATGGCAACCTTATCTCCAAGGTTGCTGCCTTTAGTCAGATAAGGAAAGCCCCAAAAAGCTCTGTTCCTTTCCATATCACTGAATCTCAAATATCTTCAGCTTAAACGAATCTTTATGCCAAATATTTGGGGGTGGCATATGCTGATTCCTTTCAGGAGAAAGACATAGATTAATCATTACAAATAGTAATAATGGGTGGGGAAGAGAAGAACATTTGCAACCTTACTGTGTCCTTAATGCTTTATTTTCTATTAAAACCTGAAATTTTGTAGGAATTTTACCCCAATTTCATAATTGGAGCACAGAGAACCAACGAAGTGTTCTAGTAGTCATAAGCAAGATGATATGGGAGCCCTCAAAACAATTTTACATGCCTTAATTCCTGAGACCAAAGCATTCCCCTCACCTCTCTCTTTACTCATTTGGTTAACTCTGGACTCAGGCCAAATCCTGTCCCTGGAAGGGCCACCAAGTAGGAAGCCTGGGTACGGGCCTGGCAAGCGAGGACAATGGGTCACTGCAGGACTTTGGAGCACTCAGGTTTGGAGTCAGTTAAGACCAGCTCCTTGCTGGGAAGCCATAGCTCTGGAGGGACAGACAGGTAAGGTTAGTTTATTTCCTTGAGCTTTCTGTCTTCAGTGCCGCTTACAGCCTTAGGATATCTGGTATTCAGGAAAGGAGGATGAGGTAGCATTCAAAATTGGGTCCTACCTGGGCAAGAACCAGGGATTGACAGCCTGTTCTCTTTCCCCAGTGCTGGTCAGAGTTACCAAAGGTGGACTGTAAACATTGGCAAATATTGACAGAAGTCAAGGTCATGGCAAGACCATTTGGCCCACGTTTGTTGGGGAAGGATAAGCCTGTAGTTCGAAAAGACTGGTCAAATGGATTTGCATTCCCAGAAACCAGGAAATTTCTGAAACTGAGTTTTAAACCCGGCAGCTCTTTTGTCATCCCTTTGTATTTTTGCAGTTCCTCTCTATGCCAGCTTCCTTACAACTGTTCTGATTTCCTGTCGTAAGATTTTTTCTTTTCATTTTCTTCAGGGAGGGGAAATCAATATAACCTCTTCTCTAGAAAGGAGGTGGTTGGGCTGATATTAAGCAGTGTTAGAAGATCTATTTTGTTTTTCAAACCAGGTGTCTGGGCTGGGTAAATTCCAGCCTGGGGTGAGGACTTTGATCACCAGATGTTTTTTTGGTGTGTGTGCTGTCTTATGGTTGCATGGTGGATTTCTGCTTCAGATGGTACGTATGCTTTCCTTCAACTCAGCTTACCAGACATTTGGTGTCAGTTTGCGGGGTTCTGAGGAACTCTGTGTAGAGCTTTAAGGAAGTTTACATTTCTAATATTTATTCTTCTATTGAAAAAGTCTCAAATTGGCCTAATGCTCTGCACTCAGTAGGAGCTTACTATACATTTAATGATGACCCTGATCTCTGAAGTGGGTGGTTACTGTTTACTTTCCCTTTCTGTTCTGGGAGCAAAAAGAGTACCAATTTCAAAATCCTGGGAGGTCATACTTGTTATAAACTCCAGGACCGCTATTTGGGTAGGGGACTATTTGTTTAGAAGTGGATAACTTGTGGCTGAAATTTGAGGAAGATTCCTGTTATACTTTTGGAAATAAAACTTTGGGAATCTGGCCGGGTGCAGTGGCTCACGCCTGTAATCCCAGCACTTTGGGAGGCCGAGGTGGGCGGATCACGAGGTCAGGAGATTGAGACCATCCTGGCTAACACCGTGAAACTCCGTCTCTGCTAAAAATACAAAAAAATCAGCCAGTCGTGGTGCTGGGCCCCTGTAGTCCCAGCTATTCGGGAGGCTGAGGCAGGAGAATGGGTGTGAACCCAGGAGGCAGAGTTTGCAGTGAGCTGAGATCGTGCCACTGCACTCCAGCCTGGGTGACAGAGTGAGACTCCGTCTCAAAAAACAAAACAAAACAAAACAAAACAAAAACAAAAAAAGAAACCTTTGGAAATCCGTTGGAAGGGAAGGACATGGATGTACGTGGACATGGAAGAGTACAGGAATCAGGATCAATAATCCAGCAAAAAGACACGAGGATGGGGAAATCTAATAAGGGCTCCCTGAGGGCACATGATATGCCAAGTGGATCTGTTTTCTTCTTCCTTCCAGCAGAGCACTGTCCAGAACTTCCTCCAGTGAATAATAGCATATTTATCGCAAAGGAGGTGGAAGGACAGATTCTGGGGACTTATGTTTGTATCAAGGGCTACCACCTGGTAGGAAAGAAGACCCTTTTTTGCAATGCCTCTGAGGAGTGGGATAACACCACTACTGAGTGCCACTGTAAGTTAGATCTTTCTGTATCTTTGCCCATATTGATATCCTGTTTTACTCCTTCACATCCTACTTCCTATAGGCCATGGTAAAACTTTATAAGAAAACAAAAATTCTCAATTTCTAGGAGACCTCTTTTATTTTATTTTTTATTTTTTTTTTGAGACGGAGTCTTGCTTTGTCGCCCAGGCTGGAGTGCAGTGGCCGGATCTCAGCTCACTGCAAGCTCCGCCTCCCGGGTTTACGCCATTCTCCTGCCTCAGCCTCCCGAGTAGCTGGGACTACAGGCGCCCGCCACCTCGCCCGGCTAGTTTTTTGTATTTTTTGGTAGAGACGGGGTTTCACCGAGTTAGCCAGGATGGTCTCGATCTCCTGACCTCGTGATCCGCCCGTCTCGGCCTCCCAAAGTGCTGGGATTACAGGCTTGAGCCACCGCGCCCGGCGGAGACCTCTTTTAAAGCACTCTAGTGGAGGAGCTTCTCTTGGAAGCTCCATGATCAGATCTTGATCAGTATTAATCTAGTTGAATTAATAGAATCAATTCCCTCTATGGGAAAGAAATAATTTCTTCCAGATATTAGAACTATTTTTTTTTTTGCTGTAATTTGTTTAACTTTATATTGCTTTAAAAATGTTTATGTTATGGAAAATTTAAAATGTATACAAAAGACAGAAGAGTCAAATTCACTCATAGAGATTCATCACATAATTTCATCAATTATCCACACAAGACTAATCTTGTTTCATGTATATCCTCACTTTATTATTTTGAAGGAAGTACATCATGTCATTTTATTTCACCTATCATATAACTTTTGAACTGGGAATAGTTTGTATTCTCAGTTTACCAATGTGATAATTGAGATCCGACTGATTTGCTCAAGGTCACAAAACCCATTTCTGATATCGTCTGTGGAGATGGGGAATAATTAATCCATATTCTATTTGTTACTACTAGTTTTTAAAAGAATAGTTGCATTAGTTCTCTTGTATACCTAGAGTAGAGCACACCGATGTTATGATCCTTCATTCACACAACCAAACTCATATCCCTGTGCATTCTCTCCTGTCTTTTTCCATGCCATGGGAAAAAGCACAACAAAATAAAAAATGCTAAGTAAGTATATATTTGGCTGGATGAAAGGGAAGAAAATACTTGCCTCAAACACAGGCTCATGAATTTTGAGCCATGCTTAATATAACAGTACAATAAACGTACTATTGGTAACTTTCAGTTATGCAATTAATTACTTTCAGCTGCCAATTCATGTTGTTCTTGTGCATGACAAAGCTCTTTTTTTAAAGTACTTAGGTCGATCTCCTCTTTTTTTTCATTCTGCATTGATATGGCAGTACCAGGTACTTCACCCAATTAAAAACGTGCAGTATTTCTCAAAAGAAGACATTCATACAGCCAACAGACACATGAAAAAATGCTCATCATCACTGGCCATCAGAGAAATGCAAATCAAAACCACAATGAGATACCATCTCACACCAGTTAGAATGGCGATCATTCAAAAGTCAGGAAACAACAGGTGCTGGAGAGGATGTGGAGAAATAGGAACACTTTTACACTGTTGGTGGGATTGTAAACTAGTTCAACCATTATGGAAAACAGTATGGCGATTCCTCAAGGATCTAGAACTAGATGTACCATATGACCCAGCCATCCCATTACTAGGTATATACCCAAAGGATTATAAATTATGCTGCTATAAAGACACATGCACACGTATGTTTATTGCAGCACTATTCACAATAGCAAAGACTTGGAATCAACCCAAATGTCCATCAGTGACAGATTGGATTAAGAAAATGTGGCACATATACACCATGGAATACTATGCAGCCATAAAAAAGGATGAGTTTGTGTCCTTTGTAGGGACATGGATGCAGCTGGAAACCATCATTCTTAGCAAACTATCACAAGAACAGAAAACCAAACACCGCATGTTCTCACTCATAGGCGGGAACTGAACAATGAGATCACTTGGACTCG
Organism: Chlorocebus sabaeus; assembly: GCF_047675955.1. NCBI lineage: Eukaryota > Metazoa > Chordata > Mammalia > Primates > Cercopithecidae > Chlorocebus > Chlorocebus sabaeus. The sequence continues at coordinate 22,406,788 of NC_132928.1, read as the reverse complement.
GGAAGGGGAACATCACACACCGGGGCCTATCATGGGGAGGGGGGAGGGGGGGAGGGGGGAGGGATTGCACTGGGAGTTATACCTGATGTAAATGACGAGTTGATGGGTGCAGCACACCAACATGGCACAAGTATACATATGTAGCAAACCTGCACGTTGTGCACATGTACCCTACAACTTGAAGTGTAATAATAATAAATAAATTTAAAAAAAAAATGTGCAGTATTAGCTCTAATTTGCTGTTTTCTCACTGAAGACTGAGGAGGTCTGGCCTTTGCTGTGTTGGCCTTCAGCCTTGCCCTTTCAGATTATTGCTTATTTTCTTCTTCAGTGGGCCACTGTCCTGATCCTGTGCTGGTGAATGGCGAGTTCAGTACTTCAGGGCCTGCGAACGTAAGTGACAAAATCACATTTAAGTGCAATGACCACTACATCCTCAAGGGCAGCAATTGGAGCCAGTGTCTAGAGGACCACACCTGGGCACCTCCCTTTCCCATCTGCAAAAGTAGTAAGTACAAGAGAAGCCATCAAGAATCCCCAAAATACTGATTAGTAGTGTAAACTTAGACAGTTGCCACATCCCTGGGATGCTTTTCTCTTTTTTTGTATCAGGGACGGGCTTAAGATCTAGCAGACAGCCATGAAACGAGTGGAGCTCACAGAACCAAATCTCACTTCAAGAGAATACATTCCATTGCAGTGAACAGCATCCAAAGCATACTTTTTTCCTTCTCAAATAGGGGTCCTGTCCTACTAGGTCTAATGCAGGGTAGTTTGGAGCATTGACTATTTTATTTTTCAATTTCAAGACAGTGATTTAAGGTCTTTGTTTGAAAAGTAAACACAAAACAGGGGGAAAAGATCATAACTCATCTATTGCAAAATTATCTACAAGAGGCTAAAGACCCTCTTTCTATCACTACAATTTATATCTTTCAGAGTTAGTAAGTTAGGTATGTTTATTTCATGACTTTTTCTTATGTTTACACAGACATTTAAAACAAACACACACAAATGAAATATTTAAATTAAATAAGCATTAAGTGCCATTTTGTATGTATATATATGAATATACCTATAGAAATGGGACTTACTATACATATTTTTAAATTGCTTTTCCTCATGTAACTATGTACATGGCCATTTTCCCAGACCAGTCCATATAGCTCTATTGCCCACTATTTAATAACTGCATATGTGTATGTCATAATTTATTATATGGCTCTCATATTATTTTAACATTTTTCCTGTTAGGAACAATGCTGAAATGAGTATTTTATACACTCACATATTCTTACATCTACGTTGTTACTTCTTTCTTTTTCTTTTTTTTTTTTTTTTTGAGATGGAGTCTTGCTCTATTGCCCAGGCCACAGTGCAGTGGTGTGATCTTGGCTCACTGTAACCTCTACTGCTCACGTTCTAGTGATTTTTCTGCCTCAGCCTCCCGAGTAGCTGGGTTACAGGTGTCTGCCACCATGCCTGGCTAATTTTTGTATTTTTAGTAGAGACGGGGTTTCACCATCTTGGCCAGACTGGTCTCGAACTCCTAATCTTGTGATCCACCCGCCTCGGCCTCCCAAAGTGCTGGGATTACAGGTGTGAGCCACCATGCCCAGCTACTATGTTATTTCTACAGGATAGATTCCTAAAATGATTGCTGGATCACGGGATGCCATTATTTGCAGAATATACTTCAAATATCCAAGAAATTCTACTAAAATATTTAATACATACTTGGATACAAAATAAATATTGAAAAAAATCAATATTTTTATTTTCTATTAATAATTATTAGTCGAATTTGAAATGTAAAAATAATTCTATTCATAAAATCTATATGAAAATTTACTGGAAGATAAAAAACAAGACCTGAATGAAAGAAAAGACATGCGTGATCCTGGATGGGCAGACTTAGTAATTATAATGCAATGCCTACCAGAATTTTAAATTCAAAAATATGAAAAAAAAAAACATTAATTAAAGAATCTCCTCTGGTAAGGTAGATATCTAACATTATAAATATTTTTGAAAAAATGATGAATGATGTATATATTTGACTGGATCAAAGGGAAAGGAATACTTGCCGTATTAGATAGTAAAATGTACTACAAAGTTACTATGAGCACAATAGCATTAAAATGGCAAACTGTAGGTACTACAAATTATATGTCATTAACATAGCAAAGTATGGGTACAGATAAGTAGAACAGATTAAGTCAGGAGGAAAAGTCTATTCAATGGTAGTGGAATAATTATCTATTTGGAAGAAGACAAAGTTAGGGCTCTAGTTCACACCATATTCATAATACATTCCAAATGTATTTTAAATATATAACTATAAAAAGCAAAATTATTAAATCATTAAAAGAAAACATGAGATAATATATTTATTGCACTGGGATGGGGAAAGCTTTCCTAAGCAGTTTCATAAAACTCAGAAGTCATAAAGGAAGAAAATGGGCAGATTTAGTTAAATTTTTAAAAGAAAAACTTCTACATACTAAAAGACATCATAAAAGTCAAAAGATAACAGACTTGAATAAAGTATTTGCAACATATTTGATGGTTAAAGAGTTAATATTTTTAATAAACAAAGATTCCCTAGAGATCAGTAAGGAATAAACAACCCAATAGAAAATAAGCAAAGTTAGGTAAGGGCAGAAATTCCAAAAGAATGGCCCTAAACAGCACTTCTATTTCCTGATTATATGAACGGATATTGAACATTACAAATGATTACAGAACTGGAAATTAAAATTAGATATACATCTTTTATTGAGCAGATTAGCAAAAAATGAAAAGATGGATTTAATTTAATATCATTCATGATCTGAGGAAATAAGCATTTATGTCAGTAACAGTGTAAAGTGCTATCACTGTTGGGATGTATTTTGGCAGTAGCTACTAAAATAATAAAAGCCAGGCATGGTAGTGCACACCTGCAGTCCCAGCTAGTCTCAGCTACTTGGGAAGCTAAGGCAGGAGGATAGCTTGAGTCCGGAAATTTGAGGCCAGCCTAGGCAACATAGTGAGGCCTGTCTCTAAAAAAAAAAAAAAAAAAGAAAGAAAGAAAGAAATAATAAAGACAGACAGTTTAAGAGCACAAACTATATATGCTCTTACATGAGGGAATTTGGGGTTACTTAAAACATGCATACACATACTATTATATATACAGTTAAATTACATGCATATAGTATCATTTTATGTCATTAGCTTGACCCAAGTTTCAAGTATTTTCTTATTTCTTCCAAATATTTTCTGTTTTACTCTATTTTAATTCAGTAGTTTCTATTCTAGCTCTTAACCACAGAATCCCTGTCTTTTTATGTCACTTCATTATCTAAATCTAGGATGAGCTCCCTAGGTTTCTGAGTAAACCAGATTCTTTCTGTTTATTCTTTCTGTTTACCACATCGTTTCCTTTCATTCAAAATTGTACTCATAAAAGTTACCAGAACTCTGGTGGACTGGAATCCCCCGAACAACTCCTGGAAATTCTTCTTGCTTTCCTCTATTCAGCCTTTGAGCTCAGTCGCTGAGCTTTAAAAAAATTACAGTGTATTAACTGCATAAGTAATATTAATACACCTTTGTTGTAGAAAAATATAGAAAATAAAAGATGAGACCAATTACCTGCAAGCCTACCATCTGAGGATAAGGGCATTAAGTATTCTGGCATATAACTTTACATACTTTTTTTCTGTGCTTATGTTTGTGTAACCATGATTTACAAAAATAATATTATATATGCTCTTTCATGATCTGCTGTTTTTATTCAACGATTTGTTTAGAAGACTTTTATTTTTCAGTAAATATACACCTACATAATCATTGTTAGCCACTATTTTTGATTGACATGTTTAGTGTCCTGTGGTCTCAGAGCTGACTGGGACCTTAGAGATGACATTATTTAACCTGTTTATCTGTAATATTAGGAAGGAAGCCAAGAGGTGCAAAATGGCTTTAGTGCTACATAGCTAGTGGAAGAGTCAGTATCAAGATTCACAACTTCTAATACATCATCCTGCTTTTTTCCCACAGTTCCACAGACTCGTTCTCTTCCCTTCCAGCCATGTTCTTCCCTATGTCTTTTTCTTTTGAGACAGAGTCTTGCTCTGTTGCCCAGGCTGGAGTACAGTGGCACGATCTTGGCTCACTGCAACTTCCACCTCCCAGGTTCAAGCGATTCTCTTGCCTCAGCCTCCCAAGTAGCTGGGATTACAGGCACTCACCCATGCTGGGCTAATTTTTGTATTTTTAGTAGAGACTAGGTTTCACCATGTTGGGCAGGCTGGTCTCAAACTCCTGACCTGAGATAATCCACCCACTTCGGCCTCCCAAAGTGCTGGGATTACAGGTGTGAGCCCCTGCTCCCACCTTCTCCCCTTTTTCTGATACTCTCCTTGATATAGTTTGGATGTGTGTTCCTGCTCAAATCTCATATTGAATTGTAATCTCCAGTGTTGGAGGTGGGGCTTGGTGGAAAGTGACTGGATCATGCAGGTGGATTTCTCATGAATGGTCTAGCACCATCTCCCTAGGTACTGTCCTCGTGACAGCAAGTGAGTTCTCATGAGATCTGGTTGTTTAAAAGTGTGTAGCACCTCCTCCCTCTCTCTCTTGTTCCTGCTCCAGTTATGTGAGATGCCTTGCTCCCCTTTTGCCTTCTGCTATGATTGTAAGTTTCCCGAGGCCTCCCCAGAAGCTGAGCAGATACCAGCACCATGCTTCCTGCAGAAACATGAGCCAGTTAAACCTCTTTTCTTTATAAATTACCCAGTCTCAGGTATTTCTTTATCACAATGTGAGATGGACTAATACCAGAGTTGCTTCACAACTCTTATCCAGGGGATGTCAGCTTCCATTTGAGCTCACACACTTCATCTCCTCTCTCATGGAGTTATTTCTTCAGCCTTCACCTATGGCCCAATTTTTATTTTCTTGTGTGTTAATGATTAGCTTCTCTATAACTTAAAATTTCTTTCCCTGAGCTCCTGCTAGTCAGATAATACTCCCAAATCCCTACTAACTTAGAAGATAAGCTGGGGGAAAGCTCTTTCCCATGGACAAATATGATTTAGAAGAGAAGGAAATGAATGAAGAACATGTTTCAAGATCCCACAGGTGTTGCTCTGAGGACGTCAGGTGCTGGCATAAACAGCTGCAATTAGGGGTGCTGTTCATTGAGCATGCCTGGCCCTCACAGCTGTCACTTCTATACTCCTTTCTGTCAGGGGACTGTGACCCTCCTGGGAATCCAGCTCACGGCTATGTTAAAGGAGATAATTTCACCTTAGGATCCACCATTAGTTATTACTGTAAAGACAGGTAAGTGAACACAGCTTGTCAAGTGCCAGATCTTGCCGCTTGGCAGCATTGTTTTTGGGAATAACCCAGCCTGTGTCCACCTGGTCATCTGATTTCCTACTACTGCAGGATTCTGAGCTCATTCTGATTTTGAGAGCTGCTTTGGCCCTCTGCTAGCTCTCCTCAATCCCTAGAAGACGGACTGATCCTACTAAAGTATCCTACTTACCCTAGTGCAAGTATCTCTTCCCTCTACCAAGACAAGATAAATTATTTAAAATGTATGGGTTTGGCTGGGCGTGGTGGCTGACACCTGTAATCTCAGCACTTTGAGATGCCAAGGTGGGTGGATTGCTTGAGGTCAGGAGATCAAGATCAGCCCTGGCCAACAGGGCAAAACCCTCGTCTCTACTAAAAATACAAAAACTAGCTGGGCATGGTGGTGCGTTCCTGTAATCCCAGCTACTCAGGAGGCTGAGGCATGAGAATTGCTTGAACCCAGGAGGTGGAGGTTGCCGTGAGCCTAGATGGTGCCACTGTACTTCAACCTGGTGGAGAAGTGATACTCTGTTTTAAAACTAAATAAATAAATAAATTAAATGTATGGGTTTTTTTTTTTTCCAGTTGTTGTTGTTTTTGAGACAGTGTCTCCCTCTGTCACCCAGGCTGGAGTGCAGTGGTGTACTCATAGCTCACTGCAACCTCTGCCTCCTAGGCTCACGTGATCCTCCCACCTCAGCTTCTCTAATAGCTGGGACTACAGGCATGGACCACCATGCTTGGCTAATTTTTTAAGGATTTTGTAGAGATGGGGTTTCCCTATGTTGCCCAGGCTGGTCTTGAACTCCTGAGCTCAAGTGATCCTCCCACCTTGGTTTCCCAAAGTGCTGGAATTACAAACACGAATCACCATGCCTGGCCTAAAATGTACGTTTTTCTTAAAAAAAAAAAAAAAAAAAAAAAAAAAATTCAGAGAATATAAATGCTAAAAAACAAATATGGAAGTGCAAAAATATAAAGACTTAGTGTATAGACCCTTAAAGCCCCCTAATTAACTCAGAGTCATGTGGCCTCACTGACCTTTCAATCTCATTATATACCTTCAATGCACTTTGCAGGCAACTCTCATGTTTTTCCGATTAAAAGTTATTGCTCCTTTTTAGCCCCTTCGCTGAGATTTATTTGCAGGCTGTCTCTCACTTTCTACTCCTTTCTAGAGCTTAGATGCCAGATGCCTTTTTAGGTTTTTGGATGATAAAGTGCTTCTATCACTCTCCCCACCCAAAACCTGTGTGTGTAAACACCTCATTCAGAATCTCTCACTTCTCTATGTTTTATGGGTTGACTCTTCACTTAGGTCCTCCCCACCTCCAGGAGAATGGTTTTACTTTGAACTGCTTTGAAATAGTAAGATAAGCATGCATTGAGGCTCAAGGGCGGGGAGGTGGATTCCATCACAGCATGAAATACTGAAAAACAACTACACAAAACCAGTCTCCATTACCCAATTCAGAAAGTGGAAAAGCTAAGCCTTGTTCTAATTTCGGTTCAGGTACTACTTAGTGGGCATGCAGGAGCAGCAGTGCATTGATGGGGAGTGGAGCAGTACACTTCCAGTCTGCAAATTGATCCAGGAAGCTCCCAAACCGGAGTGTGAGAAAGCACTTGTAAGTAGGTGGCTTGTGTCTATCTTGTTCACAGCTGGATCTCCAGGACCTGGCATCACTCCTGGCATATGCTCCGTATATATCTGTTTAATGTGGGACATTTTGTTTTTGAATGGGTTGGCCTTGGCCTGGCTAGAGAAGGGGCTCACAAACTATTAGCTCACATTTTTGTAAATGGAAGTTGGAAGTTCCCATTCGCCACCATCATCACAAATACCTCATGAGACCCTGTTGGTAGAAGTTGTTGTCTCATGTTCCTTATACACCAGTGGTCCCCAACCTTTTTGACACCAGGGATGGGTATCATGGAAGACGACTTTTCCACGGATGGGGGTGGGGAGAGTGGGGATGGTTTGGGGATGATTCAGGTGCATTACATTTATTATGTACTTTATTTCTATTATTATTACATTATAATGCATAATAAAATGATTATACAACTCACCATAATGTAGAATCAGTGGGAGCCCTGAACTTGTTTCCTGCAACTAGAGGGTCTCATCTAGTTAGGAGTGGTGGGAGACAGTGACAGATTATCAGGCATTAGATTCTTATCTGGGAGTGATGGGAGACAGTGACAGATCATCAGGCATTAGATTCTCATAGAGGGGTCAACCTAGATCCCTCGCATGAGCAGTTCACAATAGGGTTCACGCTCTTAGGAGGATCTAATGCCACCACTGACCTGACAGGAGGTGGAGTTCAGGCAGCAATGTGAGCAAGGGAGAGTGGCTATAAATACAGCTGAAGTTTTGCTTGCCTGCCCACTGCTCACTTTCTGCTGTGTGACCCAGTTCCTAATAGACCATGGACTGGTACTGGTCTGTGGCCCTGGGGTTGGGCATCCCTGTTACAGGGCAAGGCACATAAGCACAATGCATGAGAATTGGAAAAGTCTCTAAAATCCTTCTAGGCTCCAATACTAAACAAACAACACTGAACAGATCCATTTACATTGAGATTCTTCTTTTAGTTCATCTTTATTATTGGGATAGTATTAATAAGTATATTTAAGCCAGAAGATATAAATGATTCATCATGTTGAAAACCCAAATCTTTACTTAAGCTAGCCTGGTTCTGAGCCCCCATTCAGAGAGCTAACTGCTGCTCACTGGCTTCAGAGTATATAGCCGGGTCTCAGTCCTTACGTTGTAACTTGTAAAATATTTTCTTTCTTCAGCTTGCCTTTCAGGAGCGTAAGGACCTCTGCGAAGCCATAGAGAACTTTATGCAACAATTAAAGGAAAGTGGCATGACAATGGAGGAGCTAAAATATTCTCTGGAGCTAAAGAAAGCTGAGTTGAAGGCAAAATTGTTGTAACACTGCAGCTGAGCAGATGTAATAGAAATAAACCTATGAATACAATTTCTTCTTGGTTCTGAAATTGGTTTCAGATGTACCTCTTATTGGGCTGAAATTGCCAACTGCAGTTGTATAATGCACCGTGTGTGTGTGTGTGTGTGTGTGTGTGTGTGTGTGTGTGTTGTTCTCAGAATATGAAAAGGCCAAATGTAGTGGTTGTCTAAGGCCAGAATTAGCAACATATTATTGGAGCATAGAGGGCTTAATTTCCAGTCTGTAAGGAGAATGGGGAAACTCTGATCTCAGCCGAGAGGGTACCCCATCTTTTAACAAGAGACCATGAATTAGGAAACCAAAACTAACTGCAACTTATGAGGCAAAAATTAACCTTCCGTTTTGGAAAAGATGCTTAGAATAGTTACATCCTTAAAAATGACCCACTGGGACAGAAGGAGAGCTAAGACCCAAACTCTCCTCCCAGTCTTGCCCACATCTGGCTTATGGAAACAGGTTTCCAAATCTTCTGCAGGAAAATCGCTTACTGCCTCTTGAATGAAACCTCGTCCTGCATGGTAGATTAGAGATGGTGCAACACAAGTGAATATATTTCTTCTCTGTTTTAGAAACAAAAATTTTAAACCATTTTTTTTACTTAAATTGTCCTTTTTTAGAGGGTAGAAGGAATAAGAATCCTAAGGCTTTCAATCAAGATGTCATACTGAGCTGGTGTGACAAGCTTCTCCCACCTCTCATTCTGACTGCTACCTAGAACACATATGATATCTGGATAAAATGCAACCAAAACATATAAGCCAGCTTGAAATAATGGAAAATCGCTAGGTAGAGTTATGAAGGGGAATAAAAGATGGACTCTTGAGTACTCCGGAGTCTACTAGTAGACACAAGACACGTACACACATAGCATTATTTTAGAGTGGTTAGAATGGACTAAACATTTTTCAGACTACAGTGGGCTTTGAGAGCTCAGATGAGAGGAGGTTCACTTTTGTCTGGGAGGAGGAGGCAAGAATATTGTCAAGGAAGAAGTCACAGTTATTTGGGCCTTCAAAAGTGAGTGAGAATTGGAGACAAAGATTAAGAAGCTCATTCCTGATGGAAAGAATATTTGAGAAATGGAGTGAGACAAAAATAAGATTTTTTTTTTTTTTTTTTTTTTTTTTTTTTTTTGAGATAGAGATTCGCTCTTGTTGCCCAGGCTAGAGTGCAATGGTGCCATCTCAGCTCACCACAACCTTCACCTCCTGGGTTCAAGCAATTATCCTGCCTTAGCCTCCTGAGTAGCTGGGATTACAGGCACGCACCACCACGCCTGGCTAATTTTGTATTTTTAGTAGAGACAGGGTTTCTCTACGTTGGTCAGTCTGGTCTCAAACTCCTGACCTCAGGTGATCTGCCACCCTCAGCCTCCCAAAGTGCAGGGATTACAAGCATAAACCACCACGCCTGGCCAATAATAAGACTTTTAACCAAGTAAATTCATTCCTAGGCTTAATCTAACTGGAGCAAAATGATTTGAAATTGAAGCTACTTCTTATTTATATATATTGTCTATCTAGGAGGACCTTACAAGCATTTGAAATGTCTACTCTTAGGAAAATTTTGAATAAATTTGGTACTTCAAATGTAATGCAGACTTATACGGTGATAAATATGAGGAAGTAGAAAATCTTAAAAATATAATCTTAAGTAAAAATAGAATATTTAATAAGGGCTTATGATTGCATTTATGTAAAACCTTTATTCTTTTGGGAAAGGACTAGACAATAATATGCACAGATAAAAACAATTGTCTTAGAATGTAAAATTATATGTGTTTATTCTCTTAAAGCTTTTTAACGTTGTAAAATGAATTTCTAATAATAATTTTAGAAGGCACTGCACAGAGGCAGAAAAAATGGGATATGCTTAGGAACTTGCACATAGCCTGGACTGGCGTAGATGAAGCATGGAAATTGGTGAGAGAAGGTGGCTGGAAAGATAAGTCAAAGTCAGTTTATGGAGGGTTTTGAATGACATGCTGGAGAATATACACTTACTTTTGGTAGGCAGAGAATATACACTTGCTTTTGGTAGGCAGAGAATATACACTTGTTTTTTGGCAGTCAGACCATGGAGACATGGAAGCCTTTCAAACAAAGAAGTAATAAGGACAGAACATAAAGAAAGATTTCTCTCACGATGTTGTATTATTGGTTGATGAGGGAAAAGAACTAAGAGAAACCAATGAAAGGAGTCCTACAATAGTCCATACCAGAGGCACTATCAACCCGAACTGGTTTGATGGCAGCAGAAATGTAAAAGAAGCAGCAGACACGAGAGGTATTGCAAAACTCGTATCAAAACAACTTGCCAACTAATCAAACATTGAAGGGTGAGGGAGAGGAGGAGTTCAAAAGTGAATCTGAAATTTTATTCCTGAGAACCAGAGGTCAGAAAAAGTTGGGGTCAGAAAGTGAAGCTTGTTTGCAGGAAATGAGAAATTCCTCTTCGGATGTGCTGAGGGTAAAGTGCTTGTAAGATGTCCAGTGGGCAATAAATAGACCCAAGAAAGTAAGTCTTGAGTTTGGGAGAGTAATCAGAAATAATGTAGTGCTGGCTAGTCTTCTTACTGGTAATAGTGAAAGCTGTGACAGAAAGCAAGATCATTAAAATTGCGAAGATAATTTTTTTTTTTAAAGAAGAGCCTGAGATATATCTATCTTTAGGAATGAGAAGGAGGAAGAGGAGGTAACAATAACTAAGAAAGAGAAATCAGTTAAGTTAAAGGAATCAGGAAAATTTAGTGTCATGGAAGCCAAAGGAGAAGAGTTTCAGAAAGGAAATGATCAGCAGTGACAAAGGCTGCAGACAGATCATAAGAAATGAATTAAAGGTATTTTGGACTTGGACCTAAGGGCATGCCTCAGAGAGACATGTCAGTAGAAGAGTGGGTAGAAGCCAGATGGGAAAGCAACAGGTGGAGTGATGAATAAGGAAGAACAGGCAGGTAGAATAAACTATAACTTTGAGAAGTTCAGCATCACACTAAAGAAGAAAAGTGGAATTTACAGTATTGGCAAAATTGAAGGGACATTTCAGGATGAGAGATGCATTGAAAATGAGGCAGGAAGAGAAGAAACAACTCTCCTCTGAATGAGGAGTGAATAGGAGGGAAAATTTGACACTGATAAAGCTAAGGTAGAATGATTTTTAGTAAAGTAGGAGGTAAGAGCATCTGCTGAGAGGGAATGTGACAATTTGGTGATCTGGAGAGAAAAATCTGCAAGAGTCACTGTGGAAAGTAAACGAAAGGACTTCAATACATTGGGAAACGGTACTTTAAAGAAATAGCAGCTTTAAAGGTGGTATTTCTTCCAATTTAGTGCTCAAGACTGTGCAATCTGGAATCCTCCTCTATGTTCATTCTTGCCAAATCAGTGTCTCACCTTGGTGACCTAGTGTGTGGTTTCTTTACATCTAATATCCTTACCACTTTTATCTAATAATTTCTACCTTTTACTCAAATGTCACATCTTCTGTAAAAACTTCCTGGATTAACTCAGCCTGTTGTAGTTTAGCTCCTTTTCGGAAACTCTTCTTGGTCTTTTATATTTATTACAGAAAAAGTGAAGTTCTCAGAAAGAATAGCCTTTTAATAGCAGTCTTCTGAGCACACAAATCTTAACCTTGAGGATTAGTAGCTTAATTGGACAATGTCAGTGCTTGTGGTCTTTTTAGATCTATGTGAGAAGAAACACGGCTGGTCCTTCATTGTGTTCTTCTGAGCACACTGGATAGATCAATTTCTGGAGACCCTCTGGTGCCTGACATGTAGTAGTAGTTAACATTTGCTGAACTCTGAATATGTTCTAGATAACTCAGCACATAGTGGAAACACAATACGTGTTTGATAAATTCCCCACCTTTTGTAATTCCTTGGGGTGGGATAGAGACAAGCTCTGGGCAAGAATATCAGTTTTCAAACTCCAGGAAAACCTACTGGACCTAGTGTCATGGAAAGTGGATCATTTTTGCGGAGCCTGTCTGAACCTCGCAGTATCTAAGGTTTCCAGGCTAGCTGGACTGTGACTTGCATAACCCTTGGGTGTTTATGAAAAGAAAAAAGAATTCTGGCTTCAATTACCTTTCCACTTAGGGGAAATGGTTGGCAGAGGAGAAAATAAATGATTGCAACATGTTATGAAGAATGAGGACTAGCAAAGAGGAAGGAGCTTAGGTAAACAGTGCTGCTTTATTTCTGCTGTTAATCATTCATTGGGCCTATCAAAAGTTTCTGCCCATCTATTTCCATCCAGCCATCCCTGACCAGCCAACTGTATGGTTGACATTCAGGGACTTTTTGGTGGAGCAATTACCAATCAACTTCGGGGTATTATGATAAACTCTGATCTGGGCAGGAACCAGGACTACATAGATCAAATCAGTTTTCTTCTTTGAGAAACTATCCAAGATATCATCACAGAGTCTTCTGCTCTTCCTCAACTACCAAAGGTCAGTGGATTACTAAACCCTTGGGGTAGCTTGGAGGAAAGGCTGGTGGTTTGCCCCTTTAAGGAGTGCAGGATTAGAAGGATAAAACAGAGACAAAAGCTTGGAGGTGTTTTCAGCAGAAATCTTTTCAGGATCACTATATTAGGGGGATGTATGACTTGAAAAGTACTTTAACCCCATCTGAGCCTCAAGTTTTAAAAATTATAAATGGAGGAATAATATTGCATTCTAATAAAATAAGCTAAAGAAGAAGAGGTGTAAGATGTTGCTCTTGTTACTGTATCTAAAAAAACTGGTGTATTGGTTGGTTGGTTGATCTTTCACCATCTTCCCACATCAGACAGTTGAGGCAAGGGGTCAACCAGAGTTTTCAAAGGGTTCACAGGAAGCCTGCTTCTCGTAGTCTACATTCTGAAAACTGGGGCCATTTCTTTTTTTTTTTGAGATTTGATTAACCACTCCAAATCTCCTCCACCATTGACAGCAAAGATGTTTAGATTTGGTAATAAGGAGGACACTGGCCAGCCTCCAGTTGGTCTCTGAAGCTAGCAGGCTTAGTCGTCCTCACCTTCTTTACTTTTTTAATTTGACAATGCTGATAACCCTTCCTTCTTGAAATTCTCCTCTTCCTTGGTTGACCAGGATACAGTACCATTCTGGTCCTCATTTTAATTCTTCAACCACTTGTCTCTTTGTTGATTCCTATTCTATCTCTAAATATGGTAACACCAAGAGAATAAAAAGTAGACTACAGAAGAGGCAGAAGTATCAAAGAAGGTTGGCATTAAGCTTAGAGATATGTTTGAATGTAGTGTGAGCACAGAATAAAGGAGCTGATAGAAAAATAAAGAGATTTGGCCGGGCGCGGTGGCTCACGCCTGTAATCCCAGCACTTCGGGAGGCTGGTGGATTGCCTGAGGTTGGGAGTTCGAGACCAGCCTGACCAACATGGAGAAACCCTGTCTCTACCAAAAATACAAAATTAGCCAGGCATGGTGGCATATGTCTGTAATCCCAGTTACTTGGGAGGCTGAGGCAGGAGGATCGTTTGAACCCGGGAGGTGGAGGTTGGGGTGAGCCAAAATCATGCCATTGCACTCCAGCTTGGGCAACAAGAGTGAAACTCCATCTCAAAAACAAAACAAAACAAAAAACGAAAAACAACCCCCTCCCCCCACCCCCCCAAAAAAAAAACAAAACAAAAAAAGAGATTCTAAGAAGGGTGGGAAAGTGTGGAAGCAAGTTTTTTCTGGAGTTTGTAAATGATATAATTGAGAGCCTAGGTGTAAGGAGGAAGACACTCAGCCCGAGACTGGAGAAAAATATTATCCTTTCACAAGGTATCTGCATTTTAAAAGGGGGAAGTTAGTCAAAATAAATATCTTAACTTAAAAAGTAACTTCTCATGGAGGGAGAAATTTGAGGACTAAAGGCTGTTTCAGTGTCTCTCAAATTGTACTGCATTGCTAAGTGCTAATAGTTTTTTTCACAAGGGACCTGGCATACTGACTGAAGTTCTTGAGTTGGTTCCATTTCGGCAGGAATTTAAAAGATGATGTCCTTGAAATATGAAAGCGTTTGCTAGAGTAGCCTCAGCTTTTCAGTGAGCAGTTACAGAATTGCAGAATTTGTTCATCTAGGTTTAATGTCATCATTTCAGAGATGGAGGAAACTGATATTCGAAGCTGATATAGCTTCTTCAAGATCACAGACTTAGTATGTGGTATTGCTGGAACTCCAACTTGGGTCTTCTCAGCTCGCAAGTTCTAGCCTCCATTCCCATACTCTGTGACCAGCTGGTTTCTGCTGAGGGACCATCAGGAGTAGTTATGGTGAACTGCAAACGCTGTAGTTGGAGAAGAGTTAGGATGCAACCTGATAGTTTGTTAGGGAAGTCTAGTCACTGTATTGTATCTCTCTTCAAAACTGACAAAGCATTTCACACACATTATTTCATTTGGTCCTCAGTGAGACAGTCATTCTCATTCTAAAGATACATTAAATTGAATTTCATTCCTGTTTGATTTATTGTTATGTATTCTGTCTTATTCCTTCCTCCGTATAAATTTTAAGCTAGTTAAATTCTGGTGCTCAAATTAGGTCTTTCTAAAGGCAGTGAAAGAAATCTCTGCAAAATAAGGACGAACTCTTTTCTCTTCCTCTGCAGCTGCAAAAAAGCCAATGATAATCTGTGTGACAAAACTGACTTTGCAAATGTTTGTTCTAACAAAGGAGTCACGGGATTATATAGATCAATTACAATACCACGTTAGAGATGGAAAGTTGAATAAGCACCTTCCTTGTCTTCAATGAATTCACACTGTATTTTGGGAGGCAAAAGCAAATAGACAGTTATGATACAAAGCAATGTTTCAATTAAGGTATTAGCGAAGTACTGGAAGAACAGAAAACATTGGCATCTCATGATGAAGTCAGGCAATGCTTCACCAAGGAAGTGACATTTGATCTGAATAGTGAATAAAAGAATAGTGAATAAAGGAGAAGTTGGAGGTAAGAGCATTAATGCACGTGAGCCATTAACTGCAAATGCTTGCAGATGTTTTTCAGAAAAATCCTGGCTGTGTGTGGTGGCTCATGCCTATAATTCCAGCACTTTGGGAGGCCGAAGTGGGAGGTTCACTTGAGGCCAGGAGTTCAAGATCAGCTTGGGCAACATAGTGAGACCCCTGTCCTTAGAAAAAATTTAAAAATTAGCTGGGTGTGGTGACACGCTCCTGTGGTCCCAGCTACTGGGGAGACTGAGGTGGGAGCATCATTCGAGCCCAGGAGGTTGAGGCTGCAGTGAGCTGTGATTGCACCACTTCACTCCAGGCTGGGTGATACAGAGCGAGACCCTGTCTCAAAAAAAAAAAAAAAAAAAAAAAAAATACAGAATGTCTTTGGGGAAGGGTAAGTGTCTCCTTGAGACTGAAGCATGGTGTTCTAAGTGAGAAATGATATGGGAACCTATGCAAACTGGGAACCATGAAAGTTTTTAAGCAGAGTGACAATATGTAAATTGCTTTTTAGGGACATAATGGCATCAACATGGAAGCTGGCTTATAAATGTTTGAAGGCTTTTGCAGTGGTCTAGAGTGAGGGGAAGGGAATTATAGGAACTAAACCTGGACTATGGAAGTGGAGTGTAGGAGAGAGTGGCAGATTCTGGTGCTGCTGCTATGACCAACTTGACAGGGCTTGACAACTCTGAATAGTACAAGGAGGTGAGACAGAGGAGGCAATAATGAGTTGGATTTCTAGTCTGGGAGGCTGGGTGGAGATTGTCACCTTCACTGAGACAGAAAGCACAGATATTAAGTAGTGTTGGAGGAACATCGTGAATTTAGTTTGAAATACGTTAAATTCAAGGTGCCTGGAAGATACAAATGAAGTGATTGGAAATACTGATTTGAACCTTGGGAATTTTAACTTCATTTTTTTTTTTTTGTTTGTTTGCTTAAATGAGAAATCTAACAGAGTCAAAAGTTTTAGTTTACTTTCAAGGTTGCAGGTAAAGAGGAAAGTGTAATAATTATTTCTGGATTTGGCAAGGAAAACTCACAAGCACTTATAACTTCCAGTAAACAGAAATGTTCATATAAATATTATTCCAGAAAAAAAAATTCACTAAGATAACCAGTCAGAATTACACTTTTCTAAGGTTAAAAGTTACCATCATGTGGCATAGCAACCATCTCTAAAATCCAGGAATGACTCCTTTGTTAGAAAAAACATTTGCAAGGTCAGTTTTGTCATGTGGATTATCATCCGCTTTTTCGCAACTGCAGAGGAAAAGAGTTCCCCTCATTTTATAGAGATTTATTTCATTGCCTTTAGAAAGACCTAATTTGAGCACCAGAATTGAACTAGTTAGCAACCAGAGTAAAGAATACAAGCCTGAATAGCTTAAAACTTACACTGAGGAAGGAATAAGACAGAATAAAATAATTATTAACAATTGAATTTATGGAGCATGGAAGTTTTTGCATGAACCAGAGACAATTAGGCCCAGAGGTCTGTGGGTGATTAATTAATTAATTAATTAATTAATTTATTTATTTTTGAGATGGAGTCTCTCTGTCACCCAGGCTGGAGTGCAGTGGTGTGATTTCAGCTCACTGTAACCTCCGCCTCCTGGGTTCAAGCGATTAACCTGCCTCAGCCTCCTGAGTAGCTGGGATTACAGGTGTGCACCACCACACCCGGCTAATTTTTGTATTTTTAGTAGGGACGGAGTTTTACCATGTTGGTCAGGCTGGTCTCGAAGTCCTGACCTCGTGATCTGCCCACCTCAGCCTCCCAAAGTGCTGGGATTACAGGCGTGAGCCACCGTGCCTGGCCTGTGGGTGATTCATGTATGGTGATTAAAGTCATGGACGTGGATGACTTCCTTCCAGGAAGACAGCTGAGGGCAAGGGAGGACAAAGCCCCAGGACAGCCCCAGGGGTGCCAGCATCCCTCTGCTCTGCATGACACATTGGATCTCATTGTACCAAAGGCCACAGTGGAGACCAGACCCAGGGCTTCTAGCCAGAAGTTCAGTGGATGTTTCTCTGCACTGGGGGTATAATTAAAGTCCCTGGTGATGCAACCATTTACTGCAATTTTAAATCATTATGATGACAGTATTTTAACGTCTAGGAGTTTGGCTTATGACAGAGTGACATTCCAATGTCAATTCTATGAAACTCTTCCCTATGATTTCTTTTGAATGTTTACTATGTGCCGTCCACACACCATGCCAAGCCCCTCTCAGAAATTCCAAGATGCAGTGACAGTTATCCTTTTTATTTTGTAATAAAGGAAACTGAGGCTTAGAGGAGCTGAGTGTTTTACCCATGGGACTCGGTTCCCATGTGATAGAACCAGGAGGCCAACTCATATGTTCTGGGTGTGACTCCAGAGCCCATGCCCAAGGTCTTGGCCACACTGTCCTCCTCTGTCCCCAGCTCTGTCGCCGTGGCCTAGGTGTGAGGCTGAAGCAAAGGGAGTGAAACAACTTCCTCATCACAGTGTAGGGTCTGCATTTTTCTGTGTCTCCTGTCATAACCTGTGGAAGGAGGAGAACCGGTTTTTGCTTACTCCTTCCCTCCTTCACTGTCCTCCCTTGACTAGCTGATGATATGATGACTTCGGTTTAAGAATGGAAGAGCCTAGAGTAAAATTGCTTGGGCCAGTTCTCATTGTTCACATTAAAATACAGGTGTTTGCCTTGCTTTAAAATCAGGTAAAATCAGTCCTTAACAAAGCATACACCGTAAGGGGAGACGCGGATGTGGCACAGTACTACTTTTCTTTGGAACATATTTTATCACTAGAGCCTTTGGATTTAAATTCAATGCACATTGTTTGATCTCTTTAACTTCATGAGGCACAGGCTAGGTGCTATTGTAGGGCAGAAATAAATGGGAGCATACCCTGTAATTTCAAGGATCTTGTGGTTTAGTGGTGAAGGCAGACTTCAGGTGTGAGTTACAGACCAAGTCCGAATCAGGGTTATAAATACAAAATTGTACTTGGTATGTGGAGGCTTGCTTGGATAGGAGGGAATGCTGGAGAAGGGACTGGCAGAATGAGTGGGAATTAAAGAGGAAAAAGAGAGAGGGTAGATGATGTGGACAGGAATGGGAGGTAGGAAAGTGCTGGGAATGGTAAGGAATTCTGGTTGTCCAGGACAGCTGGAGCCTAGGGGGTCAGGCCACAATACTGAAAAGTTAGTCATCAAAGCCAATTGAGTGAATGCCAGTTCCTGAAGGCTCAGTTCATAGAAATAAATTTGTTGAATTTATCAAAGTATCAATTTACCTAACATTGTTTTAAGAAATATTCATTTTGGAGGCCAGGCACAGTGGCTTATGCCTGTAATCCCAGCACTTTGGGAGGCTGAGGCAGGAGAATTGCTTGAAGCCAGGAGTTTGAGACAAGCCTGGGCAACATAGTAAGATCACATCTCCATTATAATTTTAGAAATGAAAAAGAAAAAATATTCATTTTGAATATTCAATAAGTATAAATATATTCTTTTTGACTGTAGCTGATGAATATATATTTTAGCAGCATTTAAGATATTTTTGTTCAACTTCTTGAAGCTAATGATTTAATCTTATGGTTGTATTTTTATATAGTCATAAATATTTTTCTGAACATATTCAACACATGTATTTTTCCTGTGAATGTAATAACAACTGCAACAATTCCTATGGGAAATTTCCACTTTATACTCTTATCCTTTTGATTTTTCATAGTCAGATTCTATTTTGCCAACCCACTGATATTTTTAATCTCTTTCTTCAATTTCACTGAAATTCAACAAATACAACAAATCTACTCATTGTCAAAAATTGAAGAAACTTTCCCATAGTTTTCATAGTTCATAACACATCTTATTGGGTGGGAGAAATTTGTCACATTTTACACATTTCACAGATGATGAGTGAGGTGGTTTTCATGATATGCAGCCTGCCTGGCTCTCAGCTGTCTCCAGCTTCACAAGATTGTGAGGGCAGAGAGGAGCGTAGAGTTAGGAAGGAGGAAAATGGGAAAAGAGAAGGGGAAACTGGGTAGAAAGGGGAAGCATGAAGGCCCAGAATGTTGGTCTTGGCTCCTCCCAACCTCTTTAGACCACCTGGATTCATTCAGTACAAAGTCTGTGAACACATTTCCAGTAAGTGATGACAGCTGGTAAATTGCTCGTTAGGTGAATTTATGTACTGGCAGAGTTGCCCTGGTGGGGATGTATAGAGCTCATGGGACAGGACGTGTGTGAATGGGGTCCCACAGCTGGCAACGGGTAGAGGGATGGCTTCATTAGAACTGAGTTTTAGAAAGATAAGAGGCTTATGTAAGTCTTTACTCAAGGAAGAAATTAGACCCCACAAAGTATGAAGGGCACTATCAACTTCCCTTCTCCCACACGGTTTCTCTCCAAGATGTTTCATTCCTACATTATATAAGACTGTCCCATATTAGCCCCTTTATGTTGAGGGACTGAACATTACCTTAGATGTACATTACATAACATGACAGTCCTACATTACGTGGGACTGAAACATCTTGGGGAGAAATACTGAAGGGACTCCCTTTACCTAAATGTATATGGGCTTTGTATGAATTATGGATGCATAAGAGTGGCCAGCCATCTGGATCTAACAGAGCTGTCAAAGTAAAAGATGAAATTCACTATTTGATAGGAGTGAATTTGGTTAACTTCATATATTCCTTTGAAGATAAGCACTATTTCTTTTTTTAATTTCTTTTTATTTTTATAGATTTATGGTATAGAGATTTCTCAAGAAACTAAAAATAGAACTCCCCTTTGATCCAGCATTCCCACTATTGAGTATCTACTCAAAGGATAGGGACTTTTTCTAATGCAAACTTGGATATATTGTGTTCTCCAAAGGGAAAGGGAAGTGGTGGTGAAGAATAAACAAAAAAGTCCTTACTAATTTTGCTTTAAATACGTCTTTATATAGTCTGATTTAAAAATAAAAGTGCATTTACCACATATATTTTTCATATATATATATATGTGTGTGTGTGTGTGTGTGTGTGTATGATCATTTTTCAAAACTGCGAATTGCTTGATGGTTTATTGCCTTTGTCAATAGTTCTCACAAGGAACTCCCAATACTTCTATATGGCGACTCAACTCTTTCTATCCCATCATTTTCCTACCTGTTTGTTTTGTTTTGTTTTGTTTTATGTTTGTACCTTTCCTCTAACTCCTCTGCCACTTCTTTGTTCAGATCATCTGGCCAATTGCAAGTCTTCTCACTCAACCTCCCTGTTTCTTTCCTCTAATCCCTTCAATCTATCTTGTGCACATCTGCCATAATGATCTTAAAGCATAATAATTGTGTCATTCCTCAGCTTAAAAACAAACACTTACATAAAAAACAAGCACTTTTATTCCCCAAGGAGTAACGTCTATGAATTTCCTAAACTTGACCTTTACATCCCATTCAGACACATCTGTAAACTGTCCCTTCCCCATCTCAGGCTCTTAGCCAAATTGGAGTATTATCTATTGTTCCCTCAACATGCCCTGCATCCATTCTCCAATGTCTTCAGTATACCTAGTGCAGACGCAGTCTCCTCTGCAAAGCCCGCTCCCTCCCTCCACTTGGAATCAATCTCTCTTCTGAACACAGAACTTCTGCAGAGGCCAATCCTTACTGTCCTGTGCTGCAACGTTTGTGCTCAGGGGTTTGTGTTGTTTTGTTTCCACTCCAGGCTGTCATTTCCTTGAAGACATGGATCCTATAACATTTATTCTAGTGCTTTATGACAAGTGAGAATTCAATGACTATTTATTAAATTGAATTCTTTCAGCAGAAAAAATCAGCGAAGCAGAAGGCCACGCCCCCCTCAAGAACTCCATCTGGGGCTCTTCATAGAAAAGGGAAAATGGCAGCCTGGCCCTTCTCCAGGCTGTGGAAAGTCTCTGATCCAATTCTCTTCCAAATGACCTTGGTCGCTGCTCTGTTGCCTGCTATTCTTGGTGAGTCGTGGGAAACAAGCCCAGATCGGCAACAAACAATCAAGATCATCTGTGCATTCACTTTTAAAGCTAAAAAAAATGATGACTGAGCTTCTAGTAGAGACCCAGCTTCATCAACAAGTGGTTTATTTGACAGGCTAGAACTTAGAGAAATTTGCTTTACACATAAAGGAAATAGTGTTCTAGACATTTTCCCCTAAATTTTTATTTCTCCAGGAAAGAATTTCTCTCCCAACCATAACCTGAACAGATCTATATTATCTATCACTATGACTAAACAATTTTCACTGCCTGTGGGTTTATTCAGGGGGTGCTTAAAAAGTAAATCAGCCTGGTATTTAATTCTTGCAAAGAAAGCAAAGTTTAGATTTTTATGCTTCAAGGGCTCCTTGCTTCTTCCTCCATATCATTCAAAATCAAACAGGTGTAAAAAAACATAAATTAAAAATGTTATTTTTACCCATTTCCCAGCCACCCTGTTTCTCTTCCCTGAGGCAACCAATATTATGTAAAGTTATTTTTAATACAATAATATGTTTCTGTTGAGGCAACTTGCAGGGACTTCTGACTTTGCACAGATGCATTTGAGTCAGCAGATATGGGGAATCTAATAGGTTGGTGAAGTTCATGTCTTTCTTCTTTTTCAGATAAATTATCCCAGGTGTAGTAGAGAAGGGATAAAAATTCTGCCATTTATCATTATTGTTTATTGTTATCATTGTCATTATCTTTTGTGAACAAATATATATTACTGATCACTCACTAGGTGTATTGAACAGAGAGTATAATGGAGTTACGATTTTTCTTGACTAGAGGTGAAAAGAATGATCCCTGCTCTAAACTTCATGCCACAGAAACAATAAGACACTGTGTCCCAAGGTATAATTTTTGGTGCTCCTTGTCATTTTGGTGTCCAGGCAATTGTGATCCTCCACCCACTTTATCGTTTGCTGCCCCAGTGAATATTACTACGTTGACTGAGACACACTTCGAAACTGGAACTACTCTGAAATACACATGCCGCCCTGGCTATGCCAGATCCCATTCCGATCAGATGCTTACCTGTAATTCTGATGGCCAATGGACGTATACTACCTTCTGTGTCCGTGAGTATCAACATTTATTTTTTTCATTTGTGCTTTTCTTATCTTTTGGAAACTAAATTTTCTGAATCTTTAGTCACCAAGAAGACAGTTTGTCAATTACTGATTTCAATGTACATACTTGTGGCATTTTTTGAAAAATAAAGCAAAACAGAAAAATTGGGGGTAGTTAGTTGCATTGAAAAATAACTATTCTTTTTTTTTTTTTTTTTTTTTTTTTTTGAGATGGAGTCTAGCTCTGTCTCCCAGGCTGGAGTGCAGTGGTGGAATCTTGGCTCCCTGCAACCTCTGCCTCCTGGTTTCAAGTGACTCTCCTGCCTCAGCCTCCTGAGTAGCTGGGATTACAGGCATGCGCCACCACACCTGGTTAATTTTTGTGTTTTTAGTAGATACAGGGTTTCACCATATTGGCTAGGCTGGTCTCAAAGTCCTGACCTCAAGTCCTCTGCCTACCTCGGCCTCCCAAAGTGCTGGGATTACAGGTGTGAGCCACTGGGCCTGGTCGGAAGTCTATTCTTTATAAAGTAATCCACCAAACACTTCTTTTGAGAAATGAACCACAAATTTCATTATGATACATTGAAAATCAAATTCACTCTTTAAAAAATTATAAAAAGGTAGGTGGCTAGAAAGTGGCAATGCAGTTTGCAAAAGAACCTCACTCAAAATATTTGCTGTGTTTTGAAGAAAAGTTATGATTCACTGTCAGTTGGGAATGCCTTCTGTAGTGTTTTCCAATAGTAGGGGTATACAATCGATGCTTTCTCTTTTTTGTTCCTTTTGTGACATGCATTTTGGAGTGGCCTAGGTTCCAAGTACATGCCATAGACATAGAATGAAGCAAAGCTCTCCCGTCCCTGGTCAGCTTATTAAGTCCTGGACCACGTGTTCTACTGCTGCAATGATTTAACTGGGCATTTTTCTCTATTGGTAAAATGTACCAGAAAAAAACAAGATCAAATTTTGTATTAATTTTGAGGTGAGTTAGGGTTAGAAATAAGTTTGAATTTAAATCTCTCCGTGTTTCTGGAAGCAGAAGTGAACCTTGGCTAATTTCTTTTCTTTTCTTATGCCATATCTGTGAGTACTTGGAAGTACTAATCATCATTTAAATTTTTCTCCCAGACAAACGATGCAGAAACCCAGGAGATTTACCTAATGGGCATGTGGAGATTAAGACAGATTTACTTTTTGGATCAGAAATAGAATTTAGCTGTTCAGAAGGGTGAGTGTGAGGTAATCTATGAACAATTCTTTTACCTTTATTTAAAAAGTAGTTGAAGTGTTCATATATTTCAAAATTTAAAATGATGTAAAAAGATAGACATTGAGAATTCTCACTTCCATCCTATCTCCATACGCCCCTTTCCTTCCTGTCCCCAAGCAAAGATCTATTTTTATTGGTTCCTATGTATCTTTCTAGTGTTTCCTTATACAAATACAAACTAAGGAGTTAGCATATATTCTTATTTTCCCCTCTTTCCTCTAATGAACCTAGTTTTGAATCTTGCTTTATTGTTTACTTATCAATGTATACTGGAGATATTTCCATGGTTTTGCGTAGAGAGTTTCCTCATTAATTTCCTTTTACAATTGCATAGAATGTTGTTGTGTAGTTGTGTCATGGCTTCACCATCCCTTTGATGGATCTATGGATGTTTCCAATCTTTTGCTATTCTGAACAATGCTCTGACGTATTCTCTTGTATGTATGTCATATGTAGTTACATCTGAAGGATAGCTTCCTAGAGGAGGCTTCCCTGGCTCAGAGAGTATGTATATTTGAAAATTTAAAAGGTATCGTCCGACTGCTTTCCCTAAGGGTTTCATGGTTTTGCAGATTATGCAAATGTCTGTCTCTCCATAAACTCTCCAACTGGGTTGTCAAACTTTTGAAAACTTGTCAAATTTTTGAATTTTTCCCAATGTAAGAGGTGAAAATAAAATCTCACTATAGTTTCAATGTACATTTCTCTTTTTGTCAGGGAGGTTGAGTATATTTTTATACGTCCAAGGGATGTTTGTATTTATTTGTGCACTAGTTAGCATGTCTGATGCCTGGTTGTTTTGTTTGTTTGTTTGTTTGTTTGCTTTTTTGCTTAACTTGTTGAACATTTTATTCTTAAGTTTTAGGATATATACATTTATACATACACATGAGTCTGTGCATAGCAGGATTTAGGCCTTAATTCTAATATACACTGTAACTTTTCCCACTCTGTGTGTGTGTGTGTGTGTGTGTGTGTGTGTGTGTGTGTGTGTATGTATAATGTTTTTGACTTGGCTATTGGTATTTTTTCCCCTTAAGGAGAAATTATTTGTATCTATGTTGTTAAATTAATCAATTTCCCTTTTAGAAACGGCTTTTGGATTTTATGTCTTAAGGCCTTCCCCCAATATAAGGTTTAAAAATAATTGCCTATATTTTCTCTACTTTTATATTTTCATATTTTTTAATGTTCAAAGCTTTAATTTATTTGGAGTTAATGTACAGTATGTAGTATGAGGTACAGATTTTAGACCATATTTTTTCATATTGCTTTCCTATTGTCCCAACACCACTTATTTAAAAGTTCGCCTTTACTGATTTGGGATGCTCTTTGATACTATATAAAATTCATATACTTATCTAGGTCTATTTCTGGACTTTCTATTCAATGCCATTATTTTTTCTGTACATTTATGTACAAGTTTCACAGTCATTTAATAGTTGAGGCTTTATAATATGTTTTAATAGCCAATATGGGTAGTGCTATCTTATTACTCTTCTTTTTTGAAGTTTTCCCAATAGTACGTATTTTTCTATAAGAACTTTAAAGTTAGACATATTTTAAAATCAGTGCTAGATTAGTTTTAAAATTAATTTTAGGTGAAGCACAGTGGCTCACACCTGTAATCCAAGCACTTTGGAAGACCAAGGTGGGAAGATCTCTTGAGTCCAGGAGTTCGAGACCAGTCTGGGCAACCTACAGAGACCTTGTCTCTACAAGAAATTAAAAAAATTAGCTGAGTGTGGTGGCACGCACTTCTAGTCCCAGCTGTGCAAGAGGCTGAGGTGGGAGGATCACTTGAGCCTGGGAGATCAAGGCTGCAGAGAGCCATGATAGCGCCACCGCACTACAGCCTGGGTGACAGGGCAAGACCTCATCTCGAAAAATAAATTAATAAAATTAACTTTAGGAGAATAGATCTTTTATAATGTTGACTCTCTCTAGATAAGAATATGTTACCGTAGAGAAGGCAAAACGTTTCCTCTACCCTCTTAGGGTCTCCACCAGGTCTGAGAATTAAGTTGACATGAAACAGATTAACAGGAGAAAAGCACACAGGTTTTAGTTTAATAAGTACATGGGAATCTTCACAGGAAAATGAAGACCCAAAAAGTGGTCTTTGTACAAAGTTTCTTTATACAGATATCTCTTGGCCTTGACTCCCTGCCTCTGGTGATAAGAGTGTTCTTTTCCTTCAGGTATAGGGAAGGTATCTTTCCTGTGAGAGTTTCATCTCCTGCCTTCAGCAAGAAAAGGGGAGATCAGAGTGCCTTCCTGCATCTTGCTGTGTTTCAATTGCTTTCAACTCAAAAAACAATCTTTATGCCAAAGTGGTCTGTTTTGGCGTATTCCTTTGTTATTCTTCCCTCTGTTCATCGTCTTTTTTTTTTCTTGTTTCTTCATGTGTGTTTCAGCTTTCCTCACAGAGATTTTGCATTTCTTGAAGAGTTTAAACCTCTAGCAAAAACCAAGCAAAAATGTTTTTGATATTTTAAATGGATTATTTATCCATTTTATATTGTAACTAGTCTATCTATCTATCTATCTATCTATCTATCTATCTATCTATCTATTTTTCTATCTGTCTATCTATCTATCATCTATCTACTATTGATTTCTGCATGTTAGTTTGATAACTCAGCTAACTTTCTAAATTTTTGTATTATGAATTAGTTCATTCTCATGCTGCTGTGAAGAAATACCCAAGACTGGGTAATTTATAAAGAAAAGAGGTTTAATTTACTCCCAGTTCCACATGGCTGGGAGGGCCTCAGGAAACCTATAATCACGACAGAAGGCAAAGGGGAAGAAAGGCACCTTCTTCACATGGTGGCAGGGAGGAGAAGTGTTGAGTAAAGGGGGAAAAGCTCCTCATAAAACCAGCAGACCTCATGAGAACTCACTCACTATCAGGAAAATAGCACTGGGGTAACTGCCCCCATGATTCAATTACCTCCCACGACACATGGGGATTATGGGAACTACAATTCAATGTGAGTTTTGGGTGGGGACACAGCAAAACCATGTCATATTATTTGTAAAAATTTTAAAAAATTCTTTCAGTTGAAATCTCTTAGGATTACCTGGTTTGTAATCACATCATTTCAATGATTCTTTTACCTTCTACTTTCCAATTTTTAGATTGCCAATTTCTTTTTCTTGTCTACTTACATTAATTATGTCAGTCAGGATTTACCTGGAGAAATAGAACCACAGGATTTATTGTAGGGACATGACTTGACGTAGGTGTGGGAGATAGTTAAATGGTGTGTACAGGAGGCTGTTCCTTCAATGTCTGTTGCTGTGGCCTGAAGTCAGCAGGGCAGGGAGTCAGGAAGGGAAGATAGACATGAACTGAGTGCTTCAAGGACAAACTGGAATCTGCAAAGATGAGTGAGTAAAGCCCACCATTGTAAACTAGAATTCATCTTGTTCTTTCACTGCCCCTTAGCCTTCAACTTCAAAAATGGGTACGTCCTGTAGAAGTTGTCTTTCGTCACAGTGCCAATGCACTTGGATCAGAAGCCAGGATACACGAAGGAGGAGATCATGCAGGAGCTGGCCCTGCTGTGGCCTGGTTGAGCCCTTTGCCAACAAAGTGGTGGAACAGAGAAACAACAGTGCTTGTGAACTGCAGTCACATCCTGTGCTCTGCCCTGACCTTTCTAGCATGTGGAGTATGGCTCTACTAATTCACATCTACCATCTTTTATGGGACATACTAACTTGGCATTATGTATGGAAGAGAATTCTGGGAAACATAATTACAGCTTAGCTAAGTTGACACAACGTAAATCTACCACAGCTCACCCCTTGTCAAATTTGGTATTTGTATACACTAGTCTTAAGCATACTTAGCTTAATTTCCAAATAAAGCCAATAGCAAAATAATACTCACATTTTACATAATGCAACTATCCCTCATACACCTGAAAACATGGAAATACTCTTCCTAAAAGAGAATTCCTTTTGAGCTGAGTCATATCTCCCCTTTGATATTCTATAACTTAAATACTGAGATGTAAGGTAAGCCACTACTAACACATCTTATACAGTAGGGGAAAGAAAGGGGTAAAGAGAAACACAATTAGTGTAATATCTATTTATATTAAAATAAGAAAGAAACATTCACAACTTTTATGGTCCTTGTTTATGCAACTAGTCATGTGGTTGTAGCAGGTATTTATAATAACATGTTTCTGTTACTCATTCCATATTCTCTTTGCCCTCGGCAAGCACTTCATCTGACGTTGGTTCTTGCCCAATGCGGTCGCCTAAACCTTTATTCTTGAATGGTCTGGGCCATCAGCAGTCCTGCCTGATTTGGGTTATTATAGTTTTTCATTGATTTTAATTATAGGGCATGGGAGTATAAAGAGGCACCCCAGGGAATCTCCTGCATTCCAAACATACTCATTTTTACCATCACTGTGCAGAAGCAATCTAACATTTCCCATCATTATCAGGATTAGTCACTCCAACCATCAGAGTAGACTCCTTTGCCTTTCATTCACTTGCATGAGGGTCCAGAGTTGACAGGTCTCAACTTCCAAACTTAATTTAGGGTTTTCAGGTAAAATACAGGATGCCCAGTTAAACTTGATTTTCGGATAAACAACAAATAATTTTAGTGTATGTTCCATGCAACATTTGGATCACACTTAAACTAAAAAATGTGTTCATTGTTTACATGCA
Source organism: Chlorocebus sabaeus (assembly GCF_047675955.1). Lineage (NCBI taxonomy): Eukaryota > Metazoa > Chordata > Mammalia > Primates > Cercopithecidae > Chlorocebus > Chlorocebus sabaeus. The sequence continues at coordinate 22,378,422 of NC_132928.1, read as the reverse complement.
ATTCACATTTAACTAGGCACCCTGTATTTTTATTTGCTAAATCTGGCAACTCTAATTTTTGGAACTCTTGCTGCGTCCCATGGTGGAAGCATTCCTCCACTGGAGACTTCCAAACTGACTGGGCCAGGTGCAGTGGCTCACCTATAATCCCAACACTTTGGGAGGCTGAGGGGGGAAGATTTCCTGAGCCCAGGAGTTCAAGACCAGCCTGAGCAATGTAACAAGACCCATCTCTAAAGAATGAAAAAATTATTTAAAAAAATAAAAGAAATAAAAAGACTTCTAGATTAACCAAGAATGTTGCTTATTTTTATGTTTTAAAATTTACAGAGGTTTTAGGGCACATCATAATATACAATCAATTTTTATTAATATTTCAACAGACACTTGAAGTTTTTTTTATTATTAGTATATAGAGTTTGCTATATACACATCAGATTTACTTTCTTTTTTTGAGACAAGTTCTCCCTCTATCACACAGGCTGGAGTGCAGTGGTGTGGTCTTGGCTTACTGTAGCCTGGACTGCCCTGGCTCAAGCAATCCTCTTGCCTCAGCCTTCTGAGTAGCTGGGCCTACAGGCATGTGCCATGATGCCTGGATAAAGTTCTAACTTTTGTAGAGATGAGGTCTTGCTATGTTGCTCAGGCTGGTCTAGAACACCTGGGCTCAATAGATTCTCTTTCCCCGTCCTTCCAAACTGCTGGGATTACAGGCATAAGCCACTGTGCCCAGTCAGATCTACTTTCTTGATAAGTTGTTTTGAATCTTTTATTATGCTTATCTTTATATACCTTAAACATGAAGATAGGAGTTAAAGTAAATTAATAATTTTATAATTATTTTAACTATCATAAAATAATTTAACGATAATTAGTAGCATATTTTGATCATTTTTCTTGTGTCTCATATACTTCTGTTTTATTAAAATTGCTGCTACATACATATTTTGCTACATAAAGATTCATAACTCTTCACTGAAAATCATAATCTTTAACATATAAAGTACCTATTTTAGTGTAATTTAATAATCTTGGTTCTGATGTCCAACTTATGGGATATTAAAATTATTATCTTTGCTTTTATTGTGATTTGAATTTGCTTGGTATAATTTTATCCTGCCTTTTATTTTTAATCTGTCTGAAACACTTTTAGGTTTGTCTCCTGTATGTAACACAGCTGAATTTTGCTTCAACTAAAAGCTGTTTTTCTTTCATTAGGAGTTTTAAGCATAATTACATTTATTGCTGTGAGTGATACTTATAGACTTGGTTTCGTCATATTATTTCATATTTTATAATACATATGTATGTGTATATTTGCTTTCTATTAAAATATATAGTGGTGTTTAGGAAGGTTCAAAATTTGGTTCTAGTGGTGACCTATATACATTTAAATTTATATAATACTGTTATTCCTCTTTATCTTTAGACAGCTTAAATTGGTTCCTTCTTATAAACAACAATAAACTTTTCTTGTATTCTTCCCCCCTTTCACCCCTTCTATCTTCCCTACCAGTAAATTTGTATCATTTGTATTATCTTAGTGTTTATTTTGCATTTAATATTAATGTGAAATACTCACATGTGTCTATGGTTGCTTTCACTCCCAGTCTTGCAAATGATCAGGCAATAAGGGAGTTTATTTTACCTTCTCTTCCATATCTCTATTTTTTGTTAGTTATACTATTTCAGTGCTGTCTGAGCATATAACGTTTATATTTCCTTCAGTCACACTTAAAATCACATTTGTTTTGGTCTCAGATCTGCATGTACAGTATTTGCTACCATTTTTGTTTGTTTTGGCTAAAGTTGCCATTGTCATCGCTTGGTTGGCTATAGTTTGTCCTATGGTGGTTTCCAAAAAAAAGTCCCAAGTGAAAATTATTCTTTGAGTTCTTGCAGGTTCAGATAATATATCTGAAGCATTGATACCTAGAAGATAATGGGGCTTGATATAGTCCTTGGCTCATCCCTTCTTTTCTTGGATGTCTTATAGGTACTGCTGCACTGTCTCTTGCTAGTGAATACTACTGATCTGAAATTTCTTCTCATGCGGCTTGATCTTTCTTTGACTATCTAAAGATATTATTCTTTATCTTTGAAACCTAATGCTTTTACTCTTTGTTGTTTTGATAGAAATCACTTGGTTTAATTTTTTGCTGCTATGTGATGTGCAATTTTAATATGTAGATTGAAGTATTATTTTAGTAACATTTACTTGAAATATATATATTTTTTTGAGTCAAGGCCTCACTCCCATTGCCCAGGTGGTTACTATGTAATTACCATGATCATAGCTCACTGTAGCCTCAACTTCCTGGGCTCAAGCAATCCTCCCACCTCAGCCTCTCAAGTAGTTGGGACTACAGGTGTGCACCACCATGCCTGGCTAATTTTTGTATTTTTAATATAGATGGGGTTTTGTCATATTGGCCAGGCTGGTCTTGAACTCCTGATCTCATGGAATCCACCTGCCTCAGCCTCCCAAAGTACTAGTATTACAGGTGTAAGCCACCACACCTGGCCTGAAATAAATTTTTAAAAAGCTATTTTGTTCTGTTTGGATTCCTTCTTTAGTTTATCCAATTAAGTATATGTTGATTCTCTTTTGCTTGATACCTATGTCTATTAGTTTTCTCTTATCTTTTCTGTTTGTTTCGTTTTTGTTGATTTTCTCATTTTTACCCTCTGTTTTCCTTATTGTGTATGGCTTCATAAGTGAAAGTGAGAAGAATCAGAACTAAGATGCTGTTGGAACACTAAGGTGTTCCCACTGAAACAACCAGAAACAATATTTTGCACTCAGTCTCCGGGCTAGGTTGGAAAAACTACATTTTAAAGAAATTTTAAAGTAAAGAAATACTTAATTGTGTTGTATTTTTTTTTTTTTTGAGGCGGAGTCTCGCTCTGTCGCCCAGGCTGGAGTGCAGTGGCCGGATCTCAGCTCACTGCAAGCTCCGCCTCCCGGGTTTACGCCATTCTCCTGCCTCAGCCTCCCGAGTAGCCGGGACTACAGGCGCTCGCCACCGCGCCCAGCTAGTTTTTTGTATGTTTTAGTAGAGACGGGGTTTCACCAGGTTAGCCAGGATGGTCTTGATCTCCTGACCTCGTGATCCACCCGTCTCGGCCTCCCAAAGTGCTGGGATTACAGGCTTGAGCCACCGCGCCCGGCCATTTTCTTGAAGTTCTTATTCAATAAATTCCACAGACTCTTAGATTGCTGAATATGACATTTACTTTAGTGTTCTAGCACATTGTAGGTTTATTCCTTGATGATGCTACAATTTGATACCATTGATGATTATCAAATCCTTGATGATGCTACAATTTGTAATCATTCTAGTAATATCTTTTGTTTTTTTATTTTCTGTTAGCACAAGATAGAGGGCAGGAAGACAAACTGAGGAAAGAATAGGACGTATTAAGAGCCATAAAAATGGGAGTGGTGAACTGAAAGCTAATGATGTATGGGAATAAGACACTAACCTGGAAGTCAGAGGAAGCTTTGAGCCAAAGATGGGGAGAGTGTGGAGTCAGTAATCTAGCTGGTACTGTCAACCAAAGACAACCACAGAACACACCGAAGCAAGCCTTTTATTGTTGTGCTTGATTGAGCTCTGGATGAACTGCATTCCTGATCCCTAGTAGATGCTTATAGTAACAGATTAAGGAATGAGGGTCCAAAGGAACAAACACACACATCTCATTGTAGTAATGAAATTTTACTGAATGGAGTGCTCAATGGGAAATGATATCCAGGAAAATATGATTTGCTTATTTTAATATGGAGTAACCATTCTATTTACTCAGACCTCTTTAATTTAATTTAAAGTAGGAGGAATTCCATCAAAATCTTTGATTTATCTTATTTAGATATGTCTTACTTGGCTCAACCACTAGTCATTGTGAAGTACAAGATAGAGGAGTTGGCTGGAGTCATCCTCTCCCACACTGTGAAAGTAAGTAAAGATCTTCTGACTTGACTATCAATTTAAACTCTGTTAGGTAATAGAGTCCCTAGGCATCTTTACAGGTATGTGTACCTTCCCTTAGAATTTGCATGAATTTTAGATTTATCACGATGCCTTCCCTGAGTATTTCTTTCCCTTCACTCACTTACCTCAGTTGTCAAGTGTGAACCCCCTCCAGACATCAGGAATGGAAGGCACAGCGGTGAAGAAGATTTCTACACATATGGTTTTTCTGTCACCTACAGCTGTGACTCCCGCTTCTCACTCTTGGGCCATGCCTCCATTTCCTGCACTGTGGAGAATAAAACAACAGGTGTTTGGAGACCAAGTCCTCCTACCTGTGAAAGTAAGTCAGAATGATGAATTCTGCATCAAAATGTTTGCTCTCTTTTGTTTAAAAGAGAAAGAAAGGTGAATTTATTGCGGGGAAAATGGAAAATTCAAAGATGAACTAATTATTGCTCGGATGCAATCATTTATTTGGCCACCTGATACTTATTGCATGTTGTTTTAGAAAACAAAATCCATAAAAATGGGAGTAGTGAACTGGGAGCTAACAGTATATGGGAACAAACAGCAACAACATCTCACTGGTTTGGTGAAGTAAAAGTTTATTCTCATTCATACTAAGTTTGTTTCATGTCCAGGAGACTCTCCAGGGCAGCTGTAGTCTGTGCTGGCTTAGCAACCAGCTCAGCAAGCCAGGTTGCTTTGATCTTATGGCACCTCCGTTTCAAAATGTGCTTTCACAGTCTCTTCAGTAGAAGAAGAGAGAAAGGCCAATTGTGTCCTGGCTAAGAGCTTTGGCCTGGAAGCAACCACATATCACTTTCCATTCCAGCCTTTTGTCTAGAACTAGAAAGTAGCCTCAGAGGACTGGGGAACGTAGTCTCAGTCTGTTCAAGAAGTGGAACTGAAAATATAATTTGCACCTATAAGATGAAACACATATGCCTGTAGGGCAAGCAAAACCTACTAAGTGCCAGAAGGGCAATAGGACAAAGCAAGTGATAATTGAGTCAAAACATATATTAGTTAGCTAGTCTAAGGAATCTGAGTTTACTGACTTTACTACTAAGTTTACACAATATTGCTTACTAACCCACCACAGGACACAATCAGATGAGGGGCACAAAAGAGCAGGATACTGCCAACAGTGCAAAATGCCTGGAGTTAGATCTGCAACAATCAGAAGTGGCAATAGCTGAGGGCGGAAAAGTGGGCAGGGGCCAGGTTATGAAGCACCTTGTGTTTCAGTCTCTGGATCTCAGAACAATCATGAAGGGGAGACTTTGAAAGGCTTTGACGAGGCGAATAAATGTGCTGCATTTTAGAAAGATAACTCTGGCTGTGGGACAACAACCTGAAGTAGGACAAAACTTAACTGACAGTCACCTGTTATGGCTTGAATGTGTCCCTCCAAACTCATGATAAAACCTAAGACCCAATGTGATCATTTTAACAGGTGGAACTTTTGGGGAAGTGATTAAGTCATGAGGGATCCACCCTCAGGAATGGGATTAGTGCCCTTATAAAAGAGGTGGAAGGGAGAGCCCTAGTCTCTTTTGCCCTTCTGTCTTGTGAGGACAGAGCATTCATCCCTTCCCCGATGTGAGGACGCAGCAAGAAGGCACCATCTTGAAAGGAGAGAGCAAGCAGACATTGAATCTGATGGTGGCTAGATCTTGAACTTCCCAGCCTCCAGAACTGTGAGAAATAAATTTCCATCAATTATAAACTAGCAAAAGTATTTTCTTACAGCAGCAGGAACAGACTAAGACAGCAACTGTGCAACCCTCCAGCCAAAAACTGAAGGTGACTTCAGCTGTAGCGTGGCAGTGGGGCTGGAGAGAAGTTAAGGGATTGTAGAGGAATTAAAGTGGCAGAATTGACAGGATTGGATGACTGCCAGGATGTGGGTGAGGGGTGTGGGATAGGGTGTAGTTTGTTCTCTGCTTGTTGGAGAATGGGTCTCTGATCCCCTGGGCTGCCTCTGCACTATGTAATTACTATGGGTCACTGACCCATAACCAAAATCATCTAGGAAATTAGGCCATTATATTGAAAGTTTTGGGGGCCTTAGAAATATGTTTCTGCTGGGTTATGTATGACTGACTTTTATTGGTAGGGAATTTGAAGGAGCTATCCACAATCATCTCGAAGAAGGACCAATGTAATGAAAACTCATTTTAAAAGCTGAAATTACATATTTTATATATATACACACACACATACTTATATGTATATATAAATATACATTATATCAAATGTAATAAAATTATAATATATAATACTATTAGTATATTATATATTCTATAATACTATATTGTATAATATATAAAATATATAGTATTATATATATTATTAACATAATATAAATAATTTCAGCTTTTAAAAGCCTCAGTAAAATGAGTTTTCATCACATTGGTCTTTCTATGAGGTAATTGTGGATACTTCTTCAACTTCTCCACCAATAAAAACTAGTACTAAAAGGAGTACATATATATATATATATAAAAATAAAATATATACAGTCATATTATATATGTATGTGTTTGTGTATGTGTATTCACTTTAAAATGTTTCCCTTGTATCTACTTGACATGAATATTCATCAGGCATTTGTGTTGCACTTGTAACTGGATTAGCAGTGGCAATAATATCATTATTACCATTTACCTTTTAAAATCCACTTGTCTTTTCTCATGATTCTTTAGAAGTCACCTGTCAGAAGCCAGATGTTTCACATGGGGAAATTGTCTCTGGATTTGGACCCATCTATAATTACAAAGACGCTATTGCGTTTAACTGCCAAAAAGGTTTTGTTCTCAGAGGCAGCAGTGTAATTCGTTGTGGTGCTGATAGCAAATGGGATCCTTCTCCTCCTGCTTGTGAGCCCAGTAAGTATGGACTATGAAGGAATTTCAATGTTTGACATCTAAAGGTAACCAGTACTGTTAATATGGGTATACTTGCATGCATAGGCCCACTACGAATTACAGTAAAAATTTACATCTAGATCAATAATTTCCTTTATTTTTTTCTTGTTGGAAAGAAAAATGATTTTAATACACTCTGCGAGGTCATATATCATCACACAAGACTGCCACATACCACAAGACTGGGCACATTCCAACCTTAAAGGGAGGTGTTAACATTGTAGATATTTGTGGATTTGTATATTTATTTCAACAATTTTCTGGAAGTTGATAGAAAGCTGTCTTATTCTGACAAAATCATTATATTATTATAATTACTTTGAAAGACAAATAATAAAGTGTCCTGAGGAAAAATACCTTTTATAACTTGTACAAAAGTATTGTGTGAACTGGTTGTGATTCCAACACTCTGAAGTTATAAACTCATGTGGATTATTAAAAATAATGACAATAGTAATAATGATAACTTGGCACTAGACTAGGTGCATAACAAGGATTAACTCAATGAATCTTCCCAACAATTGTGGGCACTATGATTATCCTGTGTTACAGATGAGAAACTGTTCACAGAGTTTAAAAGACTTGCCCAAGGTTATACAACTGGTAAGGGAAGGAAGCCACTGATGCCTTGTGCAATAAGTTTTGCCCTCACAAAATACCAAGAACTTCTGGGGATTTCTGGAACAGAGGTAGAGGAGTTTGGGGAAACCTCTCTCCTGAAGAGATATCCACTAAGCTGGTCAAAATTAGCAAAGAAAACCATTCAAGGTCTCTGGAGATTGACCAAAGGGATTACAACAAACTGAGAAGCATTTATTCAGCAAAAATATGGAAACTTGATAGGAACAGTGAGAGGACATTGCATTAGAACTAGTGGCTGCAACAGCTCTACCTTGTGGGAGGATGGTTTCTGTGGGCTCATGAGTGGCAATTCCCATCTTCGCCAGCTCCCTGGGGTAAAAAATTTATTTGGGGTGGATTTGGCAGCCCGTGAAAATTATGTGATAGTATTTTTCAGAGATCCATGCTGTGGAAGTTGTACATTGAATAGGTGCCAGCAAACAGGCGTCAGTGTCTGTTCCTTCACCCCCAACTCCCATTATATGGGGAGGATCTAAGTGGGGCAGTGGGTAAAGAATTCAGTCCCCGCTTTTTGCCTGACTCTATGTTGCAGGAGAACTATTCCAGTTGGCTCAGCAGCCAAGTGGCATCTCCCATCTTCCCCAGCTTTCTAGAATGGAAGAACTATTATGGGTAGGTTGACAGCTATGAATATTGGTAGTTAGTATTCTCTCTGGCTCTGGGTTGTGGAATATGTGTACTTGGTGGTGGGCACAGCTTTGTGGCAGTGCCTGTTCCTGCCCACTTTTCTCTCCTCACAGCTCCTACACCATAAGAAGAACTCTAGTGCAGTGCCTGGAGAAGAATGAGTTTTCTAATTTCCCCCAGCTCCTGATCTATAGGACAGACATTCTTCCAGGACAGATTTGGAGCAAGCTTCAAAGACTGTAAACACTCTGCCCCTTTCAAGGAACTTTAATTGGATTAGACTGTGATGCATATTATGCCCCAGGGAGTTGTTGAAAAAAATAGAACAATCAGATAAAAATCGTTGGAGGCCAATAGTTGTATGTAATACCAACAGAGGTAGACCACCCAAAGTCTCAATGAGAAAGAGACAGTCAAAGAGAAAACCACAGTTATCCCTAGCAGTTAAAAATACTGTGTACATGCCCAAGTCTGTGCTCTCTGAGGCATGCTGTTAGATGTTGCACACTTTGAAGGAAATAGACTTAACTGAACTAGTCCAATTACATCACTAAAAAAACAAACAAACAAGAAAATGAGGAAACAACAACAGATCCTAAAAGTGGTAAGGGAGAATCAATATCCGAAGTTGCTGCAATGTATTATGTAACATGTCCTGTTTTCAAAAAAAAAAAAAAAAAAAAAAAAAATTGTCAGACATGCAAAGAAACGGGAAAGAGTGACCCATGTAAAGGGAAAAAGCCAACAATAGAAACTGTTTTTGAGGGAGCCCAGAGATTGGACTTAGCAGAAAAGTTCAAAGAATTACAAAGCAGCTATTATAAATATGTCCCAAGAACTAAAGGAAACAATATTTAAAGAATTAAAGAAATGTATTATGACAGTGTTTAATCAAATAGAAAATACTGATAAAGATAGAAATTATTTTAAAAAGATAATGGAAATTGTAGAGTTGAAAAACGCAGTAAGTAAAATGAAAAATTCAAAAGAGGAACTCGACAGTAGATTTGAGTTGGAAAAAGAATCAGTAAATTCAAATATAAATTGAGATTATGCAATCTGCAGCACAGAGATAAAAAGAATGAGGAAAAATAAACAGCATCAGAGAAATGTGGGACACCATGAAGTGTACCAACATATGTGTAATGAGAATCCCAGAAAGATGAGAGAAAGAGAAAGGAGCTAAAAAACTATACAAAGGAAAAACAGCTGAAAATATCACAAATTTGGCCAAAAAAAAAAAAAAAAAAAAAAAAAAAGCTGAAACAGAAAACAAAACAACACATTAATCTACATATCCAAGAAGCTTGTTGAACTTAAGTAGGATAAATGCAAAAAGATCTAGACCTGGAGACATTATAATCAAAATGTTGAAAACCAAGAATGAAGAGAAAATCTTGAAAGCAGCAAGAGAAGAGCAACACATCATGTACAATGCAACCCTAGTAAGATTAACATCTGATTCCTCATCAGAAGGAATGGAGGCTAGAAAGCAGCTAGATGGCACATTCAAAGTGCAGAAAGATAAAAACCTCAACCAAGAATCCAACGACATATTTTGCACTTACATATATTACAAACTGCACAATATATTTTTATAATTATTGTTTTATATAATTTCATGTTTCATGTCTTTTATAGTAGCTGAGAGAAGAAAGGAGGGCAAGTATATATTTATAGAGTTTATTATGTTAATCTTCTTATTCATCATTTCTAGCTCTCTTTATTTCTTCCTGTAGATTTAAGTTACCATCTGGTGTCACTTCTGTACTACAATACAGCTTTGTTCCCTCCTACCTTTCTTGTGATGTTATTGTCAAATATATTGCATTTCTCTATGTTATAGGCTTAATAATGCAATTATATACATATTGTTTTATGCAATTGCTGTTTAAATCAGCTAAGAGAAGGAAGGAGTAGTATTATATATCATATTGGGTTTCAAATTACTGACATAATGACCTCTGCTGATGCTCATTGTTTTTCTGTGTGGATTCAAATTACTGTCCGGTGTCAACTGCTTTCAGTTTGAACAATTTCCTTTAGTATTTCTTGTAAGGATAGCCTTCTAGTAACAATCAGATACCACTTTACATCCAGTAGAATGGCTATAATAGAAAAGATAGACAATAACAAATGTTGGTGAGGATGTGGAAAAATTAGAACTCTCATACACTGCTAATAGGAATGTAAATTGGTGCGACCATTTTGGAAAAGAGTTTTTGCAGTCCCTCTGAAGTTTAAGCATGGAGCTACCATATGACTCAGTAATTACCCTCCTAGGTATCTGCCCAAGAGAAATGAAAACATATGTCCACACACAAAAATTTTACATGAAGATTCATAGCAGCGTTATTCATAATAGCCAAAGAACCCAAATACCCATCAACTGAATAATGAATAAACAAAAAGTGGTTTATCCATAAAATGGATTATATCATTTGGCAATAAAAATGAAAAATAAAAAGTACTAATGTGCGCTACAATGTGGATGAACCTTGAAAATATTATGCTAACTGAAATAAGCCAGCAACAAAAAGTACATGTATTGTGTGATTCCATTTATTTAAAATGCTCAGATTAGGCAAATTCATAAAGAAAAAAATAGATTAGTGGTTGTCAGGACCTAGGGGGAGGTGGAAATAGAGAGTGACTGATAATGAATATGAGGTTTCGTCTTGGGTTGATAAAAATATTCTGAAATTAGTTAATGGTGATGGTTGCACAACTCTGTATATACTAAAAACCATCAAATTGCACATCCTAAATGGGTGAATTTATTTGTCGTGACTTGAATCTCAATAATGCCGTTAAAAAGGAACTTTTATATTCCATTTCAAATATCTGAAGATAAAAAGTGATAAACATCCAATGTGGTAGATGTTTGCATTATATTTCCATATCATATGAATCAGTAGCATTGGGAAAGAGAGAAGAGGACAAGACCCAAGGCCCAGGCTCAGAAAATGCTTGGAGTTTGTTTTTTTTCTTGCCAAGCCATTCCTGGTATCATCTGGATGAGGGGAATGGCTCTTGTTTATTTTCCCCAATCAATCAGGAAACATAGTTAGATTTGTTTGTGACAGTTTTCCTGCCATGCTTCAGTTCAGAAACTGAAATCTCTGAAGTGTAAAGAAGAGGAAGGAGAATTAATATTATTATACTTGGCACAGCATATGGAAACCACTTGGGAGTGCCCTTAGTAAAGAGCCTCTCTGGAGGTGTGCACATTTAAGCGAATGTCCATGTGTCTTTTCTGGTGTGGTTGATACATCAGGCCTTGCAGGCTGGTTCCAGGCTGAATGAACACATGACCTCCTTTGATAGGACAGGCTTATTGATTGCTGTGGCAGCCCTAGTAATAGTGTCCCTTTGTTCTTCTTCTTCTTCTTTCGTGAGTAGATAGTTGTACTAACTTACCAGACATTCCACATGCTTCCTGGGAAACATATCCTAGGCCGAAAAAAGAGGATGTGTATGTTGTTGGGACTATATTAAGGTACCACTGTCATCCTGGCTACAAACCCACTACAGATGCACCTACGACTTTGATTTGTCAGAAAAATTTGAGATGGACCCCATACCAAGGATGTGAGGGTGAGTTTTTGTTTTTTAATATTTTTGTATATTAAACGTCCAGTACGTGCTAGGATTCTCTACCTTAAATGAATATAATTTTATCCCTCACAACAAGTTTAGAATTAAGTTAATTGAACAGATTAGTGAACCGTTAGTACCAGAAGGGGACCATAAACATGTTACAGTTTGAGGCACTGAGAAATTGGAACCTTTCCTTATTCCAGTTCAGAATCAAATGAGAAGTAGACACAGAAGTCAAACAGTATGCAGATTAAGTCTTAGTCTTCTTACTGGTAAAATTGGAATGGAGAATACAGTTCAACTATTGTCAGAGTCAGGCTTCCTTCATAGCCCTTACCTCCCCCCAGTATGGGCTTTAGGGTGTTTGGCAGAAGACAAGTTTGTGAAACAGTCATGAATGTAACCAGCTGGAAGGTGACTTGTGTCTCATTCCTCTTGAGTCATGAGATGGCAGGACTTCCTGATCTCCCTCTAGAAGACAAGTCCTGACTCGTGACTCAGTATTCTCACTTTGGAAGGATATAAAGGAGACTTTCTCCAGTTTCTCTGGTAGGAGATGCACCTCTTTTATTTGTGGGAATGAGTGAGGGACTGAAGGACAAGTGGGTACTATTTTATGAGCCTCGGTGGAACAGACAACAGAGGAAGAAAATGCATTCTATCAGAAATATCTATCTGATAGATACCCATCTATCAGAACCTTGCTACTTTAGAGGTGAAGTAACTGAAGCCAAGAATACAGGGAATTTTATGCTGCGTGGCAGAATTTGAACAATGTGTGAAATGCATAAATAACGAAAAGTGGTAGTTTAGATCAACGTGTCAGAAGATTATTTATTTCGTATTAAGGCTTAACAAAGTTTAATTGCAGTTATTCAGACTCATTTTGGGGAAATAGAATAAAATATTTTAATGAAAGGACTGAATTAAAAATATACTTAATAATTAACTTATTGCCATTACTTAAATAACAAAAAATACTGCTTATAGATGTTTAAAAACCTCCTTTATAGTTGTGTTTAGGCCAGATGCGGTGGCTCATACCTATAATCCCAGTACTTTGGGAGGCTGAGGCGGGAGGATTGCTTGAGCTCACGAGTTTGAGACCAGCCTGGGCAATATAGTGAGACCCTTGTCTCTACAAATAATTTAAAAAATTAGCTGGATGTGGTGGTACATGCCTGTAAACCCAGCTACTCAGGACACTGAGGTAGGAGGATAACTTGAGGCTAAGAGGCCAAGGCTGCAGTGAGCCGAGGTCATGCCACTGCATTCCAGCCTGGATGACAGAGCAGGACCCAGTTGGTTACATTTATTTGACCCACTATGGTCTTATTGATTTAATTATTTAATAAAGAATATTTTTAACAATTTTAAAAGCAGAAGTGAAGTAGTATTTATCCAAGTTATGAAACCTGATCAAATGTGAATTTAGACTCATGACTTACATATTTAAAAGTATTTTCTATACTGTAAAGCATTTCATAAATATTATTATTGTTATAATATCCAAACCATATGATTGCTGAGTATTTTTATTATAATTCCTAAACAAATGAGCACTGGAAATGTTTGAGTATGTAGAAAAGACCCCATTTTAATACTGGTTGAGTTACTGACATGGAGAATATAATGTTTTATTCTGTTTTGATGTTTTCTCTTACATCAGATAGTAGCAAGATTTTTCTTGAAGTATTGCTACTAATGAATAAAAATTTATGTCCCTATAGCAGCTCTTACTATATTAAAAAATTAAAGAATTTGGCCAGGCGTCATGGCTCACATCTGTGACCCCAGAACTTTGGGAAGCTGAGGTGAGGGGAGCACTTGAGGCCAGGAGTTTGAGACCAGCCTGGGTAACATAGTGAGACCCCTTGTCTACCAAAAAATAAAAAACTTAGTGGGTGTGGTGGCACATACCTGTAGTCCCAGCTACTCAGGAGGGTGAGGTGGGAGAATTGCTTGAACCCAGGAGTTTGAGACTGTAGTGAGCCATAATTGTGCCACTGTACTCCAGCCTGAGTGATAAAGCAAGATCTTGCCATTTAAATAGCTATTTGTCTTAAATTTTGCATCAAAAAAGAAAAATCCTTGAAATAAGCAATAATTTAAATTTATTCGTATGCTTTAGCTGTTAGGTGGATATAAACTTTTGAAAACTTTCTTCTTCTTTGTGACTTGAGAAGTGTAAGTTAAAAGAGAGTTTAATAATGAAGCCATAAGTAAATGGATGTTGTTTGTCATTGCTCTTGAATAATTTTGAAAATTTACATTTTCCTATTGGTTAAAATTTTTTTAAATTTTTTTTTATTTTTTAGAGACAGGGTCTCACTCTGTTGCCCGGTCTCAAACTCCTGGGCTCAAGCAATTCTCCCATCTTGAACTCCCAAAGCACTGGGTTTATAAGCATGAGCTACCACACCTGGGTCTTCATATAGGTTTTCATTTTGGAGCCTCCTAATGAAATGCTTAGTTGGATTAGAGGACTTTAGCAAATAAGGGGGAAAAGAGCAGACTTGGAGTGTCCTGAGTCTCCTTTTTTGTTTTCCCAATCTCTCTTCAGTGGTGAGATCTTCCAAAGATGGAAATGGGGTTGTTAGCCATGGAAGCTTCCTCATGGTGATTTTACTAACCATGCACCTCACGTTTTATTTTTCAGCGTTATGTTGCCCTGAACCAAAGCTAGATAGTGCTCAAATCACTCAACACAGGAAAAATCGTCTTGCCAATCACTGTGTTTATTTCTATGGAGATGAGATTTCATTTTCGTGTCATGGGATCAGAAGATCAGCTACATGCCAAGCAGATGGCACATGGAGTCCCCGAGCACCATCATGTGGAGACAGTAAGAGTTCATAGAATTATCTTATTCTGGGAGTTTCTTCATATGAGTGTGATGGAGATTATTAAGAGAAGGTTTAAAATTAGGTAAAAAAATTCATATACCTTGCATGATTCTTGGAATGGGTCCAACTTTCTCCTTCCTCCTCATTGTGTGTTCCCTTTCTTTTGGCCACCTCAGTTTCCTCTTTTCTGAATCAGTGAAATAGACAGCATGTAATATGTAAGCTGGACTTTTCAAGTACTGTGTTTTGTTTCTTTGTATTATTCTCTTTCTCCCCTTGTTTCTGGTCCATATGTCTCAATCTGCAGAAGAAGAACTGTCAAAATCTATTTGAACCTGCCTTTCTGAGCTCGCTTCCTTCTTCCTTAAACAGCAGCCTTCTGTTGCCTCTGAGCCCTCCAGTCAGACCATCACCCAGTGTGAAATGCCTCCTTCTGCTTCTCCAAAAGGCTCAAGTGGGCCAGGCATGGTGGCTCACGCCTGTAATCCCAGCACTTTGGGGGGCTGAAGTGGGCAGATCACCTGAAGTCAGGAGTTCGAGACTAGCTTGGCCAATATGGCGAAACCTGGTCTCTATTAAAAATACAAAAAATTAGCCGGGTATGGTGGTGTGGGCCTGTAGTCCCAGTTACTCAAGAGGCTGAGGCAGGAGAATTGCTTGAACTCAGGAGGTGGAAGTTGCAGTAAGCCAAGATCACACCACTGCATTCCAGCCTGGGCAACAGAGCAAGACTTTGTCAAAAAAAAAAAAAAAAAAAAAAAAAAAAAAAAAGGCTCAAGTGTTAACACATTCCATCCTTCTCCCTTTGTGTTTGATATCTCTATCTAGCGATGGTGAGGGCTCATTACCCCTATTAGGAACCCAAAGTGACTAAGCATTAGTTGCAGCTTATTAATCAACAGGAAAACTCCTATCTCCCACTTGCAGAAATGTTCCCACTTTGCCAACCAGGCCTTTTAAACCTGCGGGTCCCAGAGCTTCAGAGATGTGAAGCACAAATTTCCCAAGTAGGTCACTTAGAGTGGTGGCCAGTGGGGCCGCTCATGCTTCCATCCCCTAGTTCCTGGACCAATGCATTTATTTTACTGGGGACCCAGAGCTGTATAAAAGTCAGTATGATTTAAAATAAATACAGCATTTTGGAAGACAGTGTCCCATCACTGTCAAGCATTGCCTCCCAGCTGGCACTTCAACTGTGCCTTTAATAGGTCATTCGGTGTTTTCACAGGTCGGCAGGTTCTGAGTAATGCAGTATGTGATTTGAGTAGTGGATTCTGTGAGTATGGTCCCAACAACACATCGTCTTTGCTGTAAGTGGGTTTTCTAGTTGGATGTAGTGGATCCTATGTCAATGCCAATTGTTCAGACACTCTATAACCCTTAAGATGACCGTGCTGACTGAGGTTCTGCAAGGAAGAAAGGCAAACCCATGCCTGCAATATTTGTCTAGTTCTATCAGAATACACTTCTCTTCCTTTCACGATAGAAGAGGTCCAATGTAGTCAACTTGCTAGTAAGTAGCTTTTTGGTTGCCTCAAGTGACAGTATCATACTAGGGACTTAGCATTGTTGTTGGCAGGTTGGAGATTCAGTGACAACAATGAGCCTTGGTGAGTGGGACCCCATGCTGTTGGGTCCATGCTTGTCTTCCATGCATGCCACCACAACCACTCTGCTCCTCCTCCTCTTGTGCCAGGACCCATGAGGCCAATAACAGAGAATGGCTTACCTCAGCTAGCTGAGACTTTTTTTTACTTGGCTGTTTAATACCTTTTCTATTGAGGATGCTCTGGTGTTAACACACAAAATAAAGATCTTCACACTTCCCGCCCACTCTTAAATGTCCACTTACTTGCTCCTACCCCAGATCTCTTTGTGCCCAATCTTCCAATCTTTCTCCTTACAGGAGTAGGACCTTGACCAGACAAGCCATTCATTCCATGCCCTGAATCCTAATTTAGCCTATCCTTAGGCCACTTTCTTTAGGTGTACCCTCTATAGCACTTCCTTTCAGGAAGATTACCCCTTACAAGTTGTCTTTCAAGACTGACCTTGATTGAGCTGTAATGCGGCTTCCATTTTAGGAGTGGAGTGAAGGACCAAAGAAGTGAAGGATATGCCATCTCAAAATATGCTGAATTGGTATGTTGAATATTTCAAGTTGAAAACATTAGAGAAATTGAAGTTTCAGAAAGGGCTAGCTGTCTTGTCTCTTTTTGCATGCACAAGCCATAAAGATTCCTCTGGGAGCAGTACTCTACCCTTTCTAGAGCAAGAAAGTATATAGCCCTTATCACCAGAGACTGGGAATTAGGGGCTGCAGTGGACCTGAATACTAAAATTCACAAAGTAGCTTTTATTTTCCACTAGTTTTACAGCCCCTCCCTATACATCTCCTAGTGACTCTCCTAGAAATTTATTGCTCCTAGCCAAATCCCCTTTGTCCTGACATTTCTTCTCAAATTTATTGTTCTTTGTTTACAAAGTATAAAATATCTTGCTTTGGCCACTTCTTCAGACTTTACCCTCTTGGGAAGATCCCCATGTATGTATAAAATCTGTGTGCTTTTCCCTTATTAATCTACCTAGTGCCAATTTGATTTATAGATCCAGCTGAAGAGCCCACATGAGAGCTAAGGGGATTTGAGATGGAGGTGATCTCTCTCTTCTCTACAACACATACTGTGAACCCAAAATATCTGAGACAGGTCTCAATCAATTTAGAAAATTTATGTTGCTGAGGTTGAGGATGTGGCTGTGAGACAGCCTCAGGAGGTCCTGATGACTGTGGCCAAGGTGGTAGGGGTACAGCTTGCTTTAATACATTTTAGGGAGACATAATACATGTAAGATTTACACTGGTTTGATCTGGAAGGGTGGGAGAACTCAAAGTGGTGTCGGGGAAGGGGGAGTGGGGCTGGGCTTCTGGATCATAGGTAGATTTTCTGATTGGCAATTGGTTGAATTATTACCAGAAGAAAGGAATATCTGGTTTATGATAAGAGGTTGTGGAGATTTGTTTTGTTTTGCTTTGTTTTGTTTTGAGACAGAGTTTCACCCTGTTGCCTAGACTGGAGTGCAGTGATGCAATCTCAGCTCATAGCAACCTCCACCTCCTGGGTTCAAGACATTCTCCTGCCTCAGCCTCCTAAGTAGCTGGGATTACAGGCACATGCCACTGTGCCCAGCTAATTTTTGTATTTTTAGTAGAGACAGGGTTTCACCATGTTGGCCGGGCTGTTATTGAACTCCTGACCTGAAGTGATCTGCCCACCTCGGCCTCCTGAAGTGCTGGGGTTACAGGCATGAACCACCGTGCTGAGCCATAAATGTTTCTTATTAGATTTAAGATCTGTGTTGATGTTAATGTTGGATGGGTATAATGGGGAATGTCCAACCCTCTCTTCCATCATGGCCTGAACAAGATGTTCAGGTTAACTCTGAAATGCTCTTGGCCCAGAGGAGGGGTCCATTCAGATGGTTGGGGGACCTTAGAATTTTATTTTTGGTTTACAATACCAAAAATATTTGTGAACCACGCTCAGAGTTTTCCCCATCCAGACAGTTGGTTATATTGGATAACTGCTACAGCCACAACTGTGAGCTAAAGAAGAGGCACTCCTGCCACAGTGGCTGGGCACAGGTAGGAATTGGGCTTTCTATTTGTGCAGCTTGCCTGTGCCAGCTTGTCCTGCCCATGCTCAATCCCAGATGCTCTACTTCCATCTTATAATGAATGGTTGCCTGCTTAACCTTATAACCTGATGGGTCTGACAGACTTGGCTCATGATGGGTGATTCTGGCTGCATGATCACTTGATGACCCACTGTCGGGAGCTTTCTCTATCAGGACGTGGTAACATGCCAAGAGTTATATTTCAGAAAGCATACAGTCCTCTACTGCAGTGCATGGCCTTGCTTCACAATCTCAGTGGTCTATGGTGTAAATGTCCTGTTGATGTTTGCATCTTTTCCTACTACAACCACCTTCAATACACTAGGCTCTGCTGGGTCCTAAGGCTCAAGCAACAGGGTAATTTCACTGCAGACTAGACCTGCTGTTGAGCACTTTCCTACCATGGGCCCCACTCAAACCTGGCAATCATTTGTCCCCACTAGCCTATGGGTTGGAGCACCATCCCCAAGTATGAATTATGCTGCCTCTAGAATCTGAAAAGTCCTATTTAGGTGCTGTACTACATTCTTCAGAGTGGGATGTGCAATTTGCAATAATTTGACTTTAGTTTGGATGGGATATCTTAGTGTTCCCTGAACCTTGGACCTCTGAAAATTTTATTGATGTGGCAAACACCTGACTCTATTTTTTGTTTTATTTTTTACTTTGGAGCATCATCATGCTAATACCTCTTGCTTATCTGGGGGAATTAACATGATGCCATTGATATATCGGATCAATGTCATGTTCTGTGGGTATCCAGATGGTCAAGATATATTCAGACTCTATTATGACATGGGTGGGAGGGTTATCATAGCCCAAAAACAAACCTGCAAATGTACACTCCTGACACCTTCCATGTGTATGCAAACTGTTTCTGCTAGGAAAGGAAAGAAGGATCTTTGCCGAATCAGTGACCTCATTTACTTGAACTCACATTAATCTGCCCTAGCAAAGATACCACATCTGGTACAATGGCTGCAATAGGAACTAAGATTTTTTTTTTTTTCCAGTGGTATACTGTAGTTCTTCAGAATCCTTCTAATTTTTATAGTAGGCAGATAAGAATTTAATGGAAATATAATAGGGATTACCACTCCAATGTCTTTAGCTATTTGAGCGGCACTAATTTTCATGTTCCTCTCTCTCCCCGGGAGATATTGTGGTAGTTTTTTTTCTTTAAATTTACTTGATTTGCCTTGGGGAGAGGGTGAAATGGGTGGGTGGTATCAATTGCTTTCACTTGATCTTCCTGCATAAGATGGCTCTTACCCCACAGGTCAAGAACCCAATATAGGGGCTGGGCCAACTACCAATTTTGTCTATTCTGACTATACTTTCAAGGATAATGTAAATGACCACAAACTGGACTAATAGGAGAGCTATGATGGTTCTAGGTATCAATGTCAACTCAAGCCCTATGTGTAATAATTTTCGAATTATTGTACCTCTTTTATCAGTGCACAGTTACCTACATAAATAAACGTAGGTCCTCTTGGAGGACTGACAGATTCATTACTGTGCGAACCTTCCAAGATTTTATAGCATCTCCACTCCTGACAACTGGTTTCATCTTCAATTAATGATTACCAGGCTGGAAAACTGTCCTAGGTTCATATGTTGGGCAAAGGATTGTGACTTTTTATTGGGCCAAATGCCATTGGTCCCTTGATCATCCATCCTTAATTTCTTTTGATGGTACAAATAGAGTGTATATTGTTGTTGGCTGCTCATCTGTTTTCATCCCTAAGAATGCTATGGTTTAATCTTCATAACTCTCAGGCACCCCTGGTTGCCTCTCTGACCTTGCAATTCATTATAATGGTTGCATTTATTTAGCTTCTAAGGCATATAAGCAGCTCTCTGACTGCTATGGCTATCAGTGAACCTTTTTCATTAATGACCTTTTTTGTCATCAGTTCCAGCATTTGATGTTGGTTCTCCTCTTTTCAGGGAGTTCCTTATAGCTTTGGTAAATATTGTTCCCTCTAGGACTTCCCATGTGGCATAACTACCTGGTGCATTTTTCAGTGTATACAAATGTCCACTCCAGCATATTCACTTCCCTGAGTCATTTAATCCCTTCTTATACCAACTGCCATGGCAATCCCAGCATTTCAGTCTGATTTATTGTGGACCATCACCTTTTCCATGCTTCTAGGAGCATCTTATTATAGTACTTATAGCTGCCATAGTCCACTGGTATAGTACTTTGTCCAACATTCCTGCTGCTCTGCTTTTTTTTGTTTGTTTGTTTGTTTGTTTTTTAATTTTCTCATGCAGTGTTTGTGGACCTGATAGTATTCTCTTTCAGAGAGGTGCTCTGCACCCGCCATGTCCTCTTGACTATTTCAATGTTCAAGTCACCATTTTCATTTATCCTATAGACTCTTTTCTATAACGTTTTAAAACACAGAATTTTCTTCCTGGGCGTGAATGGACCGTATCAACTGGGAAGCAATGACTCAGAGATGGTGGATGATATAACATCCTTACAGTTTCTCATGGATGCACATCTCTGCATTTAGCCTGAAAGTGACTAAGTGTACTATGAGTATGATATGACCTAAGGCTGCATGCCAAAATGGTTCCTAAACAAAGGAAAGCTGAGTGAACTTGTCAATAAGATGAAGGAAAACCTAAGGGCTATAACTCAAGCCTTTCTATGGTTGCTCAGTCTGAGGTGTACAGGAGGGCAGCACAAATGTCTGGGTTTGGCTACATGCTCTTATGGGCAGCGAGGATGGAAGGACAGAATGAAGCCGCCTACAAACTACACATATTCTGCAATGTGCTACTTGATACACTTTACAAGCTAACGCTTTCTCACTTTTCTGTCTCTCCCTCAAGATTGCAGTTTTCCTCCTAAAATTGCCCATGGGCATCATAAACAAGCTAGTGTATACAGTTTTTTCAAAGAAGAGATTATATATGAATGTGATAAAGGCTACGTCCTGGTCGGACAGGCGACACTCTCCTGCAGTAATTCACGCTGGTCAGCTCCAGCCCCTCGATGTAAAGGTAACTCCAACTTCCTTTTCAGCTCAAGACTAAGTGGGTGGACCTGTCCTGAGAGCACTGAGAACTAAATTTCTTCCCTGTCAGAGGCAGCATGAAAACATTTGCTTTGATTTATATTAAATAACCAATATATGCAAATGATACCCAATGCAAAAAGTACATAGGGCATGCACAAGCATTAATCTCCTCCATTTCTTTCTCCCAATCACAAAATTCAGCCTTCTTGAGGCAGCTCAGACCTGGTTTCTTGTATATTTCCAGAAATATTCTAAAAGCATCACATTTTATCTTAGTGTACCTGTGGCCTGTGGCAAAGTTTCCATAGAAACTTGCTCTAGTATGAATATAGGCTCACTGAGTGAATTATAAACATCATGAGTGACAGTTATTTCCATTAGAGTCTTGTGCAGGGCAGGCACCACCTGCTATGATATAGATGGTGTGTGTTGATGGGAGGGGCCAGGGAGGGTGAAGGGGGACTCGTAGTTTGCAGCAGTTGTGGGGACAGGAGGAGTTGAGATCAGGTCTGATCTTTACGTGCATAGAAGTTTGCTGTCAACATGCATGACTTTGCTGTCAAAAACTTCAGTAATTATTTGCCACCATTTTCTCTTTTGTACACAGGAGAATAATAGGCAAGAAGGAAATTTTTTTTTATTATACTTTAAGTTCTGGATTACATGTACAGAATATGCAGTTTTGTTACATAGGTATACATATACCCTGGTGGTTTGCTGCACCCATCAACCTGTCACCTACATTAGATATTTCTCCTAATGTTATCTCTTCCCTAGCCCCCACCCCCCAACAGGCCCCAGTGTGTGATGTTCCCCTCCTTGTGTCCATGTGTTCTCATTGTTCAACTCCCACTTATGAATGAGAACTTGCAATGTTTGGTTTTCTGATCTTGTGATAGCTTGATAAGAATGATGGTTTCCAGCTTCATCTATGTCCCTGCAAAGGACATGAACTCATCCTTTTTTATGGCTGCATAGTATTCCATGGTGTATATGTACCACAGTTTCTTAATCCAGTCTACCATTGATGGACATCTGGGTTGGTTCCAAGTGTTTGCTATTGTGAATAGTGCCTCAGTAAACATATGTGTGCATGTTTCTTTATCATAGAATGATTTCTAATCCTTTGGGTGTATGTCCGGTAGTGGGATTGCTGGGTCAAATGGTATTTCTAGTTATAGATCCTTGGGGAATTGCCACACCTGTCTTCCATCATCGTTGAACTAATTTGCACTCCACCAACAGTGTAAAAGCATTCCTATTTTTCCACAACCTCTCCAGCATCTGTTGTTTCCTGACTTTTTAATGATCACCGTTCTAACTGGCGTGAGATGGCATCTCATTGTGGTTTTGGTTTGCATTTCTCTAATGACCAGTGATGATGAGTATTTTTTCATATGTCTGTTGGCTGCATAAATGTCTGCAATAAGGAAATTTTTATACATAGAATCTTGCAGCAATCAAGACTGAGTAAGAGTTACCTTGTTGGGATTCTGGGGTCACATACCTTCTTTTGGAAATATCCTGTTGTGGAAACAATAGATGCTGGAGAGGATGTGGAGAAATAGGAACACTTTACACCGTTGGTGGGCGTGTAAATTAGTTCAACCATTGTGGAAGACAGTGTGGCAATTCCTCAAGGATCTAGAACTAAAATACCATTTGGCCCAGCATCCCATTACTGGGTATATACTCAAAGGATTATTAATCATTCTACTATAATGACACATGCACATGTATGTTTACTGCAGCACTATTCACAATAACAAAGACTTGGGACCAACCCAAATGCGCATCAATGATAGACTGAATAAAGAAAATATGGCACATATACACCATGGAATACTATGCAGCCATAAAAAAGAATGAGTTTATGTCCTTTGCAGGGACATGGATGAAGCTGGAAACCATTATTTTCAGCAAACTAACAGGAACAGAAACCAAACACCACATATTCTCACTCATAAATGGGAGTTGAACAGTGAGAACACACAGACACAGGGAGGGAAACATCACACACTAGGGCCTGTCAGGGGGTGGGGAGCAAGGGGAGGGATAGCATTAGGAGAAATACCTAATGTAGATGACGGGTTGATGGGTGCAGCAAACCACCATGGCACGTGTATACCTATGTAACAAACCTGCATGTTCTGCACATGTATCCCAGAACTTAAAGTATAATAAAAAAAGAAATATGCTGTCATATTATATGAAAATGTTACCATCTTGAGCAAGTGTCTTAACGTATCTCAACTGTCTCTTAGATAAAATAGGAATAATAACAGTGCTCATTTCATAGGGCTGCCAGGAGACTTAAATGATAGCAACATAAAGGGCTTAGCAGAAGTCTGATAGGTAGTCATACTCAATAAAATGCTAATATGATTGCTTTCAAATGAAGAGAAAGATAGAGCAATTAGCAGAACTAGATACAGTTCATTCTTATTATCCGAGACTGTTGTCATGTCCTTCTTCATAGATTTACAGATTTCTTAAAAATGTGTTTCCGTTACAGCTCTGTGTCTGAAACCAGAATTAGTGAACGGAAGGTTGTCTGTGGATAAGAATCAGTATGTTGAGCCTGAAAATGTCACCATCCAATGTGATTCTGGCTATGGTATCGTTGGTCCCAAAAGCATCACTTGCTCTGAGAACAGAACCTGGTACCCAGAGGTGCCCAAGTGTGAGTGGGTAAGTGGCACAATTCAAGGAATGTCTGTGCTGTCAACCCCTAAAAATGGTGGCATCCCCTAGAGCTCTGTACCACTCAACAATGGTGAAATCTGACTTGTCAGGATTCATTTCTGAGTCACTCCCACTCAAAGAAACTCTTTTTGACTTGAAGCGTTCTGGTAAGTTAGGGGTGGCAAGTTCTCCTGTTCTCACTTGAGAACAGCAAAAACTGAGCCCTTACAGAGCAGGGTTTCACAGACCCGGTAGTACTGATTCCTAACTTAACTTTTGCTAAGCTATATAATATATTGTTGTTCCATTTCTGGATGGTCAGCAAAAACAGCCTCTGTTACCATGGGGGCCTTCTGGACAGCTGTCTCAGAAAAGATCTATGTTCCCCTGGGGAAGACTGTGGTGGGACCCAAGCGATTTCTTGTTTTCCCAGCCTCAACCACCAGTCTGAGGTTGGTCTTGGTTCAATCCTGTAGTCCTTTCACTGTCAGGATCCACTCTCCTTCATGATTAGGAGAGAAGCTTCTCAATCTCACCCACCACTTATATCTCTTTTAGGAGACCCCTGAAGGCTGTGAACAAGTGCTCGCAGGCAAAAGACTCACGCAGTGTCTTCCAAACCCAGAGGATGTGAAAATGGCCCTGGAGGTGTATAAGCTGTCTCTGGAAATTGAACAACTGGAACTACAGAGAGACAGGGCAAGAAAATCCACTTTGGATAAAGAACTATAATTTTTCTCAAAAGAAGGAGGAAAAGGTGCCTTGCTGGCTTGCCTCTTGCAATTCAATACAGATCAGTTTAGCAAATCTACTGTCAATTTGGCAGTGATATTCATCATAATAAATATCTAGAAATGATAATTTGCTAAAGTTTAGTGCTTTGAGATTGTGAAATTATTAATCATCCTGTGTGTGGCTTATATTTTTGCTTTTCAAGATACAAAGCACAATCTTTTTCTCGATTAAAAATGTACGTTATAAAAAACTATTTTGTCTTTGTGGTCATTTAGGACTCTGTGAAATAAGCGTCCTTAAAAAATCCATAATATAAAGTTAATACATTTGTTTTACTGTTTGGGCCACAAAAAATAGGTACTTGGATTTTTTGTTTGTTTTTTTGTTTGTGTTTTGAGATGGAGTCTCACTCTGTTGCTCAGGCTGGAGTGCAGTGATCTTGGCTCACTGTAACCTCCACCTCCCAGGTTCACGTGATTCTCCCGCCTCAGCCTCCTGAGTAGCTGGGATTACAGGTGCGTACCACCATGCCTGGCTAATTTTTGCATTTTTAGTGGAGACGGGGTTTCACCACTTTGGCCAGGCTGGTCTTGAACTCCTGACCTCAAGTGATCTGCCCACCTTGGCCTCCCAAAGTGCTGGGATTACAGGTGTGAGCCACCATGCCTGGCCATATTTGGGTTCTCATCCTGGACAGACTGCCTTTACTCCACAGTTTCATGTGTGCACTGTACTCACGTCCTCCCTGGTGAAGTAAATGTCAACACACCCCCAAAGCCTCATCCATTCTCCCCCTCTGGGGGAGTCAGGCTTTCCCCTGAGCCCCTGTGCATGTTGTCTCTTTCACTCATGCCGCATCTCCACTATTGCCTTCCATGAAGGAAGTTTACTTTTGTATCTGAACTCCTCATTCCAACCCCAGAGAAGGAACTTCGACAGATGAAGATCAAGCCCGCATGTCAGCCCTCTGCATATTCTCAAGTCTTCTATCTGATTTGGTCACCACTTTCCTTAATATTAAATTAAAACAGGTTGAGCAACTGCCTCTCACAGGAAGAGATACCCCATATCAAACTTCCTTATATCTCTGGATACTCTAGAGACTTTTATTCCTTTAAGTCATCACTTATTCTGACTCTTGCTTCCTGTGTAGTCTCTTTCTCACTCTTATCCCAGCTTCTCTGGCTGTCTTTTCTCTCCCTGCACACAGAAATCTGGCCTTTTGGACACTGGCCTTTTTGGCTTAATTTTCCCAAAATTCTGTGAAGGAGATGGCATTATGGCAGGCTTTCACTGAACTTTAGATGTAACAGAGGAGGTGGAGCTGTTGGAGAAACCCACTGCTATAGTCTGAATGTTTGTCCCCTCCAAACTCGCGTTGAAAGTAAATCCCTAGTGTGGAACTATTGAAAGGCGGGTTTTTAAGAGGTGGCTGGTTCATGAGGGTTCTGTCCTGATGAATGGATTAAACCATTCATAGATGAATATTTCATGTGCTAATGAGAAGAATGTGTTCCCACAGCTGTTATCACAGAAGTGGGACTGGTGGCTTTATAAGAAGAGGAAAAGATACCTGAGTTAGTATGCTCAGCCCCCTTGCCATGTAATGCCCTGTGCCACCTTGGGACCCTGCAGAGTCCCCACCAAGAAGGCCTTCACCAGATGCCGAGCCGTGGACTTGGATTTCCCAGCCTTGAGAATTGTGAAAAATACTTCTTTTTGTTTACAAATTGCCCAGTTTCAGATGTTCTGTTATAAGCAACAGAAAATAGATTAAGACACCCACTTAGCATCAAACATATCTATCTATGATCTTAAAAGCCATTACCTACTAAGCTACTAGGAATTTCTTGGTTTAATGTTTATTTTTGAATTTCTCCTGATCCAAGAATTTGTGAGCAACTAGTTTCCCTGAAAGGTGGTTTGAGAAAACATTGTGAGTGAGTGGGCAGTAAGATGGGGAAGGGAAGAAAACCCACGAGGGAACATTGTTGAGGGGGTTAATTCATTGCCAACTGGGACTCAATCATGCTAGAATCATCTGAGAGCATGTAGAATCCAACTCTGGGTTGTCTTCCTCAGGATGAAGACCTGGGTATTTTTCTGCCTATTCTCTTCTCTCACCGGCAAAGTTTTGCCCCAGTAGCAATGGTTTCCAGAACCAAGGGATCTACACTGTTGGCTGGCTAAGCAGGTTCCAAGGTTGGGGATCACCATTAGGCAGAAAGACATGGGTAACCAATGGCACCTATGGGACCATTTGCAGTAATCTCTAGAGTAGGTCAAGGGCATATGGCCAGGGTACAGATGTTCTCTTCTACAATTGCCTTTTCTGTATGGTCCTATCTGTTGACTAAGAACTATGGCATCGGCCAGTCTCTATCGGCTTACAGAAATATCACTAACTTTTTTGTATTAATGCTGAATCTTGCAACTTTACTGAATTTATTTATCAATTCTAACAGTTGTTTGATGGAGTCTTCATGTTTTTCTAAATATAAGATAATGTCATCTACAAACAGGGACATTTTGACTTCTTCCTTTCCAATCTGAATGTTTTTTCTTCCCCTTTTGCTTGTCTAATTGCTTAGACTAGGATTTCCAGTACTATGTTGAATAGAAGTGGTGAAACTTGGCATCTTTGTTTTGTTATAGATCTTAGAAGACAGGCTTTCAGCTTTTCCCCATCCAGTATGGTATTAGCTATGGGTTTGTGACTTATGGACTGTTTTGTTTTTAGGTACTTGGTATAATTTTGATTTCTAAAAATTTGTTGTGACCTGTGTATGTTATGGCCTAACATAGAGTCTATCCTGGAGAATATTTCATGTGGTAATGAGAAAATGTGTTTCTGCAGCTGTTAGATGACATGTTCTGTAATATCAATTTGTTCCATTTGGTATAGTGTGTAGTTTAACTCCAAAGTTTGTTTGTTGATTTACTGTCTGGATTATCTGTTTATTGCTGAAAGTGGGGTGGGTGTTTTGTCTTTGAGCTTGCTGAATCTTTTTTTTTTTTTTTTTTTTTGGTCACTCAGGCTAGAGTGCAGTGGTGCAACCATAGGTCAGAGTAACCTTGAACCCTGGAGCTTAAATGAGTCTCCCATCTCAGCCTCCTGAGGAGCTAGGACTACAGGCATGCACTACAATGGCTGGTTTTTTTTTTAAGAGACAAGGAATCTTATTATGTTGCCCAGGCTGGTCTCAAACTCCTGGTCTCAAGCAATACTCTTACCTTGGCCTCCCTAAGTGCTGGGATTATAGGCGCAAGGCACTGTGTTAGGGCCCAGGCTTGCTGATTCTTTCTTTTGTTTGATCAGGTCTGCTGCTGAAGTTTTCTCTTGAGTTTTTCAGTTCAGTTATTGCATTATTTATTTCTAGAATTTCGATTTGGTTTTTAAAAGTTGTTCCTAGGCTGGGCATGTTGGCTCATGCCTGTAATCCCAGTGCTTTGAGAGGTCAAAGGGAGAGGATCACTTGAGCCCAGGTGTTTGAGACCAGCCTGAGCAATATAGGGAGACCCTGTCTCCACAAAAAATTTAAAAATTAGCCAGGCATTCTGGCATGTGCCTGTAGCAGTCACTTGGGAGTCTGAGGCTGAAGGATCGCTTGAGACCAGAAATTCGAGATGGCGTTGAGCTATGATCATACTACTTCCAAGTTGGGTGAAAAAGTGAGACCCCCATCTCTAAAAAACAGACATCAAATAAAAATTGTTCTTATTTCTTTGTCAGATTTCTTATTTTGTTTCTGGATTGTTTTATAAATTTTATTTAATTTTCTATTCATTTTTTTGTGATTCCCTGAACTTTTAAAAGAGGGTTATTATTAATTATTTGTCAGACAGTTCACAGATCTTCAATTCTTCAGGGTCTATTTCCAGAGCTTTGTTGGTTTTTTTCCCTGATTTTTTTTCAATCCTGTGTCTTTACACTGATGCCGGTGCATTCGAAGAAATGGCCACCTCTTCCAACTTTTGCAGGTGTTCTTTGGTGTTCGACTTTTACTACTTAACATTAGAACTTTATTTGCCGGCCTATAGTTGCTTCCCACTCTGGGAAGGATTTATATTGAGCACCAGAACTTAAACACTTCCCTGGAACTAAATCACTGCCCTTTCATTGTTTCCCAGTCTGGGGAAGACTTATTGTGAGTACCAGAACTTATAGCTTGCACAGGAACTTAAACACAGACCTGCAGTGGTTTCCAGGTCTGGGGAAGACTTAAGAGAGCACCAGAATTTCATCACTGACTTTTCAGTTGCTTCCAGGTCAGGGGAAAGTTCCATGTAAGCATCCGGGCTGTGTGGGAAATCTGACCAGGGACTCAGGCCTTGCCATGGATTGTATCCCATGAAGCACTATGGCACTGTCCAGCCTCCTTCGTGTGATGCCCAGCTGATTTATATGCAGAGTAACCACCAAGATCCACATGCTAGTTCCTGTGATAAGCACCCCTTCCCCCCACTTGTCTTCAATTCACCCCGGGTGGTTCAGCCCTCCTGGCATTCCCAGGGCTTCCTGTGGGACAGGACTGCAGTGGGCTTCCCATGAAAATTCCCAGACCAGTGGGAAGGTAGAATGTCCACTTCCAGTTCCCTCCTCCCACCTTGGAAACTTTGGGTCCAGGGAATTTCTCCGTGAGTGGTGGTTATGCCAGCTTAGGGGAGAGGGTGGCACAGTCTAAAATGGCCATTTTACCAGTTGTGGTTTTGTTGTAGGAGTTTTCTCCTCTTCTCTCTCAGATTCTGGTGAATTCAAGGTGGTGTTCTTGTCTTTGAATAATTGCAAGTTGTACTTTTGTGGGGAGGAGTGGTGCTGAGGATCTTCTGTTCCACCAACTGTAAATGAACTAATTTCATAAATAAAATTAAAATTTCCACTATCCAGAAAGTCACCTTCCACACCATTTTATGAGTGGATAAGATGGGTAATTATGTATGCTTATATTTTCATGTTATTAACATGCTTAAACAAAGAGTTATCCACCCCAAGTCTCAGTCTTTAAGAGTACGGAAGAAACAGTTGAGGTTTTTAAATACTAGCCCTTTGCCCTTTATTTTTCCTTTCTTACCATTCTTTACTAATATAAAGGAGTAGTGTTGACTTATTTTCACATAGATTTAAATTATCCTTCTATTCTTTAATTTATCCTTTCATTTAAATCCCTTTAAAAATTATTTAAAATAAATACATATATATATTCTAACAAATATTAAAACAATAAAGGTAAGTATAGAGAGCTTACTTCCATTATATTATCCATTTTTTTCTTTCCATTTTAAATTTAAATTTCACATTTAAGATTTTAACTTTGTGCATAATTCTATAAATTGTAAACCATGTTAGAAATGCATCTATTTCTTGACCTATCAACTTTATTTATTTTTAAAATTAAGATATATTCATGTTTAACAAATTAGCATATTATCTGGTGCACACAATTCCCTTTCCCTACTCCCAGAGAACCACTGTCATATCATGCAACATTTTTTTTCTGATATTTACCTTCATATTTTAAGATAATATTTTTTTTTTTAAATTTATTTATTATTATTAAACTTCAAGTTGTAGGGTACATGTGCACAACGTGCAGGTTTGCTACATATGTATACTTGTGCCATGTTGGTGTGCTGCACCCATCAACTCGTCATTTACATCAGGTATAACTCCCAATGCAATCCCTCCCCCCTCCCCCCTCCCCATGATAGGCCCCGGTGTGTGATGTTCCCCTTCCCGAGTCCAAGTGATCTCATTGTTCAGTTCCCACCTACGAGTGAGAACATGCGGTGTTTGGTTTTCTGTTCTTGTGATAGTTTGCTGAGAATGATGGTTTCCAGCTGCATCCATGTCCCTACAAAGGACACAAACTCATCCTTTTTTATGGCTGCATAGTATTCCATGGTGTATATGTGCCACATTTTCTTAATCCAATCTGTCACTGATGGACAATTGGGTTGATTCCAAGTCTTTGCTATTGTGAATAGTGCTGCAATAAACATACGTGTGCATGTGTCCTTATAGCAGCATAATTTATAATCCTTTGGGTATATACCCAGTAATGGGATGGCTGGGTCATATGGTACATCTAGTTCTAGATCCTTGAGGAATCGCCATACTGTTTTCCATAATGGTTGAACTAGTTTACACTCCCACCAACAGTGTAAAAGTGTTCCTATTTCTCCACATCCTCTCCAGCACCTGTTGTTTCCTGACTTTTTAATGTTTGCCATTCTAACTGGTGTGAGATGGTATCTCATTGTGGTTTTGATTTGCATTTCTCTGATGGCCAGTGATGATGAGCATTTTTTCATGTGTCTGTTGGCTGTATGAATGTCTTCTTTTGAGAAATGTCTGTTCATATCCTTTGCCCACTTTTGGATGGGGTTGTTTGTTTTTTTCTTGTAAATTTGTTTGAGTTCTTTGTAGGTTCTGGATATTAGCCCTTTGTCAGATGAGTAGATTGCAAAAATTTTCTCCCATTCCGTAGGTTGCCTGCTCACTCTGATGGTAGTTTCTTTTGCTGTGCAGAAGCTCTTTAGTTTGATGAGATCCCATTTGTCAATTTTGGCTTTTGCTGCCGTTGCTTTTGGTGTTTTAGACATGAAGTCTTTGCCCATGCCTATGTCCTGAATGGTACTACCTAGGTTTTCCTCTAGGATTTTTATGGTATTAGGTCTAACATTTAAGTCTCTAATCCATCTTGAATTAATTTTTGTATAAGGAGTAAGGAAAGGATCCAGTTTCAGCTTTCTACTTATGGCTAGCCAGTTTTCCCAGCACCATTTATTAAATAGGGAATCCTTTCCCCATTTCTTGTTTCTCTCAGGTTTGTCAAAGATCAGATGGCTGTAGATGTGTGGTATTATTTCTGAGGACTCTGTTCTGTTCCATTGGTCTATATCTCTGTTTTGGTACCAGTACCATGCTGTTTTGGTTACTGTAGCCTTGTAGTATAGTTTGAAGTCAGGTAGCGTGATGCCTCCAGCTTTGTTCTTTTGACTTAGGATTGTCTTGGAGATGCGGGCTCTTTTTTGGTTCCATATGAACTTTAAAGCAGTTTTTTCCAATTCTGTGAAGAAGCTCATTGGTAGCTTGATGGGGATGGCATTGAATCTATAAATTACCTTGGGCAGTATGGCCATTTTCACGATATTGATTCTTCCTAAGATAATATTTTTTTCTGTTTTTCTTAGATTATTCATTTTAGCTGCTATCTATTGATTACAGATATTTACTCATCTTCTAATATACCACCTGCTTTTCCTTTTTCTTTCAATATAATTATTGCATAATTTTGGTTACATCAGTAATAACTTTTACAGGTTATGACTATGCAGTATACCAAATAGTATTTTGTGAGCATGTTTCCTTTCTTTTGTTTTAATATGCTGTCTATAATGTCCTTTTCCAGTAATGTTTGTTTGCTTGCTTGTTTTGTTTTCTATATTTCTATTTACATTTTCTCCTAAATGCTCCAAGAGATTTTTCAGTCTACCAAATGTATTCCAAATCTTGAGATATCATATGCTTTATTAATTCCTTTCTTATTCTCATGTACCTTTCTCCTAAAGCCCTAGAAACAGACCTTGAAACAAGAATTAAAGTATAGGTAATTTGTTTAGGAGGTGCAGGAAACACAAGGAGAGAAAGGCAGTGAGATATGAAAACAAAGGCAACCAAAAAGGATATGTTAGGAAGCTAGTTAGGATGACTGAAGTCTCATCCCAAGGGAAACTGGTAAAGATGGTGAACTCGCACCTCAGAGTAATTATAGCTAAGGGTAGGGAGCTGGGATATTTATATATACTTCCATCAGTTGTTAATTGAGGTCTGCTTCTGTAAGGTGTTATCTTCAGTTTATCCTGCTAATTACAAATCAGAGTAACCTTCGATGGTTGTGGAAAAAGCCTGGGTAAAAGGAAACAGATACAAGGCAGTTGGAAGTTGTTCAGAGTGTGCTAAAGTAGCAGGGCCCTCGTGATACTGACAGGACATTGACAGGGCCTGCTACCCACTACAACAAGCAATGGATGCTCTCAAATCTGTAGACTCGCCTTCCTTTCCTGTCTTTACTTCGTTGACTCATGTTCTCTTTCTTATTTCCTCATTTTGTTGGAGCACATCCTCCAGGAACTGCCTAAGAAATGATGTATAGGAAGTAAACTATTGAGTGAACTCCTGTATTCTTGAAACCGTCTGTTTTCACACTTGATTGATACTATTTTCACACTTGATTGAAACTATTTTCACACTTGATTGATAGTTTGGCTGGGCATAGCAGGCTGGGTAAAGTGTTATTTTTCCTCTCGTTTTAAAGGAATTTATCTACTGTTTTAATATATTCCATATAGCTATTGAGAAGTCAGAAGACATCCTGATTTATGACCTGATTTTTCCTCAACTCTGGAAGCTTTTAGGATACAATCTTTACTCATGGTGTTCTAAAATACCACATTGGTATACTTTACTGTATGATTTATTTTCATTTATTATGCTAATTCTTGATGGGCTCTTTCAGTCTGTAAACTCATATTCTTTTATTCTGAGAAATTTTCTTATAAAATGTTTTCAGTAACATTTCTTCACTCTTGTCTCTTTTCATGGAAACCAGAATCATTTGGTATTGGACCTCCTTGTTAATTATTGGATTTAGTTATGTTTTCTGTCTTCATTCTTACCTTCAATTCTCCAAACAGTTTTTTGGAGATTTCCTTGACTTCATTGTTTTTTTGCTGACTTTTTC
The DNA here is from genome assembly GCF_047675955.1 of Chlorocebus sabaeus. Taxonomy (NCBI): domain Eukaryota; kingdom Metazoa; phylum Chordata; class Mammalia; order Primates; family Cercopithecidae; genus Chlorocebus; species Chlorocebus sabaeus. The sequence continues at coordinate 22,344,920 of NC_132928.1, read as the reverse complement.
AATTTCTTTTAAGAACACTTTCTAACATTTTCCAACGAATTTTTAAAAATTGTTTTCTGTTTTTTTTTTAAATAGTAATCCTGTTCTTTCCATCTAGATTCATTATTGTCTCTATGGAGCTATTTTGGAATAGGGAAGTCTGATTTTGCTCCCTGCAAACCTCTGTTAATGATCATTGGTCAGCAATTGTTCTTTAAGAGCAAGGCCTAAATAATGTCATTTAAAGTTCTGTGTATGTGAACAAATTTTGTTGGCAGCAGGCTAACTTGTAGCATGATGGGACAGCGAAGCATTTTAAATTAACTTGTGGCTATAACAGAGAGTGTTAATTGTTTGCCTGTATTATCCTCTATTTTTACTTTAAGTAATAGAACCACTTCTACCATTTTAAGTATCAGCAGGGCACAGGGTTTCTCAACTAGTCCCTCCCTTGGAGCAACCTCCCAATAAATGCGACTTGCTTGTCACCTTCTTAAAAAGGAAGCTTCTTTCTCTCCCCTTCCTATTTTTCACACTCTTGGGGGCTGAAATGCTGATAGGATGCCTGAGAGCTAGCTTCTGCCTTGTTGAGAAGGACAGCATCCTAGGGGATATTAAAGCAACAAGGAGAAAAGGCCCTAGTCCCTAGTTGACCATGTGGAGCAGTACTGCCTTCCATCCTGAATGGGTTTTTGCCTATGAACTGTTTTTGAAAGAAAAATAAAGTTTTACCTGCTCTGAGTCACTGAGTTTTTGGTTGTCCTATCTAATGACAAGTATAGGGCAATGAATATCCAAATACTGATGTTTATAGGTGTCTTCTCTGTTGCTGCCCAGTTGCTCCAGAGAGGGAACTTCTGTTTTTTTGCCTGTTTACAACTTGAATTTACAATTTAAATTTCTCCCATGCAAGATGAGGCAATTACTGCTTCTGTACTTTTTTTTTTTTTATATACTTTAAGTTCTAGGGTACATGTGCATAACGTGCAGGTTGTTACGTATGTATACTTGTGCCATGTTGGCGTGCTGCACCCATCAACTCGTCAGCACCCATCAACTCGTCATTTACATCAGTTATAACTCTGAATGCCATCTCTCCCCCCTCCTTCCTCCCAATAATAGGCCCCGGTGTGTGATGTTCCCCTTCCCGAGTCCAAGTGATCTCATTGTTCAGTTCCCACCTATGAGTGAGAACGTGCAGTGTTTGGTTTTCTGTTCTTGCGATAGTTTGCTGAGAATGATGGTTTCCAGCTGCATCCATGTCCCTACAAAGCACACAAACCCATCCTTTTTCATGGCTGCATAGTATTCCATGGTGTATATGTGCGACATTTTCTTAATCCAGTCTGTCACTGATGGACATTTGGGTTGATTCCAAGTCTTTGCTATTGTAAATAGTGCTGCAATGAACATACATGTGCATGTGTCTTTATAGCAGCATGATTTATAATCCTTTGGGTATATACCCAGTAATGGGATGGCTGGGTCATACGGTACTTCTAGTTCTAGATCCTCGAGGAATGGCCATACTGTTTTCCATAATGGTTGAATTAGTTTACAATCCCACCAACAGTGTAAAAGTGTTCCTATTTCTCCACATCCTCTCCAGCACCTGTTGTTTCCTGACTTTTTAATGTTTGCCATTCTAACTGGTGTGAGATGGTATCTCATTGTGGTTTTGATTTGCATTTCTCTGATGGCCAGTGATGACGAGCATTTTTTCATGTGTCTGTTGGCTGTATGCATGTCTTCTTTTGAGAAATGTCTGTTCATATTCTGTTCATATCCCTTGCCCACTTTTTGATGGGGTTGTTTGTTTTTTTCTTGTAAATTTGTGTGAGTTCTTTGTAGGTTCTGGATATTAGCCCTTTGTCAGACGAGTAGATTGCAAAAATTGTCTCCCATTCTGTAGGTTGCCTGTTCGCTCTGATGGTAGTTTCTTTTGCTGTGCAGAAGCTCTTTAGTTTAATTAGATCCCATTTGTCAATTTTGGCTTTTGTTGCCGTTGCTTTTGGTGTTTTAGACATGAAGTCCTTGCCCATGCCTATGTCCCGAATGGTACTACCTAGGTTTTCTTCTAGGGTTTTTATGGTATTAGGTCTAACATTTAAGTCTCTAATCCATCTTGAATTAATTTTCGTATAAGGAGTAAGGAAAGGATCCAGTTTCAGCTTTCTACTTATGGCTAGCCAGTTTTCCCAGCACCATTTATTAAATAGGGAATCCTTTCCCCATTTCTTATTTTTCTGTACTTTTTAAAATTCTGTTTCTCCCTCTATTCCTCAGGCTATTTCCATCACCACATTACTTTTGCACTATTAACATTGAGAGAACTTTCCTGAAATGATTGCTCCTGTCCCTAAAAGGCACAGCAGTTGCGTTTGTCTGCTTGCTTTAAGTTAAATGTTTTTCTTTACACTATGACTAAGTAGTTCACCTATTTCCTTCAGAAGTTCACTCACAGTGGTGCTGAATAATTATACCAGGAATAAAACATGTATAGGTTATTTGGAATGTGAATCTGGTGTTAAAGTTTAGTTGAGCCTGAGAAAAGTAAACTACGAAACCCCTGCTGCCAAATATCGTTCTTTGACCACAAGAAAATAAATTAAAACGAAGTGAATTCTTTCTAGTACAGGTTTAATAACTGTGGGGAGAAAGCAATTGGTAAGCTAGAGGCGCTGCCCTAAAAAAGTTATAACTAAAGAGAGACTATTTTGATTACATTACCATTTTATATTTTGGGCACTAAAAAAGAGGGATGCTATTTTCTAATATTTTTCTGAATTCAGGAATAACCCTTCCTAGTACTGTTTCTGCCAATTTTAACCAATAAGTGACCTTCTGATACCGAGTCTATTTGCATATTTAGGGATATAGTGAATTCTCCTTTATTTAAAAAATAATACTCTTTATTAAAAATGTAAATACATTGAATAGATTATGTAATTAAAAATTATTTCCACAAAATTATTTTCCCTCAGAAACTTTTATGCCATTTATTTCAATACCAAGTAGAAGCTTATTACAAGTTTTAGATTATCCCAAAATGTCTGAGTGTCAGCCTGGGTCCAATCAGGACACAGAAACCAAACAGTGATTTAAATAGGGGAAATTTAATATACAGAATTACTAAACTCTGATAAAAAACTAATTATAAAATTTAAGAAAACTCTCTATGGTATTCTAGGACTGAGGCAAGGCACTCAAGGGAGACAAACTGCAATGAGGTGCCCTTTCCCAAGGCTGGGGTTTAGACTTCATTAAAAAAGGTATTGTTGCAATTCACTGGAGGCCAGAGAAGTTCACTAGTTGCCTGGACAAAAGCTGGTCTGCAGTCATTGGGCAAGTAGAAACCAAATATCTGGAATAGAGGCAGACTATAGGTGTGCTCCACCTGGTGGCTACATGCATAGGCCTGCAGATAGGGCTGGGGTCGCTGGAACATGAGCTATCTGTGAGGGGGACCACAGATAGTGGCCAGATGGGCAGGTGTGCAGAAGGAAAAGTGACCCCAGTAGCAAGCCTTCAAGGCAGAGAAAGCACACAGGCAAGTAGGTGGCCAGGTGTGCCGGCATGAAGAGGGAGTAGGGGTGCTGTTGTGGTAAGAGTCTTGGAGAAGTATCCATCAGAAGAACCACGGGAAGGTGAAAGCCGGTCTGGTTCGGGACCACAAGATTGCCAGGGGATAGTGCATTCTGGGAAGAGGGCCTGGGGCAGACCACCCCCGTATGTCTTCCTAACCCATCATGTAGCAGCAGGAAACAGCAGGAGAATCTTTGCTTCCTGCAATGTCCCTCGAGCATCCTCTAATGAGAATATTAAACATCTTTCTCGCTGTAAAGGATTAATACTTAAGGGAATTTCATCCATTATCACAGAGCTGTAATAAATGGTGAGTTTGTATCGGAGAGGAAATGCATTGATAACTGGCACGACACGTATAACTTAATGATGACAAAATAAAAATGCAAAGTCAAACCACTCAAGGATTGCTTAGAGTGCCACCTGTGGAGGAGGAAGTACTGGAAGAGTAGCAGCAATTTCACTAAAATTTAGACTTATAAGTAATTTTGTTGAGTTTATTTTCAGTCAAGGAAAAATGATTACATATTTCCTACTAGTTGGCAAAAAGAAAGAGTTTTGAAAGAGGAACTTATTTTCACTAATTAAAATAGAAAAACTTAAAATAGAAAATTAAAATTTATCTCATGGGCTATTTAATAAGAAACAGTGAATAACATAATTAGGACAATGCCAATAACACAGACAATTGCAAAGTTTTTCTTTTTTTTTTTTTTTTTTTTTTTTTTTCAGTTCTTTTTTTTTTTTTTTTTTTTTTAAATTTATTTATTATTATTAAACTTCAAGTTGTAGGGTACATGTGCACAACGTGCAGGTTTGCTACATATGTATACTTGTGCCATGTTGGTGTGCTGCACCCATCAACTCGTCATTTACATCAGGTATAACTCCCAATGCAATCCCTCCCCCCTCCCCCCTCCCCATGATAGGCCCCGGTGTGTGATGTTCCCCTTCCTGAGTCCAAGTGATCTCATTGTTCAGTTCCCACCTACGAGTGAGAACATGCGGTGTTTGGTTTTCTGTTCTTGTGATAGTTTGCTAAGAATGATGGTTTCCAGCTGCATCCATGTCCCTACAAAGGACACAAACTCATCCTTTTTTATGGCTGCATAGTATTCCATGGTGTATATGTGCCACATTTTCTTAATCCAATCTGTCACTGATGGACATTTGGGTTGATTCCAAGTCTTTGCTATTGTGAATAGTGCTGCAATAAACATACGTGTGCATGTGTCCTTATAGCAGCATAATTTATAATCCTTTGGGTATATACCCAGTAATGCGATGGCTGGGTCATATGGTACATCTAGTTCTAGATCCTTGAGGAATCGCCATACTGTTTTCCATAATGGTTGAACTAGTTTACAATCCCACCAACAGTGTAAAAGTGTTCCTATTTCTCCACATCCTCTCCAGCACCTGTTGTTTCCTGACTTTTGAATGATCGCCATTCTAACTGGTGTGAGATGGTATCTCATTGTGGTTTTGATTTGCATTTCTCTGATGGCCAGTGATGATGAGCATTTTTTCATGTGTCTGTTGGCTGTATGAATGTCTTCTTTTGAGAAATGTCTGTTCATATCCTTTGCCCACTTTTGGATGGGGTTGTTTGTTTTTTTCTTGTAAATTTGTTTGAGTTCTTTGTAGGTTCTGGATATTAGCCCTTTGTCAGATGAGTAGATTGCAAAAATTTTCTCCCATTCCGTAGGTTGCCTGCTCACTCTGATGGTAGTTTCTTTTGCTGTGCAGAAGCTCTTTAGTTTGATGAGATCCCATTTGTCAATTTTGGCTTTTGCTGCCGTTGCTTTTGGTGTTTTAGACATGAAGTCTTTGCCCATGCCTATGTCCTGAATGGTACTACCTAGGTTTTCCTCTAGGATTTTTATGGTATTAGGTCTAACATTTAAGTCTCTAATCCATCTTGAATTAATTTTCGTATAAGGAGTAAGGAAAGGATCCAGTTTCAGCTTTCTACTTATGGCTAGCCAGTTTTCCCAGCACCATTTATTAAATAGGGAATCCTTTCCCCATTTCTTGTTTCTCTCAGGTTTGTCAAAGATCAGATGGCTGTAGATGTGTGGTATTATTTCTGAGGACTCTGTTCTGTTCCATTGGTCTATATCTCTGTTTTGGTACCAGTACCATGCTGTTTTGGTTACTGTAGCCTTGTAGTATAGTTTGAAGTCAGGTAGCGTGATGCCTCCAGCTTTGTTCTTTTGACTTAGGATTGTCTTGGAGATGCGGGCTCTTTTTTGGTTCCATATGAACTTTAAAGCAGTTTTTTCCAATTCTGTGAAGAAGCTCATTGGTAGCTTGATGGGGATGGCATTGAATCTATAAATTACCTTGGGCAGTATGGCCATTTTCACGATATTGATTCTTCCTATCCATGAGCATGGTATGTTCTTCCATTTGTTTGTGTCCTCTTTGATTTCACTGAGCAGTGGTTTGTAGTTCTCCTTGAAGAGGTCCTTTACATCCCTTGTAAGTTGGATTCCTAGGTATTTTATTCTCTTTGAAGCAATTGTGAATGGAAGTTCATTCCTGATTTGGCTCTCTGTTTGACTGTCACTGGTGTATAAGAATGCTTGTGATTTTTGCACATTAATTTTGTATCCTGAGACTTTGCTGAAGTTGCTGATCAGCTTAAGGAGATTTTGGGCTGAGACAATGGGGTTTTCTAAATATACAATCATGTCGTCTGCAAACAGGGACAATTTGACTTCTTCTTTTCCTAACTGAATCCCCTTGATTTCTTTCTCTTGCCTGATTGCCCTAGCCAGAACTTCCAACACTATGTTGAATAGGAGTGGTGAGAGAGGGCATCCCTGTCTTGTGCCAGTTTTCAAAGGGAATTTTTCCAGTTTTTGCCCATTCAGTATGATATTGGCTGTGGGTCTGTCATAAATAGCTCTTATTATTTTGAGGTACGTTCCATCAATACCGAATTTATTGAGCGTTTTTAGCATGAAGGGCTGTTGAATTTTGTCAAAAGCCTTTTCTGCATCTATTGAGATAATGATGTGGTTCTTGTCTTTGGTTCTGTTTATATGCTGGATTATGTTTATTGATTTGCGAATGTTGAACCAGCCTTGCATCCCAGGGATGAAGCCCACTTGATCATGGTGGATAAGCTTTTTGATGTGCTGCTGAATCCGGTTTGCCAGTATTTTATTGAGGATTTTTGCATCGATGTTCATCAGGGATATTGGTCTAAAATTCTCTTTTTTTGTTGTGTCTCTGCCAGGCTTTGGTATCAGGATGATGTTGGCCTCATAAAATGAGTTAGGGAGGATTCCCTCTTTTTCTATTGATTGGAATAGTTTCAGAAGGAATGGTACCAGCTCCTCCTTGTACCTCTGGTAGAATTCAGCTGTGAATCCATCTGGTCCTGGACTTTTTTTGGTTGGTAGGCTATTAATTATTGCCTCAATTTCAGAGCCTACTATTGGTCTATTCAGGGATTCAACTTCTTCCTGGTTTAGTCTTGGAAGAGTGTAAGTGTCCAGGAAATTATCCATTTCTTCTAGATTTTCCAGTTTATTTGCGTAGAGGTGTTTATAGTATTCTCTGATGGTAGTTTGTATTTCTGTGGGGTCGGTGGTGATATCCCCTTTATCATTTTTAATTGCGTCGATTTGATTCTTCTCTCTTTTCTTCTTTATTAGTCTTGCTAGTGGTCTGTCAATTTTGTTGATCTTTTCAAAAAACCAACTCCTGGATTCATTGATTTTTTGGAGGGTTTTTTGTGTCTCTATCTCCTTCAGTTCTGCTCTGATCTTAGTTATTTCTTGCCTTCTGCTAGCTTTCGAATGTGTTTGCTCTTGCTTCTCTAGTTCTTTTAATTGCGATGTTAGAGTGTCAATTTTAGATCTTTCCTGCTTTCTCTTGTGGGCATTTAGTGCTATAAATTTCCCTCTACACACTGCTTTAAATGTGTCCCAGAGATTCTGGTATGTTGTATCTTTGTTCTCATTGGTTTCAAAGAACATCTTTATTTCTGCCTTGATTTCGTTATGTACCCAGTAGTCATTCAGGAGCAGGTTGTTCAGTTTCCATGTAGTTGAGCGGTTTTGATTGAGTTTCTTAGTCCTGAGTTCTAATTTGATTGCACTGTGGTCTGAGAGACAGTTTGTTATAATTTCTGTTCTTGCACATTTGCTGAGGAGTGCTTTACTTCCGATTACGTGGTCAATTTTGGAGTAAGTACGATGTGGTGCTGAGAAGAATGTATATTCTGTTGATTTGGGGTGGAGAGTTCTATAGATGTCTATTAGGTCTGCTTGCTGCAGAGATGAGTTCAATTCCTGGATATCCTTGTTAACTTTCTGTCTCGTTGATCTGTCTAATGTTGACAGTGGAGTGTTGAAGTCTCCCATTATTATTGTATGGGAGTCTAAGTCTCTTTGTAAGTCTCTAAGGACTTGCTTTATGAATCTGGGTGCTCCTGTATTGGGTGCATATATATTTAGGATAGTTAGCTCTTCCTGTTGAATTGATCCCTTTACCATTATGTAATGGCCTTCTTTGTCTCTTTTGATCTTTGATGGTTTAAAGTCTTTTTTATCAGAGACTAGTATTGCAACCCCCGCTTTTTTGTGTTCTCCATTTGCTTGGTAAATCTTCCTCCATCCCTTTATTTTGAGCCTATGTATGTCTCTGCGTGTGAGATGGGTCTCCTGAATACAGCAGACTGATGGGTCTTGACTCTTTATCCAGTTTGCCAGTCTGTGTCTTTTAATTGGAGCATTTAGTCCATTTACATTTAAGGTTAAGATTGTTATGTGTGAACTTGATCCTGCCATTATGATATTAACTGGTTATTTTGCTCGTTAGTTGATGCAGTTTCTTCCTAGCCTTAATGGTCTTTACATTTTGGCATGTTTTTGCAATGGCTGGTACCGGTTGTTCCTTTCCATGTTTAGTGCTTCCTTCAGGGTCTCTTGTAAGGCAGGCCTAGTGGTGACAAAATCTCTAAGCATTTGCTTATCTGTAAAGGATTTTATTTCTCCTTCACTTATGAAACTTAGTTTGGCTGGATATAAAATTCTGGGTTTAAAATTCCTTTCTTTAAGAATGTTGAATATTGGCCCCCACTCTCTTCTGGCTTGAAGAGTTTCTGCCGAGAGATCTGCTGTTAGTCTGATGGGCTTCCCTTTGTGGGTAACCCGACCTTTCTCTCTGGCTGCCCTTAAGATTTTTTCCTTCATTTCAACTTTGGTGAATCTGGCAATTATGTGTCTTGGAGTTGCTCTTCTCGAGGAGTATCTTTGTGGCGTTCTCTGTATTTCCTGGATTTGAATGTTGGCCTGCCCTACTAGGTTGGGGAAGTTCTCCTGGATGATATCCTGAAGAGTGTTTTCCAACTTGGTTCCATTTTCCCCGTCACTTTCAGGCACCCCAATCAGACGTAGATTTGGTCTTTTTACATAATCCCATACTTCTTGCAGGCTTTGTTCATTTCTTTTTCTTCTTTTTTCTTTTGGTTTCTCTTCTCGCTTCATTTCATTCATTTGATCCTCCATCGCTGACATTCTTTCTTCCAGTTGATCGAGACGGTTACTGAAGCTTGTGCATTTGTCACGTATTTCTCGTGCCATGGTTTTCGTCTCTTTCATTTCGTTTGTGAGCTTCTCTGCATTAATTACTCTAGCCATCAATTCTTCCACTTTTTTTTCAAGATTTTTAGTTTCTTTGCACTGGGTACGTAATTCCTCCTTTAGCTCTGAGAAATTTGATGGACTGAAGCCTTCATCTCTCATCTCGTTGAAGTCATTCTCCGTCCAGCTTTGATCCGTTGCTGGCGATGAGCTGCGCTCCTTTGCCAGGGGAGATGCGCTCTTATTTTTTGAATTTCCAGCTTTTCTGCCCTGCTTTTTCCCCATCTTTGTGGTTTTATCTGCCTCTGGTCTTTGATGATGGTGATGTACTGATGGGGTTTTGGTGTAGGTGTCCTTCCTGTTTGATAGTTTTCCTTCTAACAGTCAGGATCCTCAGCTGTAGGTTGTAGCTGTAGGAGATTGCTTGAGGTCCACTCCAGACCCTGTTTGCCTGGGTATCAGCAGCAGAGGCTGCAGAAGATAGAATATTTCTGAACAGTGAGTGTACCTGTCTGATTCTTGCTTTGGAATCTTCCTCTCAGGGGTGTACTCCACCCTGTGAGGTGTGGGGTGTCAGACTGCCCCTAGTGGGGGATGTCTCCCAGTTAGGCTACTCAGGGGTCAGGGACCCACTTGAGCAGGGAGTCTGTCCCTTCTCAGATCTCAACCTCCGTGTTGGGAGATCCACTGCTCTCTTCAAAGCTGTCAGAGTCGTTTGCGTCTGCAGAGCTGCTGCGTTTGTTATTATTTACTGTGCCCTGTCCCCAGAGGTGGAGTCTACAGAGACAGGCAGGTTTCCTTGAGCTGCTGTGAGCTCCACCCAGTTCGAGCTTCCCAGCAGCTTTGTTTACCTACTTAAGCCTCAGCAATGGCGGGCGCCCCTCCCCCAGCCTCGCTGCTGCCTTGCCGGTAGATCACAGACTGCTGTGCTAGCAATGAGGGAGGCTCCGTGGGTGTGGGACACTCCCGGCCAGGTGTGGGATATGATCTCCTGGTGTGCCTGTCTGCTTAAAGCGCAGTATTGGGGTGGGAGTTACCCGATTTTCCAGGTGTTGTGTGTCTCAGTTCCCCTGGCTAGGACAAGGGATTCCCTTCCCCCTTGCGCTTTCCAGGTGAGGCAATGCCTTGCCCTGCTTCAGCTCTCGCTGGTCGGGCTGCAGCAGCTGACCAGCACCGATCGTCTGGCACTCCCCAGTGAGATGAACCCAGTACCTCAGTTGAAAATGCAGAAATCGCCGGTCTTCTGTGTCGCTCGCGCTGGGAGTTGGAGACTGGAGCTGTTCCTATTCGGCCATCTTGCTCTGCCCCCCGCAAAGTTTTTCAAATAGCCAAATATACTAGCCTTTTATGAGAATTGAGTTGATCTATTAAAACGTAAATTAAGACTGATACTTTTACAAGAAGTTAAGCAAGCTACTGATATCCAGGTACAGCTACTAAAGCTCTGTTTTGAATCAAAGATAGAACCTGGAATATATGGAAAAATGAATGGATTTCGTCTCTGTTAGATTAGTGATTCCTGCATTTGCTGCACATGAGAATCACTTGAGGCATTTAAAAAATAATTCAGACATTGAAACCTCATTAGATATATTTGATTAGGGGATTGGGAATCTGCATTTTAGCAAGCACGAATGTTTTGGGGAGCTGCCCCACTCAAGGTGGCAATCTTTCTCTGGGACAGCCCGCATTTATTGATTGGTTGATGCAGTGGTACAAAAGCCCAGCTTTACTTAATCCTGGACACCTTTGAAGGGCCAGTCCAGCTTTAGAGGATGCTCTGAAGTCTCTGATGCAACTGCTTCAAAGTTTTGCTTTTCTCTCTTCCCTCTCATTCTTCTTTTACAGACAATGTTCCAGTAAAAACTCCTCAATAAGCCACTCTGCATGCATATTTGTATTTCTTCTTTACTGATTTACTTGTTTGTGTTCTTTCCTCATGTGTTTATTTGACAATTTTATTTTTGAATGATTTGTAAAGAAGGATTTTATATTTAAGACATGAAATTTTTATTGTTATATCTGCTTTAATTAATTATTTATTTATTTTTGAGACAGGGTCTTGCTCTGTCTTCCAGGCTGGAGTGCGGTGGTGTTATCATGGCTCACTGCAGCCATGACCTCCTGGGCCCAAGGGATCTTCCTGTCTCAGGCTTCTGAGTAGCTGAGACCACAGGCATGCACAACCATGCCTAGCTAATATTTTTTATTTTCATTTTTTTAGAGACATGGTCAGGGTCTCCCTGTGTTGCCCAGGCTGGTCTCGAACTCCTGGGCTCATGTGATTCACCCTCCTGGGCTTCCCAAAGGGTTGAGATTATAGGCATGAGCCACTGTACCTGGCCTTAACATTTTATTATCGTTTCATTTACTTAATAGTGTTTGATATATTGAAGATTTAAAAAATTGTATTCAAATTAAATATTGTTCCATTTAATTATTTCCACCCTCACTCTAATGCTTAAAAACATTATGTCCATTGGGAGGCTGAGGCAGATGGATTGCCTGAGCTCAGGAGTTCGAGACTAGCCTAGGCAACACAGAGAAACCCTGTCTCTACTAAAATACAGAAAATTAACCAGGCGTGGTGGCATGCACCTGTAGTCCCAGCTACTCGGGAGGCTGAGGCAGGAGAATCACCTGAATCTGGGAGGCGGAGCTTGCAGTGAGTTGAGATCACCACTGCACTCCAGCCTGGGCAACAGAGCCAGACTCTGTCTCTCCAAACAAACAAAAAACAAAACAAAAACAAAAGACATTACAACCAAAAAGTATACGACTCTTTATGGACATTTAGTGCTCCCGACGGACTTATTTAAAAACAGAAAATCAATAGTTAAAAGCAAATCCTCAAGGATTTTCCAGAGTTAGTTCTATGAGGAAGAAGTACCAGAAGATAGAACAGGGACAAAATGAGAATCAACGCAGACTGGGGATTCTTACCCCTACTTCCCAAGTTTGTTTTTTAGTTGAAAAGAAAATACAGAAAAATGTTATCAGCAAATGTTTAACTGCCCTCACTTCTCAATTGTGAAACTGTGAGAGGGTCTGATATGGTATGTGCTTAGTTTTAACCAAGTCCCACTTCTGAATCCAAATCTTTCAACAGTGTTTGAACACAAAAACAGTATGAATAGACATGTTATGATCCAGCCTGTAGAAAACTATGGTCCAATACTGTACAGTATTTCCTATTTTATCCAGCTACTCAGTTTCTATCTTCCTCCAAGATACAGCCCTAATTTAATCCAGAAAGATTTTACTTAACATGCCAGTCCTCTGAATCTGTCACCACTTGTTCTTAGAGAACCTGTTTCCTCATGCCTAACCTCATCTTGCCCTATTCCTCCTTTTCTAATGCCATTATTCTTTTGATTTGTAGCAGTCATCTTTTTTTCTGTTATTTATAGTGTTATAAAATAAGCATGCATCCCTAAATACTCTAGCTGAGTGTTTGTTACTTCTTTTTATATATGAGATCATGCAGTATGTATTATATTTTGTCTGATTTCTTTTGTGTACATTTGTGAGATTTATTTATGTTGAGTCTAGTTGTTATTTATTCATTTTCATTGCTATATACTACACCATTCTATGGTTGTATTATAATTTATTTATCCACTTTATTAAGGATACAATTTAGATGGTTTTAGTTCTTTGGCTATTACATAACTATGAATATTCCAATACATGTCTTTTGGTGTACAGTACATGCTGGTTGTATAATGTATGTGTTCAACTTTCATAGACAAATTTCCAAAATCAAGGTTTATATCCTGGCTATGCTGCTTAAAAGCTATATGACAAGTAAAATACAATTTAGATCTTTTGAAATAATCCTGTCAAGGGGAAAATAAAGAAATAATAGTAAAAAAGAATGAAGAAAGTCTACATGTGTTTTCATGAAAGTATTAAACTCACGAGTAGAGGTAAATTTACAAATCACACTTAGAATACTCCAGTGATGTTATGGTGCTATGTATAGTATAAACTATACATAGCTCTAGTATAAACGTTTAAAGTCAAAATAGTCAAAATGACAACAGCTACAATTAGTGGCTAAGGAACACAGAATAGATAAAGAAGTAAATTAGGGCAAGAAAAATATAAATTGGGAGAAAAGCAGAAAAAGTCTAGAGTATTTTTATGCGACCAAAGTTAAGTTGATATTCAGCTAAAAGTAGTCAATACAACTATGGGACTCTTTATATTTGCTGCATGGTGAATTACAAAGAAAGAAATTACAGCAGACACACAGATAAGAAAAAGGGAACAAAGTTAAACACCACAGAAAACCACCAACAGAGAGGAAGCAACAAAAAATTAAGAAAGAAACAAAGAATCTATATGACAACCAAAGCAATTAATAAAATGGCAAGAGTCAGTCCTTACCTATCAACAGTAACCTTGAATGTAAATAAGTTAATTTTTTAAATTGAAAGATACATAGTGGCTAAATGAATAAAACTACAAGATCCAATGATGTGCTACCTATAAGAGACTCATTTCATGGTAAAGTCAAATATAGACTGAAATTGAAGGGATGGAAAAAGATATTCCAAGCAAACAAAAACCTAAAGCAAACAGGAGTAGCCATGCTTATATATGATAGACTTGAAGCTAAAAAAAAAAAAAAAAAAAAAAAAAAAAAAAAAAAAAAAAGGTAAAAAGGTCATTATATAATGATAAAAAGATCAATTCAACAAGAGTAAATAATAATTATAAATACATATGCACCCAATCCTAGAGCACCCATATATATATAAAGTAAATATTGTTAGACCTAAAGAGAGATGGACTGCAATACAATAATACTAGGGAACATCAACATCTCACTTTCAGCAATGGACACATTATTTAGAAAAAAAAAATCAACTCAGAAACATCAGACCTAAAGTGCACCATAGACCAAGTGGGTCTAACTGATCTTTACAGAATATTCCATACAACATCTACAGACTACACATTTTCAACTGCACGTGGAACTTTCTCCAGGATAGATCAGATGTTAGGCCACAGAACAGGTCTTGAAAAATTTAGGAAGGTAGAGATCATATCAAATAGCTTTTCTGATCACAATAATGTGAAACTTGAAATTAACAACAAGAAAAACTCTGGAAACTTTACAGATACATGAAAGTTAAACGACATGTCCCTAAACAACCAATTGGTCAAAAAGAAATCAAAAGGAAAACTAAAAGATTTTTTGAGATAAATGAGAATGACAACACATTATACCCAAACCTATAGGACACAACAAAATGAGTTCTAATTGGGAAGTTTATAGTAATAAACACCTACATAAAAAAGAAGAGAAATTTCTAATAATCACCCCAAGGAACTAGACAAACAAGAACTAACTAAACCTAAAATTGGTATAAGGAAGAAAATAATAAAGTTCAGAGCAGAAATAAATGAAAAAGATATGAAAAAATTTAAAAAGAGGCTGGGCACAGTGGCTCACGCCTGTGATCCCAGCACTTTGGGAGGCTGAGTCAGGCAGATCACGAGGTCAGGAAATCGAGACCATTCTAGCTAACACGGTGGAACCCTGTCTATACTAAAAATACAAAAAATTAGCTGAGTGTGATGGTGGGCACCTGTAGTCCCAGCTACTAGGGAGGCTGAGGCAGGAGAATGGCGTGAACCCAGGAGGCAGAGCTTGCGGTGAGCCGAGATCGCACCACTGCACTCTAGCCTGGGTGACAGAGTGAGACTCTGTCTCAAAAAAAAAAAAAAAAAAAAAAAAAAAAGCCATAAAATGAAGTTGGGTTTTTGAAAATATAAACAAAAATGACAAACATTTAGCTAGACTAAGAAAAAAAAGAGAGAATACTGAAATAAATAAAACAGAGTTTTTTTTATCTTAAGGAGACATTACTACTAATACCACAGAAATAGAAAGTATTATAAGACACTATTATAAACAACTATATGCCAACAAATTTGATAAGACAGAAGAAATGGATAAATTCCTGGATGCATACAACCTACCAAGATCAAGTTATGAAGAAACAGAACATCTGAACAGACCAATTAAAAGTTGAATTGAAGAGAAAATTGAATCAGTAATCAGAAGTTTTCCATCAAATAAAAGCCTAGGACCTATGTCTTCTTTGCTGAATTCTACCAAACATTTAATAAAGCACTAATACCAATTCCTCTCAAACTGTTCCAGAAAAATTGAAGAGGAGGGAATACTTACACTCATTTTGCAAGGCTAGCATTACTTTGATTCTAAAACTAGACAAGTACACAATGAAAAAAGAAAACTATAAGCTGATATCCCTGATAAACATTGATGCAAAGATTCATAGCAAGACACCAGCAAACCAAATCCAAGAGCACATTAAAAAGATTATTCATTATGATGAAGTGGAATTCAGCCCAGGGATCCATGGATGGTTTATCAGACTCAGGTTAATAAATGTGACCACACTACATTAACAGAAAGAAAGAAAGAGAAACATGATACAATCATTTCAATAGGTGCCGAAAAAGAATGTGACAAAATTTCACATTCCTTCATGACAAAAACTCTCAACAAATTAGTATAGAAGATATGCACCTCAAGACAATAAAGGCCATATATAAAAAACTCATAGCTAACATCATACTGAATGGGGAAAATCTTCATATACAAATGGACCAATGGAACGGAAGAGAGAGTCTGGAAATAAACTTACTCACCAAAAGCCAACTGGTTTTTGGCACAGGTGAGAACACATATTGGAGAAAAGACAGTCTTCAATAAATGGTGCTGGGAAAATTGGATATTCGCATACAGAAGAATGAGACTAGATCCCTACCTCTCACTATACACAAAATCAACTCAAAATGGATTAGAGACTTATGTATGAAACCCCAAACTACAAAACTACTAGAAGAAAACATAGGGGAAATGCCCCATAACATTGGCCTATTGAGTTAAATGGACATGAGTTGGCAATTCATGTAATTAAGGACAGATGGTGATATGAAACCATCTCAACCTACCTAAGGTTTCAGAACAAAAGGTGAAATCCTATATTTCACTGAAAATTAATTTTATATATCACTTTGGGCAATACTTCTTAAGTAACTTGTTTCTGAAGTAAACTTAGGATATGTGAGGGTTTTTCTCATTCGGGGGTAAGAATGACTTTATAGAAATCTTGCTTTGAAGAAGTCTCTGATTAATGAATGACTGGAACCAAGAAACATAACAGTGATACTACTTATTGTTGGTGGTTGTTGGTAAAAACCATACTTAAAAAATTCTAAATGACCCAATGGATTTTTGTTTTTGTTGATAGTTGCAATAAGAAAATCATATAGATGGATGGATAGAAAGATATATGATTAATAGATAGAGACATCTCCAACTCTTTTCCTCTGTCATCATTTTCTTGCTTTTCTTAAGCTTGCTCTTTCTTCTATAACTCTTCTGCCATTTCCTTGTTCAGATAATTTCCTTGGGT
Organism: Chlorocebus sabaeus; assembly: GCF_047675955.1. Taxonomy (NCBI): domain Eukaryota; kingdom Metazoa; phylum Chordata; class Mammalia; order Primates; family Cercopithecidae; genus Chlorocebus; species Chlorocebus sabaeus. Next base: position 22,328,296 of record NC_132928.1, on the reverse strand, counting down.
CACTTGGCCAATTGCTATAGTCTTCTTAATCAATCTCCCTGTCTCTTCTCTCTGCCTCTTTCAATCTACCTTGTATAAATCTGCCATAATAGTCTTTCAAAAACAGAGTAATCATGTTACTTAAACAAAGTGTATATATATTTCCTAGTTTCAAGCTCCCAATTTTGGTATTGAAAACCTGATCAAACCCAGTTCTAACCTCCCTCTCTATCTTTAACTATCATCTCCTATCAGGAATTCCTTATCTTCTAAACAAACTGAAGTACTAATTACTATTTTCAAGAAACAACCTTTACCTTCTCACTACTGTGCCTTTACTCAATTTTTACTATTGCCATAAAATATCCCGCATTTAACACTCCAAATTTCACAGCAATATCTACTACCTCTGTACAGTCCACCCCAGGTCTCTGGAATTTACTGGTCTCCTGAATATGTTCCTGTCAGAAAATACAAGCTATCTTTTATTACAAACATTTAATGCCTTCTCTTCTACATTTGATTATAATCTCCTTGAAAACAGTTCCCATTTTATTCTTCGTAGTACTTTATGACAGGTAAGAATTCAATGACTGTTTATTAAGTTGAGTTCTTTCAGCAGAAAAACACTGAAGAGGCACCAGATCATGCAATCCCAGAAAGCTCCACTTGCACTCCTTGAGGGCTCCACCTTCGATAGAAAAGGAGAAATGGCAGCTTTGCTCTTCTCTAGGCTGTGTAAAGTCTCCAATTCAACTCTGTTCCAAATGATGCTGGTCACTGTTTTGTTGGCTACCGTTCTTGGTAAGTAGTGGAGAGACAGGCCAGACAACCAGTCTACAACTGAGTTCATCACACACCCTATTTTAAGAGGTGTCTAAGAGATCTTTAACATTATGGGATATATTTGACCATCTGGAATTTGGGAAACATACTATAAACTAAAAAAAGAAAATCTTGTTTTATAGATGCTCCTGATGCTCCCTTTTAGAATTTTTCTCTCCAGGAAACTCTGAACAACTTAACATTGAAGCAATCATGACTTGTAATAAATTCGTATCATCTGCCAGCCTGGCCATGAACTCTCACTGCCTGTGTGGCTATTTAGAATGTAGGGGAGGTCGGTATAATTCTTCTGGGGCATTTGGAAGGTCACTCAGTACTTTGTTTAATTCTTGCCAGGGAAGTAGAATTAAGATTTTATTTTTCAAGGGTTTAATGATTCTCCACCTTGTGATGCTTTTGAAAAATATTTTTATTTTTTAACAGGCCATTTATTCTAAACCTAAAAGGTCCAAAAGGACACAAATGAAATGCCTCCTCATCCTTGACTGAGGCAACTAATCTTGCATAATGCTATTATTAGTAGAAAATACGTTTCTGCTAAGGCAGGAGGTAGAGTCACATGGCATAGCATAGCTGCCTATATTCTGAGCAGACAGATGTGGGCAATCTGATAGAATGATGACAATCAAGTCTCTTCATTCACTTTCTAATAAATTCGCACTTATACAGTCAAAGACGGATGAAATTTTTCTGCCTTTACTCATTATCGTTGTCATTTTCATTACTCAACAAGTGTGTATTATTGATCACTTACTGCACTCATTGAACAATGACATAATAGGAGTTACGATGAAAGAGGAAATCATGGTCTCTGCTCTAGAAAACTTAGTACTCAGATATCGAGACATTGTGTCCCAAGATACAGCTGTTGATGTTCCTTGCCATTTTTTGTGTGTGTGCAGGTGACTGTGGTCCTCCACCCAAGTTACCATTTGCTTCTCCAATAAATCCGTTGTATGATACTGAATTCAAAACTGGAGCTACTCTGAAATACACCTGCCACTCTGGATATGGTAAAATCAATTCAAGTCGACTGATTTGTGATGCCAAAGGCTCATGGAACTATAGTATCTTTTGTGCAAGTAAGTATCAACATTTATTTTTCTCACCTTTACTTTTTTTCCCAGAAAGTTCTTTTAGGAACTTAATGAATTACTTAATTCATATGAAAATCTTTGATCAAAACAGTTCAAAATTAACATCACCTATAGTATTTGGAAGCAGTCAGTTGGGAATACACTTGGACATATTTTTCTAACAGTTAAAATATAGCATCTGCTTCCCTTTTCCTTCTGTTTCCCTGTGATGAAGGTCATATATTTTTGAGAGCATATATTTTTATGGACAACTGGTCAATAAACATATCTAGTATTATCACAGTGGTCTAACTAGCAAATTAAACCAAGTGAAATTTTTTTTTTCTCTTCTTAAAATGTGTCAGAAAAATGAGATATATGTTCACATTTATTTTTTTCTCAAAGCGTAGTCACTATGGGCATTAACCAACCACACCTAGCATTCCTACATATTTGCACCCACGCCTTCTTTAAAGCCATATTATTTATATGCTCTGGATCTATCATCAACAACCTTAATAATGAACAAGACAATCGGAAAATAGGAAGATTATTTAAAATAATACCCCTTACCTCAACTTCCCTAACCATCGGTAGTCTGGCACTCACAGGCATGACTTTTCTTACAGGCTTCTACTCCAAAGACCTTATTATCGAAACCGCAAACACGTCGTATACCAACGCCTGAGCCCTATCTATCACTCTGTTTGCCACCTCCCTAACAAGCGCCTACAGCACTCGAACCATTCTCCTCACCCTAACAGGACAATCCCGCTTCTCGACCCTAATTAATATCAATGAAAACATTCCCTCCCTACTAAACCCAATCAAACGCCTCACAACCGGCAGCCTGCTCGCAGGATTCCTCGTCACCATTAGCATCTCTCCCACTTCACTCCCCCAAATAACAATATCACCCAACCTAAAACTCTCAGCCCTACACGTAACTGCTCTAGAATTCCTAGTAGCCCTAGACCTCACTCTTATAACCAATAAGCTTAAAATAAATATTCCACTCCACACATTCAAATTCTCCAATATATTAGGATTCTACCCCATTACAATTCACCGCACAGTTCCCTACCAAAACCTACTTATAAGTCAAAACCTAGCCTTCCTCTTACTAGATTCAATCTGATTAGAAAAATCTATACCCAAAACAATCTCACATACCCATATTACTACTTCAATCCTCACTGCCACTCAAAAAGGTATAATCAAATCCTATTATCTCTCTTTCCTCATTTCCCTTACCCTAACCTTATTTTTAATCACATAGTCTATTACCCCGAGCAATCTCAATTACAATATATACACCAACAAATAGTGTTCAACCAGTAACTACTACCAATCAGCGCCCATAGCCATATAAAGCACCTGCACCAGTAGAATCCTCCCGAATTAACTCCAGCCCCTCTCCCTCAAAAACCACTCAACTCCCTATATTATTAAAATTAATCACCACCAACAACCCATCAAAATCTAAAACTCATAAAACCAACCCCACCTCCATCGCCAACCCTACTAAAACACTCCCTAACACCTCAAACTCTGAACTCCATGCCTCAGGATACTCTTCAATAGCCATTGCCGTAGTGTAGCCAAAAACAACCATTATATCCCCCAAATAAAGCAAAAATACTATTAAGCCCATGTAAGTCCCCCCATAATTCAGGATAATAACACAGCCAACCACACCACTAACAATTAACGCCAAGCCCCCATAAATAGGAGAAGGCTTAGAAGAAAATCCTACAAACCCCATAACCAATAGCACACTCAACAAGAATAAAATATATGTCATTGCTTCCACATGGACTCTAACCATGACTAATGATATGAAAAACCGTCGTTGTATTTCAACTATAAAAACACTAATGATTGCAACACGCAAATCCAACCCACTTATAAAAATAATTAGTCATTCCCTCATTGACCTACCCACTCCGTCCAATATTTCCGCATGATGAAACTTCGACTCACTCCTTGCTACCTGTCTAATTCTACAAATCATCACAGGCTTATTCCTGGCAATACGCTACTCGCCAGACACCTCCTCCACCTTCTCCTCAGTTGCACACATTACCCGAGACGTAAATTACGGCTGAACCCTCCGTTATCTCCACGCTAACGGTGCCTCTGTATTCTTTATCTGTCTCTTCCTACATATCGGTCGAGGCCTATATTACGGCTCATTCCTCCTCCTAGAAACCTGAAATATCGGCATTATACTCCTACTTATAACTATAGCAACAGCCTTCATAGGCTACGTAATCCCATGGAGCCAAATATCATTCTGAGGTGCCACAGTAATCACAAACCTCCTGTCAGCCATTCCATACATTGGAACTGACATTGTCCAATGGGTCTGAGGCAGATATTCAATTGATAATCCCACCCTCACACGATTCTTTACCCTTCATTTTATCTTACCCTTCATTATTACAGCCCTTACAACCTTACATCTACTATTCCTTCACGAAACAGGATCAAATAATCCCTCCGGGATTTCCTCTCACTCCGACAAAATTACCTTTCACCCTTATTATACAATCAAAGATATCCTAGGCTTAATCCTTCTCTTTCTCGCCCTAATAATATTAGTACTATTTTCACCCGACCCTACTAAGTGGCCCAGATAACTATACTCCAGCTAATCCCCTAAACACTCCCCCCCACATCAAACCAGAATGATACTTCCTATTTGCATACGCAATTCTAGGATCCATCCCTAACAAACTAGGAGGTGTATTAGCACTTCTACTATCAATCCTCGTCTTTGCATTGATCCCCATACTTCACAAATCCAAACAACAAAGCATAACATTCTGCCTACTCAGCCAATTCCTGTATTGATTCCTAATCACAATTCTACTGAACCTTACTTGAATTGGAGGCCAACCCGTAAACCACCCCTTCATTATTATCGGACAAATAGCATCCATAATATACTTTATCACAATCCGAACCCTTATACCACTTGCCTCCTTAACCGAAAACAATCTACTCAAATGAATCTGCCCTTGTAATACAAAGCTAATACGCCGGTCTTGTAAAGCGGATATGGAGACTTCTCCCCAGGACAACTCAGAGAGAAAGCACTTAACTTCACCATCAGCACCCAAAGCTAATATTCTAATTTAAACTACTCTCTGTATTCTATGGGGTGCATGTTTTAAGGACGACTTAAGTACTAACTTATTTTAGAACCTCCTATGTAATTCATGCATTACTGCTAGCCAACACGAATATTACGTAGTACTACAAATGCTTAACTGGACTTCGTACATATTTATGCACACTTACAAACTGTCCTTGCAAACATGCTTACAAGCAAGAATCCTCATGACTTAACCAACTGTAGAACATAACATCAACTACCAAAGATCAAGCTTTCGCCCAAGGATACCAACTAATACCAAAACTCAGTTATCGTACATAGTACATTACACCGTTCATCGAACATAACACATATAAGTCAAATATATTCTCGTCACCACGGATACCCCCCTCAGTTAGTGGTTTCTTGTTCACCATCCTCCGTGAAATCAATATCCTGCACAAGAGTGCTACTCTCCTCGCTCCGGACCCATAACACGTGGGGGTAGCTATAGTGAGCTGTATCCGGCATCTGGTTCTTACCTCAGGGCCATAAGACTAAGATCGCCCACACGTTCCCCTTAAATAAGACATCTCGATGGATCACGGGTCTATCACCCTATTAATCAGTCATGGGAGCTCTCCATGCATTTGGTATCTTTTATCTCGGGTGTGCGCGTGACCCCATCGCAGAAAGCTGGCCCCGCCACACCATATGTCGCAGGATCTGTCTTTGATTCCTAGTACATACCATTATTGATCCCACCTACGTTCAATATTCCAGCCTCGCATAACTACCAATAAGGTGTTAATTTAATTCATGCTTGTTGGACATAACAATAACCAATCCTATAGTACATTCATCCTAAACTATAAAACCACAACAAATTTTTACTTTTGTTCTCAAATCCCCCCTCCCCATCTCTTGCTTTTCCCCTATAAATATACCTTTGCCAAACCCCCAAAACAAAAGCCTCAATTCACCTAGCCAGAGCCTGCGTTCTCATCTTTTAGCTATGTACAATTTTAACTGCTACCCCTCTACTAACATAATCTCCATCTCATCCCACTACTTTCAACTTTAACTCCCTCTCTATTTTACCCCACCTACATACCTACCCACTACCAGACCCACACCCTTATTATCACAACCCCCAAAGACAGTACCTCACAACCATATGTAATCCCCCAAAATTTAACAAAACCCGTTTATGTAGCTTAATCAACCTAAAGCAAGACTAATCAACCTAATCAACCTAAAGCAACCTGAAAATGCCTAGATGGATTCATACATCCCATAAACAGACAGGTTTGGTCCTGGCCTTTCTATTAACTCTTAGCAAGATTACACATGCAAGTATCCCCGACCCAGTGAAAACAGCCTCTAAATCACCACAATCAAAAGGAGTAAGTATCAGGCATGCACAACGCAGCTCAAAACACTTTGCTCAGCCACACCCCCACGGGAAACAGCAGTGACAAACCTTTAGCAATAAACGAAAGTTTAACTAAGCTATGCTGCACCCACGGTTGGTTAATTTCGTGCCAGGCACTGCGGCCATACGATTAACCCAAGCTGATAGAAACTGGCCTAAAGAGTGTTTTAGATCTGTTTTAATAAAGCTAAACTCCATCTAAGTTGTAAAAAACACCAGCTGATGTAAAATAAACTATGAAAGTGGCTTTAAATCTTCTGAATATACAATAGCTAAGATCCAAACTGGGATTAGATACCCCACTATGCTTAGCCCTAAACATCAATAGTTAGAACAACAAAACTACTCGCCAGAATACTACAAGCAACAGCTTGAAACTCAAAGAACTTGGCCGTGCTTCACATCCCTCTAGAGGGGCCTGTTCTATAATGGATAAACTCCGATTCACCTCACCACCTCTGGCCTAGTCTATATGCCGCCATCCTCAGCAAACCCTAATAAAGGTTATAAAGTAAGCATAAGTGCCCCCGCAAAAAGTTAGGTCAAGGTGTAGCTTATGAGGTGGTAAGAAATGGGCTACGTTTTCTACCCCAGAAAACCGCACGATAGCTCTTATGAAATCTAAGAGCCCAAGGAGGATTTAACAGTAAATTAAGAGCAGAGTGCTTAATTGAATAAGGCCATAAAGCATGCATACACCGCCCATCACCCTCCTCAAGTATATTTAACGATCAACTTAACTAAACACCCCTCATATCTGTATAGAGGAGATAAGTCGTAACATGGTAAGTGTACTGGAAAGTGCACTTGGATAAACCAAGGCATAGCTTAATATAAAGTATCCGGCTTACACCCTGAAGACCTCAATATAATTTGATTGCCTTGAGCTAACGCTAGCCCGAAACCCAATCAATACTAATACCAAATAACTTCTACTAAACCTCTCACTCGTACAAAAGTATAGGCGATAGAAATTTTATCCTGGCGCTATAGACACAGTGCTGTAAGGAAAAGATGAAAAAAGACCAACCAAGCACGAAACAGCAAGGACACACCCCTATACCTTCTGCATAATGAATTAACCAGAGACAACTTCGCAAAGAGAACTAGAGCCAAGTTCCTCGAAACCAGACGAGCTACCCAAAAACAGCTAAAAGAGCACACCCGTCTATGTGGCAAAATAGTGGGAAGATTTCTGGGTAGAGGTGACAAGCCTATGGAGCCTGGTGATAGCTGGTTATCCAAGATAGAATCTTAGTTCAACCTTAAGTTTACCTACAGAATCACTTAATCCCCTTGTAAACTTAACTGTTAGTCTAAAGAGGGACAGCTCCTTAGACTCTAGGAAAAAACCTTGTATAGAGAGTAAAAAAAATCCAATTTCCATAGTTGGCCCAAAAGCAGCCATCAATTAAGAAAGCGTTCAAGCTCAACATCAAACACCTAAACAATCCCAAACATACTACTCAACTCCTCGCATCACATTGGATTAATCTATTATTTCATAGAAGCAACAATGTTAGTATAAGTAACATGAAAATTTTCTGCACCGCATAAGCCTACATCAGACAGAAGAATTTCACCGATACTTAACAGTCCAATATTTACAAACACAAACAAAACTAATACTACTCACACTGTTAACCCAACACAGGCATGCTTCCAAGGAAAAGTTAAAAAAAGTAAAAGGAACTCGGCAAACTTAACCCCTCCTGTTTACCAAAACATCACCTCTAGCATTACCAGTAGTAGAGGCACCGCCTGCCAAGTGACACGTGTTTAATGGCCGCGTTACCCTGACCGTGCAAAGGTAGCATAATCACTTGTTCCTTAAATAGGGACTTGCAAGAATGGCACCACGAGGGTTCAACTGTCTCTTACTTTTAACCAGTGAAATTGACCTGCCCGTGAAGAGGCGGACATAAGATAATACCATAAGAAGACCCTATGGAACTTTAATTTACTAATGCAATCTAAACCATACAAATCTGTGGACTTTAACTCACTACACTTGCATTAAAAATTTTGGTTGGGGTGACCTCGGAGCATAACTCAGCCTCCGAACAATCTATGCTAAGGCTACACCAGCCAAAGCGAATCAATGCCCACAATTGATCCAATAACTTGACCAAGGGAACAAGTTACCCTAGGGATAACAGTGCAATCCTATTTTAGAGTCCATATCGACAATAGGGTTTACGACCTCGATGTTGGATCAGGACATCCTAATGGTGCAGCAGCTATCAAGGGTTCATTTGTTCCACGATTAAAGTCCTATGTGATCTGAGTTCAGACCGGAGCTATCCAGGTCGGTTTCTATCTATTCTATATTTCTCCCTGTACGAAAGCATAAGAGAAATAGGGCCCACTTCATAAAGAGCCGTCTTTCCATAGAAATAGAAAAAATGAGTCAGAATAAGAAATAAGCATTGAAAAATATCTCTAGGTCTATCTGGAAGCAGGAGTTAAAGTTAGTAAGCCAGACTTTCTTTTTTTCCCCTAACGTTCTATTTTGTGAGTAATTGGAATCATGAGTCATTATTTTAATTTCCTCCTAGAGAAACGATGCAGAAATCCAGAATTAATCAATGGGATAGTGGAAGTTAAGAAAGATCTTCTCCTTGTTCCAACCATAGAATTCAGCTGCTCAGAGGGGTGAGTATAAGGCAACCTAGAAGCAATAATTTCCTTTTCATTAATTTTTATAAGGAGTTAACACATTTATATGTTTCAAAAATAAAAGTGGCATAAAAAGATATACATCAATAATTCTCACTTCCACCCCATCCTCATTCATCCCATTTCTGTCTACCCTCTAACAGAAAATGACATTGATTAGTTTCAGATTTATCGCTTTAGTGTTTACTTCTATAAATACAAGTGAGTACAAGTATTTTTATCAACATTTTCCCCCGTTTATTATAACAGAAGATATCTGACTGCATACATCGTTTTGAACCTTGCTTTTGTTTTTTTCACTTACAACATTGCTATGGACTGAATTTTTTTGATATTCCCTCAAAATTCGTATCTGAATCCCCAGTGTGATGGTATTTGGAGATGGGGCCTTTGGGAGATAATTAGGTCATGGGAGTGGAGTCCTCATGTGGGGATTAGTGTCCTCATAAAAAGACGTGAGAGCTCTCCCTCTCTCTCTCTCTCTCTCTTTCTCTGCCATGCGAGGACACAGCAAGAAGTCAAACCATCTGCAAACCAGGAAGTGGGCCCTCACCAGAACCTAACTATGTTGGTACCCTGATCTCAGACTTCCTAGCTTCCAGCATTGGGAGAAATAAATTCCTGTTGTTTAAGGCATCCAGTCTATGGTATTCTGTTAAAGCAACCAGAAACATCTAAGACAAATATGTCCTAGAGATCTTTGACATTCATGCACCAAGTGTTTCCTCATTCTCTCTGTCTGTGTGTATATGTGTGTTTACAGCTGCATAGTTTTCTAACGCATGTATCTTAGCTTATCATAGTTTATTTAATGATTCCTACTGATGGACTTTTGTGTGTTTCCAATCTTTTCCTGTTACATACAATGTCCTGATGCATACTTTATATATATGTTATGTTATATGTATTAATATAGAGAGATGTTTGTAGGACAAATTCCCAGAAGTGGGATTGTTGGATTAAAGAGAAGATGCTTTGAAATTTTGCTAAATATTGCCAAATTGCTCTTTATAAACTGTAATATTTTGTAATATAAACAAATGCCTATGTCTTTACCTCCGTGATTCACTATTTTATCAAACTTTTGAATTTTTGCCTATTAAAAAGAGAAAAAAATTTCTGTATAGTATTTTTTAAGTTTTTTATTTTTTCAGACCTCTCAGGGATGAAAACTTTTTATTTTGAGATAAGTGTAGGTTCACATGCAAATGTTAAAAAAAATACAGAAAGAATCCATATCTTTCTCTAGATGGCCTTCACATTGTCTTGGCATCATTTATTAACAGATCTACACCTAACCCATATGAGAGAACATCTTTTAAAAATACATGTTTAATTCTTCAGTGCATATTAGTCTTTTTTAGATGTCCTATTCAATGCTTTTAGTCTTTCTGTATATTCACACAACCAGGTCCTTTCTCTTGAATTTTTAGTGCGCAATATCACTTAGAGGTATCCGCCTGACTGTTCTATTTTTATAGTTTTCCTATGTTTGCTTGTTTATATTTCTATATGAACTTTTAAATTGGTTGAGTTTCACTTTTAATTGATTGTATTAAGCTTTTAAATGAACTTTAAGAGAATAGACACTTTATGATGTTGCATCTTGCCAGCCAAGACTTCCCATTTGTCCTAGTCGTCTATGTGTGTGTGGCTGTGTGTGTGTGTTTCAGGACTGTTTTAAAGTTTTCCCCATTTACATTTTTCAATTCTTATGTTTAGTCTTTGCTATCTTATTTTATTTTTGTCTTATTTTTGAGATTGCAAACGGTGTCTTTTATTCCATTATATCTCCTAACAGTTTTTATTCATATATATGGAAACTACTTATTTCTATATATTAATCTCCTATCTCAGTGAATACCTTGAATTTCCTTATTACTTATAATAGTCTATCAGTCGGTGATATGACTTGGATTTGTCCCCACCCAAATCTCATTTTGAATTGTAGCTCCCATAATTCCCACATGTGGTAGAAAGGACCCCATGGGAGATAACTGAATCATGGAGTGGGGGCGGTTTCCCCCATATTGTTCTCATGGTGATGATTAAGTCTCACGAAATCTGATTATTTTATAAGGGGTTTCCCCTTTCACTTAGCACTCATTCTTTCTTGCCTGTTGCCATGTAAGACATGCCTTTTCCCTTCCACCAAGATTTTAAGGCTTCCTCAGCCATGTGGAATTGTCAGTCCATTAAACTTCTTTTTCTTTATAAACTACCCAGGCTCAGGTATGTCTTTATCAGCAGTGTGAAAACGGACTAGTACAGTTGGATCTTCTTGGGATTTCCAGATATGTAATTATGTAATCTGAAAATAATGATTCTGTTATTTTCTCTTTTCCAATTTTTGTATTTCTAATTCCTTTTTCTTATGTACTTATGCTAGCAATTACCTCAAATAAAAAATTGATACCAGTTATTGTTCTCTTATTCTTGACTCTAGCAGAAATGACTAGCAAGCATTTTCTTCCTAAATTTAGTGGAGCTGTATCTCCACTGATTCCCATTATATTGAACATTTTTGGCCAAAACTAATTGTTGATGATTTTTCAAATGCCATTTTAGTGACTATTAAGATGATGATTTATTTTTCTTAATAGATTTATTAATATCATGTATATATTAGTCTGCTCAGGCTGTCATAACAAAATACCAAAATCCCATGGACTGGGACAGTTCTGGAGTCTAGAAGTCTCAGAACAAGGTCCCGCAGGGTTTGGTTCCTGTTGAGGGCTCCCCGCCTGGGTTGCAGATGACTGGTTGTCCTCTCACTGTGTCCACACATGACCTTTCCCTGGTGTCAGCATGAGGGCGCAGGGACTGCAAGTGGGAGATCTTCGTGGTGTTTTTTCTTATAAGGACTTTAATCTTATTGGATCAGGGCCCCACCTTCTGAACATTAATTACTTCCTTATGCAAATATAGCCACACAAAGGGATTAGGGCTTCCACATACAAATTTTGAGTAGGTACATTCAGTCTATAACAAGGTATTCTATATTAATATATTTCCTAATTTTGAAGAATCCTTTTATTCTTGAAATAAAACTGTACTATTTGGTCATTGTATAATTTTCTTTTAAAGTGTTCCTGCACTGTGTTTGATATTTTATTCAGGAGCTTATTATTGATATTCAGGGTACATTTTTTTTTTTAAAGGCAAAAAGTCCTAGAAGAAAGACTGGGACTTGTCAAGAGCAAGAACAATGAGATGATAATCAGGAAATTAGGAACCTAAGAGTTCCTAAGGAACTCTCAGGTGTATGAGAGTAAACCAAGCTCTAGAAGCCAGAAGAAAGATTCAAATTAGAGGTGAGAGTACGAGTACACATCAGTAATGTGTCTTGCTCCTTTATTTAAAGGAAACTACATAACAAACTTGAGTGAACCACTTACTTGTTTTGAGCGGCCTGATGTATAGCTCGTTAGGGAGAGTGTAAGATTTAAGCCAAGTCCTCAGATTTTAGTTGTAAAGCTTGTTCTGTTCTATTTTTATTCATTGCGGATGGGTACCATGCGATACAAAGAAAAAACTTAAGTTGCTTAGACAAGCTAGAGCATTTTAAAAATGAACAAATAAACCCTTTGCTTGATATGAGAAAATGTAACTGCAAGCTGGCCTAAATGGTCATTAGTAATCAAGAAAGCATTATTTTTTCATTTCAAAATATTTAATAAAAATTTGTTTCTTTTTTTCTTCAACAGGAGGAAATTACAGTGTTTATTGGTGCAACATACATGTGGGAGAGCTTGGTGATGAGTAACTCAAAGGGGGTGATTCGAATTTGGGGCTTATATACCATTTTAGTAGGTGATCGGAGAAAGGCACTTATGGGAAGCAAATGACTCTTTAGAAAGGTAAATACATTTTCAGGAGAACAAACAGGAGATAAGAAAGTTCGCAAAAATGCATATTTTTACAATTTTTATTTTAGGTTCGGGGTACATATGCAGGTTTGTTATATAGGCAAACTCATGTCGTGGGGATTTGGCGTGCAGATTATTACATCACACGTGTACTAAGCATCGTACTCAATATTTATTTTTTTCTGATTTGTCCAAAACCTCATAGATAATTTATGTCTAGAGCAAATGAATTCCACTAAAATCTTTGACCTACCTTATTTAGGTTTCTCTTAATTGGCTCAACCACCAGTCGTTGTCAGATCCAAGGTAAAGGAGTTGACTGGAGTGATCCTCTCCCAGAATGTGTAAGTAAGTAAAACTTTTCTTTCTGACCTGACTACAAACCTAAACTACTTTAGGTAATAACACTACTGTGAAATTTCCCTGCTTCTTTTATCCTCCATTATAATTTGCATGAATTTTGGATTTAACACAATGCCTACCCTGAGTATTTCTTTCTCTTCACTCACTCACCTCAGTTGCCAAGTGCGAGCCCCCTCCAGACATCAGGAATGGGAAACACAGCGGTGGAGATCGAGAATTCTACACATATGCCTCCTCTGTCACTTACACCTGCAACCCCTACTTCTCACTCATAGGCAATGCCTCCATCTCCTGCACGGTGGAGAATAAAACAATAGGTGTCTGGAGCCCAAACCCTCCTATCTGTGAAAGTAAGTCAGAATGATAAGTTCTGCTTTGATCTCTTTTATTTGTTTAAAAGCAAAAGGAAGGCGTATTTATCAGGGAAGATGGAATGATTAAAAGAGAAACTAATCATTGCAATAATAGAGTCATTCATTTATTCAACTAAGCTTGTCGCATGCTGTATCAGTCAGAATAGCATAGGGTGTGCTGCAGTAGTAATCAACACATACATCTCAAGGCCTTTATATAGTAAATGCTTTTTTCAAGTTTCTTCTTAGTGCACTGCTAGCCTGGGAAACTCCCTAGGGCAGCTGTCACTTATATGGTAATCCAGATTGTTTAGATCTTTGACACCTCCATGTCAAAACTTCCACAATTAGTTCAGCGGGAGAAGAGAAAAAGGAAAGTCAGTCTCTGGCTCTTCAGTTCTTTGACCTGCAAGTGATACATATCACTTGTCATTACAGCCTTTTGGCCAGAACTAGTTCCTTGGTTCTGCATAATGCAGAGTAACTGCGAAACATTGTCTTTTGTTTATCTTACAATAACTGGAAATATGGGTGGACACTAATAATGTCAACCATGCATGCCTAAGGAGCAAACAAAACAACACCAACACCAGCAGGTAATAAAGGTAATACAAGACAATGAAAGAAAGTACTTTCCCTTGGCCTCTCTATGGAAGCCAGAAGAGATGTTTTGTCAATATCAGTAATGATTCAGCTTGCTGGTTTAGGACATTATTCTTTACTGCAATTAAAGTGCCTAAAACCATAGTATCACATATTGTTTTGACTCAGTACAGGACACAGCCAATGCCGGGGCGAGAGAGAACATAATAGTGAAAAGACTGCAAGAAGTGGAAAAGGCAGGAGCTGAGGCTGGATAAGTTAGTAGGGGCCAGGTTATGAAAGCCTTGTGTGTCACTTTCAGGAGTCTGGAATGAAGGAAAGGGGAAGACATTAAAAGGACAATGTGAAGTGAGACAAAACATAACCGATAGGCACCTGTTGCAACCTTTCAGCTAGGAAATGAAGGTGGCTTCAACTGTAGCCATAGCAGTAAGCCTGGAGGGAAGTTGAGGAAGTATAGAGGAATTAAGGTGTCAGGATTGACAGGACGTGATGACTAACATGTGGGGTGAAGGCAGCTTGTTCTCTCCTTATGGAGGCGCACCACAGATTTCCCGATGCCCTGGCTGCCTCTGCATGACACCATATCATTACCATGGGTCACTGATCCCCAACCAAAATCATCCAGGAAATAAGGCCATTTAATGGAAGGATTTGGAGACATTGAGATTTGGACTTCAGGGTTTAGATATTGCTCATTGTTATCGATGAGAAAGCTGGAGGACTTTACATGACCAACATGATGGGACCTCATTTTGCTGAGGTTTCTGGCAACTTGAAGTATACAAATCTCCAAAATGTTTTCTTTGTTCAGTACCTATTAAATATATGCTTGTGTTAGACCCTCCTTGAAGCAATGCCAACAGTTACAGTCACATCTTTACTGCCATTTCTCTCTGATAACTCAGATGTCTTTTTGTATGCTTCTTTAGAAATTGTCTGTCGACGACCACAGATTCCAAAGGCAATCTTTGTTTCTGGATTTGGACCCCTCTATACTTACAAAGACTCTATTGTGGTTAACTGTGAGGAAGGTTATAGCCTCCAAGGCAGCAGTTTAATCTATTGTGAAGCGAATAATGAGTGGTATCCTTCTGTTCCCTCTTGCGTATCCAGTGAGTATGGACTACGATGGAGTTCCAATATTTGGATCTAAAATTATCCTGACATATAGGTGTGGCATGCTCATAGGCACAAGCCAACTCGACTCCCAATAATCATTTTAAGATAAATTAATACTTTTCTTATTAAAAGGAAGATTTTTTTTTGTTAATGATATCTTAGTGCTATTGGAAGAATTTCATATATATCATATAGTCATGAGACCAACGACTTCATAGATATTGTAGACTTATATATTTGCTGTAAAAATTTTCCAGGAGACTATAGTAAAGTGTTTCAGTCTAACAAAATCAACATATTAAGATAATTTTTTGAACAATGGAAGTAAGATTCCTTTAAGGCAGTTCTTTTTTATAATTTGTATAGAAATGCTCTATGGGCCAATATTGGTCTTGAGATCCTGATGTTGTAAATACATACAGATCATTTATAACATTAATGATTTATTGCTAACATTTATTGAGCATTTTCTATGTGACAAACACTATTCTAAGTGCTTTACACCAATTAACTCATTCAATATTTGCAACTATTCTAAGAAGTTGCTATTTTTTATCCAATTTTAATGATGAGAAAACTGAAAAAGAAAGATTAAGTAACTGGCACTAGCTCACATAGCTAATTGGAGGTGGAAGCCACCACTACATTGTGGTTTATCTAGTCTCTTCTGCTATCACACGAACTTAGGTGCCATTCAAAATGGGTAGTGATGAAATTCAATAAATATACAGTTTGACAGACACATATCCTCTCCTTGATCCACACGGACCTTTAGCATATTGTTGAATAGAAAAAAAAAAAAAATACAAGACGAAAGGCCCAACTGCAAGTTACATGGGGCTTGGTTTGAAGCCAAAGCATGAAGTTGCAGATGATAGGGTCATGATGTCAAGAAGAATCCCTCTTATTTTAATTCCCCATTAAGCAATGAGATTAGAAAGTCGGTCTCACCCTGGAGCAAATCTTTGCTGTGTCTTTCTAGTGATCCTAACGCTTCCTCGGAAGACCAACCATTCTAAAGTGCAGTGACGTGAAAGGAAAACTAAGCTCCTACAGAGTTGGCCCAGCACCTAGAAACTGTCCCCTTCCTGCACCATGGCATGCTTCTCCGTACAACCTCTCCAGTGGCACATACATTTAGTAGACACATGCACTTAATAGACGCTAGTCTATTGGGCAACGGTGCTGCCGAGTCTTTTTCCGAAATTCTCATTTAATCTTTACCATCTCACTTTTTGCTGAATGAGTATATGACATCGCTATTTTGTGACAGGCTCCTGAGTCACTCTGCCATTCCCAGTAACACGTTTCTTTCACCCTTGTGCTTTCTTTATGAGTGGATGCTTGTACCGACCTACCGGACATTTCCTATGCTTCCTGGGAGAGAAATGACTACAACCTAAGTGGTCACGAAATATTTGAAATTGGAACTGAGTTGAAATATCTATGCAATACCTGTTTTAGATGAGCCTCTGACTGTGACTTGTCAGGAAAATTTGACATGGACATCTTCCAACGAGTGTGAGAGTAAGTAGACTTGAACTTTGTGTGGTGTGTATGTGTGTGTATCTTCTTTGCTATCGAAAATGTTGAGCACAATCCTTGAAATGTGCTGAGACTTGCTTCACTCCATAGCATACAGTTAATTTTTATAACTGTTCTGTGTGCACTTGAAAAGATGCATATTTTACAGTTGTTGGGTGCAATGTTATATATATATCAATTAGATCTAATTTTAATGGTTTTGTTCAAATCTATTCCCGTATCTATATTTATTTCTTGTCTGCTTATTCTCTCAGTTACTAAGAAAGTTTTGTTTGTCTTTTGTCTTTTCAGAGTTTTTATTTGTTTGTTTGCTTGTTTGCTTGTTTTGAGACAGGGTCTTGCTCTGTCACCCAGGCTGGAATGCCGTGGCATGATCTTGGCTCGATGCAGCCTCAACTTTCCGGGCTCAAGCCATCCTCCTGACTCAGTAGCCATCCTACAAGTGTACACTACCACACCTGGCTCATTTTTGTATTTTTTGTAAAGATGGTGCTTTCCCGTGTTGTCCAGACTGCTTTCAAACTCCTGGACTCAAGAAATTCACTCACCTCGGCCTCCCAAAGTGCTGAGATTACTGGTGTGAGCCACCACACCTGGCCATCTTTTTTGTTTTTTCAAATCATTTTTTGCTTTGTGTATTTTGAGACTACATTACTAGATGCCTACAAATTTAAAATGATATATTTGCCTGATAAATTTCACTTTTTATCATTATAAAATGACTCTGTTACTATAACTATTTTATCTTTAAAATTCTACTTTTACATTAATATAATTCTGACAACTTTGAGTTAGTGTTTACACGGTGTATCTTCTTTTAGTCTTTTGTTTTACAATTTCTGTAATTATGTATATTTTTAAGTGTATCTTGGAAGCAAGACAGAGTTGGATATTTTAATCCTACTTGACAATTTTCATTATTTAATTAGAGCACTCGTCAGTTTACAGTTAGTGTAATTATTAATATATTTGAATTTATATCTAGTATCTGCTACATACTTTTTTTGTTTTACATTCTTTTTTTCCATTCTTTGAATTGATTTAAAAACTTTTTTCCAATTTTTACCTGGTATTTACTTGGCATTTATTTACTTTTAGCTCTTTTTATGATGTTTACATATAATTTACTACTTTTGCCTCTTCCCAGGCAATGAAAAGCTGTAGAAACCTTTAACTTGATTTATCCTGCCTGACTTAATACGATTTTATTTTTGTGTATTTCAATTATAAATGTGTCTTAAACTCTGCATTATTATCATTATTACTATTGCTATTATTATTTTAGTAAATCCAATTAGTTTAGATTTGTTCACATAATTACTATTTTATTCTCTTCTGATTCTTCAGTCATATCTATTGTCCCTTTCTTTTGCCTCATAAATACTCTTTAGTTTCCTTTAGTGAGAACCTGTTGACAATAAATTTCTCTCTTTGTTTTTCCTCAATGCGCCATTATTTCGCCTTAATATTTGAAAATATATTTGCTGGATATAAAATTCTAGATTGGCAATTATTTTCCGTGGCCATGTGAAAGATTTCATTCCATTGTCTTCTGCCTTTATTTGTTTCTGTCAAGAATTTTGCTATTAGTCGTACAGTTGATCATGTGAAGGTTATCTATTTTTTCTGATTGCTTTTAAGATGTTCTTGTCTTTATTTTTTGGCAGTTTTTGTCAGATATGCCAAGGTTGGTTTCTTTGTGTTTAGCTTGCTTGAGATTTAGAATATTTCTAGAATATGAGGTTTGATGCCTTTCATTGATTCTGGAAAAATTTTCAACTTCAAATACTTCAATATTACAAATAAGTATTTTCTTAGAGTACAATTTTAGCCCCATTTTCACTCTTCTACTGACATTTTGGCTACATTTATGTTAAGCTCTTATACTGAATCTTCTATATTTCCTGTGCTCTTATCGATGTTTTTACTTTTTGTTTCTCAGTATTTTATTATGAATATAAATTATGTTCACTAATTCTTCCTTCATTGATGTATTATCGGATATTAATTATTAATTGAATTCTTAACTTTATTATTTTTTCAGTTTCAAGGTTCCCACTTGTAGTGGATTTGTAGTATTGATATTGATTTTTCTACCAAAATTCTCAATGTTGTATTTTATTTCCTTCTACATAACAAAACAAAGTGGCTTTTAAATCAATGTTTAGAACTTCATTTTCTGGATCCTCTCAGATCTGTTAGCATTGTCTCTTGCTTTCTTTGGCTTTTAATAACCTCGTCTGGTCTCCTGTTTGCTTGTGGCAGGTAGTAAGAGGCATTAAGGGCTTTGAATGACCCGAATCCAATCAGGGAATGTAATGATACAAGCCTGGGTTTCAGTACTTATTACAGATAGTTGGTCTATTTTTGGTTTGTTCTTACTTCAAGGTATAGTTCTAAAGATTCCCAAGAGCTGCGGGTCACCAGCAATCACACACATTGACTTCTGATCAGCTTCTTAGCCACTCAGTTGTATTTTGGGGGAGGAGAATTATTGTGTATATTTATATAGTATTATATATGTAATATTATATATATTTCAACAGAGAAATATAGATATAATATTATATATTAGTATTTCTGTTGAAATACCAAGGAATATTATATATATATAGTGTTTGTGTGTGTGTGTGTGTGTGTGTGTGTGTGTATATATATATATATCTACATTTCTGGCATACCTCGTTGGGTATCTTTCTTTCTCATTTAAAGAACGAAGACCATTAAGATCTTAGCACCTGAATTCTTCACGGATTAACCGCCCCCTTCCCACTATGTTTTTCTACTCGAATCAAAGAGAAGGTGAATCTAAATTGCTTAGCTCATCACTGCCAAAATCAACACTTCATTTTAAGGACTTCTAATGAAGAAACACAGTTGGAAGGAAATTAAGTAATAGCATTTCAACCAAACAATGTCAGAATTTGGAGAAGATATTTGGTCTAACTCTTCTCTCAACTTCTTTGTTTCTTTCTTTCTCTTTCTCTCTTTAAATTATGGCAAAAGCACTTAACATGAGATCTACCCTTTCAACAAGTTTTTCAGTATACAATATAGTACTGTTAATTATAGGCACTATTTGTAGAGCAGATTTCGAGAACTTATTAATCTTGCACAACTGAAACTTTATACCTGTTGATCAAGTGGAGAGTTGTTTCCCCTCCCTTCTCCAGCCTCTGGCACCCACCGTTCTACTCTCTGCTTCTATGAGTTTGTCTTCAGATATTAACATCTTCAATAAGGTGGAATCAGGTCTTCAGCCAAAGGTGTGTCCCCGTGATTGATTTGCTAAACGTGAACATCATTTAAAAACATTTTTTTTTAATGTTTGTGGGTACATAGTAGGTGTATTTATTTATGGGGTACCTGAGATATTTTGATACAGACATGTAATGTTGAACATTTTTTAATCCATCAGGGGTATGTTGCCCAACACCAGATCTGGAGAATATCAGAATCATAAATGAAAGGAGGTATTTCACTGGTAGATGTGTCTATGCCTATGGAGACAATATTTCATATATGTGTGATGAAGGCTATTATCCTGTTTCTGTTGATGGGGAGAGTTCATGCCACACAGATGGCACATGGAAGCCTAAAATGCCAGCATGTGAACCAGGTAAGAATATTGAGTTAACTTGTAATTATTTCCTAGTTTCCCCAAATGATTCCACTTGGTTCCACAAAAGATCAAAGTACTTAAAACTAACTGAATTTGAGGTTGTTCCTCCAAGACGCATCGTGCAAAGAGGATCACAGATACACACCACTAGCACCATGCAAGGCAGCTATAGAACAAAATATGTTGGAAGACAAACTTATAGGAGAAATTTTCTCGTAAGAGAAAAAAGTAGAATTGATGAAGTCATTCAGTCTCATTTTGTCATTTTTCCTGCATGTATGCTGATGTTTTAGTAAAGAGGGACACTACCTCACAAAGCTCCATATTTATAAGTCAAGGCAGAAAACATGATTTACATATTGTGTAACAATGGAAGCTCCAGGTTGAAGAAGTGATGTGTTAGGGAGAGCCTTGAAGCCTAGTGGCTGACAGAGTCAGCTTTTTCTTTCCTTGCTTTGACTCAGACCTACTGAACCACCTCTCTGTTGAAATACCAAGGAGAAGAAATAAGCATCTAGGTGATAAACATCTGTCTCCAATCAGGATAAGACATTGAAAATGTCATTATTACGGAAGTATCTTCATTATGAAAGACTCTTCACATCAACACGATGGTGATTACTCGGTACTATAGTTTGGGTTTCTCTAAAAGCAAAACTTGAGAAAAATGACTTGGGAGCCAGTAGTTTATTTTGGAGGTGATTCTAGGAGGTAGGAGCCAGGGTTGAGAGAGAGACAAGGGGAATAAGCAAAGGTGACTATTATAAGCAGCAGGGGCTCAATTCTTTAGGACCACAGAGAAGTGTAAGGAATGCCTTTCTTAATTATCTGTCTGAAGGATGGGAGACTGGGACATTTATGCAATACTTTCTGTTGCTCATTGGTTTAGGGTTGAAAGGGCAGTAACTGCTTCAGTAATTTAGTCAGTAACTGAGCCTCAATTGCAACTGTGCTCTTTCAGCTGCAGAAGAGGCTCCAAAGTAAGACTGACAGATTCACGTTGAATGCTTTCTGTAGAACATCATCAGCATAAGTCTGAGCTTGTGTAAAACTATATATTTCATCTGCAACTGTAGTCAGAAGTCCAAAGGGACATGGCATGGGTACAAAACATTTGTTACTATATATCCTTCACACCACTCAATTTGTTTATGTTCCATTAGTTAAACTCTATTAATCTCAAGTAATCTACTGCTAACAAGTGTTATATAAGGAAAGGACAGACATTGTGTATTGAAATAATCAAAGAAAGCTTCATGGAGAAGTAGGACTTGAGATAACAATTAGAGAAGGTAAGCAAATTCTAATAAGGAGGAGTCTCAGGAGGAAATGTTGATATATAGAAGTGGAAATGTACATGACAAGTTTAGGGAAGGAGGAGTTGACTAGTTTGGTTAAACAGAAAAAGTGCTAGATACGGCCAAGTGTGGATGCTCATGCCTGTAATCCCGGCACTTTGGGAAGCTGAGGTGTGTGGATCACCTGAGGTCAGGGATTCGAGACCAGCTTGGCCAACGTGGTGACACCCCGTTTCTACTAAAAATACAAAAATTAGCTGGGTGTGGTGGCACACACTGGTAATCCCAGCTACTTGGGAGTCTGAGGCACAAGAACCGCTTTAACTCAGGAAGCAGAGGTTGCAGTGAGCTGAGACCACGCCACTTCACTCCAGCCTGGGTGGCAGAGTGAGACTCCATCTGAAAAGAAAAAACAAAAAGTGCTAGATGAATTTGAAGGATCTATGAAAAAGAAAGGCCAATAGAGGTATTTTTATTTTTTCAAATGTCCATGGTTTGTTAAAGGTGCTGATTATCTTATTTTTTGAAAATAGAGCATTTTAAAATCCCTGACACTTAGTTTTAATCTTAGGAGGCAATCATCCTTCAACATAGGATTTCCTTTGACATTCTCAGGGCTCTAAATTTGTTGCAATTTTTCATACAAGAGTTCCTGAAACTTGAACGTTCCCTTCTAGTGTGACTACCCCAGCATTTCATATTACTTATGTCAACACTGAAATCATTGTTTAAATTGTAAAATATGCTAATTATGTTCTGATGGTGTTGTAGTTATGGATAAGATTGTTTGGGGATCCTGCAGTTATTCAGAGCCTTTACAACTATTCACAGATAAATATTTCCTTTACTTAGCCTGACTTCTATTGAGATTGATTTTCATTTAATATGACTCTCTGTGGTTGAATTCATGCTTTCATACCAAAGCTCATTTAACTTTCCTAAGCAGTGAAATATTTTAGTGATCATGTAAACAAAAACCAAGAAAGGTCCTATAAAATGGAGGATTCTCTCAACAAAAGAGTTGTTTTCATTCACATCAAGCTTTTCTCTAGGTTCTCAGGAGGAAAGCAGTATAAATGTTGAGTTGTGTCAAGTTACCTTATGGAAAAAGGATTTGGATGGGAACATTTGAATCTCCTACAGATCACTCAGATTTGGGGAGATTAATTTGAAACTATGAGTTCATGCTCTTCTGTCTCTCTCATCATCCAAGTTTGCAGTTACCCTCCCAGTATTGCCCATGGACACTACAAGGAAGTTATTTTAATAACTCCTTATCCTGAGGCTACATACGAATGTGATGAAGGATATGTTTTGGCTGGATTTGCTACAATCTACTGCAAGTCTTTTCACTGGCAACATGCACCTCCTCAATGTAAAGGTAACTCCAAATCAACTCATAATCCTTTGAAGACAGAAAATATTAATAGCAATGTTTCCTATTAATCAAAGGCAGCATAAATTTTGTCTTTATTTATTTATTCATATATTTAAATTATGCCTGATATATTTTAAAAAGTAAATGACAGGTACATTGAAAATGACCTTTTCTTCCTATTCCAGTCTTCCAAAATCATAGCTTGCCCTATGTTCAGAGAGAACCACTACTACAAGGTTCTTATGTATCTTTCCAGAATATGTTGAGACAATATCTTTTACCTGAGAATACCTTTGTGACTCTAGTTTTCATGAGAATCCTGAGTTAATTTCAACTACTCAAGAAAGAGAAATCTCAAGTGTTAATTCCCAAATTATGATGTGTTGGAAATCTCCACAAAAACTTCATGATGGTTACCATTTCCCCACGATCTTTACATTTCTACTTTTGATGACCTGATGGTGGTGCTGTTGGTAAACCTGCTGTAGAAACAAGACGTATCAAGTAAGGCTCTATCTCTTGATTGTGCTTGGAGCTTTCATCATTCTGCTAATAATTACCACTGGCTCCATTTAACCCAGGAAGATTATGAAGCAAGAACAATGGAAATAAAACATCAGGAATCACACAAATCAAGGCTGTGGGATGGAGCGATTGAGAGCACCAATTCTTACCACTCACAAGCTATTTGATACTGAGGAAATATTTAACTTTTCAGTTTCCTTGTTGGTAAAATTGTCATAATAATAGTGTCTAACTCATAGATTGGTAGTGAGGATTAAATGAGATAAGTAAAAAATTTAGCACATAGACTGACATATAGTACTTGTTCAATAAATGCTAATAATTAGTTATAATTATCATTAAAATAAAAGCATAGAATAACCTGCAGGACCAGAATATGATTATGAATACAATGTCTTATCCATTTTATTATCCAATACCGATATGATGACTTTTTTTTAGAAACAGTATACTCAAAAATATGTTTCCATTACAACTCTGTGTCTGAAACCAGAAATAGTGAATGGAAGGCTGTCTGTGGATAAGGATCAGTATGTTGAGCCTGAAAATGTCACTATCGAATGTGATTCTGGCTATGGTGTGATCGGTCCCAAAAGTATCACTTGCTCAGAGACGAGAACCTGGTACCCAGAAGTGCCCAGGTGTGAGTGGGTAAGTGGCACAATTCAAGGAAGTTCTGTGCTACCAATCCCTAAAAATAGTGGCTTCTCCCAAGGTTCTGTCCCAGTTAGCAATGCGGAGATCTGACTTTTGTCGGGAAGCATAAGTAACTTACCACAATTAGCACTTCCAAACTGGCATGGTGATAAGCCTAGAGAGACACATTTTCCTGCTGTGTGTCTAGAGCCGAAATCTCCAGACTTGAGAGTCTGTTGATCCAGATGTCCTGACCCCTTGCTCTACATTATCTACAATAAAGGTTGTGCATTTGTTCCATTTCTGGTTGGTCCTCAGAACCATCCCTCAGTTGTCCTTGTGGATGTGCTTTGCATCTGCTTTGGAGCCCAGCATCTTTTTAGCTTCAACTTGCTTGGTTGCTGCTCAAGGACAGATCTGGGCTTGGCTTGCATGTGAACACTTGCTAGGATGCACTGTCTCTCCTGATTTCCTCTTTGTTCCTCAGGTCAGTCTCCCTTTTGCCAGTAATGACTCTCAAAATGTACTCCCATCCCCTACTCATTTCTTCATCACTTTTAGGAGGCACCTGAAGGTTGTGAGCAAGTGCTCACAGGCAGAAAACTCATGCAGTGTCTCCCAAGCCCAGAGGATGTGAAAGTGGCCCTGGAGGTGTATAAGCTGTCTCTGGAGATTAAACAACTTGAAAAAGAGAGAGACAAATTGATGAACACCCATCAGAAATTTTCTGAAAAAGAGGAAATGAAGGACTTATTTTTCCCTTCAAATCAACATACTGAAACTTCATTCATCAATTCTACTCTTCCTTAAGCAACATCACTCTAATAAGTGTCTGGGCTGGAGAACTTTCTTACTACTGCTAGAGAAAATGTGTAATTATCGGTAATCTAGCCTTTTGTAGCTCAAATGTCTACTTTCCTGGACTTGAAGAGCTGGTTAATTAAATAATTATTTATCAAATATCAGTTTGTGTTGTCATCTTGGTCAATATGTCGCATAAATACGACACACTCCTGTACGCAAATCCACTGCCTAAAGTTTGTGTAATTAACTTTGCCTCACTTTTTTTGTACCTCAGAAAGAATGGAAGCCAGGGAATTCAAACCACGTTCATACTGTAATCTTTACCTGAATGCCTTTACTCTGAATCCCGCATGTGCCTACCCTTTACCTACAGAAAAGGATTTTCTGAGATACGTATGAGATACGAAACTCAAAGGATTTTCTGCAACATTACAGACAAAACCATTGTCTGTTTGATGGCCCCTGTCCATTAGTAACTCATCGCTTTACCCCTGCACAGAATTCCACTCTTCTCACTTTTAACAGCACTTTAAACAGATTGGGCTTGCATGTTGCTCAACTTTATAGAAATGGAATCATCCATTATGCATTCTTTCATACGCTACTTTTTTCCTTTAAATATTGTATTTGTGAGATTCATCCATGTTATACATAGTTGAGGTTCATTTATTTTCATTTCTATTTAGTATTCCACAAGTGTATGAATATATCACAATTAACTTATCTTGATGAACACTTGGGTTATGTTTAGTTTTTTGGCTATCATGAATAGTGCTACTACGAATAATTTTGTAAATATCTTTTGCTGAACATTGACATTTTTTTCTCCACATATACCTGAAGATGGGATTGCTGGCTTATAAGATGTGTGCATGTGTTTGTTCAGTTTTCCAAAGCTGTTATACCAAACCACACTCTGCAGAACATGGAATACTTGCTATTGTTAATGGTTCTTTTTTTTTTTTTTTGAGAAACTCTGTTGGGTATCACATTGTGCTTTAAATTTGTTGTTCCCCAGTGATTAGTGAGGCTGAATTACTTTTCATATGTTTGTTGACCATTTAGATATTCCTTTACCGCAAACTGCTAGTTCAAGTCATTTACTCATTTTTTTATTGGATGATTTACCTAGCTCTAATTTAGTTGTAGGAGTTTTTAATATACTCTGGACAAAAGTCCTTTGTGAGATATGTGTTCCAAGTATCTTTTTCCTGATCTATGGCCTGCCTTTTTTTACTTTCATAAAGTTTTCCTAAAGTGTGTTGTATACACATAAATTCCTAATTTTAATGTAGTACAGTATATCAAGTGCTTCCCTTTTGATTAGCATTTTGTATCCCATTTAAGAAATCTATGCCTACCCTCAAATCTTTGCCCATGTTTTCTTTTAAGATATTTTAAATTTTACTTTCACACTTAGAACTATGATCCACCCATAACTGCTATGATGTAAGGTAAAGGACCAAGATTCATTTCTTTCCATATGGATATACAATTAATCTGGTATACTTTATTTTAAAAAAACTCATCCTTTCTCCCACTGCTCTGTAGTGTTACTTTGTCATAAGCCAATTAGCTATGCATATTTGGCATTTGTTCTTACTCACAGTTGTTAACCCTTGGTCTATTTGACTATCTTACACCAACACCACAATGTCTTCTTTACTACAGCTTCATAATGAGCCTTGATATCTGGCAATATGGGTCCTTCTCCTATTCCTCTTCCATCTCCTCTTTAGGTTACATTGACAATTCTGCTCCTTTGCACTTAAACGAATTTTAAAATCAGCTTGTCAATTTTCACCAAAATTCTTTTGAAATTTTTATTAGAATGCATTTTATCTATGTATGAATTTGGGAGGAATTTATATCTATACAACATTGTGCCTTCTAATCCATAAACATGGTATTTTCCTACATTTATTTATATCTCTTATTTATCTCTAGCTTTCAGTGAAGAGCTCTTATACATCTCTCATTGAACTTTCCTCTGGTATTTTAAATTTTACATTTATAAAAACATCTTTTTTATATAATTTTTGGATAGTAGATAATTGTTTTTAATTGTTGATATTTTATTTCATAATTAGCCAATTCTAATTAATTTTTGATATATGTCTTTGGCTTTTTAAAGTTCCTAATTACGTCACCTGTGAGAAATAACAGTTTCCCTTCCTTCCAACTCCTACCATTTATCCATCTATCTATCTATCTACCTATCTATCTATCTATCTGTTTATCTATCTTTCTATGTATCTATCTCTCTATCTGCCTGCCTGCCTATCTATTTAATCAACTGACATTCTATTCCCATGAATGGGACCTGCAATTCAATGTACTATGGAAGCAATTGTTCACATCTTCTTATTGGTCTCAAGAGAAAAACTTTTAATGGCTCACTATTATGTAGTATGTCTATTGCACACCACCCTGAACATGCTCGGTCTTGTCTGATTGAGAAAGTTTCTTTTCCTTCCTAATTTTCTAAGAGGTTTCCATTTTTATCATAAATTGTTGTTGAATTTTATCAAGTACATTTTCTGCATCTAGTGAAGTTATCAAAAATATTTTTTCTGTTAATGTAGAGGATGCTGTAACGCTATTTGTTGCTGCATAATAAACTACCCCAAAACTTACTTAATGGCTTAAAATGGTAACATTTACTTTGTTCATAAATCTGCAGTCTGGGCAGAACTTTGTGGAGGATGACTTTGCTCTACTCAGCATCAGTAGAGGTGTCTCACAGACTGGGAGCTGGAATCATCTAAAGATTTGCTTACTCACATGTTTGCTATCTGAGTTGGGAAGACTTAACAAGCTGAGGGCTAGAAGAGCTGGGACTCCTCAGACATCTCTTTATGTCTGCCCTTTGGTTTACTAGTCTGGCCACTTTAGAATAGCTCCAACTATCAACTATGATTTTAGGAAATATACAGTATCCTGGTTGGGTACAGTATCCCACGCCTGTAATCCCAGCACTTTGGGAGGCCAAGGTGGGTGGATCACTTGAGGCCAGGAACTTCAAGATGAACTTGGCCAACATGGTGAAACCCCATCTCTACTACAAATACAAAAATTAGCTAGGGATGGTGGTGCATGCCGGTAATCCTAGCTACTCGGGAGACTGAGGCATGAGACTTGCTTGTACTTGGGAGGTAGAAGTTGCAGTGAGCTGAGATTGCGCAACTGCATTCCAGCCTGGGTGACAGAGCAAGACTGTCTGAAAAGAAAAGAAAAGAAAAGATACCACATCCTATAGTTCTATACTCCAAGTTCATAAGGCATTCTTTCTTAGCTTCTTGGGCATTCAGTAGACCATTTCCCTGTTTCATAATGTCAGCTGCTTCTGTGACGGGATACCACATAGGACGAGTGAATCTCAGGAGCATCATTTCATTGACTTACATTATTTCATCATCAAGTGAATTCCTTGATCAGAAGCAATAATGTATGTCCTCCCATAACAGGGAATAAAGCATTTAGTAAGTCCACAGATGGTATGGCTGCAAGAAGCCTTGCCACACGGATGATAAATCCAGATCCATTCAATAATTTATTGCAGCAGAGGTAAATCACTGTACCCTCCGTAATGAGAACTCAAATGATTGGCTGACATCCGTCTAATATGGTACCAAGATGGATGTTGGTAGATATAAATGCCAGCTTTCTTAATCCACAGGTAGGCAATCTCTGAGGCATGTTCTACACTCTACCTAACGTTCCTTAAGGGGTTTAGCTTCAGTTCCCCACAAAGGTAACTTGCTCACCAATGTAAACATATTTATTTTCTTCTCTCCCATTTTTACATCCTTATCCCTTTAATGGTGTATTCTAGGATCTCATAAATTTCATACAGTTCTTCCCAAGGACTGCATCTTGGTAGGCTGAGGCAAATTCTTTTGCATTCACATATTTTCTTCATTCAATAGGGGTTGATATCGTTTGGCTGTGTCCCCACCCAAATCTCATCTTGAATTGTAGCTCCCATAGTTCCCATGTGTTGTGGGAGGGACCAGGTGGGAGATAATTGAATCATAGGAGTGGTTCCCCCATACTGTTCTCGTGGCAGTAAATAAGTCTCACGAGAGCTGATAGTTTTATAAGGGGAAACCCCTTTTGTTTGATTTTCATTTCTCTCTTGCCTGCCACCATGTAAGACGTGCCTTTCACCTTCTGCCATGATTGTGAGGCCTCCCCAGCCACATGGAACTGGGAGTCCATTAAATCTCTTTTTCTTTGTAAATTACCCAATCTCTGGTATATATTTATCAGCACCATGAAAATGGACTGATACAGGTGTTAATATGATTATTTCATGGTTAGTTGAGCTACAGAAGTAAGGTTTTATACCTCATCATTGTCAACCCAATTTCTGCTTTTCTTGTCCTTTATTTAAGACAATAAATTCCTGTTTTTTGCACTTTATTTTTTGCCATTGCTGCACGAGTTTAAAATTTCTGTATTGGAAATATCATAGAGACCATTCCAATTCCAAACTCTTCTTTAAACATATGTGGAGATGAAGGCCTGGGTCACAGTCTCATGACCAAGCCACATGATTCTTGGTAGGTTACATGATGATTGGTCTCCTGATAAAATGGGCAGTTCAGAGTCTTTTCCACCATCATAAAAGCAGAAAGTCCTTAGGTATACTCTCCTAAGTGATAGGCACAGAGACCCACACAAAAAAGCTTGACTCTCCTAAGTGATAGGCACAGAGACCCACACAAAAAAGCTTGGTCTGATTCATTAAATGCAATTAGTTTGACATAGTGAAAAGAGCTTGGGATTTGAATCAGACTTGGGTTCAGAATCTGATTTTGCCACTGATGAGAAATATTTAGAAAAGTATACCCAGTCTTTCTGAATAAGTTTCCTCTATAAAATATGTCTACTAATATCCATGTTATAGGTATGCTTTAAGAAATTAAATGCAATAATTTATGTAAAAGTTTGGAACATGTTTAACAAACAGAAGCTGTTTCTTAAAAACAATATTCTACTTAACTATTTAAATGACCTTTTTTTTATCTACATAGTCAGATTTTATTTTAGTTCCTGTTTATCAAATGAACCAAATCACATGATGAGTTTATTCGCTTTTCTTTCTTTCTAGGGAGGTTGGAATTCAGTTGTGCTGTCAGCAATATTACAGAGGACTCCACCCATTTATTTCTGGGAAATGTTCCTCTTTATTTTTGAGAGTTAAGCACTTTGGTTGTTATGTGCCTATTACACTCATTACCGCTCAGCTTGGTGTTGAACGTCATTTTTGGATATTTTTTCAGTGTTTATTGTCTTCTCTGGATGAATATTTGTGTATACTCAAGTGACAAATATCCATAGTTACTTCAAGGGGCAAAATATGAAATCCAAGCTGTTATCTTCACCTTTTCACTTCATGGAGACTAAAAGAAATAATCCAGGCATATGACTTAGGAAGTTCTTAATGGACCAGTCTTAACCCAGATAGTTATTAATAAACTAAATCCTAGGTTTAACAAACACAAATTATTGTTAACCTTTTACAACTTATCTTTTTGTGCTTTTGTCAGAGATATAATACTGGAAGAGAAGGACCTCTCCTTGGATCCAGCACCACTGAAAATTTCTTAAAGTCATCATGATCCTTTCTATATTTATAATGCTTCATCCTCTACCATTTAATTTTCCACACATGCTTTATCTGTGCTGTACACAGCACTCTGAGTGCTGTGCTGTACTTTCCAACTAGTGTGGATGAATAATTTGGTATCACAGATACATCAAGAAAACATAAACATTGGGGGAGTAATTGTTTGAAGTATATTTTTGGATTTTTTTTTACAATTATAAACTTGCCTGCGTTCTCTATTCCAATTAGGCTGTGGAGTGTTTAGAAAGTACACTTAACTACAGATTTTTAAAAATTTCGACCTGCCTATTGGGAGATGACAGTAGTGACTGAAGATCTGACACCTCTGGGAGATTGTGTAAAACATGTCTCAGTATCTCACCCTGATACCTGAAGAACATGACACACGTCTAAACTGTACCTTAATTACTTGGAAATAAATGATGTATATACGTAGACAATAAGCAATCAAGTGCCCCTAATAACAAAGGAAAAAAAGACAGTGAGAAAGTCTTGTGGTAATGAATATAAATATCCACCAAATCCCAAAACTCTCATGTTCAGCTCATATTGTTCCCCCAAGATCTGGAGCTTTATTGGATTGCCCCCTGTTGGGTCTTGTCTTGAACCTGATCTACTCAACTCTGCCCCTGCCCTTCAGTGACTCAAAGCTGTGGCCTTCCCAAGACTTAGTTTCTTGGTTCAGGTATCAATTTACTAGAGATTTGGAGTACCAGCTTTCATCTGATTTAGGATGTCTGAGAACGCTGAGCCCAGTACTGTGTCTGAGATTCTGCACAGTGCCTCCCAAGTTGCAGGGAATCTTCCCAGCACTGCCTCCCCGGCGTTCTGTCTCTTCTGTGGTGTTCAGCTGTCCTGTGTGGTGAGTACTGAGGTTATGGGGAAGAAGAGAACAGGAGGGGTAGTTTAAATCAAGATAAAGTGAAGAATTCCTGGTTAAAAATTAGTGCAGTATGATCAAATGGCAATAATTCGGCAAACTTTTGGAGAAATACAATGAAGTACATTATTAAGAAATATATTTAAATAGTTTTAGTTCTTTTGATATAATCTCTAATTATTTGGAAAGCAAAATATTATATAAATCTTTGAGAAACTGATATAACCAAAGAAACCTTAGTTTTTATATTAATGTATGTTACATAAAATTATGTTTAAATGGATACTGTTAGATAATTTAAAATGAGCTCTTCTAAAGGGCTGATTTTTTTTCTATTGCATTAATAATTGAGTAGAAGATTTTTGTCATTTAGAAAGGAAAATTTTATGTTGTTACAAATAATGAGTGCATTTACTAAAGTAAAATTATAAAGCATTGAGTAAACTGAAAATATTATATAGGGTGTAAGGTGTTATATTGTAATTTACAGAATAATTATACCATACTAAGAGCACTGAAAGAGTCTGTGAGAGGTTGTAAGTCTCACTAGCCAGTGCTGGTTATACATGCAGACGTAACTGTTTTAATTTATAAATTAAGAATGCTAATAAAAAGTAATTTTTCTTCTTCTGATATGATTTCTTTTTTAAAAGAAAACCTTCCTAAAAGATTTAAAAATATTTATACACACATCCCTTAGACCATCTATCAGAACACTTAAAATAGAGCATTTGCATAGAATTTCGAAATCACTCAACAGAGAGGAAAATATTTCACCAATAGCTATGTCCATCTCTATGGTGATCATGTTTCATATTCATGTGCTGTCAGGGATTTTTCCAGTTCTGAAGATAGAAAGATTTTATGCTGATCAGATAGAATGTGGTATCCCACAATGCCATCCTGTCATCCTGGCAAAAGCATTGAGATAATTTGTCAAGATTAATTTCTCTTTTTCTTTTTAAAATTTCAATAGGTTTTTGGGGAACAGGCATTTGGTTACATGGATAAGTTCTTTAGTGGTGATTTCTGAGATTTTGGTGCACCCATCACACGAGCAGTGTACACTGTACCCAATGTGTAGTCTTTTATGTCAAGATTAATTTCTAGTGCCCCAGAATGATCCCATGTTGTTCATCCTTTGAACTTTCTTAATATCACAAGGTGACTTCTGAGTTTCTTCTAAGGAGAATTTTAAAATATTTTACTTTGGAAGAGGTCTTTTTTTTAAAAAAAAAACATCAAAATAATGGATATTTTAAGGGAAACTCTAAGGTTAAATGAATTCCTTTATCCTGGGTTATTCTTCTCTCCTAGAAAGTGAAATGGCTAAATTTATGATTCTTCCAAAGCCCTATTCCATTCCAACCCTCTTACTGTTTTCCCTGAGCACCATCACTGTGACCTTCCAGGTCTCCTCTTGTTTCTGAGGCAGTGAGGGTAGACTATGTCTAACAGGTCACAGAGAATTGTTCCTCCGGGTTTCTGCATATTTATCCCGTCTTCTTGCAGTCCCTCAAAATCCTACTTTGCCTGCAGTGTAACTTACGCCCAAATCTTTCACAATCTGGTTTCTAAGTTTGCCTCTTTTTCTTCCTTCAATAAAAACTTTCTGCTGCTTTTAGTTCTTTGCCTAAACCATGACTCTAACATGAAATGCCTACCCACATCTCACGCATTTAAGCAGATTTTAATCTAAACTTCAAAATATGTATTTCCAATCTCCTCCAAGAAATGTCATCTTACCCTTTTCCGTGTTGGTTCTCTCTTGTTCCTTCTTTCTTATTATACCCTTCTTCTTGGCTTCCCTTGTCTTTGGATATTACTGTAAGCTGACTGGTATTATGGTTTTGCTATTCATGTGGTTATGACTTATTTTCCTTACAGTATCCAAGGATGTGCCTTGATGTCTGCTGAAGAGTCTTATGGGGGTGAATTCACATATGTGTTTGCTGGACTCATTCATAAAAATACTTTTCCTAATAATGTGTTTGATGTGAGGCTTAGGACATTTCATTTGTGAGCCCTAGACTTGTACATAGGTGAATATTTATTTATTTATTTATTTATTATTTATTTATTTATTTATTTTTTGAGACGGAGTCTTGCTCTGTTGCCCAGGCTGGAGTGCAGTGGCCGGATCTCAGCTCACTCCAAGCTCCACCTCCCGGGTTCACGCCATTCTCCTGCCTCAGCCTCCCAAGTAGCTGGGACTACAGACACCCACCACCTCGCCCGGCTAGTTTTTTGTATTTTTTAGTAGAGAGGAGTTTCACCGTGTTAGCCAGGATGGTCTCGATCTCCTGACTTCCTGATCCGCCCGTCTCGGCCTCCCAAAGTGCTGGGATTACAGGCTTTAGCCACCACGCCCGGCCGGTGAACATTTATTTTGAATCTATCATGTCAAAAAGACACAAAGATACTTGAGACATGTTCTCTGCTGTCACAGAAAAAAATGATTAATAAGGAGAGTATAACTCAGCTGTTAAATAGCAGATAGACAGTATAGACTGAAGCCATAGAGGATGTGAACTTTGGAGCAAAATAGACCTCAGTTCCAACTCTGCTTCTGTCACTCAGTAGCTGCTTAACATAGAGCAACGTTCTTCTCCATGGAGATGTTTTCTTCTTTGAAAGGTAGGGAAGATGATAATGAGTATCTGTTAGGGGTATTGTGATCATTGGATGATATAATATATATAAAGTGCTTCAGTTATGAATATATTATATCTGTAGTATCATAGTATATATGCTATATGTAGCATACATATACTATGTAGGACATATACAGTGTCATGGAATACAAAGTGTTCATACTATACATGTATATATGAAAGATAAGTCATATACATACTATACATTTATATATGCGTGATATATGCAGTGTAGTATAGATTATAGTAAGATCTCAGTAAGCAGTTGGATATGATATATAATCTCTGAGCAATCGGCACTAGAGCAGCAAGCAGAAAAGGAAGGGTGGCATTCTAGGTAGGAGAGATGATATGAGCACAGGTGTCTCACAGACTGGGAGCTGAAATCATCTAAAGATTTGCTTACTCACATGTTTGCTATCTGAATTGGGAAGACTTAGCAAACTGAGGGCAAGAAGAGCTGGGACTCTTCAGACATCTCTTTATGTCTGCCCTTTGGTTTACTAGTCTGGCCACTTCAGAATAGCTCTAACTATCAACTATGATTTTAGGAAATATACAGTATCCTGGTTGGGTATAGTATCCCACGCTTGTAATCCCAGCACTTTGGGAGGCCAAGGTGGGTGGATCACTTGAGGCCAGGAACTTCAAGACGAACTTGGCCAACATGGTGAAACCCCATCTCTACTACAAATACAAAAATTAGCTAGGGATGGTGGTGCATGCCTGTAATCCTAGCTACTTGGGAGGCTGAGGCATGAGACTCGTTTGAACTTGGGAGGTAGAAGTTGCAGTGAGCTGAGATTGTGCAACTGCATTCCAGCCTGGGTGATACAGCAAGACTCTGTCTCAAAAGAAAAGAAAAGAAAAGAAAATATACCATATCCTATAGGTCTATACTCCAAGTTCATAAGCCATTCTTTCTTAGCTTCTTGGGCATTCAATAGACCATTGCCCTCTTTCATAATATCAGCTGCTTCTGTGACGGGATACCACATAGGACGAGTGAATCTCAGAAGCATCATTTCATTGACTTACATTATTTCATCATCAAGTGAATTCCTTGATCAGAAGCAATAATGTATGTCCTCCCATAACAGAGAATAAAGCATTTAGTAAGTCCACAGATGGTATGGCTGCAAGAAGCCTTGCCACACGGATGATAAATCCAGATCCATTCAATAATTTATTGCAGCAGAGGTAAATCACTGTACCCTCCATGATGAGAACTCAAATGATTGGCTGACATCCGTCTAATATGGTACCAAGATGGATGTTGGTAGATATAAATGCCAGCTTTCTTAATCCACAGGTAGGCAATCTCTGAGGCATGTTCTACACTCTACCTAACGTTCCTTAAGGGGTTTAGCTTCAGTTCCCCACAAAGGTAACTTGCTCACCAATGTAAACATATTTATTTTCTTCTCTCCCAGTTTTACATCCTTATCCCTTTAATGGTGTATTCTAGGATCTCATAAATTTCATAAAGTTCTTCCCAAGGACTGCATCTTGGTAGGCTGAGGCAAATTCTTTTGCATTCACATATTTTCTTCATTCAATAGGGGTTGATATGGTTTGGCTGTGTCCCCACCCAAATCTCATCTTGAATTGTAGCTCCCATAGTTCCCATGTGTTGTGGGAGGGACCAGGTGGGAGATAATTGAATCATAGGAGTGGTTCCCCCATACTGTTCTCGTGGCAGTAAATAAGTCTCACGAGAGCTGATAGTTTTATAAGGGGAAACCCCTTTTGTTTGATTTTCATTTCTCTCTTGCCTGCCACCATGTAAGACGTGCCTTTCACCTTCTGCCATGATTGTGAGGCCTCCCCAGCCACATGGAACTGGGAGTCCATTAAATCTCTTTTTCTTTGTAAATTACCCAATCTCTGGTATATATTTATCAGCACCATGAAAATGGACTGATACAGGTGTTAATATGATTATTTCATGGTTAGTTGAGCTACAGAAGTAAGGTTTTATACCTCATCATTGTCAACCCAATTTCTGCTTTTCTTGTCCTTTATTTAAGACAATAAATTCCTGTTTTTTGCACTTTATTTTTTGCCATTGCTGCACGAGTTTAAAATTTCTGTATTGGAAATATCATAGAGACCATTCCAATTCCAAACTCTTCTTTAAACATATGTGGAGATGAAGGCCTGGGTCACAGTCTCATGACTAAGCCACATGATTCTTGGTAGGTTACATGAGGATTGGTCTCCTGATAAAATGGGCAGTTCAGAGTCTTTTCCACCATCATAAAAGCAGAAAGTCCTTAGGTATACTCTCCTAAGTGATAGGCACAGAGACCCACACAAAAAAGCTTGGTCTGATTCATTAAATGCAATTAGTTTGACATAGTGAAAAGAGCTTGGGATTTGAATCAGACTTGGGTTCAGAATCTGATTTTGCCACTGATGAGAAATATTTAGAAAAGTATACCCAGTCTTTCTGAATAAGTTTCCTCTATAAAATATGTCTACTAATATCCATGTTATAGGTATGCTTTAAGAAATTAAATGCAATAATTTATGTAAAAGTTTGGAACATGTTTAACAAACAGAAGCTGTTTCTTAAAAACAATATTCTACTTAACTATTTAAATGACCTCTTTTTATCTACATAGTGAGATTTTATTTTAGTTCCTATTTATCAAATGAACCAAACCACATGGTTTATTCGCTTTCCTTTCTTTCTAGGAAGGTTGGAATTCAGTTGTGCTGTCAGCAATATTACAGAGGACTCCACCCATTTATTTCTGGGAAATGTTCCTCTTTATTTTTGAGAGTTAAGCACTTTGGTTGTTATGTGCCTATTACACTCATTACCGCTCAGCTTGGTGTTGAACGTCATTTTTGGATATTTTTTTCAGTGTTTATTGTCTTCTCTGGATGTATATTTGTGTATACTCAAGTAACGAATATCCATAGCTTCTTCAAGGGGCAAAATATGAAATCCAAGCTGTTATCTTCACCTTTTCACTTCATGGAGACTAAAAGAAATAATCCAGGCATATGACTTAGGAAGTTCTTAATGGACCAGTCTTAACCCAGATAGTTATTAATAAATCCTAGGTTTAACAAACATAACTTATTGTTAACCTTTTACAACTTATCTTTTTGTGCTTTTGTCAGAGATATAATACTGGAAGAGAAGGACCTCTACTTGGATTCAGCACCACTGAAAATTTCTTAAAGTCATCATGATCCTTTCTATATTTATAATGCTTCATCCTCTACCATTTAATTTTCCACACATGCTTTATCTGTGCTGTACACAGCACTCTGAGTGCTGTGCTGTACTTTCCAACTAGTGTGGATGAATAATTTGGTATCACAGATACATCAAGAAAACAAAAACATTGGGGGAGTAATTGTTTGAACTATATTTTTGGATTTTTTTTTTACAATTATAAACTTGCATGCGTTCTCTATTCCAATTAGGCTGTGGAGTGTTTAGAAAGTACACTTAACTATAGATTTTTAAGAATTTTTACCTGCCTATTGGGAGATCACAGTAGTGACTGAAGATCTGACACCTCTGGGAGATTGTGTAAAACATGTCTCAGTATCTCACCCTGATACCTGAAGAACATGACACACGTCTAAACTGTACTTTAATTACTTGGAAATAAATGATGTATATACGTAGACAATAAGCAATCAAGTGCCCCTAATAACAAAGGAAAAAAAGACAGTGAGAAAGTCTTATGGTAATGAATATAAATATCCACCGAATCCCAAAACTCTCATGTTCAGCTCATATTGTTCCCCCAAGATCTGGAGCTTTATTGGATTGCCCCCTGTTGGGTCTTGTCTTGAACCTGATCTACTCAACTCTGCCCCTGCCCTTCAGTGACTCAAAGCTGTGGCCTTCCCAAGACTTAGTTTCTTGGTTCAGGCATCAATTTACTAGAGATTTGGAGCACCAGCTTTCATCTGATTTAGGATGTCTGAGAACGCTGAGCCCAGTACTGTGTCTGAGATTCTGTACAGTGCCTCCCAAGTTGCAGGGAATCTTCCCAGCACTGCCTCCTCAGGGTTCTGCGTCTTCTGTGGTGTCCAGTTGTCCTGTGTGGTGAGTACTGAGGTTATGGGGAAGAAGAGAACAAGAGGGGTAGTTTAAATCAAGATATGGTAAAGAATTCCTGGTTAAAAATTAGTGCAGTATGATCAAATGGCAATAATTCGGCAAACTTTTGGAGAAATACAATGAAGTACATTATTAAGAAATATATTTAAATAGTTTTAGTTCTTTTGATATAATCTTTAATTATTTGGAAAGCAAAATATTATATAAATCTTTGAGAAACTGATTTAACAAAAAAAACCTTTAGTTTTTACATTAATGTATGTTACATAAAATTATGTTTAAATGGATACTGTTAGATAATTTAAAATGAGCTCTTCTAAAGGGCTGATTTTTTTTCTATTGCATTAATAATTGAGTAGAAGATTTTTGTCATTTAGAAAGGAAAATTTTATGTTGTTACAAATAATGAGTGCATTTACTAAAGTAAAATTATAAAGCATTGAGCAAACTGAAAACATTATATAGGGTGTAAGGTATTATATTGTAATTTACAGAATAATTATACCGTACTAAGAGCACTGAAAGAGTCTGTGAGAGGTTGTAAGTCTCACTAGCCAGTGCTGGTTATACATGCAGACGTTAACTGTTTTAATTTATAAATTAAGAATGCTAATAAAAAGTAATTTTTCTTCTTCTGATATGATTTCTTTTTTAAAAGAAAACCTTCCTAAAAGATTTAAAAATATTTATACACACATCCCTTAGGCCATCTATCAGAACACTTAAAGTAGAGCATTTGCATAGAATTTCGAAATCACTCAACAGGGAGGAAAATATTTCACCAATAGCTATGTCCATCTCTATGGTGATCATGTTTCATATTCATGTGCTGTCAGGGATTTTTCCAGTTCTGAAGATAGAAAGATTTTATGCTGATCAGATAGAATGTGGTATCCCACAATGCCATCCTGTCATCCTGGCAAAAGCATTGCGATAATTTGTCAAGATTAATTTCTCTTTTTCTTTTTCTTTTTAAAATTTCAATAGGTTTTTGGGGAACAGGCATTTGGTTACATGGATAAGTTCTTTAGTGGTGATTTCTGAGATTTTGGTGCACCCATCACACGAGCAGTGTACACTGTACCCAATGTGTAGTCTTTTATGTCAAGATTAATTTCTAGTGCCCCAGAATGATCCCATGTTGTTCATCCTTTGAACTTTCTTAATATCACAAGGTGACTTCTGAGTTTCTTCTAAGGAGAATTTTAAAATATTTTACTTTGGAAGAGGTCTTTTTTTTAAAAAAAAAAACATCAAAATAATGGATATTTTAAGGGAAACTCTAAGGTTAAATGAATTCCTTTATCCTGGGTTATTCTTCTCTCCTAGAAAGTGAAATGGCTAAATTTATGATTCTTCCAAAGCCCTATTCCATTCCCACCCTCTTACTGTTTTCCCTGAGCACCATCACCGTGACCTTCCAGGTCTCCTCTTGTTTCTGAGGCAGTGAGGGTAGACTATGTCTAACAGGTCACAGAGAATTGTTCCTCTGGGTTTCTGCATATTTATCCCCTCTTCTTGCAGTCCCTCAAAATCCTACTTTGCCTGCAGTGTAACTTATGCCCAAATCTTTCACAATCTGGTTTCTAAGTTTGCCTCTTTTTCTTCCTTCAATAAAAACTTTCTGCTGCTTTTAGGCCTTTGCCTAAACCATTACTCTAACAAGAAATGCCTACCCATATCTCACGCATTTAAGCAGATTTTAATATAAACTTCAAAATATATATATCCAATCTCCTCCAAGAAATGTTATCTTATCCTTTTCCGTATTGGTTCTCTCTCGTTCCTTCTTTCTTATTACACCCTTCTTGTTGGCTTCCTTGTCTTTGGATATTACTGTAAGCTGACTGGTATTATGGTTTTGCTATTCATGTGGTTATGACTTATTTTCCTTACAGTATCCAAGGATGTGCCTTGATGTCTGCTGAACAGTCTTATGGGGGTGAATTCACATAAGTGTTTGCTGGACTCATTCATAAAAATACTTTTCCTAATAATGTGTTTGATGTGAGGCTTAGGACATTTCATTTGTGAGCCCTAGACTTGTGCATAGGTGAACATTTATTTATTTATTTATTTATTTATTTATTTATTTATTTTTTGAGACGGAGTCTTGCTCTGTTGCCCAGGCTGGAGTGCAGTGGCCGGATCTCAGCTCACTGCAAGCTCCACCTCCCGGGTTCACGCCATTCTCCTGCCTCAGCCTCCCAAGTAGCTGGGACTACAGACACCCACCACCTCGCCCGGCTAGTTTTTTGTATTTTTTAGTAGAGAGGAGTTTCACCGTGTTAGCCAGGATGGTCTCGATCTCCTGACTTCCTGATCCGCCCGTCTCGGCCTCCCAAAGTGCTGGGATTACAGGCTCGAGCCACCGTGCCCGGCCCGTGAACATTTATTTTGAATCTATCATGTCAAAAAGACACAAAGATACTTGAGACATGTTCTCTGCTGTCACAGAAAAAAATGATTAATAAGGAGAGTATAACTCAGCTGTTAAATAGCAGATAGGCAGAATAAACTGAAGCCATAGAAGACGTGAACTTTGGAGCAAAATAGACCTCAGTTCCAACTCTGCTTCTGTCACTCAGTAGCTGCTTAACATAGAACAACGTTCTTCTCCATGGAGATGTTTTCTTCTTTGAAAGGTAGGGAAGATGATAATGAGTATCTGTTAGGGGTATTGTGATCATTGGATGATATAATATATATAAAGTGCTTCAGTTATGAATATATTATATCTGTAGTATCATAGTATATATGCTATATGTACCATATATATACTATGTAGGACATATACAGTGTCATGGAATACAAAGTGTTCATACTATACATGTATATATGAAAGATAAGTCATATACATACTATACATTTATATATGTGTGATGTACGCAGTGTAGTATAGATTATAGTAAGATCTCAGTAAGCAGTTGGATATGATATATAATCTCTTCCTAATAACTGCTGTAGGAGCTTAGAGAAATAAACGATAACTGTTTGCTGGAGAAGTAAAGAGAAGCCTTCACACAGAGGAATTGGCACTAGAGCAGCAAGCAGAAAAGGAAGGGTGGCATTCTAGGTAGGAGAGATGATATGAGCACAGGTATCCTTGTGAAAATGTGTATGATGTATTTGGGGACCAATGGCTAGGTGAATTAGTCTATAAAGAGGACAAATTTAAAAATAGTGATGATTAAGGTTGAAGGATCTATGAGAACAGTCAGAAGAGGGTTTTCTAAATGCCCATGTGTAGATAAATGCTTTAAATTTTTTTTCTCAGTAAATAACAATTCTGAAGGCATTATTACTTGGTTTCAGCCCTAACATAAAATTCTTACCTTGGCATGGTACTTTGTCTGACATTCCTGCTGCTCTATTTTGTTCAACTTCCTCATGCAGTGTCTGTGGACTCTGATGGTGTTTCTTTTCAATGAAGTGCTCTGTGCCATGTTCTATTTATTTCAATTGCAAGTCGCCATTTTTATTATTCCTGGGTCATTTTTTGAAATATCTTAAAATGCAGTAAGTATATTCTTGGTGAGAATGAATAAACAATTTTTTCTAATTTTTATTTTAGTTTCAGGGGTACATGTGCAGGCTTGTCGTATAGGTAAATTGCATCTCATGGGGGTTTGGTGGACAGATTATTTTATTGCCCAGGTAATAAGCATAGGACCTGATAGGCGGAGTGTTTATCTTCTCCTCCTCCCATCCTTCACCCTCAAGGAGGATCTGGTGTCCATTGTTTCCTTCTTTGTGTCCATGTGTACTCAGTGTTTAGCTTCCATTTATAAGTGAGAACATGCAGTATTTGGTTTTCCATTCCTGCATTAGTTCACTTACGACAGTGGCCTCCATCTCCATTCATGTTGCTGCAAAGGACATGATCTCATTCTTTTTATGCCTGCATAGTATTTCATGGTGTACATGTACCATATTTTCTTTATCCAGTCTACTGTTGACGGGCATTGAGGTTGATTTCATATCTTTGCTATTGTGAATAATGCCGCAGTGAACCTACGCATGCATGTGTCTTTAGGGTAGAACAATTTATATTCCTTTGGGTATATACCCAATAATGGGATTTCTGGGTCAAATGATAGTTTTGTTTTAAGTACTTTTGGAAATCATCAAGCTGCTTTCACAGTGGCTGAACTAATTTACATTCCCACTAACAATATAAGTGTTCCCTTTTCTCTGCAACCTCACCAGCATCCGTTATTTTTTGACGTTTTAATAATAACCCGAATGGACAGTTTTGACTGGGGAGCAATGACTCAGGGATTGTGGATGATGTAACTTTCTCACAGTTTCTCACAGATGCACATCTCTGCATTTAGCTTGCAAGGGACCAAGGGTAGCATGAGTATAATGTGACTTCAGGCTGAATACAGCCTTCATGCCAACATGGTTCTTAACAATGTCAAGTTGAGTGAGCTTGTTAGTAAGATGGTGAAAAATGTAAGGTCTGTAGCTTGAGCCTTTCTACAGTTCCTCAGCCTGAGACTGACAGGATGGCAACACAAGTATGAAGGTTTAGCCGAGTAATTTTATGGGCAGAGAGGATGGAAGGACAGAATAAAGCCTCCTACAAATAACATGCATTCTGGAATGTGCTATTTTGTACATTCTATAAGCTCATGCTCTGTCACGTTTGTATCTCACCATCAAATTGCAGTTTTCCCCCTAGTTTTGCCCTTGGGCATCCTAAACAAGTTTGCCTCTTTTTCTTCCTTCAATAAAAACTTTCTTTTTTATAATTTATACAACTCTTTCAAAAATGAGGCTGTATATAAATGTGATGAAGGCTACACTGTGTTCGGACAGGTGAAACTCACCTGCCGTTCTTCCTGCTGTTCATCTCCAGCCCCTCAATGTAAAAGTAACTCTAGCTCCCTTTTTCAGTCCATGACTAAGTGGGTGGAACTATCATTAGAGCACTGAGAGCAAAGTTTCTTCTCTGCTAGAGGCAGCACAAAAACATTTGATTTGATTTATTTTAAATAATTAATATATGGAGATGATACCCAATGCAAAAACTACAAAGGACATACAGCACCTATATTTCATTTAGGAGTCCCTGAGCAAGTGCTCCCAGGCAGAAAACTCATGCAGTGTCTCCCAAACCCAGACAATGTGAAAACGGCGCTGGAGGTGTATAAGCTGTCTCCAGAGATTGACCTACTGGAACTAGAGATACAAGGGAAGATGATCCATTCTGGAAAAATACTATAATTTTTCCCAAAAGAAGGAAAAAAAGACGTCTTGTGGCCTTGTTGTTTTCATTCAATATGGATCACTTCTGTTTTGCATCTCTACCATACCTTTAGCTCCAATTTCATGGTGATTAATATTCACATATCAGAAATACTTTGTCTTTGTGATAATTTAAGAGCCCAGCAAATAAGAGTCCTAAAAAACCCACTTCATAAGTTAATACTTTTATTTTACTGTGTAGACCTTAGAAGTGCATACTTGGGTTTCCACCAATATGTGTCTGCGGACTGCCTTTACTCTACAGTTCCACGTGTGCTCACCGCTCAGGTCCTCCATGTTCAGACTAAACATCAACACACCCTCAAAACCTCTTCCAATCTTTCTATTTGAAGGAGGCACGCCTTCCCCTGAACTTCTATGCATGTTGCCTCTTTCATTCATGCCACATCTCAACTGCTGCCTTCCATGAAGGGGATTTTCATTTTTGTCTGACCTCCTCATTTCAACTCCAGAGAAGGAACTCTTAAATAGGGATGAAGATTGTCGTGGGTTGCAACTGGCTGGGGCCAGCCTTGTCAGTGGTAAATGAACTTACCAAGACAGTCTTAGGTGAAGAAAGGCAGGTTTATTACAAAAAATATGAAGATATGAAGATACGTTGCAAGAGAGCAACAGGCAAAGATGGCTGAATAGGAACAGCTCCGGTCTGCAGCTCCCAGCGTGATTGATGCAGAAGACAGGTGATTTCTGCATTTCTAACTGAGGTACCTGGTTCATCTCATTGGGACTGGTTGGACAGTGGGTGCAGCCCATGGAGGGTGAACTGAAGCAGGGTGGGGTGTCACC
Source organism: Chlorocebus sabaeus (assembly GCF_047675955.1). Taxonomy (NCBI): domain Eukaryota; kingdom Metazoa; phylum Chordata; class Mammalia; order Primates; family Cercopithecidae; genus Chlorocebus; species Chlorocebus sabaeus. The sequence goes on along the minus strand of NC_132928.1, from coordinate 22,283,741 downwards.
TCACCCGGGAAGCACAAGGGGTCAGGGGATTTCCCTTTCCTAGCCAAGGGAAGCCATGACAGACTAGCTGGAAAAACTGGACGCTCCCGCCAAAATATTGCACTTTTGCCAAGGTCTTAGCAACCGGCAGACAAGGAGGTTCTCTCCCGTGCCTGGTTTGGTGAGTCACATGCCCACGTAGCCTTGCTCACTGCTAGCGCAGAAGTCTGAGATCGAACTGCTAGGCAACTAGCAACTAACAACTCTGAGTTGTTCTCCTCAGGATGAAGACCTGGGTGTATATCTACCTATTCTATTCCCTCACTGGTGAAGTCTTGCTCTACTAGCAATGGCTCTCAGACATGAGGGATCCACACTGTTGCCTGATTGAGCAGGCTCAGAGGATGGGATCATGGTTAGGCAGAGAGACACGGGTAGCCAGTGGCTCCTAATGGGCTGTCTATAGCAACCTCCAGAGTAGGCCAAAGGCACAAAGGCAGGGAAAAGATGGTCTCTTCTACAGTTGCCTTTTCTGTGTGGTCCTATCTGTTGACAGGTTATTCTAGTCTTCCACTCTCTCCCTACTCATATCTCTCACTTCCCTTTGCTAGATCCCTGAAACATGTTTTTCATTGCCCCAATACAATTGTAAAAATGAATTGTATAATAGCTTTCATCACTCAGAATTTGAGGTCTGCTTCTGGGAGGTGTTAATATCTTAGCATTTCTGGCCTTCTCTGTAAGAAGGCAGAGTAACTGTCAATGGTTCTGATAAGAGCTTGGTCTAAATGCAGCAGATTTGGGGAAGTTGGAAGTTATCCAGAGTGTGCTGAAGTGGCAGAGCCCTAATGATATTAATAGGGCACTTACAGGGTCTGCTACACACTGTAATATACAATGGATGTTCCCAAGTCTGTAGGCTCACCTCCTTGCCCTGTGTTTGCTTCTTGCATTTAAGTTCTCCTTTTTCTTGACTTATTCATTCATTGTACTGGAACACACCCTCTAGGAGCCACCTAAGAGATGATGCACAGGAAGTAAAATTTTGAGCTCCAACATATTTGGAGCTGTCTTTATTCTCACACTTGATTGATAAGTTGGCTGAGTGTAGAATCTTTTAGAACTTTTAAACAGTATCATTTTTGTATTACAGTTTCCAATATTATAGTTGAAAAGCCAGAAACCATTTTAATTCTTGATCTTAAAGGATGTTTTTATCCTTGTTTTTCTGTAAGGAAACTCATATTTTATTCTGAGAAATGTTGTTGGTATATTTTTTTGTCTTCTTTATATTTTTCTCTTATTTTTAGAGAAATCTTACTGGTCAGATATTGATCCTTTTTGTCAATCTAGTAATTTTCTTAAATTTTCTCTCTTTTTCCCATGCATCATCTCTGTCTCATCCCCTCCCCACATTCTTTGGGGATCATTTCTTAATTTTGTATTTTAACCATTTTCAAAAACTTTCCCTTCATTTAAAAACAATATTCTGTTTTTTATGGATACAGTGCCTACCTATATTTCTCAGAGGATACTAATAATAGTTTCTATGGAAGTTCTATTCTGCTCTCTGCAAATTTCTGTTGATGATGGGTCTAGGTTATATATTCGTTTCAAAGAGTGAGACCCATGTCACTGATTATTTAAGTTCTATGTATATTGTGAGATTGGGCAGTGAACTATTTTTTTCTTATTGGCAGTTGTAGCAGAAACTGCTGATTGTTTCCCAGTATCCATTTTTCCTACTTGTTTAGGTAATACAACTACCCTCACCCCTTTAAATATCAGCAGGGCACCTGCTGCTGTTAGATGCTGCCTTGGAGTAACCTCCCAATGTGCACAACTTCCTAGTCATTTTCTTAGGAAAGAAGTCACTTGCTTTGCACTTCCTCTTTCCCCCTGCTGTGGGCTGAAGTGCTGCCAAGAGTGACGGTGAGTCAGCCTCTGCCATTCTGAGGACAGTTCCTGGGGATGCTAGAGTAACGAAAAGGAAAGCATTTGGTCCTTGGATGACCTTCTCAACCTGGGTCAGAGCTCGTGACTGTTCTGAATGCACTTCCATCTCTGGACTGTCGTATGAAAAGGAGATAAACTTCTGCCTGGTCAGCCATTGTGTTTGAGGTGTATTTGTTATAGCAGCTTAGCCTATGCCCTAACAAACTCAGAGGGATACCCAAATATCAGTGTTTACTTGTATCTCTTCTGTTGCTGTCCAGTTTCTCTAGAGAATGACTCTCCAGTCTCCTGCCTGCTTATTTATTAACTTGAATTTCTACCGTGCAACAAAGATTACTGCTTCTATTTTCTTGTGGAACTCTGCTTCTTCCTCCACCTATCATGCTGTTTCTGCTACAACATTACTTTTGTATTGTCATCTTGAAGGATTTACATTCTTTCTTGAAACAATTGTTCCTATTTCTAGAAGGCAGAGTCATTGCATTCATCAACTGGTTTTAGGTGACCTGTTTTTCCTTCTATTATGACTAGTTTATCTTTGTATTTGCTTCAGAGGCGTGTATACAGGATGTGCTCAATAATTATATCATGGGCAAACAGTACATGAAATTATGTGAAATACTAACTTGGTACCAATATAGTCCAGCAGAAGGTCAATTACAAATTTCTGCTGCCTAATATTCTTCTCTGACTGTAGGGAAACAAACTGTAAGTATGTGATTCAGTCTCTCTCCAGGCTTAAAAAAAGAGCCTAGGAAAAAGGAAGCTGCTTAACTGGAGACTTTAAGATGAAAAATTATATGTGAATGGTGACTATGGGTTGAACTGCCATTTTGTAATGTGGGAAATTAAGGTTCAGAAAAAGGATAAAGCTTTCCAATCCAGAAATAGCCCTGTGAATAGCTACCAGTCCTATGTTCACATGACTTTTACCAAATTATCAATTTTCTAGACACTGATAATTTTAAGTTAAAAGATATGATAAATTGTTCCTCATTGTAAATATTAATATATAACCCATAATGGATATTTATACTGAAAAAACATTTTCCAAATTTTATTTTTCTATTTTTTATGTCTACCTCAGTACCCAGTAGAAGCTTAATAATTTCAAAAAGGTTAGAATATATTAGTTTGTAACAATATGTATAAATTAAATGTGCTAAAATAAAAATGGAAAATCAAAGTCATGTAAGAGAGATGAATTTCCCTAAATTTAAATTTATACAGTAATTGTAATTGAGTTTATTTTGAGTCAAACTAAAATGGGAAATATAATGTATCACATATTCACCTTGTTTGGCAAAAATAAACATATCAGTTCTACTTACAGGAGAAACATTTTTTCTTGTTATGAAAATAGAAAGCAATTTTCTTGCATGAGTTATTTTACAAGGGACAGTGAATAACATGATGTATAATGCCTTTAACTCCAGTTGATAAGTTCTTCAAAAAGCTAAATATATCAATCCCCTATAAAACTGAGATGATATAGTAAAGCATCTGTCCGCATTTATATTTTTGCAAAACATTCAGCTATTGAGATCCAGGCATATGTATAATGGATATCTAATTTTATCACGAAGATAGACCCTGGAATACACAGAACAATGAATGAATAGTATCTCACTTAAACTAGAGGTCCCCAAATTGTCTGGTTTTACATTTATGTCCATGAGCCATTTTGAATTAATTTTTGTATGTGGTGAAAAATAAGTCAAGATTCTTTTTTCCCCCTCATATGGACATCCAAGTGTTCTGGCATCATTTGTTGAGAAGACTACCCTTTTTTATGGACTTACCATTGCAATTTGTCTGTAACCAAGTAACCTTTTATGTGTTGGTGTATTTCTCTAGTCTATTTTTTCCGTTGATCTATACGTCCATTCCTATGCCAGTTTCAAAATGTCTTGACTATTGTGGCTTTAAAATAAGCCTTCAAGTCAGAAGTGTGAGTTCTTCAGGTTTTTTGTTTTTTTTTTTTCAAAATGTTTTGGTTTTCTAGGTCTTTGGCATATCCATGTACATTTTAGAAATATCTTGTCAGTTTCTATATAAATATCTACTGGGATTTGGATTAGAATGCTTTGACCTGTAGATCAATCTGGGGAGAAGTGACTTCTTAATAACATTGTATATCAATCCATGAACATGGCATATTACTCTGTTTTCTTTGATCTTTTTTCATGAATGTTTTGGAGTTTTCATCTGCCATGCACCATATAAAGCTTTAATATATGTCCTTTTAAAAACTTCTTATTTTGAAATAATTATAGATTCATAGAAAGTTATAAAAATAATATAGATAAATCATTCATATATATATATAAAATACAGATAAATCCTATGTACCGTTCGCCCAGTTTCCTCTCTTTGGTTATATGTTATGAAACTATAATATGATAGCAAAACTAGAAAATTGACATTGGTTTAATATATGCGTATGGTTCTATGCTATTTTATTACATGCGTAGACTCAGGTAACTACCACAACAATCAAAGTACAGAATTATTCCTTCACCACAGAGATTCCCCCTTGAGCTACTACTTTAAAATCACACGTGACCCTCTCCCCTGGCCCACCATTCCTAACTCTGGCAATTTGTAATCTCTTCTCCCTCTCTATCATTTTGTCCTTTTGACAATGTTTTACAAGTGAAATCACACAGCATGTGACCTTTTGAAACGTTATTTTCACTCAGCATATTGCCCTTAAGATGGTAGTGTTTTTTAAATGTCAAGTTCCAGTTGTTCATTGCAAGTGTATAGGAATATAATTGATTTTTGTATATCGATCATGTATCTGTGGCCTTATTAAATTTTCTCATAAGTACTATTAGGTTTTCTATAAATTCTTTGGGATTTACTACATAAATGATCATGTTGTTTGCAAATAAAATGTTTTGTTTCTACTTTCCCAAACTGCATGTCTTTTATTTATTTTCCTGCTTTACTGCATGGGCTATATATTCCAATAAATGTATTACTGAATAAGAATGATAAGAGTAGAGATCCTTGCCTTGTTCCTAATCTTAAACATTCTGTGTTTCAGCATAAAGTGATATTATTTGTAGATTTTCTGCATAGGGTTTCCTACCTCAATAGTTCTTTTTCTAAAGGTCAGGGAATTAATGCGAGTGTCCTACCAACTGCCCTACATTTAGGAACCATGGAAATGACCACCAGGTGGGCCATAGACACAGTGGATCACTGTGAGATGGACATGAACTATGAATCCTTTATTGCCTGGCCCCTGTAGCTTCCACTTTAACTATCATACTTTCTGTTCCCAGGTACCACAGGTAGCTCAAATTCAACAAGTTTCTAAAAAGCACAGTGACCAATTACTTAAATCAGTTACTGAAGGTCCCATTGTGGAAGGACTAGAGAATCACTACTATATATACCTACTATGGGGTTGCACAGTGCTTCCTCATATGGACCTGTTCTCACTTACTGCTGAGGAAATCGTCAGAAAAAAAAGGGCAATCAGCAAGGTAAAAGATAAGAGATCGTGATTTTCTATTCTAAGAGATCTTAGAATCTTCTCTTCTAAGAGATCACGAGCCTAGAGTGGCCAGTCTCAGTCTTTGGATTGTTCATTCTTGATCTCTTTTTACATTAAGCAATCACCAGGCTGGCTGGCCCTTGCCCTTAGGAACACTGTACTCTGTAGCCGTCTTCAAAGACTCCTACAGGTCAGGACATCCTCACCTTCCCAGGCTGCAATCCCACCTTGCTGCCCTAAATGCTTCACTCTTAAGGAGGCACTCACTCACAGTGTCATACAAGTGCAGAGTCAGTACTTGCACAACCCTGAGAACAAGTGCCTTCTTAAGTTTTGCATCCTAGGCACATTTCTTGAATCATGTCAGTCCTGACTCTGTTGTCCAAAACAGAATTTTTCACCCACCTTTTGCTTCTGAAGATTAACTGCTATAAGCCCTGCTACTCTGGAATCTGTTATCCTCATTGCTATTGGGCAGTCAAATTTGATAATAGCCCATCCTACCATAAGACGCAGCCTACAGAGGGCCAGTCACTATTGAGTTTTGCAGTGATGTTGGTCCCTGTCATGGGTGCATTCCTTGTTGGATTGTTAAATGGTACATCCTCAGGGTTCTCATGAAGAAAATAGCTGGTGGATCTATGGCCTTATAAAATAGATAGTTGTAACGTATCTACTTCTCTGACCCTGTGATTTCTTCCGACTTAGTTTGCCATGGCAGTTCTGGCATCTCTATCCCATTTAATATTGACCATCATTTTTCTTAAGCATCATATTAGAACTGACTTCCAGGGCACTTGCCAAGGTGTTAAATCCTGTGTTATGGGAGGTTGTCCGTATGCTGATAAACTCTGCCTTATCTAGCTTTAGGATCCACTCCCAGGCATACTCTCCCAGTTCCTCAGGATCCATGCCCAGGGATAATCTCCCAATTCCTGGCAACACATGCTAGCTGGATCCCATGGCTTCTGGGTTTAATTTCTTTCTTCTTTTAGCAGGGTCAGCACTTTCTCAGTCAGTTCACACTGAGATTTGACCCCAGCTATTGGCCTGGTGACTGGTGATGAGGTGGGGGACAGATCATGAGGAGGGCAATTATGACCTTATATGGCACCTGCTTAATTTGATCCTCTGCATAGTGTATAAGCATGGGGAAGGGACACTATCTTATAACAAGGGAAAATGGGCCAATTATCCATCAATTAGATAGTAGGAATAAGGTTTTCATTTGAAATATATTGCACAGTCTGGTGAATATAGTAAATAACAAGGTAGTGTGTATAAGGGCCCTGAGTTTCCGTAGGAGACTTGGAAAGGCTAAGAATTCATCCTTTGTTGAAGTCCTGCTGTTCTTTTTAGGTAAAGTCCTGAGCCTGGTTCTCAGCATAATTAACCCTCAGCTACCTGAGGTAAGAGTTTCTTTAGATAGTAACAAGGAGGCCTTCTGGCTTTCACCCTTGTATTTGCATTGTGATTGGTTGCCTTGTGCCTTCATTTTCAGTTAAGGGGTGCTTCTCAATCACCCAATTTCACAATCCCTATTATTGCTATTTCCATCCTACCTCTCAAATGCCAGCGACATGACATGAGCCAGTGCATCTTCCCCATCTGTGTTCCATGACAGCTCACCAGGTGAAAATGTGAATAGTTGCCCTGCTACAGCAAACGGAGCTATCAGTACTCCACCTTTTACAAGTGATGGGGTCTTGATTGCCAGTTGGCTGTTGGGTGATACAATTCAAGAATCCCATCCTTAGAGTCTGTTTCCTAGTTCCAGGTGCATGTGAATTTTTAAGACTGTGCCCTTCAGGAAGAAAAAAAAATAGTAAAGAAATGAAGCAGCCAAATAGGAAGGGGAAAGAACCGAGCAAGAACATGTTCACAGGAAACGCATAGCCTACACCAAATCAACAGGGGCTTCAGTACAAATTGCATCACAGGGTCATCCAGACTTGGGTCAAGGGATCAGGGCTCTTGTACCCCAATACCAGTATGACATTGGTTGCTTCTTGGGGGTGGGGCATAACTTCCTTGGTACATCAGGATTACATGGCTCCTATTATAGCAAGGCATTCTCTGCAGAATGTCACAGGTATAACCCATTAACTGCAGCATGAGCAGCAACTGGAGGGTGAGCATATCACTGAGTAAAACCCAACTGTGTTCATTTACTCCCAAGTGTTCCAGTCAGTAAACTCACAGGTAGTCATTTTGGCCAATGAGTGAAAATTATTTTGGTATAACGAAAAATCTTGGATTTTGGAATCATTCTTAGGCGGAATTTGGCTTAGTCACTAAAATATCTGAGAGATTTAGGGCAGTTCATGTAATCTAGCTGAATCTGTCTCCTCATCTATGCAATGAGGAAGATTAGAGCCGTGTCACAGGGCTGTTTGAGATCAATTATGATAATTTATGTAAAGTTCTGGTACATCTCATGCTCAAAAATTAAAGCCAGGTTAACAAACCTTCTGGTTAAACATTTAAATTACTTTTTTTTTTTTTTTTTTTTGAGACAGAGTTTCGCTATGTTGCCCAGGCTGGAGTGCAGCGGTGTGATCTCAGCTTACTGTAACCTCTTCCTCCCAGGTTCAAGCAATTCTTATGTCTCAGGCTCCCAAGTAGCTGGAATTACAGACTTTCATCACCACGCCGAGCTAATTTTTGTATTTTTAGTATAGACCAGGTTTTTCCATGTTGGCTAGGCTGGTGTCAAACTCCTAGCCTCAAGTGATCTGCCTGCCTCAGCCTCCCAAAGTGTTGGGATACAGGCATGAGCCACTGCACCCAGCTAAACTACTTTATTGTGTTCCTCTTTCTAAAGGAAGCAACCACTTAGTGTATTTGTTTTCTTTTCTCTCTAGAAAGTTGAGATTTAACTGTGCTTTCATCAATATTGCAAAGACATTTACTCAGTTATATTTGGTAATTCTTTCTATTTATTTTTGAGAGATAAGCATTTTGGCTATTATTGGTATGTAGTAGTCATTCCAGCTTAACCGGGTAATGAAGATCACTTTAGGACAAATTCCAGTTTACTCTCTCGTTCAGCCAACAATCTTTGTCTCTTACAGGAACAGAAACCCACAGCTGGTGGGCAAAAGATACAACTCACATTGGTGGTTTTGTCTGTCTCACTTTAGGAGACTAAATTTAGGAAATGGTCTGGGTGAATAGCTAGGCAATGCCAGATAGCTAAGAGAAATTTTGTCCTGTGGTTATCTTCCCATGAAGAATAACAAATGTGCCCTTCAAAAACATATCTTTTGTTGCTTACAGCAAAATGCTGGGTTTCACTCTGAACAAGCACCATTCAGATATTCTGTAAGTCACAATAAATCTTCCTTTCTTCCCAATTTATCATCCTCAAGCATTTAAATTTCACGGCAAGCTTTTCCTGTGCTGCGAACACAAACTAGTTTTCAGAGTAAGATAGTTTCACAGAGTGAATCTTTGGTGTCATAGGTACATCAGAAATTCCAGGAAGTAGGAAAAAGAAGTTCCCACTCACGTATATTTCTTGTAAGACTAATTATTGTTTTGAACTAGATTCTTGAGTATTTTTAAATGTAGAGACTTGTTTTACTTGTTCTGGCTGGGCTGTTTAGAAAAGTTTAACTTTGCAAAATTTAAAAAAAATGTTCATTCTTCTATGGGCAGTTTATCTGCCTCAGTGAGGATATCGCTTCCTGGACAGGAACTGCTTCTCAGCCTGGCCTTTCTCTCATGCTGCGACCTCTCCTTCCTGGACAGCCACCACTTACCCTGTGTGACAGGAGCTGCAGTCCTTTTGCCTTTTACTCTTGCTCCCTCGGAGAAGAATTATGCATATACCCAGAAAGAGACTCATCACTGTCTCTGCCTGAACAGTGATAAAGTCTTAGGGAGATACATATAGAATCTCAGAGGGTGCCCCAGAATCTTCTCCCCAAGAAAGGGCCATATCAGTTCCCCTGTGTCGGAACTGTGCTCAGCATCCGGTCTACCAGTCACACTCTTTGCCCCTCCCTTTCAGTGACCCATTGTTGGGACTTTGCCAAGGCTGAACTTCTTGGCATAGGCATATTTCAACTGTTACTTAGAGAACTTTTCTTCATCTTGATTCAAGGTATCGGAGAAGGCTGAGCCCCATTGTGGACCCTCTGAGACTCTGTGCCATGCCTCTCAAGTTGCAGAGCGTTTTCCCAGCACTAGGCCTCTTTGGGGTCTTGACTCTACTGTGGTGCCCTTCTGGCTTGTGTGGTAAGTACAGTGGTTATGGGTAAAAGAGGACACTTTCTCCAAGGTATGAGAAAAATTCCTAATGAGCAATTAATCAAATATCATCAAATGGTGGTAGTTCACAAGATTTTTGAGAGAATAAAGTGACTATGTTATTAATAAAAATGAAGAATCTCAAAATGTCAAGGAAATTGTTCTAATTTAGATAGAGGCTGTTATTAGGTCTAAAACAAGTGTTCATATGCAAAAATCTTTGCCGAGCTGCTTTAGAAAGGAATAACCTTTAATTTTTAAATCAATTTCTTATATTCAAATAAATGTTCCTAAATGCTTAAGACACAGTTATTTTCCAATTAAGTTAGTTATACCATCTACAATCTCAGTTACTAATTGATCAGAAAAAATTTCCATCCACAAAGCACAATATATTGCCTGTTATCACAAATTCTGAGTGAATTTGCTGAAGTTAAATATAGAGCACTTTGTAAGCCGTAAAGCCTTATACAAATGTAATAAGGCAGAAATTTAAATAATAATAATAATTAGTACTGCATTTATTTACTTTAAAAAAAGTGAAAGCTAAGGCCCAAAATGTGGCAAGGCAAAGATTAAAAAAAAAAAGTTTTCCTTTGCCTAGCAGCTTATTTTAAGGATAGTTATAAGATAATGCTGTCTGAATAGCCAAGGCCAAAGGAATAGGCTCCAAATACCCCCACTCCATTTTAGAACAAGGTTAAAGGAAAAAAAAAAAAGACAAATTCTTTTACCGTTACTCTTTTCCCAGGCTTCTTAAGCATCATTATGTTTTGCAAATGTCTGTATTTAGACAGTTTTTATTTTTCTTTCAATGCAGCTACAAGGTCACAAGCTATGCAAGGTCACAAGTTATGTTATGCTATAAATTACGTGACCTGTCACTGTATAATTAACTGCTTCTGTTTTGCTTTGGTAAGGCCGCTTATAAAAACACCGCTCTATCTTTGTTCAATGCTCAGCTTTTTGCATATTAATCCTCTGAGCCGGTGCGTACCTAAAAATAAACAAATCCTCCCGTACTCCGTATTGGTCTCTCCGTTCCTCACTTTACCACAATGTTTTTGGCAACCACAAAGGGACTGGAGAGGGCAGGCTTACTGTCTCCTTTGCCTTTGGGGGGTGGAGCCTGGGACTTGGGAAACCTGTGACCCCAGGCTCCGCTGGGAGAACTGCAGCCTAGAGGGGAGATCACCTCTCCCGTGACCTGGCGCCCCCTACCCAGCAGTGCAACGGAACCTAAAAGGAGCTACAGGACGATTTCTGAAACAGCACGCTTCAGGAACCGTGGTAAGGTTTTGGGGGCCCAAGGCAGGACCTTTCCTTTGGATGGAAGGGGAGCCTGATCACCGCCCGGGGTGTGCCGAATAGTCTGACCCAGAGGGGCTGGGGGCGATGAGAGTGGCTCGTCAATTCAGATGAAACTCACGCCCTGCCAACACAGGACAAGAGCGTGGCTCGCTAAGTCGTCTAGGAAACTGGAGGTGGCGAGAGTGGCTCACCACCCCAATTACAAACATGGGAACTGAAAGTGTGTGAAAGTGTGTGAATGGAGGGGCCTAATTAGCCTCAATAGTTTCGAAGTGGGGAGTCACAGATCTCTTAGCGTGAACTGTGTGCGCCAGGAAGGTGTGGGGCCGACTAAAACTAGTGTCAATCTGCATACGGCTAATAGGAGCTGTGCTACAGCTTAGAGTTGTGGAGGGAATAGGGAACTCTCCAAAGTCAAGCAGCATCTAAAAGTCTCTCCGTTCCTCAGTTTACCGCAACAGTAACACATTGTTATTCAAATACAGGGAAGTTTTTACAAACGAATGAGAAATGTATGAGATTGCGAGAACTTGCCAGAACTGGTTGAAGAGTTGTTGTTATGGAAATTAATGATTGTTATATTATTTAAATAGAATGTCCTTTTAGCAAAGTTGTAGTTTTCCCTGTCACTAGCCAACTTTGTTTCTTATCTTGAGAGAACTAATTTTTATAACACGTTAAAATATTTATAAACATAATCCCTGAAACAGCTATCATGGTATCAAAAATGGAGGATTTGGATGGTTTAGGGGGGAAATCTTGACCCCAAAACAATAGCTGGGTGCTCCCCTGGGAGCTGGTAGATTGTATAAAGGGTGGAAGCCATGCTTTTTTGATCATTGAGGAGGAAAGCATGATTTATTAAGGAAGAAACTGTATTTGGAAGATAATTCTTCACATCAGAAGCATGAAAACTATTGAGGGATGGTGTTAATTTAGGTAACAGTGTCAGTACAGGATAAAGAGACCAACTCCACCTCTGAGTTCCCTTCTTATACTCTGAGGTAATGGAGGAAGACTTTCTCCAATCTGTCAATGAGTCTTTGAATTATTTCTCCATGTTCCTCCTTATTTTTTCCTTTCTCTTCTGATCCCCCAAATCTTCCCATTACTTCTGATCCCAACCCCCTGAAAGGGTGCTTAATGTCTTGTCAATCTGAGCCTCCCTTTCTGATCCTACCTCCCACTTCTCTTGCAACAGCCATCTGATGCCAGACTTGCCTATTGCCTCGGTATATTCTGCCTCTCCCATTTTTTCAATGACTCAACTTTACCCACCCAAGTCTTCCCTTGATAATCCAGTCTTCTGTTCTGTCACCACCTTCTCCTATAGAACTCCTTTTCTGTCCGAATCTTCTGGCACTTGGGTGACTGGTTCTATGGTATGACTATTTACATGGCTATGGTTTAACTTTTCAAATACATTGCAATATGTCCCTTAATATTACCCAAAAAGCCTAGCAAAGAGTTCTACATATGTATTTATTTATTTATAAAAATTAAAAGCTATGTTTTCTATTTCTATGGAGGTGTTTAAACTGAGGGTTAGGAAAGGCTGTGTGGAAGCTGTGGACTTATATACAGGTGAATTTCTATTCCTCGCTACAAAAACAAACATTTCCTTTGGACTGACTGTTGCTATGCTTTCTGAGCTCCCCTGAGTTGAAACTTTGGGAGAAGAGGTGAGAGAAACAATGTTTGACTTGAGCTAATCCTTGGCCTCCTGGGTGCATCAGACTTGCTCTTTCTCTTGTATTTTGTGTGTGTGGAGGGGTGGGGATGGGGTCCTCTGCCTTCACTGTGAATCTGTTAACAATTCCCTGGGTGTGGTCAAACCCATCTCCGATCTGGTTGACCACTTGCTCTTTCCTATCTCCTTGATATCTGGTGACGCCTAGAGGTTTCGTTTTTGTTTTATTTTGTTTTTACTGAGGTCTTCCTCCCACACTCGTGGCTCTTTTAGACAGGCCTGAAGACAACTCCACCATGAATGACTTTCTCATGCATCTGATTTCTAATTCCCTGGAAGTACTCACCCATCCGTTTTTCTGAATACCATCAGGAGTATAGGTCAATCTCAAAGCAGCAGAGATCTTTCATTTGTTCCCACTATCAGAGCCACTGGACAGCCCATCTTTTGCATTTTAGATTTCCCTGGCAGGAGTCCAACACTAATCCACTGTGTCCCCCTGTCCAAACTGAGAGGAGCCATATTAGGCTTTTCAGTGGGCTTCTTAGAGTCCCTTTCTTAATGTGAAGGAAAAGTGCACCCACACATTTTCCTCATGAAAGTGATGGAATGGGGTCACAGGATAACAAAAGCTTCACTATAAAAAAAAAATCCTTCCCAAATATTATCCTTAAAATATCTTCTGTTCCTGTCATTTCATTGTTTTTGATTTAGGTGAGGGAGATAAGAGCTTTCTAACCGGTTCTGAGTCACCTACTTTGTCAGTGAGAGAGGGTTACTTGACTTTGCAAATAACAAGAATATTGTTTTTCAGCCAAAACTTCCATTTTACAGCCTTTTAAACCGCCAAAGCTGCCACATAAAGTACTTACCCAGTGCTTGCTATAGAGAGCAGAAAATAGTAGTATTCTAAGAAGGAGCAATGGGTTTTGAACTGAGAGAAGCCTGAGTTTAATCCCTGAGTCTGATTCATGTCACTGGCACTTAGTAGCTGTGATCTTATGCAGAATAACTGACATCTCTAAGGTTGCGTTTCCTTTTCTGTAGAATAAATATATGATAAACATATATAAAATGCAAGTGGCTAAGAACTCAAAATATCATTCCTATTGAGCGCCATAGGCAACCACAGGCAGGAATGATCACCGTGTGCCAGGACTGCATGTGGGGAAAGGCAGAGAGCATTGTAGTAGGGCAAATGGCAGAAGAAAAGTCACAGAAGTGAGAATGCACATGGCTTAATAGGAGAACACTGAACAGGTGAGAGTGCCTGAGAACAGTGCACACGTGGAGGAGTAGTACTTTGTGAGGATGGAATCCATGAGAAAGGAGCCAGCAGTTTTAATTTGCTTTTTAGCAAATAAGTTGGAAACAGCTTTAACTTAGATTCAGTCCTAACAGGAAATCCTCCCTTAGTGTGGTGCTTTATCAACATACTCAGTGCTCTAAATTTATTAAATTGCACTAAATCTTGTCTGCAAAACTTTTGGCACTATAGATCATTCCTTTTCTGATAGGCTAACTGAACAACTCAATATTGCATATTTCTTTCTTTTTTTTGAGGTGGAGCCTTGCTCTGTCGCCCAGGCTGGAGTGCAGTGGCATGATCTCAGTTCACTACAACCTCCACCTTCCAGGTTCAAGCGATTCTCGTGCCTCGGTCTCCTGAGTAGCTGGATTATGGGCGTGCTCCACCACACTAATTTTTGTATTTTTAGTAGAGACAGGGTTTTGCCATGTTGGCCATGCTGGTCTCGAACTCCTGACCTCAAGTGATCTGCCTGCCTCAACTTCCTAAAGTGCTCTTTGCATATTTCTTACTTCCAAATATGCCATTGTTTTGCATTGTTTCAACAAACCTCTATCCAAAAATTGCAAAATGACAAAACATTCTCTTTGTGGATGGGGTGGTATTTGGAAGAGGTGGGGACTCATCTGGATTCATTCACTCTCTACCCATTTTCCTTTTTATTTTTTATTTTTAAATTTTTTTATTAATTTTTATTTTTTTCTCTACCCATTTTCAAAGATAATCAACTCTTTTTTAAAAAGCTTATTAGAATATATCACACATGTAGAAAAGTATACAAAGTGAAAATGTACAGCAACATGATTCATCAAAAATCAAACACTTAATGAAAATCTCACCCAGGTAGAGATGTAGGACATTGCCAGCCCCCAGAAGTCCCATGGGGGGCCCTCCCATTTGCCACTTCATCCTTCTTCAAATGTAGCCATCATCCTGACTTGAAGAGTAATCATTTCCTCATCTTATTTACACTTGTTCTGTAGCTTAGTTTTGAATTTTTAAAAGCTTTAAAAATGGAATAGAATTATACGTTAATGGTCTATTGGCTTTGCTCAATGTATTTGTGAGATTCACCCATTTTTTTGTAAATAGTATCTCATTCATTTTTATTGCTGTATAGTACTCCATCAGTTGAATGGATTATAATTTACTTACCTATTCTAGAGTTGATGGATTTTTAGGCTCTTTCATGTTTGGGCACATTACAAATAATGTTGCTCAAAACATTTCTGAGCTTGTCTTATAGTGTACATGTTTGTGTATTTCTGCCAAGAAAATACCCAAGATTTTAATTGCCAGGTTCTAGGAGATAACCACAAATGTTTTTGGAAGTGGCTGTACCAATTTATATTTCCTTAGGTAGTTCATTGGAGTTCCATTGTGTACTACTCATGAAAACTTTGGTATGATAATACTTTTCAATCGTAGACATTCTGTGGTGAGTGTGTAGTGATTTGTCATTGTGGCTTTTATTTGTATTTCCTGATGATCCATGGGAATAAGCAGCTATTAATATGTCTGTTGACAATTTGTATAGCCCCTTCATAGGAGCATCTATTCAAGTCTCTCGGCCGTTTTTAAATTGCACTGTCTGCTTTTTGAAAATTAATTTGTGGTCTTTCTTTTTATTTAGCCTCATGATTACTGAATATGATTCTGTTTTGGAGTAACTTCCTGTGGCTAAATTAATGCTTTTGTACCCAAAAGTCCATGAACAGTGTAAAAGTTTATGGATTTTGTCAAGGAGATGAAATGTACATCAGCAGTACAATAAGTTAATGACCTAGTTCTGTGTAATGAGAAGGGTCGCTCACTGAATTGTTCATTAAATGAAACTCTAACTCATTCTCCTCTACCTTCTCTCTGACCATTCAAGTTTGCAGAATGGTTCCTCCCATTGGCCATGGGTCCTATGGAGATGCGAGATCATTTTTATTCTCTACTACTCTGGTGCACTATCACTGTGATGATGGATATGTTCTAATTGGAGAGGCTGAAGTCACCTGCAGAAATTCACATTGGTCGGCTCCAGCCCTTCAATGTAAAGGTTAACTCCGACCTTACTGAGGGCCTTTGCTAAGAAGGTAAAGCCTCTATGAAAAGTCAAACGAGAGTCTCCTCCTAGACAGAGGCAGCACTTAGAAATGTACACTTTATTTATTTATTCAATTTGTGTAAATAATATATACACATGGTACAATGTTTTAATAGCAAGAATGATCACAGTTTATCACTCTTGAACACCACTTTTATCAATGTATCTTTCCAAAGGTCATCTGGAAGGCCACTTTTTGCTTAAATAAAAGTTTTAATTTAAATATAACATACTACAACACTATGTCCAAATCTTAGGTGTAGAGGACCACGTGCTTGCAAACAAGATGTTCCCGATAGTTATGCTCTTGCAAACAAAGCATGACATTTCTTCTCTGCAAACAGGAAGAACAAAAGAGTCAGCCGCAAACAGCAGACTCTGGGAACTCGTTAATGTTTAAGCATCTTGAGAATTCAGAAAGTTAGGGAAAGGTCAGAAAAACAACTTATGACATAAAAACAACTCATGTCTTGTGACATGGTAAAATTCCACAAGCGTGTGTAAAATAAAGCAGAGCGTGCTGCTCGGGGTGGCTGCCATGTTTGTCTTGTCCTGTGTTGTCTTGTGTGTTCATTCCTTTGTTTAGGAAACATGCAGACCCCAACACTTAGGTGTACAGGTCAATAAATTATCACAAAGTGAACCCACCATGACAAACTACCACTCAAGAAGCATCACCACTACCAGCATCCCAGAAGTGTCCCGTGTGCCCTCTCCCAGTGACTCCCCAACTCTCCTTCCCAACTAGTCTCACCTCTAGCATCACAGACTAGTTTTATCAACTTTTTAGCATTATATTTAGGTTGGTGCAAAAGTCATTGCGATTTTTGCCATTACTTTTAATATAAAGGACATCATGTATGTATTCTTTTGTGCCTGTCTTCTTCACTCAGTATTATGTTTTTGAAAATCATCTGTGTGTTCTTGCATGGGGTGATAGCTTATTTATTTTCGTTGTTGTATAATCTTTGGATAAACATAACACATTTTATGTATCTTATAAAAGTTTAGGATTTTCGTGTTATAGGCTATCATGAACAATGCTCTTATGAACATTCTTGCACATGATTCTTGATACAAACGTGCAAATATTTCTGTTGGGAATAAACTTAAAAGTGGGATTACTATTTCATAGAGTATGCATATATTCATTTCTTTTTTTTTTTTTTGAGACAAGTTCTCATTTTGTCACCCAGGCTGAAGTGTAGTGGCATGATTATAGCTCACTGTAACCTCCAACTCCTGGGTTCAAGGGATCTTCCTGCCTCAGCTTCCTGAGTAGCCGGGACTACAAGCATGCACCACCATACCTGCTTAATTTTTTTAAAGTTTTTTGTAGAGATAGGGTCTTTCGTTGTTGCCCAGGCTGGTCTTGAACTCCCGGGCTCAAGTGATCCTCCTTTACCTGCCTCGGACTCCCAAAGTGTGGGATTACAGATGTGAGCCACCACACCACCCAGCCATATATTCATCTTTAGTAGATAATGCCAAATTTTGTTCAAAGGTGATTGCAACAATTTAAATTTCCACGAGCAGTGTATGAGTGTTCAAATTTTGATAAATAGAAGTTATAAATTCTAATTTAGTTCTATTTATAATTTTTTTCCTTGATGTTGACACCTTTCATATCCTGTTTAAGAAATATTTGCCTGTAGCAAGATCACAAAAAATATTTCCTTATGTTATTTTCCAGAGCTTTGTTGTTTTAACCTTTCACATTAGTATCTCCAAATCACTTGGAATTCCTGTGTGTTTATGGTGGAAAGTAGTGGTTAAAGTTTGTTCTTCTCCAATGGCTATTCAATTAACCATATACCACTTATTTAATAAACTATAGTTTCCACACAACTCTGCAGTGTGACCTTCATTATAATTCAAGTGTCTGTGTATACAGGGTTCTGTTAGTGGACTTAGAGATACAATTTTTAATTTGAGAGCGTCAGTGAGGATTTGGCAAAATTTTAGTGGGCATCTACTTAAGTTTAAATGAGGAATCCTATGGGTAAATTCGCAACATACTGCAAGTATTTGATGTCTCCATTAGAACCTCACGTGTGCTCCCACCTTCTCATAATGAAGTTGACCTGATAGGAGATTTTTGGTCAACCAAAAGGATAGGGTCAACCTTTTTTTTTTTTTTTTTTTTTTTTTTTTTTTAACTAATCTATTAATAGCAACTCAAGGAGCTAATTCCCCACCACTGCCTCCATTTAACACAGCAAAATATTAAGAATATGAGAATAAAAATTACATACTTAGGACCATGAAAAGATCAAGGTTTGGTGATACTGTACTAATTTTGAAAACTCTGACTCTAGGACCACAGTGCCTAGGTTTACATCATAATCATGCCACCCAAAGGCTGTGCAATATTAGACAAGTCACACAAATTATCTGTACCTAATTTTTCTCTTTAGCAAAATCGAGGTAATAATGTTTTGCATTAGTACTTACGTTGACATGTAGTATGTGTAATAGCATTATTAGCCTTATTATTAATCTTATTGTTATAATCATAAATAAATGGAGGTAAAGAACAACTCTCAGCATCCCATCCAGGTATAATTTATCAGTGTTTCATAACTCTCAATATTCTTACTATTATAAAATCTTATTCTGAGAATCATACTCACTGTACAGTACCAAGTGGGGGGATGGTGCTAAACCATTCACGAGAACTCCACTCCCATGGTCCAATCACCTCCCACCAGGCCCTACCTCCAACACTGGGGGTTACAAAAGTGGCACACATTTCAGGGCATCCTATCCCATTCTAAAAATGATAGTCTCCTCCAAAGCACTGTCCTAGCCAACACCAATGAGATGTGACTTTTGGCCGGATTTATTTCGGACACATCACTTACAGAATTAGCACCGTCACCTTCTAAGCACTTTGGTGTGCTTGTTAAGGCAAGCTCAAGAAGGACCACACCCCCAGATAGGAAGGTCTCATAGATCCAGCTGACCTGATCCCCAGCCTTATACTGTCTACAAGAAATGTCATGCTTTTGCTTCATTTCAGATGTGCCCATCAGAACTGTCCCTCCTGTTGCCCCTAAGGAGGCCCCCTGGGTGTTGTCTGCAGTGCTGTTCCTTCCCTGCTTCACCAGCTACTGATTGCTGCCTGACAGCCAAGGGAGAACACTTTGCTGAGACCCTAGTTTCGTTGGGATTTTATTCATCCGTCCTGAGGAGGGTTTTGATATTCCAATTTTGTGGTCATCAGTGATACATCCAGAAAAAATCTTACATCTTCGGATTTAGTTTGGAGAGAAGCCTCTCGAAAACGATTGCTTTATTTCATTTAGGTAACCTCTGAAGGTTGTGAGTCAGTGCTTGCAGGTAGAAAACTCATGCAGTGTCTTCCACACCCAGAGGATTAGAAAATGACCCTGGAGGTGTATAAGCTGTCTCTGGAGATTAAACGACTGGAACACACGTGAAACTTGAAGAGGAACAACACCAGTTAGAAACCAGTACATCGATTTTTCCTTCCCTTTCCCCACAAAACAGAGAAACAGTTACATTTCTCTCTTTAGCAATTCTATGTTTCTCAAGTACTATTATTTCCTGGGGAAACATATCTGTGTTTAAGAGAATTCACTAATATTCTTAGTGACACTGATCATATGAAACAATTCATAATTTTTGTCTTAGTTCAGTTTAAGTTCCTGCTTTCCTGGATTTGGTGGACTGGCTGAATAAATAATTACCTACCAAAAATCAAATTATCTTTGTTTTCACTGTGATTTCTGAGTAATGAAAAATTAGGGCTCTCTGCAAGTCATTCTCTGATATTTCTCTGATTAACTTACTTTTCTACTTTATTGTGTATGTTGTCCTCAAAAAAACACATACTTGCGTCCTTTTTTTTTTTTTTTTTTTTGAGACGGAGTCTCGGTCTGTCGCCCAGGCTGGAATGCAGTGGCGCGATTACAGCTCACTGCAAGCTCCGCCTCCCGGGTTCCAGCCATTCTCCTGGCTCAGCCTCCGGAGTAGCTGGGACTACAGGTGCCCACAACCGCGCCCGGCTAATTTTTTGTATTTTGAGTAGAGACGGGGTTTCACCGTGGTCTCGATCTCCTGACCTTGTGATCCGCCCGCCTCGGCCTCCCAAAGTGCTGGGATTACAGGCGTGAGCCACCGCGCCGAGCGCGTCCTTTATCTGAAAAATATTTACCCTACATTTTCATTTTTTATTCTTCCTGACCTGTATCAGATCAAATAATGCCATCTTCTTCTGAGTCTCCTCCATGCTCACCCTATTTGATTACTAGTATTTCTCTAGAGTAACTTCTTGTTTCCACTTTTATTTAAGGGGTATTTGGTTTTGTTTGACATCCCTTTCACCCAATAATAACAAGTTCGAAAGTGTTTGAAAGCTTAATCTATGTGTAACACAAGGCTCCTCTTGGGCATACCCAAATCTTTCAGTTCAATGTGATCACTCTTTAATATTTTAACTTAAATGACTTTGGTGTCTCTTTTAGGTCAGATTCCTCAGAAGTAGACGCTGAGAAGAGGAACCATGTGTTAGTAATGTATTCAGGAAGCGTTACTGGGAAAAACAGGAAAGGGAGGGGTGGTGGCAAGACTGGAAAGGGAAGGGCCCCTGCAGGGCTATCAGGGACCATCCTAAGGAGAGGAAGGTAGCAGCATAGCTTTATCCCAAAGGGGAACTTTGGGCTATAAACTATTCCTCAAAATTTGCTCCAATTTGAGGCAAAGAAATGGGGCTCTCATTCTGCTTTGCAACAGCACCCAGATGCCTGCAGCACAGAAATGATAAAAGGGACCCGTGGGGGCCGAGCAGAGCTCTTCAGGGTTCATCCACATGTGTTACCCTTATATTGCTGGGTATTGGGAGCTTTATATTTCTGACAAGTCACTAACTCTTCCACTATTTGCCTCCTCTGAAATCTCATGCTCACTCCCGCTTACCTTCTGTGGCTGGTCGCTGCTTCTCCACTGCATCTTGATCAACGGTAGAAGACATTCCCCTGCTGCCCCTGTTTTAAAAATTTTCTCAAAATAGCAGTCACACAGGAGGTTGCAGAGCAGACTTTAACTAAATTTTTGAGTTAACAGAGAGATATATGACTGACAATGCCAGACTGGACCTTCACATTGTCATCCAAAAGACCAGCAGGATGGCTAAGTAGTAGAAAAGAGAGATTTATTGGTGATAACAGTTTGCAAACTGTGAAGAAATAGTATCTGGCATGGACTGAAGGTGATCTCTCTTCAAAGAAGGAAAGAGTAGGTTGGGGTTTATGTCTGACAGGGTCCATATTACATAATAGAGTCATATACACTCAGCAGGTGATATGGTTTGGATGTGTGTCCCCACCAAATTTCATGTTGAATTGTAATCCCCAGTGTTGGAGGTGGGGCCTGGTGGGAGGTGACTGGATCATGGGGGTGGAGTTCTCGTGAATGGTTTAGCACCATCCCCCAACTTGGTAATGTATAGTGAGTGAGTTCTCATGAGATCTGGTTGTTTAAAAGTGTATAGGACCTCCTGACTCTCTCTTCCCCTTGTTCCTGCCATGTAAGAGGCCTGCTCCCCCTGTGCCTTCCGCCATGACTAAAAACTCCTTGTGGCTCCCCAGAAGCAGATACTGCCATGCTTTCTGTACAGTCTGCAGAACCATAAGCCAATTAAACCTCTTTTCTTTATAAACTACCCAGTCTCAGGTATTTCTTTATAGCAGTGGGAGTACGAACTAATATAGTCAGTTTGGGGGCAAAGCTATACCTATTTATGAGCAGGTTGAGCACATGTGCAATGGGTAAATGTATATGTAACATACACCTCATGTTCACTTTGGGGTATTAGCATTGAAAGGATGTGGGAATTTGTCTCTTTACATTAAAAGGTGTACTATAGGACACCAAATTTGTGTGCCGTGTCTTTGTGGGATGATACAAATTTTCTGGAATCAGTGTTGATGGTTGCATAATATTATGAATTGTATACTTTAAAATGGTGAACTCTATGGTGTGTCAATAATATCTCAAAAAAGAAAGACACTGAGATATGCTGAATTGTGTCCCATTCCGAAATTCATATGTTGTTGAAGTCTTAACCCCCAGTACATCAGAATGTAACCATATTTGAAGATAAGGTCTTTAAAGAGGTAATGAAGCTAAGATGTGGTTTTAAAATTAAACCTTAATGCAATCTGGCTGGTGTCCTCAGAAGAAAAGAGGAAATTTGGACACAGAGAGAAACACCAGACATGTGGACATGCAGAGTAAAGATCATGTAATAGCACAGCCAGAAGGTGGCCATCTGCAAGCCAAGGAGAGAGGCACGGAAGAAAACAAGCATGCTCACACCTTGATCCCAGACTCCCTGCCCCAGAACTGTGAGAATAAAAAAACAACAAAACTCTATTGTTTAATCCCCCTAGGTCTTTGATATTTTGTCATGGCAGCCCTAGAACACTAATATGGACACCAGTAAGAGAGTGAAAGGCAAGCTACAATCTGGAAAGCACTATTTGCAAAACTCATGTCAAACTAAGGGCTTGTGCCCCCCAAATATAAAGAACTTTTACAAATAAATTTGAAAAGATAATCAACCCACCAAGAGAATGGAAAAAGACCTGAAGAACCTTCACAAAAAATGATATCCAATTGGTTTATAGCCATAAGAAAACTTGGTTAACTTCATTAGTCATTAGGTAAATTAAAACCAAACACAAAGTACAATTTCAGAATTCATACTCAGAAGAATAGCTAAAATGATAAAATATCAAGTATTAGTAAAAATGTATCCCAACCGTAACTCTGAAAACCTGCTGGTGAAAGTATAAATTGGTCCAACTGCCTTACAAAATTCTTTGGCAACTAAACTGGACATATGTCTACTCTATGATCCAGCAATTCTACCCCTAGAGATTACCTCTCAAAAATGCATCTATTGCAGCTGGAAACCATCATTCTCAGCAAACTATCGCAAGAACAGAAAACCAAACACCGCATGTTCTCACTCATAGGTGGGAATTGAACAATGACAACACTTGGACACAGGACGGGGAACATCACACACTGGGGCCTGTTGTGGGGTAGGGGGCTAGGGGAGGGATAGCATTAGGAGATATATCTAATGTAAATGACGAGTTAACGGGTGCAGCACACCAACATGGCACACATATACATATGTAACAAACCTACATGTTGTGCACATGTACCCTAGAATATAAAGTATAATAAAAACATGCATCTATATCTATTCAACTATGGACATGTATTAGAATGTTTATAGCAGCCCTATTTGCAATAACCCCGAACTGGAAATGATCAAAATGCTCGTGAGTAGTAGAGGATAAATTAATGGTGATACATCACATGATGAAATATACCACAACAATGAAATGAATGATTATACAGACGAATTTCAAAACAGAAAGTGTTTAGTGAAAGATGCCAGATATAAAAGATGTCCATACTGTTTTGTTTCATGCATGTAATGTATAAAAACAGGCAAAAGTAATTCATAGTGTTTAAGTCAAAATAGCAATTTCCCCCCGGGATGGGAGTATGAGGAAGGCTTTGAAAGTCCTGGGAATGTTTTGTTTCTTCATCTGGGTGGTGTTACATGGGTGTGTTTGGTGTGTGAAAAGTCAACTAGGTCTGCATTTGAGACAATGTGCTTTTGTGTATGTAAAACATTCTTCAATAAAAATTCAATTAAAAATTGTAAAGAAGGTAAGTCGTCGTCGTCTTTTTTTTTTTTTTTTTTTTTTTTTTTTTTTTTTTTTTTTTTTTTGAGACAGAGTCTCACTCTGTAGCCCAGACTGGAGTGCAGTGGTGTGATCTGGGCTCACTGCAACCTCTGCCTCCTGGGTTCAAGCGATTCTCCTGCCTCAGCCTCCCGAGTAGCTGGGATTACAGGCGTGTGCCACCCACACCTGGCTAATTTTTGTATTTTTAGTAGAGACAGGGTTTCCATGTTGGCCAGGCTGGTCTCAAACTCCTATCCTCAAATGATCAGCCTGCCTAAGCCTCCCAAAGTGCTGGGATTACAGGCGTGAGCGACCGCATCCAGCCGGTCTCAAGTATTTCTTTACAGCAGTGTGAGAACAGATGAATCCACGGGCTTTAGCTATCTCATAGTATCATACCTCTCCCCTTCATTGTCCTGTTTCCTCATAGAGACTTAGTTACAATGGGCATGGGGTCTTGCATGAATCCCATTGTCTGTGCAATGATAGTATTTACAGTATTAACAAATGTCAAGAGGAGGCTCTGATGGATGGGGACATCAGATGCTTGGGTAAATAAAATCATTTGCATATTTAAAGATACAGAAATATGGAAGGATGTTATGAAGGTCTGGATACAGGCAGAGAGTCACATTTTCCAGGTTAGTTTCCAGGCAAGTTTCCAGCTTTCAAAATCTTCACAGCAGATTCACAGTTGAGATGATTTTATCTGAATGAGTGAGAGCCTCATGAGAGCTTTGGAAGTGCCAATATTCCCTTCTAAGCATTGCCTTGTAAGACTGGAGCAATTCTAGACATGGGCTGCTTTTGATATAGGCTAAGCCAACTCAGTCGGGACAGGTGTACCTCATTGATATACACAATGACTTCAGGTGTAATGACTCAGCTTTACTGGCTGACATAGTCCACACCCAGTACATTCCTTACCTAACACGGGGAAGTTACTGTAACATTTCTTGACATCAGACTAACAGCCCGTTAAGGCCTACCCTATATTTATTCTCTGTACCTGAGTCATTATGTGTTTCCTAAATTGAACCATTGTCTTCAAACCGGAAAACCACAGGTTTCTTCACGTTTTCTCTTTTCCTTATATCTAATCACTCATTTAATTCAGTTCCTTCTTCCTTTGAAATGTTTTTGAGAGAATGGAAAAATGTTTGTGTTAGAATTATGAGATAATTTCTACAATACAGATCTATTTTTAAAATTTCATTTACCCCAGTTCCAACTATTATTTGACCCAAAATGGATCTTCATCCAGTCCTTTGACTCTTGTACTTCCGTTATTCTTCACCTCTTGTTTTACCAAGAAGAGTTAGAAATCTTTCAAACAAGCACGTTCAAGAGAGATTTTGAAAAAGGCAATTGAGAGCCCATGCAAAGAAATGACTATAGCCTGGCCTAAAACACCGTCACTTCTGGACTACATGACTACAATAGGCTTCTGGCTTTAGGCTTCTTCTCTTGCCTCCTCGTAGCAGTCACGGAGAGCTCAAGTGTTTGTTCCTCTACTCAGAATTCTTGATTAGTTTTTTCTCAGAGACTAATTTTATATATTACTTTCTGACTTCTTTCATTTCTGTGGAGAAGTCAGCAGTTATTCAAAGAATTCCCTGTATGTAAGCACTGTCTTTTTCCTGGATGTTTATAAGATTTTCTCTTTATTTTTGGTTTTCAGCAGTTTGACTATAATGTGCCTAGGCATGGTTTTGTTCATATTTGTTCAACTCGAGTTTCACTGAACACCTTGAACCTGTAAATGTACTTCTTTTCCCAAGTTTGAGAAATCTATTTTTTTCGGACAATTTTACTGCTTCATTCTCTTTTTCCTCTTATTGTTGAACTCCAATTACATGTTTATTCGGTCACTTGATATTGTCTTATAAGTCCTGAGGCTCTGTTTTTTATATAAATGTTTTGTTGTTCTCTACTTCAGATTGGATAATTTCTATTGATTTATCCTTAAGTTCATTGGCTCTTTCCTTTCATTTCCATTCAGCTGCCAAGTTCCTCCAGTGACATTTTTATTTCAGAGGGTAGGTTTTAGTTGTAGAATTTGTTGACGCCTGGGTTTTTTTTTTTTTTTTTTTTTTTTTTTTGAGATGGAGTCTCGCTCTGTATAGCCCAGGCTGGAGTACAGTGGCGCAATCTCGGCTTACTGCAACCTCCACCTCCCGAGTTCAAGTGATTCTCCAGACTCAGCCTCCAGAGTAATTGGGACTACAGGCGAATGCCACCATGCCTGGCTAATTTTTTGTATTTTTAGTAGATACAGGGTTTCACCGTGTTAGCCAGAATGGTCTGTATCTCCTGACCTCGTGATCCACCTGCCTCTCAAAGTGCTGGGATTACAGGTTGTACCTGGCCGATGCTTTTTAATAGTTTATTTTCTACTGAGATTTCTTATCTTCCTATTCATTAGCAAGCATATATACCTTTACATCATTGAGCATATTTATAATGGCTGTTTTAAAATACTTGCCTGCTAATTCCAACATTTGGATCATCTTAGAGATAGTCGCCATTGACTTTCTTTTCCCTTAACCGGAGTTCAGATTTTCTAGTTTCTTCATATGTCCAGTAATTTTGAATTGTATCCTGGACGTTATTAATGGATTCTATTATATTCTCCCCCAAAAGAAAGGTTTTCTTGTTTGTACTATTTTTTTGTTTTTCATTTAAACAGACAACTAACTTACTTATATCCAACCTGAAAACGCTCTCTCTCTCTGGAGCAACCCAAATCTCAATTCAGTTCTTTTATCCTTAGCTGCTCTGTTTTATTTTTGGCGGGTAAGACAAAGTTTTATTGGATGAAAAAGGAAGAGAAGGGAAAAACAGGTACTCTTGCTAGGCCAGAGTCTCTGCTAGAGTGTATCCCTACTGACCATTTGTGTTTTTTTGTTTTGTTTTGTTTTTTATTTTTTTATTATTATACTTTAAGTTCTAGGGTACATGTGCATAACATGCAGGTTTGTTACATATGTATACTTGTGCCATGTTGGTGTGCTGCACCCATCAACTCATCATTTACATCAGGTATAACTCCCAATGCAATCCCTCCCTCCTCCTCCCAACCCATAATAGGCCCCTGTGTGTGATGTTCCCCTTCCTGAGTCCAAAAGATCTCATTGTTCAGTTCCCACCTATGAGTGAGAACATGCGGTGTTTGGTTTTCTCTTCTTGCGATAGTTTGCTGAGAATGCTCGGTGAAATAAAAGAGGACACAAACAAATGGAAGAACATACCATGCTCATGGATAGGAAGAATCAATATCGTGAAAACGGCCATACTGCCCAAGGTAATTTATAGATTCAACGACATCCCCATCAAGCTACCAATGAGTTTCTTCACAGAATTGGAAAAAACTGCTTTAAAGTTCATATGGAACCAAAAAAGAGCCCACATTGCCAAGACAATCCTAATTCAAAAGAACAAAGCTGGAGGCATCACACTTCCTGACTTCAAACTATACTACAAGGCTACAGTAACCAAAACAGCATGGTACTGGTACCAAAACAGACATATAGACCAATGGAACAGAACAGAGTCCTCAGAAATAATACCACACATCTACAGCCATCTGATCTTTGACAAACCTGAGAAAAACAAGAAACGGGGAAAAGATTCCCTATTTAATAAATGGTGCTGGGAAAATTGGCTAGCCATAAGTAGAAAGCTGAAACTGGATCCTTTCCTTACTCCTTATACGAAAATTAATTCAAGATGGATTAGAGACTTAAATGTTAGACCTAATACCATAAAAACCCTAGAAGAAAACCTAGGTAATACCATTCAGGACATAGGCATGGGCAAGGACTTCATGTCTAAAACACCAAAAGCAACGGCAACAAAAGCCAAAATTGACAAATGGGACCTAATTAAACTAAAGAGCTTCTGCACAGCAAAAGAAACTACCATCAGAGTGAACAGGCAACCTACAGAATGGGAGCTGCTCTGTTTTTAATCTGTCCTCCTCATGGGTGATTCAGAGATCAGCCAGAGATTTGGGCAGAGTTTATGCACAGGATGGGCTCTTCTCTTGGTTCTTTAATTTTTAGGACCCCCATAATTTTCTAGTGTCTGTTGCTGCCCAAAGCTCTGTTTTATTTTTTCAAACCAGAAAGACTTGGTTTTCTCTCAGAGTTTTAGCCATGCCACATCATGCCAACTTTGATATTCTCTCAGGCTAAAAGGCATAACAAATGGGAAGTTTGATCTATGGTGTTCCCTTCTTGTAAGACTTATTGCTCCTTTAGAATGTATCTGCTTTTGTTTACTTTCTGGTTCCTTAAGGTAGGATTTTTGTTGTTGTTTTCTTCCCTATTTTATTCAGAGTTTAGAATTGCTATCTGTGGGAGGGTGGGACCAGTAGACACTTACACAGCTATACTGAAAATGGAAGTCTTCATCCTCTTACCCATATTCAGTCTTTTGAGCTTGCAGAACATGATGTTCTCTGTTCAGACAAAACTTTTCTCCTTGGTATTTTCATGGCTCACTGCCTCACTCAATTCAGGCCCTTACTCGAACGGAACTTATTCACAGAAGCCTTCCTTGATCATATCATCTAACGTGTGCTGCCCATCCCACCTCAACACCTTACTACCCAGCACATTACTCTGTAATTTTTTTGTCATACTACTTCTTTCCCTGACCTTTTATGTATTTATTTATCTGGTTTATATTTATTTTTCTCACTAGACTGTAAGCTCCTTGAGTATGGTATTTTTTGGTCTGCTTTGGGTAGTGTGGCATTCCCAGCATCTAGAATATTGCCTGGCTCATTGTAGGGGCTCAAGAGATACTTGTTCAATGATTAGCTCATATTAGATGCTTAAAAATACATCGACACACAAACATGTTCAACCAATTTTTATGAAGGTACAAATGTAAATCAAAGGAGAAAGGATAGCATTTTTTAGAACAACTGAACATCTACAGGCAAATAAATAAATAAATCTTGATGTAAACATCATACTTTATATAAAAATTAACTCAAAATAAATCCTGGACTTAAATGTGGAACATAAAACTAGAAAAAGAAAAAAACACAGGAGAAAAATCTATGGGATCTAAGAATTAAGTGTAAAGTATAAAACTACAGCACTTACAAAATCTTGGGATACAGGATAGGGGTAGGCAAAGATTGTTTAGACTTGACACCAAAAGCGCACTCCATTAAATGGAAAAATTGATAAATTGGATCTCATTAAAAGTACTCTGGGGTCAGGCGTGGTGGCTTACACCTGTAATCCCAGCACTTTGGGAGGCTGAAGCGGGTGGATCAGGAGGTCAGGAGTTCAAGACCAGCCTGGCCAAGATGGTGAAATCCTGTCTCTACTAAAAATACAAAAATTAGCTGGGTGTGATGGCACATGCCTGCAATCCCAGCTACTCAGGAGGCTGAGGTAGAGGATTGCTTAAATCCTGGGAGGCGGAGGCTGCAGTGAGCTGAAATTGCACCACTGCACTCCAGCCTCAGTGACAGAGCAAGACTCCCTCTCAAAAAAAAAAAAAAAGGTACTCTGGTACACTCATACCCCATACTATGGTATACCATTTGGCAGTAAAAAAGAAAAAAAATGGATGATTGACACATATAAAATCTAAATTGAATGTCATAGGAATTATGCCGAATAAAAAACATATAATCCAGAGAGTTTATATAGTGTAAGCTTACATACTGTATCATTCCATTTATATAACATTGTTGAAAATGACAACATTTTAGATGTGAAAACCAGATTAGTAGTTGTCAGAAATAGAGGCGAGGGGGATGGGCATAAGGGAGGTGAGTGCAGTTATAAAAAGGCAATACAGGTAATCCTTGTGTTGATGGAATTGTTATGTATCTTGACTGTGATGGTGGATACACCAATCTACATATGTGATAAAACTGTATAGAGTTGAATGCACGTGCAAACAAACATGAATACAAATAAAATGGGAAATTTGAATAATATCAGTGGATTATACCAATGTTAATATTTGTTTATTATTTCATAGCTATTAATTATTTCCTTTCATGATTACTTGGGGGGAAGGAAATAGTATCTCTGCTTTCTAGATATTAACCCCATTTCTTATCTTCTTTGTCTCTACCTAATTACCTAGTTTTCTGTGACAGTTATTTACATTTTTTTAAAAGTACTAGATTTTAAATTAATGAGATTGAAGCCATAGTACAAAGTCTCCCAGTAAAGAAAAGCCAAGTACCTACTTCACTGCTGAATTCTACCACACATTTAAAGAAATGCTAATACCAATCATACTTAAATTATTCCAAAAAGTAGAGGACAGAATACTTCCAAATTCATTCTAGGAGGCCAAAATTACCTTGATACCAAACCCTGAAAGAGACACGTAAAAAAGAAGAAAAAAGAAAACTACAGGTCAATAACTCCAATGACTATTGATGCAAAAATCCTGAACAAAATACTAGCAAATCGAATCCAACAATACATTAAAAAGATCATTCATCATGACCAAGTAGGATTTATTCCATGGATGGAATGATGATTCAACATGTGCAAATCAATCAGTGTGATACATCACATCAACAGAATGAAGGACAAAAACCATATGATCATTTCAATTGTTGCTGAAAAGGCACTTGATAAAATTCAACATCCCTTCATGATAAAAAAAAAAAAACCTAAAACAAAAACCAGGTATAGAAGGAAGATACTTTAATATAATAAAAGTCATATATGACAGACCTACAACTAGTATCATATTAAATGGGGAAAAACTGAGAGCCTTCCCTGTAGGATCTGGAGCATGACAAGGACTCCCACTTTAACCACTGTAATTCAACATAGTACTGGAAGTCCTAGCTAGAGCAATTAGACAAGAGAAAGACATAAAGGGCATCAAAATTGGAAAGGAAGACTCAAATTATAATTATTTGCAGATGATGTGATCTTATATTTGGAAAAATCTAAAGTCTCCACCAAAAATCTACTAGAACTGATAAATTCAGTAAAATTGCAGGATACAAAATTCACGTACAAAAATCAGTAACATTTCCATATGCCAACAGTAAACAATCAAGCTGAGAAAGAAATAAAAAAGCAATTCCATTTACAATAGGCACAAATAAAACTAAATGCCTGGGAATTAACCTAAGAAGTGAAAGATCTTTACAATAAAAATTATAAAACACCGATAAAAAAATTGAAGAGGACATCAAAAAATGGAAACATATTCCATGCTCATGGACTAGAAGAATCAATATTTTTAAAAAGTTCATACT
Source organism: Chlorocebus sabaeus (assembly GCF_047675955.1). Classification (NCBI taxonomy): domain Eukaryota; kingdom Metazoa; phylum Chordata; class Mammalia; order Primates; family Cercopithecidae; genus Chlorocebus; species Chlorocebus sabaeus. The sequence continues at coordinate 22,252,645 of NC_132928.1, read as the reverse complement.
ATCCAAAGCAATCAACAGATGCAGTGCAATTCCTATCAAAATACCAATGCCATTCTTCATAGAAATAGAAAAAAACTATCCTAAAATTTATATGAAACCACAAAAGACCCAGAAGAGTCACAGCTATCCTAAGCAAAAAAAAAAAAAAAAAAAAAAAAAAAATTAGAGGAATCATATTACCTGGTTTCAAATTATACTACAGAGTGATAGTAACCCAAACAGCATGGTACTGGCATAAAAACAGACACATAGACCAACGGAACAGAAAAGAGAACCCAGAAACAAATCCACAGACTTACAGTGAACTCATTTTCAACAAAGGTGCCAAGAACATACACACTGGGGAAGACAGTTTTGTCAGTAAATGGTGGTGGAAAAACTGGATATCCATTTGCAGAAGAATGAAACTAGACCCCTATCTCTCACCATATACAATGATCAAATAGAAATGGATTAAAAACTTAAATCTGAGACCTCAAATTATTTCACTGCAAGCAAACATTAGGGAAAATCTTCAGGACATTGGTCTGGGCAAAAATTTCTTGAGTAATACCCAAAAAGAACAGGCAACCAAAGCAAAAATGGACAAATGAGATCACATTAAGTTAAAAACCTTCTGCACAGCAAAGAAAACAGACAAGCCACAGAATGGGAGAAAGTATTTGCAAACTACCCATCTGCCAAGGGATTAATAACTAGAATATATAAGGAGCTCAAACAACTCTACAGGAAAAAAATTTCATAATCTGATAAAAAGATGGGCAAAAAGGTTTGAATAGACATTTCTCAAAAGAAGATATACGAATGGCAAACAGGCATATGAAAAGGTACTCAACATTACAGATCATCAGAAAAATGTGAATCAAAACTACAATGAGCTATCATCTCCAGCTAAAATGACTTTTATCCAAAAGACAGGCTGGTGAGGATGTAGAGAAAAGGGAACCCTCGTACACTGTGGGTGGGAATGCAGATTAGCACAACCACCATGGAGAATGCTTCGGAGGTTCCTCTAAAAATAGAGCTACCATATGATCCAGCAATCCCGCTGCTGGGTATATACCCCAAAGAAAGGAAATCAGTATATTGAAGAGATATCTGTACTCCCATATATGCTTTTTTGCAGCCCTGTTCACAATATCCAAGATTTGGAAAGAACCTAAGTGCCTATCAACAGATGAATGGATCTATTGAAATGAGGCACATATACACAATAAGTATTATTCAACTGTAAACAAGAATAAGATCCTTTTATTTGCAACAACATGGATAGAACTGGAGGTCATTATATTAAGTGAAATAAGCCAGGCACAAAAAGTCAAACATCACATGTTCTCACTTCTTTGTGGGATTTAAAAACCAAAACAATTGAACTCATGCAGAGAGAGAGTATATCAGGATGATTACCAGAGGCTGGGAAGGGTATTAGGGGTGAGCTGGTGGGGGATGTGGGGATGGTTAATGGGTCCAAAAAAATAGAATGAATGAATGAATAAGACCTAGTATTTGATATCACTACAGAGTGACTATAGTCAATAATAATGTAATTAGACATTTAACAAGAATGAAAAGAGTATAATTGGATTGTCACAAAAAGGATAAACACTTGAGGGGATGGACACCCCATTCTCCATGATGCAATTATTACATATTGCATGCCTGTATCAAAACACTTCATGTACCCTATAAATAAATATACCTACTATGTACCCACAAAAATAAAATAATTCCAAAAATTTTTAAAAAGCAAGAAAGGTAAAAGCACTAGGTTTTAGTGGAAAGCACAGATTTGATTCAGATTACTGAACCGAATAAGTGGCTAAAACTTTACAGATAATAAGTGGCTGAACCACTTATTTGGGTACAGACAGGCCTGACAAAATTACTCAAACGATATTTGAGTGGGACATTCCTTATTGTTTTCCTGATTTACCTAAGTCACCTGATGCGTCACACTTGGTGCCATTCTGATCTGTTAAAAGAGGGAAATGTGGTGCCTGAAGCACTGAAAACATGTGGGAGATGGTGATAAGAAGGCTCAGGTAATGCGGCTCAGCCACTTATTATCTGTAAAGTTTTGGCCAAATGTACCTAAACTTTTTTGAAAAGGGGATTTAAAAAACCATAAGGCTGTCATAAGACTAAAGGCAATTATTTATGGAAAGTGCTGAGAACATAGAGGTGCCTAATAGGTAAAAGAGTTGTCTAACGAATGCTCTAAATTCCTTGTTTTTTCTAACTAATAATCAATTATTGTCTTAGATTCTCTTCCTAAAGGTAAGTCAATTCATGATGAACTTACGTGCTTTCCTTTCTTTTCAGGGAGGTTGAAATTTAATCATGCTGTAATAAATGTTACATCTTAATTTACTTAGTTACTTCTGGTAAATGAGAGCTAAATGCTTTGGATTTTGAACTCCTGTAACAGTCTTTGCAGTTGAACTAGGTAGGCAGGTCATTTTCAGGTCTTTCCCAAAACTCATCTTCTTGTAGTAAAAATCAGCATATTATTATTATGATTCAAGTATTATTTCCCATGAAATATAATTATGCACATAAACAGCTTATCTTTTACTCCTTTTTTTCAAAGTCATAACACCAGGCTGAGTGTGCCTTTTGGCTGATTGAAAACCATGCAAGTATTCTTCAGGTCTGATGGAATCTTGCTGTCTGCATATGTTCCCACTGCATCCACATGCTCCTGCATGCTTTTCAGTGCCTCAGGCACCACGTTTCCCTCTTTTAACAGACCAGAATGGCACCAAAGTGTGACTCATTAGGTGACTTAGGTAAATCAGGAAAACCAAAAAGGAATGTCCTACTCAAATATTGTCTGAGCAATTTTGTCAGGCCTGTTTGTATTCTTGAGGCTTTTTTTTTTTTTTTCCGGTATTTCTCTTGCCCCCTCAGGCTTTAACACTTTTGGAAGGAAATGTAACTTCCTCATCACTTTTGGTTTTGTTTTTTAATTTCATCCTTCTGTTGGCAGTTCAAACTCATAACTGGAGCTACAGCTTGTCCTAAGTAGGCAGTGCTGCTCAGGATGGCTTTTCTGTCACGCTGTAATTTCCTGATTCGAGTGGATCTCACGTTCACACTTATCACTCTCGAGGTTTGCTTTAAGGGTGACTGAGCCTGCCCACTCTGAACCAAAGTCCCTTTCTTCCATCCCTTATTGGTTTTGTCACTCAAAAATGAATTACTTACATTCCTAGATAACAATTTCTTTTAAGTACAGCTCTTACCTTGTAAGGAAAAGATTAGGGTTCTATTGCTAAATGCCTTCAGAATTCCACAAGTTTACTTACTCCTTGCATCAGAACCCCTGATGCTAAAATGGAAGTTTTGAGTGTCCTTTGACTCAGCTGATTCTGGGAACCCCTATTCCACCCTCTTCCCCTGAGCTCCTTCTTAATGCAGAGTTTGGTCTTGACCTGACTTTCCCCCAGGGTGTAGCTGTTACTGACTATTACACAGCCGGACTCCAGTTTGGCAGAGGCCGCTGCTAGTTCTCTCTCTTTCCTTTAGTTGTTTCTAGGTGGAATCTGTGACCTTTGGGCTTCTGTCAGTGCAGGTCAACATGTACCATGACGTCTGCATCAGGGAGCAAACCACCCTCCCATCTCTGTATCTCATGCCTGTCCAGCCTACACCATGAGCAAGGCATTCCTAGTGCACAGGGCCTCAGGAAAGCCTGGGTAAAGTGCACAGTCAATGAAGGTAAGGTAGTTTAGATCAATCAATTACAAAGGCATTTATTCCATGTTAGGAATTTTAAAAGTATGGTCAAATTGTAGTAATTTACACCAATTTGTGGGAGGCATAATAAATTATTTTATTAATGTTACTTGCTTATTAACAAATTAATTATTTTATTAATGGTATAATAAATTGTTTATTAATTTCCATTTTATTTAAGGAAGGTTTAACTACAATTTTTTTAAGTTTTAATACTTTTAAGTATATGCTAATACCATTACTAGGGGATTAAAAAAACTTGGTTTGTATATATTCCTGGGGATCTACTCTAGTAAACAGATGAAGATGAATTGTAAGCAACTTCGCTCCTTACATATGAATATAAATACAAAAGTGCTTAAAATTCCTTTACCTCTTAATGAGTTCATTATTGCCTGCTGTATTTTTGTTTAATAATTGGTTGTCACCTTTTACTATCCAGAAAGCAAAAATGAAATTGTTATTGTTGTCACAAATTCTGAGAAAACTAAGTAGAACCTACACTTTTAAGGTATGTGTATAAAAGTTCTCGTAAACCATAAAACATTACATAAATACGATGTTTTATTTTTGCAGTTTGGTAATTTTCATTATTCAAGTACTTAAATTTTTTTCCTTAAAATTGTTTTTTGTTTGTTTGTTTGTTTGTTTTGAGATGGAGTCTCACTCTGTCACCCAGGCTGGAGTGCAGTGGCATGAGCTCCGCTCACTGCAAGTTCCACCTCCAGGGTTCGCACCATTCTCCTGCCTCAGCCTCCTGAGTAGCTGGGACTACAGGCGCCCGCCACCAAACCCAGCTAATTTTTTTGTATTTTGAGTAGAGACGGGATTTCACTGTGTTAGCCAGGATGGTCTTGGTCTCCTGACCTTGTGATCTGCCCGCCTTGACCTACCAAAGTGCTGGGATTACAGGCGTGAGTCACCGCAAATTGTTTTCTATAAATGCAAAACACAGGGTATTGTTGAGGTTGGTAGGAGGGGAAGTGCTTGCAGATTCTGAGTTTGTGCAGTTCTTGCAAGTTTTCACAGGGCAATGTCTCTTTATCACAAAACACTTCTCAAATAACTTCTGTTAAAAACAAAAGTCTCCTCTGTTGCTGACTTTATGTCTAAAGGTCCTTCATTGCCCTCAAGTAACACAGGAAGCAAGTTGTAGAGAACACGGACCGTGTAGAGCAAAACCACACTGACTGTTCCTCACTAGCTGTGTGACTTTGGGCAAGTAGCTTTACCTCTCTGTGGTTCTGTTTTGTCGTTTGTAAAATGAGGATAATAATAATGCCTATCTCATGTGCTTGTTGGGGGATTTTATATTTGTTAAATGGTTAAAACATTACCTGACAAATTATACTAAGCATTTATACATACATTTTTATTTATTTGTTTATTTAGAGACAGGATCTCCCTCCGTTACCCACCCAGGCCGGAGTGCAGTGGTGGGATCTCGGCTCATTGCAACCTCTGCCTCCCAGGTTTAAAGTGATTCTCATGCCTCAGCCTCCCAAGTAGCTGGGATTACAGGCAAGTGCCACCATACTGAGTAATTTTTGTATTTTTAGGAGAGACAATGTTTCACCATGTTGGCAAGGCTGGTCTTCAACTCCTGGCCTCAAGTGATCTGCCTGCTTTGGCCTCCCAAAGTGCTAGGATTACAGGCTTGAGTCACTGCACCCGGCCTCTGTTTTTTAAATATTTTAAATTATTGAAAGAAACAGTTCTATAGAAGATGAGAAGTCAATTCTGCTTCCTCCAAATACTTACATACCCACTTTCCTTAATTCTCAGTCACGTGGTATTGTGAGGGGGGCATCCCCACTTTGTGAATTATGCCACGTTATTTTATTGGCAATGACATTGATTGGGAAGCATAAAAGTCTTCCAATAAATTCTTTTGGTTCTGTGCTGTTTTCTTTAATGAATCAGAAAAAAACACCCTCTTTCCCTCTCCCTCCCTCTCCGTCTCTTCCTCCCCTTCTCCCCTCTGCCCTCTGTCTCTCTCACTATCGAAGGTTGCAATTCGTTTCCCCGGATTACACACTGACACTATGAAAATATCAGTGAATTCCTCACTCAGCACTGTAGTGTAGTGTGAATGCAAGAAAGGATATGCTCTGACTGGAGCAGCTAAAATCTGCAGGTTTGCAGATTGTTCATCTCCAGCTTCTCAACTCAACGGCAATCCAAGCTCCCCAGCCAAAATAGTGCTAAGCAGCTAACCACTACAGAGTGGCTCAGAAGTGACTTGGAGGGAAGCGTTCCTCCCAGCCAGAGGCAGTTGCCACGGGTCAGTGCTTGTGTCTGAGTGAGGTGGGTCATGGTTCAATTTCAAATATCCAAGAAATAGCACCATTACTCCCCAGTTTATATGTAGTCCAAAACCTTTCATGAGATAGTTGACCTATGGGGTTGACTCCCACTGTTGCTCAAATGACTGTTATGACAGAATAAGCAAAATATTTCTTCAAAGGTTATTTACATTAGTTTACTCAGAACAATTCCAGGAGCTAAGTCATCATTGCTGCTTTTATTTTACACAGGGGAAAACCGAGGCAAGAAGAGAAGTCCTGTTGTATAGAAAAACAGAGCTCAGAATCTGGAATTAGATGCCCTGGGTTCACAGCTTGGCTCTGTGTCTTAAAAGGTGCTGTGTGATTCAGCTTCTCCATGCCTCAGTTTCCTTATCTCTACAGCAAATATGCCCATACAGGGATGCTGAAGGCTTATGTGAAATAATGCATGTAATGTGCTTGATATGTAGGCTGACATCTAGCAAGTGTTCAGTAAATATCAGCTAGTAAATACCAACTACCACTCAGCTAGTGGTAATGCTGGTTGACGTGATGGGGTGGTGGTAGCAGCGGTATCAAGAGTAGTTGAGAAAGAAAAGGTAGAATTCATCAAGATTTCTTATCCCTTTTATTATTTATCAGTGTCCAAATGTGTTTTCTCTGAGATTCACAGGATGCTAAGGTAATGTGTTTTGACTATAGCTCTGTACCTAAAACCAGAAATATTAAATGCAAAGCTGTCTGTGGAGAAGAATCAGTATATCAGCCTTGAAACTGTCGTCACCCAATATGACCCTGGCTATTGGATGTTTGGCTCCCAGAGTGTTTTTGCTGAGAGAACAAATCTTGAAGTCTGGATATGTCCCAAGTGCAAGAGGATGAATAATATGAATTTTATATATGATACCTCAAAATAAATGATAGGAAAATGGGATGGTTCATAAAATGGGAAAAGTAGTAATATCTCCTAAAGGATGGTCTCAGTTATTGGGTTTAATTTATTAGGTGTTTACAGGTACTAGCTCTTTCTACCTCGAAGCATTGTGATAAATCTGTGGTGGTAGCAAAATTTATTGCGTTTGTTTTATAGGAGGTCCGCAGAGTCTTATTAACCAGTTGACCTGGCCCTTGGCCTCAGTATTTCTCTATTATCTGTTGTGTTTTTCTGGTGAATAGTAGAACGGGATCCCCCCGCAGCTTAAGCTTCCTTTTTGCTTGTGCTGATACTGATTATTGCCTAAGAACAGATATGGATTCAGCTCTCAGGGAAATATTTTGCTAGGATCGAAAGTGTTTTTCTGGAGTTTCCTGCCCATCCATTCTGGGGTCATTCCTCACCTTTTAATCCTCCTGTCACACGCCTTCCTGAAAGGCTTTGATTTCTCCTTCTCCTTACCATTCTCTTCTCTTTCCCTTCCCTTTCCCTTCCTTTCCTTTCCTTTTCCTCTTTCAGAAAGTCTCTGAAGGCTGTGACATAGACATGGCAGGCAAAACCCTCTTACACCATCTCCCAAGTCGCAGGGTCTCAACAGTGGCCCTAGAGTTACATAAACTGTCTCTACAGATTGAAAAACTGAAGCAAGAGAGAGACAAGGAGAAAACCTTTTAAATATACTATACCTCTATTCCCAAGAAGATGGAGAAAAGATTTGCTTTTTTATACAATTCTTGAGAGAAAACCTCAGTTTATCAACTCCACTTAAATATCATTATTTATGGCAATAAATAACTTTGGCAAAACTTGCTAATATACATGTGACCTTAGAATGTGAAATTATTAATTTATATCAGTATAATTCAGCTGAAGATTTTACTTTTCTGAATTTGGCAGGCTAACTGAAATAAATAATTTCCTAATAAAATCAGTTTGTCCTAATTTTCATATGAGGGTCTATGTCATATAATGTCAGTGCTCTATACAAGTTCACTACTTAAAGTTTTTCTTTTCCATTTTATTATATCTTAGTGGTTGTGAAGGGTGATGAGTTACATAACAGTGTTCGTGTGATTCTCTCTCTTTCTAGACATCAGTGCAGAGTTTAGTAAATCATATTCCTTAGTTCATAAGAGGCTATTATCCTTGGTCAAGGTAAAAGCCCTTCTCTGCTTTTTTCCTTGTCTCTTGACTGCCATTCCCCATTTTCCTCTCTCCACCGCCATACGTACCTACTCTAATGTGTGTGATACATGTCGTTTAGTGTGCACACAGATTGTTAATGTGTATGTGCTTTTCACCTTGCTTGTTCCCAAGTACTACATAGTATTCTAATACATGAATCCTCCAGATTTTGTTATCCATTCCCCTTGTGATGAGGTTGTCTCCAGTTTCCCTTTACTATAAATGACTTTGTGATGAGTATCCTTGTATATGTCTCTTTATAAAACTGCTTGAGGTTTTCTGTTGTATATATACCCTAGAAAGTAGATGCAGTATCAATTTATTTTGCTGTGTAGAAGAGTTATTTTGTCTCCATTCTCACACATATAGGATTACTTACCTTACTAATTTTTAATATTCTGATTTCTTATCATCATTTTAATATCTGTAAAATCTGTAGTGATGCCACTTTTCTCCTTTTCTCATTCCTAAGATTAATAATTTACATTTCTCTCTTTTTTCTTCCTGCTCAGTCTATCTACAGGTTTTATAAATATTTTTTGATTTCTTAAAGAATTAGCTTTTTGTTTTATTGATTTACTCCACCGTTTTTCTTTGTTATTTAATTGCTTTCTGCACGGATCTTTATTTCCTCTGATTACTTTGGGTTTAATTGGCTCTTGTTTCTAGTTTCTTAAGTTGGAAACCAAGGTAATTGACTTAGGCCTTTGTTTCCTTTCCAATAAAGCACTTTACTGCCATAAATTTCTCTCTCAGAACTGCCATGTGGCATTCCGCAAACTTTAATATGTTGTACTTTCAATTTCATTCACTTCAAAATACATTCCAAATTCCTTTTCAATAAAAAATAGTTGTTTTATATTATGGTATTTTGGTATCGTTTTGCAGCAATGCCAAACAAAACTTCCTTCTATTTTGCTTGCAATTTGACAGGCTAAGGTAGAGAAAGAACTGTAATGGTACCCAAATTATCAGCCCAAGGAGTCTTGCAGGGCTCATTATATGAGAAACAGGTTCAACTTACGAAGAACCGATCTACGCTTTGACATGTGAAATAGTCAACTTTTTGTTGTTTTGTTGAGGTGAAAGTAAGTGTGGCCTTTGTGGTAGAATGTAAGAAAAGTTGACAGAAATCTTCTAGGAAGAGATGAAGGCAGGGTAGCCACCTAATACATCCTTTCTAGGGACTGGGAGTCAGACACATGGGCATAGACCCAAACTCAGAACTTGAGTGAGGATAGAAACGAGTGTGAGAGAGGCTTGTTTTCCTAATGCTGCTACAGATCCTCTGATGTTAGGGAGTTTCTCTCTTATATGAGTCAGGGAGGGGTTCCAAAGGTTAGAAGGAGGACTTACTCCGCAGTTGTAATGAATCAGACCAAACAAGGAAGCAGAAAACAAGACAGGTATCTGGGATTTTCCATGCAATGCCCCAGAAAACTGTTCACAGTGGGGGCAATATGGCAAATGAGGGTATGTTTCAAAAGAACTTTTATGGTTGCCTTATTCCAGTTTCTCTGAAAGCCATTTGTATAATAGATATGTTGGGGTAAAAAAATCCTTTTTCAGAAGAAGGTAGCAATGGATAGAGAAATTTTTTCTCAGGAAAAGTCAATCACAGAAGATGTGGACAGCAAGGGTCGTACAAGGCTCATATACCTGCAGAGCCCTGGGGGAGGAAATGAATGAGGGACCTCACAGGATGCCTTCAGCAGCTGCACAGCATGTGATGTGGTCCTACCCTCCGTGTGCATTAGCTGGGAGGAACTAAGTTTGTTAGTTCATGGCAAACTTAGTTTGTTAGTTCATGGCAAACAATCCCCAAATCTCAGTGACTTTAAAGATAAAGCTTTATTGGCCGGGCGCGGTGGCTCAGGCCTGTAATCCCAGCATTTCGGGAGGCCAAGGCAGGCAGATCACAAGGTCAGGAGATAGAGACCATCCTGGCTACTAACATGGTGAAACCCTGTCACTACTAAAAATACAAAAAATTAGCTGGGTGTGGTGGTGGGCACCTGTAGTCCCAGCTGCTCGGTTGGCTGAGGCAGGAGAATGGTATGAGCCCCAGAGGCGGAGTTTGCAGTGAGCCAATAACACGCCACTGCACTCCAACCTGGGTGACAGAGCCAGACTCCATCTCAAAAAAAAAAAAAAAAAAAAAAAAAAAAATTAAATAAAAATAAACAAATAAATAAAGCTTTATTTCCTGTTAACACTACATGTTATCTTGGGTTGCTGGGGAGCCGGGTTGGGATCTGCCCTGGGACCCACAGAGCCTCTGCTTCATGGGGAAGGAGTATGACAATCCCATGGCTCTTCATAACTTTACATTTTACTGCCAAAAGCAAATCACTTTAAGGGAGCTATAAAGGGAAGAGGGAAGAGCAACCCTATCACATGCCTGGAAGGAGAAGAAACAGAATCATTGAGGAACCACACTAATGACTAACACACTACAACTACAGAGATTTCCAGCAAAACCTACATAATCACATCTGCTCATTACTTTTGGATTTCTTGTGATTAGCAATCAAGGACAGTTTCTCAGCTAATCAGCACAGGGAGAAGAGCCTGTTGTAACAGACAATAAAGGAACATATAAGACATAGATATAGGAACCTAGACAGGGGGAGTCAAAAGGATGTTGGGACAGGGAATACAGCTGAGAGGGCATGGCCAAGTTGATTTGTAATAGCAACAAACTTAACACAACCCAAACATTTACCAAGAGGGGACTGGTTTAAATGCGATGTACTTGCAAACACTGGAATTTACTAACCCACCAAGTGTTCACAGAGAACCTACTCTGTGCCAGGCACTGAGCATAGTGCTGTGAAGAACAAAAAGTCACTAAATGAAATGCAGTCATTAAAAAAGATGAGGTATATTTGCATGTACTGATGTGGGAAGATATCTAAAATGTATAAAATGAAAAATGCTTGTTTCAGAACAGCATGTATCATATGATCCCATTTGTGTAAGAAATTCTTACATATCTAAGTATACTATTTACATAATCTCATAGTGATTATCTCTGGGGTATGTATTTGAAGAATGGTTAGGAAGGCCAAGAATTTATTTGACACTTTATAATCTTGTGTTCTATTTGTAACCTGAGCATGTTTATACATATAACATAGATGATATATAATGTAATAATAGGAATTTTAATGTTTATCTTTGGAAGAATAGAAAACAGTAGTATAATTTGAATAATTTTTAAAAAATAACAATGATATATTTGGCTGCTAAAGAAAGGAAGGACGGAGTATGCAGTAGCTGGAGCAGGACATCAGGTTAAGGGATAAGTTGACTACAATAGATAGGACAGTTGAGATGGGGAGACTGGGAGGCGAGAGTAACTAGTGTACGTTTTTCCTGACAAAGCCATAGAGGATGAGATTTGGGGCTGAGTTGGGAGAAAATAACCTCAGATTGGATGATGAACATCTCGATTTTATAGGAGGGGGAAAAAGGAAAGAATGGGTATGGGGGCTCTCCGGCTATATAACAGGCATCCTTTATAATGGCTTCTGTTTCCCACTGAGCTAGAAATAAGAGCACTTCCTCAGAGAGAGGGAAAAAATAGGAAACTTTGCATTTCAAGAAAGGTAGACAAGGGTTGAAAATGTAGTAAATATGAAAACAACCTTACTAAATAAATTTAAAATTTTCAGAGTCAGAGTTGAGGACCCTGATGAAGTTGGTAACCACAAATTTATAGTGGTACCAATCTGCTTAATTTTTGGTGTATTTTTCTAGAGTCCTGCTAACATGAAACAGCAGATTCCTGATTCATTTAAGGCTGCGATTTTATTAGATAGGTATCATGAAGAGTCATAAGGGGCAAAGAAGTTTAAAATATTGATAAATGGCTAAAATGGTGCCTCATTGCCCCTCAGCTGGGAAGGGAAGAAAAGAAATGAAAAGAAGAGGGGTTGGTGAATGGTGATGTTGAAGAAAAAGTGTTTGATGGCAGGGGACTGTCAAGAAGGAACAAACTTGAAAGACAAAAGGGTGTGGTCACAGAGTGTGGTATATGAATATTTGATTCTTCAGCTGGAACAGCCCTGGGTAATGACAAAGTACAGGATGACCATTGGAGAGGTGCTAAGTGAGCAGGAGGATGTCATTGGAGATGTAGGGCTCAAGGAACTGAAAGGCCAGGCCCTGGCTGGGGTCATGTCCGGACCACATGTCTATCAGTTAGGAAGCCAGGTCAATAAGCAGGAATGAAGACCCAGTGATGACAGGGAAGGGCAGGAATATTTGTCAAGGCATAATTGAGGTGTTCCTGAGTCCCCTGGCCATCCTTCTACTCTCTATCTCCATGAGTTCAATTGTTTTAATTTTTAGCTCCCGGAAATAAGTGAGAACATGAAACATTTGTCTTTCTGTGTCTGTCTTATTTCACTTAATATAGTGACCTTCAGTTCCATCCATGTTGCTGTACAAATAACAGGATCTCATCCTTTGAAGAGACTGATTTCTTTTCTTTTGGGTATGTGCCCAGCGGGTGTTGCTGGATGGTATGGTAGCTCTATTTTTAGATTTCTGAGGAACCTCCAAGCTGTTCTTCAAATGGTTGTGCTAATTTACATTCTCATCAACAGCATATGAGGGTTTCCTTTTCTCCACATCCTAGCCAGCATTTGTTATTGGCTGATTTTCAGATAAAAGCCATTTTAGTTGGGATGAGATGATATTTCATTGTGGTTTTGATTTGCATTTCTCTGATAATGATATTAAGCACTTTTTCATATACTGTTTGCCATTTGTAGGTCTTCTTTCAAGAAATGTCTATTTAGATCTTTTGCCCTTAAGTCAGATTATTTCATTTTTTCCTGTAGAGTTATTTGAGCTCCTTATAGATTCTGCTTATGAATCCCTTGTCAGATGGGTAATTTGCAAATATTTTCTCCCATTCTGTGGGTTGTCTCTTCACTTTGTTGATTGTCTCCTCTGCTGTACAAAAGCTTTTTAATGTAATGTGATCCCATTTGTCCATTTTGCTTTGGTTGCCTGCACTTCTGGGGTATTACTCAAGAAATCTTTGCCCACTCCGATGTCCTGAAGTTTTTGGAGTGTTTTCTTCTAGTGGTTTAATAGTTTGAAGTCTTAGATTTAAGTTTTTAATCCATTTTGATTTGATTTTTTTAATATGGTGAGAGACAGGAGTCTAGTATTGTTCTTCTGCAAGTAGATATCGAGTTGCCCAGCACCATTTTTTAAGACTAGTTTTTCCCTAATGTATATTCTTGGCCCCTTTATTAAAAGTGAGTTCACTAGCCGGGCGCGGTGGCTCAAGCCTGTAATCCCAGCACTTTGGGAGGCCAAGACGGGCGGATCACGAGGTCAGGAGATCAAGACCATCCTGGCTAAAACGGGGAAACCCCATCTCTACTAAAAAATACAAAAAACTAGCCGGGCGAGGTGGCGGGCGCCTGTAGTCCCAGCTACTCGGGAGGCAGAGGCAGGAGAATGGCGGGAACCCGGGAGGCGGAGCTTGCAGTGAGCCGAGATCCCGCCACTGCACTCCAGCCTGGGGGACAGAGCCAGACTCCATCTCAAAAAAAAAAAAAAAAAAGTGAGTTCACTGTAGATGTATAGATTTATTTCATAGTTCTCGATTCTATTCCATTGGTCTATGTGTCTGTTTTTATGCCACCACCATGCAGTTTTGGTTACTATAGCTCTGCAGTATAATTTGAGGTCAGGTGATGTGATGCCTGCTGTTTTGTTCTTTTTGCTCAAGGTGGCTTTGACTCTTCTGGGTCTTTTGTGGTTCTATATAAACTTTATTATATTTTTCTAATTCTGTTAAGAATGTCATTGGTATTTTGATAGAGATTGCATTGAATCTGTCAATTTCTTTGGGTAGTGTAGACATTTAAACAATATTGATTTTTCTAATCCATAAACATGGAATATCTTTCCAATTTTTGATGTCTTCCTCCATTTCTTTCATCAATGTTTTATAGTTTTCATTGTGGAGATCTTTTATTTCTTTGGTTCAGTTTAATTCCTAGGTATTTATTTGCAGCTATTGTAAATTAGATTACTTTCTTGATTTCTTTTTCAGAATGTTTGCTGTTGGCATATAAAAATGCTACTGATTTTTGTATGTTGATTTTGTATCCTACAGCTTTACTGAATTTGTTTATCAGTTCTAATGGTTTTTTTGGTTGAGGCTTTAGATTTTACCAAATATAAGGTCATATCATCTGCAAAAAACAATAAGTTGACTCCTTCTTTTCCAATTTGAATCCCCTTTATTTATTTCTCTTGTCTGAATTCTCTGGCTGGGACTTCCAGTACTATGATGAATTACAGTGGTGAAAGTGGGCATCCTTCTCTTGTTCCAGATCTTAGAGGAAAGGCTTTCAGTTTTTCCCCTTTTGGTATGGTACTAGCTATGTGTCTGTCGTATGTCAGCTTTCACTGCATTGGAGTATATTGTTTCTACACCCAGTTTTTTGAAGGTTTTTATCAAGAAGTGATGTTGAATTTTATCAGCATCAATTGAAATGTTCATATGGTTTTTATTCTTAGTTCTGTTGATATGATGTATCACATTGATTGATTTCCATATGTTGACCCATTCTTGCATCCCTGAATAAATTTCAGTGGTCATGATGAATATACTTTTTAATGTGTTGTTGGACTCAGTTTGCTTATATTTTGTTGAGGATTTTTGCATCAATGTTCAGCAGAGATTTTGGCCTGTAGTTTTCTTTTTCTGATGTATCCTTATCTGGTTTTGGAATCAGGGTAATACTGGACTCAGAGAATAAATGTAGAAGTATTGCCTTCTCCTTTATTTTTTGGAATGGTTTGAAAGTAGAATTAGTATTAGCTCTTTGTATTAGCCCATTCTCACGCTGTTAATAAAGACATATCTGAGACTGGGTAATTTATAAAGGAAAGAGGTTTAATTGGCTCACAGTTCAGAATAGCCAGGAAGGCCTCAAGAAACTTACAATTATGGCAGAAGGGGAAGCAAACATGTCCTTCTTCACATGGTGGCAGGAAGGAGAAGTGCTGAGCAAAGGGCTAAAAGCCCCTTATAAAACTATCATATCTCATAAGAACTCACTCACTATCATGAGAACAGCATGGACGAGCTGCCCCCTTGTTTAAATTACCTCCCACTGGGTCCCTCCCACTACATGTGAGAATTATAGAACTACAGTTCAAGAGGGGATTTGGGTGAGTACACAGCCAAACCATATTATTCTGCCTCTGTCCCCTCCCAAGTCTCATGTCCTCACATTTCAAAACATAATCATGCTTTTCCAACAGTCCCCCAAAGTCTTAGCTCATTCCATCATTAACCCAAAAGTCTAAGTCCAAAGTCTCATCTGAGACAATGCAAGTCTCTTCCAACTATGAGCCTGTAAAATCGAAAGCAAGTTAGTTACTTCCTTGATACAATGGGGTACAGGCATTGGATAAATAAATCCATTTCGAATAGAAGAAATTGGCCAAAACCAAGGGGTTATAGGCCCCATGCAAGTCTGAAATCTAATAGGGCAGTCATTAAACCTTCAAGTTCCAAAATGACCTTCTTTAACTCTATATCTCACATTCAGGTTGTGCTGATGCAAGAGATGTGCTCCCATGGCCTTGGGCAGCTCTGTCCCTGTGGCTTTGTAGGGTACAGCCCCCCTCCTGGTTGCTTTCACAGGCTGGTGCTGAGTGCCTGTGGCTTTTCCAGGCACCTGACACAATCTGTCAGTGGATCTACTATTCTGGGTTCTAGAGAACAATGGCCCTCTTCTCACAGCTCTACTATGCAGTGCCCCAGTGGGGACTCTGTGTGGGGCTCCAACCACACATTTCCCTTCCACAGTGCCCTAGTAGAGGTTTTCCATGAGTGCTTTGCCCCTGTAGCAAACTTCTGCCTGGACATCCAGGTAGGTGTTTCCATACATCCTCTGAAATCTAGGTGAAGGTTCCCAAACCTCAATTCTTGACTTCTGTGCACCCACAGTCTCAATAACCACGTGGAATTTGCCAAGGCTTGGGGCTTGCACCCTCTGAAATAATGGCCCAAGCTGTACATTGGCCCCTTTCAGCCACAGCTGGAGCTGAAGAAGTTTGGATGCAGTTCACCATGTCCCAAGGCTGCACAGATCAAAGGGGCTCTGTGCCCAGCCCAGGAAACCATTTTTCCCTCTCTGTGAAGGTCTCTGACATGCTCTGGAGACATTTCTACCATTGTCTTGGTGGTTAACATTTGGATTCTCATTACTTAAGCAAATGTCTGCAGCTGGCTTGAATATCTCCCCAGAAAATGTTTTGGTTTTGCTTTTGTTTTTGTTTTCCTATTGCATTGTCAGGCTGCAAATTTTCCAAACTTTTATGCTGTACTTCCTCTTGAATGCCTTGCTGCTTAGAAATTTCTTCTGTCAGATACGCTAAATCATCACTCTCAAGTTCAAAGTTCCACAGGTACTTAGGGCAGTGGCAAAATGCTGCCAGTCTGTTTGCTAACACATAACAAGAGTCACCTTTGCTCAAGTTCCCAACAAGTTCTTCATCTCCATGTGAGACTACCTCAGCCTAGACTTCATTGTCCATATCACTATCAGCATTTTGGGCAAAGTCATTCAACAAGTCTCTAGGAAGTTCCGAACTTTCCCACATTTTCCTGTCTTTTTTCTGAGCCTTCCAAATTGTACCAACATCTGCCTGTTACACAGTTCCAAAGTCGCTTCCACATTTTTGAGTATCTTTATAGGAGAGACCCACTATCTGTGGTACCAATTTACTGTATTAGTTCATTCTCACACTGTTAATAAAGACATATCCGAGAATGGGTAATTTATAAAGAAAAGAGTTTTAATTGACTCACAGTTTAGCATGGGTGGGGAGGCCTCAGGAAACTTACAATCATGGCAGAAGGGGATACAAATACACCCTTCTTTACGTGGCAGCAGGAAAGAGAACTGCTGAGCAAAGAGGGGAAATCCCCTTATAAAGCCATCAGATCTTGTGAGAACTCACTATCATGAGAACAGCATGGGGGAACTGCCCCTATCATTAAATTACCTCTTGCTGTGTCCCTCCCATGACATGTGGGGATTATGGGAACTACTATTGAAGATGAGATTTGAGTGGGGGTGGGGACACTTATTGTTATAAACTTTCCTCTTAATACCACTTTTGCTGCATTCTATGTTTTTGTCTTGCAATCTATTTTGTCTAATATGAGTATAGCTACTTTTGCTCTTTTTTGGTTTCCATCAACATAGAACATCTTTTTCCATGCCCTTATTTTCAGTCTATATGTGTCTTTTTAGGCAAAATGGATTTCTTGTATGCAACAGATCGTTGAATCCTGTTTGTTTCATCCATTCTGGTACTCTATGTCTTTTTACTGGAGAGTTTAGTCCATTTACATTCAATGGTACTATCGATAAGTAAGGACTTGCTTCTGCCTTTTTAAAAATTTGTTTTCTGGTTGTTTTGTGGACTTCTCTTTCTTTTTTCCTTCTTTTCTGTCTTCCTTTGAGTGAAGGTGATTTTCTCTGGTGGTATGATTTAATCTCCTGCTTTTTTGGTGTATACGTTTTATTTTTTTATTATAGGTTGCCATGAGGCTTGCAAATACTATCTTATATCCCATTATGTTAAGTTGATAACATCTTAACACTGTTTGCATAAATTAACAAGCAAAAAGAAAACTAATAGAAACTCTATTTTTTGACTTTGTGCCCTGCTTTTTAACTTTGTATTGTTTCTATTTATATCTTATTATACTATATATTGAAAAGTTGTAGTTATTATTTTTGATTGGTTCATCTTTTAGTCTTTCTACTTAAGATAAGACTTGTTTACATACCACAGTTACAGTGTTATCATACTGTGTTTTTCTGTGTACTTACTACTACTAGTGAGTTTTGTGCTTTCAGATGATTTCTTACTATTCATAATGTCCCTTTCTTTCTGGATGAAGTGTTCCCTCTAGGATTTCTTAAAGGACAGGCCTGGTGTTGATAAAATCCCTCAGCTTTTGTTTCTCTGGGAAAGTCTTTACATCTCTTCATGTTTGAAGGATATTTTTGCCAGATATACTATTCTAGGGTAAAAGTTGTTTTCCTTCAGCACTTTAAATATGTCATACCACTCTCTTCTGGCCTGTAAGGTTTTCACTGAAAAGTCTGCTGCCAGACATATTGGAGCTCCATTGCATATCATTTGTTTCTTTTCACTTGCAGCTTTTAGGTTGCTTTCTTTATCCTTGACCTTTGGGAGTTTGATTATTAAATGCCTTCAGATAGTCTTCTTGATGCCTTGAGATAGTCTTCTTTTAGTGAAATCTGCTTGGTGTTCTATACCTTTCCTGTACTTTGATATTAGTATGTTTCTCTAGGCTTGAAAACTTCTCTATTCTTATCCCTTTGAATAAATGTCCCACCCTTATCTCTTTCTACCTCTTAAAGCCACTAGCTCTCAGATTTGCCCTTTTGAAGCTATTTTCTAGATCTTGTAGGTGTGCTTTGTTTTTTTCTTTTTTTATTCTTCTCTGACTGTTTATTTTCAAGTAGGCTGTCCACAAGCTCACTAATTCTTTCTTCTGCTTGATCTATTCTTCTATTAAAAGATTCTGATGCATACTTCATTGTCAATTGCATTTTTCAACACCAGATTTTCTTCCTAATTCTTTTTAATTGTTTTAATATCTTGGTTAAATTTATCTGACAGAATTCTGAATTCCTTCTTTGTGTTATCTGTAATTTCTTTGGGATTCCTCAAAACAGGTATTTTGAAAACTTTTTCTGAAAGGTCACATATCTCTGTTTCTCCAGAATCAGTCCCCAGTGCCTTACTTAGTTCATTTTGTAAAACCTTGTTTTTCTGGATGATCTGGATGCTTGTGGATGTTTGTCAATTTCTGGGAATTTAAGAGTTAGGTTTTTATTGAAGTCTTTGCATTCTGGACTTGTTTGTGCCTGTCCTTGGGAAGGTTTTCCAGATATTCAAAAGGACTTGGGTGGTGTAATCTAAGCCACGTCTGCATTAGGGGTGACCCCAAATCCATTAATGCTATAGTTATTGCAGACTCAAAGGTACCACCTTGGTGGTCTTGGGTAAGATCTGGAAGAGTCTCTGCATTATCTCTTTTCTTATTTTCTCCCAAACGAACAGGGCCTCTCTCTTTCCATGCTGAGCTGTCTGGAGCTGGGGTTGGGGTGACGCAAGCACCTCTGTGGCCACCATCACTACTGTACTGGGTCAGGCCTGAAGCCATCACAGCACTAGGTCTTGCCCAAGGCTCACTGTAATGACTACCTTTCTACTGCCTATGTTTGGTGAAGGCTCTAGGGCTCTACAATCAGCAGGTGATGAATCCAGCCAGGCTTGTGTCCTTCTCTTCAGGGAAGCAAGTTTTCCATGCCCTTGGTAGGTATAGAGATGGCATTTGGGAATCAGGGACTGGAGTTGAAAACGTTAGGAATCTACTTGGTATTCTATTGTCCTGCAGGAGAGCTGGCAGTCAAACCACAAGACATAGTCTTTCCCATTCTTCCCTCCCCTTTCCATAGGCAGAGGAGCTTCATTCCACGGCCACCACTACCACAGGCCCACAGTAAGTCCTGCCAGGCTACCACCAATGTTCACTAAAGGCGCAAGGGCTCTTCAGTTAGCTTGTGGTGAATGCCACCAGGCCTGGGATTCACTCGTCAGGGAAGTGGGCTCCCCTTTGGTCCAGGAAATGTCCAGAAATGCCATCCAAGAGCCAAGGCCTGGAAATAGGGACCCCTAAGAGCCTGCTTGATGGTTTACCCCCTGTGGTTGAGCTGGTATGTAATGCACAAGACAAAGTCCCCTTTACTTTTCCTTCTGCTTTTCTCCAGCAGAAGGAGTCTCTCCTTAGCCACAACAGCTGGGAATGTGCTGGGTCTCTCTTGAAACCAGCATGTCTCAGAGTCTTACCCAAGGCCCCGAGTGTACTACCTGGGTCTCACTACTGGTTATTCAGGGCCCAAGGCTCTTTAGTCAGCACGTGAGGAATCCTGCTGGAACTGGGTCCTTCCCTTCAAGGTAGCAGTTTCCCTTCTGACCCAGGGTATGTATGTCTAGAAATGTCATCCAGGAGCTAGAGCCTCTAGTGGGGGCTTCACAGTTCTGACTGGTACCCTATCTTACTGTGTTTGAGCTGGTATCCAAGATGCAAGACAAAGTCGTTATTACTCTTTCCCTTCTTCTCCTCAAGCAAAAGCAAGAGGTCTCTTTTGGAGGCACGAGCTGTGCTGTCTGAGGTTTGGGGAGGGGTGGCACGAGCCCTGGCTGCCCTGGCTAATGTCTCAGTAGGTCACATGCCCCCCAATTCCACTGGCTCTTAGCCCAGCTCAGAACTGGGACTTGCCTTGGAGTTGCAGTCCTTGTGGCCCAGACTGCATTTCAAGTTTATTTAGGCCTCAAAGCATTTTAGCCTGTGGTGGCGAAGCTTACTGGAACTCAAGTTCCAACTACTGGAATGGGCGATTCCCATCTGGTGAGGGCTCCTCAAACTGCTTCCTCTATAGGTGGGCATCTGCTGAGTTCAGCCTGATTTTGCTTTTTGCTGTGACAGGGGTGCACTTAGGTCAATGCAAAGTCTCACAATTGCTGCATTCTCCCTCTCCCAAGCACATGGATTCTCTCTGCCCCATATGGCCACTGCTGGGGGATAGGGGTGGTGGTGTCAGCAATTCAAGACTGTCTTTCCTATCCTCTTTGGTGCCTCTGTCAGCAATAGGAAGTTAAAACCAGGTACTGTGAGTGCTCACCTAGTTTTTGGTTCTCTCGAAGGTGCTTTGTTTGTGCAGATAATGTTAAATTTGGTGTTTCTGTAGGAGGACAATCAGTGGAGATGTCTATTCAACTACCTTGCTCCTCCCCTCTTTCCAGATCTAATTTTTGATTTTTTATTGCTATACAATAGTTGTACACATTTGGAGGTGCATGTAATATTTTGACACCTGTATAAAATGTGTAATTATTCAATCATTGTAATTGGGATATCTATCACCTTAAACATTTATCTTTGTGTTGAAAACATTACAGTTCTCTTCTAGCTATTTTGAAATATACTATAAATTATTGCTAACTATCAAACACCAGAAATTACTCCTTCTATCAATTGTATTTTTGTATCCCTTAACCAACTTCTGTTCATCAATCTCCCCCTATTTCTCTTGCAATGTAATTTTTGACATTCCTGACTGTCATATCTAATCACTTCTAATCAGAATAACAATGACATTAAAAATGTCATTTAGGCTAGGCACAGTGGCTCACACCTGTAATCCCAGCACTCTGGGAGGCTGAGGCAGGCGGATCACCTGAGATCAGGAATTTAAGACCAGCCTGGACAACATGGCGAAACCCTGTCTCTACTAAAAGTACAAAAATTAGTTGGGCATGGTGGCGAGTGCCTGTAATCCCAGCTACTCAGGAGGCTGAAGCAGGAGAATTGCTTGAACCCAAGAGGCGGAGGTTGCAGTGAGCTGAGATCATGCCACTGCACTCCAGCCTGGGCGACAAGAGAGAGACTCCATCTAAAAAAAAAAAAAAAAAAAAAAGCCGTTCAGATTTAGAGTTACTAGTGAACCTTTTCAAAGAACATAGGTATATATTCTAGATGTGGCACAGAGTGAGAAGTCTCCTTATGTTCTTTATATTAAGATTCTGTCAGTTGATGAATAAATATATGATATTTGTATTACTATAAATATATCCTATATGTACACTACTATGATTAATGATGACTGTTAAAGCTATTTATTGTATGTGCAAGAAACACTTTTTAATATTTAAATAAATAGGAAAATGGTTTCAGTTAATATATCAATAGTGCATTATTTAGAGAACATTACCAAAAAACACAATTTTTCTGCCAACAAACATTTAATAAAATTAAATAATTGTACATGTCAACATACAAATACCTGTAACATTTCTATACAATATCAAACTAGCTGAAAAAGAAGTCAAGAAACCATTTACAATTGCAACAAAAAAATTAAATACCTATGAATAAATGTAACTAAGGAGATGAAAGACATCTATAAGGAAAATTATAAAACACATTGATGGAAGAAATTGATGACACAAAGAATTGGAAAAACATCCCAAGCTCATGAATTGGAAGAATTAATATTGTTAAAATCACCATACTGCACAAAGTAATCTAAAGATTCAGTGAAACCCGAGCAAAAAATATCAATGATATTCTTCACAGGAATAGCAACAACACTCTAAAATTCACATGGAACCAAAAAAGAGCCCTAGTAGCCAAAGCAATCCTGAGCAAAAAGAACAAACCTTGAGGCATATTGTTATCTGATTTCAAAATATAATACAACATTATAGTAACCAAAACAGCATGGTGTTGGTGTAAAAATAGACCTGTGGAAGAGAATACAGAACACAGAAATAAAGCCACATATTTGCACCTAATTCATCTTTGACAAAGCTGACAAGAATTTACACTGGGAAAAAGACATCCTCTTTACTAAATGGTGCTGGGTAAACTGGATAGCCACAAGCAGAAGAATGAAACTGAAACCCTATCTCTCACCATATTAAAAGAATCAACTCAAAATAGATTAAAGACTTAAATGTAAGACCAAAATCTATAAAAATACTAAAAGAAAATCTAGGGAAAAGTCTCCTGGATATTGGCCTAGGCAAAGAATTTATAACCTCAAAGAACCTCAAAGCACAGGCAGCAAAAACAAAAATAGACAACTGGGATTTAATCTAACTAAAAAGCTTCTACACAGCAAAAGAAAAAATCAACAGAGTGAAGAGACAACCTGTAGAATGAGAGATAATATTTGCAAATTATTCATCCAACAGAGGACTAGTATCCAGAAAACACAAAAAACAACAATACAAAGAACACAAATACAAAGAACAGCAAAACCTCCCCAAAGAATCCCATTAAGAAATGGGAAAAGACGTGAATAAGCACTTATCAAAAGAAGACATACAAATGGACAAGGCATGGTGGCTCACGCTTGTAATCTCAGCACTTTGGGAGGCCAAGGCGGGCAGATCACCTGAGGCCAGGAGTTCGAGACCAGCCTGGCCAACATGGTGAAACCCGTCTCTACTAAAAATACAAAAATTAGCTGGGCGTGGTGGCAGGCACCTGTAATCCTAGCTAGTTGGGAGGCTGAGGCAGGAGAATCACTTGAACCCAGAAGGTGGAGGTTGCAGTGAGCCAAGATTGCACCACTGCACTCCAGCCTGGGTGACAAAGCGGGACTCCATCTCAAAAAAAAAAAAAAAAAAAAAAAGACATACAAATGGCCAGCAGTTATATGAACAGCACTAAGCATCAGATAATGCAAAATTAAATGCAAATCAAAACCACAATGAGATATTAATATTATCTCACCCACTTTAAATGACTATTATTAAAAAGTCAAAAAATAACAGATGTTGGCAAGGATGCAGAGAAAAGGGAACTTTTTTTTTTAACTTTTTTTATTCTTTTCTTTTTTAAATTATACTTTAAGTTCTAGGGTACATGTGCACAGCATGCAGGTTTGTTACATATGTATACATGTGCCATGTTGGTGTGCTGCACTCACTAACTCATCATTTACAGTAGGTATATCTCCTAATGCTATCCCTCCCCCTTCCCCCCTCCTCATAATAGGCTCTGATGTGTGATGTTCCCCTTCCTGTGTCCAAGTGATCTCATTGTTCAATTCCCATCTATGAGCGAGAACATGCGGTGTTTGGTTTTCTGTTCTTGCGATAGTTTGCTGAGAATGATTGTTTCCAGCTGCATCCATGTCCCTGCAAAGGACACTAACTCATCCTTTTTTATGGCTGCATAGTGTTCCATGGTATACGTGTGCCACATTTTCTTAATCCAGTCTGTCACTGATGGACATTTGGGTTGATTCCAAGTCTTTGCTATTGTGAATAATGCTGCAATAAACATACATGTGCATGTGTCTTTATAGCAGCATGATTTATAATCCTTTGGGTATATACTCAGTAATGGGATGGCTGGGTCAAATGGTATTTCTAGTTCTAGATCCTTGAGGAATTGCCACATTGTTTTCCACAATGGCTGAACTAGTTTACAGTCCCTGATTGAAGTAGTTTACAGTCCCACCAACCATGTAAAAGTGTTCCTATTTCTCCATATCCTCTCCAGCACCTGTTGTTTCCTGACTTTTTAATGACTGCCATTCTAACTGGTGTGAGATGGTATCTCACTGTGGTTTTGATTTGCATTTCTCTGATGGCCAGTGATGATGAGCGTTTTTTCATGTCTGTTGGCTGTATGAATGTCTTCTTTTGAGAAGTGTCTGTTCATATCCTTTGCCCACTTTTTGATGGGTTGTTTGCTTTTTTCTTGTAAATTTGTTTGAGTTCCTTGTAGGTTCTGGATATTAACCCTTTGTCAGATGAGTAGATTGCAAAAATTTTCTCCCATTCTGTAGGTTGCCTGTTCACTGTGATGGTAGTTGCTTTTACTGTGCAGAAACTCTTCAGTTTAATTAGATCCCATTTGTCAATTTTGGCTTTCATTGCCATTGCTTGTGGTGTTTTAGACACGAAGTCCTTGCCCATGCTTAGGTCCTGAATGGTATTGCCTAGGCTTTCTTCTAGGGTTTTTATAGTTTTAGGTCTAACATTTAAGTCTCCAATCCATCTTGAATTAATTTTTGTGTAAGGAGTAAGGAAAGGATCCAGTTTCAGCTTTCTACTTATGGCTAGCCAATTTTCCCAGCACCATTTATTAAATAGGGAATCCTTTCCCCATTTCTTGTTTCTCTCAGGTTTGTCAAAGATCAGATGGCTGTAGATGTGTGGTATTATTTGTGAGGGCTCTGTTCTGTTCCATTGGTCTATATCTCTCTTTTGGTACTGGTACCATGCTGTTTTGGTTACTGTAGCCTTGTAGTGTAGTTTGAAGTCAGGTAGCGTGATGCCTCCAGCTTTGTTCTTTTGCCTTGGATTGTCTTGGCAATGTGGGCTCTTTTTTGGTTCCATATGAACTTTAAAGCAGTGTTTTCCAATTCTGTGAAAAAACTCATTGGTAGCTTTTTTTTTTTTTTAGATGGAGTCTTGCTCTGTCACCAGGCTGGAGTGCAGTGGTGCAATCTCAGCTCACTGCAACCTCAGCCTCCGGGGTTCAGGTGATTCCCCTGCCTCAGCCTCCGAAGTAACTGGAATTACAGACACGCGCCACCACACCCGACTATTTTTTTGTATTTTAGTAGAAATGGGGATTCACCATGTTGGCCAAGATGGTCTTGATCTCCTGACCTCATGATCGACCTGCCTGGGCCTCCCAAAGTGCTGTGATTACAGGCCTGAGCCACCATGCCCAGTTGAAAAGGGAACTCTTATACACTGCTGTTGGGAATGTAAATTAGTATAGCCATTATAAAAAACATTATAAAGATTTCTTAAAAAAAATTAAAACTAGAGCTACCATATGATACAGTAATCTCACTATTGGGTATTTATCCAAAAGAAAGGAAATCAGTATACCAAAGGGATACCGGCACCCTCATATTTATTACAGCACTATTTGCAATAGCAAAGATATAGAATCAACCTAAGTGACCATCAACAGATGAATAAATGAATAAATAATATGTGGTGGCCAGGCACAGTGGCTCACACCTGTAATCTCAGCACTTTGGGATGCCAAGACTGGTGGATCACCTGAGTTTGGGAGTTCGAGACCAGCCAACATAGAGAAACCCTGTCTCTACTAAAAAATACAAAAATTAGCCTGGCATGGTGGCACATGCCTGTAATCCCAGCTATTCGGGAGGCTGAGGCAGGAGAATTGCTTTAACCCAGGAGGCAGAAGTTGCAGTGAGCCAAGATCATGCCATTACACTGCAGCCTGGGCAACAAGAGCAAAATTCCATCTAAAAAAAAAAAAAAGAATATGTGGCATATGTACACAATGGAATATTATCCAGCCAAAAAAAGAATGAAATCCTGTCCTTTACAGCAACACCGAATGGAGCTGGTGTTCACTATGTGAAGTGAAATGAGCCAGGCACAGAAAGACGAATGCTGCATGTTCTCTCACTCATAGGTGGAAACTAAAATGTTGAAGTCATGGAGGTAGAGAGTAGAACAATAGTTACTACACATTGGAAAAGGTCTGGGAGAAGAACATAGGGAGGTTGGTTAATGCGTACAAATATGCAGTTACGCAGTTAGACAGAAGGAAAAAGTTCTAGTGTTCCATAGTACAGTAGGGTGAGAATAGTTAACAATAATTTCATGTATATTTCAAAATAGCTAAAAGAGAAGATTTAAAATGTTCCCAACCCAAAGAAATGATAAATGTTTGAGGTGAGGGATATCCTAAATACCTTGATTTGATGATTACACATTGTATGCATGTATCAAAATATCACATGTATGCCATAAATATGTATAATTGTTATGTATTGTGGTGGTTAATATTTGGTGTCAACTCGATTGGATTGAAGGATGCCTAGATAGCTGGTAAAGTATTGTTTCTGGGTGTGTCTGTAAGGGTATTGCCAGAGGAGATTGACATTTAAGCCAGTGGACTGGGAGAGGGAGACAAACTCTCAGTGTCGGTAGACACCATGCAATCTGCCAGAATGGCTAGAATACAGCAGGTGGAAGAAGGTGGGATAAGCTGGCTTGCGAGCCTTCTGGCTTTCATCTTTCTCCCCTGATGGATGCTTCCTTCCATTCCTCCTGCCCTTGGACATCAGACTCCAGGTTCTTTGGCTTTTGGACTCTTGGACTTACACCAGTGGTTTGCCAGGGTGTCTCAACCTTCAGCCACAGACTGAAGGCTGCACTATTGGCTTCCCTGCTTTTGAGGCTTTTGGACTCAGACTGAACAACTACTGGCTTCCTTCTTCCCCAGCTTGCAGACGGCCTATCATGAGACTTCGCCTTGTGATCATGTGAGTCAATTCTACTTAACCCATTTATGCCTGAGGTTGCAATTTTTTTGTGTGAAAAATCAGACCTTGGCAATGACCTTGTGCTCAAGGATATAAATAACTCCCACATGCTTAGCGTTCCAATAATGGAACATTAGGCATATGTAAACTCCCTTCCAGATATACATATATCCTATTAGTTCTGTCCCTCTGGAGAACCCTGGCTAATATATGTATCAATAAAAGTATTACTTGTTAAAAATTAATTATACGACACAGAGTAATAGATTATATATCAAATTGATAATTTTTACAGAACTTTTTATATGCTGGCACTTATTGTATTAAATATAATGAGCTGAAATACCTGTATTTTACTTAATTTAGGCTACTATGCTTTTAGAAACAAGTTCTACAGGGATTCATCAAAGCAGAATGGAAAAGAGAATGTCAAATATTACCACCTCAAAATTTGACAAAGGAAAAACTTCCAAATCATATGTAACAATCATGATAAATTGTCATCAGTCTGAATATAATACATTACTATAATCTGTATAAAGAAATAAAGAAATTGTTAAGGAAAAACGAAGTCACAACTGAATAGCTTGCTCTTCCTCTCACCTCAGTTGAAAGTGAGGGTTTACAGAATGTGGTAAAGAAGTGGTATAGTAATCATAAAAACAATCAAGCAGCTGGCAGTGCTAATAAATTCCTGTTTCTGCATAAGAATATCAAACTTTTAAAATTTGAATATTAAACTTTCATAATATATTTGTAATAATTATTAAACTCTTTTGGGTGAGACTTCTAATTTTCTTCCTGCAGCCTCCAAGTGCATTTCATGATACTATTGTAAGCCTCATCTTCTATTTTGAGAAAATATTATGCTTTAATACTTGGCCATCTGCTATTAGGACAAAATGTATATTTGGTGCACCTCTAGAGACCTTTTACTGAATGGCCACCTCTAACTTTAAACTTCAAGCTTTTCCAGACATAGTTCATTCTACTTCCAGGGCCATCTTGCGGTATAAATTCTCTTTCTATGGCCCAACATTTACACCAAGATTCTTACATGTTTATATATTTAAGGGGTACAACATGGTGCTGGGATGTACATATACACAGTGAAATAACTACTACAGTCAAACAAATGTAAATATTCATCACTTTCCATAGTTATCTATGTGTGCTAAGAGCACCTAAAATCTATTCTGTTAGCAAATTTTCAGTATACAATACAATATTATTAACCATAGTCTTCATGCTGTATTTTAGACCTCTAGACTTATCATCCAATTTAACTGCAAATTTGTACCCTTTGACATATTTCTATTTCCTCCGCCTCCTTACCCCTGGTAATCACTGTTCTACTCTCTGTTTTTATTTAAAACTCCTAGAAGAAAATATAGAAAGAACTCTTTGATATTGGTCTTGAAAATGACCTTTGACTATCACCCCAAAAGCACAATGACAAAAGCAAACATAAACGAGTAGGATTACATCAAACTAAAAAGCTTCTGCATAGTGAAAGAAATAACAAAATGAAAAGGCAGCCTGCAGGCAGCGAGAAAATATTTGCAAACCATATATCTGACAAAGGATTAATATCCAAACATATAAGGGACTCACACACCTCAACAGCAAAAACCCTAAATAATTCAATTTAAAAATGGGCAAAGGAATGAAGTAGATATTTTTCCAAAGAGGGAATATGAATGGCCAACAGGTATATGGAAAGGTACTTAGTACCACTAGTCTTCAGGGAACTACAAATCAAAACCACAATGAGATTATCACTTCACCCCTGTTAGGATAGCCATTATCGAAAAGTCAGGGAATAAGTGTTGGAGAGAATGTGGAGAAAAGAGAACTCTTAGACACTATTGGTGTGAATGTAAATTGGTAAAGACATTATAAAAAACAATATGGATTTTCCTCAAAAAGTTGAAACTAGAACTACTATATGACCAGGCAATCCCTATGCTGGGTATATGTACCCAAAGGAAAGGAAATCAGCACTTGGTAGAAATATCAGTGCTTCCATGTTCACTGCAGCATTATTTATGATAGACAAGAAATGGAATCAACTTATGTGCCCATTAATGGATGAATAGATAAAGTAAATGTGATATATATACACAATGGAATATTATTCAGGCTTAAAAAAGAGGGAAGTCCTGCCATTTGTAGAAACATGGAGAACCTGGTGGACATTACGCTAACTGAAATAAGGCAAGCAAAGAAAGACAAATACTGCATGATCTTACTTGTATGTGGCATCTAAAAAAGTCAAGATTCCCTTTAAAAGTCCTCTTCAATGCTCTCCACATCTGCATTGACTGAAAATTTATCAAGTTGATCCTGAAATAACTCCTTCACTGCTTCCCAATATGCAGGCAATAAAAATTAGGTATCAAGTCACCCACACAGTGTGTTTTCTATATCATCTTTATCCTCTCACCCACAACACACCCATTTTATAAAGTACTGTCTTCATCTTTGACACCACACCAAACCAATGAACTAAACACTGCCAAAAACCTCAACTTCTTGTAAATATGTGATAGATCTTTCTAGAAGATCTTCAGAGCATTTTCTAAAAGGTCAAAGAATGGGTTACAATGCACATTCCTTCAGTTCCTAAGACCCTGAAGAGAAGGGACCAAGTCAGAAAGCTCATGGGCTCACCTGCAGATACATGTGCATATGCAAAATGCCTAAGTCTGGTGAGTCCAAAATAGTGTACTCAATGACCTCTGTTCAGGCAGCACCCCGAGCCACAGGCTAAAACCAGGGTGAGGCAAGTGAGGTACTCACCTTGAGTGTAAAATGTTAGGTAACCAACATAAAACAACTCGGTAACCAACATAAATAATATTGTAGTGTAATATTTTGAAAAATCAAAATTATTGGCCCTCGAATCATTATGAACAGTTCATGAAGGAATTGATGAAACTAATAAATAGAATTAGATAAAATAAACATGAATTAATAACAAATTAAGTAACCAATCTATGAGGATTAATGAATCTATATTGTAAATTGCGGATTGTAGGATAGGAAAGGAGGATTGAAAGGAAACACACACACACACACACACACACACACACACTAGGATTTCAAGCCTGCCTGAAAATGACATCATTATCAAGAGAATGGCCATCTAATTTGGGAGTAAATTGACAGTTTAGTTCTAGATCTATAAAGAAAAATAAAAGCAGCACTTGGAGAGTTTTATATCGAAAGGAAGAAGAAAAACAGGATGCAATATGAGGGGGCACCAAGTACTAGCAAAATTGATTTCAGGTTATAGAGTGTTTTAAAATCAAGGGAAGGCAGTTAGTGATGATAGGTTATAATGGAGGGATGAAATACCCAAAGGAAGCCAAAGAGAAAGGAAGTAAGAGGTATTGTCACATAGTTACAGACATATAAATAATAGGAGGAAGAAATATGGGTGGGGTTGCACTGAATGCTTTCCGCTTCTATCAAGTAGGAGGGTGATCATCCAAGGGTGGATGCAGTGAGAGGGGCAGGGTCATAGTTTGAGTACAGCAAGAAATTATGACCCACCCCTGTGGAATAAACAGGGGAATCAAAAAATGCATAAGCTTTTTGGAATAAACAGAGGACTCCTGAAAAATGCGTAAGTCTTGGAAAGTAGATGAACTGCAAGAAAAAAAAGATGAAGAAAAAAACGGGGGATTTATATCATAATCCACCACAACCAAATGGACAAATATGCTTTATTTTTGTGGTCTGGGCTCTATAAAAGTTGTTTTCCTTCTACTCCTTCTTTCTCCCCTCTTCCACTGTTTCCAATCCTTTTTTAGAAGGTACTGTATGATAGCAATCAGAACAGAGGACAGAATATGCCAAGTGTCTGTGGGTGACTTTCCCTGTTGCTGTTTTCTGTGGCCCTGCTTTCCTATTTTAGACATTGACCACCACCCGTCAGTGCTGATTTCCTTCTGGGTGGCCACTGCTGACCTGGTGCATTTTGTTACAATGCTGCTCTGGTTATGATTCCCACAGTTCCCATCTTGTTCTATGCAACTGCTTATCATAAGTCCTTCTCTGAGATCCCGAGTTCTCTCCACTCCGAATGAATAAACATTTATTTCCTCACGAAGTATCACATCTTTTATGTCCAATTTAGATAACCCAACCTCTAAGCAATCATATCTCTTTTGATTCATAAAAAGGAGCCTTACTTTTTAAAAAGATCTGGTCCTTTCTGTCTATGACCAAATTCTCCAAGACAGTGAAGTCTGAGTGAGGGATGTTTGAATTAAACCACTCTGTCATACATGAGCTTTCCTCATGCCTGTGAGCAACGTTAAGGGTAGCCTTCATCCTTTCATGTAGGTTATAAATGTAGGCATCCAGGAGCCTCACGAAGTCAAGACTCCCTCCTCTCTAGCTTGAATTCACATTCGACCATCCTTTGACCAACTTATTCTCTCTCTCTCTTTTTCTTGTTTTAACTTTTGTTTTAGGTTCAGGGGCACAGGTGCAGGTTTACTGTATAGGTAAACTTGTGTCATGGAGGTTTGTTGTACAGATTATTTTGTCACCCAGGTACTAAGCCTAGTACCAGTAGTTATTTTTTTCTGCTCCTCTCCCTCCTCCCAACTTCCACCCTGAAGTAAACCTCAGTGTCTATCTCATATTTCACTCCCAGTTATAAGTGAGAACATGCAGCATTTCATTTCTGTTCCTGTGTTAGTTTGCTAACGATAATGGCCTACAACTCCACCCATGTTCCTGCAAAAGACATGATCTCGTTCTTTTTATGGCTGCATAGTATTTCATGGTACATATACCACATTTTCTTTTTCCAATCTGTCATTGATGGGCATTTAGGTTGATTCCATGTCTTTGCTACTGTGAGTAGTGCTGCAATGAACATTCATATGCATGTGTCTTTATGGTATTGATAGTATGGTTTATATTCCTTTGGGCATATACCCAGTAATGGGATCGCTGGGTCAAATAGTAGTTCTGTTTTTAGCTGTTTGAGGAATCACCATACTGCTTTCCACAATGGTTGAAATAATTTACATTTCCACCAACAGTGTATAAGCATTCCCTTTTCTCCACAATCTTGCCAGCATCTGTTATTTTTTGATGTTTTAATAATGACCATTCTGACTGGTGTGAGATGGTATCTCATTGTGGTTTTGATTTGCATTTCTCCAATAATCAGTGATATTGAGCTTTTTTTATATTCTTGGGCAAATTTATTCTGAGTTTCCATTGATCTCTATTGGCATTTACCCCAAGGGACTAAATAGTCTGTCTTGATACCCCAAATTTCCTGCAAAATATGTCAACCAGATCCCACTACAACTCCTGATACAAAAAATACTTTAAGTAACAACCAAAGTCTAATGGGAAAATGAATGTTAATTAGATATATTAAGGCATGCTAATTGCTATAACAAATAAGCCCTTAAATTTCAATAGTGTAATAAAATAGAGATTTCTTTCTTCCTGTTGGAAAGTCCAAAACTGTTGTTCTTGGTCAGATCTCCTCTAGATAGTGACTGAGGACTCAGACTCCTACTCTTTTTTCTCCACCATTTTTAGCATGTGCTAAGTCATCACATTTATCTATATCAAAGAAAAGGAAAGAGAGAGTATAAAGTAGACCTCTTATTAACCACCTCTTTCTGGAAGTAACACACCTCAACTATGTTCACATTCCCTTGCCTTTAAAGCTGTTGGAGCAGCTGCTTCATGGCTAATACCGCTTTCTAAGGAACAGAATTACAAATCTTTGGTAGGCAGTTAGTCATCTCTGCCACACATCAAGTGAGTGGGATTTCCACAATTCTAGATCTTTCTTTGGGACTAGTATTGCTGGGCCCAAGTGCAGAGTAAGCAGACATAGATATGACATGAAGGGTGATGCTGAGTTGGAAAACAGGAGGGCAGGAATGGCAGAGGGTGGGCAGAATTGCCTCTTTGACATCTCCACTTGGGAACTCTCATAGGCATCTCCAATTTAACATGTTCCCAAAGGAGCCCTTTGCCTACTCTGTCTGCCATGCCTGGCCTGTAGCTACCAACTTTCTCTTCTCCCCATCATGACCTTGTTGGTAAATACCACTATCAGTTACCCAGGGCCTGGGTGGGAATCCCAGGGATCACCCTTTCTTTCTTTCCCTCTTTTGGATTTTCAATTTAATCTATTCTCAAATTCTGTGGATTTTACTTCCTTCTACGCTATATTTAAAATACGTCTGGTTCTTTCTATCTCTTCTGTTATTGCTCTAGTCTAAGCTGCCATTATCTCTAATTCATAATATCTGCAACAGCTTCCTAATGGTTCTCCCTGCTTCTACTCTTGTGCCCTTTAATTCATTTTCTACAAAAGGAACCAAGAGATCTTTTTTAAATGTAAATTTCATCACATTAACCTGCTCCTTAATCTCTTAATAATTTTCCATTGCACCTAGAACAAATTTTAAATACCATAACATGGGCTACAAGATTTTTCTAGGATCAGAGTCCTATCTGACCCTCCAACTTCATCCAGGACCACTTTTGGTTTTTGCGAGGTGGGGTAGTGGGGGTGGGTATTCATCCCCTCAAGCATTTATCATTTCTTTTTGTTACAAACATTCCAATTATACTTAGTTATTTAAAAACGTACAATGAATTGTTATTGATCGTAGTCATCCTGTAGTGCTATCAAATACTAGATCTTATTCATTCTGTCTAACTATATTTTTGTACCCGTTAACTGTCCCCATTCCCCTTCCCCTCTCCACTATCCTTCCCAGTCTCTGGTAATAAGCATTCTACCATCTATCTCCATGAATTCAATTGCCTTAATTTTTACCTCCTACAAATAAGTGAGTACATGTGAAGTTTATCTTTCTGTGCCTGGCTTATTTGACTTAACATAATGACCTCCAGTTCCATCCATGTTGTTACAAATAACAGGATCTCATTCTTTTTGTGGCTGAATACTACTCCATTGTGTATATGTACCACATTTTCTTTATCCATTTGTCTACTGATGGACACTTAAGTTGTTTCCAAATCTTTGTCTTTGTGAATAGTGCCGCAATAGAAATAGAGGGGAAGATATCTCTTCAATATACCATTTCCTTTCTTTTGGGCATATACCTATCAATAGGATTGCTGGATTGTATAGTAGTTCCAGTTTTAGTTTCTTAAGAAATCTCCAAACTGTTCTCCATAGTGCCTGTACTGATTTATATTCCCACCAACGGTGTAGACAGGGGTTCCCTCTTCTCCACATCCTCACCAGCATTTGCTATTGCCTGTCTTTTGGATAAAATCCATTTTAACTCAAATGAGACCACACCTCATTGTAGTTTTGATTTGCATTTATCTGATGATCAATGACATTGAGCAACTTTTCATATACCTGTTTGCCATCTGCATGTCTTCTTTTGAGAAATGTTTAGTCAGATCCTTTACGCACTTCTTATTTTAATTTATTTTTAAAAATAAATTTTATTGTTAATTTTGGGTACATAGTAGGTATATAAACTTATGGGGTACACGAGATATTTTTATATGGGCATACGATGCATAATACTCAATGGAAAATGGGGTATCCATCTCCTCAAGCATGTATCCTTTCTATTACAAACAACCCAATTATTACTCTTTTAGATATGTTTACGTGTACAGTTATTGACTACAGTGACTCTTTTGTGCTACAAATACTAGGTCTTATTCATTCATTCTTTTTTTGTTTTTTGTACTCATTAACCACTCCCCACCTCCCCCTCAACCCCTAGTCTCCAATGCCATTCTCAGCCTCTGGTAACCATCCTTCTACTCACTGTCTCCATGGGTTCAATTTTGATTTTTAGTTCCCCAAATAAGTGAGAACCGGTGATGTTTGTCTTTCTGTGCCTGACTTATCTCACTTAACATAAAGACCTCCAGCTCTATCCATGTTGTTGCAAATGACTGAATCTCGCTGTTTTTATGGCTGAATAGTAGTCCATTGTGCAAAAGTACCACATTTTCTTTATCCATTCATCTGTTGAGGGACCCTTATGTTGTTTCCAAATCTTGACTGTTGTGAACAGAGCTGCAGCAAACGTGGGAGTGCGGATATTTCTTTGACAGACTGATTTCCTTTCTTGTAGGTACATACCCAGGAGTAGGATTGCTGGATGGTATGGTGGTTCTATTTTTAGATTTTTGAGGAACCTTTAAACTGTTCTCCATAGTGGTTGTACTAATTTACATTCCCATCAACAGTGTATGAGGGTTCCCTCTTCTCCACATCCTTGTCAGCACTTTTTATTGCTTGTTTTTTGAATAAAAACCTTTTTATTAACTGGAATGAGATGACATCTCAATGTAGTTTTGATTTGCATTTCTCTGTTCAATGATGTAGAGTGCCTTTTCATATACCTGTTTGCCATTTGTATATCTTCTTTTAAGAGATATCTATTCAGATCTTTTGTTCATTTTTAATCAAATTGTTAGATTTTTTTCTTCTAGAGTTGTTTGAGCTCCTTATATATTCTGTTTATTAATTCCTTGTCAGATGAGTAGTTTGCAAATATTTTCTCCCATTCTGTGGGCTATCTTTTCACTTTGTTGATTATCTTCTTTGCTCTGCAAAAGCTTTTTAACCTAATGTGATCCCATTTGTCCATTTTGCTTTGATTGCCTGTGCTTCTGGGGTATTACTCAAGAAATCGTTGCCCACTCCAGTGTCCTGAAGAGTTTTTCCAATGTTTTCTTCTAGTAGTTTCATAGTTTGAAGTTTTAGATTTAAATTTTTAATCCATTTTGATTTCATTTTTTAATACGGTGAGAGATAGGGGTCTAGTTTCATTCTTCTGCAAGTGGATATCCAGTTGCCCCACACCGTTTTATAAGACTGTTCTCTAACGTATATTCTTGGCACTTTTATTGAAAGTGAGTTCACTGTAGGTGTATAGATTTATTTCCTAGTTCTTGATTCTATTCCATTGGTCTATGTGTCTGTTTTTATGCCACCACCATGCTGCTTTGGTTACTATAGCTCTGTAGCATAATTTGAAGTCAGGTAATGTGATGCCTGCTGTTTTGTTCTTTTTGCTCAGGGTGGCTTTGGCTCTTCTGGGTCTTTTAGAGTTCCATATAAATTTTAGGATTATTTTTTCTATTTCTGTGGACAATGTTGTTGGTATTTTGATAGAGACTTCATTGAATCTGTCGATTTCTTGGGTAGTATGGAAATTCTGAACAATATTGATTCTTTTAATCCATAAACATGGAATATCTTTCCATTTTTTGGTGTGTTCTTCAATTTCTTGCATCAATGTTTTATAATTTTCATTGTAGAGATATTACACTTCTTTGGTTCAGTATATTCCTAGGTATTTTATTTTATTTGTAGCTATTGTAAATGAGATTACTTTCTTGATTTCTTTTTCAGAATGTTCACTGTTGGCATATAGAAATGATTTTTGTATGTTGAGTTTGTATCCTGAAATTTTACTGAATTTGTTTATCAGTTCTAATAGTTTTTTGGTGGAGTAGTTAGTATTTTCCAAAGATTAGATCACACCATCTGCAAACAATAATAATTTGACTTCTTCCTTTCCAAGGAAGGAAAAGGCTTTTTATGGATTCCCTTTATTTCCTTCTGTTGTCTGGTTGCTCTAGCTAGGATTTCCAGTACTATGTTGAATTACAGTGATGAAAGTGGGCATCCTTGCCTTGTTCAAGATCTTAGAGGAAAGGCTCTCCGTTTTTCCCCATTTAGTACGATACTAGCTGTGGATCTGTCGTATATGGCTTTTATTGTGTTGGAGTATGTTGCTTCTCTACCCAGTTTTTTTTTTTTTTTTAAGTTTTTGTCATGAAATGATGTTGAATTTTATCAAATGCTTTTTCAGCATCAATTGAAATGATTTTATGTTTTTTGTCCTTCATTCTGTTGATGTGATGTAACACACATTGATTTGCATATGTTGAACCATTCTTGCATCCCTAGGATAAATTCCACTTAGTCATGGTGAATGATCTTTTTAATTGTTGTTGAATTCAGTTTGGTCATATTTTGTTGAGGATTTTTGTATCAGTATTCTGATATCAGAGATATTGGCCTGCAGTTTTCTTGTTTTGGATGTGTCCTTGTCTGGTTTTGGTATCAGAGTAATATCGACTTCATAGAATGAGTTTGAAAGTATTCCCTCCTCCTCTATTTTTCAGAATGGTTTCAATAGAATTGGTATTATTAGCTCTTCTTTAAATGTTTGGTAAAATTCAGCAGTGAAGTCGTTGTGTCCTGGGCTTTACTTTGCTGGGAGACTTTTTTATGGCTTTGATATTATTACTTGTTATGGATCTATTCTGATTTTGGATTTCTTCATGGTTCAATCTTGGTAAGTTGTATGTATCTACAAATTTATCCATTTCTTCTATGTTTTCTAATTTTTTGACATATAGTTGTTCATGTATCTAATATCCTTTGAATTTCTGTACTATGAGTTGTAATGTCTCCTTTTTCATCTTCGATATGTTTTTATTTGGGTCTTCTCTCTTTTCCTCTTAGTCTGACTAAAGGTTTGTTGAGTTTGCTTATCTTTCAAATAACTAACTTCTTATTTCATTGATAATTTTTATTTCAATTTCGTTTATTTCTGCTCTGATCATTATTACTTATTTTCTTCTACTAACTTTGAGTTTGGTTTGTTCTTCCTTTTTTAGTTCTTTAAGATGCATTATTAGGTTGTTTACTTGAAGTTTTCTTCTTTTTTATGTAGGTACTTATTGCTATAAACATTCCTCTTAATACTGCTTTTGCTGCAGCCATAGGTTTTGGTATGTTGTATTTCTATTTTCATTTGTTTCAAAAAATTTTTAAATTTCCTTCTTAATTTCTTCTTTGACTCACTGGTCATTTTGGAACACACTGTTTAATTTCCAAATGTTGGTATTGTTTTCAAAGTTCCTCTTGTTTTTTATTTCTAGTTTTATTTCATGTGGTCAGAGAAGATACTTGATATGATTTCAATTTTTTTGAATTTTTTAAGACTTGTTTTGTGGTCTAACATATAATCTATCCTTGAGAATATTCCATGAGCTGAGGAGAAGAATGTGTATTCTTTAGCTGTTGGACGAAATATTCTGTAAATTTCTACTAGGTTGATTTGATCTATAGTGAAGATTTGGTCTGGTATTTCTTTGTTGATTTCTATCTGAATGATCTGTCCAATGCTGAAAGTGGGGTGTTGAAGTCTCCAGCTCTCATTGTATTGGAGTCTGTTTCTCTCTGTAGCTTTAATAATATTTGCTTTATGTGTCTATGTGCTCCAGTGTTATATTCTCTTGCTGAATCGACCCCTCTATCAATATATAATGACCTTCTTTGTCTCTTTTCATGGTGTTTGCCATGAAACCTATTTTATCTGATATAAGTATAGCTACTCCTGCTCTTTTTTAGTTTTCTTTTGCACTGAATATCTTTTTACATCCTTTTATTTTCAATCTACGTGTCATCATAGCTGAAGTGTATTTCTTGTAGGCAGCAGGCGGTTGAGACTTGTTTTTTATTTCCATTCAGCCACTTTATGTCTTTTGCTTGCAGAGTTTAGTTCATTTACATTAAATGTTATTATGGATAAGTAATGACCTCTATTTTTTTAAAAATTGTTTTTTCTGTGGTCTTCTTTTCCTTCCTTCCTGTCTTCCTTTTTGTGAAAGTGATCTCTGGTGGTAGGTTTTAATTTCTTGCTTTGTATTTTTTGTGCTTCTATTGTAGGTTGTTTGATTTGAGTTTACCAGAGGCTTTCAAATAACATCTTCTAACCAATTATTTTAAATAAGAACTTAACATTGACTGCAAAAAACTAATAAGTGAAGAGAAAACTAATAAAAATTCTACACTTTAACTTCATTCCTTGACCCCTACTTTTTAACTTTGTGTTGTTTCTATTTATATCTTATTATACTGTCTACATCTCAAAAAGTTATTGTAGTTATTATTTTTGATAGATATATCTTTTAGTCTTTCTACTCAAGATATGAGTAGTTTATATACAATTGTAGTGTTATCATATTCTGTATTTATCTGTTACTATTTCCAGTGGGTTTTGTACCTTCAGATTATTTCGTATTATTTGTTTACCTCCTTTTCTTCCAGATTGAAAAGCGCCCTTTAGCATTTCTTGCAGGACAGATTTGCTGGTGTTCAGGAAATCCTTCAACTTTTGTTTGTCTGGGAATGTATTTCTTCTTCGGGTTTGAAGTATATTTTCCCTGGATATACTATTCTAGGATAAAAGCTGTTTTCCTTCAGCACTTTTGAGGTGTCATGCCACTCTCTCCTGGCCTGTAAAGTTTCCACTGAAAAGTCTACTGCCAGACATACTGGAGCTGCTTTATATGTGATTAGTTTCTTTTCTCTTGCTACTTTTAGAATCCTTTATCCTTGACCTTTGGGAATTTGATTATTAAATGTCATGAGGTAGTGTTTTTTGGATTAAATCTGCTTGGTGTTCTGTAACTTCTTGAGTATTGATATGTTTCTCTAGATTTGGAAAGTTGTTATTAGTTCTTTGAATATAAACTTTCTACCCTGATCTCTCTCTGTACCTTCGCTTTAAGTCCAGTTACTTTTAGATTTGCCATTCTGAGGCTGTTGCCTAGATCTTGTAGGCATGCTTCATTCTTTTTCTTTTTTTTTTTTTTAATTGTTTTTGACAGTCTTGCTTTGTCACCCAGGCTGGAGTGCAGTGGCATGATCTCGGCTCACTGCAACCTCTGCCTCCCAGGTTCAAGAGATTCTTCTGCCTCAGCCTCCCGAGTAGCTGAGACTGCAGGCATTTGCCACCACACCTGGCTAATTTTTTTTTTTTTTTTTTTTGTATTTTCAGTAAAGATGGGGTTTCACCATCTTAGCCAGGATGTTCTCAATCTCCTGACCTCGTGATTCACCTGCCTCAGCCTCTGAAAGTGCTGGGATTACAGATGTGAGCCACCATGCCTGGCCACTCTTTTTTTTTTTTTTTTTAAATCTCCTCTGACACTGTATTTTCAAATAGCTTATCTTCAAGCTCAGTAATTCTTTTTTTCTGTTTGATAAATTCTGCTGTTAAGAGACTGATGCATTCTTCAATATCTCAATTGAATTTTTCAGCTCCAGAATTTCTACTTATTAAAAAACCATTTCAGGCTGGGCATGGTGGCTAATGCCTATAATACCAGCACTTTGGGAGACCAAGGCGGTAGATCACTTGAGGTCGGGAGTTTGAGACCAGCCTGACCAATATCGTGAAACCCCATCTCTACTAAAAATACAAAATTGGCTAGGCATGATGGGGTGCACCTGTAATCCCAGCTACTCAGGAGGCTGAAATAAGATAATTGCCTGAACCCAGGAGGCAGAGTTTGCAGTGAGCCGAGATCGTGCCATTGCACTCCAGCCTGGGCAACAAGAGCTAAACTCCATCTCAAAACAAATAAACAAACAAAAAACTATTTTATCCTTTTTATTAAATGTATCTTATAAGATTCAGAATTCCTTCTCTGTTTTCTTGAATTTTATTGGGCATCCTTAAAACAGCTATGTAGAATTCTGTCTGAAAAGTCACATATCTCTTTGACTCTGAAATTGACCCCAGGTGCCTTATTTAGTTCCTTTGGTGAGGTTATATTTTCCTCGATGGTATTGATGCTTGTGGATGTTTGTTGATGTCTGGGCATCCAATAGTTAGGTATTTATTCTAATCTTTGCAGTGTTGGCATGTTTGTACCCATCCATCCGTCTTGACAAGGCTTTCCAAGCATTCAAAGAGAATTGAGTGTTGCAATTTAAGTCTTTAGTCACTGCAGCCATATCTGTGTTATGGGGCACCCCAAACCCAGTAATGCTGCAACTCTTGCAGACTTCTAGAGTACTGCCTCCATCACCTTGGGTAAGATCCAGGATAATTACTTGAATTACCAGGCAGAGTTTCTTGTTCGTTTCTCTCACTTTCCCCCAAACAAACAAGAGTTTCTTTCTCTGTGCTGAGCTGCCTGGAGTTAGAGGAGGGGTGATGCAAGCACCCCTGT
Source organism: Chlorocebus sabaeus (assembly GCF_047675955.1). Classification (NCBI taxonomy): domain Eukaryota; kingdom Metazoa; phylum Chordata; class Mammalia; order Primates; family Cercopithecidae; genus Chlorocebus; species Chlorocebus sabaeus. The sequence continues at coordinate 22,211,528 of NC_132928.1, read as the reverse complement.
AGCCACCAGCACTGGGACTGTACTAGGTCAGACCTGAATTCAGCACACTACTGGGTCTGCCTCAAGGCCTGTGGTGACTATCGCCTGACTACCATTGATGTTTATTCAAGGCCCAAGGCTCTTTAGTAAGCAGGTGGTGAATCCAGCCAGGCTTGTATCATTCCCTTCAGAGTGGCAGGTTCCTTTCTGGCACAGAATGGGTCTAGAAATGCTGTCTAGGAGCTATAGGACCTGGAGTCAGGAGCTTTAGGAATTTACTTGGTGCTTTATTTTTGCTGTGACTGAGCTGGTACCCACATTACAAGGCAAAATCCTTTTTACTCTTCTCTCTCCTTTCCTCAAGCAGAAAGAGTGTCTCCCCATGGCCACCACAGCTGAGAATGCACTGGGTCACGTGGTACTGGGTCTTGCCCAAGGCTTTTGGTAAATACTGCTTGGCTATCCCTGATGTTAATTCAAGGGCTAGGGCTCTTTTGTCAGCAAGTGATGAATTCTGCAAGGACTGGGTCCTTCCCTTCAAGGAAGCAGGTTCCCTTCTGCCCCAGAGTGTATCTAGAAATGTCATCCAGGAGCTAGATCCTGGAATGGGGGCTTCAGGACTCTGGCTGCTGCTTTATTTTACTGTGGCTGAGCTGGTATCCCAGGCATAAGACAAAGTCCTCTTTACTTTTCTGGAGCTGTGAGCTGCACTGCCTGAGGTTGGAGGTGGGTGACACAGCATTCCCTTGGCCACCCCACCTGGTGTCTCACCAGGTTACATATACCCTGTGTCCATTAGCTCCAAGTCCATTACAGCACTAGAACTTGCCCAGGAATTGCAGTCCTTTTGGCCTAGACTGCCTTTCAAATTTATTTGGAGCCCAGAGCCCTTTAGCTCACAGTGATGAGACTTGCCAGAACTCAAGGTCTGGCCACTAGGATGGAAGAGTCCCCCTGGCTAGGGCTTGTCTAAATGCTCCCTCCATGAGCGCCAGGTGAATTTCACCCTGTGTTGCCTTCTGCTGTAACAGGGCAGCTCTGAGTTTTAATGCAAAATCCCACAGTTACTGTGCTCTCCCTCCTCCACACACCATGTGGCTGTTGCCTGAGGTAGGGGATGAAGGAGGGGTGGTGTAGACAATTTGAGAGTGTTTGTCCCATACATGTGGCCAACAAGCATATGAAAAAAATGTTCAACATCACTAATCATTAGAGAAATGAAAATCAAAACCACAATGAGATGTCATCTCACACAAATCAGAATGGCTATCATTAAAACGTCAAAAAATAACAGATGCTGGTGAGATTGTGGAGAAAATGGAATACTTATACACTGATAGTGGGAATGTAAATTAGTTCAGCCACTGTGGAAAGCAGCTTGGCAATTTCGCAAAGAACTTAAACCATTCAAATCCGGGAATCCCATCACTGGGTATGTATACAAAGGAATATAAATCATTCCACCATAAAGACATATGCACACATATGTTCATCACAGCACTATTCACAATAGCAAAGACATGGAATCAGTCTCAATGTCCATCAGTGGTAGACTGGATAAAGAAAATGTTATATACCATTGAATACAATGTAGCCACAAATAAGAACAAGATCATGTCCTTTGCAGCAACAGGGATGGCACTGGTGGCATTGTCTTAAACAAACTAATACAGGAACAGAAAGCCAAATACCACACGTTGATCACTTCTGTGAGCTAAACATTGGCTACACATAGACACAAAGAAGGGAACAATAAATCCTGGGGCCTACTTGAGGGTGGAGGGTGGGAAGAGAGCAAGGATTGACAAACTGTCTATTGGATACTATCCTTATTACCTGGATGGTGAAATAATCTGTACACCAAACCCCTGTGACATGCAGTTTACCTATATAACAACCTGGACATGTACTCCTGAAACTAAAAGTTAAAAAAAAAAAAAAAAACACAAAAAAACCCCAAAAAACTGCCTTTCCTACCTCTTCAATGCCCCTTTCCTTAATAGAATGTTAAAACCTGTTGCTGAGATTACTCATCTGATTTTTGGTTTTCATGAAGGTGCTTTCTTGTGTGGATAGTTGTTCATTTTGGTGTTCCTGTGGAGGGGGAAGATCATTGGAGGGTCCTATTCAGCTATCTTGCTGTGCTTCCTCTCAGAACCACTTTCTTGCTTGCTCTTGCCACACTGTCCTTTCTTGTCCTCAAAATTGCCCAACACTTTCCTGTCTCAGGCACTGTGGACATGCTATTGCTCCTGTTTTGTACTCACTTTCTTCTCTCACCTGGTTAATTCCTACCCATCCCTCACACCTTAGCTTCAATGCCACTTCCTCAGAGGGCACTTCCATGATGCCCCTAATCGAAAGTTGGTTGGTCATTATTCTCTCTTAGTATTCTTCAGAGAGCTTCATTTGTAATTTATTTTGTAATTACATGTTTATTTGTACATTTGCTTGTTTATATGGCTCTTCTGTTAGATTGTGAATTTCATGAAGGCAGACATCCTGTCTGGTTTCTTTCTGAGCCACATCCCAGCACTTAGCACAATGCATGGTACTTGAAATGAGTGCCTGAGACATATTTGTTCAAAGAATAAATGTATGTGTGGATTATAGGAAACGATTGAAAAAAAAAAAAACCTGAACTCTGTTAAATTGTGAATTGTGTAACTATAATGGATTGAGTGAAAAAATACTGACTGAGACATCAGAGAGCCTGTTGACAGTCAAAAGTTGGTTCAGTGGTTATGGCAAAATGGTACCAGGTCAATAAACAAAGAAAGAAGCGAGGGGATGGTTCAATAGGGATATGTGGGGACAGAGTACTGGGGCTCTGAGATGAGCAGGGTGAGGTGGACATGCTGGTGGGAAGTGCAGAGCAGATGAAGATTGGTGAGCTGAGAAATGGGAATTGGGACAAAAAGCTGTCAAAGAGGTCAACACAGTGGATACAAATAGTCTTGGCATTTTGAATACTCTCCCATTCCATCCCATGGATTCTACTTTGAATCCATGTTTATGAAGTCTGTGGAGTCAGTAAGTCATAAGACCATATCCTGCTTTTCTCAGGCTTCAGAGACCAAACATGAAAAACAACACCTTTCTTTTCAGCCCAGTTGTCACTATTTTTAAAAGAGTAGGAAGTTCTTACCATAATTCAACAGGTTCTTTTTCCTACTCATTAGTTTTCTAATATTCGTCATGCAGTTAGAATGACTGAATTTATAATGACAAATATGCCTGCCCCCAGTAAAAGTCACGAGGATCACGAATTTACATTCTGGAAATAAGTAAATGTAGGGATCAAGGGTTAGAAATATTTTGAATAAAAATAGGTTGATGGGTGGAAAGGTACAGCAATATAAATTTCTCTTCCACCATAAAACACGTGGGTGTGGAAGGTGGAGATTTCTCAGGAAAGGCAGTGAGGCAAGAAGCATCAAGATAGCTGGGTTTCTGTTTTGTCTGTAAGATAAGAGCAAAGGCAAACCTGTCCAACGAGGCCAGGTGTAGGCATGGACAGGGCAGGGTTAGAGTTACTCAGATTATTTTGAAGAGAAAGCAAGGGTGATGGTTTTGATTGGTCTGTTTCCAGTTTTGTTTTTTCAGGTAGTAGGAATAGATAGCAGACATGAAGGAAACTGAAGGCTTAAGGAGCAGACTGGGAACAAAATTCAGCAGGAAGGCAGGGAAGAAGCAGCTAGCGCAATTCCTGTAACTTAAGGGAGTTTGCCCTGAGCAGCATGGAAATGAGGAGTTGAGTCATGTAGCCTTGGTTTATTGCAATTAGACACTCCCAAGTTTTAATAGATATTCAACAGCTAGGCAATAAATGCATTCTAGAACTGTTTCCTTTTCCAATGAAGAGAAACTACTTTGAATCCATGTTTATGAAGTCTGTGGAGTCCGTGGGTCATAAGACCACATCCTGCTTTTCTCAGGCTTTAGAGACCAAACACGAGAAGTAACACCTTTCTTTTCAGCCCAGTCATTACAATTTTTAAAAGAGGGGAAATTCTTACCACAATTCAACAGGTTCTTTTCCTTCTCATTAGCTTTCCAATATTCATCATGCGGTTAGAATGAATGAAGTTAGAATGACAAATATGCCTGCCCTCAATCATGACCAAAATATCAAATGCTCTATTTTGGTAATTTGAGCTTGTGCATTGCAAGCCCAGTTTCTCCTGACTCCACAGGTCTTCTCCTTGCGAAGTCTCATCCAACCTTAACATATAAATCCAGGGTTCTGTGTAGCCTTGGGCAAGTTGATCTCATAAGAATAGGGACTTTAGTGGCTAAAATCTTATACAAATAAGTCAGTAATAGTCATTTTATATAAAAATTATAGTGGTAAAAAAGTCATCAAGCCTCTTTGCTTCAATAAGCACTCCAATGACGTAAACCCACTGATGAGCTACTGGGAAAGGAAAAACTATGTAGTTCTCAGTGTTAATTTGGGGGACAGGATGGCTCATCCTGATTGTTACAGGGCAAGGTACAGATCTTGAACAGCCCCCATCTCCTCACTCACTCTCACCGTATGGACACAGGAATGTTATGTTTATTAATCATTTATGGTATTTTATATTATTGAACCTCTACAGGATGAAGGCATCTTCTGGTGTATGGGATTGAGGAAATTTCACCTAAAGATTGGGGCCATTTATGGCATCAATCATTTGGCTAAAATATGTATTTATGTGCCAGAACACTGAAGGAAGCCCTGCTCGTGGGGAAGAGAAGAGGAAGGCCCTGATGGTTGTGGAAACTAGTGTCTCTTGATCTTCACCACAATGTAGCCAGGATGTCTAGAAGGAGTTTTAGGATGTTCAGATGGTCCCCTCCGTAGGAAGCTGAGCCAGAACTTTGGAAGTAAGAACACAGGTACAAGGCTGTAAATTTGTCCCAGCCCTTTAGGGTTAAGTAAAACCACTCAGATAGAGCATAAAATAGGACAAGGTCTATAAGCCCTGGGTGCACACCACCATATACAAAATCAGAAAATGAGGGTTTATATGCCAGAGAGTTTTCATACATTTATATGTTTTGTGTTCCTTTTATTTATTTGTCGGTTTGTTTTACTTGGTATAAAAAAAAAAGAAAGAAAACCTTTGTGAAAGTTCTTAATTGTGCTAAGGGGGAAACAAGGAAATGACTTTGTGCTCACACTTTGGCCAAAATTGAAGGGCACAGTGTTCAACTAGGGGTAAGTATGAGTGACAGAAACAATTGAAATGTGAGAGCCTTAAGCAGAATGTGGATCTGGGAGGCTAGCTGTTGGGTTCCATTTGAAGATTCTCTTACAAAATAGAAGCACAGTCGTGCCGTGTTTCCTTTTACTGAGGAATTTGGTTTTCACTTTCCACGTAAACGCAGACCCTTAAAGTGAAAGCATCATCACAGTCTCAGGACTAAGATTCAATGCTGACCTTTAGCTGTTTTCATTGCAGGATATTAGCTCACCAGACAGCTGGGTGAGATGATCTCTCTTTTAAAATAAAGCAACCCTAAGGGATTGGAGCAGCAGTAATTGCCCTCTTATTTCTGCAAGAAACATTTATTACATTTGGAGCTGGCCTCATGATAGTCAGTATTTGCTTCTAAAACAGATGTATTAGTTCCATCTGGACTGGGCTAATGCTTGAATCTTGTCATTAACAATGTATTTGTGTTCATCATTCCTCATTTTCTGCGTATTTTTAAAGACTTTTTCCTAACAAAGGAAAAGTTATCAAGCTGCATTTGCTTGTAGCAGATTTTTTTTTAAGAGCCAAGAATAATAAAAAAGAACTGAACAATTTATGTTGGAGAAAGCAATGGAATTGTTAGTGGGAATAGAAGAGTGACTATGTGAGTACATTTAGGACAAACATTAGCTATATCCAATATGCCTAGAATTGGCCATAATTGGTTTTTGTGACCAAATTTCTTTTCATTTTGAAAATGGGAATGGCCTTTAAGGTTGAAATCAGAATAACACAGAAATATTATTTAACAAGCTTTTAACTCCAACTTTTAGCAAAATTTGTATAACTAGCACATTACATGTTTTACTTAGCTTTCAATGTCACTGCAGTTGGAAAATAAGTTTCGCCTTCTTTCTTCCGTGGCCTGCTTTTCCCCAAACAATGCCTGTTTGATTTTTACTGAAGTCAATCTTGTGAAGATTAATAGCCAGAATCCCAAAAACAGTTTGCTAGTTGGGCTGTAGAGTCTACAATGTTGAGGGAATCAATTTCGTCTGATGGGACTAACAGAAGAGAAGAGAGGAAGAATTTTTCATTAATTAAGCAAGTATTTAATGAGAGCGTAATATGGGCTTATTGAAGCAGATGTCACTAGAACATAAAGGGAAGGCTAAAACAAGGCCTCCACCCTCTCACAATTCATATCCACTTGAGGAGATGAGATATCAATATCAGAATAACTAAGTGGAAGCAGAGAGTGTTTTGTTTGAATGTCAGTGCAATGTATAGGAATTTGGGGTCAAGAAAGACCATGAATTTCCTTCCACGGCTAGAAGGATTTGTAGAGGAGGTAAGACTTTACCCTTAAACTTTACACTTAATAATTTCTTCTTTCCCTTGAGTTTGCCTAAGAATTTTGAATAAGTTTTCAAGACCCCTACTAGTCCAACTAAGGACAGAAAAAAATCAACATGGCAGGCCTGTGGGTCAATGAGATTACTGAAAAACGGTTAGCTGTCACTGACATGATTATTTTACATTTGCTGAACCCTGTTGATACTCAAACCTCAGGAGAAAAGGTTGTTGTCTTCTGTAGGGGATCCAGAACAAAGCAGAAGTCTGTCTTTGTGACTCTGGAAGTATCATTATATACAGCTGAAGCTTTTCCATTTCAGTTTCATCCAGTTATGCTAAGAGCCAAGCCAAAGGCATTTTAGGATACCCAGCAGTCTCTTTCCATAGTAAGGAATTAAGATCAGATACTTCTCTTCATTCTTTACAGGAGCCTGTTTCCATGTAAAACTGGGCAGAGTTGAGCCTGCAAAAGGCATTCTCTCTGGATGTTGAAGAGAAATTTGCAGAAAAAGGAACGCATCAACTCCAAGAGATTTCAAAATATGGTGGGTGCAGGGAATGGAAATTCTAAGGATGTAGAGAATGAAATAAAAATGAAAAAAGCAAAACAAGGACTTGTCCTGCAGAGGGAATGCCCATGAATTATCTCGTACTCATAGAACAATGAGTGCTATGGGGCAGGTAACGGTCTCAGTGGTATCTTAGTTCTTAGCTGCGCACCTGCCTTTCATCTTCCTGTGTGGCTTTCTCTCTAGTTCCAGTAAGGAAGCTTTCTAGAGGTTTGAGTTGTTCAGATGTGTGTAATACACATCCTGCATGATACACTTTATAAAGCATTTTTCCTGAAGCAGCAGGTAGCTCTTGTGTCCCTCTTTCCCCCTTCACTAGCAAATTCTATTTCTTTCCTGCAATATTGTTGGCAAGCCCCAGAGAGAGGAGTTTGTCAGGAACTCATCAGGTTTAGCATTGACGAAGCCACCATGAGATCCCTATGGCCAGAATATGCCCTCTCCAGAGCTTCCCACTTTAAGTATTTGCAGTAAGGGATTTCTCAGGCAGTCAGTAAGTTGTTTCCTGTTATGAGAAAATACTAACTGCATCAGTGAAATGAAAAGATGTAGCACTTGGTCAGCAATTTCTTTGTGGCTTAGAATCAATAGTCATCACATTCTCAGTTTTCCATTTCTGGCAGTAAGAATGCAAAGTCTAAAACATAGCACTGTAAAGTATTTGCATAGACATAACATGGGTGTGTGTCTCTCTTCAGATTCCCTCCTATAGAGTGCTCATTTCTCCTTACTTATCCTCTTTTGGATTTTAGTGTATCTGTTTTAAAGGATTGCAAATGAAAACCAACCCCTCCCCATGAAGTCACCATAAAAGTCACAGACTTTTGTTTAACAGAAAAGATGTTTTTCCTGCAGATTTTCATCTGGTTCACACATTTAAAAAGACTTGCTCAGTATAATTGTCTTTGGGTGGGCTGGTCACATTCAGGGATTCTACAAATGAAAGGAGGATGCTATTTCTGTTCTGAAATAATTTATATTTCAATGTTGCATCAGCTATGCTTAAATTAATGAGAAAATGAATGTTTTAGTGCCATTGGTGTGTATAGCTTCCTTCCTGCTCTAAACTAATAATGCTTCTAGACTTTGTAACAAAATTTATCTGTAAAGCAGATGCTTTGTTGTAGAATGGGGAGAGATTCCAAAGTCATTTACTGCTGATAGCAAAGAAAAATGGTGGCTGCCTGGCATTTGCAAATTGCATTAATCCCCTTGATATGGACTAGATGGATTTGGGCATTTAGAGATGATACCATCATATTATGCCATTCTGTATTTCTAGATCAACAGATAATTTAACAATGTTCCTTCTCCTTAAAGCCCTCTTCTCTCAAGAAAAAATAAGTTCACTAATGAATTTCCCATTTTTTCCAGGAATATTTTGGGGAAATATTCTATAAAAAAACGAACAGTTTGTAGGCCTTGAAGTATCCTAAAGATTTTTAGAAGCTGCTAGTTAATACCGGCATGATACCTTTCAGTGATCTGTATCAGAGATTATTAATGAAATGTGATCATGCTAATGAGTTAAAAAAAGCTCAAAGTTGTGATGTGGGCAGTTGCATTTGAAATTGATACACCAATCTTCCCTGGACACTCACACACACATATGGTGCATCTGAGCCAGTGGTAAGAGTTTGAATCCATGCATTAGCCTCGGGTTAATCAAAGACAAAAACTGCTTCTCTTGCCCTTAAATCTTCCCCTCAGGCTGCTGCTGAGCAACGTCTGAGGATTCCAAGGGCTGAGGCAGCCAGTTGGGGTAGGGAATCCATTTAGCATATGTACCACAGGGACTCTGCAAAGAAGTGCAGCTTGTAATTCCCAAAGTGAGGGTCCAAGAGAGAAAAGGGAAATAAATAGGTCTCACTCAAAGCACATTCTAACCGGTCATAGCTCCCTTTGGAAGAAGCCAGCTCAAAATATCCCTGGGAGTTACTGGAGTTAAGAGTCCAGTGATTACCCCCACGAGAGTACAGCAAACATAAAGGTAAGGTAAAATTTGGGTGACAAGCTCTTCCCATGACCAAGGTCATTGCCCAAATAGGCAATTGAATGGAGACAATTTTTACACGTGTGGTCTATGTGTAAATGGGAGATTTAAAGTTTAACCTTTAAAAAAATTGTTCCCAGTGGTGACCATCTCAGGAGCCAGACTGAGAGTTGCCAAGCAACAAGAGAAACAAAGGCAAATTCCAAGAGGTTCATTAAAATCCGCAACTGCAGAGCTTTACTCTAATGTTCTCCACCCTAGTGGAAAAGACAACCCAGTCAAAATTGATACCTCCTGTCTGTTTCCAACCTCCACCCTTCCTCCTTTGAGCTCCAAAAGCACACTGGTTACACTGTCAACTTTAGCAGAAAATATATTTTGTCTTATACCATAGATTTTTGTACATCTATATGTTTCCCAGTTAGATCACTGACTGTACTAAGGCAGGAACCATGTCTTGTCTTCTTACTACTAACTTAGTGCCTAAAACAATTCCTATACATAGTAGGTTGACAATAAATTGAATGTTAACTGCACAGTAGCAATCTCTGCCTATTGAAGTTCTAGTTTTTCTTTAAGGCTGATTTCAAATGCTCTATCTCTTCAGAAGCCTTTTCTTATCTCTGATGTGCTGTCATTTATCGTTAAATTCCTACAGCATCTTTTGTACCTCTTTGGTGAAACTTACTTTGTCTTGTATTACAGACATTCTAGTTCGGCCTTACTTTGTGTGCTCTGTCAGGATAAGAATCAGGCTTTACTTGACTCCATATTCTTGGATATAAAGGCTTGCACACAGGCTTGCTTATTCATTTATTAATAAAACTGAGAATCAACTATGTGGATTCTGTAGGACTGGGCATATGAAGCGAATTAAGTAGACATGGCTTTTATTCTCACCGAACTTAAAATCTTGTGGAGAATTTGGACAAGTAAATAGGAAACCAAAGCTCAGTGCTTTGATGAGAAGGTATAACCATCATGGGGTCACTTGACCTAATTCAGGGGATCAGAGAAGACATCCATGAAGAACTGATGATACTCATACTAAGTCCTGAAGAATGAAAAACAATGCATATGCAAAAGCCAGGAACTGGTACATTTAAGGAGCTGAAAATTCAGAAGTTCTAATGAGCTCAAGTGAAGAATGCTTTAAATGTATATCACACCTTTCCTTCTAGAAAAATGAAGTGTAGAAGGGCAAGACATAAAAAGGGGAAATCCAATTTCACAGTCTGTGAGCACATACCCCTGAATGTGACTTAGGCAAAGCTGGTTATTAGATGGAAATCAGCATTTAGAAGGCTTTTGTTTTGCTTATCTACATAGCTTCAATGAGGAAGGAGGAAATGACACCATAAGTACCGTGACCATATAATTTATTATCCATCTAGAACACTTTGAGAATGAAAAAGAGGACTCTTAATAATTATGCAAAGAAAACTGGTGCAAACTGAGACCACCCAGGTAAATTGGGACATATGATTATGCTATCTATAACTAAAACACTTTCACAGATTTACACATTGATGTTCAAGATTTCTGTTTTCTTTGCCTTTATTCTAGATCATTTTTTATAGAAGATGTTCTGTAAATCGTTGATGTTCAAAGAGTATACCCTAGAAAGAAGGAGAGTCACTTCACTACTCTCATCCCCAGAAAATTGGGTCTTAACATATAATTACAACATTCCTAAATCCTAGTCAACTGCACAATCAATTTTCTTGAGCCTATGTAACTATCTCACAATTTTCTTGAGCTTACATAATCCCTGACACTGGATCAGCACTGTCCGGTAGAACTCTGCAGTGATGGAATGTCATATATGTGCTCTGTGCTACATAGTAGTCACTAGCCACATGAGTCATTGAGAAACTGAAACATGGCCAGAGCAACTGAGAAACTATATTTTAAATTTTGTTTAATTTTTCTTAATTTTAAAATAAGTTTAAATAGCTACATGTGGTTAGCAGCTAACATAGTTAACATCTCTAGATCACTGGAAGTAAAAAGAGGCACCAGTTGATATGGCTTGGCTGTGTCCCCACCCAAATCTCATCTTGAATTCCCATGTTTTGTGGGAGGGACCCAGTAGGAGGTAATTGAATCATGGGGCAGGTCTTTACCATGCTGTTTTCAGGATGGTAAATAAGTCTCATGAGATCTCCTGGTTTTATAAAGGGGAGTTTCCTTGCACAAGCTTTCTTCTCTTGTCTGCTGCTATGTGAGATGTCCCTTTCACCTTCTGCCATGATTGTAAGGCCTCTCCAGCCACATGGAACTGTAAGTCCATTAAACCTCTTTCTCTTGTAAATTGCCCAGTCTCGGGTATGTCTTTATCAGCAGTGTGAAAACAGACTAATACAGTAAATTGGTACTGGTAGAGTGGGGTGCTGCTGTAGATACTCAAAAATGTGGAAGCAACTTTGGAACTGGCTAATAGGCAGAGGTTGGAATAGTTTGGAGGGCTTAGAAGAAGACAGAAAAATGTGGGAAAGTTTAGAACTTCCTAGAGACTTGTTGAATGATTGTGCCTGCTGCAAATGCTGATAGCGATATGGACAATAAAGTCCAGGCTAAGGTGGTCTCAGACAGAAATAAGGAACTTGTTGGGAACTGGAGCAAAGGTGACTCTTGTTATGTTTTAGCAAAGAGACTGGTGGCATTTTGCCTCTGCACTAGAGATTTGTAGAACTTTGAACTTGAGAGAGATGATTTAGGGTATCTGGCAGCAGAAATTTATAAGCAGCAAAGCATTCAAGAGGCGAGTTGGGTACTGCTAAAGGCATTCAGTTTTAAAAGGGAAACAGCATAAAAGTTTGGAAAATTTGCAGCCTGACAATGTGATAGAAAAGAAAACCCCATTTCTAAGGAGATATCGAAGCAGGCTGCAGAAATTTGCATAAGTAATGAGGAGCTGAATGTTAATCCCCAAGAAATGGGGAAAATGTCTCCAAGCCATGTCAGGCAACCCATTCCATTACAGGCACGGTGGTCTAGGAGGAAAAAGTGGTTTCATGGGCTGGGCCCAGGGTCCCTGTGCTGTATGCACCCTAGGGACTTGATGCACTGTGTCTCAGCCACTCCAGCCATGGCTGAAAGGGGCCAACACAGAGCTCAGGCCATGGCTTCAGAGTGTGCAAGCCTCAAGACTTGGCAGCTTCCATGTGGTGTTGAGCCTGCCAGTACATAGAAGCCAAGAATTGGGGTTTGGGAACCTCCGCCTAGATTTCAGAGGATGTATGGAAGTGCCTAGATGTCCAGGCAGAAGTTTGCTGCAGGGGTGGGGCTCTCATGGAGAAGCTCTGCTAGGGCAGTGTCGAAGGGAAATGTGGGGTCAGAGCCCCCACACAGAGTCCCTACTGGAGCACCACCTATGGAGCTGTGAGAAGAGGGCCACAGTCCTCCAGACCCCAGAATGGTAGATCCACTGACAGCTTGCATTGTGCGCCTGGAAAAGCTGCAGACACTCAATACTAGCCCATGAAAGCAGCCAGGAGGGAGGTCATACCCTGCAAAGCCACAGAGGCAGAGCTGTCCAAGACCATGGGAACCCACCTCTTGCATCAGCATGACCTGGATGAGGGACATGGAGTCAAAGGAGATCGTTTTGGAGCTTTGAGATTTGAATGCCCCACTGGGTTTCAGACTTGTGTGGGGCCTGTAGCCCCTTTGTTTTGGCCAGTTTCTCCCATTTGGAATGGCTGCATTTACCCAATGCCTGTTGGATCCCCATTATATCTAAGAAGTAACTAACTTGCTTTTGATTTTACAAGCTCATAGGTGGAAGGGACTTGCCTTGTCTCAGATGAGACTGAACTGTGGACTTTTGAGTTAATGCTGAAATGAGTTAAGACACTGGGGGACTGTTGGGAAGGCAAGATTGGTTTTGAAATGTGAGAACATGAGATTTGGGAGGGGCCAGGGTGGAATGATATGGTTTGGCTATGACCCCACCCAAACCTCATCTTGAATTCTGATGTGTTGTGGGAGGGACCAAGTGGGGGGTAATTGAATCATAGGGGCAGGTCTTTCCTGTGCTGTTCTTGGGATAATGATAAGTCTCATGAGATCTGATGGTTTTAAAATGGGGAGTTTCCCTGCACAAGCTTTCTTCTCTTGTCTGCTGCCATATGACACATGCCTTTCACCTTCTGTCATGATTGTGAGGCCTCACCAGCCATGTGGAACTGTAAGTCCATTAAACCTCTTTTGTAAATTGCCCAGTCTCGGGTATGTCTTTATCAGCAGCATAAAAACAGACCAATACACCAGTGAATGTCACCAAGATAAAATCAGAAAATCTTTCATTTATTTTTTGTTCCATTTAGATGTACACAGAGCTGGGATCCTAGTTGGCCAAGGTCTCAGCCTTTACCTTTGTTTCACTCCACCTCAAGGATCAATTTCATCTCTTTTTATATATATATATATATATATATATATACTTTAAGTTCTAGGGTATATGTGCACAACGTGCAGATTTGTTACATATGTGTACATGTGCCACGTTGGTGTGCTGCACCCATGAACTTCTCATTTACATCAGTTACAACTCCGAATGCCATCCTCCCCCCTCCCCCCTCCCCATAATAGGCCCCAGTGTGTGATGTTCCCCTTCCCATGTCCAAGTGATCACATTGTTCAATTCCCATCTATGAGCGAGAACATGCGGTGTTTGGTTTTCTGTTCTTGCGAAAGTTTGCTGAGAATGATGGTTTCCAGCTGCACCCATGTCCCTACAAAGGACACAAACTCATCCATTTTTATGGCTGCATAGTATTCCATGGTGTATATGTGCCACATTTTCTTAATCCAGTCTGTCACTGATGGACATTTGGGTTGATTCCAACTCTTTGCTATTGTGAATAGTGCCACAATAAACATACGTGTGCACGTGTCTTTATAGCAGCATGATTTAGAATCTTTTGGGTATATCCCCAGTAATGGGATGGCTGGGTCAAATGGTATTTCTAGTTCTAGATCCTTGAGGAATCGCCATACTGTTTTCCATAATGGTTGAAATAGTTTACAATCCCACCAACAGTGTAAAAGTGTTCCTATGTCTCCACATCCTCTCCAGCACCTGTTGTTTCCTGACTTTTGAATGACTGCCATTCTAACTGGTGTGAGATGGTATCTCATTGTGGTTTTGATTTGCATTTCTCTGATGGCCAGTGATGATGAGCATTTTTTCATTTGTCTATTGGCTGTATGAATGTCTTCTTTTGAGAAATGTCTGTTCATATCCTTTGCCCACTTTTTGATGCGGTTGTTTGTTTTTTTCTTGTAAATTTGTGTGAGCTCTTTGTAGGTTCTGGATATCAGCCCTTTGTCAGATGAGTAGATTGCAAAAATTGTCTCCCATTCTGTAGGTTGCCTGTTCACTCTGATGGTAGTTTCTTTTGCTGTGCAAAAGCTCTTTAGTTTAATTAGATCCCATTTGTCAATTTTGGCTTTTGTTGCTGTTGCTTTTGGTGTTTTAGACATGAAGTCCTTACCCATGCCTATGTCCTGAATGGTATTACCTAGGTTTTCTTCTAGGGTTTTTATGGTATTAGGTCTAACATATAAGTCTCTAATCCATCTTGAATTAATTTTCGTATAAGGAGTAAGGAAAGGATCCAGTTTCAGCTTTCTACTTATGGCTAGCCAATTATCCCAGCACCATTTATTAAATAGGGAATCCTTTCCCCATTTCTTGTTTTTCTCAGGTTTATCAAAGGTCAGATGGCTGTAGATGTGTGGTATTATTTGTGAGGGCTCTGTTCTGTTCCATTGGTCTATATCTCTGTTTTGGTACCAGTACTATGCTGTTTTGGTTACTGTAGCCTTGTAGTATAGTTTGAAGTCAGGTAGCATGATGCCTCCAGCTTTGTTCTTTTGACTTAGGATTGTCTTGGCAATGCGGGCTCTTTTTTGGTTCCATATGAACTTTAAAGCAGTTTTTTCCAATTCTGTGAAGAAACTCATTGGTAGTTTGATGGGGATGGCATTGAATCTATAAATTACCTTGGGCAGTATGGCTATTTTCACGATATTGATTCTTCCTATCCATGAGCATGATATGTTCTTCCATTTGTTTGTGTCCTCTTTGATTTCACTGAGCAGTGGTTTGTAGTTCTCCTTGAAGAGGTCCTTTACATCCCTTGTAAGTTGGATTCCTAGGTATTTTATTCTCTTCGAAGCAATTGTGAATGGAAGTTCATTCATGATTTGGCTCTCTGTTTGTGTGTTACTGGTGTATAAGAATGCTTGTGATTTTTGCACAAAAGTTTTGTATCCTGAGACTTTGCCGAAGTTGCTTATCAGCTTAAGGAGATTTAGGGCTGAGATGATGGGGTTTTCTAAATATACAATCATGTCATCTGCAAACAGGGACAATTTGACTTCTTCTTTTTCTAACTGAATACCCTTTATTTCTTTCTCTTGCCTGATTGCCCTAGCCAGAACTTCCAACACTATGTTGAATAGGAGTGGTGAGAGAGGGTATCCCTGTCTTGTGCCAGTTTTCAAAGGGAATGTTTCCAGTTTCTTTCCCATTCAGTATGATATTGGCTGTGGGTTTATCATAAATAGCTCTTATTATTTTGAGATACGTTCCATCAATACCGAATTTATCAAGAGTTTTTAGCATGAAGGGCTGTTGAATTTTGTGAAAGGCCTTTTCTGCATCTATTGAGATAATTGTGTGGTTTTTGTCTTCAATTCTGTTTATATGCTGGATTACGTATAGTTTTATTGGTTTGCGTATGTTGAACCAGCCTTGCATCCCAGGGATGAAGCCCACTTGATCATGGTGGATAAGCTTTTTGATGTGCTACTGGATTCAGTTTGCCTGTATTTTATTGAGGATTTTTGCGTTGATGTTCATTGGGATATTGGTCTAAAATTCTCCTTTTTTGTTGTGTCTCTGCCAGGTTTTGGTATCAGGATGATGTTGGCCTCATAAAATGAGTTAGGGAGGATTCCCTCTTTTTCTATTGATTGGAATAGTTTCAGAAGGAATGGTACCAGCTCCTCCTTGTACCTCTGGTAGAATTCGGCTGTGAATCCGTCTGGTCCTGGACTTTTTTTCGTTAGTAGGCTATTAATTATTGCCTCAATTTCAGAGCCTGCTATTGGTCTATTCAGGGATTCAATTTCTTCCTGATTTAGTCTTGGGAGAGTGTAAGTGTCCAGGAAATTATCCATTTCTTCTAGGTTTTCTAGTTTATTTGCATAGAGGTGTTTAGAGTATTCTCTGGTGGTAGTTTGTATTTCTGTGGGGTCAGTGGTGATATCCCCTTTATCATTTTTTATTCCATCTATTTGATTCTTCTCTCTTTTCTTCTTTATTAGTCTTGCTAGCAGTCTATCAATTTTGTTGATCTTTTCAAAAAACCAGCTTCTGGACTCATTGATTTTTTGGAGGGTTTTTGTGTCTGTATCTCCTTCAGTTCTGCTCTGATCTTAGTTATTTCTTGCCTTCTGCTAGCTTTTGAATGTGTTTGCTCTTGCTTCTCTAGTTCTTTTAATTGTGATGTTAGGGTGTCAATTTTAGATCTTTCCAGCTTTCTCTTGCGGGCATTTAGTGCTATAAATTTCCCTCTACACACTGCTTTAAATGTGTCCCAGAGATTCTGGTAAACATTATCCCATTATTATTGTATGGGAATCTAAGTCTCTTTGTAAGTCCCTAAGGACTTGCTTTATGAATCTGGGTGCTCCTGTATTCAGTGCATATATATTTAGGATAGTTAGCTCTTCCTGTTGAATGGACCTCTTTACCATTATGTAATGGCCTTCTTTGTCTCTTTTGACCTTTGATGGTTTAAAGTCTGTTTTATCAGAGACTAGGATTGTAACTCCTGCTTTTTTTTGTTCTCCATTTGCTTGGTAGATCTTCCTCCACCCTTTATTTTGAGCCTGTGTGTGTCTCTGCATGTGAGATGGGTTTCCTGAATACAGCAAACTGATGGGTCTTGACTCTTTATCCAATTTGCCAGTCTGTGTCTTTTAATTGGAGCATTTAGTCCATTTACATTTAAGGTTAATATTGTTATGTGTGAACTTTATCCTGTCATTATGATATTAGCTGGTTATTTTGCTAGTTAGTTGACGCAGTTTTTTCCTGGCATTGATGGTCTTTACATTTTGGCATATTTTTGCAATGGCTGGTACCGGTTGTTCCTTTCCATGTTTAGTGCTTCCTTCATGGTCTCTTGTAGGGCAGGCCTGGTGGTGACAAAATCTTTAAGCATTTGCTTGTCTGTAAAGGATTTTATTTCTCCTCCACTTGTGAAACTTAGTTTGGCTGGATATGAAATTCTGGGTTGAAAATTCTTTAGGAATGTTGAATATTGGCCCCCACTCTCTTCTGGCTTGGAGAGTTTCTGCCAAGAGATCTGCTGTTAGTCTGATGGACTTCCCTTTGTGGGTAACCCGACCTTTCTCTCTGGCTCCCCTTAACATTTTTTCCTTTATTTCAACTTTGGTGAATCTGACAATTATGTGTCTTGGAGTTGCTCTTCTCGATGAGTATCTTTGTGGTGTTCTCTGTATTTCCTGAATTTGAATGTTGGCCTGCCTTACTAGGTTGGGGAAGTTCTCCTGGATGATATCCTGAAGAGTGTTTTCCAACTTGGTTCCATTTTCCCCCTCACTTTCAGGCACACCAGTCAGAAGTAGAATTGGTCTTTTTACATAATCCCATATTTCTTGGAGGCTTTGTTCATTTCTTTTTCCTCTTTTTTCTCTAGACTTCTCTTCTCACTTCATTTCATTCATTTGATCTTCAATCATTGATACTCTTTCTTCCAGTTGATCGAGTTGGTTACTGAAGCTGGTGCATTTGTCACGTATTTCTCGTGTCATGGTTTGTATCTCTGTCAGTTCATTTATGGCCTTCTCTGCATTGATTATTCTAGTTATCCATTCTTCTATTCTTTTTTCAAGATTTTTAGTTTCTTTGCACTGGTTACTTAGTTCATCCTTTAGCTCTGAGAAGTTTGATCAACTGAAGCCTTCTTCTCTCAACTCGTCAAAGTCATTCTCCGTCCAGCTTTGATCCGTTGCTGGCTATGAGCTGTGTTCCTTTGGAGGGGGAGATGCGCTCTGATTTTTTGAATTTCCAGCTTTTCTGCCCTGCTTTTTTCCCATCTTTGTGGTTTTATATGCCTTTGGTCTTTGATGAGGGTGACGAACTGATGGAGTTTTGGTGTGGGTGTCCTTTCTGTTTGTTAGTTTTCCTTCTTACAGTCAGGATCCTCAGCTGTAGGTCTGTTGGAGATTGCTTGAGGTCCACTCCAGACCCTGTTTGCCTGGGTATCAGCAGCGGAGGCTGCAGAAGATAGAATATTGCTGAACAATGAGTGTTGCTGTCTGATTCTTGCTCTGGAAGCTTCGTCTCAGGGGTATACCCTGCCACATTAGGTGTGAGGTGTCAGTCTGCACCTAGTGGGGGATGTCTCCCAGTTAGGCTACTCAGGGGTCTGGGACCCACTTGAGCAGGCAGTCTGTCCATTCTCAGATCTCAACCTCCATGTTGGGAGATCCACTGCTCTCTTCAAAGCTGTCAGACAGGGTCATTTACCTCTGCTGAGGTTTCTGCTGCTTTTTGTTTAGCTATGCCCTGTCCCCAGAGATGCAGTCTACAGAGACAGGCAGGCCCCCTTGAGCTGCATTGGGCTCCACCTAGTTCAAGCTTCCAGGTGGTTTTGTTTACCTACTTAAGCCTCAGCAATGGCAAGTGCCCCTCCCCCAGCCTCACTGCTGCCTTGCAGTTAGATCTCAGACTGCTGTGCTAGCAATGAGGGAGGCTCCGTGGGCATGGGACCCTCCCGTCCAGGTGTGGGATATAATCTCCTGGTGTGCTGTTTGCTAAGACCCTTGGTAAAGCGCAGTATTACGGTGGGAGTTACCCGATTTTCCAGGTGTTGTGTGTCTCAGTTTCCCTTGGCTAGGAAAAGGGATTCCCTTCTCCCTTGTGCTTCCCAGGTGAGGTGATGGCTTGCCCTGCTTCAGCTCTCGCTGGTTGGGCTGCACCAGCTGACCAGCACCAATTGTCTGGCACTCCCCAGTGAGATGAACCTGGTACCTCAGTTGAAAATGCAGAAATCACCCGTTCTCTGTGTTGCTCACGCTGGGAGCTGGAGGTTGGAGCTGCTCCTATTCGGTCATCTTGCTCCAGGATCACTCAATTTCATCTCTATTAAATATAGAGAAAGGAAAGAACATAAAATACATATCAAAACAACAGCATTTGATTCAAGCAGAACATTGATATGTTAATCCATTTTACTTGAAACACCGTAGTAAGTATTTATACTAGTGGGAATAGTAATGAACATAATCACAGGACTTTGTTCCATGGTGTACGATGCATTAAAGAAATCCACAGCCTGGCCAACATGGCAAAACTCCATCTCTACTAAAAATACAAAAATAAGGCAGGCATAGTGGTACACACTTGTATTCCCAGCTACTCAAGAGGCTTAGGCAGGAGGATCACTTAAAAACCCAGGATGCAGAGGTTGCAGTAAGCTGAGATCATGCCACTGCACACAAGCATGAGTGACAGAGTGAGACTCCATCTCAAAAAATAATAATAATAATAATTCAAAATTTTTAAAGAAAGTCCTACTTCTGCCAGAGTCTTCGTTAAAGGAATATTAAGGCCCCAAAGCTCTATCTTCAGCATTTTATGTTCCTCTTAATACAAAAAGCATAAGGCCCAAAGCAATTGATATTAGATCTCCTTATCTCATCAAATGTTTCCTTTGTTCTGCCTTCTCATTAAACTATTTGTAATTCTTCTATGGCTCTTATTACTTTCTGTTTTGTATTAGCTGTGTAACTAATACAAAAGAGCAAAAAGTGGACACTGTGGTAGACAGCTATAATTTTACTTCTCCTACTGAAGAGTAAGTAGTATAAGGACAAGTACAGTTCATATACCTGTACTATATTTTGTAGAACACCAGGCACAGTTCTTTACACATGGTAGGTGCTCAGGAAATGTTTGCTAGTTTTTTTGGAAACATTTTGTGTTAGTACCTCACATTGTGTCAAGAATTAAGTTCCTGGAACCTGAAGTGAGATAAAATATAAATTCTTAGGCAACGATGTAAATTCTTATGCAGACAGAGTAACTGAATATAAATTTGAGGGTGTGGTAAGACTGATTTATTTTTTCTCTCAGGATTGCAAGCTGATATAATTATATTGGAAAGCAATATAAAAATTTGTATCAAAAGGCTTGGCTGTAATAATTTAGTATTTGAGACTCCATTCTAATTAAGTTGTTTTTAGACTATTATATTGAGGTATGAATTGACATACAAAAAGTTGTATATATTTAACATACACAACTCGATGAGTTTGGAGAGAAGTATACACATGTGGAGTCATCACCACAATCAATGTCATAAACATATCATCTGCAACAGTTTCCTTCTACCCTCTTTATCATTATTACTTGTATGTGTGATAAGATCACCTAACATAAGATCTACCCTATTAGCAAGTTTTTAAGTATGCAATACAGTATTGTTAACTATAGGCACTATGCTGTACTGCAAATCTCTAGGGCTTATCTTGTATATTTATCCTGTACTTATGTTTCCACCAACCAGTGTACCTGAAACTTTGTACCCTTGACTAATATACTTCCCCATGACCCCTAGCCCTTGGCAATTACCATTCTACCATATGCTTCTATGAGTTTGACTATTTTAGATTTCTCATATGAGTGGTACCATGCAGTATTTGTCCTTCTGCATCTAGCTTATTTCAGTTAGCATAATGACCTCCAGGTTCATCTATGTTGATGAAAATGACAGCATTTCCTTCTTTTTAAAGGCAGAATAATATGACATTGTTTGTATATGCCACATTTTATTTATCCATTGATCAGTTGAGGGACATTTTGGTTGCTTTCATGTCTTGGCTCTTGTGAATAATGCTGAAATGAATGTGGCAGTGCAGATATCCTTTCAAGATCTTGATTTTAATTCCTTTGGATATATATTCAGATGTGAGCTTGTTGGTTCATCGATAGTTCTACTTTGAATTTTTAAAGAAACCTCCATACTGTTTTCCACAGTGGCCATTTCAATTTACATTCCCACCAACAGTGTACAAGGGATCCCTTTTCTCCACATCATTGCCAACACTTGTTATCTTTTGGTTTTGTTTTAAAAATAGCCACCCTAGTAGGAATAAAGTTATATCTCATTGTGGTTTTGATTTTTGGTTCTCTGATGATCAGTAATGGAGAGCATCTTTTCATGTACCTGTTAGCTATTTGTGTGTCTTCTTTGGAAAAATGTCTATTCAGTTCCTTTGTCCATTTTTAAATTGGGTCGTGTTTTTGCTATTAAGCTATAGGAGTTCCTTATGTATTGTGGATATTAACCATTTATCAGATATATAGTTTGCAAATATTTTCTTCCAATCCATCCATAGGCTGTATTTTCATTTTGTTGTTTCCTTTGCTGTGCACAAGCTTTTTCATTTGTTGTAGTCCTACTTGTTTATTTTTGCTTTTATTACCTCTTCCTTTGGTATCAAGTCCAAGTAATCATTGCTAAGACAAATTTCATGAAGGTTTTAGCCCAGTGTTTTCTTTTTCTTTTTCCCCAGTGTTTTTAAAGTTTCGGGTCTTGTATTTAAGTCTTCAATTCCTTTTGAGTTGACTTTTGTGTATGATGTAAGGTAAGTATCCACCGATGAAATAATTTAAATACTAGGAAATATGTATATAGGATGTTCATCTCTGCCTTGTTTATAGCAGTGAAAAACTGGAAACAAACATTCAACAAGAATGATTAATAAATCACTGACCAACTAGAAACAGACTCTTATACAACTATTTTAGAAGAGGTTTTATTTAAGAATATTCACAATATAATATTAAGTTAAAAAAAATGAGAGAAAAACGTTGGGAGGAAATACAGCAGGAAATACTGAGTGGTTACTTCTGATGGTACAATTAGGATTGATTTTCTCCCTCAGCTTTTCTCTTTTTATTTTTCAAATTTGCTTAATGTCAATAATATGAAGCCCACATTAGTATGTAATATGTGATTTTGACACTAATTGATTCCTCTACTTAGATGTAATTCTAACTAGCAGAGACTTAGGGCAAAAATCAAACTTTTAGGCAGCTAAGCACACCCAGATTAAAACATGTTTTGTTTTTCTTTTCTTTTCTTTTTTTTTTTTGAAACGAAGTCTCACTCTGTCACCCAGGCTGGAGTGCAGTGGCGCAATCTCAGCTCACTGCAAGCTCCACCTCCCGGGTTCCCGCCATTCTCCTGCCTCAACCTCCCGAGTAGCTGGGACTACAGGCGCCCGCCACCACGCCTGGCTAATTTTTTGTATTTTTAGTAGAGACAGGGTTTCACCGTGTTAGCCAGAATGGTCTCGATCTGCTGACCTCGTGATCTGGCTGCCTCGGTCTCCCAAAGTGCTGGGATTACAGGCGTGAGCCACCGCACCCGACTGTTTTTCTTTTTGGTAGTGGGCATGGGAGGTAGCTGGCTTGCCATATGCCGATCCAACATCCTGATTTTCATCAAGAAGCTGAATAGTCAAGATTTTTGTGGCTGGATAAATGAGAATTGGTCAGGGATGAGTTCCAAACAAAATTATTAAAAATATTCACACAAAAATGTATCTTAATGTTTATACCATTAATTTTTAAGTTGATTTTGTAAAAGCATAAATATTAGCTCTCTTAGGAAAACTATAGTCAATGCAATAGGATTTATTTATAGCCTATAAATATGGCTATATTTTTATCATTATGTGAAAAATACTCCAGCATAAGTCATATATCTTCAGATCTCTCTATGACAAAACTTTGATTGCTTTTCTGTCCAACGGATTTAAAAAGTGGTCAGTATTTGTGTAGGACATAGATGAAAAGAAAAAGAAAGTAGTGAGTGGAGAAAGGGAAGTTTGGGAAAGTCCAGATGTAGGTGATGTTGTAGCTCTCTGACAGTCTATTTGGGAATCAGAATTGGTGTGAGTGCCAAGTTCACTACGCATAGCTTTGCACATAGTAGACAACCGATAAGCATTAAATGAATCAAAAGCATAGGGGGTTCATAGTTCACCTATTCAGAATATATTCTTTAGAGTTTTTGTTCAGATGGATTCTACTTTTTCTAAAAAGGGCCAATTGAAAAAGTAACCACCAAAAAGGAGCTAAATATAGTAGAGAAAGCTGAGAAAAGTATAAACACAGTCTTTTTCTGGAGGATTTGCCATTTAAAACCACAACTGTTTTTAATGCCAAGTATCCTTGGTGGCCAGTGCCTAGTGAAAGTGTAGAAACTACAGAGAGCGGGATTCGAGTGTTCCCTGAGGGCATGGCTTGTAGCTTTCCACTCATTATGGAACCAAGCCTGGAGAGCCAGTCTCCTGTTTGAGCTTGTTGGTACGGCTCGCCAGAGAGGGACAGAAGAGGTAAGAGGATCTGAAGAATATAAAATGGAAGATACATGAATGGTGATAAAATTTAAGGGATTTAGTAATTTACAAATCCATGCCTTATTTGGATATGAAGAAAAAAGCTAGAGAACATAATTTAGGCCAGTAACTAGGCTAAAGAAAGGAGTAGAAGATAAGGTTGAATGAAATTTCCTGTGCAGTACCCTGGGACTATGAGATATAGTTTTCCAGTTCTCTCACAGTTGGTTTTAATAATCGCAAAAGGTTCTCTCTTTCTTTGCTTTCTCCTGATTTTTCCTGCACTCATCTCCTAGGTCCCTCAGGGAAATGCAATAGTTACTATAGTTATGTCTAACATTTCAAAATCATTTTAACTTAATCAAGCATGTTTGCACGGAAAAGTAAAGGCTTTGGTGCCAGAGAAATATGAGTCTGGTCTCTACTCCACTACTTCCCAATTTGTGTGTTCTTGGGCAGCTCCTCAACCTCTCTGGCCCTCAGCTTCCTTAGGTGGATCAATGCTATCAACTTCTAAGGATTGTTAACACAGTAGCCTAGTACTTGGTGTGTAGTAACCACATAGTCAAGTTCAGTTGTTACCAAATGCTCTACAGATGTATGTTTTGTGCTCTTTATTTTCAACTTAGTATAGGTCCTTGCCTTCAAAATCAAGGTGAGACCAAAAGGTATGCAAATGCAGTGTAACAAACAAGCCTAGACAATTAAAAAACAAACAAAAAACCTGAAACAATAGGACTAACATTAATAGCAAAGCAATTTAGTGAAGAAAGAGGTTATGAGAGTGAGACACTCTCAAACCTCCTCTTTCTTTTTATGTTAAGTTCCGGGATACATGTGCAGGATGTGCAAGTTTGTTACATAGGTAAACGTGTGCCATGGTGGTTTGTTGCACCTATCAGCCCATCCCCTAGGTATTATGCCAGCATGCATTAGCTCTTTTTCCTGATGCTCTCTCCCCATTGCCGCTCCTGCCCCCAAACACCAGTGTGTGTTATTCCCCTCCCTGTGTCCATGTATTCTCATTGTTCAGCTCCCACTTATAAGTGAGAACATGCGGTCAAACTTTCTGTTTCATTTTGACCTCACTACAATTCTGTAATAGAGGCAGGGGAAGTGATCAAGGCATTCAATGAACTGGAAAAAGCAAAGCACAGATGGGTTTTAGCTCCATTACAGCTGCTATAAAATGAAATGATAGGATTAAGAAAATGTTAAAGTTTCTTTTAAGGCTGCAATTCCATTATTCTTTGGCTTTCCTAAAGTAAGCCTACTAGTTAATGTGAGATCTGATACCAGAACTCACGTTTCTTGATTCTCAGCTCAGGACTTTGTGCTAGACTGGGAAGTGTTGGGACATAAGAGAACGTCAAAATGAAAATCCCAGCTGGGCAGAAATGCCCTCCTTCCTTTTCTACTGGTAGCGTTTTAATACAAGCTTCAAATGTTAATAGAACAGCTTTGGCAATGTTTGCTCAAACATTCTCAGGCCTGAATAATGATTTCCATCTTCACAAATAAGTACTTTCACTGTTGAAACTGCACCCAGTTCCTGCATAATTACTGCTGCTTGATCAGTTGAAACTCTTCCATACTTAAGCCTTTCCTCGTGCTAGAAACACCACAGCTTTCCACCTCTTAGACTTACTTCATTTCTTTTGAGTTGTTTCCTCCATTATTACAAAAAGCCAAACATGCTTTCCAAGATAAATATTTACTCTCAGAGTTCCACTCTTCTTTCAAAAGACAAAATAGACACCTTAGCAGAAGAGCAAATGACACATGTAGAATACTAACCATGGAAGCCACATATTTCTATTTGTGGGCACATAAGTGCATATATGCCTCTGGTGTGCTTTATGGTTGACTTCTTTAGACTCTTCATTTGATCTGAAGTCCAAAGTGGCCTCAGCTCCCTGAAGACACTGGGGCCTTATTTTGTTCCACGAGACAATGCCATGGCAATGTGGTGTTTGCCTGGTTACAAGGACTTCCACAGAGGCCACATATTCCTGGCAAGATGTTAGCAGGTGCTGAATTTCAAATAACTATAGCATCTCTACAATTTGATTCTGCATGCTTTTATTCTATGAATCTGGTTATATATAGTAAATCCCTATTATGTGAATAAGAGGGAACTATACTTGACTGTTTAGAATGTTAGATAAATTACATTCGCAATAACAGGTTGCTTTTATATGTGCCCAGTCATCTTTTTAACTCATTTCCTGTTTAGAAAAAAAACACTGCATCTTGCTGCTGTGCTCATTTAATTTCACATAAACATGCTCTTTGAGGCTGAAGCAAATCTGACTGATTTTCAGTATGAAAATAAAATATAAAAACTGTTCTTGAAGTTATTTCTTTTTTTTTTTTTTTTTTTTTTTTTTGAGACGGAGTCTCGCTCTGTCGCCCAGGCTGGAGTGCAGTGGCCGGATCTCAGCTCACTGCAAGCTCCGTCTCCTGGGTTTACGCCATTCTCCTGCCTCAGCCTCCTGAGTAGCTGGGACTACAGGCGCCCGCCACCTCGCCCGGCTAGTTTTTTGTATTTTTTTAGTAGAGAAGGGGTTTCACCATGTTAGCCAGGATGGTCTCGATCTCCTGACCTCGTGATCCTCCCATCTCGGCCTCCCAAAGTGCTAAAGTTATTTCTAAATAGAACTTGTCTCTAATCCTAATGCAACAGAAATGTAGATGTTATAAGGATTAGAGACAAGAGTATTCTCAGGGCAAATGGGAAATGGGTTAAAAATCTACAACTTCATCATATTTATTAGATTATAAGAACCTTGATGTGTGGAACTTGATCTTATTGCTCTCATCTGGCACCTAGACTAGAAATTGGTACAGAAGAGCTACTACATTGATATGTGATTCACATAGGTGTTGAGAGTACTATGACATACAACAGCAGATTCTGTGCCATGGAAATACTAGAGGCCTCCAAGGTAGTGTTCGGGATTCAGGTTCCTTTACTTACAAACTTTGCAACCTGACCAAGTCATTAATTTCCTCCTCTCTAAAGTTGTGATATAATAACATCCTCAAAGTGTTACTGTGAAGAATTATTGTGAGGTTAAATGAAATTATGCGTAGATGTGTCTAGCATAGTACTTGACGCATAATAGGGGCTCAATTCGTTAAATCTGAACTTGTTGAATTAAAAAGAACATACTAAAGAATGGGCATGAGAAGTTTCATGAGGATGAAAGTGCAATTGAAGGAAGTAAAGGAGAATGTGATTTTGTAGTCTGCATGAAGGAGACTGGCAATATCTCGGAGGAAAATGAAGACTGAAAGAAAAAGAAAAGAAGAGGGCAACCTTGAGTTCCAATGAGGGGCTGCAGGAATTTTAAGAAGTCTAGGAATTTTCATGCTCGGTTAAACCATTTTCTGTAGGACAAATTAATAGACTAATACTTATGAAAGTATATGAATGCTATTTTGATTAATAAGCAAGGTACATTTAGAAGTACTGTATTTCTGAATCTGTGTTAGCTTTTTGTCATTATATATTTTTTAATCAAAGGGCGCTAAAAAGTAAAACTACTATTTTACAAGGATTCAGGTTTTGATGTTCAAAATGAGTTGTAATACTGGGTTGGAAACCACTAGTTTAGACTAATAACAATTGAGGGACTGATTATAAAACCCAGTATAAGACCTGTCATGCTGGCCCAGGAAAATCCTTGGATCAAGTTATGAGAGTCAGTGTGCTTCCCAATAAATCCAATAATAATTTGATAATAACATGCACAAATTCTATGTTAACTTTACATATTTATATAGGAAATTTAAAAATTCTCCCATACCAGCAATGTGAAAACTGTGTCATATCAATTATTGTAACACATAGCAAACATACACAGAGCCACATGTGGAACTGAGACCAAAAATAGTTTTTAAGACAGAGAAAAAATGGAAACTTCAGGCAAACTGTGGTCTAAGAGCCAAATAATTAGAAAATAGAGATGTTGAAAAGTGCAGAATTCTGGAAAAAAAAAAATCTCTCTTCAAAGCGGATGATTCTCTGTGTCTCTGTCTTATACAGACATAGCTCAGCTAGTTCCTCTGAGCTAAAACATTGTTTGTTTATTTTGCACAGGTTCTAGTAAGTCACAGTGGGAGTTTCTGGTCTTATAGTTAGAGCAGACATTTGGGAGTCAAAAGCTATGGGCTCTATTATCATGTATAATGCTGTTACTGACACCCTTTTCTCCATTCCCTTAGTTTATCCATTAGTTAGATATGGAAAAGAATTGCTGTCTCTCAAAATGTTAAGCTTCTTTAATGATGTATTTGTATGCTACCAGGGAGGGAGTAGTGCTCATAAATTATAGGGGAATGTTAACATTAATTTGTTTCCCGTAGTTCAGCTATATATTAATTTACTATTAAGTGTAGAGTTGGGAGTAAATGTCAGGAATATAGCACTCTGCAAGGATGATTGATAGATAGCAGAGTCCACAATTATTCTGCTAGTCATAGGTGGTCCAAGAACTTCAGGGCCAAGAATAAATGGACATTTGTAGGAGGGTCACTTGAACTCCAAAGGAACTAGATGGGAGGCTAAGGAAAAGGAGATGAAGTCAAGGAGATGAAGTCAAAGACTGGCTGCATTTGCCATAAGAAAATACAAAACATACTCAATACGTAACTTAGGCAAAGTCAGCATTGAGACGGTCTTCATTACGTCTTCTTTCTTCGTTGCCTCAAATGCTTATTGAAATCTTACTATCTCTCAAGCTTTGTGCTGGGTTTTAGATTACAAGACTGAATAAGATAGACATGACCTCCTTCCTCCTGGACCTGACAATTGTTCCTTCAAATCACTCCCACACATTCATTGCCTGGGCACTGGAGACTAGATCCCATGGCCAGACCAAACCCCAAAGGTGGGTACTGGAGCGTCCTTAACTTGGGACAGATATTCACACTGCAAAGGTTTGAAGAAGCAGGAGCTCTTGAAAGGTAGGACTGACCTGTAGCTCTGTAAGACAAGGGACCAATACTTTTAAATGAGATTTGCTCATGAGGGTACCTCTTGAGAATAAGTTGACTTTTTTCTTATTTTCTCTTGGACTATGGTTACCAGTATATTTAGCCAAGTGTTTTTGTTATTGTTTCTATTTTATTTTCATTTTTAATTTCCCTCATACAATAGAGTATCTGCCACCAACTCTTCAGAAAAATCTAATGCATCAGGATAGCTTTACCTGTTACCATTGCAAGGAATAAATGTATGAAATTTTAAAAAACAGTGTGGCCTGCCTCACATTCACTCCTCTGCTGAAACCCATGCAGGACTTTGAGGAGGCGGGTACCAGGTATTCTAGGAGGCAGCCAGCAGTAAGGGAGGCTTTTCCTTGATGGAGTTTGGAAAGAAGAGGAGACACAGGCAATGCATGAAAAACAACTTCCAGAAGCCTGAGAGGCAAAACCTTCCTTCTCCTAAAAGTCTAGAGAAATTAACCTTTAAGAGCATGTTTATAGGAAGGCAGATGCTCGCCTTACATCTGCTAATTAGAAGGGGAAATCTATGGAGGCTCAGTGAAAGGTGTATTGAGAAGAAGGGTGGAAACTCGAGAAAAGCAAAAAAAGTGTGAAATAGATGAGGGGGAGGATGGGACAGAGGGTTGATGAAGAAACATATACTATGTTCCAAGTTCAGTTAAGATGGTTTAGTGTCCATTTGGTTGTCTTATTTTCTCCAGCAGATTATCTGAAGATTTAGAAATGGGCAACAGTAAGGTTCATCTAGCTCTGGTATTTTGCCAGGCAGGTACAACAGAAAAGCAAGATAGGAAAGATAAGGGCATTGGAAAGAAGGAGGAAGGGATGGGCCATAGAATGTCAATCAGGAGAGGAAGAAATGAAGATAGTCAGGAACTGAGAGGAAGATACAAAGTAAAGAATCTTTGAATTGGAAGATCTCAATGAGGAAAAAGAGTGGTAGGTTGAAAGTCATTTGATTAAAGGTTATGCTGAGAGAGTCTGACGTTTGAAAAAATGTTTTTGGAGCTGAAGCATTTCCAGAAAATGACATGTTCCAGGGTGTGTCTATGGGAATGACTGGCTGACGTGGAGGAGGTCCATGGAAGTTAGTAAGTCAAGGCAGTAAGTGACCAGAGTATCAAATAAGGATATGATGTCATCCTGAAAATGGGTGGATGTTGGACAGACAGGAAGACTCTGAGGGTGTCAAAAGCAGGGTTGAAGAGAGGTCAGTACCCAACAGCAAGCAGAAGGTGTTGAACGGCAGTATTGCTCAGTGGAACGATTTCCACAGAAGCTGGGAGACTTTATATGAGAGGGAAGATGAGAAATAATCTGAAAGTGACAGAGTGGAAAAAGCATAGAGTTTTCATTTGCTAATAGAAATCACAGAACTGGTAAGGCTGGATTGGTATTTTTTAACCATTTCTTTTATTTTAAATGGAATTTAAATGAAATTTAAATTTTAAATGGAAAATCAACTATAATCTGGTAAATGGCATGTAGTTTGTTACCTTGCTTGCATATTTTGTCTTATTTTCTGTGCCTTGAGTTTGTGTTAGTCTTAGGCTCTACGTCATTCTTCTCTGTGCCTGGTAGAATGGTTTGTTTGTACCATGCCCAGATCCTATGACTCACGATAGGAAAGATTAAGAGACATGAATCATTCATTTACAGTTAAGTGACATGTTGTTTTATTTATTTTATTATAAGCCCATAAGATGATAGCTGTTATGTACACAATCCCTAGACCAAGACTGCTAATCAAAGGAAAGGGAACTAAACTAAATTTCTGTTCTTGGCAGCGTCACTCATTGTCCATTCATTCACAGGTATATTGACTCTATCTTATATGTCATGCACTGTATTAGTTGGTAGAGAGGTAATATGACCGTTCCTAATCTTTGTCCTTGAGAAGCCATGGTCTAGTGGCAAAAACAAATAATTATAGATCTTTGTTAAATGTTGTAATAGAATATTGTTCAAGGTGTGTGGGAAGGTTACGGAAGACTTGCTGAAGCTGATAATAGTTAATCTGCATCCTGAAGTAAAATGAGTTAGGGGGGTATGTAAAGAAATCACATCTTAGGTAAAGGGCAAAGCAGCTGAGGTGGAAGGGCTGGAGCCTAGACAAGCAATGCACGTCACATTCTGGAAGCAGCAGGCAGACTGCCAGTTTGCACCCTCCACACATCATATCTGCTTATCTTGAAATTACACTGGACTTTGTGGATCCTTCGCATCAGAAAAGCCTTCACTAAGAAACACTGAAACATATTCAGATTTCAGCTGCTGAATTAAAACTACTGACATTTCTCAAAGAATCTGATTTGTCCATTAAGTACAAGCTGATATCATCACAGAAATTTTTTATCTTGGGAGCACCTTTTGGAAACTGAGACTCCAGTTACATATCTGAAATGGTGAAAACCTTCTTTGTCAAACAGCACTTCAAGTAGAAGCAAAACCATTAGTGTTTTGTGCGCACATTGGGCACCTGTGATCCTTCAGGATTGGCTGCTCTTGAGAAAGAAAACTCCCTACGGGCTACCGCACCCTACTACTTTATCCATGGGGAAGCAGCAGTATCAAATGACCAGTGGTCCTAGTTCCTGGCACAAAGTAGAAGCATGATAAACATTAGTGATTAAACATATTAAACATAGAAAACATATAAAATTAGTGATTAAAAATTAGCCTAAATCTATGTCCTACCGGGTGGATTGTTATCTCCAGCAAACCCTGGGCCTTTAATTCACTTTTCGTCAAGGAATTTTGTTAAGAAACATGAGTCAAATCTGAATATTTTTTAAAATGTAAATTACAAGTTAATTGGCTTTGCAAAAGACAAATGTTGATGTACTTTGTTGCATTTTAGGTAGCATTTTGGTTAAGAAGAGCCCCCTCTTTAAGCCATTTAAGAGGAAAAAGAAGATTCACAGTTTGCCTTATTTGCTAGGTATTTCTATCCCAGGGGCAAAGAAGATTTTTCAGCATATACCTCTGTTTTCTGTTTTGACATATCCAGTTTTTTCAAAGTTCCTAGCCAGATGCTAAATTCATATTGGCTGATAAAGGAGTCTCTGTTCTTAAGATGATAATAGAGAGCATTTCATGAAATGGTTAAGCAGTAACACATATACATAGTATATGTGTGTGTATATATATATAGTGACTTCTATTGAAAAAAATGATGTGACTATTCATATCTTTTCCACTCTTTCTCAAAATGCCACTAAAATGACAATGTCATTTTCACTAAAATTAAAAATAATTTTTTAAAGGCATAAACACACAAAAAAACAAATGGCAGAGGAGATGCAAAAAGGTGTTTGAATTGTTACTGATTTAGTAGAACATAGAAAGCTAAAACCTTCCTGCCTGTAGCCAGTCTGTTTATGCTACAGAACCCCAGAAAGGCTCAGAAATTGGAGGCACAAAGAACCTCTGGAGATGAGGAATTAAACTGAAAATAGGAGGATCAGTTGAAAGTCTATATAAAGTCAACAGATCTGAAGGACCCTTCTCATATGCAGAGCATTTAGGAGACTATTATCATGCTTTTACTTTGATCCAGGAACTAGGACCATTGGCCATTTGATACCACTGCTTCCCTTATGGATAGTGTAGTGGCATGGGGTGTGGTGACCCATAGGGAGTTTTCTTTCTCGAGAGCAGCCAGTCCTGAAGGATCACAGCTGCTCAATGTGTGTGCACAAAGCACTAATGGTTTTGCTTCTAATTGAAGTGCCATCTGACAAAGAAAGTTTTCACCACCATTTCTCCTACCCAGAGAGAAGGCAGGGGGCATTAAATGGAAAAATCAAAACCAGAGTAGTTCTCAACTCTAGGAAAACTGACAGTGAAAGAAGAAGGGTAGGAAAGGCAAACATTGAATGGTGAGACCTGTAACTCCCTGGTGAGACTAAGATCCCAGAATGTTGGTAGCCAGGTTTAGACCTCTCTGTTCCACTCCAGGTGAGACTTCAGAGGATTTCTTTTTAGGGAAATGAATGAGTCTAAGAGAAAATATTTTCAGATGCTAACATATGGGGTTGTTTCCCACACTGTCAAGTTCCCAACCCAATAACCCTACACTGAACCCAACCAGGAAACACACAGTTTACAAGTAGCTTTTTGGAGTCTCATTGGTAAATACTGAAGGAAACGTCATTGGTCATAAGATGCTTGAGAGGCCTCCAACATGAAATACAGAGAATAAAACTAACAAACACAGACAAGAAGAAACTCAGAAGACAGACAATGCAAACAGAAGAAGAAAACAAACCACCATCAAAACAAAGTAAAATCCTATATATTTAATATCATCACATATAAAAGAAGATACTATATATGTTAAATGAGTAAATAATTCTGGTTAAAAATATTCAGAGAATAAGTAAGAACTCATGGAAATTACAAATATTATAGCAATAATAAAAGTTCAACAGAAGCACTGGATAAAAGTTGAGAAATTTTAAGAAAATATAACAAGATGAGAAACAAAAATAGAAAAGATACAAGGTTTAGAGAACTAACAGGAGCTCTGAGATTAACAGTCTGACTAATAAGAGTTCTAAAAAGAGAATACTGAAAAATAATTATCAAAAGAATAATATAAGAATAGTTTCCAAAATTGGAAGACACAAATTTCTAGACTGAATGGTCCAGCACAGTGAATGAAAACAGACTAATACAAGGCACATTGTGATTAAAATTTCAGAGTTCAAAGTTTACACAGACAAAACCATAGCTTTCAATGGAATAAAAGTGGATCAATCATAAAGAATTAAGAATCAGAATGACATTAATATTCTGAGAGTAATTCTGAAATTAGATGTCAATGGAGAAATGCCTTCAAAATCCTAAGGAAAATGGTTTCAACTTGGATTTTAAGACCTAGACAAACTATCAATCAAGTTTATGGGCAGAATAAAGCCTTTTCAACATTTAAAAAATCTAAAAAAGAAAATTACCTCCCATGCCCCCTTTTTTCTTGCAGGAAGCTATTGGAGAATACACACCTTCAAAATGAGGAGAAATACAAGAAAAGGAAGATAAGAATTCAAGAAGCCGGGCATCCAACAATAATAACTAAAGAGGCAGGGTAGTTCTCAGGATGATGTAACAGAAAGTCCAGATTGGTGAAAGACAATGAAGAACTACAAGAGGTTTGTACTCCGAAAAGAAGAAGGAAAAAAGTGGAATTCACAGTTTGTCTAAAGTTTTTGATCATGTTTCAAGGAAGTACATGGTTCTGTGCAAAGTTAGCAAAAGGTACATTTAAAAAAATAAGAAAAAAACAAAATCAGGCAATTACCAACTAAAAGAAGTATAAGGAATTTGGTACAAAAAAGGAAATTAATAATGCACTACATGCTAACTTGTTAACAATTTTTACATAGTACCAATACGATAAATACAATGTTAACTTCAAACTGTAATTAATTATGCTGGAAGGATGTGGGAAGTGGGAGTGTTAAGAGAGCTAAATTATAATCTTCATAACAGGAAGTCAACAGATAATACTTACTGAATATTTCTACTTTTTGGAGGGATGTTGGGTTGGGGAGCTACTGTTTCATTTCCTTAAAATACTATTTGGCTTTTTAAATTGCCTGTGCACATGCATACACATACATAATCTAAAGTTAAATTTTTTTAAACCACATATAAAAAGCCATGTGGGAAAAGAATTATTGTGAATGCTTAGTAAAAGAATGTATGCACAGCACATAATACACTGTTGATACACCACAGAGTATTAATAAAGTCCCCAAGATTTGCCCGCTTGGGATAGTCTTAGTAACAAAAGTTAATCTTGTTAATAAAACAGTCAACAAATATGTAAATCCTTACTCATCAGTCCCTAGCAAAATTTTCCAAGTGTTGTGGAAGATATAAAGAAATATGAAACATAATCCTTACATTAAAATACCGTTAATAACAGTTATGGCAGTTAATATTTAATTGGTGTTAAATGTATAGTAGGTACTGTCCCAAGTTCTTTACATATTATCTCT
This sequence comes from Chlorocebus sabaeus, assembly GCF_047675955.1. NCBI lineage: Eukaryota > Metazoa > Chordata > Mammalia > Primates > Cercopithecidae > Chlorocebus > Chlorocebus sabaeus. The sequence goes on along the minus strand of NC_132928.1, from coordinate 22,176,970 downwards.
TTTAATTCTATGAGATAGACACTATTATCTCCATTTTATCATATAAATGAGGAAACTGAGGCACACTAAAATGAAGTAACTTGTCCAGGTCATAGAGCTCATATAAAGAGGGAGGTAGGATTCCAATCCAAGCAGAAGGCTTGGGAGTCTCAAACTGCTTTATAATCTAATTGAGGGGGAGAAGAAACAGAGCTAAACAACCTCATATGATTTAAGGAGCAGTTCAACATAATCCTGGAAGAGATGTCACCAACAAACGCAAGCATACTTTAGGGGAAATCGCTGTATTACACTAGGAGCTCAGAAGACAGCGCAAACCCTTCAGATTGATAGCCAAGGAAACATTTAATTGGACCAGCTGGGTGGGGAGGGCATTCCTTGTAAGTGAATCAACATGCAGAGGTGGTAACCGTAGCATGCCAGGGATCGGCGAGGATAGCACATTTTGTTCATCCAGAAATAAAACCTGTAGAGCAAAGCAGGAAAGGCCTAATATCAAATTATATATGGCCTTGAAAGTAGACTAAGAAGCTTGGACTTTATTTTGTGAAAACGGGAAGTGATTGCTGAGCACGTGAAGTTAATCTGGACATTGAACATAAAACCAACTGACAGGAAGAGAATAAGTAATGGCTTATTGTGGCAGTCTGGATAAGATTTATCAAAATCTCAAACTAGCCTGGGGTGAGAGTAGAATTGGCTGGATCCTGGATGAGAAGTCCCACAAGGACTTACAGAAACAATTTGCACTTTATCTTTCTACCAAGGAGAAAAGTTTTTCAAACTACAAAGGCTAGATACAATTAAAAGGAAATCAAATTTCAAAAAGTTCAAGTAAGAGTATCTGCTTTGAAAAAATGAGTTTCTAAGTTTCAACAAGTTACAAAACAGCATAATCAAATACTTATTATGATTATGAATCGGCTGGCAAGATTTCTTTTAAAATGAAAGTAAAACTTTCTAGATGTAACAATAAAGCATGCTCAATGTGGAGAAATATACAAAGAAAAAAATCAGTAAACTTATTCCAATACCCTTAGTTTGGTTATTTTTTTTTTCAATCTTTTCTATGAATAACTTTGTTTCCATGTTAATACAGTTACAACTGATCATCATAATATACATAGAAGATATAATTTTCTTCTTGCTTAAACATTTTAATAAAACATTTTTCAGTCTTTTCTTTGAATAACTTTGTTTCCATGTTAACACAAAGTTACAATTGAATTTTCTTCAGGCTTACACTTTTTTTTTTTTTTGAGACGGGTTCTCGCTCTATCACCCAGGCTAGACTGCAGTGGCGTGATCTTGGCTCACTGCAAACTCTGCCTCCCAGGTTCACGCCATTCTCCTGCCTCAGCCTCCCCAGTAGCTGGGACTATAGGCGCCCGCCACAACGCCCAGCTAATTTTTCTGTATTTTTAGTAGAGACAGAGTTTCACCGTGTTAGCCAGGATGGTCTCGATCTCCTGACCTCGTGATCCGCCCACCTCAGCCTCCCAAAGTGCTGGGATTATAGGCGTGAGCCACCGTGCCCGGCCTTGCTTAAACATTTTAATAAAGCATTTCATATTCCATTACAAATTTATATGTATACATAACTAATAATTGCATAATATTTAATAATGTATGTATATGTACTAAAAGGTTTTTAACCATTCCCGTGTAGTTGGATATTTAAGCACATTCTAAATTCTCTGTTTACATAAGCCTAGTATCTCTTTGCTCAAAATCAATTTTCTGTATTGTGGATTACCTCCTCAGGCCAGTTTTCTAGCTAGAAATCCTAAGAAAAACAATGGAGAATGAAAGAAGTAAACAGTTTAAACAAAATTTCTATTTAAGAGGGCATAAAATGGTTAAATTGCAAAACCTTAGTGAGTCACCAGAGTGATTATTTTTAACCACACTGTCCCTGAAGGACAACTGATAATGATATATGGGAAGTAACTATAGTGTAGAAAATATCTAAGCAGGCATAACTAGTGTTTAGTAATTAACATCAGAATGACATTACAGTTTTTATTATTTTTTTTATTTCTTGAGACAGAGTCTCACTCTGTCACCCAGACTGGAGTGCACTGGCGCAATCTTGACTCACTGAAACCTCTGCCTCCCAGGTTAAAGCAATTCTCCTGCCTCAGCCACCTGAGTAGCTGGGACTACAGGCGCCCACCACCATGCCCAGCTAATTTTTGTATTTTTAGTAGAGATGGGGTTTCACCATATCGGCCAGGCTGGTCTCAAACTCCTGACCTTGTAATCTGCCCACCTTGGCCTCCCAAAGTGCTGGGATTACAGGCATGAGCCACTGCACCCGGCCATAGAATGACATTATAGTTACATCTACACTTGAACGCATTTTATATTGCATTTAAATTTATTTACATGTATTTTAACTTAACTAGTAAAATAGACTTAACTGGTAAAATTCTGAAGCATGGATATAATTATTCTCTTAATGCATCTTATTCTTTTAAATTTCTGAATTAATGGAATCTGTAGAATTATTACAAAGATATATCTGAGCCAGTTATATTACTGAAATCACCTTTGCAAAAATTGTAACAGTGAGAAAAATGTGACATAGGAAAATTATGACAGTGAAGGAAATCTGACCTAACCAACTCCATCTTGGTTCTAACCTCCAAGCTGTCCTTGTTCATTCCTGGGTGCAGGCTGAACTAACTTGGAGAGGAATTTAGCTTACGGTTTAACTTCGAAACAAAGATGATAACAGCCTTCCCCAAAACAAACCCCCTCATTTGGGGGCCAGATTGCCTTTGTAAAACTAACAAAATGAGCCACAAGATTAGGAATTATGGAGTCATGTAACCAGAGATCACAAGATTCCTAACCTCCTCAATTGCTCTGATAGATAACATTACTATTGTAAAACCTAAGATTGGTGTTCGAAGCATTTTTCAGACCCTGCATTCTGATAGACCAGCTGGTGCCACCCAGACTGGTAAATTGGCTCATCTGGTTTTGTGGTCCCCACCCAGGAACTGACTTAATGCAAGAGGACAGCTTGGACTCCCTGTGATTCCATCCCTGACCCAACTTATCACCATTCCCCATTCCCTAGCCCCCTGCCCGCCAAACTGTCTTTTAAAAACCCTAGCCTCTGAACTTTTGGGGAGGCTGATTTGACTAACAATAAAACTCCAGTCTCCCATTTAGCCAACTCTGCATGTATTAAACTTTGTCTACTGTAATTCCCATCTGGATAAATCAGCTCCATCTGGACAGTGGGCAAGAAGAATCTGTTGGGCAGTTACATTACCCACTGACAAAGTAAAAATCTGGTGCTTGGAGTGAGCAGACCAAATACACAACACCCTTAAAAATATGGGGCTTGCAGGGATCTGCTTTTTATTTTGTAGTTTATTGTGAAGTGTGGGTGGTGTGATGGGCCAAGCACAAAACCTGCAGACAGCTGATGATGTGGGTTCATGCTTTACCCTGATTATTATTAAGTGTTTGACTTTGGACTTGTTAGAGAAGCGCTGAAATTCATTTAGAAATTAATAATAACACCTATCTCACAGAGTGGATCTGAGGATTAAGTGAGATATTAGTGAAAAACACCCCAGAGATGATAAGTCCTACATTCATCTAAATTGTTGCTGTCATTATTTCTGTCTGCCATGTTATCCTGGCACAAGATTTAGTGGGGATTCACTGAGCAGGTGAGAGGTGATGTGGAAAAGATCCATAAAATTACCTCATTAGCTCTGAGAACCTATCACTAGCTCTTCAGATGGAGCAGTGAGAACAGGCTGGGATCAAACAGTATGGAGAACAGAATCTCCTTGATTCTCTTTTCATGGGAAATTGTGTCAGAAGTTCCTGTGGATGGCTTGGTAATTGGTGAGCATTCTGATTCAACACTGTGCTTCTCAGAATATAGTAAACAACCAAGGTTATACTATCCACATCAAATGGTTAATGCAATATGCTTATAATTGTTTTGTGATTTTGCCAATTTTCTCATATATATAACAACTCAGTGTTTTGCAAGACAGCAAAGCCCATCAATGTTGCTCTTTATGGCCTCAAATTATTTCACATCCATAGTTAACACTATTTCAAACTGACTGACAAAATTAGGGGGCAAAACGAGAAAAGGTGTATTTAGTTGTGCTATTCTTGACACATAACCCAGTTGATTCACTGTTGCCAAAGCCCACCAACTCCACATCTGAAACCTTTGATTCTACTTTATGATTTTTAATCAACTTCATTGAGGTATAATTTACATAAAACAAATGGAAACATTCAAATTATCCAGTTTCATGAGTCTTCACAAATGTATACAGCATGTAACCACTACACCAATAAATATATAGAACATTTTCCCCCAAATGTTCCCTTTTGCCATTTTGCAGTAAATTCTCCTACCCTCTTGCACTCCCCACTCCAGACAGTCATTACTTTGATTTCTATCATCATAAGTTGATTTTGCTTGTTCTGGAACTTCATATAAATGATATCATATAATATCCACTCTATGTGCCTAGTTTCCTCTGCTCAGCAAGTTTTTGAAATTCATCCCTATTGTGTGTATCATTAATTTGCTCCTTTTTAATGTGAAGTAGTTTTCATTGTATGGAAGCACCACAATTTATTTAACCATTCAGCTATTTATGAATTGTTTCCAGCTTGTAGCTGTTGAAATAAAGCTGCTATAAACATTTATGTACAAATCTTTGTAGACATTTTTATTTTCCCTGGGTCCATACTTGGAAATATAAGGTCATATGGTAAGTGTCTGTTATGTAAGAAGTTACTGAAGTATTTTCCAAATTGGTTTTTTTCCATGCAAACCCTGACACACACACAAACAAACCTTGACATAATTATTATAGACCTTTGGGCTGAATGGACTAAGTGACATCAAAATGAGGCCACGTGCTTTGGAAACATAAGGGGGAAAGTATGTCACAGAAGTAGTAGAGGAGGTGATCTCAGATGGGGACATTGAGAAAACAGAAGTGTTTTCAATAAAACCTGCAATTATTGTTTTTCTGAAGTAAATTACCTTCTTCATAGCAGAACATTTGGCTACATGAAAAAGTAAAATTTATCTGAGAGAAATGATCATCATTTAGGTAAATGGAGTTTTGACATCTGAAAGACATCTGAGAGAATAGTGCTAGGAAAATACTCACCGATGAACACTTTAAGATCAATGAACCCTTTAGTCTTCATTATGCACCAACAAATGAAAGGTAACATGTAGAGTGGATGGAACATAATTTTAAATTTCCCCAGACCTGGTTCAAATTTTGCTTGGCTTTGCCATCTGTATTGTTTTATCCAATCATTTTCCCCTCTGAACCTGTCCCAACATGTGCAACTGGAAGTAATAATAGTTTACTCATGGCATTGCTGGATGGTTAACCAAGGTTAAGTCTCAAAGTGAGAGTATCAGTGGAAGGTGATCCCTTCCATGTGAATTTCTTCTTTCTTCCTTCCTTACCCTTGTGCAATTCTAATACGCTTAAATTGTAAATCTGCTCCTTAACTTGCAAGCTGATAAATCAAGGGAAACAAACTGCAGATGGGACTACAGTGGAGGTAAAGAATCCAATGTTTAAACAATTCTGAATCTTGGTAAATGACCTAATCTTTGCTAAAGGAAAAATACTACTGGGTGGGGAAAGAATAAGGAAAACAACTCAATGATCTCCACATTGCTAATATATGAGAATTTTCTATTGTTTTTACAGAATTTTAAAACTGTATGTCATGACATGACTATTTTTATGGATTTCATGAAAAGTGGCCAAGTCTTGTTACAGGAAACATTCATTCATGTCACCCATGATCATTCATTATTGCTAATATTTTTTGAGTACTGTGTGCCAAGCAATGGACCAAATGCTTTACATACACTACTTCCTTTATTCCTCACAAAACCCCTATGAGGTAATATCATTACACCTGTTTTATAAGTGAGAAATTTGTGTTTCAGAGCGGTTGGGTGCTGGACCACACTCTCACATGTACACACACTCTCACATGCTCACACATATTCATACATGCACACACACTCTCACATGCTCACACACATTCATACATGCACACACACTCTCACATGCTCACACACATTCATACATGCACACACATGCTTACACACTCATATATGTACACTCACATGCAAACACACTCTCACATTCTTGCACACACACACTAAAATGAACAAACTAGCCACAAGATTAAAAATTGTGGCTCAGGAGTCATGCAGCTAAAGGCCACAAGATTCCTAACCTTCCCAATTGCTCCTATAAATAATGTTACTATTGCAAAACCTAAGATTTGTGTTTGAAGTTCACACACGAACACATAGTCTCACAAATGTGTGCACACACACATTTCCTTGTTCCTGCCACTACCTCCAAAGTGGAGGTAGCAAAAATTCACTGTTGTCTCAGAAAGTTAGGTCTTGGCAAATAAATATTTGCTCACATAAGTCAAGCATTGCATTTCCCCCTGGCTGCTGAGCCTGTTCTCACACACACAGGGAAGTCAGCTGCAGGGCAGGATGCCATTACATAGGTGAACGTGTCACATGGAATTAGACCATGTTTTCCTAGGTCCTGCTGAACCTGCACCTAGTGAAAAGGAAAACTACTATGTCTGCTGCAATACACTGATACCTTGATTAGTGAATTCCTGGAGAAAAGAACTCATGTATAAGAAACAGGAGAGTCCACTCATTTGTTTTCATTTGTTAAAAAATACCCTTATTCTGTGAAGCAGAATTACCTGTATTTGCAGCTGCATGACAAAAATGCCTCAATATAAAGTTCCCTCCAACCCCACCCTGCCCCGGCCCATTGGCTATTTTAAGGTAAGTTGGGAATATATTTAGGCTGAGTTAGGATGTAAATATGAAATAGCCTGGTTCCTCAGATGTGAGGCACAGATAGGCACATTACATACTTTGGTAGCACAGAGGAAGGTACCAGGCATGATGTCATGGCAAGGGAGATTTCCTGGAAGAATGATGCCTGGCCAGTCTAACAGAGGCGCTAAGATCCTAAGCACTAGTTCTACTGCCAACAAGCCATGTGGTTTGGGGCTAGTTTCTTAACTTCCCTAAACACCAGCTGGTTCACTTGCAATGAGGGTGATAATATTTGCTCACAGTTTTGTATCCCTTGGCTTTCAGGAAATTGCACGATTCTCTTTCCTTTCTACTACCTTCTCCTTTCCCTTTCTCTGTCATTCGTACCTTCTAATGTGGGGCTCCTCAAGTCTCACACCTTGGGCTTCTCTGTTTGTATTTCCACATCCTCCCTTGGTTCAAACCTTGCCTGCAGTCACTTCTCCACCCACTCCACCTCCATCTTGCCTCCATTTCAATCGCATGCTGGATGTTTCCATGTAGACACTCTGCCAAGGCATTTAAAATTCAACAAGTGTAAAGCTGAATTTGTTGTTCTCTCCCTAAATTACCTCCTGGCTCTGGAATGGATAGTTCTTTTAAATAGGGCTGCTAATCTCACAAACTCCAAACTTCCGAGTCATCTGTAACATCTTTTTCCCCACTGCTCCTTATCGAGTCAGTTGCCAAATTCTGTGGGTTACTTTGAAACTTGTTTGGTCAGAGCAGGAATGGAAATTCAAAAGTCTATAATAATTGTGTCAGGAGTTTTATAGAGCAACAGGACTGGGACTCCTTAATATAGATGTATTATTTTAAAACTAAAAGACATTTTTGTTCTCTAAGCCTAAACACCTGAACTGTTGTAGTTAAACTGGATCTTAGCTTACACAGTCATTCTCATTTCAGCATCTTAGATGCAAATTCCAAATTACCCAGGTGCTTCCTCCTTACAACTGTCAACAGTTCTTTAATGCTTCTGAATGGTATAAAAGGCACAGGCCTTACCTTTAAGGCTCCCTCAAATCTCTTTCCAGCCTCTCTCACCCTCTTCTTCCATTGCCTCAATTCAGTTCTCCATACTCTCTGTAAACTAAACTCCTTACTACTCTTGGAATCAACAGGCCTTTTCCTGACCCCAAACATTTGTTCATATCTCTTTTCCTATTTTTGCCCTATTGCATTGACACGTGTCATATTTAGTTGAATCATTGGGCCTTTAGCCTCCCCACCCCAATTACCACACTCCCTTCTCTCCTTTCTGAAGTCCCATACCACTTTGGTTGTGATATTTGTAAAGCATTTATCATGGAAAACCTCCCTACTAGATTATAGATTCTCAAACACAAGTATGGACACTTAGTGGGCTTCTGTGTGCTAAGGAAGTTTATTAAACAGTCTTTGATTTAGTCATTGTATGGTTCCTGGGACAAGAGTAAGAGCCGTGGTCCCTTGCTCTGTCAAAATCTTAAACCTATTTTCTTTGTATTTTGGCCTAATTACATAAGCTTGTTTTGGATTGGAAGCTCTGTAGAGACTATTTTAGTGCCAAATGCTTTTTAATCAATGCGGAAAGAAGCCCTTGAGACGTGCAGTGACTCAGCGGAGGACACACAGCTAGTTTCTGGTAGATAAGTATGAAGCCTCGGAACTACTGCTCATATCATGAGCCCCTGGGTTCCCAAATCACCTCCCCAAGAACCTCAGTCATTGTCCTCTGCACACAAGAAACTTTTGCTGATTCCAGTAAAAAGAATGCAGTATGGTAGGACAGACGTATAGGTTTTGAAATCAAACTAGGTTTAGATTCTGACCTAGTCGCTAGTTAGTGCATGGACTTTGGTAAACAGCCTCTCAGCCTGTTTCCTTGTCTGCAAAATATGGATAGTTATCTTCACTTCATGAAGTTGTGCTGATGAAATGGTATAATGTGTATAAAGCAACTGGAACACAACAAATGAGGCCATTTATTTAAAATAATCTTTAGTAAGTTATAAATTAACATATTTGCTTTTTCTGAGGAATGCTTAGATTTTATCATAGATCGCTTTTCTAAGTTGAGTAAATACGTAGTGGATTTCTTTGTTTCCTTCCCCTCAGAATGTTGACATTTGGGTGGTTGTAACTATTACTTAAGACTCCATCCAGTAATTGTTCATAAAATTTCCTTTTTTTTTTATTTTTTATTTTTTTGAGACGGAGTTTTGCTCTCGTTCCCCAGGCTAGAGTGCAATGGCGCAATCTTGACTCGTTGCAACCTCCGTCCCCCAGGTTCAAGTAATTCTCCCGCCTCAGCCTCCTGAGTAGCTGGTATTACAGGCGCATGCCACCACGCCCAGCCAATTTTTGTATTTTTAGTAGAGACGGGGTTTCACCATGTTGGCCAGGCTAGTCTCGAACTCCTGACCTCAGGTGATCCTCCGCTTCGGCCTTCCAAAGTGTTGAGATTACAGGCGTGAGCCACCACGCCCGGACAAAATTTCCTTTTAAAAATAGTTATTGCCAATAACTAAGTATTCTGGAAGGTGAATGCTTAGGACATTTAGTGTCACTAAGTTGTGTGATAGATAATATTTTTGACACTTTGCAGAGCTCATTGTTTTCTCTGCATATAAAGCTATGACATTCACATAATAAACACGTAGAGAGCTTTCATAGACTTCAATGTTAAGTCTTCTGGCAGCTGCATAACTGGTCTTGCTTGACCTGCCTTTTTCACAATGCTACCTTGCCTTTCACACCAATTCTGTAAGCCCAAGCAGGAATGAAGATTACCTATGTATAATGGCACGACACAAGGGAGTGGTGGTGAAGGTTATTGGAGGTTATTGGGGGAATAAATGAAGACCTGTTGCCACTTGTAAACACTGCCAGGCCCTGACATACCTTGTGTTTTTATATCCAATATGGGAGTAAAAGTAAGGTATTTTAACATCAAATATGAGGATGACACTAGATGGTTTTAAAAGCCCCCCACCCTAACTTGGCTAAACTCCACAATGTTTGAGTATTGTTAGGTTTCAATGAAATCCTACAGTAGTCCCTTGCTTGGAATCACTGTAGGACTGGTTCTAGCAATGGGCAACACAGGGTTTGGTTCTATACAGTAAGTATGGGTCAAAGAAAATGCTATGATTGAAAATTGTTTTCCTCCTTATAAAGCTCATACCAACCAGTAAAGAGCTATCAGAAAACCTTCAGGAAAGAATATCATGATAGATATAACAAATACCCCCACAGCTGGTCCATGGACCAAAGTATAATTCCAAGGAGGGAATTTCACTTAACCAGGCACGGCATTTAAGGGAAAAGGAATCTAGGCTAGGACTCTGCTAGCCAGACCCAGACAAATTATTAAAGGGAAGCACGTTCTTTAGGCTATTCTCTATGAAGAAGGGCAACCCACCTTGCCATCTATATCCTTTCTATTTTTGACAGGGGTGGTCCTAGGCTGGATAGATCTTTACTCTGACCAGTACCATATAGGTCTGTGGTTCTCAAACCTGGCTGCACAGTGTGGCACTTTTAAGTAATCCTGATACCCAGTGCCATCCCCAAAGATGCTGATTTAATTTGTCTAAGGTGTAGTTTGGGCCTCTGGATTGGAACCAACCCATATGCCCATCAATGATAAACTGGATAAATAAAATGTGGCACATATACACCATAGAATACTATGCAGCCATAAAAAAGGATGAGTTTATGTCCTATGCAGGGACATGGATGAAGCTGGAAACCATCAATCTCAGCAAACTAACACAGGAACAGAAAACCAAACACTGCATGTTCTCACTCATAAGTGGGAGTTGAACAATGAGAATACATGGACACAGGGAGGGGAACATCACATACAGGGGCCTGTTGGGGGTGGGGATTAGGGGAGGGATAGCATTAGGAGAAATATCTAATGTAGATGACAGGTTAATGGGTGCAGCAAACCACCATGGCACGTGTATACCTATGTAACAAACCTGCATGTTCTGCACATGTATCCCGGAACTTAAAGTACATATATTTATATATGTATAAATATATATGAATATATATAAATATATGAATATATATATATATGTAAGCTCCCCACATGATTCTAATGTGTGGCCACTCTTGCAAACCTCAGGCTATTTATTCTTAAAGGTTTGTAACAAGCCTTCCTCTTAAAATCTACCCCACCACCATTCAGTTTTTTGGGGTTTGTTTTTGTTACCCTACCTCTTTCCCCCACCCCACACCCCCCCTCCCCCCCGAGGCAGACACACACACACTGATGAATTTCTCTCTACAGTCAGGCTGGAGTAATCCCAAAGTGGTGTCTTTGGTAAATAAGGTGAACCCGGGTGAAGCAAGTGACTCCCACCAGAACAAGGCATGAACAATATTCACTCCCTACTGTGTTCCTCAACCTGTTTTCCTAGCTCTCTGTTGTCACATTAGAGAGTGTTCTAGGAGATAACGCCCTCGCTCCCTAGTTACTTCCCCACCCTCGTGCTGGCCTTTGACAGACCTCGCAGTAGAGGCCCACAACACGGAAAGGGCACCGCGTCTCAATCCCCGAGTCTCAGCCCCCGACTCCACCGCACGTGCAGCTCGACTTGGCAGCACTCAAGCGCGGGGATGCTCTGCTTAGACGAACTCACGTTCGGGCAGCAAGGCCTGCGATACTTGAGCACCCCTCCCCCTCTCCCGTTTCCACCCCGTTTGTGTTTACGTAGCGAGGAGATATTTAGGTTTCCAGAAGGCAGGTCATTGCAGGCCCCACCCAGCGGTGGGGAGAGTGAATCCCAGAGGGGGTTGCCAGCGAGTTCCTCCTCCTTCCCCTTCCCGCTATCCCCGAGTCTAGGGCTCCCAGGGGCGTATGACGCCAGCGCCCTCTGACCGCACCTCTGACCACAACAAATCCCTACTCCACCCGTCTTCTTTGTCCCACCCTTGGTGACACAGAACCCCAGCCCAGGCCCCGCCCAAAGCACTCATTTAACTGTTATTGCGGAGCCGCGAGGCGCTGCTTCTGCTCGCTGCAACTCGCTCAGGCAGCTGGGCGTAGCTGCGACCCGGCGGAGGAGTCCCGGCGGCGCGTACTTATTCTGACCTCGCGCGCCATGACTGTAGCGCGGCCGAGCGTGCCCCCGGCGCTGCCCCTCCTCGGGGAGCTGCCCCGGCTGCTGCTGCTGCTGCTGCTGCTGTGCCTGCCGGCCGTGTGGGGTGAGTGGGGGCCCGGGGGTCCGGGGGCCTGGCGGCCAGGGAAGCCCCTGGGCTGGGTGGGAGATCCAAGTCGGTCTCCGAGACACGCACAGGGACCCGGGACTTGGCAGGTGGGGAGCGTGGCCCGAGGTCTTGGTTCCCGCCGTCCTGTACCTTTAAGGCTGTCGCCGCTCACCAGCATTTGGGGCTCCTGCTGTGTCGGCCCCCAGCTGACTTGGCTTTAGGGGTTGGCGTGGAGGGTTAAAGAGGCCCCGGCTGGGTTTGCGGAGCGGCCAAGCCTGGGAAAATCGAAAGGGAGGGCTCAAAGAGAGCCTTAACCCCCAAAAAGCTGGTCTAAAAGGATGGGAGGCCAGACCGCTGACCGCTGCCCCCTCTCGACAGAGTCCAGCCGTGTAGAGCACACCATGCTGCAAACTTGCATGTCATCTCTTTAAGGTGTGGCAGTTCAAGGGGGCGTGTGTCTTAAAAACAGCAAACTGTGAGGACCCTTGATAGTCATTTCCTTCAGTTCTGCTTTTGTCTCCCTAGCTGACTGTGGCCCTCCCCCAGCTGTACCTAATGCTCAGCCAGCTTTGAAAGGCCTTACAAGTTTTCCCAAGGACACCATAATAACGTACAGATGTGATGAAAACTTTATGAAAATTCCTGGCAAGCAGGACTCAGTGGTCTGCCTTCAGGACAGTCAATGGTCAGATATTGAAGAGTTCTGCAATCGTAAGTTCCTCATTTTTTTTTTTAGAAAAGTTATGGGAATGAAATGTATCTAAAATTTATTTTTGTGTATCTTTGGAGTGACTAGTAATTGATAGTTTTCTAGTGTTACTAAACCCCAGGGTATACCTCGTTGGCACTTCACACTCCAGCTAATTGAAGACATTTACCTCCCTGAGTAGGTCTTGCTGCTTCATTAAGAGTTTTTCTTCCTAACACTGTACCCCTTGAACGAACTAGTAGAGAAATTAAACAATATTTATTGTTTAGGGAGTAAATATATAAAATATATTTGGCAATTACCTTGAGACACATAGCGTAAGTGATCTGTTTTCTTAAATATTTTGTAAAGTAGGGCTTATCAAATACAACTCTGTGGTGGCATTTTTAAAAGCTCTCAATATTTACTTCAAAATCTTATACTTGTACGTATTTATAGGTATTTATAGATCATACAATGTGTCATGATCAATCAGTGTAATTGGGATAGCCAGTACCTCAAACACTTGGCATTTGTGTGGAGAATATTCCAAATCTTCTCTTCTTGCTACTTTGAAAATATATATATATATATATATAAAAATTGGGATATATATGGGGACATATATGTATGTATATATGGAGAGAGATATATATAGGGAGAGAGATATATGTAAATTGGCATATAGATAGGTAGATAGGTTGATTGTTAAAAATGAATAAGAGGCCCAGTGAAGAGTTGTTTTGGGGCTAACACAGTAACCGTGTTTGATATTGATATCTAGTAGAATTAAAAGAAATGAAGATTTCTTGTTTTCGGTGAATATACATACAGTCATCCACACCTCATGTGCCCTTTGGTTTCATAAAATATATATCGGCATTATCTTGGAGGAAAAAAATCTGTTATTTACATAGCCCTGTATTAGCTTTGAGATACATGAGTAAAGTTAAAGAGACCCAATAACCTGACTTTGAACAACTTAAATCAATAGAAGCTACAGTAAATGCAGAAATTGGCACAAATACTTTTAGAAGCCATGCGTGAAATAGGCTTTAACTTTTTATTTTTATCCACGATAGAGGCAGTAGGATGAAGTACATAGTCTTTGCACACGTATCATGTTTTAACTCTTCCCCATGTTGTTACTTTATCCAATGGTGGAGGAGACAGGCCCCAGTAGTTAACTTCATCAAGAGCACAGCAGCTTTTATGCCAAAACCAAGGTGTAAACTTGGGTCTTCTGACTACAAATCCAGTGACCCTTCCACTTGACCATGCCTCTCTAGATTCACATTTGCCCAGCTGTTTACAGATGTAAATACTTTATGTATACAATTAACTCATCCTTGCCTCCAGGGCTTGTGGGAATTAAATGAGTTTATATGTAAATAAATGTTAGCTGCTATTATTGTTGTGCAGGACATTAGTCCAGGGGTCTGGAAATACCCTATTCCTGTACTGTATGGTGCTGTGTAGTTCTTTAGGGTAGGGTAAGGAAACCAACATTTATTGAATGCCAGAACTGTGCCAGGCAACCTAAATGGTTTTTTTGTGTCTTTGGTTTTTTGAAGTGGGGATAGTGATATCTGTGTACCAACTCTACTTCCTAAGCCTCTAGTAACTGGGAAATAAAGTATACATGTGAATGCATTTGCTACATTACAAGTGCCATGGTGATATTAATATAGTTAAGTACCAAATATGTGCAAAGCAGTAAAGAAAGGGGGTTATTAGGGTCCAGATAATTAAATATAGATTACAAAACAAACATTGATACTACTTTTTTTGTTGCTGCTTTTGTTAATACATTTAGGTAGCTGCGATGCGCCAACCAGGCTAAAGTTTGCATCCCTCAAACAGCTTTATATCCCTCAGAGTTATTTTCCAGTCGGTACTGTTGTGGAATATGAGTGTCGTCCAGGTTACAGAAGAGACCCTTCTCTATTAGCAAAACTAACTTGCCTTCAGAATTTAAAATGGTCCACAGCAGCTGAATTTTGTAAAAGTGAGTAAAATTTTTTAAAGTATTTTCAACCATCTGGTGTTTGGGGGAAACAGTATCCCTTCATTCATTCATACTAGAACTCTGTGTGTATATATTATTATTTAGGATGTTTCTTGATAGGACCATGAGTGTCAATTTATTTTGAATTAGACAAACTAATTATTTATGTGGTAGGAATACTTATTCACTCAAAAATTTCACATTTAATTAGTTTGAGGTTACCTAAAATGAAACAAGTATATATTACAAATACGTTGCTTTTTCAAAACTTATTATAAAGAGAAATTAGAATTAAAGAAGTCTAAGGGTCAGGCGTGGTGGATCATGCCTGTAATCCCAGCACTTTGGGAGACAGAGGCAGGTGGACCACTTGAGGTAAGGAGATTGAGACTAGCCTGGCCAACATGATGAAATCCCGACTCTACTAAAAATACAAAAACTAGCTGGGCGTGGGGGTGCATGCCTGTAATCCCAGCTTCTTGGAAGGCTGAGGGAGGAGAATCCCTTGAACCTGGGAGGCAGAGGTTGCGGTGAGCTGAGATTATGTCACCACACTCCAGCCTGGGTAACAGAGCGAAACTCCATCTCAAAAAAAAAAAAAAAAAAAAAAATCTAAGGATAAGAACTATCAATGGTTCAGATGATGAATTTACATATATGTGCTTGATAATTTTTTCAAAATTTTTTCCCACGCTTCATTGAGGTATAATCAACAAATATTATTTAAGGTGTACAACATGATATTTTAATATATGTGCACATTGTGAAATGATAAACACAGTCAAGCTAATTAACATATCCACCACCTCACATAGTTACCTTCTTTGTGTGTATGCCTGATAATTTAATTAAAAAAAAATCAATTTGTATTCTATTCTAGAGAAATCATGCCCTAATCCTGGAGAAATACCAAATGGTCAGATCGATATATCAAATGGCATATTATTTGGTGCAACCATCTCCTTCTCATGTAACACAGGGTAAGTTTGGGCATACTAAAACCCTGTATTTAGGAAATGAGAAAACAAATTAGGACTTAAGATGAGATTGTTAGTTTCATGACTGGTATTCACAGCTACTAGCAACTAAAACAATCCTCCTCAAAGACCCTTCATCATGAGCTTATCACAGTTAAATTTACTAAAATGGGGCAAGAAAGGAAGATTTCTTATACCACCAAAATTCTCTAAATTCTGATTTCAGTAAATATGTGATTCAATATAAAATTTTAAATGTGATTAATAAAAAAATTTGAGATGATGTTACTTGCAGAAATAATTCTTCAAATGTTAAATACTAAACCAATCTTTAGTTGACCTAAATAATGAATTTGCATGAGTTTTTCTCTATGCAAACAAGCTGTTACAAAACAGTATGAGTTAAAGACATTCCTAGTGTGAAAATATTCTAACCTAAGTTCTTTGATAAGTTCTCTATATAGGAAAAAGCAACTCATTCATTGAGTACCATCAATGTCTCAGACACTGTTGAAAACTTTACATTTATTTTCTTATTTCATATCTGTAAATTAAATAATTCTATTTTACTGTGTGTATGTCCCTATTCTTTATAAAGTAAAAATATCAGTATCACTTGTCTCCTTTACGGAACAGATGTTGGTTAGGTCACGAACACAAAATCTGGGAAGTACGTTGAACCCTTGAAATATAAGTACATTCTATTATTCTATGAAGCCTATATTTAGAACTCAAAAGTATAAAATGTTCAGTCATCTCTGTCATTTAAAAATGTTTTAAACACTTTTATGCTTTCTAACATATTCCCCATGCAAATAAAAAATTTACATGTCTTACCCGTTTTTACTCTTTGGATGTCACCTTTTTAAACTTAATTTTTCTTTTCCTTTAAACTACTGTGTGGACTTTTGTCAACTACTGTTTTATTTTCACCTGCTGCTGTAGTAAATATTTCAAGATAATAACCTGAAGAATTTGAGGAAAGTCAAATACGTGTGAATGTAACAAACTCTTTTTTCTTCCCCTATTGCTTTAGGTACAAATTATTTGGCCCGACTTCTAGTTTATGTCTTGCTTCAGGAAGTGGAGTCCAGTGGAGTGACACGTTGCCAGAGTGCAGAGGTAAGAGTTAAAAATCTAAGCACTCAGGTTGTGAGGCTGAGTACTCAATGATAAATTAATTTCTGCCCCTTAAGAATTAGCACAGTGTGTATTTGTAGCAAACCCAGCTTTCAATATATGAGTGCTTTGCTAATTTTAATACCTTTTCTAGTGATGCTTCTTAATTTATTAGCTGTGGAGATAAACCATCAAGTTTTCTGAGTCCCAATTCCCAAACAATAGAATAAGGATTGAAAACAAACTTAGGTTTGTATTGCACTTGGTCATTTATTGTCTAACCATTACTTCTAAAGTCAAGTATGATAGGTAAAAGATTTCCACCCCACAATTTTAATGTAAGAAAATACTGTCTATCAGAGGGTCTATAAGACTTGACCCCATATCCTAAAACAAGTGGCAATGGAAGGCCTTTAACCCAGGTCTCTTATTTCAGACCCAGCATTTTTCTAAAACCCAGTGTTGCCTACATGCTGCTTCTTAGGATTAAAATAATTAAGAGATAATTATCTAGAAGGGTTTTAAGGTGTGATATATTCTTATCATGAGAGAGATAAGCTTATACCATAAAGGAGAAATACTGTTTCTGTATTTGAGAATCTTCTCAAAGAAAGATATGGTGCAGCAATAATGTTATAAATGGGTATATATCCTGTCAAATTTATGTCAGTTAGAGAAACGTGTCTCTTGGAAATTGAAAGGAATAAAATACAGCAATATTTTAAAATGTAGGCTTGCTTTCTTTCCATCCTTCTCTTTCTCTACACACAATGTGCCCTCCTGCAAATGACTTCTGAAGGCCCTATTGTCAAAATTATTGATAAGTTAAAGTTTTTGTGTGTTACTAGGGGAAGAAAACTAGAGTAGATTTAGTGTAATTTATCAAACATTTATCGATTGACACTCTGGTAGGCAACGTGTAGGGTCAACTGATATGAAGACAAATAAAATGAAGCCGTGCCATCAAGGAGCCTGCCCCTGCCACACCCACCATGTGCCCTTCTTTTTGAGATGTCATACTACTACCACCAGTTTTTTCTCATTGTAGTTGTTTTTAAATTTTTCATCATTGCTACCCAGTAGCACCTTTCCCACTTTCCTTGTCCAGTAAGAGACACTGTAAATGATAGTAAATTAAAGATAGAAAACAAGGAGAAACTGGGCCGTATCTTTCGTTTGACCCAGGCAGCATGTCACAAAGTTCAGACAAACAGCCTCCCATCTGAAGCCAGTATTTGCACAAGCACCTGCTGTGTCATGAATTTGACAGCAATGCAAACCCACTTTATCTTCCTGCTTGCGCCATCTAGGTCTCAGCCTTGCTTCCCTATTTGGTGTCTTGAACTCCATGCTGAATATTCTGATGTTCATGTTTTCCTCCTTGACTCTTCTATCCTCTCTGACTCAGCAACCACTGACATCTGCATCCTGTAGGAAAGAGCCCCTGTTCTTAAGCAATCCCAGTGCCTTCAAATATCCCCATAAGGCCTTACTTCTTTTAGGATCATTTTGAATTTCCACATAACTTGTTTTGACCATACCAAAAAGATTGAATGGAAAGTAAATTCTTAAACAATGTAATGCTTCACCTCAAGTATGTAGCCCTAGCCTATAAACACATGAGGTTGCTTCAATGTCCATGCGTGAATATGGATATGAAGAAGGAAAGAACAATGGATACATCCACTAATTGTCTGTAGTTATACAGAAAACAGAGGTGATGCTAGTTTACCTGTGAATGGAGCCTCACTGTCAGAGGACCTGTTTGCTTATCTCTCTGCCAATGTTTTCTTTTTCAAAATTTTAGTTGACTGATGGTATCTGCTAACCTAGAATCAATCCCTGCTATATAATGACTATCATCCCAGACCCTTCTCTTTTATCTTAACTCCTCACATCTCATCCCTAAATCATTGTGCTTTACTTCCTCAATCTGTTTTTCAAACTTGTGTTTTGCCCTCCATCTGTATACTTATGGCATAGTTTATTATTCCTTCTGTGAACTATTGCAATCAGGGCCACCTCTAACATTTTCAGGGCCCAGGCAGGAATATAAATGGAGGTCACTGGCCTAAGACCCACCTTCTTTCAAATAGGCCTTCCTCTTTCCATGCTGTGTGGGTTTTCTGGTGCAAATAAGTGGACGACTCAGCCTAAATACCCAAGTCGTGTCCACCACATCCACCATAACTTGTATCCACCCTCCATTGTCTATTGGGTTAGAGGTGAAGTATATCAGCGGGATAGACCACACCCAAGAACGTGGACCAGTGGGAGGGACCCTCTCAGGCCCTGGAAAGGGTGTTGGCACAGGGAATTCTGGGTGCTAGTTCCTGGAGCATGTTCTGGAATGGAGGAGAAGTCGTAGGACAGGTTGTAATTGAGTGTATGCTCTCAGCCTATAGATATCCCACCAACAGGGGAGAGACGCATCCAGAGGCGGGCCAGAGCACAGCGTTTTAAAATATGGGGTCTGAGGCAGCAGTCTTAGTTGCCTGAGTTCAAGAGTGACACTGATAGCAATGGCCTCCTGCCTCCATTCTTTCACTCTATTAATGTTTCATCCATATTTTACCCAGAGTGATCTGAAACACAGATGTGACTTAGATGTCTGTTTCCTCCTTAGAGCTTATTCATATCTCCTATCACTTACAAAGCCCAAATTCCTTAGTATAGTGTACAAGACAGTCATGGTCTACCTACTGCTTGACACTCAGGTCTTGCCCTCATGTTTTATGCCTTATACATGCAAACTGCTGTGGTTTCCATGTACCTCTTTTTTTTCTTTTCTTTTTTTTTTTAAATTGAGACAGGGTCTCATTCTGTTACCCAGGCTGAAGTGCAGTGGTGTGATCACAGCTTACTGCAGCCTCAATCTCCTTGGCCCAAGTGATCCTCCCACCTCAGCCCCCCTTGTATCTGGGACTATAGGTGCACACCACTATGCCCAGCTAATTTGTGTATTTGTTGCATAGACAGGGCTTCCTCATGTTGCCTAGGCTGGTCTCGAACTCCTGGGCTCCAGCAGTCTGCCCACCTCAGCCTCCCAAAGTGCTGGGATTACAGGTGTGAACCACCATGCCCCGCTGCCCCTTCTTTACTTAGCTATATTTTCCTAAGAGTTAGTTCTCTAGCCCATCAGGGAGATTCCCAGGCTGGCTACTTCTATGATGACCCTTGCAATTTTTATTAAAATCATCTCTGAATCTTTTTTCCCCACTACCTTTTAAGACATACGAGCTATATCTTGTTCAGCTTTACACTTCCAGTTATAGAAAAATGCCTGGCATGTGTTAGGCACTTAGAAAATGTTTGAACTGAACCAATGGTATGTGTGTCTCTGCATATTCTAAGTTGGTGTAAATCAGAACAGCTTGTTCTTGCTGCTTGTTTTGATCCAAGACTGAAGAGTGATTGATAAATGTGCTAAGTATTTTCTGTGTTCTTAAGTATGCTTCGTGTAACATAATTTGACATACATACATATTAAATTGCCTTCCATTCTTAGAAAAAAAGACAACAACATCATGCCTTTGGAGTATGTGGAACCATTGAATTTTTTCTCTAGGCAATTGCCAGAGAGTGGTCCCTTTTTACATAATAACTAAAAAAACCTCTGCTTGTATTTATTTTATAAGTTCAACTGCTCAGTAAGATTGTTTTGAATGAAGTCTCTGTGAGTCAATATGTGCTAAAAATGTTTACTCTGGAAGTCAAAATGTAATCCTGACATTTAAGATCTCTGCTCTATCTAAAACGATCTGTACTTAGTTCTTAAACATGCTGCTTGAATTTTCAGCTCCTTGCATTTGCTATCGTTTCCTTCTTAGAGTGAAGAGTAATGCTCTCTCCTCTGTTCTCTCTCAAAAGCATGGTACATATTAGGTTTAAACTGAAGTTCTATTTCCCTGCCCAAGTCTTCTCTGACTGTACTGCTTTCATCCCTAAACTCCTGCAGCATTCACTTTTCCTAGCACCATTTTGATATGCACAAATCTTATTATAATTTTTCCTTTACATACATGTTCTGAATCTTATTATTTTTATGAATTAGTTTCAAGGTTAGCATTTGTCTTCTACACCATTTGCATTCAAAGCTCTAGTATACTACCAATTACTTAATAGGCATTTATAAGTGTCTCTTGTTGATAATGCTGAATTTAGAAAAATGATATTTTGATTTCTTTAAAATATAATCTTTAACATGTTTTGGTCTTATTTGTAAAAATATTTTACCAGTTTTATTTATTTAAAAGATGTTGGAATTGTTTTTTAAGAAATTTATTGTCCAGCACCACCACAAATTGACAATGGAATAATTCAAGGGCAACGTGAACATTATGGATATAGACAGTCTATAACGTATTTATGTAATAGAGGATTCACCATGATTGGAGAGCACTCTATTTATTGTACTGTGAATGGCGATGAAGGAGAGTGGAGTGGCCCACCACCTGCATGTAGAGGTAATCACTTTGGATAGTTATATTTTTGCTTTATTCTTACCCTTAAGTCTATATGTGAGTTGCAGACATTCTATGAACCCCCTAAGAAAAAAATGTAAAATGTTTACGTAAACATGTTTGTATTTTTCTGTGGGACACAATATTTCTAAAGCTTCTCAGAAGGGTCTATGGGTTGTATACACACACATACACACACACAAACATTATGATGTGTATATATAAAATAGGCCTCATATTTTTGGTGAATTTGCTTAAATTTGCTGTTTTATAACATGTTGCTTTCAGTAAGTTAATACAGGTACTTTGTTTATACAAAGAGGATATAAAGTGGTTTATTGGCGGGAGAATCTTAGATTGAAGTCTCTAGATAGTCACCATGCATGTTGCAACAACTGAGAAACTCTTGCCATCTGTTGACTTCCCTGAATTAACATTCAATTCTTTTCTGCCTCCAGAATTTCTGTTATTATCCATTCTCCTTCATCCTTCTAGACTTTTTTCTTTCAATGTCTTTTTATACCCAGAAGTTACTCTCAGAATCCTTAGAACTGCTCTTTAAATATATTTTAAAAGAAATATTTAGAAGATCAGTGAAGCTGAACTGAACATTGCCTAGTATCAATAGATGGCATTTGTTTAAGTAGTGGTGAATACCAACATGACTCAAGCATTTGAGTATTTACTTTTATAATTAAAATTGAAATTTTATTAGTATGAATTTTTAAAATTCCTTATTAAAAATATTTTTATTATAATTATTATACATAGACATAATGACATAATATTAAAGCCATGGAGATGAGTACAAAATGGGAAGTGAAAGCCTCTTCTCTATCACTAGTCCTACTCTGAGAGGTAACCATTTTTACAAATTCTTTTGTTTTATTCTAGAATATAAATAAACATACAAATATTTTTTATTTATTATACCAATGGTGTGGGTATTCATTTATCTCACCAGTCCTCTATTGATGGCAATTTAGGTTTCTTGTTCTAGTTTGTTTTTTTAATGAACTATTATTACAAATGATGCTATAATGAATATTCTTGTACATCTGTCACTGCACATGTATGCAAGTACATTTGTATAATAAATTCCATGCAGTATAATTATTTGTAACAAAGGTATGTGAATTACATTTTTCATACCCATTACTAACGTTGCTTTTTGAAAGACTGCACCAATTTAATCTCCCACTAATATTACATCATTGTAGTGTTTGCACCTTTAATGATAATGATTGTTAGGGAGATTTGACAATGTAAATGGTAAAAATTTTTATTATTTGAATTCATTTAGTTATGAAGTTTAGTGTGTGCTTTTTTAATTTGGCCATTTGATCCAGTTCATATTAATTTTTCCAAGTTTTATTAAATGATCAGTTATTTAGAGCTTAAAAACCATATGGAAGTACCCAAGTAGGTCATGGCAGGCTAATACTTCCATTAAAACAACTATAAAATCTGAATAGATTACCAAAAATTTTTATTTTTTAAGGCATAACGTATAGCTGTGGAAATAATAAGGTCTGAATGAACTAAAATTCCTGGGGGCGGGTGGTGAAGGCAACCCATTCTGACGTAAGCCAGTTTTCCCTAGGGACATTTGCTGATTCTGAACCTGGACTAAGGATTCACCTTGACCCAGACAAAAGACTACTTCCAGGAAAGAGAAATCAGCAAAGCTTTAATGGTTATGGAGCGATAGGGTAATTCACTGGAAATTGAGGCCCTCAAATGCAGAACCAGTCTTTCCTAAAGGCCATTTGCTAATTTTGGGGCTGCATGTGAGGCTGGGAAGCTTGACCCAGAGCTTCAAAAGTACAAAATGAAATCTTTCAGAACCTGATGGTATTTGGATGGCATATACCCACCAGAGGAACAGGCTTTTATCTAGCATACCACAGGTCTCCCCTTAGCACATCTGTGCTCATTTTGAAACTGTGTAGGGAAGAACATTAGATGGCTGGGAGAACTCTGAAAGACAGACCTGGATCTCCTGCCATCTTCCAAAGGTGAAACAACAAAAATCTGCCAGGCTTTCAATCAGAAGCCCAGAAGGGCCCCTCCCAAGGAACAGAGGCAAGAGCAGAAGTAGATGGAGTCTTACCAAAACTGAAACCCAGCTCAATTCCTAATAGGTTGAAGATATGATTACCTCAATGCAGTCTGCTTATCAGAAAGGCATATCGTATCATCCGGATGTTTTATATACAATGTTTGGCATACAACAAAAGACTGTTAGATATGGAAGGAAGCAAGAAAATATGACCAAATCAAGAGAAAACAAAACCAAATAAAGAATATCCAGATAATTGAGTTAGCAAATGAAGACCTTAAAATAACTGATAAACAAGTTTAAGATGATAAAAGAGAACTTCAACTGGAATCTGTAAAAATGGAGTAAAATGAATATTCTACAACTAGAAAATATCTGAAATTAAGAACACAATAGATAGGTTTAGCTATTCAGATAGAGCAGGAAACAGTATTAGGAACTGAAATATCAGTTAAAAATACCCAAACTGATGCACAAAGAGAAAAAGCAAAAACAAACAAAAACTTCAAAGAACCAGCAGTAAAACTGATCACCGCTCAGCAAAAAAATGATGCAGGCCAAAGGACAATAAGAAGAAATCTTTAAAATTACTTTAAAAACTTTAAAACTTCTTTAAAAAACAGTAAGAAAATTACCGTTCACCTAGAATTCTATACCCAACTAATACAACATTCAAAACCGAATATAGAGATGTATTCAAAATAGAGACGTATTCAGACAAAAACCAAGGAAACTTTGCACTAGCAGACCAAACATGCACAGAATGAGAAACTAAAGGAAATTCTTCAAGTAGAATGAAAATAATCCCAGGTAAAACATGAAAATACAAGAGGAAATGAACACTAACAAGGATAAATGAATACTGAGTTTACAAACAGTGAATGTAATGTCCTGTGGGGTCTGAATTATACATAGAGTACAAATGCACAATAACAATGCAAAAGGTAGAAAGAGGTAAATTCATGTGAAGGTTACACAGTTCTAGCAGTACTGAAAAGGTGGTAAAAGTGATAGTTTGCATAACTGACTTATAGTCTAATAAATATTGTGATCTCTAGGGTTGCTACAAATGAATGACAGAAGAATACATAAATCACAAGCTAATAAAAGAATAATAATGGATATTTAATCCAAAAGAGAACAAGAGAGAGAGAAGCAGAAAGGAACACAGAATAGATGGGAGAAATAGAAAACTAATACGGTCATTGATATAGACCCAAGTATGTCAATAATTACATTAAGTGCAATTTGACCAAGATTGTCAGACTTAAAAAAGATTTTTAAAAAACCTAGTTCTTTACTATTTATAAGAGACACAGTTTAATCAAAAGAACACAGAATAGTTGGAAGGATGGAAAAATATACCATGCAAACATTAACCCTTCAAAATAAGCTGACACAGTTATATTAATATCAATGTATATTTTAAGATGAAACAGTTCATAATGATAAGGAGGCCAACTCAACAGTAATATATCACAATCTGGAATCTATATGTACTTGATAAAATAGCTTCAATATATATGTAGCAAAAATGGACAGAAAATACACACTCATAGTTGGAAAATTCCATACCTATCTCAATAGCTAATAGGACAAACAACCAAAAATCAGTGAGACTAAAGA
This sequence comes from Chlorocebus sabaeus, assembly GCF_047675955.1. Classification (NCBI taxonomy): domain Eukaryota; kingdom Metazoa; phylum Chordata; class Mammalia; order Primates; family Cercopithecidae; genus Chlorocebus; species Chlorocebus sabaeus. The sequence goes on along the minus strand of NC_132928.1, from coordinate 22,151,927 downwards.
GCTGAGCAACAATTAAACATATATACATATGAGATATTAAACATATATACATATGAGATACATAGGGCCGATGACAAGTGTTTTTTTTCAACTGCACATGGGATATTTACCAAAATTGACCCTATGCTGGGCTCTAAACTACAATACATTGCAAAAGATTGAAGTTATTCAGAGCATACCTTCTAGCCACAGTGGAATTAAACTAGATGTTAGTAACAAAAAGATAATAACTAAAAAATTAACTTCTAGGAAATTTAAACTCTAAGGTAGTGTATACATTCTGTGGATCAAAACAGAACTAACTTGATAGAACAAATAATAATTTAGAATAATTTTTATATAGAAGGGTCTTAGAATGAAAAGTTCATAAAAAAAAACTTTACTTATCTTAATAATGATTATCATTGAGTGCCTACTAAATGCTGTGTTACTTGCTCGGCGTTTTGCTCAATTTATCCCTTATAGCAGCCTGTGAGATAGGTTAGGAGACAGAAAAAAAGACCGATACCGTCTGAGTTCCTAGGGCATCCCGTGTGTGATGGGGCTGGCAACAGTCATCCTGGATGATGTAATCTCTTGCTTCGGGGACAGACACTGTGAAATAGCTTACTCAATTATTTCCCTTAATCCTTACTCAATAATTACTCAATCTGTTCTGCTTTTATCCTCATTTTACAGATGAGGAAACTATAGCTTAGAAGGGTTAGGGACTTGCTAGAGGTCACTACTACGTGGTGAAATCAGGCTTCGGCACTACCCAATGCTGCCTCAACAGGAACTTTGTATAAGTGACCCAGTGGCAGATGGGCTCTGAAGACCCAAAAAGTTGCTCTGCTGTTAGATTTATGCCTCTCAGAATATGTTCTTACGAAAGTTTCACGTGACTTGTTATCTAGTCTGAAATCTAAAGAGGAACTAGTGTATGGAAAGTTGGTAACCAGCACAAGAGAATTAAAAGGAGCTATTTTTACTCAGACTTAAGTATCACTTTAAACAAGAAGTGAAACAAAACAAGTTCTCAAGCTCATTAAGGTTAAGTGATAGAAAAGACTGTGATTGTCTCTGTTGGCTTAGTTGTTCTAGAACAACATCCTGTTGTTCTTTAGTATTAGCACAGAAGATAATTTGGGAGAGAAAATAGAGATGTGCCACAGAATAAGATCACTAGTGACTCTAACTTTGATTTATTTCACAAAAAGCAGCTTAAGCACCTCAGTATACTTTGGTATATGTCTTCTTTAGTCACCCGTAGGTATGATTTATATCAAAGCAAGAGCGACTTAGAACTTCAGCTCCTTGAGAAATACACAATAAGATTTGGTTTCCTGAAAGTCATACCTAGTTGTTTGTGGGAGAGAGAGAGGATAGCCACAGAGCAAGCAATGACTAAGAATCTTAACATGGTCAGCAATATTCAGTTAACTTGTTTCTTAACCTTTCCTTTCACAGCAAACTCTCTAGTTTCCAAGGCCCCACCAACAGTTCAGAAACCTACCACAGTAAATGTCCGAACTACAGAAGTCTCACCAACTTCTCAGAAAACCACCACACCAAATGCTCAAGGTACAGAAACTCCATCAATTCTTCAAAAACACACCACAGAAAATGTTTCAGCTACAAGAACCCCACCAACTCCTCAGAAACCCACCACAGTAAATGTCCCAGCTACAATAGTCACACCAACACCTCAGAAACCCACCACAATAAATGTTCCAGCTACAGGAGTTTCATCAGTACCTCAAAAATACACCACAGTAAATGTTGCAGCTGCAGGAGTCTCATCAACACCTCAAAGTCATACCACAGTAAATGTTTCAGCTACAGGAGTCCCATCAACACCTCAAAAAAACACCACTGTAAATGTTTCAGGTATAGAAGTTTCACCAACTCCTCAGAAACCCACCACAGTAAATGTTTCAGCCACCAAAGCCCCAGCAGCAGCTCAGACATCTTTCATATCAAAAACCCTATCTACAAAGACCCCTCCTGCAGCTCAGAATCCCACAATGACAAATTCTGCTACACAGGCCACACTAACAGCCCAAAGATTCACCACAGTAAAAGTTGCATTTACGCAGAGTCTTCTAGCAACACGAAAGTCCACCAATGTACATTCCCCAATGACTAATGGTCTCAAGAGTACACAAAGATTCCCTTCTGATCATATTACAGCAACACGGAGTACACCTGCTTCCAGGACAACCAAGCATTTTCATAAAACAACCCCAGATAAAGAAAGTGGAACCAATTCAGGTCAGTTGACACTGTTCAGGTTTACTGAGTATGGATCTAATGTGCTATGGTGGAAATAGGAACTTGACCAAGATTGCAGGATTAAATGGTCTCTAATTTATTGTAGCCAGGGTTTTTTCGTACTAATACTTTTTACTTTATTTGGAAGCAGACTTGGATTATACTAGGGCAAATCTTTAAAAAAAGAAACATTTACAATAATAGAGAAAAAGACTGTGGCCCCATAAAAAAAAATGCTAAATTAAAATTGGTAAAAAAAGAAATTCTGTTTTCTGTAGTAGTTTTAGGGAGTCAACGAATTCTTCAAGACCCCTTCAAAGAACCAAATATATACTGTCTTTAAGGTTGAGTCCTGGGTCTGGTTCATTGATAGAGACCCATCCCTCAAAGCTTGCTAAGGAATCTTTCCAGATTCCCTAGAGTTGCAGATTTGGTAAAGCATCTCAATAGTGTTGTCTAAGTAATTGAAAATACAGAGATCCTTTCAAATAATTCATATTACTACAAGCTCTATAAACGATAGGTTCTCAGTAGCACCAAGTAATTGTGTTTTATCTGTATAGTTTTACCCATTATGACCCTATTTTCAAAATGATTTTATGTATTTCATAATTGTTACCTTGAAGCCTATTTTGCCAGCACCTGGATATTTTTAAGAATTTAAACATTATGGATGTTATTGTTAAAGTTCCTTAATACATTTCGCCAGCCCATTTTTCTCCCTCTAAGGCAATTACTGCCCTGAAACTGATGTGCTGACTTCCTGTCTGTTTTCATTCTTATATTCCATGTATGTTTCCATAAGTAGTACATAATAATGTTTCATATTTTTAAAATAATTTACAGAAACTGTATATGTTTCATTGCCTTTTAGCACTCAGCATTGGTTTTGTGGCTTACATTGATTAATTTAGATTTACTTCACTAAGTTTAATTCTTTATGAGGTTTTTTACTTCTTTACAATTTTATGATATCTCTTGGTCTAAAATTTCTAGGTTGAATACGTCCAGTTTTTAATAGGGCAAGGCAAAGAGAAATAAGTGTCACTTATAAATTTGTTACAGAACTAACTTTATTGACATTTTCTTCTGTAAAAAGTATAAGATAATTTAACAAATTTAAACTGAACCTAATGAGTCAATAATAATATCAATATTTGGGATCAAATTTTACTCTTAGGTACAATTAATTTACTCTTTCAGGACCCAATATAAAATGCCATATTTAACTCTTTTTAATTGAAAAAAAAAATGTAGCCACCACTTACTGAGTATATACTGTAGGGATATGTTCCATTCACCTTCTATTTGATGCCACTCATCTGTACCACAACCTTGCAAAGTATCTTTAGATTGATTTTATCGATGAGGAATTAGAGGCTTAGAGATTAATTCATACAGTTCATATACAGTGCACAGTTGAATCCTGCACTTTTTCTGCTGAGTAATATTGCTTGTTCTAAATGACACTCTGAGTCAATGTGTTCACCTCATTTAGGAGAGCAGCTTATTTATTGTTTTATTTTTGCTTATCTGAAAGTAAATTTATTTTTGCAATGTCTCATCCGTAATCATTGAAAAATATAAACAATAAGGTGATGTGGTAGTTTTGAGTTTTGATATAGTCTGTTGAAAGGGACTTAGTCTTCTTATAGTTTCTTGATAGTATGATTGGATCAGCAATTATTTGCTGTTTACGTTTTCAAACATGTTTCTAGCCCTCAAGTCTTATAATCCAATTTAAATGGCGTTTGTTTTGGTGGTCAATAATTCTTTATCATAATTTGTATTTATAGTGTTGATTCTGTTGAACAGATATAAACAGTAATGTTTACATTCTCTTGATTAAGTTAATAATGTGTAATTGTTTTTATAAATTTTTAATTATGGAAATTTGAGTTGCTTTTGAGTTTTGTGATGTAGTTTATTGATAGTATATGAAATTGCTAGCAAATCAATGACTTTAACAAATTTTTGTTTTTAATCCTTTTTTTTCCCTTCGTCTGTAGGTACTACCCATCTTCTATCTGGTAAGTTTGGCTCTCAGGCAGTTAAAAGAAATTGTTTTCACTGTGGGATATACAATCCATATTCCTGGGAGATAATACTGTCTTCTTGTTTTTTAAAAAAATTATCCTACAATTTATTTTAAAACTTTTTAGTATGGAAAACTTTAAACATCACTCAAATAGGGAAAATAGTACAGTGAATCCTCATATACTCTCTTGGATTCAGCAATTTTCCACTCATGGATACCCACGTTCCCCACACCCCCTAGATTATTTGGAAAATAATACCAGACATCGTATCATTTCCTTCATAAACATTTCACTAAGTAACCTTTATAAAAACATAACCACATAGCATACTAAAAAATCCAGTAATTCCTTAATATCAGCAAATATTTAGTCAGTATCCAAACTTCCCTGATTATCTTACAATTTTTTAATTGAAACATAGTGTTTTATATATTTATGAGGTAAATGTGATATTTTGTTAGATGCATGGACTGTGTAATTCTCAATTTGGTATTTGGGGTATTCATCACTTTGAGTATTATTTTTGTGTGTTGGAAACATTTTAAGTCCTTTCTTCTAGTGACTATTAAAAATATATCACACATTATTGCTAACTATGCTTACCCTACTCTGCTATTGAATATTAGAACATAAACCTTCTATCTAATTGTATGTTTATACCCATTGGCCAAAGTCTCTTCATCCTCCCTCCTACTCACACACTTTTCCCAGCCTCTGTTATCTAACATTCTATTCTCTGCCTCCATGAGAACTTTTTTAGGTCTCACATGTGAGTGAGAGCATGTGATATTTGTCTTTTTTGCTTGGCTCATTTCATTTAATATAATGGCCTCTAGTTCCATTCATGTTGCTGCAAATGACATGATTTTATTCTTTTTATGGCTGAATGTATTTCATTCTATATATGCTAGATTTGTTTTTATTTACTTATTTATTTATTTTGAGACAGGGTCTCATCCTGTCACCCAGGCTGGTATGCGGTGGTGTAATCATAGCTCACTGCAGTCTCGAACTCCTGGGCTCAAGCGATCCTTCCACTTCAGCCTCCCAAGTAGCTGGTACTACAGGTGTGTGCCACGACACCTGGCTAAGTTTTTGAAATTTATTTTTTGTAGAGACAGGATTTCCCTATGTTGCCCAGGCTGGTTTCGAACTCCTGGCCGTAAGCGATTCTTCCGGCCTCCCAAAACATTGCGATTATAAGTGTGAGCCACTGCACCTGGCCCCACGTTTTCTTTATCCATTTGTACATTGATGGACACTTAAGATGATTCCATATCTTTGCTATTGTGAATAGTGCTTCAATAAATATGTGAATGCACATATCTTTTTGATACGTTGGTTTATTTTTCTTTGGATAAATACCCAGTAGTATAATTGCTAGATCATAAGATAGTTCTATTTTTTGTGTTTTCAGGAACCTCCATATTGTATTCCACAGTGGCTGTACAAATTTACATTCTCACCAACAGTATATAAGATTTCCTTTTCTTCACATCCTCACCAGCATCTGTTATTTTTTGTCTAAAAATGGTCATTCTAACTGAGGGTAAGAACTGACATCTCATTGTGGTCTTGATTTGCATTTCCATGATGATTAGTGATGAGCAGTTTTTCATATACCTGCTGGCCATTTATATGTTGTCTTTTGAGAAATGTCTGTTCATGTCTTTTGCCTACTTTTTAGTGTGATTGTTTTTTGCTAGTAAGTTGAGTTCCTTGTATATTCTGGATATTAGTACCTTTACAGATGAATAGTTTATAGATATTTTCTTCCATTCAACAGGTTGTCTCTTCACTCTGTTGATTGTTTCCTTTGCTGTACACAAGCTTTTTAGTTTAATATAGTCCTATTTATCTATTTTTGTTTTTATTGTCTATGCTTTTGAGGTCTTAGCCATTAAACCTTTGCCTAATGTCCTTTAGAGTCTTCCTGATGTTTTTTTCTAGTAATTTTATAGTTGTGGGTCTTATGTTTAAGTTTTTAATACATTTTGATTTGATTCTTGAACATGGTAAAGAGCAGAGGTCCAGTTTCATTCTTCTGCATTTGGATATCCAATTTTCCCAGCACTATTTATTGAAGAAGGTATCCTTTTCCCAACGTATGTTCTTGGCACCTTTGTAAAAAATCAGTTAGCTATAAATATGTGGATTTATTTCTGGGTTCTCTGTTCTGTTCCATTATTCTGTATGCCTGTTTTTATACCAATACCATGCTGTTTTTGGTTACTATAACCTTATATTTTGAAGTCAGCTGCCAGCTTTGTTTTTGCTTGGGTTTTGTTAGCTCTTTGGACTCTTCTTTGGTTCCACAATCATTTTAGGACTTTTTTTTTTTTTTTTTTCTATTTCTGTGAAAAATGGCATTGGTATCTTGATAGGGTTGTATTAAATCTTTAGAATGCTTTGGGTGGTATAGTCATTTTAACATTTCCTCTAGGTTTTCCGGTTTGTCAATGTATACTTGTTTATAATAGTCTCTGATATTTTGTATTTCTGTGATATCAGTTGTAATGTCTCTTTTTTCATTTCTGGTTTTATTTGGGGCTTCTCTCTTTTTTTTCTTGGTTAGTCCAGCAAGTAGTTTATCAGTGTTGTTTATCTTCTCAAAAAAACAAGTTTTCACTGTATTATTTTTTAGTCTCTATTTTGTTTAGCTCTGGTCTGATTTTTCTTATTTCTTTCCTTCTGCTAATTTTGAGGTTGGTTTGTTCTTCCTTCTCTAGTTCCTTAAGATGCATTGTTAGATTGTTTATTTGAAATCTTTCTACTTTTTTGTTGTAATCATTTGTTGCTGTAAACTTCCCTGATAGCACTGCTTTTGCTGTGTCTGATAGGTTTTGCTACACTGTTTCCATTACTATTTTTTCAAGAAATTTTTTTTTATTTCATCCTTACTTTCTCCCTTGACCTAATGGTCATTCAGAAGCCTGTTGTTTAATTTCCGTTTATTTGTACGGTTTCCAAAGTTCCTGTTTTATTTTCTAGTTTAATTCCATTATGGTTTGAGAAGATACTTGATACAATTTTGACTTTTTCAAATTTATTGAGACTTGTTTGGTATCCTAACATATGTTCTATTCTGGAGATTGTTTCATGTGCCATTGAGAAAATTCTGTGGCTATTGGGTGAACTCTTCTGTTAGTGTCTGTTAGGTCCATTTGGTCTAAAGTGCAATTTAAATCCAATGTTTCTTTGTTAATTATTTGTCCAGATAAGCTAATGCTGACGGTGGGATGTTGAAGTTCTTCACAATTATTTTATTGGAGTCTATCCCTTTAGATCGGTCGATATTTGCTTTATATGTTTGGGTGCTCCAGGATTGGGTGCATACATGTTTAGAACTGTTATATCCTCTTGTTGAATTGATCTCTTTGTCAATTATGTAATGACCTTCTTTGTCTGTTTCTACTGTTTTTTTTCCTAAAGTCTGTTTTATCTGATACAAGTACAACTACTCCTGTTTGTTTTTGGTTTGTGTTAGCATGGAGTATCTTTTTCCATCTCTTTACTTTCAGTCACAATGTGTTTTCACAGATGAGATGAATTTCTTGAAAGAAACATGTAGTTGGGTTGTGTTTTGCATCCATTCAACCAGTATACATCTTTTAAGAGGAAAATTTAATCTGTTTACATTCAGGGTTATTGATATGTGAGGGATTATTCCCATCATCTTATTAATTGATTTGTGGTTGTTTTGTTCCTTTTGTTCTCTCTTATTATTGTGATATAGAGTTTTTCTTTCATAACATTTTAGTCTTTTCTTTGTGTTTTTGCTCTACCAGTGGTTTTTAAAATTTCTGTGTGTTTTCATGATTGTAGATATCATTCTTTCTCTTCTGGATATAGCACTCCCTTAAGCATTTCTTTTAAGCCATCTCATGGTGATGGATTCCATCAGCTTTCTTTTGTCTGGGAAAGACATTGTTGCTCCTTTGTTTATGAAGGATAATTTTCCTAATCCTTGGCTGGTAGTCTTTTTCTTTCAGCTCTTTGAGTGTATCATCCCGTTCTCTCCTGGCCTGTAAGGTTTCTGCCAAGAAATCCATTGTTAGTCTGATGGGGTTCCTTTATAGGTGACTAGATGCTTTTACCTTGCTGTTTTTAGAACTCTTTGTCTTTGACTTTTGACAGTTTGACTATAATTTGCCATGGAGAAAACCTTTTTTTTTTTTTCTTTTGAGACAGAGTCTCATTCTGTCACTCAGCCTGGAGTACAGTGGCGCAATCTCAGCTCACTGCAACCTCTGCCTCCCAAGTTCAAGCGATTCTCGCACCTCAGCCTCCCGAGTAGTAGCTGGGATTAGAGGTGTGTGTTACCTTGCCTGGCTAATTTTGTATTTTTAATAGAAACAGGGTTTCACCATGTTAGCCAGTCTGGTCTCGAATCCTGACCTCAGGTGATCCGCCTGCCTCAGCCTCCAAAGTGCTGGGATTACAGGCATGAGCCACCGTGCTGGGCCAGAGAAGACCTTTTTAAATTGTATCTACTTGGTGATCTCTGAGCCTCCTGTGTCAGGATGTCTAAATTTCTTGTTAGACTTGAGAAATTTTCCTCTGTCGTTTTAGTAATAGATTTTCTAATCCTTTCATTTTCTCTTCACCTTCTGAGAGTCCTAAAATTTGAATAGTTGGGCACTTTAGGGTATCCCATATGTCATGTAAACTTTGCACATTTTTAAAGTATTTTTTCCTTATTCTTATCTGACTGTGTTATTTCAAAAGACCTGTCTTCAAGTTCTGAGATTCTTTCTTCTGCTTGATCTAGCCTATTATTGATGCTTTCAAGTATATTATATATTTAATATTTCATTAAGTATATTATGTATTTCATCAGTCAATTCTTTATTTCCGGAAGTTGTTTGGTTCTTTTATATGTATATTTTTTGGTAAACATCTCATTAATATCCTGAATTGTTTTTCTGATTTCTTTGTATTTTTTTTTAAACAAATTTTAAAATTTGTATCTCACCTCCCTGAGCTTTTTTAATATCACAACTTTGAATTCTTTTCCCAGAATTTTGTAAATTTACTTTTGATTGGGATCTGTTGCTGGAGAATTATTGTGTTCCTTTGGTGGTATCGTATTTTCCTGGTTTTTCATGTTTCCTGCCTCCTGAAGTTGATATATGTGCATCTGATGTGATATATGTGGTTTCTAAGTTTTTGAATTTGCTTTTGTAGGGGAGGACTTTTCCTGAAGATGTATTTATGGTGTCAGTTAGGTGGGGCACTTTGGCTTTGATTCTGGGTGCATGCAGTAGTGTAGTTTCTGTATGACCTTCAGCTGTAAATAGTATCAGTGGTATCTGTCATTTCCTCAGTGCCTTAGGATGCAGTTACTAGTGGAGATTTGCTAGGGAATAGGATGCCATGTGGGCCGGTCTTCAGACCCAAGTGTTGGCAGTGGTGGGCTGAGTTTGCCTGTCCTTGGACCCAGGATGATATTGCTGGCACCAGTGTTAGCAAGCCCAATCGGGCCAGTTATTGGTGGGTCTCCAGGTGGGTTTCCAGGTGGCTCGCTTGGGTGCCAGAAATGATAGGTGACCTGGTTCTCAGGCTACTTGGCAGCAAGTGGGGGCATGGGTGATGGCAGTAGTAGTGGTGGGACAACCCTATGGGACACAAGCAGTCTGTGCCGGTGTTGGCTGTGGCTGCGGTGATTGGGTGGGTCAGTTTCCAGGTCTGCAGGTGGCTTGCCAGCTGTGATGTTAGTGGCAGGTTGAGTGGGCCTGACTTCAGACCCCAGGATGAGTGCTCAGCTGCCAATGGTGGTGTACTGGCTGAGCATCCAGGCACCTAGATGGCAGGCTTGGGTACTGAGAGGGTGAGGCTGGGCCAGGGGGACTTGTCCTCAGGCCTCCCTGTGGTGCATGTGAGTGCTGGCTGTGGTAGGACGGGGTAGAGTATTCCTCGGCCACTGGTGGAATGCTTAGGTGAGGACAGTGTGGCTGTGCTGTGGACCAGCTACTTGGGAGAGCAGAATTGTTTTCAGTTGGGAGCAGCCACAGAGAGGTGGCTGGGGCACATGCAGTTTGCTCATGCCTCAGCCCAAAGCAGCCAGCAGCAGCCATAGCTTCATGCATTAGAATTTGTCCTCAAGGAACCAAAAAATGCCTGGCTGCTCCTCTATTGGGGGTGCCAGGTTGCTGCCAGTGGCTCCTGCTTTGGCTCAGGCAACAGTGGCCCCAAAGCAAGATGCAATCTGGGAGGGACTGGACTCTCAAAATAGTGTTGTGCTGTGGCTGCTTAGGACTCAGGGTTTTGTAGTACTCAGTGTGAACTTACTCTCTGGAGTAATGCCATCACACTGTCTCCAGGCAGCTTCCTATGTTATATCTAGGGTCTATGAGAATCAAGGGACTCCTGTAGGGAGTCCCATTTTACCCACTGTGGGAGTCTTCAGAGGGAATGTGGACTGCTGGGGTTCTCTCACTCTTTTCCTGCATTAGGGAGTCTCTCCAGGCTCCCAGGCAATCTCAGCCAAACAGGCTGCCTTGCTTCTGTCTCCTTCTTTGCTTTGGTGCATCCTGTCACTTGTTTGTTAAATTCTAGTGCTCTGTCTTTGATGATCTCTTCAAAATGTGATTATGTAATCACTACTTAGGTTTCTCTCCATGGAAGAGGGGAGGACCAGAGGCATCTAGTCAGACATCTTGAAGCCACTCCCCATGATATTGTCTTAGGAAAACAATCAACGTGTAGTGTTCATGGATACCAAAGGGAAAATGGGTAAACACATTTTTTTTCTTCCACCTTTTATTTTAGGTTTGGGAGGTAAAGGTGAAGGTTTGTTACATGGGTAAATTGCGTGTCATTGGGGTTGAGTGTACATATAATTTCATCACCCAGGTAGTGAGCTTAGTGCCCAACAGGTAGTTTGGTGATTCTCACCCTCCTCCCACCTTCCATTCTCAAATAAGCCCCGGTGGCCGTTGTTCCCTTCTTTGCATCCATGTGTACTCAGTGTTTAGTTCCCACTTATAGGTGAGAAGATGCAGTATTTGGTTTTCTGTTCCTGCATTAATTCTCTTAGGATAATGGTTTCCACCTGCATCCATATTACTGCAAAGGACATGATTTCATTCCTTTCTATGGTTGTGTAATATTCCATGGTGTATATATACCACATTTTCTTTATCCAGTCCACCACTGATTTGCATCTAGGTTGATTCTATGTTATTGTGAAAAGTGCTGATGAACGTACGCATGAATGTGTCTTGATGGTAGAATGATTTATGTTGATTTGGGTATATATCCAATAATGAGATTGCTAGGTCACATGGTAGTTCTGAGTTCTTTGAGAAATCTCCTAACTGCTTTCCAGAGGCTGAAACTAATTTACATTCCCACCAGCAATGTATAAGTGTTCTCTTTTTTCCACAACCTTACCAACATTTGTTATTTTTTCATTTTTTAATAATAGGCATTCTGTCTGCTATGAGATGGTATCTCATTGTGGTTTTGATTGCATTTCTCTAATGATTAGTGATGTTGAGCATTTTTTTCATATGCTTGTTGGCCTTACATATGTCTTCTTTTGAGAAGTGTCTGTTTATGTCCTTTGCCCATTTTTTAATGGGTTGGTTTGATTTTTGTTTATTTGTTTAAGTTCCTTATAGATTTTGAATATTAGAACTTTGTTAGATGCATAGTTCACAAATATTTTCTCCTTTTCTGTAGGTTTTCTGTTTTCTCTGTTGATGTATTTTTTTTGCCATGCAGAAGCACTTTAGTTTAATTATGTCCCACTTGTCAATTTTTGTTTTTGTTGCAATTACTTTTGGAGACCTCATCATGAAATATTTACTAACACCTATATCAGAATAGTATTTCCTAGGTTTTCTCCTAGAGTTTTTATACTTATTACATTTTAGGTTTAAGTCTTTAATCCATGTTGAGTTGATTTTTGTATATGGTGAAAGGTAGGGGTCCATTTTCAATCTTCTGCACGTGGCCAGCCAGTTATAGCATTTATTGAATAGGGAATCCATTCCCCATTGCTCGTTGTTGTCAGCTTTGTCGAAGATCAGATGGTTGTAGGGGTGTGGCTTTATATCTGGGTTTTCTAACCTCTTCCTTTGGTCTGTGTGTCTATTTTTATACCAGTACCATGCTCTTTTGGTTACTGTAGCCTTATAATATAGTTTGAAATCAGGTAGTGTGATTCTTCCAGCTTTGTTCTGTTTACTTAGGATTGCTTTGGCTATTTGGGTTCTTTTTTGATTCCATATGAATTTTAAAATATATATTTTTTAGTTCTCTGAAAGATATCATTGGTAGTTTAACAGGAATAGCATTGGATCTATAAATTGCTTTGGGCAGTATGGCCGTTTTAAAAAAATTTTTATTATTTTGTATTATTATTTTTTTGAGACAGAGTCTCACTCTGTCACTCAGGCTGGAGTGCAGTGGCGTGATCTTGGCTCACTGCAACCTCCGTCTTCTGGGTTCAAGTGATTCTCTTGCGTCAGCCTCCCAAGTAGCTACGATTACAGGTGCACACCACCACACCCAGCTAATTTTTGTATTTTTAGTAGAAATGAGGTTTCACCATGTTGGCCAAGCTGATCTCAAACTCCTGACCTCAAGTGATCCACTGGCTTCAGCCTCGCAAAGTTCTGGGATTACAGGCATGAACCGCCCTGCCCAGCAGTATGGCCCTTTTAAAAATATTGTTTCTTCCTATGCATGAGCATGGAATATTTTTCTGTTTGTTTTTGTTGTCTCTGTCTTCTTTGTTTTCTATTTCTTACAGAGATCGTTCACCTCCCTGGTTAGCTGTATTCATAGGTATTTTATCCTTTTGTGGTTGTTGTGAATAGGATTGCATTCTTGATTTGGCTGTCAGCTTGACATTATTGGTATATAGAAATGCTTCTGATTTTTGTACCCCGAAGCTTTACTGATGTTGTTTAACAGTTCTAAAAGCTTTTGGGTAGAAACTCTGGGGTATTCTAGGTTTAGAATCATATCATCTGTGAAGAGAGATAGTTTACTTCCTATCTTCCTATATGGATGCCTTTTCTTTTCCTTGCCTGATTGCTATGGCTAGGATTTCCAGTACCATGTTGAATAGGAATGATAATAATGGACATCCTTGTCTTGTTCTGGTTTTCAAGGTGAATGCTTCCAGCTTTTGCTCATTCAGTATGATGTTGGCTATGGGTTTTTCATAAATGGCTCTTACTATTTTGTGGTATGTTCCTTTGATGCCTAGTTTGTTGATGACTTAACATGAAGGGATGTTGAATTTTGTCAAAAGCGTTTTTGGCAACAATTGAGATGATCACGTGGTTTTTTTGTTTGTAGTTCTGTTTATGTGATGAATCACATTTATTGATTTGCATGTGTTGAGCCAACCTTGCATCCCAGGAATAAAGCCTACTTGATTGTGGTACGTTAGGTATTTGATGTGCTGCTGGATTCTTTTTCCTAGTATTTTGTTGAGAATTTTTGCATTTACTTTCATCAGAGATGTTGGCCTGAAGTTTTCTTTTTTTGTCATGTCTCTTTGCTAGATTTTAGTATCAGAGTGATGCTGGCCTTATAAAATGAGGAGTCCCTCTTCCTTGATTTTTGGCATAGTTTCAGTATGATTGGTACTGGCTCTTGTTTGTATGTCTGGTGGAATTTGGCTGTGAATCCATCTGGTACAGGGCTCTTTCTGGTTGGTAGGTTTTTTAAATTACTGATTCAGTTTAAGAACTTGTTATTGGTCTGTTCAGGTATTTAATTTCTTCCTGGTTCAATCTTAGGAGGTTGTATTTTTCCAAGAATTTACGATTTCTTTTACATTTTCTAGTTTGTGTGCATAGAGGTGTTCAAAATAGTCTCTGAGGGTGTTTTGTATTTCTGTAGGATTGGCGGTAATGTCCCCTTTGTCATTTGAGATTGTGTTTATTTGGATTTTCTCTTTATTAGTCTAGCTAGTTGTCTATCAATCTTATTTATTGTTTCAGAAAACCAGCTTTTGGTTTTGTTGATCTCTTGTATTCATTTTTGCACCTCAGTTTTATTCAGTTCAGCTCTGATTTTGGTTATTTTTTTTTCTTCTGCTAGCTTTTGGGTTGGTTTCCTCTTGTTGTTTAATTTGAGATTTTTCTAACATTTTGATGTAGGTGTTTAACGCTACAAACTTTCCTCTTAACATTGTTCTGGCTGTGTCCCAGAGACTCTGGGATGTTGTATCTTTGTTTTCAATAGTTTCAAAGAATTTCTTGATTTCTGCCTTAATTTTCAGAATACCAAAAGTCATTCAGGAGTAGGTTGTTTAATTTCCATGTAATTGTATAGTTTTAAGAGATCTTCTTGGTGTTGATTTATATTTTATCATGCTGTGGCCTAAGAGTATGGTTAGTATGATTTTGGTTTTTTTAATTTGTTTAAAATTGCTTTATGGCTGAGCATGTGGTCGATCTTAGAGTATGTGCTATATGCAGATGAGAAGAATGTATATCCTGTTGTTGAGTGCAATGTTTTGTAGATGCCTGTTAAGTCCATTTGGTCAATGTCAAGTTTAGGTCATGAATATCTTTGTTAGTTTTTTGCCTTGATTATGTGTCTAACATTGTCAGTGGGGTGTTGAAGTCTCCCACCATATTGTGTGGTTATTTCCATCTCTTTATCGGTCTTTTAAGAACTTATTTATGAATCTGGATGATCCAGTGTTGGATCTGTGAAAAGAATAATAAAAACATTATCATTACTACCATTATTATTTATTGTGGTTATTTTATATTTTGAATGAACTTCTAAGCTAAAAGATTTATCTTGAAAGAGTCCAACTGTTGGAATTCACTTTGTTTTAAATAGAAATAAAAGTGTTTCAAATGAAAGTCTGATGATTTAATGATCCCAAAAGTGATGAGTTTAACACATGAGTTTTTTCTCACCTGCTTAATGGCACTCAATGAAGGTTTGAAATCCTTTTCTTTTTTTTCCTGAAACTCTTTAAGTATTATACCCTTTGATTTTCTAGAAAACTTTCCTTAGTGTTAGTTGGAATTCCAGCTTCTGTTAAAAAATAAAGAGGAAGTCCTTCCTTCTTAAATTGGACATATGGCAACATTTGTGTGTATGTGATTTCATATTTGTAGAACATAAACCTGAAAATTATATTCATTAAATTTATTCCGTGAATGAAGTTACTCTTCTTTAAAGATAAATTAACTCTACTGCAAGAAAATTGTTTCATTGATTACACTGCAGTGTAAGTAAAATGATACAGATGATCTTTGAATTTTGAAGTATTTGATTTTTTTTTTCCTGTTCTGCTAAGGAAGAAAGACTGACTAATGTTACAGAACTTTCCAATTTGCCTTGTAAATGAAGCGTGTGTTGTGAATTTTAAATCTATTCTTCCATTGGCTCTGTATAAGTGTTTCCCAATTTTTTAGTGTGTTGGAGGGGCGTTAATTCTTGCTCTCTTCTCACCAAAGACCTTTTTAGACATTTTTTTCTTGATCATCATCCACACACATATACTGTAAATCAGTTTATGTATCACATATATATCTGCACTCTATACTTAAAAAAGGAATTTTTTTTTTTGACTTTCATCAGGTATCACCCCCATTGAGAATGCTTGCTTTCTGTTGGTTTTGTTTTTATTTTTTTAAAAGACAAAATCATATAGAAGAAATAACTTAACCTCTGGAGTCAAACCAGTCGGATGTTGACTTGAATCCTATTTTTTTCACTTAGTAATTATTCAACCCAAGTGATTAACTTAATCTCTCTGAGGCTCAATTTTCTCATTTAAGAGATAGAGATTGTGATTCCTATGTGAAGTATTTGAAGCTTAATGTGATTAGTGGATATGAAAACTCCAAGCACAATCCTAAAAGTTGAATAAATACTGGCTTAAGGAAGTCACTGCATGCAATCACTATTATTTTCCTAAGCTGGATTTCTGATAATTTTATCACTCCCTCTGGCCATACCAAAGAGTAAAACAGTCTTTTATTCAGGTAATATTTACATGTTTTCTCTGTGGCAAGTACTGTACTGATATTTTTTAAATGTATTATTTCATAATTCTTCTCACAACAATCTTATAGTGTAGCATTTATACCCCATTTTCAGCTAAGAGAACTGTGGTTTTGCAAGATTTGTAACTTGCCCTTCACAGAGCTAGTAGGCAGTAAATAGAGGCAGATGACTAGTTTCTCTATTACCAGGTTTGTTTGTTTGTTTGTTTGTTTGTTTTGAGGGGGGACAGGGTCTCACTCTGTCACCCAGGCTGGCGTGCAGTGGTGCAATCTCAGCTCACTGCAACCTCTGTTTCTTAGGCTCAGATGATCTTCCCAGGTACTTTAAAAGATGGAAAGATGCTCATCCTAGTGACAGACCAAGAGACTATACAACCCAAATTGGACAGTTAAGGTGCCCTGATTCCCTACAGTATTGCTTTATTCCCCTCTGTTGCCAAAGTCCTATACTGAGACATTCATAAGTCCTTCATGGAGACTAACAGATCAATTTAGAGAATAATAAATAAGAAGTCAGGAAATACTCAATGAAATATAGAAAATATTTTTTCTGTATCCCCTAACAATTGTGTACTTATTTATCCTTTAAACTTGAATATGGCATGTATTACAGACTAGCCTAAATCTAAATGTACTTTCAAGAGTCTTGACACTTAAGTAGGTATTTGAAATTAATAAGATGTGGTTACAGGGGTCTTTATGTCTTATTACATGCCCCTATACATGACAAACTCAAGTCCCATTATAAAGTAACATCAGTTATCTGTCTGTTATTCAGGTTTAAGTCAGATGATATAATCATATAATCTTTCTGTGATATGTTTAACCTGGAAAAGGAAGTATGTGAATTTCCCTTATTAAAAAAATTGAAGAAATACAGAGGTACAGAAAATCCAGCGATGATGGCAAAACATTTAAAGGGTCCTGTGGATGTCTTTCTGAGGAAGCAGAATTTAAACTGCATTTACAAAATGGAAAATTTAAGGGTTACTCAAGCATACTGTTTTTCAAATCATCTACGAAAATCTCTTCCCAGGGTGACTTCACTTGTCCATAGACCCTGTATTCTGTTACGTTACGTATGATATAAGCAAGAACAAAACCTTTCCACAACTTTGCTTTTTCATAGCACATAGATTGCATTTCCACTTTGTTAGCTCTGCAAGTTAGGCCTTTTGAAGTGTCCCACATTTCTTCAAAAAAGATGATGTGCATCCTCTAGGTAACTGCAGTTCTTGTAGGTAGGTAGGTGGAATTCTAACTTGAGTTCTTTGGCAGTGAAGATGATGCCCTATATATTAATGTAGTATCTGTCTAATGTAAATTTTGTTGGATGAATATCAAATATTTTATGGAAAATGTTTCAAACAGTTAAAATTAGGGCCTGAATCTGGGGCTAGAAGTAAGTTTTTCTCCGGCAATAAACTGTTTGATTTATTCTTTCTTGGTCTGTTTTCTTATCTGGAAACAAGATATTCAGTGCAATTTAATACATATTTGTTAAACACTTTCTACTGTTCCACTGTTTGCCATGCACTGTGTTAATAAGGAGAGGTGATCAAATGAGATAATAGGTGGCAAACTGCTTTGCAATGTTTTCAACACTACAGAGATACAGTTCTACATGATGGAGAACCTTATTGGTGGGGGAGAAAACCTTTTTCTAACATCATGTTATTTTCCTACCTAAGAGCTCTTCAGTTTAATCTTAGGAACATTGGAATCATAATTATTATTTCGTTCATTATTTCGTACTTTCATTTATCCCAAGTTGCATAAATCTTAATGTTGATTCACCTTTGGTTTTCTATAGATACCAAGTGAATTTTGAGATCATAAACAGTTGCCTTTGAGCCTGAAAGATTTGTTTCTAATTTGGGAGATCATATGCTCTTATTAATTTACTGAGAAGATACGTAGGATTTTGTTTTTCATACTTCTGTGTTTTGCCCTGGTTTTCTGTTAAACCATCAGCCTCTACACTTTCTTCTAGAACTATGTATATGTGTTGATCATTGTTCTGGGAATAGCCTTTTCCTTCTGTCATCTGGATGTTCTAGATCACTCTGAATCTTCTATCTTGATTTAGCATTCAAATAAAAAATAAGATATTGAAAATGATGGAATTAGTGGGAACTGGTGACAGGAAGGGGGAAACCCAAAATTTTTTAGAAGCTGTGATTTATTTCATGGATAGTCTTTCTAAGTTAATGATACAATCCTAGGGGATCAGTTAAATAAACTTATAAAGTGAAATACTGTAAAAACTTACCTGTGGTAGAAATAGCTGTTTTTTAAATCACAATTTCCATATGGCAGTGCAATTGTACAGTGTCTCTATTTTGCTGATTTGGAGCCAAACACACTCATTAGCCACGTTAGATTCAGTTACTATTCTCGTGTCATCTATCATTTCCTTTGTAGTACAGACCAATAGAGTTGAGTCCAAGGACACTGGACAGGGTTGATGGTGGTGGGAGTAGGGGGGTGTTGGTGAGGAAAGGGAGAACAAGGATGGTGAGAGAAAAGGGCAAATGGGTACATTTGAGAAGAAAGATTGTGTAAGCTATGAAAATGATTTGATATTGACCAACTTATTTGACCAATTATTTGCTGTTGTTCAGCTCAAAATAGTGCTTTGAATCTTAAAATTGAATATAAATTTTTGAAATGAAATTTAATCTACAATAGGCTGAACACTAAAAAGCATATTCTGTAGGCAAAGTAAATATAGTTTGCCCCCCAATCTCAGATGATAATAGTACAGGCATATTTCCTGTGATGGAGAAATGTCTACATATCTGTTACATCTACTATAAACTAGGTAAATGTCCTTCCTGTTAACCACATATGTTAATGTTCCTTCTTTCTGAGACTCAGTTTACTCGTCTAAAAAATGAAAGTGAGCTCTAAGATACTTTCTAGCTCTAAAATAACATAATTCTGTCACCATATTTGAATGCTCAATGATCAAAACATTTAAAATCGAGCATGATTGGGTTGAAACACTTTAGAAGCCTCTCAAACCTGTCAAAAAATTTTATTTGAGCATTGTGATACTCTAAATACATTTCTTCCTTTTTCTTTCAAAGAAAACAGGACAAATAAAACACGCATTTGTCAAAAACTTATGACATAAGGAAGCCATATACAAAATGAAATTAATATCTCCTGTTTTTTAACTCACTTCATAACCAGTATGTTTGTCATTGTGAAACTATAATGTAATTTTACTTGCTCATGTTTCTATTAACTGTGTTACCATATCTTTTCCCCTTCAAGGATTTCTTGCTGGTACTATATTAACTGGTACCCTAA
Source organism: Chlorocebus sabaeus (assembly GCF_047675955.1). Taxonomy (NCBI): domain Eukaryota; kingdom Metazoa; phylum Chordata; class Mammalia; order Primates; family Cercopithecidae; genus Chlorocebus; species Chlorocebus sabaeus. The sequence continues at coordinate 22,132,321 of NC_132928.1, read as the reverse complement.
TTCTAGTCATTGGAATATGGAAAATCAGGGTGAGCAGAAATTCTGATGATTTTTTAAAATTTATTCCTAGTTTATTTCCAGTAAAATTTGGTACTGTATCAGTAGATGACTCTCTTAGCTTTATTTAAATTTTGGCATGTCTCCGTATTCATTTTTGTCTGTAATTACTATCCTGGATTAACAGACTTCATGTCTGTTTTTCCTCAATATATTCAAAGGCACATTTCAAAGAAAAGTGACTTGAAGTCTCATTTTGTGATCTATCGATCCACTGATTTTTTTTTCCACTCAGTATAATTTATGGTAATATCTAAGTGTTGCACAGAAGCAAAGAAGTCTAGGAAAAATCAACCTCTAACATACTGTGAAATTGCCTGTGATTAGGGCTTTTTCTCAGTTATATTAATAGATGCCAGTCCAGCTCAAAACAGTGCAGTGGTTAAGAGAGCAGACTCTGGGGCCTGACGGCTCAGTTTGAATCCTGGATCTGCCATCTGGGAATTATTTGACTGTGAGCAATTTAACCTCTCTATGCCTCAGTTTACTTATTTGTAAAATGGGGGAAATATAGTACCTACCTCATGTGATTATAGTAAGGATCAAATGAGTTGCCACCTGTCAAGTGCTTAGAACATTGCTTGGCACATAGTAAGCACTCAGATATTAAAACAACAACAACACACACACACACATCAGTATTATTTAAAATATCTAATCTGCATTGAATATACATAATGTTAAGTATAAATGTCACCATTGACTCTGATGTGTCCTGTAGCAAAGGATGATTTAAATTGACCCTCTTCTGTTTTGTAGTTTTAACTGTTCAGAAAACTAGTTGTGGAATTTATACAAACTTGAGTTATTTCTAAGCTGCCCTAATGCCTGTCCATTTTTCCCATTAATAAGAAAACTATAATTTAATGCCGTTATTAAATTGTCTGTTTTAATTCTTTGGATGATGTGACCTATCTCCTTTTTACCCTCTACAATTTTTCTACTTAAATTAACAATATTACTTAAGCCTATTGTAAGTTAAAGTATGTAAATATTCTTGGACTCACTAAATGAGTCAGGCTTTTGGAAAAATATTTGACCATTAGGTCCAGGGGAGTGATTAATAATTTTTACAGGCATTTGTTTAATATCAACAAAATATTCTAGCTGTCATGATAGCAAATATAGTAAGACATAACTTTTTCTCCAGATATATCAGAAATGTTTTAGGAATGTGATTTAGAACCTAACAAAAACTCACAGTTAGTTCTAAGTCATCTAAAGTGAGTTGGTATGGAAGCATCAGCAAAGCTACTCTGAAAAAAAATTAAACCACCAATCTTATGTACTTTCTTGTGTTTGTTCCAACTCTTCCTTTTGAAATACTGTTATCAATTTATAAAGTTATAAAGTATCAATGTATAGAGTATTATCAGTTTACCAAAGCTACTGCTTTGAGGCTCTCTGGATCGGTGGGAGTGGAGACTGGGTGGGGCAGGACAGCAGGATGTGGTAAGTTTACCAGGTGCTGTCTCTTGGCTTTCATCAGTTTCTTTACATACTTTGGTAAGGTGATTGGCTGTGATACTTGTATGTCCTATTAAGGAACTTAGAAGGAAGGAATATAGTAACTTCTGCTTATCCTTGGTTGGGGGCAGGGTGTTTCAGGACCCCCCAGTGAATGCCTGAAACCACAGATAGTGCCTAACTCTATATGTGCTGTGTTTTTTTCCCATATGTACATACCTGTGAGATAAAGTTTAATTTATAAATGAGGCACAGTAAGAGATTAACACTAAGTAATAATCAATTAGAACAACTTATTGTAGCAAAAGTTATGTGAATGGGGTCTCTCTCTCTCTGTCTCTCTCAGAATATCTTTTTGTATTGTACTCACCTATTTTCAGATTGCAGTTGACTGTGGGTAACTGAAACCACAGATAAGGAGACTAGTGTATTTGTTTTGAATTGTATTTTGGGGTTTTGCAGTGAATTTAATTGCTTATTTTCTGAATTAGAGGGAAACTCTTGCAAATGCCTAACAAAAATTTGTCTTTTTTATGTGCACATAAAAAATATTCCACTTGCCTTATTTTGGAAGCATAAGCTGTTGAGCGTAAGAGCTAGCTTTACATATGTTTGGCTAGCCTCCTGATTTCATACTGATTTAATTAAATATTTGATCTTAATCAAGACAGGATATAGTTACTGTGCAAGTGATAATGTGGTTTCATTTAATGATTCTTCATGTTTGCCTATCAGAGGGTTGATTTATTTCTTTTAGAAGAGTTAGGTCTATATGATAAATTTTAGTTTAGGGATAGAAGTGTAAGCAGATGCCTGACTTTGTTTTTTGATGGAAATGACAGTTATATAATTCAATTCAATAGTTTTTTTCTTCTCTACTATTCAGCTCTTACAATGCACATGAGAGCAACAAAGTACTCAATGTTGTGTTTGACCATTTAAGTGTGACTGATGGTCCCTCAGAAATAAGACTTTCTGGTAAATTATAAAAGGTATATTTGGTTTAATAACATCACATTTCTGTATCTTGTAAAATATCCATTAATACCCTTGGCTAGGGCGTTCTTCATGACTTTTAAAGGATAATAGAGGCTTAAGTCAATACTGGCGTTAGAGTTGTTTTTTCCTTTGTTGAATGAATGACTAGCTCATCGAATCATTACTGTGACACGTTGTCAGTTCTGGACTTGGTAGCAGTATGCTTATTATCTCATCCTATGTTTTGAAGTCAGTTTATTGTAATGATTAGATGTATAATGCCACAAATATTTGGGGGGAAAGGGATGATATATTAGGACTTAAAGAGAATGCCTTCATTATGATAATTTGCATCATGAGATGGTTGACCTACCTTGTATTTCTCCTTTTGCTTGGTGGCTTTTAGAGTTTTCAATGTTTAAGAAAAATTATAATATGTGCTAAGATATCCTTTTATAGGTCATGTTTATAGATCTTAAAAGACATCTCATATCTTCATACAAAATTTTCACACAAAAATAACTTTGTGTAAATGTGTCTGTAAAACTGAGTGTCTTCATCTCTTAATCTTCTCTTCCACATGTAATAGTATTCAGGGGTTTTTATTTATTTTTATTTTTTTTAACATCTCCCACACTTAGGAATTCATTGACTTTTAATCTGAGGGTACCCTAATTCATTCTAGCTTAGCCACTCTTCATCTCGAGAAACTAAAAACTCCATTTCATATTTTAGTTGTTGCTGTAGCTGATAAACCCCACCTGTAGAATCTTTTCCATATTCTATTACCATTATTTTTTTTGTTTTGCACCCCAAATTAACTGATTCTTTTTGGCAATTTATCACATAGTAACTAAAAATTAATGTTTATCACTAGTAAATAAAATCATTTTGATTTTAACTTTTTTTTTTTTTTTTTTTTTTTGAATTTTCAGGGTACACGTGTTTCACGTTGACAGGTTTGCTTGGGATGCTAGTAACCATGGGCTGGCTGACTTAGCCAAAGAAGAGTTAAGAAGAAAATACACACAAGTATACAGACTGTTTCTAGTCTCTTAGACTTATCTGCATATTGGATACAATAAATGCAATTGTGCTTTTCATTTAGGATGCTTTCATTGTCTTTAGGGTGTGTTAGGAATGTCAACAAAGGAGAAAAAAGGCAGTCCCAGAATCACATTCTCAGCACACCTCTACCTCTTGAAAATAGAACAACTTGCAGAATTGAGAGTGATTCCTTTCCTAAAAGTGTAAGAAAGCATAGAGATTTGTTCATATTTAGAATGGGAACACGAGGAAAAGAGAAGAAAAGTGATTTTTTTCCCCACAAGATCTGTAATGTTATTTCTGCTTATGAAGGAAATAAAAAATGAAAAACATTTGGATATCAAAAGCAAATGAAAACCCAATTCAGTCTCTTTTAAGCAAAATTGCTAAAGAGAGATGAACCACATTATAATGTTTGACTGTAAGGCATTTTCATTTTTCCTTCAGGTTGGCAAAATATTTTAAAGGTAAAACATGCTAGTGAGCCAGGGGTGTTGATGGTGACAAGGGAGGAATATAGAATGAAAGACTGAGTCTTCCTTTGTTGCACAAATACAGTTTGGAAAAAGCCTGTGAAAGATGTCTTCTTTGACTTAATGTCTTTAAAAGTATCCAGAGATACTACAGTATTCACATAAGAAAAGATTATATGTTATTTCTGAAGTGAGATGTCCATAGTCAAATTTGTAAATCTTATTCTTTTGTAATATTTATTTATATTTATTTATGACAATGAACATACTGATTTTACGTGTAAAACAAGAAAAGCTGAAGATATGTGAAGAAAAATTTATTTTCCCTAAATAGAAATAAATGAGTGATCCCATTTTTTGGTCTCATGTAGTATTTGAAATTTATTCTTAAACATGACTACTTTATTTCTGAATAAGAAATTCCCTGCCTGCCTCCTACAAGCAGTTCAGAATGCTGTCTCTTGGTTGTCCTAGTGCGAATAATTTTCAGTTACTTTAAAATTATATTGTACTTTCTCAAGCATGTCATATCCTTTCCTGTTAGAGTACCTATATTACTTGTTCCTGATTTACCTGAAGGCAATCTGATTAATTTCTAGGTTTTTACCATATTCTTGTCATCTTGCCAATTACATTATAGGTATTAGACTAGACTAAGATGTACTAGTTATGTAGAATATAACTAGATTTATTATGGCAATGTTTATTTTGTCATTTTGCTTCATCTGTTTTGTTGTTGAAGTACTTTAAATTTCCTACATTCATGGAATTTCACTGTAAAGACTTTAATGTGTATTTCTCAAAATAAAACTTTTTTTTCCTCCTTAACCACAGTTATCACAACTAACAGTACTATCAATAATTTCCTAATAGTTTCTAATATTAGGAAATTCTTTGAACTTTCCTAGAAGTTCTAAGAGTAGGCACATATCCACCTATCCATTCATTCATTTGTTAAATATGAGGGCCTGCTCTGCCTATTCTGTAATAACCCAGTGCTTCCAGGAATAGCAGTAACACTGGCTCAGCTATTCAGAAAAAAAGCTGAGTGCCTACTATGTGCAAGTTGCCATATGCTAAATGTGAGCTTACCAAGATAAATACAAGTGTCTGCCCTCAAGTTGCTTATAGTTTGCCACAGGAAGACCAAAATATATATTTATTGAGAGAAAGAAGATAAAGTTATAGGTGTTACAGCCCCAAATATGATGGGTGCTTAAGCTGTTTGTTAAATAACTGAGTGGCAGGGAGGGAGACATTCAAGGCAGGAAGCTGATTGAGAAAGCAATAATAGATGAGATTATAATGGCAGGATGGTTGAAGTAGGAAAGGCTTAGAGCAAGGGCTAGACTATGTCATGTGTTCTGTGTAGACATGAAAATTATAAGCTCTAGACTTTTTATTCTGCTCAATCAAATTAGAATCAATTAGCATAAAATAGGTTTATAATAGCAAGAACTTGCTATCTTTGGATAAGGCTAAAAGCGGAAATGCTATTTAACAGTCATTTACCTTGAAGAAAATATAAACAATAGGCTTGCTAAGGGTAAAGCTATTTTCTTGTAGGATTTCTGTTTACTGTGTATCCTGTAATTATGAGGTTGAGCGGTTTTATTTTTGCTCAGGATAACGTCTCCTATGAGATTTTACTTTGCAAAGGTTGTATTGCTTTTCCTCTTGAGACTGATGTATTTGTTACAGCAAGTTATACCTGCTCACCGTAGAAATTTGAGTTTTATAATATTTAGCCCAATATCACTGTCACTTTTCTGGGAACGCTTGAACATGAATAGTTTTTGTCTTGTCACACCCTAACCCTGTTTGCTTTGGTTAATGTCCAATGTGCAAATGCCTCATTTTCCTCCCACCCGTCCTGAGTGTTTTCTTCCTCCTTCCTGAAACTAAAAACAGCCCATTCCCTGAAGATACTGCTTCCTTTGCAGCCTATTCCAGTGGTGGCTGGTTTATTTTCATGCATATGACTCATTGTTAAGAGGTGGTGGAGGTGTTTTCCTTGTTCCTCACTGTCGTATCTTCCATCTCAACCCCCACACACAACTCTTTAAAAAGAGTAGCTGTCCATTCACTCTGTAGGGTGATTTACTAAAATGTCAAATGTTTTCCCTATAATTCTCCTTGGTGAAAAGCATGGATTCTGGAGACAAATCGGAGCTCTGGCATGTATCAGCGGCAGGACTCAAGGGATGTTCCTTGTCAGTGTACCTTAGTTATCTATGTGTAAAGTGGGCCTAAAATCAGTACCAGCCTCATAGGATTTGCAATGAGAATTAAGTTAATACAGATAGAGCTTAAAATGGTGCCAGTCATGTAGGAAGTGCTCAGTAGGTTTTAGCTCTTTTTGGTGCACAGGTGGAGAGATTGCCTTAGGTGGAAGCATGCAGGGCTTCTGTAGATACCAGGAAGGAACTGTTTGCAGGTGGGTTGGAGATGCCCATGGTGGCAGCTTTTGGAAATTGATTTCACATTTCTTTTGTTTTCTCAGGGACATATACATCAAGGTCATCATGAAGATGATGACACATGAGGAGGTGTTATGTTTGAAGACAGGCAGAGAAGGAAAGGACTAGAGACATTTAGTCAATTAACAGGCAATGCTAAAGACCCAGTTGAGGTGAGTGCTCATGAATTTAGAGAGCAATCATCAAGCTTGGTTCTGAGTTTTTCTGCAGTCATATTTAGCTTTCTAGAGACAGTCTCAGAAAAAATCAGTTGCTTGGATTTAATGATGATTGGGTGTTCCCAGGTGAATTTGATGACGTGAGTTGAGCATGTGCACAAGGGAGTGATTAAAATGATGGACCATAGAATTTAAGCTATGTGAGAAGGGAAGTGAAGACATATGAGTGGTAAGAAACAAAGAGTAACAGGATCAATATTTTGTAGGCCTTAATGGGGTCGTGTCATTGTTAGACTTGGGGTACTATTTAGGGTGAACTGGAATGGTAATATGTAGTAGTGAGAAATAAGAATGCCTCCATTGAGGGTAAAACAGAATTGGCCACCAGAGGACAAAGCTGTCTACAAATACACTTCCCCTTCATTTTGGGCACAAAGTTAGACACATTTCCTGGCACCCTTGCAGTTAAATGTAGAAGGACTGAGTTCTGGCCAAAGCAACATGATCACAGATGTGTAGCATTTCTAGGTCTGGCCCTAAAACACTCCATATGCGATCCTCCTTGCCTCTTTCTCTACACTGAGTTGATGAAAGTGACTCTAGTAACCTAGTAAGTCACATGCTAAAGATGACAGAACCACAGAAAGGAAGGAGCTTGAGTCATTGCTTTGAGTAGAGCTGTCTGCTGATCAGCAACACCCACTTTAGATTTCACGTGAAGAAGAAATAAACTTCTGTCATGTTTGAGTTCTAACATTTTGGGGATTGGTGTGTTACGTTATTGTGGTCGACATTATCTAAACTAACACTGAAGCCTTCTAGATTTTGGTGATGCAAGAGTTTAGACAGAACTGTGGTTGTGAGAAGTTGAAATAAAATGGTGGACAAAAGTATTGGTGCAGAGGAGGCCATGGAACATCTTAATTGATACTGAAATCACCAAAAAGCATGGGGATTCATGTTAGAGAGTCATACTGAGTCAGGAGCTAAAATCTTCAAGAAATGAGGAGTGGCTTGTACATCTGAAGATGATTGCAAACAAGAAGACAGCAGGTGCTATATTCTGATGATATGCAACTCAAAGGAAAGGGTTTTGTGGAAAGGAAGGAGGATTGGTCTGCAAATAGCCATGATGAATAAAATAGTGCACCAACTTCACCTCTATGCCTGGTACTATGTGGAACAAAAGTGCAATGAGGTATTTTTGCCTACTGGAGATTTGTCTGCACATTCAAACCCGCTGTTTGATCCTCTTCCACTCCTTGTTATTGCAATCTGTTTACTTTCTGGTCACCCACCCCTGTCTTTTGAGGGATTTGGAACCTGGCTCACTGTCTCCCAACCATCCTACAATCTGGTATTATCCATAATTATTTCACATTGACAAGGGTGACTCCTTATAACATCCGTGCCTCTGGTTTTATTGACCTTTTGATTTCTAATGACCTCTTTCACTGTACCTGAGTCACTCATCTCCATGGAACCTTCTTAAATCACTAATTCAGGCATATTTTCTTGCTCATTATAATCTATTCAGCGTTCTAGTTTAGTTACCCCAGTATGTTAATCAACTCTCCACTTTCTTCCTATTTTTAAGTCTCCTACTGTGATGGATGTTTTGTGTTTGTTCATCCAGAACCACGACTGTAGCACACTCCAACTTGCTGTGACCTCAGAGGCTGACCTATAATGGAAGCTGTGGAGCGGGGAGAGAGCTGCATTCTTTCTAATTTTTGTTTTGTATCAAAACACTCCACAACTTCTTATTTTATTTCATTTTTTTTCTACCATTCTATCACCAAAGGATGGCTCCCCTTCCTTTTTGCCCTTTTCCTCTTTTAGAAACTACATCTTTCAAAAGCTATCAACTCAGATCACATTATGTTTATGCCCCTTTCCTGAAGGTGTGCTTGTAGTTAGTGCTCTGGTCTACAAGGACACCTTTTCAGCATTTTCATTTTTACAGCAGACTCTTACTTTCTGGCAGTGGTCTTGGAGCAATTTGAGGACTCTGCTAGCTCAGCTTTTTTCTCTTTCATGAAGTCTTTCCACAGACTACCCTTGCTCACCACAGAGGCTTCTAGGAGCAGTGTGAAGAACTCCTAGGTCATTTTTGTTTTGTTTGTTTTCTCATGGGCAATTTGAAGGTGGTGCTTTGTCTTCTAGTTATGTTGAGAGTGTGGTTTTTGTATGACCACACTTCCTATTGGTGTAGCTGTGGAAAATCAGATGCTTTTATATATTATTGGTGGGAATGCAAACTGATACGGCCATTTTATATGGGGATTTTTCAATATCTAAAACAAATGCATACACATTTACCCTTTGATCCACCAATCTCATGTCTAAAAATGAACTCTGAAGCTATACCTCCAAAAATATGAAAATACACAGGTACAAGATTATTCACCAGAACATTGTTTGTCATTGCAAAAGACTGGAAACCATCTAAATGACTTGCTGAATAAACTATGTTATATCCAAACAATGGAATACTATGCAGCTGTGAAAAAGAACAAGGAATATCTCTGAACTATTATGAAGTATTTCTAGGATATTATTGAGTGAAAAAAGTAAATACAAAGGACTTTGGTATGCTACTTCTCATGTGAAAAGAAATAAAAAATGCATGTCCTTGTTTGTACAAAAAGAAACATAGGAAGGATAAACTAGAAACAATGAGATAGTTACATACAAGGCATGGGTGGAAACAATGGGGAAGATGGGAATTCCTTCTAATTTTTGTTTTGTCTCACAAATTTTAGAATCCTTATCTCACATATTAAAAAGCCAAGTAAATATAAGCAATGAAAACAGAGAAAAAAATTCAACACAATACAAACACAACAAATGAACCTTATTTTTTATATATAATATATATTTATGTATACATATATTTATATATATTTTAATATATATTTATATATATATATATATATATATTTTTTTTTTTTTGAGATGGAGTCTCACTCTGTCATCCAGACTGGAGTGCAGTGGTGCAACCCCCATCTCAATTCACTGCAGCCCTCACCTCCTGGGCTCAAGTGATTCTCCTGCCTCAGCCTCCCAAGTTGCTGGGATTACAGGTGTGTGCCACCATGCCCAGCTAATTTTAGTATTTTTAGTAGAGACGGGGTTTTGCCATGTTGGCCAGGCTGGTCTCGAATTCCTGACCTCAAGTGTTCCACCTCAAGTGTCCTGACCTCAAGTGTTCGGCCTCCCAAAGTGTTGGGTTTACAGGCGTGAGCCACCACACCGTGCCCCTTACTGTATTTCAAGTGAATAACTTGACCACAGTTAAGAGGGAGCTGTGAGGTAAAACTGAATTAACCTCGGAACACAGTATTTTGATTATACAAACAAAGGGCTAAAGACAAGAATATGAACAAATGTTGGATTTTGTCTAGTGGGTTTGTTCTTCATAGTAGTATGGGTTAGCAATTTCAACACTATGTGCTTTCTTAGGTGGGGTAGATAAGCAAATATATTGCAAATAGTCAGGTTTCTCACTGTTGAAGGGAATTGCAAATAAGGGAACACTAGCATGGAGACTGTGGTATTTGTAATTTGAGTTATCAGTATAAACTCATGATTTTGAACATAACTGATACACAGAGAAACATGTATACACACACACACATGAGTGTGCATATCTGTATTAGGTTCTCCAGAGAAACAGAACCAATAAGAGATATATAGATATATGAAGAGATTTACAGGAATTGGCTTATGCAATTATGGAGACTAGAAATCCCATAATACGCCATCTTCAAGCTGGAATCCCAGGAAAGCAGGTGGTGTAATTCTGAGATTGAAGTCTTGAGAACCGGGGGAGTCAATGATGTAACTCCCAATCTAGGGCTTAAGGCCCAAGGACCAGGGGCTGCTGGTGTGCAGATGCAAGTCCTGGAGTTCAAAGGATTGAGAACCAGGAGCTTTGATGTCTGAGGGCAGTAGAAGATGGATGTTCCAGCTCAAGAGGAGAAAGTAAGAATCCATCCTTCCTCCACTTTTTTGTTCTATTCAGATGAGCCCTCAATGGACTGAACGATGCTCACCCACACTGTGAGGGCTGGTCTTCTTTACTCAATCCACTGACTTAAGTGCTCATCTCTTTTGGAAACACCTTCACACCCAGAAATAATATTCTACCAGCCATGGGCCTGTCACTTAGCCCAGTCAAGTTGATACATAAAATTAGCTATCACAACATCTGTGTGTGTATACACATATGTATTTGCATGTGTGCATATATATGTGTGTGTATATAAATGTGTGTGTATGTTGTGACTGTGTGGGTGTATACACATATATATACATTATATAAAAAATATTTCACTATATAATATATAATATATATGTTATATATAATGTTATATATTATATATTAATGTAATATATAGACATTTTTATAATCTATGTTATACATTATGTAAATATATGTAATATATAAATTATATACTTATAAGTACATTATAAGTTATGTATATTAGATATGCTATATGTATTATGTATGTTATGTTATATATAATTTATTGCATATATTTATAATATATAAAACATATATAATCTGTCTTCTTGGAAAAGCTTACAAACAGTGAGACTCCAGATCCAGATTTCTTTTTTTTTGAGACAGTCTTACTCTGTCACCCAGGCAGGAGTGTGGTGGTGTGATCTTGGCTCACCGCAACCTCCGCCTCCTAAGTTCAAGCAATTCTCCTGCCTCAGCCTTTGGAGTAGCTGAGATTACAGGCACGCACCACTCCACCTGGCTAATTTTTGTATTCGGATATTCAGATCCAGATTTCTAAATATCTTTCTCCAGTTAAAAAAAAAAATACGGCTCCTGGGAGAAATGGCTGATCTCCAGGCTAGGATAGGGAAAGTAAAAGATGAACCTGGAACATCTTGTGGGTATCACAAATTAAGCATTCTGAAATAAGTGCTGAAAAAATTATAGTGGCATGTCAAATGGATTCAGAAGCCAACGTGAACAAGCTCCCACTGACCAAATCTGAAACAATTACAGCAAATAAATAAATAATGATGACAATGTATCATAGCACACAGAATAAAATAAGAATTTGAGTCCATACTAGTATAATTGAATAAATAAAGACAAGAAAGTCACCTTCTTTATAGCAAGATTCCAATTACCTACATGTAGAAAAAATGATGCAATTAGAAAGTCAGCATTTGGCAACCATCACAGTAATAATTATTTCAGGCAAGAATCAATGAATGCTGAATCAGTAAAAGTCTGATGAGAAATAATTACATAGTCTTCAATTTTTTTCTCCACAAAATACTTAATTGCAAATAATAACTTGGCAGAAGAAAAACCTGACATACACTATTTTAGACAAGTGATCAAAATTAACATCACTGATAATGGGACAAATAACACCTGGTTCCTCCTGATAGGAAACACTGAAAAGAACTCTGTTATTTCTGTGGTATTGTTGCCAAAAATCATAACCTGAATCAAAATATGAGAAAGTATCAGAAAAAAAGACAACTCAACCATCATCCTACAAAATACCTCTTCCAGAGTGGAAAGGTAATGAAAATCAAGTAGAAGAAGGGAAATAAAAATTAATTTTAAAAATTAAGAAATGAAATAATAAAGGTAAGTGTAAAAATTAAAATAGAAAACAAAAATAATAATGAAAATCAGTGAAATCTAAAGCTGGGTCTTCAAAAAAATAAAATTGGTAAACTTCCATTTAGATTGATAAATATTAAAGAGATAAGACAGAAATTGCCACCCATGAACTTTTAATAATGCAACAGAATACGTCACTCACTGCAGAGTATAATCATTGGAAGAAAAATATGAGAATATGGCAAGCAACTTTATGCCAATAAATTCAATAAACTGAATGAAATGAACAATTCATTGAAAGACACACATTACCAAGACTAACCCAATACACAATACAAAACTTGAATTGCCCTATTAATTCAAAAAATTGCATTTTTAATTAAAAATCTTTCCAAAAAGAAAAGTTCATGCCTAAATGGCTTCACTTGTAAACTCTAGCATTTGAGGAAGAAATAAAACCAATTATACACAAACTCTGAGAAAATAGAGAATATGTCCAAACTCATTTCATGAGGCCAAAGATGTAAGAAAACTACAGACAAATATCCCTTATGAATATAGACAAAAATATACTTAAAATTTTAACAAGGAAAATTAGTACATGTAAAAGAATATTATACATCATGATGGAGTGAGGTTTATCTGGGGAGTGAAAGGTTGGTTTGACAATTTATTGAAAAGAACTCTGTCATTTCTGTGGTATTGTTGCCAAAAATCATAATCTGAATCAAAATATGAGAGTATTAATATAATTCACCATATTAGAATAAAGAAGAAAAACCATATAATCATTTCAATAAATGAAGGAAAAGCTTTTTATAAATTTCAACACTAATTTGTGATTTTAAAAAATCTATTGGCAAATGAAGAATAAAAGAAAAATTTCTCTTAATCTAAGTAAAGGCATCTTCAAAAACCTACATCTTTCACTGTACTCAATAATGAAAGCCTCAAAGCTCAAAGATAAGGAACAAGGCAGGGATATTCTATTCTGCCACTTCTATTCAACGTTATACTGGAAGTTTTTGCCGGTGCAGTAAGGTAAGAAAAATAAATGACAGTCAATAAATTGGAATTGTAGAAGCAAAGTTGTTTTTATTGGTAGATGACATGATCATGTATTAATACATAGAAAGCTTGAAGAATCTACTAGAACTAATAAGTGGATTTATTGAGCTCAGAATACAATGTTAATGTACAAAAATTATAATTTTGTATATTAACAATGAAAAATTACAAGATGAATTTAGAAAACAACTCCATTTCCAACAGCACCCAAAAACATGTTAGAGATAAATTTTACAAAACATGGAAGATGCTTCTTTTCCTGTGCAGAAGTTCTTTAGTTTAATGAGATCCCATTTGTCATAAAAAAGAATGAGATCACGTCCTTTGCGGGACATGGATGAAGCTAGAAGCCAACATTCTCAGCAAACTAACACAGGAACATAAAACCAAACACTGCATGTTCTCATAAGTGGGAGTTGAACAATGAGAACACATGGACACAGGGAGGGGAACACCACACACCAGGGCCTGTCAGGGAGTGGGGGGCAAGGGGAAGGAGAGCATACGGAAAAATACCTAATATATGCAGGGCTTAAAACCTAGAGGATGGGTTGATGGGTGCAGCAAACCACCATAGGCACATGTATACCTATGTAACAAACCTGCACGTTCTGCAGATGTATCCCAGAACTTAAAGTAAAATTTTTTAAAAATGGAAGAATTCTATTTTTTAAAAAAAACTATAAAATTTTGCTGAGAGAAATTACAGACAAGTAAATGTTATTAATATATCATTTTCATGGGTTGGAAGCCTCAATAGTGTTAAGATAGTAATTCTCCACATATCAATTTATAACTCCAATAGAGATTTTAAGAAAGTGATTCTAAATTTATGTTAAAATGAATTGCCTCTCCTAAATCTCCCTTGTAATTTTTTAAAAAAGATTTCAGAAAACGAAAGACTATATTACTCAGACTCCATTGAAGCTAGGAGTCTAGGAGAAAATTTGATCTACAGTGTAACAAGCAGTTATGTGATATTTGGAGGTCAGAATTAAGGTATAGGCCAACTTCCCACTGCTCCTTTTATTTCCGGCAAGATAAGATCAGACATAGGTGATTGTTTGTGGTGGTCTTTTTCCACTTTCATTTATCTAGTCATCAACTTTATGGGAATAAAAATCTGTGGTAGGAAAGCGATTGTAGCAGCAGCAGATTCCTGAACTCCATGACTTCGATGGTGTGATCCTGAAGCCAGTAGTTCAAAAAGGCAGTTCTCTAACTTGTAATATTCCCAGCTCTTTCTTTCAAAGAAACTAAGAGGGATTTTTGTTTTCTTCACTGAAATGTGGCTAATCAAATATTCCACAACTCTTAACTATTTTTATTTCAGTCAGTTTCCTTCCCCTTAGCTAATCAATTAAGTTAAACCATTAAGTTCATCAGTGCCTTCCAGTCCACTGATTCTCTCTCAACATTCACTTTTGAAAGGGCCATGGAGGAAAATGAACCAGGAAGATCCTCCTGGGGCAGAGCTACCACACTAGAGGCACACAGTATTCAGTACAATGAGACTTACAGAGAAGAATATAGCAATCCAGGGAAAGCAGACCACACATACTGAAAGTAGCACGACAGAAGTAATGCTTATTAATTTATATTGTAATTTGAAATTGCCACATTATTCATTTCTAAGATTTCAAATTACTTTATATCTAACAGTTTGTACTTCAGACCTGCCTATTTTTGTTTTAGTGGTCCTATTTAGTTACTCGTGGATATTAATCCTTTATTTCTCAGATTTATTTTGATATCTTTATCACATTTTTCTATTAAAAGAAATTTCACTTAGAGTCAGTTCCTTTTCAAAGTTGATTTTGTTGGCTGTCTCTCATGGCATTACATTTCTTCACATTTTACAGTTATGATTTGCAATTTTTTTTTAAGTAGACTTTTTGGTTTGTTCCATTCTTTGGTAGATTGTATTAATGTTTCCAATTCTTTACTCCTTCCCTTTTACAGAATTATACCTGGACATCTTTTGCCAGGTGACTTTTCAGTGCCTTCCACTATAGTAGATGGAATATACTTCTGCACTCCATAGAGCCCACTTTTTGTTGACTCACCTATAGTATTAAGATTGTAATTTTTAAAATCCAGTTAACTTGGTTGCTTTTTATAGAGCGATGAGGCCCAATAACTTAGACCACCATTGTTTAAAAATGGAATTCCTAACCACAATGTGTTCACCTCATCATAGGAAGGAACACAAATGGGGGAGTAGAAGAAAACAAAAATGAATAGGTGACAGTATTTCAGCTTTATGTGTAATGTTTTATTTCTTATATTACAAAGTAAAAGACATGAAGCATTTGACTAAAAATGTTAATTTATATAATTTGAATGATGGGTGCATGGGCAGTTGTTTTATTTATATATACTTTTATGTATTCTAAATTTTTTTCTCAAAATAAAAAAGAGAAACAGTCAAGGGTTAGTATTGTGTCATCAAACTCATTACAGACCTCAATTCATTTTGTCTTATTTTTTTCTAAACTACATAATTTGAGGAAGTACAGCATACTTTAAGGAAATCTGTAGAAGGGCAAAGTAAAAGCATTTTAAAAAGTCTCGTCACCTGAAAAGGGCAGAGAAAAAAAGAATAAAAGGAAGAAGTGCTCTAGCGGTCTCATCTAGTTTGTATAGGAAAGAAAGTTGAGGTAATACAGCTGTGTGGGAAAAGGGATAGATTCATATACACTTGATCTTGAGAGCAGACATGTTAACAATGAATGAAATGGAAACACACAACTAATCTTTGAAAGAATGGGATGAACCTGAAAAAAAGCAACAAAAATAAGAAAAAAAGGAAATAATGATTTAAAATAGATAATGAAGAAACTAAGATACAGACATTAAATAAAATGTAAATGGATTATTTTATTTCACTAAAGCTTAAAGACATAGTTTGGTTTAGAAAACAAAAGCTGTGTATGAGGGACATGGTGAAATAGTAAAGGGTGGAAAATAAAAGATAAGTAAAGATAAAATGTAAGGTCACACCAATTATAAAAGGCAAAAGGTTTATGAAAAAGGTAACATTTGTAAATATGTATGTATCAACCTACGTGCAACTAGCTAAATATATAAAGCAAAATCATTAGGAATTTGATAAGGCTAATAAAATATAATTATGAATGAAGATTTCAATACATCTCTGCCAGAATCAAACAGATTTGGTAGAAAGAAAGAAACCTGGGACAGGGAAAAACAACCTTGTATTATCTAAAGACAATATGTTGGCTTTCCTCTACACTAAGACGCTTTGATACCGGTGCTTTCTTGATTTCTTGATCTTACCAGAATATGTCAAGTGAAGGTTTTACACAAGTGCAACGCCACTACTATGGGCTAACAGCTTTAAAGAGATGCACCCCAATTCTAGAAATGTTAACATGTGAGAAAAATGTTTCTTAGAATCAAAGATATGAGGGGTTATTCCATATATCAATGAAGCGTTTGCTCAAAAACATCATATACTTGGCCATAAAGTATATTCACTTTTTTAAAAGGCCATGTTGATAAATATGAAAAAGAAAGAAGGCGATCAGCAAAATCTTAACCACTTAAAAATTAAGATGCTCCTAGATCACCCTTATATCAAAGATAAAATGTTAAAAATTAAAAACTATTTAGGAAAGAGTGAAAAGAAGTTCACAAAGTTATTTGGAACACAGAGAACTTTTCAGTGGAACTTGAAGCTTTAAATGCCTTAAGAAAAAGAATGAAAATAAAGGAACTGGAACTCATCTGTGGAAACTAAAGGGCAACAAACCAAATCAAAAGTTTTAACATAATTTATTAGTCAAGATACATATATAAACATAGAATATCAAGACCTAAGACCTCAATCTAAGGTCTGTAAAAAACTTTAAAACAAAGATTAGAATCCTAAGAGTTACATAATGAAATATAGACATTTTTGACAATGTGAAAATTTAAATATAATGAATGACTAGAAAAACTGGAAATAAATTGCTAAAACACAAAAGAGAGATTAATGGTTTGTGTCTATAATGGACAAAAAGCTCTTACATTGATAGGTAAATGACATAAAACCCAATACAACATGGACAGGTACACCAATAGAAAATTTTTAGCGAGGTAAATCAGATTGATCAAGAACATATGAAAAGATGTTGACATTCACTAGGAGTCAGAGTAAAGAAAATCAAAATAATTTTCAGAGGCATGAGGCATTAGAATGAACACACAATAATGGCATTTCAGGGCTAAGGCTGGACATGGCCCCTCTTAGTTGTCATGGGAACTGAGTAAACCTGGCCTTAACCATGTATTGGAGAAGGAATCGATCCACAAACCAGGGAGGTGTATGGGTGCGGGTTGGGACTGGGCTGACCAAAGGCCGCCGGAGGGGAGGAGGCCTGGGGATCACGAAAGTCTTGAGGATGGCACTGCTTGGGATAGGGGAGGAGGCCACTTGGCAAGGGGCGGGTAGGGGAACAAGCCTGGTTGGACCCCTGCGCCCTGGGTCTGTACAATATGGTTTGCCATAAAACTCAAAATCTTCTAGCCAAGGTAAGAAAAAAAAATTACAAATTCAATGAATAACTACCTAGACAATCCAATTAAACTCTAACAAAATACATGGGATTAAACAATGGACCTAATATTAGGTAAATAGTGACAATAATAAATTGGATATGATAATGCAAAAATAACCCCGTTTATGAGTGGTAATCATTTTAAAATATCGAAGAATGTAGGTACCCAGAAAGAGTCTTCAAATATGTGAAGCAACTATTCACATTTCTTTTAAAATTATAAAAACAGCTCTGAAAATTTGAGGTAAATCATTTTCTTGTTGAAAAATGTGAAAATAACTAGTGATCACAAATTTAAAAATAAAATCAGTGCAATTCCAAACAAATTCCAATGAAGTTTTTGTTGAAGTGAGCTGGACAAAAGATAATCAAGGTTTGTATGTGTTAAAGAAATAATTCAATTGTATTATTGATTATATAAGGAAAATTCATTATTTCCAGAAAATTATAATTGACTTTAATCATTAGCTTTTTTAATCATAAGTGTTACTACTGTATGAACAAAAACAGGTGAGGTCGTTATTCATAACCCCAAGAAATGACATTGAATTTTGTTACTTCTCAAAAAAAAGTAACTTTTAGGAATGAAGTTCATGCAGTGTTCTAATTTATAAAACAAACATGGTTTGTTTTCAATCAACTATTGGCATATGATATGGTGCCCAGATATTCTAATTGTAGTAATTTGTTATTGCTACATAATATGTAATATACTCTAAGATTGATGAGAAATAATTTAGAATGACACTGCTTATGTAAATTGTTAATCATTTTAGTTGAGCATATATATTAAATTTACATAAATTCAAATAGTATTATAGATAACATCAAATATTTATGTTTCATTTAATTTATGCTTTTTTGATGAAAAAAAAGTCTTGGCACATACTAAAATCAAGACCCGATACATAATTTGTAGAGCCCAGTTCAAAATGAAAATGCAGAATCTCTTGTTCCAAAATCATTAAGAATTTCAAGATGGTGACTACAGGGCACTAAACCAAGGGCTCTTGTGAGCATGAGTCCCAGTGTGACTATATGAGTTGCATGCCCATGAAACCAGCCCTGACTAACACACCATGCATTGATTTTTACACTGAAACATCTGAGAGAATACCTAGAGCTTTTTCTCATATTCCAAATACATAAAATATAATTTATCCAAGGGTTTACCTTAAGGATATAATGAACTTGGATTATAAATGTAATTATGTTTATTTAGCATGTAAGAGTAAAGCTTTGTAATTCCTGGTTTAAAATACTTATTTCAGAAGTTTTCAGTCTTTAAATATACAAATTTAGGTTTAAAATTTATTTACCTTTTTACAGAAAAAATGAATGAGAACTTAAATTTCCATTTTTCTTGTTTAAATACTTTCTGAAGGACAGAAAGAGTTTAAGTTTGGGAAAATAAATTTTCAATTAATCATTTAGATGTTTTCATGCATAGACTTATGAGTATTTTTCTTTTTTCTTGTCAAAAATGTAACATCTATTTTTAACTCAGTATCATTAACTAAAGGGCTTAAAACTCAATTGAATAATGTCCTTTTAAAATGAATTTGGCAGGAGCTGTTTCCAAGGAGAAAAGACTTTTGAGATACAGTTCTCCGATACATTAGTCTATTTTATATATAAAAACTACATTGACCTGGTGACTGTAGAGCCTTTACTTTTTCCCCAGCAGGTGTGTTTTCTTATACCATGACCAAATATGAAGAATTAGAAAGTTTTGCTTTGTTTCTTAATTTTTTGCAAATTTTTATAGTCATTCTGTATTTGGACAACTATTAAGTGATTTTTAATGCCAATTAAAACAGGGATTCTATTATTTAAGGGACTTATCAGAATTATCTAAAAACACACAAACTAGTCTAGATTTTAAAAATCCTCCAATCACAACCTGTGCCTACCCTGGAATTATTTCATTTCTGGAGAACTCTGCAGTCATAGGCGCCTCATCATCAAATGGGAAATCTCTTTTTGGAGTTCTGGGAATTCGCCATTCTTCAGGGAGGATTCCAATTTTGTTGGAACTAAAAATTATACAAATGTTGAAGGCAGGGATAGTTTTTAAGAAAAAAAATACAAAACCATGAATTCAAATTTAGTTTCTACTGCCTTGGAATGAACTATACAAGGAAAGCCCCCTGCAGCATTAGCGTCAAGGGTAAACCTTCCTCTGGCCACATCCCGCCCCTCAATTCAGATTGGCATTCATAAAGGGTAGGGGGTAATTACCCTTAATCAGTGTCTACAATACTTTTGTTCCACGGAAAAGAAAGAACTGTACATATTCTGAATAAGTTTAGGTAAGCTGATAGAAGTTGTCTTTCTGCCTGCCTGCTTGACACAAGGTTCAAGTGGGAAGCACATACTCAGAAGGAAAAAAAAAAAAAAAATCCTTCCATTCAGCTACCCTGAGCTTCCACTTCTGCTCAACCAGACCTTCATCTGCCCTGTTCTCCAGATGGTGGCAGTTCCTTGCAATGAGGAACAGCCATCGATCTACTAAGGAGAGGACTCTGCTTTTTACTGAAATGTCATATTGAGGCGGGAGAATAGAGTCTGGGGACAGGGTGCCTAAGGCCAACCCACTGCTGACTTCTTGGAATTGCACCAAAAGGAAAACCCCACCTCTTCATGCCCAAGCGATAAGGGGCCAGAAGCCCCCTTACTTTACAAAACCCCCTTTCCCCTTTGTCACTAATAACAAATGCCTCTATTTAGTCCCAGTCCAAACCTTCACTTCATCCTCTGATTAGTGGGGGGCCAATCCTTTATTTGCATAGGGTATAACCAGTTGGAGGCCTCTAAAGGGTATCTAGTGGTGTTACCAAATTCTTTTCGTTTAATAAAAACCCTAAAGAATATTGCAATTGGGGCTTTTGAGCTGCTTGTTTGAGCCCGCTCCCGCTCTATGAAGTGTACTTTCTTTTCAATAAATCTGTGCTTTCGTTGCTTCCTTCTTTCATTACTTTGTGGGTTTTGTTTATTTGTTCAACATGCCGAGAACCCATCTTGCAGTCAAGGCTTTCCATCCAGTAACAATATTTTGTTAGCTGACTCTTATGTTAAATGTTGCTCACCTTCAATCTGTGAGTTTTATTTGATGACATTTTAAGATTCACCTATTTGGCAAATTTTTTAATTCCATTTTTTATTTTTGTTATCAACAAATGTATTTTCACAAAATTAATTTGGTTGTTTTTCTCTTAAAATTGATTATTCTGTTCTAGAGTATATCACATGTATTTCTGTCAATAATAGCTTTTACTTCTCATAATTTTCTGTTTTATATGTGTATTTTTATTGAATTAATCTTTCATTTTGATAACTATATTCTTAACAATAAAGGACTTTTGGACATTGCTTTTAGTGTATCATGTGTTAAAGCTAAATTTCTTATTTATTATACTTTTAAGTTCTAGGGTCCATGTGCACAACGTGCAGGTTTGTTACATATGTATACATGTGCCATGTTGGTGTGCTACACCCATTAACTCGTCATTTATATTAGGTATTTCTCCTAATGCTATTCCTCCCCCCTCGCCCCACTCCACAACAGTGATGTTCCCCACCCTGTGTCCAAGTGTTCTCATTGTTCAATTCCCACCTATGAGTGAGAACATGGGGTGTTAGAATTCGTTTTTTAGATGTTTACTGCTCCCATTGCAAATTAGTATGGACGTGAATTCACAGAGCTCGAAAGACTTCCAAGCTGCAGTTTCAGCTCTCGCTCCTCAGCCTGCTCACCAACATCCAAATAATCCTTTAATTTTCATTATTTAGATGTCTGCCTCTTTCTTTTGTCATTATTTTATATAATGCTTATTGGATTGTGAAAATGAATAAATAATTGTTGAGAAATGATTTGTGGTGCTTTGATTTCAGTTTCCTATTGAATCATTCAGCAACAATTAAATATATTGGCTTTTAGTGCCAACGTAAAATATCTGAAATTTTTCTAGAATTTTGGCCAAAGTTCCAGACATTTCTCCTAGCATGACACTGATGACACTAGTTCTCTCTGTATAGAATTCAGTGACATTTTCAAATAAATATTTCTAATTGACACCACTTTTTGTTTTAAGAATATTTGTGTGTGTGTGTGTGTGTGTGTGTGTGTGTGTGTGTGTGTGTTTTAAGAGACAGGGTATCACTCTGCTGTTGGAGTGCAGTGGTGCAATCATGCTCACTGCAGCCTTGAACACCTAGGCTCAAGCAATCCTCCCACCTCAGCCTCCTGAGTAGCAAGGACTATAGGTATGAGCCACCATGACCCGCTAATTTTTTTATTTTTATTTTTATTTTTGTAGAGACAGGGTCTTGCTGTGTTGCACAGGCTGGTCTTGAACTCCTGGCCTCAAGCGATCCTCCCACCTCATCCTCCCAAAGTGCTCCAATTATAGGCATAGCCACCACGCACAGCTCAAAACTATTTTTATCAATAAATAAGTATAAATTTTGCTTTAATTCAGATGTTACATTAATTGCATTAATTTTAGCACTACCAAATCATTAAATTACAAGGAATTTTACATTTAAAGTACATAAAAAATATATTTATGTCAAATAAAATTTAGGAATAGATTCAGTTCTGTAAGAGATTTTAATATATGATGAAGAAATAATAGATTTTGGTATGGTTTGTTAATAGTGCTGCCATAATTGATAATTGATTAAAACAATAATCCCTTACTTTGTAAGTTTTCATAAAAGTTATTTTCTACCCGGCCGGGCGCGGTGGCTCAAGCCTGTAATCCCTGCACTTTGGGAGGCCGAGACGGGCGGATCACGAGGTCAGGAAATCGAGACCATCCTGGCTAACACGGTGAAACCCCGTCTCTACTAAAAAATACAAAAAACTAGCCGGGCGCGGTGGCGGGCACCTGTAGTCCTGGCTACTCGGGAGGCTGAGGCATGAGAATGGCGTAAACCCGGGAGGCGGAGCTTGCAGTGAGCTGAGATCCGGCCACTGCACTCCAGCCTGGGCGACAGAGCGAGATTCCGTTTCAAAAAAAAAAAAAAAAAAAAAAGTTATTTTCTAATTTTAATAGACTATACATTGTGGCAAGTGGTCCACAACCTAGATAACAATGAAAAACCCGTATCACTATTATTTTTTGAAATGATATTAAGTATTTTACTCTGAAATTGCTTTAGTCAAAAATACTAAAACACTAAAATTTAATTAAAAATAAAATTTGGTTACACATGCTAAAATACTAAAAACACTATAATCATAGTGTTTAAATTATGATGGTTTATTCTAAGTTTTAAAATTCTTTTCATCAATACATTGATGAAAGATTGTTTCAGAAATTTTATTTAAAATATTTTAAGGTAGAACTTATTTAATATGTGCTTTTAATTATGTCTCTTGATGATTATAACTATTCTTTATTTGAGCATGAGTTTTACAAAATTTTCGTCCTGTTTTGGTGAATCTATGAATGTTTCCACTTTTAAAGATACAACATTTAAGTGCCATTTGCATCTATTTCCTTTTTTAGTATTTTTTTCCTCAATATGAAAGGATACTTAAGAGTTTTCTGGCATTTCCTGATGTTTCTGATTTAAGACTTTTACTGCACTTTATTTTTTATTTTTTGTTTTGTTTTATTTTTTTGAGATGGAGTCTCACTCTGTCGCCCAGGCTGAAGTGCAGCGGCACAATCTCAGCTCACTGCAACCTCCACCTCCTGGATTCAAGCGATTCTCCTGCCTCAGCCTCCCAAGCAGCTGGGACTACAGGAGCATGCCACCAAGCCTGGCTAATTTTTTTTTTTTTTTTTTTTTTTTGTATTTTTAGTAGAGACATGGTTCACCATATTGGGCAGGCTTGTCTTAAACTCCTGACCTCGTGATCTGCCCACTTCAGCCTCCCAAAGTGCTGGGATTACAGGCATGAGCCACCGTGCCCGGCAACCTTTTCTACTATATCAGGTGTACATCTACCGTATCAGGTGATATTCCAGGCTGTAGTACATTAATATAATCTTATTTTCTCAGAGATTCAGAAGATTGATATTAATAACAGTAAAAAGAGGAACATTAAGACACATTCAGAATTTGTTGGATGTTTATTTTCAATATTAATATATATTATTCACTAAGTGTCAAAGTACTACATATTTACTAGTCACATAAAAATCTCACTCTAAGAACCATAATATCAAATCAAACTAGTTAGAAATTGAAGACATGACATAAGCCAAGAATAGTGGGATGAGGAGGCACTAACCATAGAGTCTGAAAAGAGCAAGCAGCTCCATCACTCCCTGCCTGCTGGGCCAAGCCCCTGAAGCACCCCACATCCTATAACCATTAGCTTAACAAATGGGGTTATAAGAGAATTTATATATTATATAAATATATATATTAAATATATACATATATATATATAATTTACCTCTTATTGCAGGTCCAATTAGATGGTATTGTGTTCTTTCCCACTGGCACCGAACTATTTACATGTCTTATTGCTGCTATAGCTATGCTGTTGTAAATTGGTTCTCTGTAGTCATTCTCTTTAGTGTGACTCCTGGTCAAATTCACAACAACGTATATATTGGGTTGGTGCAAAAGTAATTGCGGTGTTTGCCATTACTTCTAATGCTGTTAACATTAATTATATTAACACATTCATTGACTCCTCTTTAGGGAAATTTTAAAGTACCAGTGCATTCCTTTACCTTATAAGAAAGAGACTCAGATTCTTTTTTAGGGGAAAAATGATAATGGACCCCTCTATATCTACTGAATCAGGAATTTTTTGTTTCTGGCCCAAAAATCTGGTTTAACAAGCTCTCAGGGTGCCTTTGATGAAAGCTAAAGTTTGAGAAGTATCAAGTTTAGTAAAGATTAAAATTGTATGCAGTAAATGTAACTCAAATGATACAATGTCAGGAGATAGTCACAATACATATGAGAGATAACAGATTAATATATCTAAAATTATTGATAAGTCATGGGCAATTTATTATGCAAAAGGCATAATGTTTAGTTAAGTGATATAGAACTTCCGAGGGAAATATAAAAGCAAATGACTGATAACTATCTTCAGCAGTAAGAGCAGGGTCACATTAGTGAAGAATCTGAAGCTGGATGGTTGACTGCCCTAAATCAACTGTGGGAGCATTTTCTGTTATTATGGCAAATTTTTATTTTCTCCTACTTGATGTACTCTCTCCTTTGCCTTCTTCACTTTGCACAGTAGTTGCATAAGGCAGATGTATCTATGGCAAGCACTTTTTGTCAAATATTATATAGATAAAACGAGCCATCCGTTTTTCTTTCAGGAAGTTAATTTTGTAATTAGATTTTCTTAATACCTCTATTTCTTAATAGATTCTCAAGAGACTTGTCTTTGTAAATGAACATATTGATTTACAAATTTACCTTCAGGTCACCAGACATATTTTAACTTACTTTTCTTTTTCTTTCTCCATTTGGGTTAGCCAGTATGTATTTGGAACAGTCTTGCAAATAAGTTGATTAAGGAACTAGAGACCATGCAAATTTTTTATATTCAAAACTAATGGAAGACACCTAGAATTGCTGCACGGCTCAGGTATGAGCAAAAGAAGTGTTATGATTTAAATTATCATTAAAAAGACAGTAAATATGCATATTGGATAAATATCAATATTAGAACAATTTTAAGAGTGAGGCAAATTGAGTTTTAAAATTTTAACAAGCCTTTATTTTATGACACAGGAATCTTATGCCTGCACCAAGGAGAAAGGAAGCTCAATTAACTCATTCGGAACTTTTCGTCCTTAAGTTCATGTGACATTACTTCAATTATGTCATGAATTTAAAGGAGGACCTCTCAAAATATTACTCATAGTTAACAAATTCTAGGTCATTGGCATTATTGTATGCCTCTATATTCAATACAGGTTATTCTATAGATTTAATTTGCTTAAATGTTTTCACTCATTCAAAATAATGACAAATTGAAATTAAATATATCTTATTTGAAGAGAATTGACATATTTCCACTAAGGATTCTTCTTTTCCAAGAACAGGAATAAGGACAGCTTGACACTTTGATCTTCTTTAGCAATAACTGGTCTGTTAAAAATACCTTGGGTACTACGCTGACTACATGGGTGACAAAATAACTTGCACAACAAACCTGCACAACAAACCCCCATGATATGAATTTACCTATATGACAAACCTGCACATGTACCCTGAACCTAAGATAAAAGTTTAAAAAACAAATAATTTCAAAGGCTGAGGCAGGCGGATTGCCCGAGCTCCAGAGTTCGAGACCAACCTGGGCAAAACGGTGAAACCCCATCTCTACTAAAATACAAAAAATTAGCCAGGCATGGTGGCATGTGCCTGTAGTCCCAGCTACTCAGGAGGCTGAGACAGGAGAATTTCTTGAACCCAGGAGGTGGAGGTTGCAGTGAGCCGAGATCATGCCACTGCACTGCAGCTCTGGGTGACACAGCGAGACTTCATCTCTAAAAATAAATAAATAAATAAATAAAAATAATTGGTCTGTTTACACATTTTTTCACTTCTTACATAAGGTTTGGTAATTTATTTTTCTTAGAAAAATCACTTTTGAATCCCAGTTTTTTCATTTATAAGAATAATTTGTGCCTGTAATCCCTGCTATTACTTTGGGGGGCTGAGGCAGGCAGATCACTTGAGGTCAGGAGTTCAAGACCAGCCTGGCCAATATGGTAAAACCCTATCTCTACTAAAAATACAAAAACTAGACAGGCATGATGGTGCATGCCTGTAATCCCTGCTACTTGGGAGACTGAGGCAAGAGAATTGCTTGAATTTGGGAGGCGGAGGTTGCAGTGAGCCAAGATCACACTACTGCATTCCAGCTTGGGTGGCAGAGAGAGGCTGCGCCTCAAAAAAGAGAAAAACAAAAAAGAATAATTTGTTACTTTATAATTATTTCAATTTCCTCCATTTTTTTGCTCATTTGTTTTTCAATGAAAATCTATTGAGGGCATAGCAAGTTTCTAGGTACTGTTCCAATATTTAGTATATATCAGTGAATAAAATGCATGAAGTTTCTTCTATTATGGGGCTTCAATGTTAGTGAGGAAAGACATGGGAAAAAGCAGTAAAGTGATTTCTGGTAGAGTAAGTGCCATAAAGGTAATATAGCATTGTAATAGGAGAAAGAATAAATGGGAGAAGGAATTTTTTTTGGAGTGGTCAGAAAAGGATACTTTGAAAAAGTGACATTTAAACTGAGACCTGAAAGATGAGGAGGAACCAGCAACACAGGTATGGGAAGATCTAGTAAAATAATATCTCCAGAGGAAAGAAAATACCAAAAGCTCTAAAAAGAAAATGAGATTAAATTATATTTATTTCTATATTTTCTTTGCTAATTCACTATATTTGTGGTTTGCCTCTTTTTTCTCATTGCTTGTGGTTTAATTTTTGTTCCTAAGTCAGAGAGTTAGCATTGAATTTATTTCTGAGTTCTACTACTTGTTTTCTTTTTATTTTAAGGCATTATTAAAATGTGATTGACAAATTTGCACTTATTTAAAAAGTACAATCAGATGCATTTTTACCTATTTATACCCCCATGAAATCATCATCTTCTGTTACTATGAAGATACCCTTTGTGCTCTTTTCCTAAGCAGTCCCTCCACTTGGTGCAATCAATGCCATCCACTCTTGCCTGCTCCAGGAATGTGTTCTTGCAATCATTCCTCCTCTTTCTCCTCTGGAATCAATTTCTTGTTTCTATATTCTCCTCCACTTGCAGCCCCAGACTTTCCAAAGCAGTTCTCTATTGTCATCATCTCTGACTTCTCACCTGCCTTTCTCTCTTGAATCCAATCTAATTAGCCTCCCTTTCCCATCACCTCACCAAAATGGCTCTTGTCAAAATTTCTGATAACTTCCATGTTACCAGACTGGATGGCCAATTCTTGAGATTCAACTCTCAGCAGCCTTTATTATATATGAATTTCTTTATTTGTTAGTTGTTACAACCCATAGAATATAAGGTCTTTGTATTGTTCACTGCTATATTCCTAAAATCTATTGTAAAATCTATCATAGTTCGTAGCACATAGTAAGGGCAAGTTACCTATTTGCTGAATGAATTGAATCTCCTTCATGTGTAGTTTTCTAGTGTATAATCTTCTCTATAATATTTTATGTTCCCTTTCTCCATTGGGAAGGGGGTGCATGTCAATATCATTTCATAGGTCACATGAGTTTTTTTTTTTTTCCTAGTTACTAATATTCTTAAAAAGATATGATCTTTAGGGCATATACTGAGTGGGGTGAGTCAAGGAGAGTGCTTCAGTATTGTTTGTTGACTCTAATCATCTCAGGAATTTTTTGTTTGTTTGTTTGAGACAGAGTCTCACTCTGTCACCCAGGCTGGAGTGCAGTGGTGCTATCTCTGCTGACTGCAACCCCTGCTTCCGGGTTCAAGTGATTCTCTTGCCTTAGTAATCCCAAGTAGAGATGGGGTTTCACCATTTTGGCTAGGCTGGTCTCGAACTCCAGGACTCAAGCATTCTACCCACCTCAGCCTCCCAAAGTGCTGGGATTAAAGGCTTGAGCCACTGTGCCTACCCTAATCATCTCAGTAATTGGACTGTAGGCTAACAGGAAGTCTTTCTAGGTCATAAAGTATTGTTGTACGGTATGTTTCCTCATGGAAATTTATATAACAGTTATTTCAAAGCTGTCTGCTCTTCACTTTTTCTCCTTCACTCTAATGTACTCAAGCCTGATTTTTGCAAAGAAGGCATGACATTACCTTTTGTTACTTTTGTTACCGCTAAGTCCTTCTTCCCTTGATATTCCAAGGTCTTAAATGGGCTATTGATACTCCCTACTCCCAATCTATTCTATTTATTTGCCTGAAATATTATATTTTTTGTTTACTTGCTATTTTATGTATCCCCCAACTGGAACACAAGCATCATGAGGAGCTCTATTTATTTTATTCATTGCTGATTTCATTGTGCCTAGAAAAGTGCCAGGCATGTTATTGGCTTAGTAAATCAGTGCATGAATCAACTTAAATATCAGGTGTTATGTGTGCCTCAGTAAGGAACATGAAAAGGCCACAGGTGTGATCCATCCAAAATTACTTTCTCTCATCAAAAATTCCAACTTGGCATCCATAGGTTTATTTGAGTTCTTTACACATGCATTTTATTCAATACTGTTCATTGAAAAGAAAGCTTCAGTTAGCCTTTCTACCTTCTTTATTATCTATGAGATTTGTTATACTTCCACTTTTGGAGGAACATGGGTGATTTTTACATAATTTGTTACCCATTGTTTTGTTTTCAAAATAATGTTTTCTTTTGTTTCTTGATTTAAAAGGTATAAATAGGTTGGAGTTTAATAAGATGAACAATGTCTATTTCTTAATGGGGGGAAGAAGAAGACAATTAAACATATAGGTATGTTTGTGTATTTCATGGTGTGAAAATGAGAGTATTCTTTACTGTTGCCTGTCGTTTTCTTAGTGAATTAGAAAATTATCACCTGAATGTGGGACATTGTGGAAAAGAATATGATATATTTTAGAAGAACAATGGCATGATACAGTAATCTAATGAAAACCTTAGGATGCATTGGCAATGCTGAATGCCAGTTTAAGGTTTCTAACCATTAATTTGTAGTGAAAACAATCAACCCAGATGTGTGGAATTTTTTTCCAGCAATGTTCAGCTGCTAGAGTCCACATATGTAGAAAGAGTAGATTATTGAATTCATCCAGGGTTGGAGCATATGTATGCTAGAGAGAAACTGAGACAACTAATGCAAGCAAATTTGCAAGAGTGACTATGATGTACTACGCCATCAAAACTGAGAAAGAAGAGTGTGTAAAAGGGACTAATGGATGGTGAGTAAATTGCTGGAATCAATCTAAAAGTCTTGTTTAAGTTTTAAAAAATGTCTGAGGTGGAAAGTGTTTTATTAAATGAACTGGAAGTTTGAGAGGTAGTAGATGTAGGATGTTTCAGATCACAAGAGGTAAAGAGTCAAGAAACTTTAAGGTCAGGATATTCAATGGATTATTAAGTGAACAGTGAAAGCATAAAGATATTTCCTTGTCCATATACAACCTGTCAAATCTTGCATGTTCTGGCCCCATCTCTCACTCAAGATTTATCTTAAGCACCTTATTCTTGCTCCATAAGCTTTGGCCACATCAGTTTATTCTCAGTTATTTCCCTCCTAAGCACCTTCTCACAAGATGCTAGTTTTATTGTACAGGTTTCTAGCTTAGAGGGCTTTTATGACCTGCCTCTCTACCCCGCATCTTACCTCTCACATGTTTTCTCTGTGTCTCTTAATTTATGCTGTGTCAAAAGCAAACTCTCACATCCCACACACACTATTTTCTATTCAACTGTCGTATTACATATCACTTCTTATTGTTATAATTATATATTTTGCTTTATATAGATATTTGTGATATTTATCCTATTTTGTTGTTGACTGCATATGCTAGTTTTACAGCTGAAATTATTAAGGATCTGTTTTAAATTCTTATGTTGGTAAGAATTAACTCATTATTTTATAAGCTAGTTTCATGAGTTATGAGTAAATTTTTAATTGTTACTTTATTTTTTTGTGAGATCCTGAATTATACTGTTGGTTTCCTGATAAATATTTCTTATTTTATTTTTCAGACTATCATATCTTCCTTTGCATTAATTTATCAGACTTAGCCTCTTCTTCTGCTGGTAATATTAATCTCAAGGACAAAGTCAAAAGTATTTATAAGGATTCAAAGAGGTGCTCGTAGAGCTATTGAGAATTTTTTTTATTTCTTCCTAGTATTTAGAAATACTCTAAAAGGTAAGATAAATAAAAGAAGAGATGAGGCCAGGTGCAGTGACTCACGCCTGTAATCCCAGCAGGTTGGGAGGCCAAGGCGGATGGATCACGAGGTCAGGAGATCGAGACCATCCTGGCTAACATGGTGAAACCCCTTCTCTACTAAAAACACACAAAAAAATTAGCTGGGCGTGGTGGCAGGCACCTGTAGTCCCAGCTACTCAGGAGGCTGAGGCAGGAGAATGGCCAGGAGGCAGAGCTTGCAGTGAGCTAAGATGGCACCACTGCACTCCTGCCTGGATAACAGAGTGAAACTCTGTCTCCAAAGAAAAAAAAAAAAAAAAGAAGAGATGAAAAAGGAGACATTAAACCAATACCACAAAAATTAAAAAGATCATTAGAAGGTATTATGAGCAACTGTATGCAAATGAATTAGAAAACCTGGAAGAAATGAATAAGTTCCTAGACATATATACCTACTAAGATTGAATCATGAAGAGATAGACCACCTAAATAGGCCAATAAGAAGTAATAAGATAGACACAGTAATAAAAAGTGTTCCATCAAAGAAAATCCCAGGACCTTATGGCTTTCCTGCTGAATCCCACTAAACATTTAAAGAAGAACTAATATCAATCCTACTCAAACTATTTCAAAAAATTGTGGTGAAGAGAGTACATCCAAATTCATTTTATAAGGCCAGCATTACCCAGATACCAAAAACAGACAAAGATACAACAACAATGAAAAACAAAACCAAATTCCAATATCCCTGATGAACATAGATGGGAAAACTGTCAAAAAATACTCACAAACTGAGTTCAACAACACATTATAAAGACTATTCATCATGATTAAGTGGGATTCATTCTAGAAATGCAAGGATGTTTTAATACATGCAAATCAATAAATGTAATATATCACATTGACAGAATGAAGGAAAAAATGATTTCAATAGACACCAAAAAAGCATTCAATAAAATTTAACATTCTGTCATGATAAAAAAACAAACTCTCAACAAAGTAGGTACAGAAGGAAAATACCTCAACACAAAAAAGGCTGTATATGACAAACCTGTAACTAGTATTATACTGAATGGGGAAACACTGAAAGCCTTTCTACTAAGATGTGGAACAAGACAAAGATTTCCACTTTCACACTTTTATTCAACATTGTACTGTAAATCTTAGAGCAATTAGGCAAGAGAAAGAAAGAAATCAACTTATTCTTGTTTGCAGATATTATCTTATAGTTAGAAAAACCTAAAACCTTCACTAAAAAACTATTTGAACTAATAAACAAATGCAGTAAAGTTGCAGGATACAAAATCAATTCACAAAAACCAGTAGCATTTCTATATGCCAACAGCAAACAAGCTAAAAAAAAAAAAAAAAGAGAAAGCAATTCTATTTACCATAGTTACAAAAAAAAAACCCTGGAAATCTACTTAATCAAAGAAGTGAAAGATCTTTACGGTGAAAACTATAAAACTCTGATTCAAGAAGTTGAAAAAGACATGAAAATATGGAAACATATTCCATGTTCATGCATTGGAAGAATCGATATTGTTAAAATATCCATACTACCCGAAGCAATCTACAGATTCAATGTCATTTCTATCAAAATATCAATGATATTCTTCACAGAAATAGGAAATACAATCCTACAATTTATATGAAATCATGAAAGGCCCAGAATAGACAAAGCTATCCTGAACAAAAAGAACGAAGCTGGAGGCATCCCATTAGTTGGCTTCAAATTATACTTCAGAGCTATAATAACCAAAACAGCATGGTATTGGCATAAAATCAGACTTGTAGACCAATGGAACAGAATAGAGAACCCAGAAATAAATCCTTGCATTTACAGTTAATTCATTTTCAAAAAAAGGTGCCAAGAACATACATCATGGAAAAGACAGACTTTTCAGCAAATGATTCTAGGAAAACTGGATACCCATATGCAAAAGAATGAAACTAGTTCCCTATCTCTCCACATATATAAAAATCAAATCAAAATAGATTAAAGACTTAAATCTAAGACCTGAAACTGTAAAACTACTAGAAGAAAGCATTGAGGAAATGCTTTAGGACATTAAGTGAGGCAAAGATTTCTTGAGTAAGAGCTCAAAAGCACACGCAATAAAAGCAGAAATGGACTAATGGGATCACATAAAGCCAAAAATCTTCTGCACAGCAAATGAAACAATAAACAAAATGAAGAGACAACCCACAGAATGGGAGAAAATATTTGCAAACTATTCCACTGACAAAAGATTAATAACTAGAATATATAAGGAACTCTAATAACTCAATAGCAAAAAACCAAATAACTGGATTTAAAAATGGGCAAGAGATCTGAATAGACACTTCTCAAGGGAAGACATACAAATGGTCAGCAGATATCTGAAAAATGCTCAACATCACTAATTATCATGGAAATGCAAATCAAAACCACAATGAGATATCATCTTATCCCAGTTAAAATGGCTTTCATTGAAAAGACAAAAAATAATGAATGCTGGCAAGGATGCAGAGAAAGGAATGCTGATACACTGTTGGTGAGAATGTAAGTTAGTACAGCCACTATGGAAATCAGTATGGAGGTTCAGCATAGAAAAAAAAAAAACAAAACCATATGATCCAACAATCCCACTGCTGGGTATATATTGAAAAGAAAGAAAATCAGTATATCAAAGAGATATCTGCATTCCCATGTTTATTGCAGCACTATTCACAATAACCAAGATAAAGAATCAACGTAAGTGCCCATCAATAGATGAATGAAGAAAATGTGGCACACATACTCAATAGAATATTATTCATCCATAAAAATGAATGACATCCTGTAATTTGCAACAACATGGATGGTAATGGAGGTCATTGTGTTAAATGAAATAAACTGGGGGCAAGAAGAAAAATATTGCATGTTTTGCTCATATATGGAAAAAAGTGATCTAATGGAGATAGACAGTAGTCACTGGAGTCTGGGAAGGGTATTGGGGAGGGATGATAAAGAGAGATTGGTTCATGGATACAAAAATACTGTTAGACAGAAGGAATAAGATGTTGAGTTCAGTAACACAATAGTGAAAATAATTTATTGTGTATTTAAAAATAACTAGAGGAGTGGATTTGGAATATTCCTAACACAAAGAAATGATAAATGTTTGAGGTGATGGATATAACAATTACCCTGCTTTGATAATTATACATTGTGTGCTTGTATCAAAATATGACATGTATACTATAAATATGTACAACTATTATGCATCCATAAAAATTAAAACATTTTTTAAAAGGTAAGAAACAGTTCCCATTAAAAATATCACGGAGATTATTTTTCCATCATAAATTATGTTTCAAAGAACTCAACACAATAGGAACATTCAAAACTCATTTGCAACTTCTGTGGAGGTTTTATCTCTAACCGTCTCTCATTTATTTTATCATACTTTTCAAGCTTTAAAACATATTTCCTTTAGATGTCCTGGGATAAAAAAGACAAAGGTCATATACCCATTATGCTTTATACTTAATAAATCTAAATAGAATGAACTGCTAATCATTTCCTTTTACACCTAATGCTTTTATATTTACAAAATTATTGGATCAAGGCAAAGGATTCTATGAGGTAGGGAGTGATTCCCTAAGTTGAGCTGTGTATCAGTGTCACTTCTTCAGAAATACAGATGCCTGGTATAAAAGTTGATCACATGAATTGGGTCATTTTTATCATATCCAACTAAAACAGTCAATTGGCCAGGGGGAAAAAGCATTCAGAACACAACATTGATCAAAGAATGCAATTCTATGCAAGCCTGGTTGCTGAAACTGCCTTCTGTAACCTGAAATTAGTTTTATCTAATTATGAACCAACCTGCTGTGACTCTAAGACTAGAGTTACATTACCAGTGCCAATAAACTTTCCATACCATGGACCACCCAGTCTGTGTGTATGCCCCAAATTATAAGTCTTGCTTCCCAAATAAAACATTTTAAATTTGGAGATTCATCTCTAGTATTATTTGACTTTGACACTAGTCATAGATCCAGGTCACCTGAGTTAGATTTTCCAGCGGTGAAAAATAAAACCCATAATTTGTAAAAGGTCATGGGTGACTCACATATAGCCAAGTGTGAGAGCCACTGTTTTAGACATGAGTATATGCACAGAATGAGTAGCTGTTTGCATGTAATGAGTATAGAATGAATAGCTGTCTAAATGAGTAGAATGTTTTAATGTCTTCTGTTAAAGTTTGAAATATTCTGGTAGGTTTACCAGAGGCCTACCTACTCTAATTTCTGGATACAAGATGCTGAATTACAATAAATCAATATTTATGATGTCACTGTAATTGAGTTTGAAATCTAATTAACTTTACATTTTTACATTTTGCCAAATATTTCCAAGTCTATTTTTAACATTAAATGCTCCTGGCTCAGTGATATGGAGAAAAATAACATCTTAAATCATTCAGTAGAACCTAATTATAATTTGAATAAATACATTGTCACTTTTATTGAAGTAGGTTATTCACTAAAATTTCAACCTTTATTAGTTTGCTTAGAATCATAATGAAATAATAAATCAAATGTAGTATTTTACATCTTAAAACTTTTAGTATTTTGAAAATCTTGGAAGCAATTAATATAAGAAAATTTTATATGTTGTTGACACCAATGCTTTATAATTATGGGATTTTATTTTTCTTGACTTATGATTATAATAAAAGAGGCTTAGTAGTAGTGATCTTCATTGTTGTAGTTGTGGATTTGTTAAAACTCATTTGTGGTATGTAAAATAAATCAGCCCATTGTGGCTTTAGGAAAATTCAATGTATATGTATGTGAAGGGTGTTTTATAAGGACATAGGAGTCTCACAGGCCCCACTGAAGGGGGGGTTCTATAGCAGTGCTATAGCTGCCTTCAGATGGGCAGTGGAGCCAGGCCCTGGACGACAGTCAGGGTCTTCTCTCCATCTTTCTTCTTTTTCTTTCTGGGTACCTGCTTACATTTTTGTTGTTTGTTGGTTTTGGTTTGGGTTTTGTTTTTTGATTTTTGTTTTTGTCTTTCTTTGGACTGTTCTGCTACATTGTCTGTATACAGCAGGAGACATAACCAACTGTTTCCAGATTTTGCATTTCTATTCAGGAGATACACCCAGACAGAAGCTAGAATCTCTTAGACACAGCCAGATTCCCGGAATTAAACTCAGGTACTGGTCAGTTAAGGGCCAACCCACCCTTAAGTCAGTTTCTATGGCTAGAGTCATAGGTCATCATGAAAAGATATTTCATCCAGAATCCAATCTGGTAAACTTGTAGATTGCCTAAGTCAGTTTCCAAGGAAGAAGATTACTAGGCAGAAAGTTTAGTAGATATCCACTTGTATTAGTCTGTTCTCACACTGCTATAAAGAACTACCTGAGACTGCATAATTTATGAAGAAGGAAGTTTAATTGACTCATAGTTCTGCAGGTTTAACAGGAAGCATGACTGGGAGGCCTCAGGAAGCTTACAATCATGGTGGAGGGTGAAGGGGAAGCAAGCACATTCTCACATAACAGAGCATGAGAAAGAGAGTAGGAGCAAGGGGGAAAGTGCCACACACTTTTAAAACCACCAGATCTCATGAGAACTCACTGTCTATCATGAGAACGGCATGAGGGAAATCTGCCCCCATGATCCAAACACCTCCCACCAGGTCCCTCCTCCAACACTAGGAATTACAATTCAACATGAGATTTGGGTGGGGACACAGCCAAACTATACCACCACTTCCAAGCCTAACTGAACGCATGTGGCTAAAGGGGACCTTTTCTTCATGTTTTGTGTATACTTCGTTATTTAATGCACACATTGATGCTGGATTAAGAGGTAGAACTTAGGGGTAGAACTTCAACAATGTTACTCTTATTTTCAGAACTTTTAATAAATTGAAGTTTTCTCTACTTAAATCTCTTGAACTATCTAGAGAATAAATTTCAGAACGGTATCCTTATTTAAGAATCACTAAAATCTGGCCCTAGCCTTCCAATCAAGTACTATTTTGCACTCCTCCTTGATTCTTCAGCCAAACTGGAGAACTTCTCCTTAATTACAACCCACTCTCCATGCTTTTTGCTATCTGTTTAGTTCACTCAAGGGGTCTTCCCACTCATATACGATTATGCCCAAATCTTATACATTTTTCACAGTTGAAATGTCGGCCCCTACAGTGACCAACTCCTCACACCAAAAGGTGGCATTATTCTATCATTAAACAAACAGTAACTTTCCTACTGTGTACCTTCATGGCTGCACTAAGGAAACAGTACTGAAAATGATACGCTTCTTTCTTCAAGAGGCAAATGTTAGCCCTGTGAGCATGGGTTCAAGAAAAGGAGCAGCACTTGCAAAGCCCTGGGGGTCAGAAGAAGCAAGCATAGCAAGATAACTCAAAATGTATGAACCCGGCTACAGAGTAGGTCAGAGATGTAAGCAGAAACTATTAATACATAAGTCATTAGGTAGTCTGTACTTTGTCATGAAGACAATGGTATAATCAATCATAGAATACTTTGATGCAGGAAGGTAAAATGTGCCCTTGCAATGATTTTCAAACTATCTACACAAACTACTCTAACAATCATGCATATTCTGCAAATCATAGCTTGATCCTCACTTTAAAATACTTAGTATGAAAATAATGTGCATTGTCACAATAACCATATTTATCATTACAACAAAAAGGAGAGCTGGCAGATTAAGTGTGATTTCAAGTGCTATGACTTGTTGATAGTTTAAAACAGTCTAAATTTTGCAAAAAAAATGTTTCATTGATGGTGACCATCAAGAATATAAGATCTCCATTGAAGGCGCTTGATCAGGAATTATATGGAGCATTTTAAGCACAAAACTGTATATGAAAAGTCACATAGAACTTCCAATTTCTAGTTCTACATATAAGGAGACTGGAAGTTACCACTTTGTCCTAATAACAAGTAAAACATATCTTAATAAATCTAAAAGAATATAAATCATATAATATCTGCTCTCAGACTGCAGTGGAATTAAACTGCCAATCAGTAACAGAAAGATAGCTAGAAAATCCCAAAATATTGGGAGATTAAACAACACACTTCTAAGTAACACATCAAAGGACCAAAAAAAAAAAAAAAAAAAAAGCGCAAAAAAAAGACATCTCAAGGGAAATTTTAAAATATTTTGAACTAAATGAAAATGAGAGTATGACTTACCAAAAACAAGCCAAAGGCCTTACCAAATGCTTTACCAGAGAATATATACAGACAGCAAATAAGCATGTGAAAACATGCTCCACATCATATGTCCTTAGGAAAATGCAAAATCACACAAGAAGTTATCATTGCACACCTATGAGAATAGCCAAAATCCTGAACACTGACAGCACCAAATGCTGACGAGGATATGGAGCAAAAGAAACTCTCATTCATTGTTGGTGGGAATGCAAAGTGGTACAGCCACTTCAGAATATAGTTTGGCAATCTCTTACAAAACCAAACAAACAATCCAGCAATTGTGTTCATTGGTATTTACCCAAAGGACTGAAAACATATCCACACAAAAACTTGCATACAGATGTTTATAGCAGCAGCTGCTGGAGGCCGAAAGAATGAGGATTATGATCAACTCAGTATGCCACTGGAGGCTGTAGGAGTAAGCAGCAAACTGTTAACTTATAAATGCAGAATGTTGGCAAGCTGACAAACTGCATATGTCACCCAGAAGGAATGCTGAGGACAATCACGCCCCTAATCTTGTGATTAGGTACATCTGAAGTCTGTTAGTAATAGTATGAACCTGTGATGAATTAATCAGCTGACTAATCGTTACCTTCTCCGTGCTCTTGCTATCCAATAAATACAAAGGGCTATAGAAAGCTCAGGGTTGCTGCCTTTGCTCACTAGAAGCTGGGAGCTCTCTTGTTCTTCTCCTGGCCCCTGCCTTTAAAACAGTTTCTTTTCTTTCCTTTTTTTTTTTTTTTTTTTGAGACAGAGTCTCGCTCTGTTGCCCACGCTGGAGTGCAGTGGCGCGATCTCAGCTCACTGCAAGCTCCACCTCCCGGGTTCATGCCATTCTCCTGCCTCAGCCTCCTGAGTAGCTGGGACTGCAGGCGCCTGCCACCATGCCCAGCTAATTTTTTGTATTTTTAGTGGAGCGGGGTTTCACCCTGTTAGCCAGGATGGTCTCGATCTCCTGACCTTGTGATCCGCCCGCCTTGGCCTCTCAAAGTGCTGGGATTACAGGCGTGAGTCACCGCACCCGGCCTAAAACAGTTTCTTTTGTCTTAAGTTTTCATTTCTACATTGGTCTCTCTTCATTCAGTCTTGACGGTCTCAAGTAGTAACAGTAGTAACTGTAGTAGTGGCAGTCTCAATTAGTAATTGTGGCAGTCAGCCACAAGGAGCTTTATTCATAATCGTCAAACTTGGAAGCAACCAAAATGTTTTTCAGTAGGTGAATGGATAAACTTTTGGGACATCCAGACAATGAAATATTATTCAGTGCTAAAGAAACGCGCAGCATGAGACAGTAAATGGATCCAAATCTTTGACATGAAGGGTTTTTTTTTTTCTATCAACTAATAAGCAAAAATGTTGCTTTTCAACCATTTATATTCATTTCTGAGTTTCACAAACTTCACATGTTCCTTATGTATTAATTCAACAATGGTTAAAAAAAAAAAGAGAGAGAGAAAAAGGAAGGAAGGGAGAAATGAGTTACAAGCCATGAAAAGACATTGAGGAAACTTCATTAATTTAAAGACCAATTCGAAAAGGTTACATGCTTATGATTCCAAGTATGTGACATTTTGGAAAAGGCAAAACTATGGAGACAGCAAAAAGGTCAGATGTTGTTCGGAATCAGGAGGTAGAATGAATAGGCAGAGCACAGAGGATTTTTAGGGCAGTGAAACTATGTGATACTATAATGAAGGGCTTGGGTTTACTATCCGGTTTGCGTGGTTTTGTTGGATCATTAGCTGTTTCATGTAGATAGAGGCTCACATGTCATTACACATTTGTCCAAATCCATAGATGGTACAACACCAAGAATCAACCCTAATATAAACTGTGGACTTTGAGTAATAATGATATGTCCATGTAGGTTCATTGATTGGAACTAATGTACCACTCGGGTGAAGAAAGTTGATAATAAGGAAGGCTATGGATGTGTAGAGGCAGGAAGTACATGGAAACTCTCTGTAACTTCTGCTCAATTTTGCTGTGTACCTAAAACTACTCTAAAAAGTAAAGCTTATTTTCCTTTTGCTATGCAAAGCAAATAAAAAGTTACGTAAAACTCTACGTGAGAAAGCTGATGCTTCTCATTTAAAATTTTAAAAATATTGGAAATTTTTTATAATTTAATATATGAGGCCTTTCCTAATTCATGGTTTTTTTTTTTTTAAAGGCTATATGTTATTTTTAACATAATGAATTTTTTCATCAAGCCCAAATAGGGGCACCAAAATACTTCCAATTTATCCCAGGATGACATAGACATATCACTGTTTTCTACTTTTGCTCAGATTGAAAACAGTTGAAGTATTTGGGGGAAGAAAGAAATCCAGACCCAAAGGAACATACCATTTCATAAATATAGAATTAATTGATTTTGTTACTGAATAAAGCAATTATGATTCAGGTAGAAATGCATGTAGATAGTCAGCAAATGGCTACAGATCTACGGAGTATTGTCTGTTTTTTTAAAATATAAAATTTGAGTTATTTTAATGAACTGAACTCTCACTCATACATAAGATGCCTTTCTCAGGATTCAAAACTCCTGGGTTTTTACACTATCTTTCTCCTTGCTAATTCAAATGCAAGAAAGGTACATTCCTCCGACATCTTGCAGAAATCCTTAGGGCATCGGAATCACAGCAGGTCAAACGGCAAATGCAGAAGCCAGAGGCCGAAGGAAGATGGGTGTGTTCAGTCGCCTTTGAGAAGGCAGGTGGCTGATTGTCTCAGGGATTAGAGGGGAGTGGAATGAGCCCAGGGAGGTGGTGGGGGCTTGAATGTCACCTTAAGAATTCTGAAAGTGATGAGAAGGTCTTCAAAGTCATGCAGGCAGATGAGCCCTCAAAATTGGGGCTTAGCCCAGGAAAGAATTCAAGGGCAAGCCGGTGGTGTTAGACAGCAACTTTTACTGAAGTGGCAGTGTACAGAAGCAGCAGAGGTACTGCTCCTTGCAGAGCAGGTCTACTCCACAGGCAGTATGCCCAGAATAGCAGTTCAGAGGCAGGGCTGCAGTCATATTTATACCTATTTTTAATTATACACAAATTAAAGGGTGGTTTATGCAAAATTTCTAGGATAAGGGCAGTAACTTCTGGGTTGTCAGGTCATTGCCATGGAAAAGGCTGGTAACTGTTGGATGTTGCAGTAGCAACAGTAACTTGATGCACTGATGGGGTTCTTATGGAAAGCTGCTTCCACCTGGGTCCTGTTTTAGCTAGTCCTTAATCTGGTCCAGTGTATGAGTCCCCAACTCCAGAGTAGATTCCCACCTATTATCTTAAAAGGGATAGTTCCAGGGGGTTACAGGATAACATTTGACTTTTAGATTAAAAACAGAGGTTGTTCTCTTTCACCATATAGCCCTCAGATGGTGATTTCAGTGTCAGAGGATTGGGTCACTTGAGGTTGTTATAGTTGATTGTTAGAGTACTGGGAGTAAGGAGGTATTTAGTGCACTGGCCAGTGAGGAAAAAGACCCCAGCAACAGAATGTGGGCTAGTTGAAGACTTTTTTCCTTACAAACACAACTCCCACCTCTCTTTCTTGTATGTAGGGTGTATCTGTAGACTGGTATCTTGGCCACTTTCTAGTACCTGTAGAGAAACATAGCCCTGCCAGCACCTTGATCTTGGACTTCAAGCTTCCAGAATTGTGAGACAGTAATTTTCTGCTGTTTAAGTCCCCCAGTTTGTGGTACTTTGTTATGGCAGCCCTAACAGACTAATACAGTGACAGCAAACCACAGTACTATTTGCAGTATCTAGGACTTCGTCCTCAATATAAATCAGGAATATTTTCAAAAAATGTTCCAGGTGTTACAGATATTTCAAAATATCACTTATGCGTATCAGTACTTTGAAATCACAGTTATTAAACCACTGCTAAATTGTATTATTTAAGGTGTTAATAAAGGAGTGCATATATTATTATATCAAATACAATTAAGGCTACAGTGCTTATACATCATCCTAGTTTTAGTAAATGATCTGCAGATACTTACTTTGCATCAATGAGGCTTATTCTGGCACTCTATTCTTTTGTTATTCTTTATCAGGCTTGCTCTGACATTCTGTTCTTCACAATTCTTTATCAAAATCTCCTATATTTACCCCTGACAGTGTAGCTAACAGACATGATTAGTCATATCCTTCAACATTCCTCAGTTAGTGAAAGTTAGATTAATCTTCAATTTCACTACAGAACCACTGTTTAGGGCAGCTGCTCTGAGCCCAATTGCTAAGTGACACAGGAGAACAGGCTCAACTCCCTGATGTGGAGGAGCACCCTTCCCTGGAATGTGTCACAGTTTTTACCCATGGCTTGGTAATTGCCACAAACACTGTAGCCTACTGAATGAGGTGCCAGCAGCTGCCAGCTTTTGTTGACGTTTTGGAAGAGAGAATGCCTGTGGAAGCCTAGTAGGAATGATGCAGAGTAGGGGGAGCTGTAGCTCAAACATGCACAGAGACAGCAGTGAGGAGCCACTCTTCCTGGAGGAAACTACGGAGATTCCCATACTAGAGATAGCAGGCAGGGATTAGGGGACTGGGAAATGGAGCAGAAATCAGGCTGATCAACGAAAGGACTCTCCACAGAGCTTGATGCTGCGGTCCCCCTTCTCTACTGCACCAAAAATCAGTGGGGTAGAGACGCAGCATTGACTTTTCTGTAGACAGGGCCATCCTTAGGGCATGCAAGGCCCCAGCAAAGTGTGTGTGTGTGTGTGTGTGTGTGTGTGTATTCTTTGTCTATGAAAACAATTTGATTTAAAAATGCATTACAAAACTCATGGTCCCATGTGAGGTATAGTCATTTATAAATAAAAATTTTTTAATGAGTATCAAAAGACACTAACTTTTTCATTGTCCAATCGTTGCACATGGAAATTCTTCATAGTGTCCAGGCACCATCTCTCCCTTTTTGGAATCTAGATCCTCCGTGTTTTTTATTGTCAAATGTGCACAATGTGCTGTTCTTGGCTAATTTTGTATCTTCTCTGACCAGACAAAGATGACAACACTGCTATTACAATGCCATGGCCCTTTA
The DNA here is from genome assembly GCF_047675955.1 of Chlorocebus sabaeus. Taxonomy (NCBI): domain Eukaryota; kingdom Metazoa; phylum Chordata; class Mammalia; order Primates; family Cercopithecidae; genus Chlorocebus; species Chlorocebus sabaeus. Next base: position 22,089,287 of record NC_132928.1, on the reverse strand, counting down.
GAACCTGTTTATACAAGTTGAAATGATAGAGATTTTCTTGCCCGTCTGGTTTCCTAATACCATGTATTCATTGTTAAGTATGTCATTACCCACAGTGTTGATCATCTATTGTACCACCACGAACAATGGCTTCCTTCCAATGACCCTCGAAGTTTGCTTCTGTGCTTCATTGATGAGAACCACAATTACAAATATTATCCAAGTGGGAAAAATCTAAATAATATTTCCTCTTCTAGTCTTATTAAATTTACCATTTGGAATCTATAATATGTCTTCATCTGAACTCTTTAGGCCATAATCAACACATGGCTAAAATGGGATTTCTTTCCAAGGGGCCTGCATCCCTGCTTTCTACCCCTTGTACCCAGTGGGAGGTCAGATCTTGTGAGGAGTGATAGAGCAGCTCCATCCCCACAAGAAACGTCCACCCGTCTGCTGGCATGGCTTAAGATGAGCCCAGGAGAGTGCCCCATTTCTACATGCACTGGAGGCAGGGCATTGAAAGGAGGGGCCCATTGGTGTTATAGAAATCTCTGGGGAGAGAACAGCCTGATACATGGGCTGGAGCCAGTGGTGGGGGTTGGGTTGGGAGTGGAGGCTGGAGACTGGAAGAGGAGGTGACTGGCCTGGGTGCCATAGTAGGAGCACACAGTATAAAGGACATCTGTTACCACCCTCCCCATCCTCATGTGTCATAGTCCACAGGTGCCAGATGTGGCATCACAGTTGGAACACCAGGCAAGGGCTGTCACAAAGGCCCACACATATTTGCAAGCCCCAGAGTTGGGAATGAACAGTTGGTAGCCTAGAGCCCTGAACTGGAAATACGTAAGAATCTCTAGTAAATCTAATTAAAAACATAAAAGAATCTCAGTTGCTTTAATACAGTATAATAAAAAGAAATACCATTTCATAAAAACCGTACCCCAAAATAATTGGACCTTGGTGGATTCAGGAGGAGCTGCCAAATGGAGTAGGGTCATTTCATTGTATGTCAAAGTATCACTTGTAAGATGGCTGGGATAGACTGAATCCTGCCCCCACCCCCCCAAATTCATATGCTGAATCCTGAATCCTCAGTGTGATAGTATTTGGAGGTGGGGACTTTGTGAGGTGATGAGGCTTAGCTGAGTTCATGAGGGTGGGGTCCTCCTGATGGGATTAATGCCCTTATAAGAAGAGACCTAAGAACTTTCTCTCTCTCTCCGCTCCATATGAGCACACAACCAGAAGGTGGCCATCTGCAAGCCAGGTTGTCTGTCAATAGCTGTAGGATGCTTAGAACAGTTCCTGGCATGTAGTAAGCTATGTGTTTATTAAATTAAATATACACAAAAGTAAAGTACCTTTTAACTGCCTTTTATGTGTATATTATCAGCTTAAATATTATTTTTTGATGACAGAAAACAGTTTAGATCTAATGCCTCAGGTGTTTTTCTCCTTTTCCTTTTCTGTACTATTACTGGGTGGTTGTCAATTTATATATTATTTTTCTCTGTCTTGTAATTCATCAGTGACACTGAAGCCTTTATGTCATAGTTAGTTTCCCTTTCCTCATCCAGAAACTTCCTAAAGAGTAGAAAGCATTTATACTACGAAAGAAAAACATTCCTTAATAATTTAGATTTTCCTGTACACCTATGTGTATGCATTTTATTTTTCCTTTTATCAGAGGGCAATTTTATCTTTAACCAATGATATTATCACACAATTGAATAAATCAGCATTTTTATTTAGAAAGCAACATTTTTCAAGTAGAGAAAACTTGATCCTCCAATATTTATTTCTTTATCTTAAATAAATAATGGTTATCTTTGCAAACACAGTGATTGCAAGATATGTACTTCTGGCTTTCTCTTAACCTAGAGAAGTTTTGTTGTTATTTCATTGGTTTTGTTGTGTTTCAGAGATAGCACATTTAGAACATTAGGAATGTTATCTTGATTTTGTCCAAATCTTTGAAGGTCCTGCCGGATTGATATATGCAATTAGTGGTCTTTTTATACTATACTAATACTATGAAAATGGCATTGCATTTGAGAGACATTATTGCCTTTGTATTTAAGAATTAAATACACAAACTGATCTTCATCAACTTTTTCTCTATGGAAACTGGGTTCTATTCAAAATATATCAGGGTTATTTTCAATATACTCATTTCCCATCTCAGGAAATATGGAGATGCCAAACTGCCTCTGTGCCTGAAAAGCTGTAGCCCCTGTTCAGGATACCTGGATTTCACTTGTACACCCCATTCCCCATCCTTTAATTCATGGGCTTTTATTTAGTGGGGAAGAACTGATTGTCTTTAGTGAGAGAATTTCACTAAAAGTGAAGCATCAAATGTTTGGGCAAAGTGGAGGTTATAGCTATCTTTTTTTGTACAAGGAAAAGAAAGAAAAGAAATAGTGTATTAGCCTGTTCTCACACTGCTATAAAGAAATACCCAAGACTAGGTAATTTATAAAGGAAAGAGGTTTAATTGACTCACAGTTCCACATGACTGGGGAGGCCTCAGGAAACTTACAATCATGGTGGAAGGGGAAGCAAGCACATCTCACATGGCAGCAGGAGAGAGAAGAAACAAAAGTTCAGGTGAAACTGCCATTTAGAAAACCATCAGATCTCATGATAACTCCATCACTATCACAAGAACTGCATGGGGGAAACTGCCCCCATGATCCAATCCCCTCCCAGCAGGTCTCTCCCTTAACACCTGGGGATTACAATTCAAGATGAAATTTAGGCAGGGACACAAAGTCTAACCATATCAGATAGGAACCTGAACCAGATCTGGTAGAGGCTGGTCTTGGGGACTGTCTCATCCAGAGCTCCCTGACTTCCCTGAGTGAGCTTTGGGGAATCAGAGCATGGCTTTGTATTCATCCACTAGAGGGTGGCCATACCCTGTTACTGATGGAAGAATCTGGGGAGGTCAGAGATTTGCCTACAGAGCTGCAGGGCTCTGCTGCTGGTCACCCACACTGCAAAACCCAAACCTCCGTCTACTGGGCCCTCAGTTTGCGCACAGAAAGAAACCTGTTGCCTTCCTTTAATCAGACTAGGGCTCTAACCTAGTGAACTATCAAACCAAAAGCATAGACCACTTTTCCTTAAATTTGAAGGTGTGCAGTCTTCCTCCTGTCATTAAAAAAGAAAACCTGTGTCCTAAGGATCCAACCTCGGTAACAACCAGCAACAGCCACACATACATGAAGTTCTCTTTATTCTCATGGCTCTGCAGATCTTCTCAAGCATGGACAGTTCATTGTCAATGATGTTCTCAGCAGGTTAGGGACAGATGGCAGGGGGTGTTCCTCTTCCTGAGCCACAGGTAGAGGTTAACTTTACCTCTGTTTGTCATTGTATAGCCCTATCAGAGCTGAATTATGTAGTCCTCGGACAACTATTAATTTAAAAGAGACAAGGAATCTTTAATTCTCTGAATAAGAATTCAACAAAGCAGGGCCAGGGGCGGTGGCTCATGCCACTGCACTCTAGCCTGGGCAACAAGAGCAAAACTCCGTCTTGGAAAAAAAAAAAAAAAATCCAACAAAGCTATGGATTTTATCTTATCCTTTTTGTTTTTATTTCAAGACAGAGTCTCGGTCTGTAACCCAGGCTGGAGTGTGATGTCACGATTTCGGCTCACTGCAACCTCTACCTCCCGGGTTCAAGCGATTCTCTCGCCTCAGCTTCCCAAGTAGCTGGGACTAGAGACGCCTGCCACCACGCTTAGCTAATTTTTGTATTTTTAGTAGAGACGAGGTTTCACCATGTTGATCAGGCTGGTCTGAAACTCCTGATCTCAAGTGATCCTCACGCCTCGGCCTCCCAAAGTGCTGGGATTACAGGCGTGAGCCACCACACTGGGCCTTATTTTATCCTTTGAAAATGAGAAAGAAAAATCTAAAGCTCTTCCTTAAATCTAAGACTCGCAAGAATTTATATCTTTGATGAAACAGATATGTGAATTTAAATATTTTATCCAGGGCTAAAAGTATTAAAACTACCAATCAGAAACCCGTATTTTCAGGAGACTGTTACCAACGATGGGACGACTTTTACACAATAGTGGTTCTGAGTGTTTGTAGGAGGAACGGGGAGAAACACAGTTTAACCAGGCTAGCATACAGTTAAGCAGCCACTAGCAGGCTTTCCCTTACTGGAAGTCCCATCCAGAGAAAAAGGCCTTTGAGCTAAATTTAGGTAATTTGCAATGAGACAATATGTCACACTACTACCAAGGAAACAATGATTTATTGTAGGGAAAAAATTCAAATCAAAACAATAGAACTATTCATTGTGGAAAAATTATTAAAACAAAAACCTCTGTGTTATGTTTAGGTTTCAGGAAAAATAGTAATCATCTCAATTTATAACTTCTGATGCCTCAGAAAGAGGAACAAGTGACAATTGTTCATCTTTACTATGGGAAGTACAGGAATCTTAGTAAATTTGAGAGTTCTGTCATTAATTTTTAAGACTACTTATTGTTGCATATCTTTATCTAATTCCTTAAAACAATATATCTCAAACTGTGAAATTAACCATAAAGGGTACTAACATATATTTCATAATAGATAAGTCAAGAGTGAAATAATACAATACAAAAACAGATACAGTGATATATGAAAACTTAAATTAGGATGAACTCAATTTATTAGAAATTAATGTTATATTTTAAAAATGAGGCCAGCATAAATGTATACAGTTTTGGAAGAAAAATTGCTGCACATACCATTTGTAAAAGGAAAATCCAGGTGGACTATATACTAAAACTTAAATACACGTATATGATTTTATTCCCTTTTGTGTGTGTGTGATACAGACACACATGGTAAAAATTGAAAATAACCATTGGATAAACTTCAACATAACAAAACTCAGAAAATATAAAGAAAAATAATAACGTAATATTAAAAATTATGTGGCAAAAGTAAATGCAAGCCAGAGAGAAAATATTTGCAACTGATTAATAGTCAATATAAATTCTACAAACTGAAAAGAAAAAGATATTCAAATAAACAATTGGACAAAAACGAAGCAATAGACAATTACAGAGGGAAAATTGCCTATTGCTAACAAATACATGGAAAGAAGTTTAACCTCACAGGCATTTAGAGATGTGAAAATGGAAAATTATAAATTAGTCTTTATTTATCAGATTGGCAAAATTTTAAACATTCACTGTTGAAAAGATTTTAGTGAAACAGACACATACATCGGTGGTAGAAGTATGAATTTCAACAATGGAAAAGTAATTGGAAAGTAATCTGGCGGTTTCTGATAACATTTAAGTACATATAATGCTTAATCTATAAATCTCACTTTTATGATACACATTCTATAAAAATATAGATACATATAAATTTACACATACATATATGCATGATATAGTTTGGATATTTGTCCCCACCCAAATCACATGTTGAATTATAATCTCTGATGTTGGAGGTGAGACCTGGAGGGAGGTGACTGAATCATGGGGCCAGATTTCTCATGCATAGTTTAGCACCATCCAGTTGGTAGTGTTCTCATGATAGTGAATTTTCATTAGATCTGTCTGTTTAAAAGTGTATGGCATCCCCCCACCACCACTCTCCCTCTTGCTCCTGCTTTTGCCATGTGACATGTCTTTTCCCCCTTTGCCTTCTGCCATGATTGGAAGCTTCCTGAGGCCTCTCCAGAAGTAGATACCGCTCTGCTTCTTGTACAGCTTGCAGAACCATAAACCAATTAAACCTCTTTTCTTATAAATTACCCATTCTCAGGTATTTCTTTATAGCAATGCAAGAACGACCTAACATAGTACATATATAAGTACATCATCACATACATAAAACATTTTCATTGTAGGCAATAAATATATAAATAAGAAAGGAAATTGTCCCTAGTTTGAAGATAACCTTGAATCTATAAAGTGAATAGGGTCACAGACTTTCAGGCAGAGTTGATAAAGCAAATACATCCACCTAGGATTATTCTGGGAAAAAAAAATCTCTGAATTCAGAGACAGAAAGTTGTGCTTTACAGAAGTTTTCTGTTACTGGGTTTATTAGATCTTTTCATGTTCCCCAGTAGAAAATACATTCTTCACGCTATTCTAAAAACTATATATATACTTTTTTACATTATTTTGCTTTTATAACTGACTGTCTTTTGCTACCCAGTTCCAGAGATTTGAGGTATAAATACGTCATCTAGAAAGTACTTGGAACCTTCACAGCTGACAATATTTCACATTTCTGAAATATTAAAAATTCAAGCAAGTGTATCAAAATATCAAAGAAAGTTATCATATTGTATTGCTAATGAATATGTACTTTTTCATATATGGTTATTGGAAGGTAAGGTATTTTTTTCTTTTAAACAGCTAAGTGGACTTTCATCAGTTATGGTTATGTCTCCATCTAGTGGTAGGTAAGTACTCTAAGGATTTGCACAATAAGTGAGGCCATTGTCACACTGAAACAGCTGAAGTGCTGAATACATAGGAAGTCTGTGGTTTTTATTGGGTACACATCATCAGGGTCACCACAATTTGTCTTTTTTTTTTTTTTTTTGAGACAGAGTTTTGCTTTTGTCACCCAGGCTGTAGTAGTGCAATGGTGCAATCTTGGCTCACTGCAACCTCCACCTCCCGGGTTCAAGCAATTCTCTTGCTTCAGCCTCCTGAGTAGCTGGGATTACAGGCACCTGCCACCACGTCCAGCTTATTTATTTATTTATTTATTTATTTATTTATTTATTTAATTTTATTTTTATTTTTATTTTTATTTTTTTTAGTAGAGACGAGGGTTTCACCATGTTGGCCAGGCTGGTCTCGAACTCCTGACTTCAGATGATTTGCCCGCCCTGGGCTCCCAAAATGCTGGGATTACAGGTGTGAGCCACCACACCTGTTCTTGCTTTTAATATAGGAATGAAATAATATTTTCTGCTGATAACTTTCATTTGAATTCCTACTTGCAAATTTAGTAACATCAAGTTTTTGAGGTATTAACAAAGTCTTTTCAAACATTAACTAAAATTCAAAATTTTTAAATATATATTAAAAACACTAGTGGCCCTTATTTATGGATTCGTTAGCTATATAGGCCATTTATCAGTTCTTCCTGAACTTCAGAGCCAAGACTTCTTATTCACACTTATTTATAGCCTTCAGACCTTTTTAAATATGAAGAGTCCCAGGTATAACATTTATATACCTTTGGGATGACTCTCCATTTACTAACTGAACCTTTTGAGCCTTCATTCTGTCATTTGTAACAATGTCAATAAACACTTCACAAACCTATAATACTTTCTGCAATTATATACATTGTCTCATGTAATCCTTCCCACCACCCGCTGAGGGCGATAAAGTGTTTACTGTCTGTCTTATGATGAGGAGCATGTAGTCCAAAGAGATCTTATAACTCATCCAAACTCAATAAACTGGCAAATGGCAGAGTTAGAAATTTATATTAGATTTCTTGATTCCAAGTTCAATGCTCTTTGTAAGATTTGCCCCATTTACAACTATGATGATTAAGGGAGCTAATGTTTCTATAAATGCTTAAGTCCAATAGAACCATAATTTATTGTAAAATTACATAATAAAGATAATGAGGTCCCTCAGTGTGAGACACTTAGGGAGAGATCAGACAGAGAATCCTTTGTAAAAGCATATACATCAGGCTGAATTTAGCTGACCCTCAAAATGAAAATTCTCTAGAAATTTGAAGCCTATATAATCTATTCAAATATATATTTTGCTATATTCCCACTCTCTTTCTGTGGCCATCTTCTTAAAACATTAGTAGGTGAATTATTGCTAAGTTTTCTTACATAAATTAGATTAATAACAAGAAAAAATCTACATAATTTAACAAACGTATGTCTATAAAAGCAAACAACAACAACAAACCCAAACTAACTAAATGCCTGTATGTGTTGGTTGTATATATAAGGTGCTGTATGTAAGAAGTGGAGCTGGAGTCTGCTATAAAGAACAGTAATGTCAGGTTCTTTCCCTCGAAGTTTTTGTTTCCCCTTCTCCGCCACTTCCCTTTCCCATTTCACTCTGTTCCCATCAAAAGGATTCTGACTTGCATAAAATGACAGAACCACAGGAATGGGAAAGGGAAATAAAAACTGAGTCACTTTTTTTTTTGCTCCTGTTTCATGACATCTGCACATAACATCTGAACAAGTCACCCTCCAGTCTTTAAGTTCAGTGGTATCTTTAAGTACTTGTTGCATGTCTTTGTAGAAAAGCAGATTTTGAGCATATGCTCTATGTAGAAGGAAAGCTGAATTGCAACCTCAATTTCTCTAAATTTCTGCCTCCTGAGCAGCCCCTCCCTACCCAATCCATGAACATCTTTACAAGTAACAGAAGCATGCCAGGCATAGTGGCTCATGGCCTGTAATCCTAGCACTTTGGGAGACCAAGGCGGGAGAATTCCTTGAGGCAGAGAATTCGAGACCAGCCTGGACAACATAGAAAGACTCCCCCGCCCCACCACAAGAAGTTTTCTTTTTCTTTTGCTTTTCTTTTTTTGTAGTATACATATGAGGTCCTAGCTACTGGGGAGGCTTGGGTAGGAGGATTGCTTGAGCCCAGGAGTTCGAGGTTAAAGTGAGTTGTGCCACTGTACTCTAGCTTGGGCAACAGAGTGAGACCGTGTCTGAAGAAGAAGAAGAAAGAAGAAGAAAGAAGAAGGAAGAAGAAGGAGGAGGAGGAGGAGGAAGAAGAAGAAGAGGAGGAGGAGGAAGAAGAAGAAGAGGAGGAAGAAGAAGAAGAAGAGGAAGAGGAAGAAGAGGAAGAAGAAGAGGAAGCAGCAGCAGCAGCAGCAGCAAAACCCAAAGAACTAATCTGATACTTGCTCTCTTCCTTCTCTGCCACTACAGAAAACAGAAGAGGACTAGAATTACTTGTGGTCCTGATAATCTAACCAGGCATACTCAAAACTAATCACAAATGTTTCTTTTAGGATGAATACAAGGCCTAAAATTGACTTTGGAAACATTGACTCTCTTCCCTTCCCATCACAGGGAATAAACAAATGTGGGCTGGTGCACATCTTTTCCTGCCCCTGAAAAGGTTTTGTTACATCTAGACAAGTGATTCCCTAACCTGAGGTCAATATTATCTTAATCATATTTCACAGATAGACCAATGCTTAGCATATTCTCCAAACCACAAGAAATTTTGAGTTGCATTAGGTTGAAAGTCAGGAAATCAGATTCCAGCCCCAGCTGTCATTGGCAGATATGATCCTGGGTGGGTTATTTACCACTCAGGACCTTAATTCCCTCTTTGAGAATTTAAGGGGTTAAAGTAGAGAATCTTAAAGCTGTCTCCTAACATGATTATACTTTAAGCAAGAGCTGGAGATGAATTGCTGACCTTTCCTTCGTAGTCCCTGGTAGTGAAATGAGTCGATTCTCTGAGCAATCCTTGCAGAAGAACCTGCTGTGAAGATAACTGAAGCAAGCTTGTTAAAAGCTCTTCCAAGAGTGGATCCCACCTTTCCCTTACATTTAACATGTCATTTAACATAGTTAATCTTTGTGTTTTCAAGAACCAAATGGATAAACACTCAACTTCAGAGGTGTTTTTTTCTGCCTCTTGAGAATCACAATTATCGTTGCTGGTCTTCCTTTTTCTTTTTCTTAGTAAACTTTAATCTAGATTTTAAAATTTCATGGAAATAGATATTTGGGTTATTTCAGATTTTTTTCCGATATATAATTTGAGTTTTTTTCCTTTAAGGTATTCTTCTGGGCTCCCTCTCTGAAAGAGGAGTTGCCTATGGATAGAAAGTTGCTCTTTGTCCTCAATTAGCCAACAAGGCCCATCAACGTTGCCCTGTTCAGTGCTAAGGCCATCTCGCTCCCAACCTGCCCTCACCCCTTGCTACTTGCCCCTCCAGTGATCCTGGATCCTTTTGGAGAGAGGCTATCCTAACAACCCAATAGAGGAATCAGGCACCTGGATCAGCTGTTTCTCTGCTGTGTTCCCTAAGTTAATGTCATGCTCTCCTATACCCACATTTTTGTGCCCCCGACTTTTACAAAAATTCTCAAAAACAATATCCAGAGTGCCATGGTTTCCAAATGGTTTATTCCTTTGCAGAAGACCCCAAGAAGTCCCGTCTTCTTCAGGGAAATCTGGGACAATCCAATTGCATAAATTTCCAGCTAGGGATATCTAGGGATTTTCTTAAAGCAAGGAGTTATGAAGTGCTTCCAACTACTCCTGAAGTTTCCAGCTATGAGGCCAACCAGAGACTCTTTCAGTCCCACATACACGAGCCCTCTGGGAGACACCCACTCCTTCTGGAGCCATAAGCAAGCAGGAAGCGGTTTTAGGACACTCACCAGCCCCCACCTCCTTCTCACAGAAGGGTCTTCCTGCCCCTGCCTCCCACTCTGCTGTGGCTCCAGATTCTGATACTGTCCCTGGGTGGTCCCATGACAGCCACATGAGAGTGCCACCGTTCATTTCTTCTCCATTCCTACTCCCATTTATAAGGTTTTGTTTATTTCGCTGGTGGTTAGATGTTTATTGTATCAGTCTCTATACATCTTTGTATATCTGAATTAATTATAACAAATAAAATGGAAAAGGATCGGAGCTATTTTATCATTTTCCACACTAGCTAATGAAAGCACTGCTTCTTCGAGAAGGTATAACTTCTTACTGAGTTTTTCTAATGCTATATTTCTAATCGGATTTAGAGAAAATAAAAAATAGCTGCTAGTTGAGAGATCATTTACACACTTGAATATATAACAATTATGTTGAGGCAAAAAGGTAAAAATTTGTCTTAAGTTTCATTTTAAAGAAATTAAACTGGCCAGGTGCGGTGGCTCATGCCTGTAATCCCAGCACTTTGGTAGGCCGAGGTGGGCGAATCACCTGAAGTCGGGAGTTCGAGATCAGCCTGACCAACATGAAGAAACCCTGTCTCTACTAAAAATACAAAATTAGCTGGGAGTGGTGGCACATGCCTGCAATCCCAGCTACCCAGGAGGCTGAGGCAGGAAAATTGCTTGAACCTGGGTGGCGGAAGTTGCATCATTGCACTCCAGCCTGGGCAACAAGAATGAAACTCCATCTCAAAAAAAAGAAAGAAAGAAAAACAAAAAGAAATTAAACTTAATCAATATCATTTCTTAATAAAATTTTAGAAAGCTTCTGGTGTTCTTTTCAACAAATATTTATTCATCACTGTATTAGGTTGGGGTTCCATTAGGCCCTGGAGCACACAAATTAAAATAGCATGCTCCATGCCAGTACTTTACAGTCAAATAAGGAGGTAATAAATTCCTATACTAGCACTTAAAATTTATTTGGGAAACAAAGCATAAAAAAAATACTATATTCATGGAAAGTTAAAGACTAATGAGAGAAAGTACTTACAAACTATGCATCCAACAAAGTTCTAATATCCAGAATCTATAAGGAACTTACACAGTTAAACAAGCAAAAAACAACCCCATTAAAAAGTGGGCAAAGGGCAAGAACAGATACTTCTCAAAAGAAGCCATACAAGGCCGGGTGCGGTGGCTCACGCCTGTAATCTCGGCACTTTGGGAGGCCAAGGCAGATGGATCATGAGGTCAGGAGATTGAGACCATCCCTGGTTAACACGGTGAAACCCTGTCTCTACTAAAAATACAAAAAATTAGCCGGGCATGGTGGCGGGAGCCTGTAGTCCCAGCTACTCGGGAGGCTGAGGCAGAAGAATGGTGTGACCCAGGAGGCAGAGCTTGCAGTGAGCCAAGATCGCACCACTGCACTCCAGCCTGGGCGACAGAGCGAGACTCCATCTCAAAAATAAAAAGACATATAAGTGGCCAAGAAACGTATGAAACAATGCTCAACCTCACTAATCAACAGAGAAACGAAAATCAAAACCACAATGAGATACTATCCCATACCTGTCAGAATGGCTATTATGAAAAAGTCAAAAAAACAACAGATGCTGGCATGGCTGTGGAGAAAAGGGAAATCTTATACACTGTTGGTAGGAATGTAATTTCACCCACTGTGGAAAGCAGTTTGAAGAGTTCTCAAAAAATTTAGAACTACCATCTGACCCAGCAATCCCATTACTAGGTATATATCCAAAAGAAAATACATAATCCGACCCCGCAACCCCATTCCTTAGGTATATATATATATCCAAAAGAAAAGAAATCGTTTTACCAAAAGACATGTGAACTTGTATATTTATCACCATGGTATTCACAATAGCAAAGACATGGAATCAACCTAAGTGTCCATTAATGGTGGACTGGATAAAGGAAATGCTGTACATATACACCATGGAATACTACACAGTCATTAAAAAAATGAAATCATTTTCTTTGCAACAACACAGATGCAGCTGGAAGCCATTATACTAAGCAAATTAATGCAGGAACAGAAAACCAAATACTGCATGTTCTCATATATAAGTGGGAGCTAAACATTGAATACTCATGGACATAGACACTCAGGACTAATAGAAGGGGGAAGGAGGCAAGGGTTGAAAAACTAACCGTTGAGTATTATGCTCACTATCTGGGTGATGGGACCGTTCAAATCTAAGCATTCCATAATATACCCATGCAACAAAACTGCACATCCCTTGAATCTAAAATAAAAGTTAAAGTTATTTGTAAAAAAGAAAAAAGAAGGTAACCATTAATAATAAAAAAAGAAGTTGAAGACTATGGTTCATGAAAATGTATGACTTGAGAGGTAGTTTGCTGTACTTAGCACTACAGATACGTACACATCAAGGCAACATCATGACAAGGCTGACTTTTGAAGCCATCTCCTACCACACAAAATAATTAGAAAAATGGATACAATGAACCCAAATTTAATTTTAAATGTATCACTGAAATATGTAAAATTATGTGTCAATTATAAATTTAAAAATTAATTTAAAAATATATAACTGAGATTGAAATTAAGAAAGAGAAATCCTGGGCCAGGTATGGTGGCTCACGCCTGTAATCCCAGCACTTTGGGAGGCTGAGGCGGGCAGAGTTCGAGACCAACCTGAGCAACATGGTAAAACCCCAACTTTACAAAAAATACAAAAAATTAGCAGGGCATGGTGGCACATGCCTATAGTCTCAGCTACTTGGGAGGCTGAGGTAGGAGGATTGCTTGAGCCTGAGAGGTTAAAGCTGCAGTGAGCTGAGATCAGGTCACTGCACTCACACACACACACACAGACACACACACACACAGACACACGCACACACACACACAGAGAGAGAGAGAGAGAGAGAGAGAGAGAGAGAGAGAGAGATCCTCAGGGCAAGGAAATAAATAGAATATTCAAAATCAATGTAGTGAGTAAGAGCTAAACCAGGTAAATACCTAGGGGGAGCCCATGATTTTAGCACATACCAGGGTTCTGGATTTGAGTCTAAAGTCCCATGCAACACTGGCACCTAGAAATGGGCTCTTTAATAAATCTGACAGCCAGTCCATAGAATGAAAATTAGAACACCCTTACCACTAAGCCAATGAAGCAGCAAAGAAGCAAGAAAAAAAGACATAGGAAGCACATCTCTGAACCTTGCTGATGCTATTGTATGAATTTACATTATCCTGTCTATGTGGAAAACCCCCACTGAGAAATTCTTATATAAATTGAAACTACTGGGCCCATGGTAGAATCAAATGTGCCCCTTGCAACAGGAAACCGCCACAAACCAGTGCACTTGATGCCTGTGGAAAAACTCCCACTGAAGACGAGTTCCTAGAAAAAAATGTACAATCCTCAAGAGGAGACAAAGAACTAGGGAAGAGAGGTATCTGGGATGCCATGAATTAGAGAAACCACATCTAAAGAAATACAGAGAATAGAAAAACATGAAAATGGTTTAAGGATGTCTACAATATTCAAAGAGAAGAAAGCAGGAGAAAGCATAATAGACATAATGAAAAGGATCAGGCACGTTTAAGAAAGAACACAACAGAAATTCTAAAAGTGAAAAATAAAGTAATTCACACTTCCACATCCAGACAGCATAATTAGAATCAGACTCTCCCTGCTATCATAAACAAGTAAACTGGATAAAATACAAAGTGATTTTTTCATACATTAATTGCCCCAACAATTGTCTTGCTTTCTGCATAGAGATGAGTTTTGGACCACAACCGAGACAGGGAAGGCCCAAGCAGAGCACAGTGGGTTCCTAGACTTTAAGAGATAGAGATCAAGGTTCAGGGAGTCTGAGGTGGCAGGACTTTCCTGGGGAAAGTACATAATAGAGCCAAAGACAGAAAGAGCTGCAGAAATCTGTCTAAGGGCCACCTGAAGTCATTATGTTAGAGGGAGCACAGGACTGTGACCTTAGGAGAAGGAAAATAAACAAAGTGAGCTGCGTGCATCACAGGAACAACTCATTACCTGGAGACAGTTACCAGGTTACAGCCCAGAGAGGCAGCAGTCTGGAGTTGAGGGGTCAGAGGCTGGGGTTTGGTGGACATGGGCAGACGATCAGAGAGGGGGGTGCTGCACAGAGACCTACAGAGGAGTACTCTCAAGTCTTTAGATGAGTATATCTACATTTGTATAGGAAGTTACCTGAGGCCAGAGACATAGTCACCAGGAAGACATAGGCAGAAAACTCTCAAAGCTCAGCTAGGTTGGGAATAATTGGTGTTCTCACTAGCTAGAGTGGAAAGGACTCTACACATGCACATGGGGCATCGGATAGAAAACTAAAGGAGTATTGTTTTAGTACTGAGGCTATGTTCACTCTAGACCAGGGGTGTCCAATCTTTTGGCTTCCCTGGGCCACACCGGAAGAAGAATTGTCTTGAGCCACACATAAAATACACTAACACTAATGAGAGCTGATGAGCTATTTTTTAAAAAATGACCAAAAAAAAGTTACAAACTTATGTTGGGCTACATACAAAGCCATCCTGGGACACCTGTGGTCCACGGGCCATGGGTTGGACAAGCTTGCTCTAGACTAAAGGCTGTTCTGAATCTCTTTAACAAACTTCAGAACGGGGGAAAAAAAGCTAACATTTAAGATTTTTAAATTGTGGTAAAATGCATATCACAAAAAATTTAACATTTTAACCATCTTTAAGTGTATAATTCTATGGCATTAAGAACATTCACCATGTTGTGAAACCACCACTGCTATCCATTTCCAGAACTTTCCATCATCCCAAAAAGAAATGCTACCCATTAAACAATAAGTCCCTGTTCCCACTGCCTCCAGCCCCTGGTAACCTCTACTCTAGGTTCTGTCTCTATGAAGTTGCCTATTCCAGCTACCTCATATAAGCGGAATCATACAGTATTTGTCTTTTTGTTTCTGGCTTATTTCACTCGGCATATTTTCAAGGTCCATCCATGTTGTTGCATTTATTAGAATATCATTCTTTTTAAGGCTGAATAATATTTCATGGTACATATACATCAGATTTTAATCTACTATCTGTTGATGGAAATTTGAGTTGTTTCCATTTTTTGGCTGTTATGAAAAATGTTGCTATGAACATTGGTGTCCAAGTGTCTGTTAGAGTTCCTCTTTCAATCCTTTTGAGTATATACCTAGAAGTGGAATTGCCGAATTATGTTTGTTCTGTGTCTAACTTTAACTTTTTGAGGAACTACCAAACTGTTTACCACAACAGGTGCACCATTTTTAATTCCTATTAGCAATACATAAGGGTTCCAATTTCTCCACATCTTTTTAGAAAATGCAAGTTAATTTAAGTGTTTAAATTTTTCCTGTTCAGATGGTGAAGAATTCCATTTCATTCCTCCTTGTGCCCTCCACACCCAATCGAAGGTTGTGTCAAAGTTCAAGGAACTTACACAAAGTGTTGGGGCTTGAACCCTTGGGTCCACAAAAGTTATCACTGAAATGTTATTTTCTGCTGTCTGACGCTTTCAGGGTTGGCAGGTTTCTGTGGCTTCTACACCACACGTGACACATGAGACATTCTCATAAGGCAGAGGCACCCAGCACCTGTCAATTCTACTTTCCAGCTGTAGCATGCTGCCATTTCCCTGCGAGGTCATGCAAGACCCACCACCACCAGAAAGTCAATCTCAGGTCCCCTCTACTCTGAAACACTCAAGCCTGTCTCTCGGCCCCTGGGAACCATTTTGTTCTCCAGAGGCAGTTTCACTGACCCCCTTCTGTTTCTTCCAAACTCCCAATTTCTTTTAAAAAGTTTGAAAACATTTATACTCACAAATAAAAGACCGGAAACCTTGCAGATAACTTCTGCTTTCTTATCAACCTTATACCTTCCCAGAAGCTATGAAGTGCAGTCACAGTGATCAATTGAATGAGGAAGGAAATGGGGGAAATTGGTAGGGCAGGGGTAAGGAGGTCATTACACTCAAAATATCTAGACAAATAACAAGATTTTAAGCAAATACAAATATAAACACTTGGACATGCTCTGGGAGAAAATTTGAGAAATGTAGCAAGTATAAAGAAACAGAAATTATTCCCAATCATACCACCTGAAGTTAACATTTTGATATATAGTCTTTCAGTCTTTTCTGTAAGAACAGAGATGTGCCTTAAAACTTTGAGTTCAGGACGGGTGTGGTGACGCACATCTGTAATCCTAGCACTCTGAGTGACCAAGGTGGGAGGATGGCTTAAGGTCAGGAGTTTGAGACCAGCCTAGGCAACACAGCAAAACCCTATCTCCAAAGAAAACCTCTCAGACACCGGGTTAAGGAAGGATTTGGCTTTACTCGGCTAGGAGCTTCGGCAGATTCACATCCAAACCGCTGGGAGCTTCGGCAGACTCACGTCTCAAAAACAGAGCTCTCTGAAGACTTTATTCGGCTGGGAGCACCGGCAGACTCATATGTCAAGAACTGTGCTCTCAGACAGCAGGTTAAGGAAGGATTTGGCTTTATTTGGCCGATGTCTGAGAGGTTTTGTCCGCGGCTGGGCTATGATTGTGCCACCACACTGGGCAACAGAACGAGACCCTATCTAAAAAAAAAAAAAAGGTTCATACAGTATATATTACTTGTCTTTCAACATTTTAGAGTCACCTTTTCTTAAGTAATTGAAGAAAATATTTTAAGCTTCTATTTTATGTGATTTCCAGAAGCCCAGTGCCCTTTCTACTAGCTTTGAGTTTTCTGAATGGAAGAGAACATGCTTACCTTCTTCTGATTCCTCATTTTTTACCCACTGCTTTTGATTTTCTATAGATGTTCTATGCCCTCCAATACAAAGCCATAAGTTACATGTGGCTATTTAAATTTGAGCTAGTTAAGTCTAAATAAAATGGAAACTTCGGCTCCCAGTCACACTAGCCACATTTTAAATATTCAGTAGGCACATAAGGCTAGTGGCTATTGTATTAGGTAGTGCAGATCTAGAACGCCTCATTGTTGCAGAAAGTTCTATTAAACTGTGTGTTCTAGCTGACCTCAACTCAATCTGACTCCTCCTCTGCACCTGCTATCATTTCCTTTTATCATCTAGCTCCCATTCCTGTATTTCCCCAAACATCAAAAACACATTGCTGCTGGACATGTTTTTTTAAAAGCACTTTATAAAGATTTAGCAATAGCAGATTATTGCCAAAAGAAAACAGAAAAACAGCTTAAAAACAAATTGTAGGTGCCAATATTGCCCAAATTTGCTAACCTGCACTGACCCGGTGTATAAATCCAACCAACTAGTTAACTAGTTGGGCCTCAGTTCAGCAACTGATAGGAAAGATAATAATTATTTTTTATCCAAGAATTACCTGACTTGGAATATCTATCATGCTCTTTTCTTCTAATTAAAAACATCATCTAATAGGTAGAATATAAAGTTAACAATCCAAAGCAGGTATTCTCATGCAATTAGGAGATGTTTATTGTCATTACACAAACAACATTTTCCTGGTCCCTGGCCTACTACAATTTTGTTGACCTTTTTGTTGCCTCTCTTTCCTGATCATGTGTTCCAGCATTCTATCTTTTAGGCCATCAACATAAAAACTAAAAACTCTTGTTATTCTGTCATGCTGAACAATTTGGCTCCTGAATTTTTGAAACTCTCCCTATCTAGACTGGCCTGTGGCCCTGCCTCCTAGAGCAAAAGGACTTCCTTCATCAAGCTTCCCTAAACAAAACAGCAGTTTTTCCCCAAGAAGAATTTTGCTATTCTGTCATTGTTCTAAAATGCTGAAGTAGCCACTGGAAAATTTGGTTTTATAAATGACTTTTTCTTGTTTCACACTGCTTTTTTTTTTTTTTTTTTTTTTTTTTTTTACTTTTCAATGTTTCATAAATATTTTATTATTTTTTGTAAAGGTATATAATAATATTCCATAGATATACCCTACTTTTCTTAAGTATCTCTTATGGTTGGGTATGGTTTGCAGTGAGCTATGATCACACCATCACACTCCAGCATGGGCAACAGAGCAAGACCCTATTGAATGGCTTTACTGTTGAAACATGATAGTAACAATCCACAGGAAGATATCTAAATAACTTTGCTACAAACCCTACCTACTTAGCACACAGTGGGCAAACTGAATAATGCCATATTTAGGAGTTGTATAAACAAGCACAACACCTACGACTGTGAGTAAAATAAATGTTGTTCTCATCTTGGCATCTGCCTATAGAGCTAATCTTAATGGAAATGAAGATAATATAAATACAAGGAGTATATGGTTTACTAACCAATTCTGAATTAGAGAACTTGGAGAAAGTAAATTATATGCTCAAGACTTTAAATTCTCAATT
The DNA here is from genome assembly GCF_047675955.1 of Chlorocebus sabaeus. NCBI lineage: Eukaryota > Metazoa > Chordata > Mammalia > Primates > Cercopithecidae > Chlorocebus > Chlorocebus sabaeus. The sequence goes on along the minus strand of NC_132928.1, from coordinate 22,070,532 downwards.
CAAGCTTGAATAAAGAACAAGAAATTTTTTGAAGGCCCCCCAAAATTATCTCATGTAGCCGAGTAAACATTTCTTAAAAGAAAAACAAAACAAAACAAAAAGAACTAAAGTTATATCCTGTGGGTAACTGACTTACAATGAGAAATGTTTATTTTGAAGAGGCTTTAATGAACTTCCCAGAGAAGTTACCTTGGAGGGGAATGCTGATCCTCATCAAGATCCACCTGTAGCAGCTCTCGTTGCTTCTAGATCTATAATTATTTTTAAGTTCTCTCAGCTCCCCAGGCTTGATTGTATGTGTGACCTGGGAGGTGGTATTATATGCACGGAAAGAATTTCCAGATTTCTCTTATTTGTGTCCATAGAAATCTAGGGAATGTAAATGGGAGTGGATCTTAAACATGTTAGATCAGAGTGAAAGAAATGTCATATTTTTACCAGGTGAGTGCTAGCATTAATGCATTTTTAGCATAAGAGCACTAACAAAAGATTCTGGGTTTGATGCATTAGCTTAGACAACTGGGAGTGGTTCTAAAAATCTGCTCCACTGGTTGACTAAAACCTAAATGCAAAGGTGACCTATGTTGAATAGAATGGAGATGTCAGAGCTTTCTAGGTATATTGTAGAGGAAGGTATCTAACCATAAAGGAAATTTCTGCTTCCAACAAAGGTGGAAAAGAGGAACTGGGTTTTCCCTTCCATCTATATAACAAAAAAATGGATAACATATGGGAAACAATTATATGAAAGACATTGGACATCAGAGAATGAAGGCCCAGGATCCCTGTGAGATGGGAAACAAATGATGTAAGACTTATGATTGCTCTACTTTGCAGTCTTGAAATAATCTCTAGAGTGCTGCACAGGGAAGGGGAATCAAAGTGGAGGGCAGTGAACTACCTAAGTTGAGACAATACTGAGAGTATGGGGAGGTCAAGGAAGCTAGGAAGGTAGAGTTCACAGGACAGAGACATAGAAGAGAGAGAACTGCAGAAAAAAGAGAACTTTGGAGATCTGCAAAAGGTGCTCTTAAGTATTTAGCTGAATATTATTCAATGCATTCATGTGAGAAAAATACTCATGGCTAGAGAAAAGGTTTAGCTGTGAAAGTGCTTACCATTCACAAAAGGGCAGTGATATGGTTTGAATATGTGTCCCTTCCAAATCTCATGTTGAAATGTAGTCTCTAGTGTTGGAGATGGGGCCTAGTGGGAGGTATTTGGGTCATGGAGGTGTATCCCTCATGAATGGCTTATCCCATTCCCTTGGTGATCTGGTTTTGTAAGAGTTTGTGGCAGTCCTCTGTCCCCCACTCTCTCTCTTGCTTCTGTTAGGGCCACATGAGACATCAGCTTCTCCCTTTGTCTTTCACCATGATTGAAAGCTCCCTGAGGCTTTACCAGAAGCCAAGAAAATGCCAACACTATGCTTCTATAAATCCTACATGAGCCAGTTAAACCTCTTCTTTTTCCTTTCTTTTCAGACAGGGTCTCACTCCTGTCACTCAGGCTGGAGTGCAGTGGTGTGATCATGGCTCATTGCAGCCTCAACTTCCCAGGCTCAGGTGATTCTCCCATCTCAGCCTCCTGAGTAGCTGGGACTACAAGTGCATGCCATCATGCTTGGCTAATTTCTTTTGTATTTTTTGTAGATACAGGGTTTCACCATGTTGCCCAGGCTAGTTCTGAACTCCTGCACTTGAACAATTCACCCACCTTGCCCTCCCAAAGTGCTGGGATTAGGCTGAGCCACTGCACCCAGCCTAAACCACTTTTCTTTATAAGTGATCCACTCTCAGATATTTCTTTATGGCAATGCAAGAGCAGCCCCTAACACAGGCAGAAACTGTGCCTGTTCTCACCAGCTTGACTGAAAATCTAACAATTCATAGGGGATTATGTAGCATGTCAGATGATTTTGGCTCTGGAATTGGAATAATTATCTCCAGATTGAGCACTGCTCTGGCCTCACCTAAAAAAATCTTAAAATCAAGACCCCAAAAGATCACATTTTTTAGGTAAACTGCACAAAAGCATGAAGTGCAAGAATGTTTACAGAAGTACAAAAATATTCAGCACCCAATAAGGTAAAATTCAGAAAGTTTACTATCCAATAAAAAAATTAACAGTCATGTGCAGAGGCAAGAAAATACAGTCCACAATGAGGGGATATTCCATCACTTGAAACCTACTCAGACTGGCACAGATGTTGGAGTGAGCAGATAAGCACATTACTCAGTTATGACCATAGGTTGTATGTTCTAAAAGATAAGTAAAGGCATGTAAAGTACAAAAAAAAAAGACCTAAATTGAACTTTTGGAAGTGAGAACTACAACATCCAAAAACGAAAAATACACTAGAGGATCTGCACCAAGATGGTTGAATAGGAACAGCTCCAGCCTCCAGCTCCCAGTGTGAGCGACACAGAAGATGGGTGATTTCTGCATTTCCAACTGAGGTGCCGTGATCATCTCACTGGGGCATGTCCAACAGTGGGGCAGGACAGTGGGTGCAGCCCAACAAGCGAGAGCCGAAGCAGGGCGAGGCATCGCCTTACCCGGGAAGTGCAAGGGGGAAGGGAATTCCCTTTCCTAGCCAAGGGAAACCCTGACACACAACACCTGGAAAATAGGGTCACTCCCACCCTAATACTGCGCTTTACCAAGGGTTTTAGTAAACAGCACACCAGGAGATTATATCACACGTCTGGCTTGGAGAGTACCATGCCCACGGAGCCTCCCTCATTGCTAGCACAGCAGTCTGAGATCTAACTGCAAGGCAGCAGCGAGGCTGGGAGAGGGGCACCCACCATTGCTGAGGCTTAAGTAGGTAAACAAAGCTGCCAGGAAGCTCGAACTGGGTGGAGCCCACCAAAGCTCAAGGAGGCAGGCCTGCCTCTGTAGACTCCACCTCTGGGGACAGAGCATAGCCAAACAAAAGGCAGCAGAAACCTCTGCAGATGTAAATGTCCCTGTCTGACAACTTTGCAGAGACTAGTGGTTTTCCCAGCATGGAGTTTGAGATCTGAGAACAGACAGATTGTCTGCTCAAGTGGGTCCCTGACCCCTGAGTAGCCTAACTGGGAGACATCCCCCACTAGGGGCAGATTGACACCTCACACCTCATACAGCCAGGTACACCTCTGAGACAAAGCTTCCAGAGGAATGATCAGACATCAACATTTGCTGTTCTGCAATATTCACTCTTCTTCAGCCTCCGCTGCCAATATCCAGGCAAACAGGGTCTGGAGTGGACCTCGAACAAACTCCAACAGACCTGCAGCTGAGGGTCCTGACTGTTAGAAGGAAAAATAACAAACAGAAAGGACATCTACACCAAAACCGAATCTGTACATCACCATCATCAAAGACCAAAGGTAGATAAAACCACAAAGATGGGGAAAAAGCAGTACAGAAAAGGTGGAAATTTGAAAAATCAGAGCTCCTCTCCCCCTCCAAAGGAATGCAGCTCCTCACCAGCAACGGAACAAAGCTGGACAGAGAATGACTTTGATGAGTTGAGAGAAGAAGACTTCAGACAATCAAACTTCTCCGAGCTAATGGAGGAATTACGAACCCAGTGCAAAGAAATTAAAAACCTTGAAAAAATGATGGTTTCCAGCTGCATCCATGTCCCTACAAAGGACACAAACTCATCCTTTTTTTATGGCTGCATAGTATTCCATGGTGTATATGTGCCACATTTCCTTGAACCAGTCTGTCACTGATGGACATTTGGGTTGATTCCAAGTCTTTGCTATTGTGAATAGTGCCGCAATAAACATACGTGTGCATGTGTCTTTATAGCAGCATGATTTATAATCCTTTGGGTATATACCCAGTAATGGGATGGCTGGGTCATATGGTACATCTAGTTCTAGATCCTTAAGGAATCACCATACTGTTTTCCGTAATGGTTGAACTAGTTTACAATCCCACCAACAGTGTAAAAGTGTTCCTATTTCTCCACATCCTCTCCAGCACCTGTTGTTTCCTGACTTTTTAATGATCGCCATTCTAACTGGTGTGAGATGGTATCTGAAACCAAACACCGCATGTTCTCACTCATAGGTGGGAACTGAACAATGAGATCACTTGGACTCAGGAAGGGGAACATCACACACTGGGGCCTATCATGGGGAGGGGGTAGGGGGGAGGGATTTCATTGGGAGTTATACCTGATGTAAATGACGAGTTGATGGGTGCTGACGAGTTGATGGGTGCAGCACAGCAACATGGCACAAGTATACATATGTAACAAACCTGCACGTTATGCACATGTACCCTAGAACTTAAAGTATAATAATAATAAAAAAAAAAACCCTTGAAAAAAGATTTGACGAATGGCTAACTAGAATAACCAATGCAGAGAAGTCCATAAACAAACTGATAGAGATGAAAACCATAACACAAGAACTACATGACAAATGCACAAGCTTCAGTAACCAATTCAATCAACTGGAAGAAAAGGTATCAGTGATTGAAGATCAAATGAATGAAATGAAGTGAGAAAAGTTTAGAGAAAAAAGAGTAAAAAGAAATGAACAAAGCCTCCAAGAAATATGGGAGTATGTGAAAAGACCAAATCTATATCTGACTGGTGTACCTGAAAGTGATGGGGAGAATGGAACCAAGTTGGAAAACACTCTGCAGGATATTATCCAGGAGAGAACTACCCCAACCTAGCAAGGCAGGCCAACATTCAAATTCAGGAAATAAAGAGAATGCCACAAAGATACTCCCCGAGAAGAGCAACTCCAAGACACATAATTGTCAGATTCACCAAAGTTGAAATGAAGGAAAAAATATTAAGGGGAGCCAGAGAGAAAAGTTGGGTTACCCACAAAGGGAAGCTCATCAGACTAACAGCAGATCTCTTGGCAGAAACTCTCCAAGCCAGAAGAGAGTGGGGGCCAATATTCAACATTCCTAAAGAATTTTCAACCCAGAATTTCATATCCAGCCAAACTAAGTTTCACAAGTGAAGGAGAAATAAAATCTTTTACAGACAAGCAAATGCTTAGAGATTTTGTCACCACCAGGCTTGCCCTACAAGAGACCATGAAGGAAGCACTAAACATAGGAAGGAACAACTGGTACCAGCTATTGCAAAAACACGCCAAAATGTAAAGACCATTGATGCTAGGAAAAAACTGCATCAACTAACAAGCAAAATAACCAGCTAATATCACAATGACAGGATCAAGTTCACACATAACAATATTAACCTTAAATGTAAATGGACTAAATGCTCCAATTAAAAGGCACAGACTGGCAAATTGGATAAAGAGTCAAGACCCATCAGTTTGCTGTATTCAGGAAACCCATCTCACATGCAGAGACACACATAGGCTCAAAATACAGGGATGGAGGAAGATCTACCAAGCAAATGGAGAACAAAAGAAAGCAGGGGTTGCAATACTAGTCTCTGATAAAACAGACTTTAAATCAACAAAGATCAAAAGAGACAAAGAAGGCCATTACATAATGGTAAAGGGATCAATTCAACAAGAAGAGCTAACTATCCTAAATATATATGCACCCAATACAGAAGTACCCAGATTCATAAAGCAAGTCCTTAGAGACATACGAAGAGACTTAGACTCCCATACAATAATGATGGGAGATTTTAACACCCCACTGTCAACATTAGACAGATCAGCAAGACAGAAAGTTAATAAAGATATCCAGGAATTGAACTCAACTCTGCACCAAGATGACCTAATAGACATCTACAGAACTCTCCACCCCAAATCAACAGAATATACATTCTTCTCAGCACCACATCGCACTTATTCCAAAATTGACCACATAGTTGGAAATTAAGCACTCCTCAGCAAATGTACAAGAACAGAAATTATAACAAATTGTCTCTCAGACCACAGTGCAATCAAACTAGAACTCAGCATTAAGAAACTCAATGAAAACTACTCAACTACATGGAAACTGAACAACCTGCTCCTGAATGACTACTGGGTACATAACGAAATGAAGGCAGAAATAAAGATGTTCTTTGAAACCAATGAGAACAAAGATGCAATATACCAGAATCACTGGGACACATTTAAAGCAGTGTGTAGACGGAAATTTATAGCACTAAATGCCCGCAAGAGAAAGCAGGAAAGATCTAAAATTGACACCTTAACATCACAATTAAAAGAACTAGAGAATCAAGAGCAAACACATTCAAAAGCTAGCAGAAGGCAAGAAATAACTAAGATCAGAGTATAACTGAAGGAGATAGACACACAAAAAACCCTTCAAAAAATCAATGAATCCAGGACCTGGTTTTTTAAAAGATCAACAAAATTGATAGACTGCTAGCAAGACTAATGAAGAAGAAAAGAGAGAAGAATCAAATAGATGCAATAAAAAATGATAAAGGGGATATCACCACCGACCCCACAGAAATACAAACTACCATCAGAGAATACTAGAAACACCTCTATGCAAATAAACTAGAAAACCTAGAAGAAATGGATAAATTCCTGGACACATACACCCTCCCAAGACTAAACCAGGAAGAAGCTGAATCCCTGAATAGACCAATAACAGGCTCTGAAATTGAGGAAATAATTAATAGCCTACCAACGAAAAAAAGTTCAGGACCAGATGGATTCACAGCTGAATTCTACCAGAGGTACAAGGAGGAGCTGGTACCATTCCTTCTGAAACTATTCCAATCAATAGTAAAAGAGGGAATCCTCCCTAACTCATTGTATGAGGCCAACATCATCCTGGTATCAAAGCCTGGCAGAGACACAAGAAAAAAGCAGAATTTCAGGCCAATATCCCTGATGAACATTGATGCAAAAATCCTCAATAAAATACTGGCAAACTGAATCCAGCAGCTCATCAAAAAGCTTATCCACCATGATCAAGTGGGCTTCATCCCTGGGATGCGAGGCTGGTTCAACATATGCAAATCAGTAAATGTAATCTAGCATATAAACAGAACCGAAGACAAAAACCACATCATTATCTCAATAGATGCAGAAAAGGCCTTTCACAAAATTCAACAGCCCTTCATGATTAAAACTCTCAATAAATTTGGTATTGATGGAGCATATCTCAAAATAATAAGAGCTATTTATCACAAACCTACAGCCAATATCATACTGAACGGGCAAAAACTGGAAGCATTCCCCGTGAAAACTGGCACAAGACAGGGATGCCTCTCTCACTACTCCTATTCAACATAGTGTTGGAAGTTCTGGCCAGGGCAATCCGGCATGAGAAAGACATAAAGGGTATTCAGTTAGGAAAAGAGGAAGTCAAATTGTCTGTGTTTGCAGATGACATGATTGTATATTTAGAAAACCCCATCGTCTCAGCCCAAAATCTCCTTAAGCTGATAAGCAACTTCAGCAAAGTCTCAGGATACAAAATCAATGTGCAAAAGTCACTAGCATTCTTATACACTAATAACAGACAGAGAGCCAAATCATGAGTGAACTCCCATTCACAATTGCTTCAAAGAGAATAAAATACCTAGGAATCCACCTTACAAGGGATATAAAGGACCTCTTCAAGGAGAACTACAAACCACTGCTCAATGAAATAAAAGAGGACACAAACAAATGAAAGAACATTCCATGCTCATGGATAGGAAGAATCAATATCGTGAAAATGACCATACTGCCCAAGGTAATTTATAGATTCAATGCCATCCCCATTAAGCTGCCAATGACTTTCTTCACAGAATTGGAAAAAACTACTTTTTCACATGGAACCAAAAAAGTTCACATGGAACCAAAAAAGAGCCCGCATTGCCAAGACAGTCCTAAGCCAAAAGAACAAAGCTGGAGGCATCACACTACCTGAGTTCAAACTATACTGCAAGGCTATAGTAACCAAAACAGCATGGTACTGGTTCCAAAACAGATATAGACCAATGGAACAGAATAGAGCCCTTGGAAATAATACCACACATCTACAACCATCTGATCTTTGACAAGCCTGAGAAAAATAAGAAATGGGGAAAGGATTCCCTATTTAATAAATGGTGCTGGGAAAACTAGCTAGCCATAAGTAGAAAGCTGAAACTGGATCCTTTCCTTACACCTTATACAAAAATTAATTCAAGATGGATTAGAGACTTAAATGTTAGACCTAAAACCATAAAAACCCTAGAAGAATACCTAGGCAATACCATTCAGGACATAGGCATGGGCAAGGACTTTATGTCTAAAACACCAAAAGCAATGGCAACAAAAGCCAAAATTGACAAATGGGATTGAATTAAACTAAAGAGCTTCTGCACAGCAAAAGAAACTACCATCAGAGTGAACAGGCAACCTACAGAATGGGAGAAAATTTTTGCAATCTACTCATCTGACAAAGGGCTAATATCCAGAACCCACAAAGAACTCAAACAAATTTACAAGAAAAAAACAACCCCATCAAAAAGTGGGCAAAGGATATGAACAGACACTTCTCAAAAGAAGACATTTATGCAGCCAACAGACACATAAAAAAATGCTCATCATCACTGCCATCAGAGAAATGCAAATCAAAACCACAATGAGACACCATCTCACACCAGTTAGAATGGCAATCATTAAAAAGTCAGGAAACAACAGGTGCTGGAGAGGATATGGAGAAATAAGAACACTTTTACACTGTTGGTGGGACTATAAACTAGTTCAACTATTGCAGAAGACAGTATGGCAATTCCTCAAGGATCTAGAACTAGAAATACCATTTGACCCAGCCATCCCATTACTGGGTATATACCCAAAGGATTATAAACCATACTGCTATAAAGACACATGCACACTTTATGCTTATTGCGGCACTATTCACAATAGCAAAGACTTGGAACCAACCCAAATGTCCATCAATGATAGACTGGATTAAGAAAGTGTGGCACATGTATACCATGGAATACTATGCAGTCGTAAAAAAGGATGAGTTCATGTCCTTTGTAGGGACATGGATGAAGCTGGAAACCATCATTCTCAGCAAACTATCGCAAGGACAAAAAAACAAACACTGCATGTTCTCATTCATAGGTGGGAACTGAACAATGAGAACACTTGGACACAGGAAGAGTAACATCACACACGTGGGTCTGTTGTGGGGTCGGGGTATGGGGGAGGGATAGCATTAGGAGATATACCTAATGTAAATGATGAGTTAATGGGTGCAGCACACCAACACGGCCCATGTATACATATGTAGCAAACCTGCACATTGTGCACATGCACCCTAGAACTTAAAGTATAATAAAAAACTAAAAAAAGAAAAAAAGAAAAATACACTAGATACGATTAACAGATTAGACATTTCATGAAAAAAGATGAGCAAACATGAAGACATAGTAATAGAAACTATCCAAAATGAAACATAGAAAGATAAGAAAAAAGGGCAGAGCATCAGTGAGCTGTGGGATAATTTCAAGTGGTCTAATATATATATATGGAATTGGAGTCCTCAAAGATAAGGAGAGAGAAGGGAAGACAGAAAAAAATAACTAAAGAAATAACGGCCAAATATTTTACTAATTTGTTGTAAATCATAACACAGACCAAAGAAGCTCAACAAATTACAGGCACAAGAAATATGAAAAAAAAATTCACCAAGTCACATTTTAATCCAGTTACTCAAAACCAATTTAAAAAATTATAAAAGTAATCAGAAATACTTATGTAAGAGGAAAAATGATACGCGAGCACATTTATGGTCAGAGACAATATGTATTCATCTGTTTCCACACTGCTATGAAGAAATATCTGAGACTGAGAAATTTATAAAGAAAACAGCCTTAATTGATTCACAGTTCCACATAGCTGGGGAGACCTCAGGAAACTTACAATCATGGCAAAAGGCAAAGGAGAAGCAGGCACGTTTGTCAGATCCTGGGGTCTGGATCTAGCCCATGCTGAAGTACGAGGGAAGAGGGTGGATGGGCAGAAAGAACACTCAGGGGGCCTTAGGCAGGTGAATATGGTTTTATTCAGCAGCAGCTCTCATTAACAACTTTCCCACACTAGCTCTTTACACTGTCTTCCCTGTCTCAGCTGTTTGAGCTAGCGGCTCCCACATACAGCTGCACAGCTGGCTCTCCCCTGCCTTCGGGGTCAGCAGCTTAACTCTTTCTGTCTCTGGGCACAAGCCAGTTGAGCTGTGTCCTTGCTCCCTCCTGTTTGTCTGCAAGACAGATAGCTCTGACTTTCTCTTTCTCTGGGCACAAGTGCACCTGGCATGTTGAGCCAAGCCGAGCCCACAAGCCCCTGTATAGCATTAGCAGGGCAATTATACCTTTTACAGGCAATAGTGTCTCAGAGCAAAGTATGAACTTACACAAACAGGTTATATAACAAGTGGAGGTTTGCACCTGCATGCCAAACTTGCTGATTCATGCAGGCCTGGATATCCACCTTGGTCTTTTCTTTGACCAAAGTACATCCATGTACGTTACACTCCATCCTCTAGGCCTAAGGAGACATAGGCCTTGGACAACAGGTTTGATACACAGGCTTGGCACACAAGTCTGATATACAAACTTTGGGCACGCAAACCCAATACATACACATAGGCTTGACACATAAGCCCGACCCATAAGCATTGGGCACACAGGCCCGATTTATACACACAGGCTTGACACATACATAAGCTTTGATAAACTGCCCAGCTATTGGCACAGATTACCATAAGTGTTACCTTCTTGGTGACTGCCATTTACATTGCCGTGAGTTTAGCTCATTAGCTACTTTGCCTACACTGGTTTTAAACCATATGGTGTCAGTACTAGGCTGGACTGCAACAACAGTCCAGGCAGCAGTAGCACCTTGGCTAGACCCATCTGTATACCATGCCCTATTAGGAATGGGGGGACGCTCTTCCTAATGGTGAAAGCATAGGATCTAGGGATGCCTTAGGCCCCACAGCCTTATTTTGCACTAGGACTACAGGTCCCAAGACTTTTTGCAACTTTGCTGCCAAGGGACTTGTACTTGGCATACTTTGCTGCTCCAAGTAGGCACCCCGCTTCGCTAAAGTGAATGGCTGTGCCTTCCCTGTCTGGGGGGTTGTTCCCCATGAACACACCCCTCCTGCTACTAGGTAAGTCATCCATATGACGACTGTAACCCATCCTGCCACACTTTTTTGAGCCTAAAGGGCAGCAGATGTACTTACTGTTTTCCCAGTTCAGGGAGTGGTTGCCCATGAACACACCCATCCTGCTATTATTAACTGCTTCTCTACCAAGAAATACTGGAGCTCAGCTCCCTTCCATAGTTGGGACCAAAAACCTATTGGCATGTTCAGGCACTCCGCGTGCTGCTAAGCCCTAACTGAAACTTATCTGTGGTGACATGCACATCTAGCTTAAATGGGCACCTCTAGTCGACTACCCATAGGGCTTGTGCCTGCTAAATAACCTATGTGCCAGAAAGACTGTCTCAGTCACATCATCCAATCCCAAGCAAGAGGGGTGTTGCTGCTTCTAAATCTGCAATAGAATCAGAGGTTAGCATAACATCATTAATAAGACCGTGATATATGGTGGGGCTATGCACAGAGCCCTGCAGCAACACTGTGGAGGTCCATCATTGCCTTCTTATGAAGACAAGCTGTTCCTGGCTCTCTGGAGCAATGTTTATTGAGAGGAATGCGTTGGTCAAGTCCACCACACAGTGGTACTGTCCCAATTCTGTTGTCCAGCAGTTCATCAAATCTGTGATGGAGGGTACAGCTGCATGCAGTGGGGGTGTTACTTTACTCAGTTTCCAATAATCCACTGTCATCTGCCAAGTCCCATCAGGCTTTCTTACTGGCCATACTGGGGAATTGTAGGGGCTATGGGTACCACGCACTATTTGCACCTCTTCTAACTTCTTGTACCTCTTCTAACTTCTAAATAGTCTCGGTCATGTCGGCATGCCTCCCTGGCAAAAGGTATTGACTAGTGGAGGTAACCCATTAGGGTTGTGGCAGAACTTGGGGCTGATGATGTGTATGTCCCCACAGTACCAGCTTTACTACATGAACTGGGAGTCTGAATTCTCTGGCCATGGTGTGTAAGTCCAAATCATGCAAAATGTTCACCCCCAGAATATATTCAGGTATGGGAGAGACATACACAGTGTACAGGCCGGGGGGTGCCAAGAGGCCAATGCCAAGATGCAGGAACACAGGTTTCACTTTCACCGACTGGCCCCATAACCCTCAGTGAAAGCAGCTTTGCCCGGAAACGTATCCGGGTTCCCATAAACAAGACTGCAGTGTGCACCAGTCTCTACCAGTGCTAGGACCCGCTGTACATTAGTGGGGGACCAGTGGATTACCAGCTCCACATATAGACTCCGCTCAGGCCCAGCACCTCGGCGGGTTCTCTAATCAAACAGGAAAGGCCATGTATCTCCGCCTATCTGCAAATAGTCCTTGAGTTGCAGTGTCCAGGCGGGAGTAAGTTGATGGGGCATTGTTTTGCCCCATCTTGGGCATTCTGTGAAATTGTTGCTCTGGGGACAATTGCCTCCACAGAGCCAATAGCATTCTATTGGGTCGCCTGTCAGTTTTCTCCCAAGCAACCCCAGCTGCAATTAAATCAGTCCACCTCTTCATGCAAGCCACCCACTGGGGCCCCTTTTTATCTCGTGGAGTGGCTACCTGTGGGGGGCAGGTCACCTCTCCTTCTTTACCACGCGGACTTTCCCGTTCCACCGACGGGCCTTGTGCCTCCCCAAGGGCTCCTACAGCAGTAGTCATTGCATGTATGCAGCGCCCCACATATGGAGTGAGAATGGCAGTTAGAGAGCCAAAAGCACTGGGGGGCGCTGAGTCCAGCACAAGAACCCTCATGTGGGAGGTAAAGCGTTCATTATTTGGCCCCTGGGTATTCAGATCAAACATAGCCTGCCGCATCTCCCAGAGTATCTGCAGCAAATCAGTACATGATTGCCGTTTACTCAGTTTTTTGTTATCTCTCTGGCATTATTCTTAGCAGTCTGTATGGCTGTCATTAACCACCCAATTAACGTGTGGTCACCTTGCCCTTGTGACAACTGTTGGCACAGGTGTAGCCGCTGATGAAGGGAGGGGTGAGTTGTGATAGAAGCCAGATTCTCCTTCCTGGAGGAGGCGCAAGAAATGCTGTCAGCTCCTTGGGTCGCTGCCGGCACTGTTTACCTAACTCCCATAACTCATTAGGGGTATAAGCACAATAGGAGGTGTGTTCAGGCAGGGCGTGGTGGCTCACGCCTATAATCCCAGCACTTTGGGAGGCTAAGGCGGGCAGATCACCAGAAGTAAGGATTTCAAGACCAGCCTGGCCAACGTGGTGAAACCCTGTCTATAGTAAAAACACAAAATTAGCGGGGCGTGGTGGCAGGTGCCCGTAATCCCAACTACTCGGGAGGCTGGAGCAGGAGAATCGCTTGAACCCAGGAGGCGGAGGTTGCCATGAGCCAATATTGCGCCACTGCACCCCAGCCTGGGAGACAAGAGCAAAACTCTGTCTCAAAAAAAAAAAAAAAAAAAAAAAAAGGGGGGTGTGTTCCACCACTTTGCTGGGGTGGGCAGGGGGTGGGGGGTCGTCCCCCGGTTCTCCACTGGGGTCCCATCGGCTGCTTATGTTCTACCTTCGGGCGGATTACAGGGTGAGCTCACAGTGGTGGAGGAGCCTTCTCCCTTTCAGCATCAGACGAGCGGGAGTCTCTGGCCAGGAGGACAGGCTCAAGGTTGAGCTGACAGCTGTTTCCAGCTCCTGCTTCAGGCTGTTTATCTGAGCCTCCAAGTGCCCTGTTTGCACCTGAAGGTCCCCTACCCCTAGGTCTTGCTCCAAGCTATGCACCTGGGATCCCAGGCGTGGGCTTGTGCCGGGAGGCCCCTTATCTGTGGGACTGAGCATGTACTTCCCTCAGTGCAGTCAGAAAGGCCCATCTGACTCTGTCATCCAAGGTGTGTTCCTTCTTGGTTCTGTATGCTTCCAGCTGCTTTAGAGCTTTCTCCACACTCGAGGAAGACCTATCCACTGCCTCCCTCATTTCTACTGGAGCTTATCCAAACAGCACCTCCGCCACCGGGTACCACAGCCCATGCTGCTGCCACATAGCCGACCCAGGAATCCTCAGGGGCTGAACATCCACTCACTTCATCCTGCTGAAGTCGCCAAATGTCAGGTCCACGACTATGCCAACTGTCACGCTGGGGGGACTGTAGGCAAGTGAATATGGTTTTATTCAGCAATAGCTCTCATGAACAGCTTTCTCACAGTAGCTCTTTACACTGTCCAACCTGCCTCCACTGCTTGAGCTTTTGGCTCCCACATACAGCTGTGCTTCTGGCTCTCCCTTGCCTTTAGGGTTAGCAGCTTAACTCTTTCTGTCTCTGGGCACTAGTGGGCCAATCTGTGTCCTGGCTCCCTCCTGTCCATCTCAAGACAGACAGCTCTGACTCTCTCTTTGTCTGGGTGCAAGCGTGCCCATCATGTCAAGCCATGTTATGCCGAGCCAAGCCCCAAGAGCCCCTGTACAGCATTAGCAGGGCAATTATACCTTTTACAGAAATAGTGGCTCAGAGCCAAGTATGAACTTACACAAACAGGTTATATAACAAGTGGAGGTGTGCGCCTGAGCACCAAACTCACTGAGTCATGCAGGCTTGGATATCCACCTTGGCCTATTCGTTGACAAAAGCACATTCATGTACCTACAACCTTCTTCACAGGGCAGCAGAACAGAGCGAGTACAAGCAGGGGAAATGTCAGATGTTTGTAAAACCATCAGATCTCCTGAGACTCACTATCATGAGAACGGCATGGGAGAAACCGCCCCCATGATCCAATTACTTCCACCTGGTCCCACCCTTAACACATGTGGATTATGGGGATTACAATTCAAGATGAAATTTTGGGTGGGGACACAACCAAACCATATCACATATTCAAAAACTGAACTAGGCCAGGCGCGGTGGCTCAAGCCTGTAATCCCAGCACTTTGGGAGGCCGAAACGGGCGGATCACGAGGTCAGGAGATCGAGACCATCCTGGCTAACACGGTGAAACCCCGTCTCTACTAAAAAATACAAAAAAAAAAAACTAGCCGGGCGAGGTGGCGGGCGCCTGTAGTCCCAGCTACTCGGGAGGCTGAGGCAGGAGAATGGCGTAAACCCGGGAGGCGGAGCTTGCAGTGAGCTGAGATCCGGCCACTGCACTCCAGCCTGGGCGACAGAGCGAGACTCCGTCTCAAAAAAAACAAAAAACAAAAAACAAAAACTGAACTAACCACCAGCAGATTTACCTCACAAGATAATATTAATGGTAGTTAAAGAAAGTTTTTTAAGGAAGAAGGAAAATACCAGATGGAAATATTGACCTATCTAAAGGAATGAAAAGCACCAGAAATGGTAACTACGTAAACATATAACGCTTTTTTTCTTATTATTCAAACACTAAGGGATACTGGAATTCTGAAATAAAATATGTTCAAGCAATGCACCTGCCACCTAATTTTGCCTCATGGAATCCAAAGGCTACAACCTTCCCAAGAGTTTGAGGAATACATTGAGAGGAATTCCAGCATTCCTTAAGTCCCCTGTACTAGATTTCCTTTGTAGGCCAGAAATTACAGTGGGAAATTCTGTCATTGAAAGGCCTCTTTGGCTGGGTGAGGTGGTTCACACCTGTAATCTCAGCACTTTGGGAGGCCGAGGTGGACTGATTGCTTGAGCCCAGGAGTTCCAGACTGGCCTGGGCAACATGCCAAAACCTGTCTCTACAAAAAGTACAAAAAAAAAAAAAAAAGTCAGCCATAGTGGCACTCCCCTGTGGTCCCAGCTACTCATGGGTCTGACGCAGGAGAATCACCTGAACCCAGGAGGTCTAGGCTACAGTGAGCCATGATCATGCCTCTGCACTCCAGCCTGAGTGAAAGCACAAGACCATGTCTCAAAAAAAAAAAAAAAAAAAAAAAAAAAAAAAAAAAAAAAAAAAAGACCCAGCCCCCAGTGCTGTGTCCGGCGTGGGGAATGTCCTGGGTGGAGCTGGCGGAGTGGCGCGCTCTCCTCCATCCGACGTGGCTGTGTGTGCTGGGCCTGGCTCGCGGCAAACCGAGGTGACAGAGCAGTTGGAGGAGGCTGTGAAGTACTACACCCTAGAGGAGATTCAGAAGTACAACCACAGCAACAGCACCTGGCTGATCCTGCACCACAAGGTGCACGATTTGACCAAATTTCTGGAAGAGCACCTGGTGGGGAAGAAGTCTTAAGGGAACAAGCTGGAGGTGACGCTATTGAGAACTTTGAGGATGTCGGGCACTCTACACATGCCAGGGAAATGTCCAAAACATACATCGTTGGGGAGCTCCATCCAGATGACAGACCAAAGTTAAACAAGCCTCCGGAAACTCTTATCACTACTGTTGATTCTAGTTCCAGTTGGTGGACCAACTGGGTGATCCCTGCCATCTCTGCATTGGCCGTCGCCTTCATGTGTCGCCTATACATGGCAGAGGACTGAACACCTCCTCAGAAGCCGGCACAGGAAAAGCCTGTTTTGGACACAGGAGAAAAGAAGCCAATGCTAACTACTTCAACTGACAGAAATCTTCACTTGAAAACAATGATTTTAATATATCTCTTTCTCTTTCTTCTGACATTAGAAACAAAACAAAAAGAACTGTCCTTTCTGCACTCACATTTTTCAAGTGTGCCTTTTTATTCATCTACTTTATTTTGATGTTTCCTTAATATGTAATTTACTTATTGTAAGCATGATCTTTTAAAAATATATCTGGCTTTTAAAGTAAAAAAAAAGGGGGGGGAGGGGAAGGGAGGGGAAGGGAGGGGAAGGGAGGGGAAGGGAGGGGAAGGGAGGGGAAAGGAGGGGAAGGGAGGGGAAGGGAGGGAAAGGGAGAGGAGGGGAGAGGAGAGGACGGCAGTGGAGAGGAGGGGAGATAATTTGATCCTGTGGAGATAATTTGATCCTGAAGGGATAAAGGCCAAGTGGTAGCACTTACTCAACAGACCAGATGGAGGAGGTTATTGTAATTAACACCCAGGCAAAAGGGAAGTACTCAGAGTGGTTTATCCACAGATATACTTGACATTGGCCAGTTGAGTAACTTGTCCCTTTGACTGATACAGGTAAATGATGAATGGGCACATGTGGTCCCTGAACACATTTTATGGCTATTTTGCAATTCAGGAATGCATAGTTAGAATACATATGCTCAATAACTTGCAGACTACAAATATTGTTTTCCTGCTCAGTTTATTTTCCTGGTAGGGAAGGACAATGGAAACCCTTAGAACTTTCCTGTACTTACCAAAAGAGTAAACCAAAAGCAATACTACTTTCCTGGATAAATTGCACAGATTAATGTAACTATCATTTATGATTTCTACAACATCTTCATTCATCTCACCTGCTTGGCCAATGCAGAAAAGAAACAGTCATGAAAATGATATTGGCTTAACATTAACTTAATGAAAGCCTGACTCCAATTGATAGGGCCAATAAACACATACCCTTCTACCTGCAATGCAGCTGTTGATTCAAAAAATATTTTTATCTTGACCTGTTAATAAAATACAACAGAAACAGTTTCTTTTCACCTGGCATGGTTATTAACACATCTTTTCTGTTCTACTTAGGGTTAGATCAATTCTCTGTCTGTCTTAATCTATCTGTAGGAACCTTATTCACCTCTTCATTTCAAAGAATAGTATAGCCCTAAGCATGACTAGGGCAGAGAGAAACTCAGGAGGATAGTAGAAGGAGAGCTATGATGATCATCAAGAACCATACAATGCAGCTTCTTGGAACCAAGAACTTTGAGGTTATTAAGGATGTTGATCCATAGCTTAAAAACAATGGAAAGCCTTTAACAATTTTGAAAGCTTCAGGGATAGGTAAAATTGTTTGTGCGTGGGGAGGGGTGGTGACTTTTTTGGTATTTCAATAACAAGGAGGAATTTATTCTACCAAATAGAACAAAATGAGACTTGCATTTTTTAGATATCACTTTCTGTGTGATGTCAAAAATGAATTCAAATGAGAGGCACAGAAATTGAAGGGACATCAATTAAAAGACTAGTGCATTATTTTAAGCTACAGTTGGTGGTAACTTGGAATATGCTGGCAGAAGATTTGGGAAGTATGAATGGATAAAGAGGTATTTTGAACAAAAAATAGATGGATCTCAAAGATGGACTAGATATTGGAGAATGAAAAGCGTAAGGTATCATGGATGAACCTGAGATTTGTAAATTAGGTGACTGTATGCATGATGGTACTATTCAATGAGATTAGAAACATTGGCAGGAACCAATAACTTTGGAGGGAGTAAGAATTAAAGAAAGAGGAAAGAAACATGAAAGGTGGCTTGACAGTTAAGGACAGGTTTATTTTAGAGAAAACAAACATGAGGGGGCTTCTGGCCAAGTTAGGTTAGAGCCCATTTCTTACAGACTAAGAGTTTTTAAGGATTCAGGTTGGAATCGTTTATCAGAGGCTTGTACTGCTTTTGTGTTTCTTTGTTGTGCTTATCTGGGAGGGAGAGTTTTGTGTCTGTTCCCATACATCTTCCTGCAGCTGCAGGCGCACCCATCCCCCCTGCCCCCCAAGTCTGCTTTTAGCTTCCCTGTCTTAGCGCACTTAAAGGGAAAGGAATGTGCTTATTAAGGCTCATTGTTTTACTGGGGCCTGTTGTGTGAGGGTGAAGTTTGGCAGTTACCCAAGAGACTTCCCCACCACCTCCCTCTGTGCCCAAGCTGTCTTATCTGTATTTTATTGTCTGCTCTTTCTGGCTGCTTGTTGTTAGAAGAGAAGTGATTTCCTTGAAATGCATGAGGCTAGAAAAAGAGCTGGAACTTAAAGTGGTGGTGTTTGTCCAAGATGTGGTGCTCCTGCTCTGTCAGGGAGGACTGAGTTTGGTGTTTGACATATTGATATTAAAGTATCCACATGCAGAGGCAAAATAAGGTATACAGGGTCTTAGGTTTAGAAGACAGGTGTGAGCTCAATTTAGAATTTTTCAATTCATATACTTATATGTGGTAATAGATATATTTGCCTGTGGAGATATAATAGAATGTGAAAAGAGCCCAGGATTCAGCCTTGAGAAACTCCAACATTTAATCACCAGAGAGAGGAGTATAAATCTGGAAAAAAAGATATATATGTATATAGAGAGGAAGAATGACCAGAGAGCTAATCAGATAACCAGTTGATAATGATATGTGGGAAAGACAGCAGAACAAATTGTTTCAAAAAGAAAAGAGTGGTTAATGTCAAATTCCACCAAGAACTGAAAAATGTTCATTGGCTTTGGCAATATGAAGGTGATTGTTAGTCATAATGAGAGAGACAGAGGCTAAATCAAAGTAGGTTGAACATTAATAAAAGGTGTTGAAAAGCACAGGCCATCTGTAACTCTGTCAAGACATTAAGAAATTTGGCTCAGGCTGGGCACAGTTGCTCACGCCTGTAATCCCAGCACTTTGGGAGGCCGAGGCAGGCAGATCACGAGGTCAGGAGATCGAGACCATCTTGGCCAACATGGTGAAACCCCATCTCTACTAAAATACAAAAAATGAGCCAAGTGTGGTGGTGCATGCCTGTTATCTCAGCTACTCGGGAGGCTGAAACCGGAATAGCTTGAATCCGGGAAGTGGAGGTTTCAGTGAGCTGAGATCACACCACTGCACTCCAGCCTGGGGGACAGAGCAAGACTCCATCTCAGGAAAAAAAAAAAAAAAAAAAAGAAAGAAATTTAGCTCTGAAAGTGAGGAGAAAGGGCTAGCTAGAACAGAGTCTGAGGAGAAGAAGTTGGGGGAAGAAAGTCTGTTGAGACATTTTTTAGCTCTTTAAATGTCACAGGGAATGATCCAATGTTAGAACACAGTTGAAAATACAGGCAAGAGTGGAATTGTTAGATAGTTAAATGTTTCTGAAAAATCAGGGAAGAGTAGAATCCAAGACCTTATGTGAAAGAACTGACCTTCAATAAGAGAAGAGATAAAATGGAAAAAAGAAAAGAATGCAGATGGAGGGTCCTAGAATTGCTAGCAGGAAATTGGGAGACTAGATCTCCTACAGCTTCTCAGTGAGGAAGGAGGAGAGAAGGCAGGCAGAAAAGGGTCAGTTATGGTTGGAAGGGTGAAGAGTATAAAGAAGATACAAAGTAATCATTGATAAAGTGAATTAAAAAGAAGAAAACAATGTAAGGTTGCCACACAAGGTTGAGAATCCATTTGAAATTGGTTATCCTGAATTTATCTACTAGTGCAACCTGTCATGTGACTCTATCTCAGTGCTTAGGTAAGGAAAGCAGAAAGTAACAATGATTGAGGTTTGGGATTTTCTAAACAGTTGCAATAAGGAAACAGGCAAAGGAGTTTGTTATTGGCAGGAGTGCTATCGAACTTGTGGTATAGACTCTAGACTGATTAAGGAAGGAACTGAAGATAGAGTGGACAAGTAGATTAGAATAGGGGGAAAGGTGACAGAAAGTTCTCATGAAATCAAACAAAGGTCAAGTAGTTTGACATTGGAATAGGTAAGCTGAATGCAGATGAGGTTGCATGTAGAGAGCAGGATGTCTGAATTAGTGATTTTGGAAGTGGTGCCGTATTAGGACATGACAAAGTCTAGGGTGTTACCAAGGGGGTATTCTGTTGGAAATATCTACTTGAAATCATGCTAAATTTGAACCTCACTCTCCAAAGTCAGTATAATTATCTTTATAATTTTGAACCCTGATATTGGCATTTATACTGTCAAAAATAAATAAATCCAATAGGGATAAGTTTGCATATTCAGTCTCTAAATCCATTCGCACAAATTGCATTTACATGTCTTCAACTGATAGCAACTGTAACAATTTATATTTAGGGTTGCATACTTCCTCTTGATGACATTCAAATTTTTTACCCATTTATCAGAATTTCCTAAAACTGTGGTTCACAACCTTGGTTGGTTATCAGAATCACCTGGGGAACTTTTAAATTCATAAATTCTCAGCCTGTTCTGATTCAGTGAACAGTGAACCTGATTCAGTAGTTCCCAGGTGGGGCATGAGAATCTGTACATTTAAAAAAAAAAAAAACCTTCCCAGGTGATTCTGACAGTCAGTCAGGGATGACAACCATTGCCCTCAGAGATGGGTAAGTATTCCTCAGTAGATCTGCCACTGACTTCTCAATTCCTCAATACAAATTTCTGGAGCTACACATCCCAAAGGAACCAGCTTGAATGCTGGAAGAAGGAACCACAAACTATAAACTAATGGAGCTAAAATTTTCCTTTTTAGTGCTAATTTATGGGTTTTGAATACTTTTAAAATATTAAGACAATTCTATTATGTTACCACCTGGTTTTTTTTTAAAGGGGCTACCTATTTCATGATTTCTATTTTATAAGAGTAACACTTAGATGATAATTTTATTGCAAGACTATTATAATTGTGTGATAGACTTTACAGTAAAAACGGCATAATTATTTGTAACGTCAATTGCGAAGTTTTCTTACCTATCCTCCCATATCTGAGTTTTGGAAATGGAAAAAAAGAGAGAACTTGGGAAGCTATCGTAGAATCCTAGGTTAGAGGTGACGATGGTGAAAACTACAAAAATAGCAGAATGGACCCGAAAAAAAGAAAAAGGTTGAAAGTGGTTTATAAGATAGGATAGAAAAAGTTGGGATTAGTAATAATATCTTCACATTTCTATAGGAGTTTGAAAACTAACTTTCTATTAATCATATCTTTAAGTGCTGCAAAGTAGAAGTCTTTTTAATTTTGGTTAGGAGACAATATATTTAGTCTTATTTCAGATTATACAATTATTCCTAATATTAACTTATTTTTGAACCAAAAAATAATCAGAGACTTAAAACCAACTTTCAAATTTGCAGTTGTACCACACATACTTTAACCTAAAAGAAGAATTGAAAGGCAAGTGCAATGTACCTTGGTTCCTATTTCCTATGGGAACTCTTGTGAGAGTCTAAGACAAAACCCATGGGGGAAGGGAGGAAGTGAATTCAATTACGTAACACAGACAAACCAGAGAATAGCAGATTAAAATAGTTATAAAATTCACCAACTCTAGATGAAGGAAATTAAACCCTTTTGAAGTCCATATGTTTAGGCATATAGTTCAACTACAAAAACACTACTGGAGCCTACGTGCGATCTATAAGTGTGTGCTTTCATTTTTCTTTTAATCTCACAAAATAATTATTCCTAGCAATTGATAGTTTATTCCAAAATGAAGCCTGACTTTGGCCCTCTCACTGACCTGGAAGAATTTTCGATGACATGTGTGTTAAATGTGTGATTGAGGTGAGGTAGGGATGAATAGCCAGAGCTGGTTAAAAGGATAAGCATCCAAAATAATATTGACCTAAGAAAGCTTTAGGTCAAATCTACCATATAGAAATACTATAAATATAACTATTTGTTTTATATATAAGTACTGTTGCATTATTAATTTTATAAAAATCTTCAAATGTTCAAATGTGTAAATTCAATATGGATACCAAGATGGCTTATGAAGAGCACGTATGAAAACAACTTCTCAATGTAATTAACTCAGAGAGTCAATAATGTGGTAGAACTGTCTAAATCGCTTCTGTCATCTTGGACCACATTAGTACAAGTTTAGTGTTCAGGAAAAAAGACAACAATCTCATGCTTTTCTTTGCTGATTATAAAGTACAATGTTGAGGTCAGCTTTGCCTCCACATTTTAGAAGGAGAGTAATCAAAATATGTTGTATCCAACAGCAAGTGAAGAAACTGGTAAAAGAACTTGAATCTATAATATAATTAATGCAAGAAGTAAAATGCTTGGCCTATGGAAGGACATGATAACTGGTGTCAGATATGGGAATTAGCAAATGGCAGGATTCAGTAAGGCCAATGGTTGAAAACAGCAGGTGGGCCAATTTTGTCTCCAAGCCAAAGCAAGTAAGGAGAGAGGTAGGGCACAGTGACTCATGCCTGTAATCCCAGCACTTTGAAAGGCCGAGGCAGGTGGATCACGAGGTCAGGAGATCAAGACCATCCTCGTTAACACGGTGAAACCCCATCTCTACTAAAAATACAAAAAATTAGCCAGGCATGGTGGTGGGTGCCTGTAGTCCCAGCTACTCGGGAGGCTGAGGCAGGAGAACGGTGTGAACCCAGGAGGCGGAGGTTGCAGTGAGCCAAGATCGTGCCACTGCACTCCAGCCTGGGCGACAGAGTGAGACTCTGTCAAAACAAACAAACAAACAAACAAAAACAAAAACAAAAAAATTACAAGTAAGGAGAGAATGCCTAAACAAATTTCTAGTCAAGAGGGGACTAATAAAGCTCTTTGCAGATAATGTTAAAACAGAGTGTATTGGTCTCAAAAATATAAAATAAAATAAAATAAAATGAAATAAAATAAAATAACATAACATAAAATAAAATAAAATAAAAGAGAGTATATTGCATAAAGCACAGGAAGGAAATGTTCAGAAGCCCCAAACATTTTCAAATATGAGTGCCAAACTGTGTCAAAATGACCACCTGGAAAATCATCAAAAACACAGGTTCTAGATCCTTCATCTGGGAGCTTCTAAGTTCTTTAGCCTAGGTTCAGACACAGAATCCATTTTTAACATGTTCCTGGGTGATTGTGTTGGCCAGCCATGTTTAGAAATCACTGAATCATATTGTATGTAAAATTCTATTCCAGTCTAAACCCTGTAATTCCAAATGCTTATGAAAGATTATGCTATTGGCCAAATGGCCTGAGAAAATATTCAGTGAGGTTAATATTTGATTTATATTTATTTTGTTATACTTAATTTATAAGAATATCCTAAAAATATCACCTGAAAGAGAATTTGGAAGCATGAAGAAAAAGAACAAACATTAGTTTGTTTATTGTCTAGTTATTCCAGTAGATTGACTAAGAACACTGATGTTTGTCAGATGTCATGGAAGTCCCAGGGTCAAATCTAATACCCCTTCACCATCCTGCAGAAAGCACCGGTCTTTCTTGGTTTGATTAGAGGGATTTTCCAAAAAGGAGAACAGGGTCTTTTGTCCAAATATCCAACTGTACTGTCTGATGAGCACTCATTTAAAAAACATACTAGAAAGAATATTGCTTATGATTAAAGCACAAAAGTCCTTTAGTCAGCATGAACATTAGCCAGCAACACTCAAGAATTGTTTCTGTGATATCTGTTACCTAGTTCTGGATTCTTTTTTCACTGTGTATACTCAAACATGCGACACTGGGTTTTGGAGAGTAATTTGTTTCCTTAGAGCAAGGATTGCTGAACTGAAAAAGCAGGACAAAGGCAGAGTTTCTATAGGTGAGGCTGTAGGCCCGTTTTCAATAGATCAGTCTTGAAAGTGCTAAGGAAGAGACTTTGTAAAATCGTAAGACATAAGAGCTGAAACAGCCCTTAAGAATTTTAGAGTTCAACCCCTCCTTTTATAAAGGAGGAAACATAGTCCAGAGAAAGAATGTGAATTGACGAAAGTCCTTCCCTTAGTGATGGAATTGGCACCAGAATGTGAGCATCCATTCTCAGGCAAGTAGTAGAAGAAATTCCAAGAGTATTGACCTCAGACACCACTCAGGAAAAGTAGCCCCATCAAAGTGAAGGGAGGCAGTGGTGATGTGAGATGTAATGAACAGTTCATTTAGCCTGTGCTGACAATGAGAACTGGATGGCAATTTGCTCTACATGTAGAAAACATGTGCATAGGATGACAGTGGTAGGGAATCAATGATTG
This sequence comes from Chlorocebus sabaeus, assembly GCF_047675955.1. Classification (NCBI taxonomy): domain Eukaryota; kingdom Metazoa; phylum Chordata; class Mammalia; order Primates; family Cercopithecidae; genus Chlorocebus; species Chlorocebus sabaeus. Next base: position 22,045,802 of record NC_132928.1, on the reverse strand, counting down.
TGGTAATTCATGAGCAAAGCACTGGAGAAAGACAATGTAAGAAAAGAACTAAAGGCTAAATTCAGGTTATTGGGATAAAAATTAAACCTAGATCTCCAGATTAGTATTTCCTGAGATACTGTTTATTTCATAAATAGAACATAAGAACTAGAACAAGAACCAGAAACAGCATATAAAGAAGGCAATATTGCAAAGAAAGAGATTTAGATGCATAGAACATGCTGTGGATTTAGGGGAAGCTACAGAAGGAAAGATAAAGACAACACCTAGACAGAAAGCAATGGCTTCCCCTCTAACACTATCCCGGGATCACATTATTGGCACTAAAATAACGTAAAGTCATAGAAAAATGTTTAGGTTAGGATAAATGTTAGAAGAGACCTCAAATGAACTCGTGTCCGGGAGAAACTATTATGGCACACATAAGAAGGGAATTGGGACTTTGGTCTCCCTATCAAATTGGAAAAGAACAAAGCCTTGAAGAATAAGACTGTATGCAAAGGATATAAAGCTAAAATTTAACTAGTTGTGATTCAATTTTTTCTAATAGGAGTCTGGAATCATAGTTAAGCTGGGTAAATGATTAAGTAAATTTTGTTCAGTAGAATATGATGTGATTATTAAAGTGATACATATGAGGACTTTGGAAATATATTAAAAATTTATGACCTAAGGTAAGTGAAAAAAACATGTATCATACGGTGATTGTGATAAATGATATGGAAATAATTTTAAATGATACAGTGTATTTATACTATGTAATATATAGAAAATTTATTTTTTCATTGGGATAAAGATTAAGAATCAAATAATCAAGATTAATGTCACAGAACACATGTAGCTGTTGTTTTAAGAAGAGTGGTTTATGGGTCTAAATTTTTATCAAGCGGTTCCAATAATGGGCATTAAAAAATATGGTTAAATCAGATTCTTGGCTAAGATTGAGAACCCATATATAAGGTAAACTTCAAAGGCTTGGTAGAAGGAACTTAACGAATAAAATATGATTTTACAATACCATAAAATCTTTACATAGAATGATGGTTTATCAATAGGAAACACACAGGAAAAATATACACTGTAATTGTGTAATGGGCTTATTGAAAGTGAAGGAACTGTGGAATTTTTTTAGTGAAACTTCTTTAAAGTATAGAAAAAAGATCAGAGAGCACTTGACTGGGAAAACAAAGTAGACTCCCAAACTCCAAATTAGTTTGGAAAGGCTGAGAAAGGTGACAAGATGTAGAATATTGATTTTGTATGAGAGAAATGGCAACTTCCAAAATCAGGTGATCAGAATCATAAGGAAAGAAATTCATGCATGGGTGTGTTCAGTTTTGCTGAGAGAAGTCTTCCTTCCTTGTCTTCTCAGTATCCTATCACAGTAAGTGCTCAGATAGAAGACACCACTCAGGAAAAGTTTTTGAATAGGAAGTCCTTTCCCCATTGCTTGTTTTTGTCAGTTTTGTTAAAGATCAGATAGTTGTAAGTGTGTGGCCTTATTTCTGGGTTCTCTATTCTGTTCCATTGGTCTATGTGTCTATTTTTGTACCAGTACCACGCTGTTTTTGGTTACTGTGTTCCTGTAGTATAGTTTGAAGTCAGGTAGTATGATGCCTCCAGCTTTCTCATTTTTGCTTAGGGTTGCTTGGTGCTGGGATAACTGGCTACCCATATGCAGAAGAAGATTGAAACTGGACCCCTTCCTTACACATTATACAAAAATTAACTCAAGGTGGATTAAAGACTTAAGTGTAAAACACAAAACTATAAAAACCCTGGAAGACAACCCAGGCAATACCATTCTGGACACATGAATGAGCAAAGATGTCAAGACGAAGATGCCAAAACAATTGCAACAAAGGCAAAAACTGAGAAATGGGATTTAATCAAACTAAAGAGCTTTTGCACAACAAAATAAACTATCAACAAAGTGAACAGACAGAATGGGAGAAAATTTTTGCAAACCGTACATCTGATAAAGGTATAATATCCAGAATTTATAAGGAACTTAAGCAAATTTACAAGAAGAAAAACAACCCCATTAAAAAGTGGGCAAAGGACATAAACACTTTGCAAAAGAATGCATACATGCAGCTAACAATCATATGAAAAAAGCTCTACATGACTGATCATTAGAGAAATAGAAATCAAAACCACAATGAGATACCATCTCATGCCAGTCAGAATGGCAAATATTAAAAAGCCAAAAAACAACAGATATTGGCAAAGTGGCAGAGAAAAAAGAACACTTATATACTGTTGGTGGGCATATAAATTGATTCAGTTATTATGGAAGACAGTGTGGCAATTCCTCGAAGACGGAAAACAGAACTACCATTCGATCCAGAAATCCCATTACTGGCTATGTACCCAAAGGAATATAAATCATTCTGCCATAAAGACACATGCACATGAATGTTCACTGCAGCACTGTTTATAGTAGCAGAGACATGGAATCAACCTAAATGCCCATCAATGGTAGGCTGGATAAAGAAAATGTGGTACATATATTCTGTAGAATACTATGCACCCATAGAAAAGAACAAGAACTATGCACCCATAAAAAAGTATAAGATCATCCTTTGCAAAAACATGAATGGAGCTGGAGGCCATTGTCCTTAGCAAGATAATGCAAGAAGGAACAGAAAACCAAATACCTCATGTTATCACTTGCAAGTGGTAGCTAAACAATGAGAACACACGCACACATAAAGGGCAACAATGCACAGTATTGGACCTATTGGAAGGTGGAGGGTGGGAGGAGGGAGAGGATCAGGAAAAATAACTAATGGGTACTAGGCTTAATGCCTGGGTGATAAAATAATCTGTACAACAAGCCCCCATGACATAAGTTTACCTATATAACAAACCTGCCCATGAACCCATGAACTTAAAAGTAAGAATAAAAAAAAAAAGAAGAAGAAGAAGAAGTTTTTGGGTTGTCTTTCTCGTACTACGAAAACCCTATGCAGTTTAAACATGACTAAGGACATTCTCCTTTTTAATAATATTTCTCTAAGTCACAGATATCTCAACGTTCCAAGTTTCTAAATTACCCTTACAAGCTTCTTTCATTAGCACCGGTTTTAATTAAAAGAAGTTGCACAAACTGCAGTTCCTTTTGCACCAACCTGATAGATCAGAATCTCTGTGAGTGAGCCCCAGTTTATTTATGTGAGCCTCTTCCATAATTCTAATGCTCAGCCACTGATCTCACCAGCAAAGCTGTCTTATCAGGTTAAGGCAGGGCCCAGATCAGTAGCCAGATCAAAACTGCAATTACTTTTGCACCAACCTGATCATTGGTCTTGGAAAGGAATCGGTGACTTTAAAAAGCTCTCCAAGTGATTCTAATGTACAGCCAGGGTTAAGAGTCACAGCCTTGTGTGAAATTGGGCAAAACCTCTCTCAATATACTTTCCTTGTATCTTTTCTTTGATTCCAAATTGAGAAGTAGCCTTCTGATGCCTAGATGCTGGTTAGGAAAAAAGAGGAGAGGCTCCATGTAGGAGACATGAAAGTACTGGTCACTGGAAAAGCCATACAATTTATAAAAAGGGTTGCTTGGAAGTTCTGTTTCTGTGAATCTCTCCACTAGAAAACAATCCATGGTCCTTATGCTGATGGAAGTCACTTTCTGAAACTGTGAAGTCAGGGATCAGGCTTGGAACATGAGGACACATATGTTAACCTTGAGAAATCTTGTGTGGGTAACCAGCCAACCTGGATACACAATGCCAACCTTCTTGTCTCTGGCCCCAGGTTTTCTAGTTTCTGTTGCAAACCACCTCTGTTCCATTGAAATGTTCTTTCTTTTTTATTACAAAATATTTCAAATATACAGGAAAATCAGAAGAACAGTGATCAACTATAAGCCCACTACCAAACTTTGCCATATCTCATCATTTTGTACATGTGCTTCAGAATTTTTACAATAAAATAACAGCTACAAAGCCCCTTGTCCAATCCAAGTTCCCTCCTTCTACACTTAGAGATAAGCACTATCCATAAAGTGGCAATCATCCTTTCTATGAATGTTTTATCATTTTACCAAAAGTAGATAAATTTTAAAACAAATGCATTTTGTTAAAAATGTATGCAAAACAGTACTGTTTTGTACAGCTGTAATTTTTATATAAATGGCATCATCCTTCATGTATCCTGCAATTTACCATCTTTGCTTCAGTACGACTTTGAGCGCCATGCTAATACATGTAGCTGTAATTCAATCATTTTCACTGATAAAATCATTAAAAATTGTATAAATGCTTGAGTTTCTCTTGGGTGCGTATAGAGCTGTAATTGTTGGGTCAATACATATATACATCTTTAAATTTACTAGATACGAACAAATTATTTTCAAAAGTAGTTCTAATTTTATGAAACTCCTTGATAATTCTCAAAATTCTGTAAGACTTTCCCTTCTACAATATGTGAATGCTGGCAGAAATCATTTGTAAAGCAGCATATACAGACACAGAATATTGAGACAAGGAAAGGGACTAAAAGTAAGTTAGCCATTAAAGATGTTACGCTAAGAGAAATAGTGTACTACATTATTGCATGATGAAACTGGAAACTGCCTTCCAACTCAGTGAAAGCATCCTTATTTTTCCAAACAGACCTCAGCAAAGATAAGTGGGAGAATTATGACAAAATTTACTGACAATTTAATGAATTTTCAACAGTTTAACATTAAACTGAAATGAGAGAGTGATACAATGTGAGAGTAAATAATAATTAATCCAGTAGAAGAGAGACATAAACAACGACAATAACACCTTTTACTGAGCCCTGACGAAGAGCTTCTTTGTGAGATTATGTGCTTTTCCTCTTCCTAAAAGCTAAAGTAGAGACTGAAGTCCAGTCCAAATTAGGCTTCCCAGCACTGGGCTCTTTCTGCCTGGAGGGAGGGCCCTGTTCTAGAAGTTATTGTAAGGTGCTACAAAGTATATCAACAAATTTTCATAACTGCTATTAAACTTTCAAAACCACCAGACAAAGAAATAGCAATGGATTGTAAATTCCCTAGAGAAAAACTACATGTCTAACTGCTTCGAGCAAATCCACATTTTATTACTTATGGTACTTCTTATGCAAACTACTTTGGAGAAGTAAAATTGTTAGGATGTATGATGGACAATATACTGGGGAATTATTACCTGCAATTTAGGATGGCTGAAAACATTCGCTATGTTAAAAGAGAAATAGTTACTAATAGAAGTAGTAAATATCTTTGGATACAATGGTTTCTTAATATTTTCATGCATTATTTAACTTTGACATATGAACTATTTTCTAAAACTTATGAAGGAAGAAAGATTTTCTTTCCTTTGATTGGCTATATACTGGCAGTGGAACTTGAAACGTCTGCTGATTACCACTTTAAATTGTATGTTATCTGGCAAGAATTTATAGACTTTCTGGGAGGTTAACAGTTGGGGAAGGAAGCCGATTTTATGTATCTCTGCTCCTATTAATTGGAATTAAAAGTGATATTGAATGTGTGTAAATGTATTTCAGTATATTGACTCACTATTGTCTTGTGATCATAAGTTACAGACCCTTTCTGGACTTTGAGCTTTTCATATATTTGCTATATTTCCAAATATTAACTGTTATTGTTCTACTTCTATTCTGTGTGTGGCATTTTTATATAAAGTGGCACACACACACACACTCACAGAGAGAGAGAGAGAAAGAGAGAAATCTCAAATTGTTTTGTGTTACCAATGATCTAGAAAGTTTGGAACTGTTTATAAAATAAAGGTTGTATTACGTATATTGTTGCTGTTGTTTTTATTGCTTTTAAGTTTAGATAATTTTTTTGTCACCTTCAAATCATGTAAGCTAAAGTGAACATACTCATTTGGAGCCTTTCCCAATGTGTTAAACTTGCTTTAATAAGTTTATCAACTTTTAATGTGTATTGTTACTCCTGTAACAAAGAAACTATATTTTTAGCTTGGTTAGTTGTGTTGTCACATATTAATAAGTAACTTTACAGCTTATTAATTCTGAAGAAATTCAAAAGTACTTCACTGTCTTATTTCCAGTATTGAGAATAATTCTTTCTAATGCCTCTTAATACCCAAATTGAACTCCAACATATGAAAATCATTTTGCTTCCTCTCAGAATACCAAGTACTCTTGTGCTTTAGAAATGCCTCTTCAAGTTCTTACTTTGGGCTGGGCATGATGGCATGAGTTTGAGGCCAGTCTGAACAACACAGCAAGATCCCATCTCTAAAAAATTAATTTAATTAAAAAAATAAAATTTTACTTTGCAAAATTGTAAAATTTCACTTGATAAACTTGTATGTATATTTCAATTAACTACCAATTATCTGGATATCTTGGCAGTGCCTTTTCTCAATCTTCAGTGACGAAGTTTTTAAAAACTTGATTACTGATAAATTAGGGAAGGGAAAGTAATTTATTTTTACTAAAATACTATTCTAAGTGTTTCAGCTTTAGTTTTGTGCCATCACTAAATTACATTAAGTTACATCACTAAAGTAAATTTGTTTATTAAAGTTCTTTTCAAACTGAAGTCTCCGTAAAGAAGGTCAACTATAGGACTTCTCCACATGTCAGGGAGAAGTAGAAATAGAGATGAAGAGACATGACTAATCCTGTGTCTTCTTGAAGCCAAAGATATTTGTTTAAATGAATATTTGGATAAACTCCAAGAGAAACAAAAGGGCTATTAAGAAAAGGTAGGGAATTCTGGAAGGAGTGTGAAAGGACACCCTCTTCCACTACTTACTGGCCCCTCACTGTTCCTCAGAATCACGGCCACCTCTGGAGGCAGACATAGGATGCCCCTGATGACAGCAGTCCGTCTCTGTTCCCAAAGGGTATTCTGCATCCCTTAAAACAGTGAGGGTTCAAGTCTTTGTTTCACTACCTCATAAACACAAAATCTGAAATAAGTAAAATACATTAAAATATGATATGCAAATCCATGAATTTTGCAGGAAGACAGGTCCAAATGGAAGGAAAATCTTTTTCTGCTTTGACTGGAAGGAATGAAAACAGAAATGGTGATGAAATGCCTGCAAAGCATTAGGCAGTCTGGAAAGTCCCTGCAAATGTCCCTGTCCCCCATCCTCCAGACCACCCCACACCATTATCACGACTACCAGCACGACCAAGTCACAGAGATGTTCGACCATTTTTGTGGACTGCTCATTGATTAGCACTATGTGACAGAAGTATTCTGAGGCAGCTTACTGCTTACTGTAGAGGGTGCTGGTTTTCAACGAAGATAGTCAAGTGGTTTGGAAGGGGAAGGGATTATCTTAGCCGGAATCTGGACACTGATTGTACTCATTCTGATACTACATTAATTCTGCTTTGCAAAGGGGAAAGAATATTCTTCTTATGTGACTCCTGAATGAACTTCTTTCACTATTGAGGGCCCAACATCCCACACACCCCAGGCCAGTGCGGAAACCCCCTAAAGGAAGCAGTTCCTCTTCTGCTTTTTGGATAACTGACCAGATTTTTTTCCAGGAAATTGCTAGGATTGATTTTGGTTTTTTACATATGACTTTTGTGTTGTATTCAAGATACCCGAATTCTAAGTAATGTAAGTTTAATTAGATTGCAAAACATTGCAACTGTTTTAAAACTCCATGCTAGTGTCATGACAGGAAACCATAACTGATTTTTAAAATACTTGAATTGGGAAAAATTAAGTCTCATGGAGTGTGATTCTCTTATCTTGCAGCCACCTGCATGGTCTCTACCATGCCCCTACACTTGCTATGTGTTCTTGGCAATGCCCCAGGAGGTACAGACAATAGCTTATCAACACTGAGAACCACAACTTGCAGATATGGTAGCCCCATTTACACAATGGCAATTGCTTTGTGCTGAAGCAAGGATCTTATCCGCAACCTATGGTCTGAGGGTAACTTGTGCATAAATAGAATTCTGCTGTAAGGCAGGAGGACTAGAGATGGTTTATAATGGCTTGATATCAAACTTCTTTATAATTCACCAGAAGCTAGGAAGTTCCAAAATTGATCATAGAAACAGATAGTATCTTTGGATAAATCACAGATTGAGAAACATTTTGCTAAGGACTTCTGGTTGGTTCATTCTGGTTGCTGTTGACAGCAAACATACCCTGTCTTCTTGATCAATCTGCAGTAATGATCCCTTGTACCTTTGTAATATTCATCATTACTTTTATTTTTATCCTTCTCTTTATTCTTGATCATTCTTACTAGTCATTTGTCAAATTAATTCAATTTTTTAAGAACCCAATTGACTCTTGTTTGTGATTTCACTGATTTTTTGTTTCTCTCTCTCTCTCTCTCTCTCTTTCTTGATGGAGTCTTGCTCCGTAGCCCAGGCTGGAGTGCAGTGGGGCCATCTCGGTTCACTGCAAGCTCCGCCTTGCCGGTTCACACCATTCTCCTGCCTCAGCCTCCCGAGTAGCTGGGACTACAGACGCCCGCCACCAGGCCCGGCTAATTTTTTTGTATTTTTAGTACAGACGGAGTTTCACCGTTTTGGCCAGGATGGTCTCCATCTCCTGACCTCGTGATCCGCCCACCTCAGCCTCCCAAAGTGCTGGGATTACAGGTGTGAGCCACCATGCCCAGCCCCTTTCTTCTACTTTCTTTGGATTTTTTTTCTGACCTCTTAAGATAAGTGATTTTCAGATTTTCTTTTTTTCAACATAGCTAATATCTCTTTCTAAAACCCGCATTAGTTGTATCCCATAAATTTTAATATGTTATTTTCTCCTTTGGCTCAGTTTGAAAAACACACTAATATATGTTCATTTCTATTATGATTTTTTCTGCCCTATGTATAATTTAGACATGTCTATCTTAATTTTCAAACATACAGTTTTTTAAAGTATTTATAGGATATTAATTTCTAGCTCAATGGCATTGAGATCAGAGGACATATTCTGCCTGATTTCAATCTTTGAAGTTTTTAGAGACTTGTCCTATGATCTAGCTTGCAATCAATTTTTGTACATTAGCTTTCTGTACCTGAAAAAAGGTGTCTTCTGCATTTATCAGGTGCAGTGTTCTATAAGTTCCCTATGCCTGGCACGTTAATCATGTACAAATTTTCAATTTATTTGGGAATTTTGTCAACTTATTCTATCAATTATCAACAGATAAATTAAAATGTATCTGTGAGTTTAAATTTGCATTGTAAATTTGTCTGTTTCTTCTTGTATTCTGTTGAACTTTGTCTTAAATGTTTTGAAGATGCACTATTATATGCAGAAAAACTTAAATTATATCATCTAAGTGAGTTGTTCTTAAATTCTCTTTTGTCAACAATTGATATAATTACATATATCTTTTACTACTGTTTACATACTGTATCTTTTTCCATTACTGATTTTCAAGTTTTCTATATCTTTAGGGTTTTTAAAATAGTTTTATTAAACCATAATTCATATACCATATAATTCACCCATTTAAAGTATGCAACTCAATGGCTTTTAGTGTATTTACAAATACATTTAGTCATTATCAGAGTCCATTTTAGAATATTGTCATCACCTGAAGAATACTCTTTAGTGTCACCCTCTATCCACTCCCTATTATCCATCCTCCCATTATCCTCCCCTCCACTCTAAGCAATCACTGATCTATTTCCTGTCTCTAGAAGTTTTCCTGTTGTGGACTTTCACATGAATGGAATCATATAATGTGTGGACTTTTGTGACTGACTTCCTCCACTTAGCATAATGTTTTCATGTTTCATGCAAGTTGTAACATATCAGTACATTATTCCTTCTTATAGTTGTTTCCATTATATGGATGTACCACACTTTGTTTATCCATCAATCAGTTGATCGACATTTGAGTCACCTCTACCTTTTGGCTGTTACAAATAATGCTGCTATGAACATTCACGTACAAGTTTTTGTGTGAACATATGCTTTCATTTCTATTGAATATATACCTAGGAGAGAAATTGCTGGGTTTAATCATTTGAGAAACTACCAGATTGCTTTCCAAAGTACCTGCACCATTTGACATTCCCACCAGCAGTGTATAAGGATTTCAATTTCGCTACATCCTCATCAGCACTTTTTATTATCTGATTGTTTAAGTTTAGCCATCCTAGTGAGCTTTGATTTCTATTTCTAGTGGTCCAAAATTCTAAAAGAATCAAAGCTCAAATTCTCCTACACCCCTAAAACGACCTAGTGGATTTCCACTTTCTCTTTTATGTTGCCCTAATAATTTCACTTATACATTCTGATTATATATATTTATGGTGATAGATAGATAGATAGATAGATAGATAGATAGATAGATAGATAGACAGACAGGATAGATAGATAGATAGATAGATAGATAGATAGATAGATAGGATAGATAGATAACATAGATAAATAGATGGATAGATAGACAGGATGAATAGGTAGGTAGGTAGGTAGGTAGGTAGATAGATAGATAGATAGATAGATAGATAGATAGATAGATAGATCTAAACACACACACACACACATTTCAGCACTTAGGGTTGTTTTCCGTGGAATAATTCATCCAGTTAACCTAGGACATAATATTCCTGAAAACAGAATTCCATTCTTTTACCCATTTTCATTGGTATATCGTTTCTATGGATATGCAGCAGTTCTTCATATGTTCTACATAACAGTCTCTTTTTAGTTATATGTGTTGCAGATGACTTATGTCTTATGTAAGTCATGTGGTTGTGCTCTTGTAATAATATATTTTAACAAACGAAGTTTTTAGTGTTAATATACTTGAATCCATCAAATTTTTCCTTTATCATTTGCATTTTTACATCTATTATAACAAATATTTTACCTCAAGGTCATAAAAGTACTGTCATGTATATGTTCTTCCATATTTTTAATGTCTTACCTTTCACATTTAAGCCATCATCCACTGGAAATAGAATTAATATGTATGGGGTTGGGATCGATTTTATTATTCCATTATATGTAATGAACTGTCCCCAAATTATCTGTTGAATAGTCTAATCTTTCACCAGCAATCTTCAGCACTACCCATGCCATGAAGCTGGTTTCTATATATGAGGTCTTTTTCTTTTTTCTTATTAATCTATTTTTCTACTCATTCATCAATACCACACTATCTTAAATATTAAGAATTTAGGTCTTGATACCTACTAGAACAAGTATTAGCAAGTGTCAGTTTAACTGTTTGTGTCCCTTTGCTATCATGTATTTTAGAATGACATTGCCAGGTTCCTTTAAAAATGTTAAATTTTGACAAAAATTGCATTGACTACACATCTGATCAGTTTGTAGAGAGCTCATATATTTTTTAGTCAAGTTGTCCTATACATGAATGTGCTTATTTATTTATTTCTTTAGGTCATATTCACTTTACCTGAACAAAATGTTATAATTTTCTCCATAAAGATTCTTCCACTATTCTGTTAGATTTATTCCTATTACGCACTTTTAGTAAGTGTCTCATCTTCTTAAGATTTAAAATGAGCTCAATTTTAAAAAGATGCTTCTGGTATTTTACCATAAGGAATGATATTTGCTGAGGTATTTTTTGTAAATATCTTTATAGGGCTAAGGGAGCTCTTTTCTATTTCCTTTAGTTAAAAGGGCTTTTAAAAATCAGTTAAATTTTATTACATCTTTTGTGAGTTTATGTTTGTGGTAGATTTTAATCTGTTGAAAATCTGTGTTTGTAAAGCTAGCACTTTGGGAGGTAATGGCAGGAGGATCGCTTGAGGCCAGGAGTTTGAGACTAGCCTGGGCAACAAGTGAAACCCTGTCTCTACAGAAATCTTTAAAAATAGCCATGCATGGTGGCATGTGCCTGTAGTCCCAGCTACTGGGGAGGGTGAGGCAAGAGGGTCACTTGAGCCCAGGAGTTCGAGGCTGCAGTGAGCTATGATAGTGATACTGCAACTCCAGCCTGGGCAACACAGCAAGATACTGCCTCTAACAGAACAATACAAAAAAACTGAAGGTTGCTTCCTCTGAGAAAGAATGTGTTTCCTTCTGTCAGAAGCCAGAGGATCACAACAGTACCCTTCTGGGTCACTTGGCTTAATTCAAGTATCTTAAGTCAAATTACCTACCTTGTGCAACTCCCTACGTACAAAGCTTAGTCAATTGTAGTAAAAATTAACACAGAACAACCTCCTTTGTGTACACCTACAAATCACTGCCCCAATTTTAGTTCCATTTACCTTTTTTTAATTGTCCCCATTGGCACCAACATGTATGTACTCTGGATTTTGTTTATTATAAACAACTACAAAATCCTTTTAATGTATATCTAATGTCTTAAGCATATTACAGGATGAAAACTCTGTGCAGAATCCCCATTTTCTGATGAGATTTGTGGATTTATTCATTCAAAAAAATTCTATGGAGTGTCTACCATGGATCAGGCAATATTCATGGAACTAGGGGGTATGAACATAGAGAAACAGACAGACAAACAAACAAAATCTTTCCTTCATGGATCTTACATTGTAAGAGAGACAAACACAAATGAGGTCATTGTAAAATATATAATGTGTTCAATGGAGCTAAGTAGTAAGAGAAGAAAAACAGACCAAAGAAGGGGATATGAATGGAAAGGGAGGTAAAAGTGTAAGAGGATATCTAGGAAAGATCTCACTGAGAAGGTGTCTTTGAGGAAAGACTAGAATGAAATGAGGGAGCCGGCCACTGGGCTATTCAGGAGAAAAACAATCTGGGAAGAGCAAACAAGACCCTCCGAGGGAAAATGACCCCAGTCAGCTTACAAAGGGTGAATACTAGAGCAGCAAAGGCCATTGTGGCCAGAAGGAGAAAAGAAGGAGAAAAGGCTCGAAGATGAACTCAGAGAAGTTAAAGGAAAGCAGATCACATTGGACTGAATGGATCATAGTTATGACATTGCCTTCTACTTTGAATGAGATAGAAAATTATCGGAAGGTTTGGAGCAGAAAGCAGTGATTTCTTTTTTCCTGACAAGCATGTGAACAGGATCACTGCAAGATACTAGACACCAACACACTAATCTACAGAGGAGTTGAGTTTTCGTGTTGGTGAGAAGTGTTTATTCATAAAAATATATTTGGGAAATTTATGAGGGCAGACAAGAATAAGCATAAAAAAAAATCATGAATCTAACTGTAAAATAAATGAAACAATACAAGTGCAAGAAGAAAACATGGATAAATTATTGTGTAACTTGGGTACAGAGAATGGTTTTTAAAACCATGGCTCCTAATCCAGATGCAATAAAAGAAAAGATTTATCAACTTGACTGCATTAAAACAGACAATGCTTACAAGGCAAAACGATGCCAGAAACAAAGTCAAAATACAACTGACAAACTGGGAGGAAATATTTGCAAAATACATCCAGAATAATAATCTTAATGTATATAAATAAGTCTCAAACATTGAGACAGGAAAAGGCAAATATACATGATAAAAATATGTTTTATGAATGTTCAGACTTATAAGGAACGCAAATTAAAACTACACTGAGATAAAATGTCTCATTTATTAGATTGACTAAAATTTAAAACATGATGACAGCACATTAGATTAATGAGGTGCTCTCACAGTTTTGTAGGAATATAAACGGTACAACTCTTATTAAGGAAATTTGGCAATATCTAACAAACATACATATGTGTTTACCATTTGACCCAGCAATCCCACTTCTAGGAATTTGAACTGAAGACATGCTTCTAACAGCAGAAAAATAAATATTCACAAAATTACTCTTTAGAGTATTAAAAACAACCAAACTGTCCATACAGAGAGAGATGGCTGAATAAACTATGGCATATTCACACAGTGAAGTATTGCATGCAACTGTAAAAATGAATGAGGAATATGTGAATTTTTAGGAAATAGTGGATTCCAGCATATTTGTTAAGTTAAAAAAGAAAAGTGCAAACGAATATCTATAGCATGCTTTTAAAATGTAATAAAAAAGGAGAACTAAGAAGACAAATGTGTAGCAGCTCATTTGAGCAAAACTAAAGATAAACCAGAAACTACTGAAATTGAGTACCTATGGTGGGAAGGATAGAAGTGATGGAGGGAAGTGACATTTCCCTTTTATTGTGTCTTTTTATATCAATCTGACATTTGGGACTACGTTAATGTTTTATTTAAGCAAAAAAAAAATCAAAAAGATTGAGGGGAAACTAAAATAGAATACAAAGAGAAACAAATTAACAGTATTTTGAATGAATAACAATCACACTGAAGAGGGGGAATAATCTGAGTAACTTTTGAACACAACAATGCTGTTTTACATTTTTCGGGCTATAAACAGAACAAAACTTTAAAAACGAGTAGATTTGATTTCCATCATGGTATAGAGTTAGCAATTTTAAACTTCTTTCTGTGTATTCTAGGATTAAGCAAATAAGTAAATATATTGTGGATGTAGGTGTCTCACTGTTGAGGAAGGGAGTTACACATATGGAAAGAGGGAAGAATAGAATGAACTCTATGCTAACAGACTGAAATTGGAAGAATTGCTATGAATTCATGACATATATAAATATAGATGTGGGAATGGATATACGTAGATATAATACATATCCTTGCTCTGTCTGCTGAGAGGGTGCAGAAGCAATGATACTCCAATAAAAACGAACACACTTAGCATCCAATCCTGGCATCTAAATGCCATTCTCTGCCAGAAAGAACCAGCATTCCTTAGAGAAACAGCAAATTCCAGTGTCAGGTCTAGAGGTGAGTCTGGAGCACCTTTGTTTGTGTGTGTGTGTACCAGAAAGTAAGGAAGTGCTCAAAGAACAATAAGAACAAGTCAAAATGACACAGGAACTATTTCGAGGGCTCCCACTGGCCCAATCAGGGAGAATTTAAGCATCGAAATAAATAATGGTAGCCATGAATTATGACCCATTGAGTAAATAAATAAAATTCATATTGATATAGTTGATGCTGATATAGATAAACGAATAAATAGAGAAGGGTAAACTTTTATTTACAGTAAAATGCCAACAGATGAATATAGAAATAATTATTAAATTAGAAAAAAACACCCTTTGACAACCATCATAGTAAAAATTGATTCAAGAAAGGATCATCAATAGACACTAAAATTTATGGGTAAAAATTTGATGAAAAAATGAGGAATTTACATAGTTTTAAAGTATCTCCCTATAAAATACTTATTAATTACAAAGGGAAAAATACTGAGTCTACACTAAGAAATATGGCAGGCACCATCTTAACTAAGTGATCAAAGTTACCACCACCAGTAATAGGACAAATAGACAACATACGCCTCCCCATAAGAATACGACATCCTTTCTGGTATTCCTGTCAAATAATTAGATTCAATAGCCTGAATCTATCATGAAGAAATGATAGACAAACCCAAATTGTGGGGTGTGATCCTGTCTCCTGACATTCCCATCCACGTATACTGCCCTCCTACACTGAAAAAGGCAGATCTGTATAATCAATAGGATATTCTGGAGATAATATATTGTGATTTCTGAGGACAGGTCACAAAGGACGCTGTGGCTTCTTCTTTCTTGTTCTCAGAGAAGCTAGCTGCCATATCACAAGGACACTCAACATACAAGCAGCAAGCCCTATGACAAAATCCACTTGGTGAAGAATGAAGCTTCCAGTCAAGATTTGGTAAGTGAGTCATCTTAGATGTGGATTCGCCTGTCCCAGTTAACCCTTCAGATGACTGCACCTCCAGCTGATGTCTTCACTGCAATCTCCTGAGAGATCCCAAGCCAGAACCACCTGACCGACCCACAGAAACTGTGAGATCATAAATGTTTATTCTTGCTTTACACCACTAACTTCAGGGTATTTTGTTATTATAATAGATAACGGACTTAAAAGTCATTCTACAAAAATAATTGCAGTGTATTCATCAAAAATGTAAAGGTCATGCAATACCAAAAAGGCTGAGGACATTTTTCCAGATTAAAGAAGTGGGGGGGTGGGGGGTATGGCATAATGATCAAACACAATACATGATCCTGAAATGATTCTGGACCAGGAAAACAAAGGTTGGTTTCTATTGTTGTTATTGTTTTTACCATAACACAGGTTATTGAGATGATTGTCAAAATTTAAATACGGATGGTAGCTTATAAAATAGCCTTGTGCCAATGTTAAGTTCTTATTTTTGATCATTGCACTCTAGTTATGGAACAGAAACTCCTTAGTGAACCATTTAGAGTAGGAATAAATGCTAGATGGTTCCAAAGTAATAATTATATAATTATAATTATATAATCACATCTATGTACATATATGTGTATAGAGAAAGAATAGAGAATAGTAAAGAAAATATAGCAAAATGTTAACATGCAGAGAATCTGGATGACAAGTATATGGGAATTCTCTGTAGTACTCTTGAAACTTTTCTGTAGAGATTACTTCAAAATAAAAAGAAGAGCAGAAGTGGCTGCAGTTCCTAAATTCCCGAAGTCAACTTACATTGTTTTTTCAAACTGGGAGATGAATCCACTAATAGATTTTGAAATGAGTTTGGTGGATTTCTAATATATTCTTATTAGAAATAAGAATTAGAATAGGATAGCCTAGCCTAGTCTAGCATAACACAGCATGGCACGGAAGACGAACATTGCAGTTACTAAGGGTGAGTACTAATTTGTGAAAGTTTTGTTTAAGTTCTGGAAAGAGAAACAAGTGTAGTGGGTTGCGTGGTCAAAAAAGTGGGGAAGCCACCGCAACGAGGGGCGAGTCTGAGCCACAGTGGCTCAGAGCTCCCCGCCCACCTCGTGCTGGGCGGCCCCTCCCGCGTCTCCCACCCTCACCGGCGCCGCGTCAGCCCCCAGGCCGCCTGCAGGTGTGCGCGCAGAACTAGCAAGTGTGCCGGACAATATTTAAGGGCCCGCCTCTCCTGGCTCACAGCTGCTTGCTGCTCCAGCCCTGCCCTGCCGGAGCTGCCGGACGCTCGCGGGTCTCGGAACGCATCCCGCCGCGGGGGCTTCGGCCGTGGCATGGGCGCCGCGGGCCTGCTCGGGGTTTTCTTGGCTCTCATCGTACCGGGGGTCCTCGGTGAGCTGGGAGGGGGAGCACGGAGGTGGGGACGCGTCCCGGGCAGGGAAGGCTTCTGTGCCGCGATGTAAACCAGGGGGCTAAAAGCGAGACGGTGGGTACAGTCCTCCACGCGTGTCCTCCTCCCGCTAGCTTTAAGGGACTCCTGCAATACACCGCCTGGTCGTGATTGTCCCCACCGGCTCCTCCGGGAGCTGGGACCTCCAGAATTGGAGGCTGCGCCACAGAGGGGCGCTGTCTGGTTGACCGCGTGTGGCTGGCGGCGTGCTGGTGCTGGCTGTCTCCTGGCTCCCCGCCCCCAAGATTCTGCAGGTGCTCATCGCTCTCTGGCCGGCGGTCAGGGCTACCGCTCGCCGCAGGAAATCCATCCACGGCGTGCGGCACTAACTAGCCACGTGAGGCTGTTTCTGTACACTCTGAACTGCGCTCCTGCCCAGCAAAAGCGGCAGAGCCTCGGCTCCCTTCCCTAAATAAGAGTAAGACCTGGTTCCCAAGCATGGGTCTCAGATTTTCTGAACTCTAATGTGATATTGGTAAAGAGATCCTAAACATTAACCATCCGTAGTTATTTTTGAGACATGGATTAAAACTGTTGTTTTCTTCTTGTTATTAACCTTCTGTAATGGTGTGGACGTCCGCAAAGGTCTCATTCACCGTTTATTATATCTTTTTTCCTCCAGATTGGCTTGATTTTAAAGAAAGATTATAATTAAGATTAGCATCTCTTGGCTACAGGATGGGTCTAAGTTTCTAATTATCTCCAGGGTACCATGAATTCCTAGTTTATAAGACGTTTACTGTATGCAGACCTCAATAACTGGGTGACTTTTGGCAAGTCATTTAGCTCCCTGATCTTCAGTTTCTTCATCTGTAAAATGAAACTAATGATTACCTGGCCTTCCACCTCACTAAGCTGCCCTGAGTACAAATGAAACTAAGCAAAGAAAGTTGGATGTTAGTTGTTACTACTAAATGTCAGTAATAAGCCTCCTGTACAAACTTGTTTTTATGGAGCCAGCATTTAAGCTAACAAGCTGGGTATCCAATTGTTTTTATGGACATCCAGCTTGTTAAGGTGTCTGGAATACTGCACATATTGGTTTATTACAACTTACTGTTTGCTTTCCTGACATTTTACTGTCTCCTGACCCTTAAACCTCTCTCCAGACCCTTATCTTCATCTCTCTTTTCTTTTTCTCATATTAACTCCCTTTGAACAAATGCGCATTCACAAGTTTTTCTAAGAGCAGAATACAGTCCCTGACTTCTCACCTATTTCTAAATTTCAGAGAGGATATTATCAACTGAAAATCAACTTCTTCACCAGTCCTGCCAATTCAGGGCCACAGCATCAGCATCATGTAGGTCACCTAACTGAAGACCCATGAAATACCGGGTCTACCTATCTGTCAGCCATTCAAGCTCCTGTGCTTCTGTTGTTTGTCCATTTCTCATTTTTGTACCAGTATTCCCCTCCTAAGAATTATAATTACCTGTGTAACAACCTCATCTCTTTTAAGAGATTTTGGTTCTCATGATTGGAAAGGTTAAAGAGTGACCTATAGGTCACTTTTCAATTATGAAAACAACAAATTAAGAAATATATATATATATATATATATTTTTTTTTTGAGACGGAGTCTCGCTCTGTCGCCCAGGTTGGACTGCAGTGGCCGGATCTCAGCTCACTGCAAGCTCCGCCTCCCGGGTTTACCTCAGCCTCCCAAGTAGCTGGGACTACAGGCGCCCGCCACCTCGCCTGGCTAGTTTTTGTATTTTTTAGTAGAGACGGGGTTTCATCGGTTAGCCAGGATGGTCTCCATCTCCTGACCTCGTGATCCACCCGTCTCGGCTTCCCAAAGTGCTGGAATTACAGGCTTGAGCCACCGCGCCCGGCCGAAATATATATATTTTTATTATTTCACTCCATTGTTCAAAAATCTAAAAGGCCTCCGGTGGAAGAAAATCTAGTTTCTTCAGCCTTTCTAGCCCTTTGGAATGGGATCTCACTGAAGCTCACACCCCCCGATTTCTCCAGCTCCCTGTCATGTATGTGCTGCTCATGGTCTTCCCCACCTGTCTCCCGTGGCTCACACCTTACCCAGTCTCCACTGCTGACTTTTACTGCTACTGTGTGCTCTCCACGGATCATCTCTTGGCTCTTGGCCAGTTCCTGCACTTGAGTGTGCTTAAGAAACTACTAAAGTACCTTTATAAAATGTAGGTGTCTGGTTCCACCTCCCCCTCCAGAGGTTCATAGGTTTGGAGTTAGCACAGGAAAGCTGAGGTTTAACAATCACTCTAGAAGATTCTGCAACAAGTATCTATAGGGCACACTGCTATAAGCAAAGTCAATGGGAAGCAAATTTCCTTTTTAGTGTTTTCCCATTTTTCCTTTTGTCTATTTGCATAAACAGATTCAAACTTCCCACACTTCTAAATTTTACTTAAGCCTTCACTGGTTATCTAAATTTGTCCTATGCTGAGAAAACAAAACCATGAAACAAGAATGCTCCCATTTTCTAATCAGCTACAAACCTACTAACTTACAAACTTACCTCCATCTGGGATTAGATTTTGTTCTCCACTGCAGAAAACCTGCTGAGGCCTTCCCATCACATTAGAATAAAACCCACGCCCCTTATTCTCCAATCTGACGCCTTCTGCCTCTCCCTGAAATTCTCTGTACCCCGCTCACTCTCTCTGCCCCAGCCATACTGGCCTTCTCTTTATTCTTTGAGCACAGTTGCACTAGGTATTCTGTCTTTTGAAATGCTCTTCCTACCAATTATTCCTTGCCTGGCTCCTCCTTGACATTCAAGGCTCAGCCCCCTGTTGTGCTTCTCTGACTCTTGTCTGAAGTATCCATATTTCAGGGCACTCTCCAATACAAAACCATGTTCTATTTTCTACAGACCACCTATCACCATCTAAAACCTTCTTGCTTATTTATTTACCTGTTTGTTGTTTGTTCCCTCACTGGAATACAAGTTCCATGAGTGCAAGACCTTAATTTGCTTTATTTCCTGATTTGAGTTCCTATCAATCGCCTGTAACTCGGAAATTAATAAATATGAATTGAAATCTTGGTATGTTTCCTCCTATAACAATGAAAGAAATATCCTTTCTGCTGACAATTTCAGCTCGTCTTCCTGTATTCATTATCATGTTCCATACCCTTTTGCCTTTGCAAGGACTTTACTTCTGCAGATATCTCCTGCCTTGCATCATTGGTGTGCTTTTTTCTGCATGATCATCCCCACCAGCATTTAAGTATACCCAGGAAATCCTTTGTGGACCTTCTCATGACCCACTGGAACTCCATTTTCCTGTCCCTCTTCTTGTCCTTCTCAGGAAAACTTCTCATTGACTACTTACTCAAATTTCTTTATCTCCTTCTCCACTTCAGACAGGCTTCTTCCCCACCTGTCTCCTGGAGCTATTTCTTGCAACGTCACTATTGACCCTTGTGCTGATAAATCTAATGGTCATTTTTCTATCTTAATCTTTCTCAGTCTTTCAGCAAAAACTGATGATTTCCTTTCTCTTGAAACTGTTATTCTCATCTTCCAAACCAAGATACTCTTACCTGTTTTTCCATACTTCTCTGGTGACTCTTAGTCTTTTTTGTTCTATCTCTAAATATTAGAGGGTCTTGGGGCTCAGCCCTGAGCCTCTTCTGTCTTTCTTCATTTCTTCTTCCTAAAAGACCTCATCTCATCTTGTCTCCTGGCTTTGAATACTATTTATATGTTAACGACTCATATTTATTATCTATAGTTCTCTCCTGTCTCCTGAGCTGCAAACTTGTACATCCATCTGCCTACTTGGCATCTTGATGTGGATGCCTAGTATGTTAGATATACCAAGTCTGAATGGAAATTATTCTGAACACAATTCCCTACCTGAAGGCCACAATACACACCACACACACACACACACACACACACACACACAGTCTTTTTTCAGGCTTTCCATCCTCAGAACAGGGTAATTCCATCAATTGTGTAGCCCAAGTCAGAAGTCTAGAAGTCAGGAATCCTCCCGTTTCCTCAGCCCCACATGTAAAACAACAAAAAGTCTTGCCAATTCTATTTCTAAAATATATCCACTGCTCACTCCTTTGGTCCAAGCCTCTTTTTTTTTTTTTTTTTTTTTTGTTTTTTTGTTTTTTTTTTTTTTTGGCCCTAAACTGTACTCTTTGCTTCTAAAAGTAGCAGTTCGATCCACTCTCTACCCAAATGTCAGAATATTCCTTTAAAAAAGTAAATCAGGCCATGTGATTCTCCCGCTTGAACTCTCCAATGACTTCTACTCAGGATAACATTCACATATCTGTGGCCTAAGAAGCCCTGCATGATCCCTTCTGCTGAGTTTTCTGTCTTGATCACGTACCATTCTGCTTAGCTCATTGCATCCCAGCTACACTTGCCTTCTGTCTGTCCCTGGAGCATACCAAATTCATTCCTCCTGTTAGGCCTCTGCCTAAAATACTTGTACTCAGCAACTTGCCTGGCTGCTTCCTTCTTCCTTCTTGCCCTTCAGTCACAACTTAAATGTTGCTTTTTCACAGGCCTTCCTTAACCATCATAACTGAAGTTGCATGCCACCCTGTCCCTTCTCCTTCCAGTGCATTACATTGTGACATATCACTCTATTTCATATTTCATGTTCAGCACCTTCTTATTTATTTCCTGGTATCTACAGTCTATCTCTTTCTGTTGGATTATACATTCTATGAGGCTGGGAACCTTGTCTCTAATGTTCACAGATACATCTCCTGTGCTTAGGACTGAACTTTGGTTAATATGCATAACTGTTGTTAAACTAAGTAACAAACAGAGAAAGACTCTCTAAAAGAAAAAGATATTTGTTTGGGAATAGAACATTGCAATGGGAATATGTGTGTGATCATGAACTGTGTGTATATTCAAGGAAGGAAAGGAAGACAAAGGTTTTTAATGGAAAAATAATTGTTTTAGAATAATTATCCTTGGCTACAAAGGCCAATAACAAGGGTGATGCCAGTTTGAGGTTATACAGGCAGATGCCGGAAGGATGTTCTCATAGAGTTGCAGTGGCCTTTGTGCACGGTTGTGGTTTTTCAGTCTTTTATGATAGTTTGGGTTAACAGGCATACAAGCATGAGAAGGTTTTCATGGCCTTCCTTGGCTTTGTCAAGGTGTTTTTTTGTTTTGTTTTGTTTTTACATTAGTGACTCTATTTTGATTCTGACAACTTTGACATCATCATTCAAAACTTGCTTATCAAATAGCCAGGAAACCCAGTATTAAGGTATTTGATTATATGAATTATCATTCTCAATAATGATTTTTCCCTCCTACCTGCTTTCTAAAATTTTGGTTTTATTTTTATTATCCTATATGTTTGTTTTTCATCCATTTCAAATGGATTTCCAAGCCATTCCTGGTAAAGTCCGTGGGCCCAAGTAATTAAATATATCCCTGTTGATTTAACTCAGAAACTGCTTCGCCTGGTTGTTTTTAACATGGTACATGGTTGGAAGGATGTGTGTCTGAATGTCAAGTCACCATCTTTGATCTTTGATCCAGTCATGATCTCCTCTGAGTTTTACTCCTGGCTACAGAAAGATGTGAAGAGGGTTCAGTGACCTTCAAGAAAATTTGTATTATTTGATGGCTCATGGATTAATCTTCCCTTTTCTGATATGATCTGCCTTGTGACCTGGGATTTTGGCTTTCATTACTAATGAGGATCGATGTTCCCAAAGGAAGATAGCCCTTAAAGCTCCTTATTGGAAATGAGACCTTCCCATTTTTTCCCGTCCAGAAAGTGTGATCTGTATCTCCTTTCGTCATGGGAAGTTATGCTATGAAGCACCCTTCTGCTTTTACTGTTTCCAGATCTTCATTCCATCTTCATCCAGGTCATTGCCACTGATTAAATCTTGTAAATTTAAATTGGTTTTCCAGTTTGTGGAGGATAATTTGATATTGTCCTTATTTACATTTGATAATTACAGATTAAGTCACTTGACTAGAGTCACTAGTACAAGTAGTATCAGGATCATGAAGTTTGTCTCCATTGAGGTCAAACCCTGATATTCCTTATAGAATTTTGTTATTTTGCACAGAGTAAGCACTTGGAGACTTTTGTAGTTATTAATGGAGAAAACTAAGTAACTGAGGAAATAAATCGAAGGGGACCTATAGTGATATCTGGCTCCCAATAATGATGCCTATTCTTAGAACCAGTCTTTGTGACTTCTCCAGTAGCAATGTGGGGTCACAGCTAAGGTCTGGCTGTGTTTTGGGAGCTTTGTGTGTGACCTTGTGTCAACTGGTTCATGTTTATGCTTTGACTTTCACCTGTACCTGTCTCAGACCTATTTGAAAAAGAAGGAGATTATAAATTTGATATTTAAATATACTGCTATTCTAGGAGGGCCTTACAACTGTGTACTTTTTTTTTGCCTGGACTACCATCTGATCTGGAAGAAGAGTTAACTTCTTGTTTTCTGCTTGTCAGTTTAGGGCGTTGAAACTTGAGCTTGTTCTCATACATAGAAAAATGACTTTTCCAGCTATATCCCTAAGTATATCATTGCTATAGTTTCTTACCTAGCACCTAGAATAACTTCTATTTCATTATTAATAATAATATTGTTATTTTAAGTTACAGGAAACTGTCTTGAAATGACCATCCCTTTATCTAGTTCCCATCAGAAAGTATTTACTGAGTTCTCTTTGGGGGCATGTTACTCTACTAGATTAACAGAATAAAATAATAAAGAATAATAAACATGTTTTCTCCTCTCTAGGCATTAAAGGTTTAATAGCTAAGATAGTTATGTAAATTCATTAAAGTAATTTTACAGGATCATATGTGTACTGAGCTTTTACAAGATCTCTTATATACTTTAGTTTCTTATGCTATCCTGGGAAAGTTTGTGTTTAAAATTTTTACTTTTTTGTCCCACAAACTCACCAAATAGCATACATTAGTTACGCGAAGTTTTTTTGCATACAAATAATACCTCAGTGAAACTGGGAAAACATTAATATCCACTCCCCCTACCACCCTTATAAAAAAATCAAAACATATATACTCATCCTTCAAGGCCCTTGCCACATGCCTTTCCTGTTTTCCCCAGTCTCTGACCTCACTGTGAAAAAACAAGCAAACAAACTAAAACCGCTAATTTTTACTTGTAAGGGTGAAGGAGATAGAACAATTCTGAGGATTTTCTGAAATTTTATGAAAAATTACTTTCTCCATCTCTAAAGTCTACCCTAAAAATTCTCTGAACCTCTGAGCTTATTTCTATGTATATTCACCCATGCTGCAATGACATGCGTTCTTCATTCCACAAAATATTGCCCTATTTTAGACTTACATTCTAAAGATCAAAGTTTTCAGGATAATTGGTAACAAGGCAGAAGCAGAGAAGAGGTTTTAGCCTCTCTTGGTTTTTATGTTTCTGTGGCCTTTGTCTCTAGGTCAGGGTAAGTTTCTGCCAAGGTTTCCTTTTGCTAAGCCTAAAATTCAGAGTAACCAGCCTTAAGTTTGCTGTTGGGATGTCTTGCAAATACAAATGCTTTCTTGGGTATATCAAGAGGCATTCTTTTTTTTTTGAGACAGAGTCTTGCTCTGTTGCCCAGGCTGGAGTGCAGTGGCGCGATCTCCACTCACTGCAAGCTCTGCCTCCCGAGTTCATGCCATTCTCCTGCCTCAGCCTCCCATGTAGCTGGGACTACAGGCGCCCACCACCACACCCCGCTAATTTTTGTATTTTTAGTAGAGACGGGGTTTCACCGTGTTAGCCAGGATGGTCTTGAACTCCTGACCTCGTGATCTGCTCGCCTCGGCCTCCCAAAGTGCTGGAATTACAGGCATGAGCCACCGCGCCCAGCCTCAAGAGGCATTCTTTATCACCTCCCTAGAGATCTTCAAGTGGTCAGATGCTCAGCAGTTTTATAAACATGAGTAATCCTGTAATAGAGGCATCTTTGGGTCTGTCGCTGTATCTGGATGAGATAATGTGTTATGTTTAAGATAAAAGACCAGTAAATTCACGTCATCTCAAGTGAAGAGGGCTCCTAGGTGCTACATGCTTCCTTTTACTCCTAGGGGCACTGGGTGTGAGGGTTAAGTCATGATAGCTGGCCAAACCTATTCATCCTGTGATCTTTATGACTTTGATCTATGGTCTCCATACTGTGTTAGGGTGAGGTTAGAAGTTAGAGTACAAAGAATGTTAATATTACCTCATCCTCATCCCATTCAATTCAAAAAATACTTTTAAGTAACTACTAGATACGAAGCTCTAGACCGGACAGTGGGGCCTGGGAATTACATTAAAGCTAATCTGATAGTCTTTGCCTTTGAGAAACTCCTACAGTAGTTGTAAAGACTGACTCTGAAATATACGTTGTACTATGATGTAGTTCTCTTATTTATGAAGTGTTATGAGGTCATAGAGAAATAAATCATAAATGCTACCTAGAAGAATTAGAGAAATATAGGCCTTCCGGGCAGAGGAAACAGCATTTGCAAAAGCATAAGTGTGCAAGAACATAATGCCTTTGGAAAAAAATCAGTGTCATTGGAGTATAGGCTACATAGTGATGAATGGTAGTTGATTAAATGGATTGGAGCTTACTTGTAAAAAATCTATGCATTTTTTCCCTATAAACAATGGTAAGTCATAGTAAATTTTTAAATGTGCAGAGTGGCATGACCACATTTGTGTATTAGAAAGATAATATGTGCAGTGGTATAGAAGATGTACCAGCCCAAGGGAGAACAATTAGGAAAGTAAATTATGTCGTTCAATGATCCAATGAGAGACTGCTGCAATGACAAAATAGTTCGTTTGGGGTGAGATTTCTGGAGTCCAGTCACTAAACTTTGGTAACTAATTGAATGAAGAGCAGAGAGTAGAGGATGAGTTACAAAAAGGAAATGGTTAATGTGAGTTTTTTTAAGGCAGAAGATTTGGTAGATGATACCATAGATTAACAGAATATATATAAAAATGGAAAATGAAGACTCTAAGTTATCATTGACCACAAACAAAGTTGGCGTCCATGCACAGAAATAGAGACTGTGTGCATTAAACAAGTAGTGTTCTAGAGTTGACTGATCCTTTGGAAAGTTTTGTAAATGTAAGAATTTCTGTGAGTAAACATAAGCAGGCCTGTCAGCAAGTCCAGTCAGGTTGAGATCTAATATAAAACACAAAAAATCTCCAAAAAGTCTCCTAAATCCCAGTCTGAAATTCTGTTTGGGTTGGTTTGGTTTTCTTTTGTAGGTAAATCGTGTATGATTCATAGAGAACTCCTTTAGGACTCTGTGATTACACACATGGGTATTGCATTTGGTTCGACAGTGACATATTTTTGTAATAAAGGGTGGGTTGGCAGGAGACATTTCCAGGGTACATGGATACCAGAACAGCAGTTCCAACCAGAAACCGTCACTCTTCCAAAAGAGATCTGAGTAATTGCCACATACTTTTTAAAATAAATAAGGAAAAAGGAATCACCTCCCTAATCTACTCCAGAGACACTGCTTCAAAATTACCAGCTAGAGAGGATTCCTAGGAGACAAGGAAGTTTTGGCTACTCTCTTCCAATTTTAAATCTCCAGTGCTACTGCCCAGGAGCTTGAATTTCATTTGGTTTTAAATTGTATGAGTCCTTAATCTATCACCCCTACTTGTCATAAATGATATTCTAGTCTTTGCTATTCTTTCAGTAGAGAAAGAACTAAGCTTTTCTAAAATGTAAGTCTAGCTGGGAGATGATCACTCATCTCTTTTTTATTTTTATTTTAAGTTCTGGGGTACATGTGCAGGATGTGCAGTTTTGTTACATAGGTAAACGTGTGCTGTGAGATTTCTCATCTCTTTGTGTTTAGTGACTCATCTGCTATATGTATTATCTCAGACAATATTGTAACCTGGGATAATGACATACATTTTTAGGAATGTAAGTAAAACAATCTCTTTATTGCACCCTATTTAATTCCTCTTGCCCCTTCCAGAGGGAAATTGGGCATCTGCACACCAAAGTGAGTAGCCAGGAGGGTTACACTTGGTTTGAGTAGCTCTAAGCACACAGCTATGACTTACCCATCTTCCTCATGGCCCCCAATCCTACCACACTTTCCTTTGTTTACTGTCCTTTGATTATAAGTTATTTCATAGTGAATAAATGCTTACATCTAAAACATTCCAGGAGATTACACACTGTCAACTTTATTCCATGCAAAAAGTAAGCTACCCTAGGTCCCTTCTATAACAATTTGTCTGTGGTCTGGGGTGGGGACTGGTGACCAGCTCATAGCTTTTTGGGTTTTACCAGCCAGTTCCATATATCTTTCGACCTTGTTACTTCCTATTTAGAATCATCTTTGAGATCAGGATACAGAATTTCAACAAAATGGGTAAATTGCAGGCTGAGTTGCAGTTTGGATTGCAAGAATGAAGAGAAAATTCTCAGAAAGTATAATATTCTCTCTTTCTCCACCTACTCCTTAAAAAGGTATTCCTTGTAAGTCACTCCCAGCCATCCCCAATGACAGCAGCAACAGGGAGAGAGGTTTACTATGAAATCATCAGTGCCATATTGGATATAATAGGGAAAAGCTGTTTGACCTCTTGGTTGAGAGTCAATGCATTGCACCAGCAAAGGTAATCAAGTTGATATCTGGAGCTCTGCAGCAACCCTCCTCTTCAGTGTATTACTCTTACCTGAATGCTCAATTATAGAAGTTGAAAATGGAGTTGTGGAATCTGGATTATGTTCATTTTTTAAAAACGATACAGTGATATTTAAGTGTAAGCTTGGTTTTACCATGAAAGGCAGCAATGTAATATGATGTCAACTAAACAGCAAACAGAATCCTCTACTGCCAACGTGCTTCAGGGGTGAGTTGGGCTGAAACTTCAGGATCTAGAAATAAAACAAGGTTTTTTTTGAGAAACAGGTATATGGTACCTATGGAAAGAGCAGAAGGAAGATAGTATATGTGGTTGCGTTTTCTAGTTAAAGAGGTTTTTATTGTTGTTTGTTTTTTGTTTCTGTTTTTGTTTTTTTGAGATGGAGTCTCACTCAGTTGCCCAGGCTGGAGTACAATGGCATGATCTTGGCTCACTGCAAACTCCACCTCCTGGGTTCAAGTGATTCTCCTGTCTCAGCCTCCCGAGTAGCTGGGATTACAGGCACCCGCTATCATGCCTGGCTAAATTTTGTATTTTTGTAGAGATGGGGTTTCACTATGTTGGCCAGACTGGTCTTGAACTCCTGACCTCAGGTGATCCGCCTGCCTCAGCCTCCCAAAGTGCTGGAATTACAGACGTGAACCACCACACCTGGCCTAGTTAAAGAGTTTAAAAGTAAACTTTGAAAGTAATATCTAAATGTTGCAGATGTAGGACTTCTTTCTCTTTTGTATTTTGGGGCAGTACTAGATCTGTGTTATTGTAGGGGAAATTAAAAGATGCTTTTTTAAAAAGCAGATAGCACCAAAGTCAATGATTAGGGATTTTGTGTGTGTGTGTGTGTATATATACACATATATATGCACATATATATATATGACTAGATTTTATTCAAAGGAAGATAAGATGAACTCTCAATTCCATTGGCTGAACTCTCAATCCCATTGGCCACACCAATGGGGGAAATTGGCTGAGATCAGAATTTGACTCAAAATACTGTAGATGGGCACATGCCTCACGACATCCTGAGGCTGTGTCACAGGCACAAAATTAAAAATAAAAAAATACTGTGGACATTATACATTTTCACACTGAAAAATGAAGCCTTTATGAAAGAAGGCTAGTCATCAGGTTGAGTCTGCACCCTCCATTCTCCCCTTCTCCTCTTCTTTTACTGGGAAGTGTCTGACTCTCTAAAAACCTGGCAACATTGAAAGCTTTGTCCACAAAGCTCAGAAACCTCATTAGCCTTGTTTTTGGAGCAGGAAGGAAGAGGTAGATTTTGGTGGTGAAAATGTGTTGCAAAAGTTTAGTTTCACTGGCTACGATATTGATGAGAGAATGGCTCAGACCCTTTGAACTGAATGAAATGGAAAATGATGAGTTAGGTAATGTTTCTTGTCATAAATCAAGATAAAGAAAACAGATAGTTATAAAGTTCATCATTTCTGAAAAAAATAATGCATGTCAGCTCTGCTCTATGTCACCCGAAGGACTCTCTGCTTACCTTTAGGACAGCTTATGGGAACACCTTCATCCCATGCCTACTAACCCCAAGCTGGTGGTAGAGAAGATTGCTCTTATTTTAGAAAGAGCTTCTCTATGCTGCAGAGAAGAATGTCTTACTCTTTTCTCAGGGAATCTGCCACCTCCACATATCTACCATGATAATTACAACAAAATAGATAAGGAAATGTCCTACAGATACAAGCCTGGCTACACTCTCATTGGAACTAACTCTGTGCAGCGTATGTCCTTGGAAACCTGGAACCATGTAGCACTAAAGTGTGCAGGTGCCCAAAGTTCTACTCCATCTAAAGAAAACTCAACAGTTCCCTGCTTACGTATCAACCTTGTCTCTTTTTTTCAAGTGAAATCATGGGATGCCACTCCAAACCAACTTCTCAATGGTTATGTAGCTCCTACTCCTAATCTTTAACATGGGACAGAGGTTTCCTTTGTGATGAGAGGTGATGGGGTCTGAACTGAGACCTAGAACCCATAGTTAAACATTGTGAAGTGTGATCTCTAAAGACAGTTTTTTTTTTCTGACTTTTTCTCTCTTTTTCTTTGTCCTTTATGACTTAAAGCTCTGTCATTAACCAAGCCCTCTTTAGTTTCTCCAAATGTATGTATTACGCATGGCCAGCCAAAGCTGGGAATTGTCCTTTCAGCAGTTGAAAGAGCAAAGCTTTAGATTAGAAGTGAAGGCTCCAAATATGGAGAATGAATAGATGATCCTGGGTTCAATAAGAGGGACTCTCTGGAGTAAACTTGAGGATCAAGATGTTTGATGTTTTCTTCACTAGAAAAGGAGACTATTTTTTTCTAGATGGTCACAAGAATCTTGATATTTGGATGCAAAAGAGGGGAGGAAGAATGTTAAAAGGAATACGATTTTTAAGATTTTATTTTTCTATATGTTTTTACCTAGTCTGAAGTTATCATGTAGTTGGGTCGATCACAAATAACCTTGGACTTTTTCCCTGAAGTCAAAAATCTTAAACATATAGATCCCATTAATACCATCAACTTGAGAGAAGTGACTAATTTGACTGAGAATTGGTTTGTTCTGGTGATAACTTGTTACCCTTTATTGTTTAATGTTCCAGTTAAATGGCAAATCTTCTAGTCAGTGTGTCCCAGAAGGAATGACAACACCCTGTCTAGGGAGTGGAAAACAAAATAACCAAGTATGGATCTTGCCTTTTGATGTTTGGTGTGTTCCCACCCATATATCAATTATCACATCTTATCCATATGTGTGCTTTGAATATATATATGCCATTCTTCTCTGTCTTCTGGAATGCAGACCAAATATGTTAAATTGATTCAGTTGAGTACATATTATATTGCAGATTCCATATATATAAAGATAACAGTTCTCGAAAGTCACCCTTACTGAAACCAAGTATAGCACTGATGTGATGAAACAGTTTGGCTATATCTTCTTATGCCAGTTCTCACTCAAGACCTCCTCTTGGAGCCAAAAGAAAGTTAACTGAAAGTTCTAGAGGTTGGCAATTTTCCCTTTATTCTGAGACTGCCTCAGAAAAGGTGTGCATAACAAAGTAACTGTAAACAATATCCTTCATGGTTATTAGGACAAGTAAATGAAGAATATGAGGCCATTATTCAAAACCTCTGTTCACTTCCTGTGGCTTTTTCAAAGTGTTCCAGCATCAAGTCATGACAAATCACCTGTAGTGAGGCTCTAGTATCTTCAGCAGCAGGACCAAATGTGGTAATCACAGCCTGTACCCCCAGTTGTGTGTTTGAAATAGCCATTGAATAATTAGTATGTTCCAGGTATTGTACTTTCTCTGTTCATGTACTTTTAGCACTGGATTCTCACTACACCTTATGAAGTAGTTTGCATTATACTATAGACTAACAAACTGAAGCTTAAAGAGGGTAAGACTTGCTTGAGGTCACACAGCTATTGAATGACTGTGGGGATTTGAAACTAGGTCTGCTGAGTTCAAATTTCCTTAATCCATGGTACCTTCCCACATGTAACTAATGTGCCAGTAATATGTTATTTTCATGTGCTAAATTTGCCTTTTATTTCATTATTAAAATTGATTAGACTCAGAACTTTTGGATACATTCTTTTCATTATTATTGTTTGATCAAGATGATTCATGTTGATCTGTTTGCTGAGGATCAAGAAAAGATAAGAATTTAGGAGCTTGGGAGTAAGCAGGGAAGAAATAAGCCATACGTATTTCTAAGTCTGTTTCTGAAAAAGTTGTGTGATATATATTTGGATATTTTACCTATATTTGAATATTTTATCACCATGATCAGTATGCCTACCAAATTCCTTTTCTACTTTTCAGGAATTTCTTGTGGCTCTCCTCCTCCTATCCTAAATGGCCGGATTAGTTATTATTCTACCCCCATCACTCTTGATACTGTGATAAGGTACACATGTTCAAATGGCTTCCGCCTCATTGGAGAAAAAAATATAATTTGCATAACTAAAGACAAAGTGGTTGGAATCTGGGATAAACCTGCTCCTAAATGTGAATATTTCAATAAATATTCTACTTGCCCTGAGCCCATAGTACCAGGAGGATACAAAACTAGAGGCTCTGTACCACCCTACAAGCATGGTGATTTTGTGACATTTGCCTGTAAAACCAACTTCTCCATGAATGGAAACAAGTCTGTTTGGTGTCAAGCAAATAATAGGTGGGGACCGACACGATTACCAACCTGTGAAAGTGGTGAGTATGAAAAGAAAGCTGAGTTGGGAGGTGGGGTCTTGCTTTTCTGTGCAGACCACGCTTTGTACCTTCCTGAAGGACAAACAGTGTGAACATGTAATGATGGGGGTGGAAGAAGGAAACAAGGGAAAAGGTGAAAGTTATGGCTTCCTCATTTTTCTTCATGGAGGAATATAACTGCTCATTCAAAAAACATCAGTTGAGCAAAGGAGTTTAAAGTACCATGGAAAAATGTAATTAAACATACCTAATAATTGAGTAGGGTAAGTTTTGCAAGGATGGGGCCAGAGTTTGTTGGGGTTGTAGGAATGGGGTGATTTTCAACTGTATATCTGTGTTACTGTTAAAATGAGAAGAAAGGTGGGATCTTATAGCAAAAATATACCCAATGGATTTGAAATTAATGTGTAAGTATCTGCTAATACAGTCTGGCACAGGTGATATCCTTCTCTCTGTAGTCTCTGTAAACACGTTTTGAAGTTATCCACTATTTCCCCAAGTCATCTTCTGAGCCATCACATTTCAAATAAATGCCTTTGAAAATAGGGACCTACTGTAAATTCTTCATTCCTTTTCTTTTGGTTTGGTTTATATTGCTGCTGAAATATAAATCTGAATTTGAATTTCACAATTACAAGAATTGGCAATATTTAACAAAAATTATACTATTAAATTAGGTATTTATTTTCTTAAAGAACAATGTTGACAAATTTTAAACAGATTAAAGAGCTGACAAAACTGTTAAATTAGTATAAAATGGGATTGTATTTATTGATCAATTGATAAATAGATAGCGTTGGAGAAAGGAGATCTTATGATAGTCAGAAAGCTTAATGACTGTTGAGAACAAGCTTTTGTAACGATTTAGACAGACGTATATGTATGGACATGGAAGGATATTGTATACATGTTGCTAAGTAGAGGAAGTAAGGCATAGAATATGTATTAGTTGTACACACACACTATATATGTATCATGCGTAGGATCCCAATAAACTATATTACTAATATCTACCAGGATAGCCCTTGAAATGATAGCATGCTACTTTTGGAACAGAGAATAAGCTTAAGGATAGGGTGAGAATATAGGTGAAAACTGACATTTTTGGTAATTGAAGTTTTTCACAAGGCAAATGTGATTCACATAGTGTAACTAAAAATGAAAAATAATGTACTATTCATGGCTATTCATGGCATAAGATGGATACACTTAAACCATACCTGTTTGATCTTTAAAAGACTAGGTTAAAAGTTAGTAACAACTGGCTACCATAGATCATGTGTTATTTATTTAGATCTGTATCCTAAGTCAGCATCTAGATCAAGCTTGTCCAACTTGCTGCCTGTGGACAGCATGTGGCCCAGGATGGCTTTGAATAACAGAAATTCATAAACTTTCTTAAACCATTATGAGATTTTTTTTGCAATTGTTTTAGTTCATCAGCTATCATTAGTGTTAGTGTATATTATGTGTGGCCCAAGACAATTTTTCTTCTTCCAATGTGGCCCAGGGAAGCCAAAAGATTGGACCCCCTTGATTCTAGATTGTGAAGGATGCATCATCTGATGGCTTTTTTTCCTGGTATGTGTGTGCAAAGTTTTCCCTCTGGAGTGTCCAGCACTTCCTATGATCCACAATGGACATCACACAAGCGAGAATGTCAGCTCCATTGCTCCAGGATTATCTGTGACTTACAGCTGTGAATCTGGTTACTTGCTTGTTGGAGAAAAGATCATTAACTGTTTGTCTTCGGGAAAATGGAGTGCTGTCCCCCCCACATGTGAAGGTACCCTAAATGTACAATCTATTTTAAGAATCTGGGCTGTTCCGTTATTTGCCACACATTTCTCATCTTTGGTTTGTTTTTTAGAGGCACACTGTAAACCTCTAGGACGATTTCCCAATGGGAAGGTAAAGGAGCCTCCAATTCTCCAAGTTGGTGTAACTGCAAACTTTTTCTGTGATGAAGGGTGAGTGTCAGGATTATTTATGAGATTTAATTCATTTGGCTCGTGTGTGCATGGTGTGGACTATGAAACCTGCAGAAAGTTCCTCTGTGAGGATTTCTGGGCAGCCTGGGGTAGGGTTGTGAGAGGTAATGCTGATAAAAGGAACAGGTGCACACCGATTGAATGAACTTGTCTTGAACTGTAAGTAGAGGCTGCTGTTCTTCAGCACAAACTGCCTAATAGTTCTGAATGACAATCTTCTGTCTCCAGGTATCAACTGCAAGGACCATCTTCTAGTCGGTGTGTAATTGCTGGACAAGGAGTTGCTTGGACAAAAATGCCAGTATGTAAAGGTAGGCTAGGCAACGATGGTCTGACAGCACTGCATTCTCAGCTTAACTAAAAGCTTTTGGTTCAGTCATTGCCTTACGGACTCTTACAGAACACAGAACTCCTAGAGATCTTTAAGGACATGGTCTTCACCAAAGCATCCTTATATTTTGCTTCCTCAATTAAAATAGGGTTCCTAGGCTTTCCCCCCTCTGAAAGCTATGTAGACTTTCTAAGTAGGTAGCCAGACCATGTGCGTAAAGAAAATTGTATATCTGGTAAAAGAAATCAAAGGATCAGTAGAGTACATATACTCAGGAATGAAGCTTGAGAATCATACTTCTAAATTATGTTGCTTTAGCTGCCTTGATTGATTCATTATAGATTCAGATATCACTGTCCTAGGATAGTGGTATCAAGGAGCATCTGGAGCATTCTTTGTTTTCAGTACATCTATGATCTTGTCATTTCTTTCTGCAATTTCCCTAGAAATTTTTTGCCCATCACCTCCCCCTATTCTCAATGGAAGACATACAGGCAACTCACTAGCAAATGTCTCATATGGAAGCATAGTCACTTACACTTGTGACCCGGACCCAGAGGAAGGAGTGAACTTCATCCTTATTGGAGAGAACACTCTCCGTTGTACAGTTGATAGTCAGAAGACTGGGACCTGGAGTGGCCCTGCCCCACGCTGTGAACTTTCTACTTCTGCGGTTCAGTGTCCACGTCCCCAGATCCTAAGAGGCCGAATAGTATCTGGGCAGAAAGATCGATATACCTATAACGACACTGTGATATTTGCTTGCATGTTTGGCTTCACTTTGAAGGGCAGCAAGCAAATCCGATGCAATGCCCAAGGCACGTGGGAGCCATCTGCACCAGTCTGTGAAAAGGGTGAGTGTTCCGGTACTCAGAAAAGGTGCTTCTGATTTGTTTTCTTGAAAAATTAGAAGAAGGGGTTATGGGCTTTAAGTAGGGCCTTGTCCAGTTTATATTCCCCTCAAATCTACTAAATGGAATCACTATAAATTTTGTAGAGGGCATTCTTATCACCAGTCCCCCACCATTGTTTTATTTTATGGGAATATGCTTGGGAAAATAAATGTTAGGAATCACTAAGTTTCCCATTTCTATAGGGGAAAAAGCCAGGAGAAAAATGCTTGTTTGTCTTAATAGTGACTTCTTAAAAGAGAAGTCATTCAATCCCTCATTCCTAGGGATATATCAGAATCTCCCATAAAAACATACAAGGTGATTCCTTATGAAGGAAAGAGACAGGAGAGGAGTTGCAGCACCCAGTGGAAACTGAACAACATCTGCAGCAGCCTAAGTGCAGAAAACAACAACAACAACAAAAGATTCGGAAATGGTGACCTAAAATTACCCAAAGTTGGTCTGCAGCATATGTTCTGTATCATATAGCGGCCACCAGAGTGGAATTGTAGCGTGAATGTCAATTTCTTTGGTTCAGTTTCTTTCTGTGGTTGTTTACTTAAGCAGTTATGTTTTGTTTTGTTTTGTTTTTGTCCTTTCGTTTAGAATGCCAGGCCCCTCCTAACATCCTCAATGGGCAAAAAGAAGATAGACACATGGTCCGCTTTAACCCTGGAACATCTATAAAATATAGCTGTAACCCTGGCTATGTGCTGGTCAGAGAAGAATCCATACAGTGTACCTCTGAGGGGGTATGGAAACCCCCTGTACCCCAATGCAAAGGTGCCAGGCCTCAAATGTAGACGTTTTGTTCACTTTAAGATTGCCTTGTATTAAATTCTCATCCTAGTTTCTTTTCTTAGTGGCAGTGTGTGAACCTACAGGAAAACAACTCTTGACAAAACCCCAGCACCAATTTATTAGACCAGATGTTAACTCTTCTTGCGATGAAGGGTGAGTGAAGGTTGACTCAGTCTGACTCAAGTCCGATGTATCAACACACACTGCAGGCTCTATGTAAGAGTTTGTGTCAGTACACCCTGCAAGCTCTGTGTAAGAGTTTGTCTCAGGTGCTTGCCTGTCACGTGGTTATGGAAGTGTCTGTCATACTATTTTTCCATGCATGGAAGTTATGCCTGTGCAATGAAAGGTTGGTGCTGATGTTGGCCACATTTTTGTTGTTATTGCTTCTTGGCCTGAAAGTAGTGAGTCTGCTTGGGAGCCCATGACTCTTGCTTAACTTAGTGGTCACCTGATGGCAAAATGACATACGTGACTCTGTCTCTAGGTACAAGTTAAGTGGGAGTGTTTATCAGGAGTGTCAAGGCACAACTCCTTGGTTTATGGAGATTCGTCTTTGTAAAGGTGAGTAGCAAAAATGATACAGGAGCTGAAATAATGTGAGATCTATACATTTCCTGGGAGATTTTTGTTTTGGGGCATGTTAGGGGAATTAGAGTATTAGATTATGTTCTATTAATTTTGCCAATAGTTATGGTTGCAGTTTTGCCATGCCTTTCTTTTGCTACCTTTTTCTTTACCAATAACTTAAATGTACTTGGTTATTGATTCTATTTTGTAATTTATGATTATGGGAATAATGACAGCAGTGAGTATATGAGCCATCATCTTAATTTGGGTATACACAGTTTAATGTAGAGAGTAAAGGATTGGTGTCAGATCTGAATTCACGTTCTGTCTCTACTGCTTACTAGTGTGAGACCTTGAACCAATTGTACAACTCCTCTGAAACTCCATCCTTTCTTCTGTAAAATCTGCATAAGACTACAGACTAGGAAGTCCAGAGAATGTAAATAAAAAGTAAAAAGGGCCAGGTGCGGTAGCTCACACCTGTAATCCCAGCACTTTGGGAGGCCGAGGGGGGTAGATCACGAGGTCAGGAGATTGAGACCATCCTGGCTAACATGGTGAAACCCCGTCTGTACTAAAAATACAAAAAATTAGCTAGGAATAGTGGCATGTGCCTGTGGTCCTAGCTATTTGGAGGCTAAGGCAGGAGAATCACTTGAACCCAGGAGGCGGAGCCTGCAGTGAGCCGAGATCACACCACTGCACTCCAGCCTAGGCAACAGAGCGAGACTCCATCAAAAAGTAAAATAAAATAAAATAAAAATAAAATTTAAAAAAGACTACAGATTTCAAATTATTCAAATTAAATTGTACTATTGCTACTTTCTAAATGAGGAAACTGCCTATCACAAAGTAGGTGCTCATTTAACAATAAGTTTTCTCAGCTAACCATATAAATTATATCAGCTGCGCACAGTGGCTCATGCCTGTAATCCCAGCACTTTGGAGAGGCCAAGGCAGCCGGATCACAAGGTCGGGAGATCTAGACCATCCTGGCTAACACGGTGAAACCCTGTCTCTACTAAAATACAAAAAGCTAGCTGGGCATGGTGTCGCACACCGGTAGTCCCAGCTACTCGGGAGGCTGAGGCAAGAGAATGGCATGAACCTGGGAGGCGGAGCTTGCAGTGAGCCAAGATCGCGCCACTGCACTCCAGCCTGGGCGACACAGTGAGACTCCGTCTCAAAAAAAAGAAAAAAAGGAATGAAAGAAAGAAAAACTATCATATCACCTCAGCCCAAAGAGAGTACTCAAGAAAGCCTAATTCTATTCCCTTGTGTCTTTTATTCTCCTATTGCCTAGTTAAGAAGAATTCTTCTTTTAATTAGCAATTTACTATTGGGCCTAAACTCATAATGTGATATTAATCAACCACATTCACTTTTAATAAAGATTTTCTTTCCTATGAAATGTGTCTACATTGAATGTTACATACTTAATGAGCTTTCACATAACTCACATCATGAAAATGTACCCATACCATCCAGGAAACAATAGATTCATAGCCAGCATCATTTCTGTTCTTTGGTGTTTAATACAGGAACTCAGTTCTACAGTATCTTTTCATATCTCTAGAAATCACCTGCCCACCACCCCCTGTTATCTACAATGGAGCACACACCGGGAGTTCCTTAGAAGATTTTCCATATGGAACCACAGTCACTTACACATGTAACCCCGGGCCAGAAAGAGAAGTGGAATTCAGCCTCATTGGAGAGAGCACCATCCGTTGTACAAGCAATGATCAAGAAAGAGGCACCTGGAGTGGCCCAGCTCCCCTATGTGAACTTTCCCTCCTTGCTGTCCAATGCTCACATGTCCATGTTGCAAATGGATATAAGATATCTGGCAAGGAAGCCCCATATTTCTACAATGACACTGTGACATTCAAGTGTTTTAATGGATTTACTTTGAAGGGCAGTAGTCAGATTCGTTGCAAAGCTAATAACACCTGGGATCCTGAAATACCAGTTTGTGAAAAAGGTAAAAACCCAATAAGGGGGAAAGAAAAGGAGAGATTTACCTAATTATTCTTGTTTATTATCTCACACCCAAAACCGTATCATGGAAAGAGGCAAGAGGGGCACAGATTACTTTCCATTTCTTCCATCCTGTAATAGATGTTCTCTGTGGTGTGTGTGTTCATGCGAATGCCCACTTGGATCTGGGATCTATTCAGGGTAGATAATGAGAGAGCCTTTTTAAAGAGCAAACAGCATTCAGTGGTGAATTTGAGCTTCATGATCTTTGGCAGCAGAGTTTCAGATTGTCTGTCCAATGTTGTACACTTAGTGTTCTTCAGTAGAAATTCCTCCGTGTTGGTATTTATGTAG
Source organism: Chlorocebus sabaeus (assembly GCF_047675955.1). Lineage (NCBI taxonomy): Eukaryota > Metazoa > Chordata > Mammalia > Primates > Cercopithecidae > Chlorocebus > Chlorocebus sabaeus. Next base: position 22,006,893 of record NC_132928.1, on the reverse strand, counting down.
GGAGTTTTTCTCTTCAGGCTGCCAGCCACCTCCTGGGCTCCACCATGGTCGGCATACAGGTGGAAATACGGTCTTCTTTGTCTCTGGGATGACTGTAGACTACACTTGTGACCCTGGCTACTTGCTTGTGGGAAACAAATCCATTCACTGTATGCCTTCAGGAAATTGGAGTCCTTCTGCCCCGCGGTGTGAAGGTACTTTCAGTTCCAGAGTTGTCCCTCTGTTTGATATGAGACATCTATAAATACTGTAATTCCATCCTTGCTTCTCCAGAAACATGCCAGCCTGTGAGAGAGGATCTTCAAGAACTTCCAGTTGGTTCACGTGTGGAGCTAGTTAATACATACTGCCAAGATGGGTGAGTATGAAATGTTCTATTCTGAGAAAAGGTCTCCACCTCATTTTGTGGATTAACTCGACCTTCAACTTGTCTTGGTGGAATCCTTTAGAGGCTCCTCATTGTCACATGCATGGAGAATATGAGGTTCCAATGGCCTAACTAGCAACTCTGACTCTTCAGTCCTCTCTTGACATGGAAAGGGCTTTGCTTAACTCAAAAGTAGTTTATTTTTTATTTTTACTTGGAGGACCAAGAATTTCAACTCCTCTCTGCCAAAGTTCTTATTTAGAAGTCCCTTTGTGCATGTGGTTTGAAGAGATGTGATATTGGGAACAGGAAATGCATTATAATCTGTCTCTCTGTAGGTACTGGTTGACTGGACATACTTATCACAAGTGTCAAGATGATGAAAATGGAATTTGGTTCAAAAAGATTCCACTTTGTAAAGGTAAGTTAGAAAAAATAAAAGCCTGACCATGGTAATGGAGGACTAGAGAGGGCAGGTTGCTGAAGAACTAGTCTACCACTGCTTTGGCAGTCTTAGGGATCTCCCTCATTGGAGGTTAGATATGAAAAATCTTATGGTGTTGGTCAGCATGGACACTGAGAAACATTGTCAAGTAGATAGTGTTTTCCATGCATCTGCTAATTTTGCTAATAACAAAATACATAGCCCATATTCCTAGGTCATGGGAACATAGCTGTATTTCTTTCTTCCTTTACACTTTATTTTCTGAATGTTTATGGAGTATATAGTACTCATATAATCACATTGAATAAAGTTGTTTTTTAAAAAAGCATAATCCATATTCCAAAATTTAAGTTATTTTTTGTTATGTGAAATATATGCAGTTGCATATTGTCATTTGTACCTGAATGAAGACCGCTTACCTTGAGGTACTAGCTGAGGCAGAATTCCCTAAATCTCTTCCGCAGTTATTCACTGTCACCCTCCACCAGTGATTGTCAATGGGAAGCACACAGGCATGATGGCAGAAAACTTTCTATATGGAAATGAAGTCTCTTATGAATGTGACCAAGGATTCTATCTCCTGGGAGAGAAAAAATTGCAGTGCAGAAGTGATTCTAAAGGACATGGATCTTGGAGTGGGCCTTCCCCACAGTGCTTACAATCTCCTCCTGTGACTAGCTGCCCTAACCCAGAAGTCAAACACGGGTACAAGCTGAATAAAACGCTTTCTGCATATTCCCACGATGACATAGTGTATGTTGACTGCCATCCCGGCTTCATCATGAACGGTAGTCGCGTGATTAGGTGCCATACTGATAACACGTGGGTGCCAGGTGTGCCAACTTGTATCAAAAAAGGTAAGATACTTGAAGAAATAAATTATGGGATATTGTACAGAGTAAAGAAAAAAGGTTTTGAATCTGCACTTGACATTCTGCCTAAAGAAAAGCATCTAAGAGCTAAGGCCATTATATTGTTTTACAAGATATCTGCCTTTTCCTATCTTCTCACTTGATTGTTTGTTTTCTCTTTCCTTTCTCAGTGTATTGAGCAATAAATAGTACATGAAAGGATAATGGCTAACTTGCAAATTGATAGAGTCTCCAAAACTGTTATTCTTATGACTTTAGTGTAAGAAAAATGCACATACATTTTTGGCAAATGATTGGCAGTAATATTGCTAATAATTTGATATTTAAGGCTATGTTGCCAGCCAGAAAGAGAACTTTGGGTGTTCTGGAGAATTAATTGGCCCTCCAACCCATTGAGTTGTCTTTCTTGTCATTGTAGTTATCATTTGGCAGCCTTATTCCTGTCCATGACTATCTACAGCAGAGGCTGCTGATTGGTGACCCAAGAATTGGAACTCAGCTCCACAGAATGGTTGTCTTTGGCTAGCACAGTAATCTTAAGTGAAACCCATCTTCAGTGGAAGATAAATAGTGAGCTTGTGAGCCAAGAGAGCCCCCTTTGCTTCCTGGCAAGGCACCAGTAACTTGAGCTGAGCAGTGGCTGCCACTTTTAGAAGGACAGGGGCTCTCTGACTTGTCGTATCTGGTGGCTTCACTTCCTAGCTCTCGTAGACATTTGAAGGTGTAACCCTGTCTGCTATTTAAAGGGAAAAGAAAAGAAAACTGTTGGCTGATGGATTACCATTGTGAACTGTATCCGTTAATGTTTCATTACCTTATTTTTTAACACTTTTCTTCAAATCATGTTGGCTGTCAGTAGGAAATGCAGGTCTCCGTCAAGTGTTGCTGGTCTGGGTGGAATGAATGAGTGTTTCTGGACACTAGTTAGTTGGTTTGTTGCCTCTGGCCTTCCTGTATCGCTATCACCCAGAAACAGTGCAGGCTATGTGTTTCTCTGTGCTGAGTTAAAGACCCTTTCTTATTGGTGTCTAAGCCTTCGTAGGGTGTCAGCCTCCGCCTAAGACCCCCAACGGGAACCATACTGGTGGAAACATAGCTCGGTTTTCCCCTGGAATGTCAATCCTGTACAGCTGTGACCAAGGCTACCTGCTGGTGGGAGAGGCACTCCTCCTTTGCACACATGAGGGAACCTGGAACCGACCCGCCCCTCATTGTAAAGGTGCTTTGTCTATTTTTTATTCTTATTTTTATATCAAATTTTTGCCAAAGTTGGGTACTTTCAACTTAAAATAGCCAAAGAAATGCATTAATTGCCTCATTACATTAAATGCTTTAATTAGATCAATACACTCATTAATCTAAATATTTCAAAATAATAAAAAATGTCTCAGGCTGTAGTCTATCTGGTGAATGACCACTTATGTAGTCATTTACACATAGAAAGTTGGAGTATGTCTGTAAATTAAACAACTATAGCACGGATTGTATTTATACACTATAGTTACAGTTATGATAAGTGTGTATTTGGTAAAGTACCAATAAAAAGCACAGCAATCTTTTGAGAATATTTACTGAGCGTTGGTGGGATTATGGGTACATCTATAAAGATGTCATTTTCATTATCATAAACAGTGCTTATGAAATATGACTAGTAAATTAGTATCTAGTATTTGTTGATCACTTTTTACTCTATGCCAGACACTGTGCACAGCACCTTACATGCATTATTTCATTTAGTCTTCATGAGAGTCAATGAGGTTCGTGCCATGATTATCCATGTTTCATAGATGAGGTTTCAGTAGCATGGAGAGATTTAGAACTCACCCAAAGTCACACATCTAGGAAGTACTAGAGCCAGGCTTCAAATCCAAGATCTCACTGTATGAGTCCATTCTCACACTGCTAATAAAGACATATCCGAAACTGGGTAATTTATAAAGGAAAGAGGTTTAATGGACTCACAATTCCACATGACTGGGGAAGCCTCACAATCATGGTGGAAGGTGAAGGAGGAGCAAAGGCACATCTTACATGGTGGCAAGCAATAGAACATGTACAGGAGAACTGTCCTTTATAAACCATCAGATCTCATGAGACTTATTTAGTATCACAAAAACAGCACAGGAAAACCCACCCCCATGATCCAATGACCTCTCACCAGGTCCCTCCCATGACACATGGAGATTATGGGAGCTACAATTCAACATGAGATTTGAGTGGGAACACAGCTAAACCGTATCACTCACACTAATGATGACTACACCGAAAAGATGAAAGAAATGAGAAAGCATACACTTGTATGAAGAATTAGAGAGCAAAACTAGAAGCAGAAAAAAAAACGGTAATTCAGAATAATTAATAATATTACCAATTCAGCCCTCACCATTTCTCCAAGAAGCCATTAAAATTATCCATCACTGTTTGGATAGAAACTGAAGCAAAAACCAAAAAATACAATCTGGCTTAAATTACCCAGAGGTTATTGAGATAGAGGGCTGACAGTAAAAGATTGTGTCGAGGATATTGTCTTATCCTATTTCAGTGCAGCTTTCCTTACTGAGAGTGAAACAGGTTGGTTTTGTAAGTCTTTCTACTAAGGGAAATCTCTGTTTTCTTGGTAAAAGACCAAAATATGACTGTGCTTGAATTAGATTTTTTTAATTTCAGAGGTAAACTGTAGCTCACCAGCAGATATGGATGGAATCCAGAAGGGGCTGGAACCGAGGAAAATGTATCAGTATGGAGCTGTTGTAACTCTGGAGTGTGAAGATGGGTATATGCTGGAAGGCAGTTCCCAGAGCCAGTGCCAGGCAGATCACCAATGGAACCCTCCCCTGGCGGTTTGCAGATCCCGTAAGTACCACGGGCTTCACCGCCGCTTGTAACTGGCTAAAGGAGAGAAGAGAGTGAGGGTTTCCCTCAGTGTGGAGAGTCCTGGGTTTTAAATTGACATAGGTTCGTGACTAGTGGTATAATTACAGAGGAACTTGAAGTCGGTGGTCTATTCTAGAAAAAACACAGCTTGGCCAGATGTGTGACTCCTGCCTGTGATATCAGAATTTTGGGAGGCTGAAGCAGGAGGATTACTTGAGCCTAGGACTTTAAGACCAGCCTGGGCAATGTAGTGAGACCTGGTCTCTATAAAAAAATAAAAATAAATAAATAAATAAAAAGCCAGGCATGGAGGTGTGCAACTGTGGCCCCAGCTACTTGGGTAGCTGAGATGGGAGGATCACTTCAGTCCAGGAGGTCGAAGCTGCAGTGAGCCATGATTGCACCACTGCACCCTAGCCTGGGCAACAGAGTAAGACCCTGTCAAAAAAATAAAGGAAAGGAAAGAAAAGGAAGAAAAGAAGGAAAGAAAATAAGACAGAAAAAGGAAAAGAAAAAACACAGCTTTCTTAGGAAGGGGAAAGTGAAGAAAAGAAAATAGAGAGAAACACTAATTTAAAAGGAGCAAAAATGTGAAACCAAACAACCTGACATTTTGAAAGGAATTGCTGCATAGACCACCCTACGTGATGAATCTGAGTTAGTAAGTGCTTACAATTTGACAGGGAACAGAAATAGGTTAAATAACTAGTTGTTACAGTTAATATTTGCATTCTAACCTGAGAAATCTCTGATTATAGAGTTGAGTATTTTGGTTTTGTCATTGGTGAACTCCCCCAACCTACTTAGAGTGGAAAAAAAAAAAAAAAAAGCCCAGTGAGTTGTTACATAAAAAACAAGTGGGTATAACTCAAGGTTCCAATACATCTTTTTTATCTGTTTGTTTTTTAAAAAATGGAGACAAGGTCTCATGATGTTGCCCAGGTTGGTCTCAAACTCCTGAGCTCAAGTGATCTTCCCACCTTGGCCTCTCAAAGTGCCAGGATTACAGGCATATGCCACTGTGCCTGGCTCCAATACATCTTTTAAATCGACTTGGAAGGGAGCTAGAGTGTTGATTTCTGGGACACTACCATGAAACATGGGGCTACATTGAATTATGACACTAGACTGATAATCATTTTCATGATTTTGTATTATTTTTAGGTTCACTTGCTCCTGTCCTTTCTGGTAAGTCTTCTTTAAATACTGGAAGAAAAGTTCTTATAATGTTTTTTTAAAAATTGTAATGCTAGAAGTCTTATATCCTATCTGACGATAATATTTAACTCATAGGGGATGTTCTTTTTTTGGTGTTTTAAAGATATTTCAATGTACATGTCACATTACAAAATGTTACTTTGGCATAGAGTTGGATAAATTATTTGAACAGCCAGCTCTTTCTTCTTTTTAAACTGATACTTTAGTTTTTATTAATTCTTGGTCTTTGACTTGATTTGGTCTATTGAAATAGGCAGGCTTCTTCTGCTGTAGTAAAATATATTTCACAGCTGAGGGTTCAATGTTGTTATGCAAAATCATAAGAACCTGGTGTCCTGTGCTCCTAATTTCTATTCTTGAGATTTCTCTCTTGTCACCTCAGTGACAAGATTGTTACTAATAAAACTAAAAGGAACAGAAAAACTCAATGAAAAGTTGACTGGAACCTTGTGGTCATATGCTTGGTGCTCTAGATTAAGTGTGGACTGGGTCAAATCAGAAAAACCTTAAAGTCAACTATGATTATTCAGGAATTCAGTGTTTATGTCCAAGAAAGGCTAAGTATGAGTCACATAACATTTTCCTCTCCACTAGCAATAGACCCCACAATCAGTTCAGAACAATGTAGGTGATAGTCTTCTGGCATTTGATACTTGCTGGATTTTTCTTCTAGGTATTGCTGCAGGTTTGATACTTCTTATCTTCTTGATTGTTGTTACCTTATGCATGATATCAAAACACAGAGAACGGTAAGTTCAGATGCAAATACATGCTTGACCAATATGCACAAATGGTTTTGGCTTCTTATCTGAAACTAAACACAGAAGCGCAAGTTATGTGAAATAAATACTGCAGTGTGATAACTAAATGAAGTATCTCGTGCTATACAAAAGGAAGACTTTTCTGTAGTACTTAAGAGATATCAAACACTTAGCTTATTTTATTGAATGATGTTTATTCAGATGGTATATTGTAAATAAATCTAGAGAATAGGAAAAACATCCCAGTGGGAACAACTGCAAATATTTTGGTGTATTCCTACCTGATCTTTTTCATATATTTTTTCTCTCTTTAAACTGAAATTTTGTCATTTTCATCTTCTGTCTTGACTTTTTTCATTTAGACTCATGTTTATATTTTTATGTCTTTAAGTCATGTTTTCAGTTACTAAATAGCATGTTATTCTACTCTGTGTATTTATGTGTGTTAAGTTGCTTCCAAATTTACTTTGATAATATATAAAGATATGAGTAACACCTCTGGCTAAACCTTTTTTCACACCCATTTATTTCCTTAGAATAGATTTCTAGAATTACTAAAGATAAGTGCATGAGCATTTAATATACTTGATAACTATTGTCAGATGACTTGCCAGAAAGTTTGTTCTTAGTAATAGTTAATGTACCTGAATATGTTGTGTTTCTCAACCCCTTTTCCTGCTTCATTGATTTGCCTGTTCTTCCATTACAAACCACTTTGTGTTTAATTAATACTTTTATGTTATTATATCTGGTAGGCAAGAATTCACACTACAATTTTATCGAACTTTCCTCCTATTCTCTTCTGTTTGTTCCTATAGGTGATTTTTAGAATCATTTGTAATTTCAAAAAAATTGTGATTACATTTAAGTCGATAGATTAATTTGTGAGAAATTGGCATCTTTTCCGTAATGTCTTCCCATTCAGAAACATATTAGGTCTTTCCATTTGATCAAGTAATCTTTTCTCTCCATTAGTCATTTTCATGATTACTTAAATATTAACTGTATTACTAGGTTTCTATGTTTTGGTATGTTATATTTTCTTATCCAGAAATTAGATATATTTTACAAATTATTTTTAATTATTTTTAAACACCTGAATCCATTGGGAATTTATTTTATGGTATGGTAGCTGAAGTAAACCTACTTGTACTTTTTGTCTCTATATATTCAATTTTTTCAAAACCTATTTTGAGTAAACCATCCCTTCAACATTGGTTCGTAGTTTTCTTTATCAGATAAAGCACGCTTATTCAATTCTTTTATTTATTTATTTATTTATTTATTTATTTATTATTATTATACTTTAAGTTCTAGGGTACATGTGCATAACGTGCAGGTTTGTTACATATGTATACTTGTGCCATGTTGGTGTGCTGCACCCATCAACTCGTCAGCACCCATCAACTCGTCATTTACATCAGGTATAACTCCCAATGCAATCCCTCCCCCCTCCCCCCTCCCCATGATAGGCCCCGGTGTGTGATGTCCCCCTTCTCGAGTCCAAGTGATCTCATTGTTCAGTTCCCACCTATGAGTGAGGACATTATGTACACTGGGGCTTATGTCAGAGATATCTGACATAGATATGTAAGATAGATCATATTCCACTGATCAGCCTGTCTCTTTGAGCCAGAGCTACTCTATTAGTAAATGTAGCTTTATAATAGCTTTTTCTGAGATATGTTCCCCCTCTTTAAAACTATTTTGAAATTTTCTTCTATTTATTTTGCAGATAGGCTATATAATTATTTGCACCGCAACTACACCTCCAACACCCTAGAAAAATAAAATAAAATGTTAGATCATTGATAGGAAGTGCCTTAAACCTACATATTTATTTGGGAAGAACTGACCTTTTCATGATATTCACTATTTCCTTCCAGAAACACCAGATGACTAATTATTCAGATGTTTTGTTATATCTCAGTTAAAATTTAATAGATTACTTCATATAAGCTACATAGACATAAAAGTATCTTATTTTTATTGCTTTATAAATAGAATCATTTTTGGTTATGTCTTATAAGTAATTGCAAATGATATCTAGGAAAGTCTATCTTTATACAATCATTAATTCTAATAGCTTTTCAGTGAGTTACCCAATCATCTAAGTAGAAAACTGTATTTTCTACCAATTATTGTTATTGGTAGAAATAATTTCTACCTCATATCTACTGATTATACATTTTCCTTTATTGGTTTTTGTCTCATTTTACTGAGAAGAATTTTAAGGAAAATCTTCAATACTATTAGGGAATATTGGCATATTTTAACCTTTATTTTTAATATAAAGCCTCCTGTGTTTTATCACTAAAAATGATACTACATCCTTTTTTCTTTTCTATGTTACAGAAAGTGTATTTCTAGTCACAAATGTTGTTTTTCCCTATTTAAAATCACTGAAAAATCTTGTTTCCCTTCTTTAATATATCTTTTATATCACTATAAATATTTGCATACGTTTTTAAAATACAAAAGTAAATATGCTTGTTGTAGCAAATTAAATAGTTTATAAAGAAATTGAATAGTCTCTTCCACTGCACAACTGCTGCTGCCTTCAAGTCCAACATGTTAAGTTGATGGATATCAGCGATTTGCTGTAGACACTTTCATATGTTGCTCTATCTTATATATACATGCATGGCTTTTAAAACATTTGAGCAGTAATGTTAGAGAAATAGAAGTCACGTGAAAAGAGGTAATGACCACGTTCATTCATTCTTTTCTTGCACAACAACAGCTGAGTGCCTACTATGTCTTAGCACTATACTAGGCTAGAATAACAAAGCCTAGTAGCATATGGCCTCTGTCATCAAGGAGGTCGCAGCCTGGTAAAGGAGGACAAGCATGTCACTAAACAAGTACTATAAAATAATGTTGCCATGGTGGATTATATGATATTTGGTGAGGATGCAAAGCAAATGGTCAATATTTGGGAATTTTAATCAGGAAAAGTTTCAATGTGGAAGAGATGTTTCCGGTGAGCCTCAAGAGAGTGTAGACAAGGAGAGAAAGGCATTCCAGACAGAAAAAGCAGTCTGAATAAAGGCCCAGAGGCTTGGCTTTCCATCACGTATTGTAAGAACTACATAAACCATTTGAAATGGCTAGGAAATTGTGTGTGTGATGGTGATTGAAGGTAAAAGTGGCATAGCTTTAGGTGGAGGCATGCCATTAAAGGAAGAAAAAAAAAACTCTGACACATAAATCTTGTGGAAGCTACAGAATACTGATATGTGCAAAGGATACATTTTTAGCAAAGCATACCGTCAGGTGTTGGCCTCGGATGTTATATGTGCATAGGTTCGTGAGTCTTTGTGCATGCTAGTGTTAGGGTGGATAATCCAATGAAGTCTTACCAACTCTCAGGTAGCTCAGACTGGGGAGATGACAAAGTCATGCCACCTAAAACATGTCACCAAAAAGCTTCAGCAAAATTCATTTAGTGTGCCAAGTCCCCTGGATCTATCATTTACCCTGCCACCAGTGCCATATGATGCCATGGCTCAGTTATGTAATTCCCAGTCTAGGCTCAGACATGAAGGGGTTGCACTGAAACCATGTACTGAGGGTATCTACGAACCTGAGCAGTTTGTTCTAGGCTAGGGGCGCAAGGGTAAGGGCTGCCTATGGGGTTCTGGCTGTGCTGTACAGTTAGTGTGTACTTAGAGTGTAGAGTTTACCAGAGTGTGTGCCACACAACCCTGTTTTCATGAATGACTTCAGAAAAAAAAAAGGGTGTTCTATGGCAAATAAGATTTGGACATACTGCACACTGTATTTTTTTCTTGTGGAGACTCACAAGGACCATGAGAATATTTAATAAGAGGTTCTTTGCTATCAAGAGGACAGGATTTCCAGGACTTGATGACATGCTGGATGTTGGGAGAAGGAGGCACATAGAATGGCTCACATGAAGGTGATGACGTGGACTCCCTGACTCATTAAAAGAGGAGGGGGGCAGGTTTGTGGGGGAAGATGAGGAGTTCGTTTCTGACCTGTTACCTTGAGGTACTCATGATTTAGAGTTGGGAGAAGGGTCTGGACCCAGGTGGGTGAGACTTAAATCAAAATGGAAGCTGTGTGACCAAAAAGGACAGAATAGATAAAAATTGGAATGAGAACAGCCCTCAGAAGAACAGTAATGTTCAAAAGGCGGAAAGTGAAAGAAGAGAGGCAGGGGGAAAACTAGGAGAGAGTAATGTCACAGAATTCAAGGAGAAAAGGGTCTCAAAAAAAATAGGGATGTCATTTGCAGGGCCTTCCTCATAGGAAGTCATAAGATAATTTCAGCCAAGAGTAATTAGAAACGTAAACACATAGAAAATACAGTCTCTATCTCTTTCCTTCATGCTACTGAGTTTGCTCTCTAGAGCATTGCATGTGTATAAAAATTTGCAAATTTGGGGAATGCTTACAAGTGCAAATGATTTATAATGTTCCAGTCTAATTATTGTTTATTAATATGATTATATCATGTACTATACTTAAGTGCCTCAATTGATATGAGCCAAACATACCTGTTTAACCAGATTCCTAGGTGTCATTCATTTGTTTTATTTTCATTTGCTAACCCACTTCAATTGATTTTCCAATAATTGATATAGACGTTTGAGTAGCCTGAAATGCTTTTTGTAAATGAGATGAGTAATCATTTAAAAATGAATGTCTAGTGACAATATTAAATATTTTTAAAAGCCATCTAAACCTTTGAAAGATACTATGCTATTCTTTTCTAGTCATCTAAGATATTGTAACAAAGCTTAAATCTCACATCGACTTAAAAATTACTGTTTTGTAATCTTCTTAACGTATCTCCTATACACGAAACTCTTCAGTATTGTAGTGAGTGATGTGGTGACAGTATCCTTAGCGGTATTCTTTCTTCCCCAGTAATTTTGTATTACCTTATTTCAGAGCTCTACATGGTAGTATAATCACATTTTATTGTCTTTTAGTAATTCTGGCAAAGTGGTTTTAGAAACACTATGAAATATATGTACTTTCAAAGAAGGAAAGTAAAAACATTCTCTTCAAACTCGTTTAAAGCTTTTAAGTTGGACTAGAAGATTGAGTCCCAAAAGGGCAAAGTTATGATCAAATTCTAAAATAAGAACATATTTTTGCTTCTTTTCTTCACTTTGGAAGTTGTAGTTGTTAGTCATTAAGCGTCCTGGTTCTAGGGTAAAGCTGCCTAGTGTCAGCCTCTGATTTGAACACTTACAAGCCTAGATCATTAATTTTTTATGTGCCTTTCCAAAAAAATGGAATTACAGTGTTTACATTTCATAGGATAAAAACAATAAAAATGAAATCATCACAGAAAACCAAACATTGCATGTTCTCACTTATAAGTGGAAGTTGAACAATGAGAACATGTGAGCACAGGGAAGGGAACGTCACACACTGGGGCCTTTCACTGGGTGGGGGGTCGGAGGAGAGATAACAGTAGGAGAAATAACTAATATAGATGACAGGTTGATGGGTGCAGCAAACCACCATGGCACATGTGTACCTATGTAACAAACCTGCACATTCTGCACATGTACCCCAGAACTTAAAGTATAATTTTAAAAAATGAAATCATCCACAAAAGTACTTACCATGTGTTGGGAATTATGGAAAGCAAACAACTGCTACATTGAATCATGGTCAATGAGTAAAGATACTACTTTTTTCTTCTTCTGTTTAGCAATTATTATACAAATACAAGCCAGAAAGAAGCTTTTCGTTTAGAAGCACGAGAAGTATATTCTATTGATCCATACAACCCAGCAAGTTGATCAGAAGACAAACTGGTGGTATGTAATGAAATGGAGATATTATTAATTTACGTATAAAATTTCCTTCAACTTGTATTTATCAATAAGCATAGCACTCATGGTATATATACGTGCTTCTTACTATTGCACAAGTCTTCAGTAATCATGCATATCAGTTGTTCATTTACCTACTTCATATTGCCAACTAATGTTCCAATTTTTTTAATCCATTCATCCATTCAATAAATATTAAACTAAATAGCAAAACAACTAAGAATAAAATAAATAAGATGATAAGCATTATATAGAGACATAATAAAGTATGCAAGGGGGATAAAGAGAACAGGGTGGTTGCAAGGGAAGCTCTTATAAGAGAATGTCGTTTGAGCAAAAACTCAAGGGAAGTAAAGAGGCAGGACCAGGCATGGTGGCTCATGCCTGTAATACCAGCACTTTGGGAGGCTGAGGTGGGCAGGATCACTCAAGGTCAAGAGTTCGAGACCAGCCTGTTCAACACAGTAAAACCCTGTCTCTACTAAAAATACAAAAATTAGCCAAGTGCAGTGGTGTGCACCTGTGGTCCCAGCTACTTGGGAGGCTGAGGCTGGAGAATCACTTGAGCCTAGGAGGTGGAGGTTGCAGTGAGCCAAGATTGTGCCACTGTACCCCAGCCTGGACAACAGAGCAAGACTGCATCTCAAAAATAATAATAATAATAATAAAATAAAATAAAAAGCCATGTGGCCATATGGGGGAGGAGGATTCCAGAAAGAACAGTAGGTGCAAAGGGCAAAGGCCATAAGGCAGTTTGTGCCAGCTGTGTTGGCAGCACAGCAGGGAGGCCAGTGTGGCCTACAGTTGTAGAGATGGAATCAGAGAGATGGAGGTGGGATGCGGGGGAGAGGATGATCATACAAAGTCTTGCTATGTCATTGCAATGGGATGGTGGGCAGGAGAGGATGATTGTATGAAGTCATGGTAAAGAGATTGGTTTTTATTTGGAAGCTTTTAAGGAGAGGAGCAACACATCCACCTTAACTGCTGTGTTAAGAACAGATTGTAGGAAGCCACGGGTGGAAGATAGGAGTCAATGAGGAGGCTGCTGCAATCATCCAGGCAAGAAATTGTCAGTGGCTACCACCGGGCTGTGAGAAGAGGCCAGATTCTGCATGCATTTTTAAGACAGTGACAATAGGATTTGTTGATAGTTTGTTGATAGTTTATCAGAATATGAGAGGAAGAGAGCTATCAATAATGACAGGAGGGCTTTTGCCTAAGCAACTGGAAGGATAGAACTGCCATTAATTAACATGATTGAGAATGCAAACAGCAGGATTGGGGAGAAAAATCAGGAGTTCCACTGTGGAGATGTTAAGTGTGGGTGTCTAATAGACTTGGCAAGAAGACAGCTGATGTACAAGTCTGTATTTTGGGCAATTGGTCCAGGCTGGAGATACAAATTTGGGCTTTGTCATTGTGTGGATGTACATAACAATGAGACTGAATAAGATCTCCGAGGAGAAGTCAAAGAGGCTATAGGGAAAAGGAAAGGTCCAAGTATTGAGCCCTGGATCCTCCAACGTTAGGAGTCATGGAGTGAGAAGGTGCCCACTAGGGAGTGAAGGAGCAGCCTCTGATACTATCCGGAGAAGAACCTCAAAGTCAGGTGAAGAAAGAATTTTAGGGAGGAGGGAGTGATCAACTCTTCTGTTCAGTGTTGCTGGTAGGCCAAGAAAGATGAGCCCTGAAAACTGACCATTGAAATTCAGTAGCACAATTTTTTTTTTTTTTTTTTTTTGAGACAGGGTCTCGCTCTGTCACCCAGGCTGGAGTGCAGTGGTGTGATCTCAGTTCACACTTCCTAGGTTCAAGTGATTCTCATGCCTCAGTTTCCTGAGTAGCTGGGATCACAGGCGAGCAGCACAAAATTTGCTGGTGAACTTGACAAGACAGTTTTGGAAGAGAGGAAGGAGGCAAGAGCCAGACTGGACTGAGCTTAAGAGCAAATGAAAGGAGAGAAATTTCAGCTATCAGCTAGAGACAACTCTTTCCAGGATTTTTTTCTATAAAAAGGAGCAAATAAGTAAAGTGCTAGAAAGAGTAAAATGTAAAGTCAACAGAAATATTTTTTAAGATTGGAGAAATAGGAACTATGCTCTATTCCTACATGCTGATGGGAAGGATCTAGTAGAAAGGGAAAGAGTGACAGCGGAAAGAGAGGCAAGAATTGCTGGAGCAAGGTCTGGGTAAGCTAGGAGGAACAGACTAAGCAGAGGAGCTGACCTTAGCTGTATGGGCTTAGTAACAGAAGGGAGGGCAGAATCTGCAGGTGCAGATGAAGGCAGGTGGGGAGCTGTGATGGGGAGTGAATGTGTGGAAGTTCTCTTCCGATGATTCAGTCTTCTCAGTGAATAGAAAGCAAATTGTTCAGCTGAGAGTGAGGCTGGGAAAGGAGGTATTAGAGAGTTAAGAAGAAAAAGGAAGGCATTAAATCATCAACTAAGAATTGAAGACTGAATTATAGGGAGTACAGAAAGGCGGACAGGCAACATGAGGTGTGCACCTGAGGTTCCCATGAGAAAATGGGGATGAACGTTTGAAGGTTTACTCTGTCCAGGGATTATGCAACAGTCTTTCATGCCCTCTCTTACTTAGCCATCAGTACCACTTTGAAAGGTGGGTGTTCTCCCAAGATAATACCAAGATGAAGAAATAGTATCCAAGAAAACCTAGGCTAAAAGATTCTCTTGGGCAAGGTCTCAGGGTCAGTCACTGGCAAAGGTGGAATGCAAGCTCATGTCTGACTTTAAACTGTTTTCTCCTACATAATCTATAAAATAAAGATACCAGCTGGGAGCGGTGGTTCACATCTGTAATCCCAGCACTTTGGGAGGCTGAGGCAGGCAGATCACGAGGTCAGGAGATCGAGACTATCTTGGCCAACATGGCGAAACCCTGTCTCTACTGAAAATCAAAAATTAGCTGGGTTTGGTGGTGCGTGCCTGTAATCCCAGCTACTCTGGAGGCTGAGGCAAGAGAATTGCTTGAACCAGGAAGTTGGAAGTTACAATGAGCCGAGATCACGCTACTGCACTCCCCCCTGCCGACAGAGTGAGATTCCATCTCAAAATAAAATAAAATAAAATAAAGATACCACCTTTGTCCTCTTGGAATTTATTTTAATAAGACAAATAAGACCCATACATATCACAGGTAATAATACATACCATAAACAAGGTATAGAAAATCTGTGATGGCAGTTGAGGAAGAAAAGGTAACTTGCTGCTGGTAAGTCGTGACAGGGAAACCATACTAGTGACCTCTAAATCCAAACCAGTAGGGGTGCAGAGTACAGCTAGCACATAAATATTTGTTGAATGAATATATGAATGAGAAACATTATTACTTTCATTTCTCACTCATTTAGATTAATTCATGTTCATATGAATGTATATAAAATGTAGTTATTTGGCCGGGCACGGTGGCTCACACCTGTAATCCCAGCACTTTGGGAGGCCGAGATGGGCAGATCATGAGGTCAGGAGATCGAGACCATCCTGGCTAACATGGTGAAATCCCGTCTCTACTAAAAATACAAAAAATTAGCCGGGCATGGTGGCGTGTGCCTGTAGTCCCAGCTACTCGGGAGGCTGAGGCAGGAGAATGGCATGAACCTGGGAGGCGGAGCTTGCAGTGAGCCAAGATCGTGCCACTGCACTCCAGTCTGGGCAACAGAGCAAGACTCTATCTCAAAAAAAAAAAAAAAAAAAAAAAAAGTTGTTATTTGTTCCAGATCATCTTATATGAAGAAAGGCCTTTCAATAGAATGATATCTTCTAGTAGATTTGTTGCTTTGTTGGTTGTAACAGTTGTAACTGGTATGTAAAGAGAATGTTAGCATTATTGAAACTTCGAGTTGCACCACTGCTATTCATGCTGCCTCCTAAACAGAAATGATCTATTTCAGTGTGCCTTGTTGCTTGGAATTCAACGGAACATTGATTAGAAAGAAACTGCTCTAACATCATCAAGTCTCTTTATATGGTCTCAAGACCAAGGAAATTATGTCGTAAGCAATCACTTCCTATATGCACTTATTCTCAAGAAGAACATCTTTATGGTGAAGATGGGAGCCCAGTTTCACGGCCATGTATTCTTCAAGGACTTTCTGAAGCCTCACTTGTGAGATGTCTGAAGCCAGGTCATGGCTATAAACAATTACATGGCTCTAAAAGTTTCGCCCTTTGTAAGAAAGGCACTAAAAAGAGCTGTCCTGGTATCTAGACCCATCTTCTTTTTGTAAGCAGCATACTAGTGTTGCTATGTGCTTTTGGTTATAATGTGGTTTTAATTATACAAATAAAGTATGAAGCATTTTCTGGGGTTATGATGGCCATACCTTTATTAGGAAGAATGGTTTTATTTTGATAGGAGCTTCCTTCTCTGGTGTTGTTAATCATTTCATTTTTACCCTCACTTAGTTTGAGTTTTTCTCACATTACTGTATATACTTTGCCTTTCCATAATCACTCAGTGATTCCAATTTGCACAAGTTTTTTTAAATTATGGGAATCAAGTTTTAATCCTAGAGATTTGGTATACAGTTCAAGCTTTGGATGTTTCCTTAGCAGTTTTGTGATAAGCTCTAGTTGCTTGTAAAATTTCACTTAATAATGTGTACATTAACCATTCAATAAATTGTAATTGTAAAGAAAACATACAACACTTGCCTTATTTTGTTTTTTCTGGAGTCAATGAACTCTTGAGTAACAGAGAGTCTTTGGGCTTTAGAGTTCACGATTTAACAGTTATTCATTCAGGATCCCATCACTTGGTCATTTTAGCCAAACTTTCAACCCACAAATTCAATTTCCTCACCCTCAAGACTTTCTCTTATATTTGTCCAGCCAATACCTTCCCCGGCTCACTCATCCTCTCCCACCACACCCTTGATATAGATATAGCTGTTAATTTTCTCTGTTCCAACATTTAAACTATTGAGAAAATAAAACTTTGCTCACTGGTGACCACAAATTTACTCTCTACCTTCTCCTAGACTAAGTATGCTGTTCAGCATCTTTTTTTCTCTTTTTTAAAATTGTGATTAAAAACACATAACATAAAATTTACCATCTCCACCATTTTTAAGTGTACAGTTCAGTAGAGTTAGGTACATTTACATTGTTGTAAAGCAGATCTCCACAACTTTTTCTCTTATAAAACTAAGACTCTGTATTTATTATATAATAACTCCACATTCCCCCATCCCTTCAGCCCCTGGCAACCACCATTCTGTTTTCTGTCGCAATGAATTTGACTACTCTCAGTACCTCATGTAAGTGGAATCATACAGTGCCTGTCTTTTGTGACTGACTTATTTCATTTAGTATAATGTCCTCAAGGTTCATTAATATTGTAGCATGTGTCAGAATTTCCTTTTTAAGGAAAGAAAGAAATTCATTGGGTGTATATGCAATTTTGTTTATACATTTTGTGTATCCATTTATCTGTCAGTAGCCATTAGATTGTGTATTAGTCTATTCTTATATTGCAATATAGAAATACCTGAGACTGAGTAATTTATAAAGAAAAGAGTTTTAATTGGCTCATAGTTCCACAGATTGTATGAGAAGCATGATACTTGCATCTGCTCAGCTTCTGGGGAGGCCCCCAGCAAACAGACAATTATGGCAGAAGGTAAAGAGGGAAGCCAGGCATCTTTTACATGGCAGAAGCAGGAGCAAGGGAGAGAGAGGGGAGGTGCCACACACTAGAACAGCACCAAGGGTATGGTGCTAAACCATTCATGAAGGATCCACCCTCATGATCCAATCACCTCCTAGCAGGTCCCACCTCCAACAACTGGGGATTACAATTCTACATGAGATTTGGATGGGAACACAGCTTTCTTCTGAGCCCTCCATATTTTTCCAACCTCTGCCTGTTGCCTAATTCCAAGGTTGCTGCCACATTTTCAGGTATCTTTATAGCAATGACCCAAACCTGGGTACCAATTTTCTGTATTAGAAATACCTGAAGCTTGGTAATTTATAAACAAAAGAGGTTTAATTGGCTTATGGTTCCAGGGTCTGTACAGGAAACATGATGCTGATTTCTTCCTGCCTTCTAGGGAGGCCTTGGGAAACTCAAAACCATGGAGGAAGGCAAAGGGGGAGAAAGGCATCCCATATGGTGGGAGCAGGAGGAAGAGAGAGAGGGGGCAGGTGCAACACACTTTTAAACTACTAGATTTGGTGAGAACTCACTCCCTATACAGTACCAAGCTAATCCATTCAAGAGAAATCCACCTTCATGATCCAGTCACCTCCCACTAGGCCCCTCTCCAACACTGGAGATTACAATTCGACATGATATTTGGTGCAGACACAGATCCAAACCATATCAGGTTGTTTCCACCTCTTTGCTATTGTGAATAGTGCTTCCGTGAGCATGGGTGTACAGATATCTTTTCAGACATTGCTTTCAATTCTTTTGGATCCATATCCAGAAGTAGGATACTCTTCAGCATCTTTTATTCATGTACAGTCACCAACACTTTCATTTCCCCATGTTGTCTGTTCACTCTCCTCAAGCCATCTATTCTACATTCATTCTTTCTTCCTTCTATTAAGGGATGATGAAAATATCCGAGGGTAATTCTCTCAACCTCCATCATATCTACGTCCACTCACCCTTACCATCATGTCTGTCTTACACTTTTCACAGCCTATATCTTTCTCTCCTCATCCCTTTCTGTCTTTTCCAGGACATTGTTCCTTCAGTTAGACCCTCTCTCATCACTGGCTCCTTCGTTCCACCTCTAAAAGTCCTGAAGCCAAGACCTGCTGAGCTGCATGTGACAGAA
Organism: Chlorocebus sabaeus; assembly: GCF_047675955.1. Classification (NCBI taxonomy): domain Eukaryota; kingdom Metazoa; phylum Chordata; class Mammalia; order Primates; family Cercopithecidae; genus Chlorocebus; species Chlorocebus sabaeus. The sequence goes on along the minus strand of NC_132928.1, from coordinate 21,987,726 downwards.
ATCCACCTCACACTGGCTTAAACCAAAAATGAATTTTACTAAATCACATGACAGAAAAGGCCAGGCCTGTAGTTGGCTCTTGTCAAAACAGGGATAGTCAAAGCATGCCTTCAGGAATATCTTCTCCTTCTGCTTTACCTTGCTGGCTTCATTCTCTGGAAGAAACTCCCTAAAAACCAGCAAAATATTTGCTTACAATGTGAAGTGCACGTCTCATCAGATTAGCTTTCCAGTACAAAGAGCTTCTCTTGTCCAATAAGTCTTTCAAAAGTCCCTTCAATAGCTCTCATTCTCCAAATAGGGTTACATGTCCCCAAAGGAAGCAATAACTAGGAGCAAGACAGTGAAATAAACACAGGGCAAGGCCTGAGTTGCCTGCCCAGCCTTGGAGATGGGGGTAGGGTTGGTCCACCTCACTGGTTCTCAAGTGGGATGATTTTGCCCTCCCAATGACATTTGGCAGTGTCTAGAGACATTTTTGGTTACTACAACTGGAGGAAGGAAGTGCTTCTGGCCTCTAGTGGGTAGAGGCCAGGGTTACTGCTACCCATTCTCTAAGGCACAAGACAACCCTCCAGAACGAAGAATTATCTGGTCCACGATGTCAATAATATGGAGGTTGAGAAACCACAGTCTTCCAGAATCACACTGAACTATGGGAAAAAGGGGATTTCTCAATGGAAAAACCTAGGGGCAAATCCCAGAGGAAGGGACACATTTAGAGCAACAGATATCCACCTTCCCCTCCATCTGAAAACAAATCTTCCCCCAAACCATCTATGTTTCTCTTTTAAACTATCTGTCTACCACCAAATTTTCAGAAAGAGTGGTTGACCTTAGTTGTCTCAACCATTGTAGTCATTCATTCAAGAAATAATTGTAGAACTCCTTCTCTCTGCTAAGCATTATTTTAGGTCATGGGATTTGGCAGTGGTAAACTGACATGTTCTCAGGCAGCTTTTATTCTAGTGGGAGAGACACACAATAAGATTTTCAGATGGTAATAAAATGAAAAAATGATAAGTATAATTTTTTAATCTATGTAAAACAAACAAAAAGGAAAGGAAGTTCTGAATTAATGTGCAATTTTAAATAGTGGCCAAGAAAGGCTCCATTAAGAAGGTCTCATTTGAGCCAAATAACTCAAGGAGATGAGGCAGTAGCTATGCAGACAGATATCTGGGCAAAGGACTTTTAAATGGGAGGAAAAAAACTGAAGAGAAAAACACACCTGCTGTACTTGGAGAAATAATTTGTTTGCATGCTGATGGTAAAAATCCAGCAGAAAGAGGGGTATGATAATGCTGGAGAAAGTGAGAATTGCTGGTTTCCTTGAGCGAGTGAGAGCAAACTGAATCTAGGGCACAAGTGGAGAGATCACCCTTAGACTTAGACTGTGGACAGTATAAATACACTAATAAGAGAGAAGGAGATTACATGGGCCAAATACAAGAATTTTGGTGGAGCGATGGTGGAAAATTGTAGATCTATTTGATTGTTTCTATTTTCTCAATAAAGAAAGAAACAAAGCTATTCACAGAGATTAGGAATGTTGGAGAAGGTGTCAGAAATAAATGTCAAAAATATGAAATAGTCATTTAGGAGAATGGGAGAATAAATGGATTAGACAAACAATAGTGGAAATGTCAGGCAGCAGTACAATGGTCCATTTGAAATTCTTTGTTACTAAAGTAAGGCTAGTCATTGTATCTCTGTGTCTTTTCCAGTCACATTCAGTTTCACAGGTATGGGAGCAAAATAATGGAGAATTGATTCTAACCAGGATTGTCGTTTTGTCTAACGCCTATAATAAAGCAAGAGAAGGGTGAGGGAGCTAATGGTGGGTGCAAGATGATGATTATAATGACAGAGTATGCAATTTAACCTGGTAGTGATGAAAGTGAAGACAAGAAGGAGGTGAGGCTGAGAGAGCGGTAGGATCAATGGGCTGCAGGCACTGAGACAGACAAAGATTGCTGGATTCAGTTTAATGGTAAAAGAGAAGAGTAGGATTGGTGGTTAGAGAGTGGGATCACTGAAATCATTGAGGGTTGCAGTGACGGTGACAAGTTTTAGAGCATGCACATGAGCGTTAGTGTCAGAGGAGAGTAGAGGACAAGACCACAGGCAGAGAAGAGGTCAAGGCACTTTAAGGCCAGGGATTTGAAAATACTATTGCTATGAATATTGAAATCACCAGGGACTGTGGCAGAAGTAATAGTGGAGAAGGTGGCCATGAGCCAGGAGCTAAAACCTTCAAGGAATGAGGGGAGAAAGTAGATACTAGGAGATGGATACCAGCAGAAGTGGTAAGGAGTGGCACCTTCTGATAGCATGTGATGGAAAACTGGGAAACTGAGCCTTCTCCTCTTCTCTTTTCCTAAGCCTACTACAATCTGACTGCTTCTCCCATTACTCTGTCGAGAATAACTTGAAATGATGATAGCAAATCCTTAAAAGAATGTCACTGGATGTATTAAAGTGTGATAAGTGATATGATCAAAGTAGACATTTCTTCCACTAGAATTTTGGGAGAAAGCCTAATGGAAACCAGTGCACACAGAAAGACAAATCCTGTATGATACCAGTCATATGTGGACTCTAAAAAAGCTCATCTCATAGAAGTAGAGAGTAGAGTACTGGTTACCAGAGGCTGGGGAAGGGAGAGACAATGGGAGATAGAGACAGATTGGTTAAAAGGCACAGGATCACAGATAGATAGGAGGAATAAATTCATCCTTGAATACTTAACCGTCACCCTAAATCTGTCACTCCTACATCCATATTTCTTATTTCAATAAGTAGCACCACCATCCATTTCTAATCCTGGGGCTAACTCTTGATTGCTTTCTTCTCACCACCAACCTTAAGAAAGGAAGTAACCAATATCCAGTACACAAGCAACTGTTCATTTCATCTCCAAAATCTTTGTTAATTGTCCACTTTATCCACCCAGTCAGGGCCGCCATCAAACCTCACTTGGATGTCAGCAAAAGCTCCCTGACTGGTCTCCCCTCTCCATTACTGCCCTATTCTAATCTACCTTCCATACTATACACAGATTTACATTTTTAAAATGTATATCTGATAGTCCCTCCCTTTTTTAAAAATCTTACAATGGCCTGACATCTCAATTCACGATAAGGAAATTGGTTCTTCACATTCTCTGTACACTGTACACATAGCCTGCAATTGCCCTTCAACACAGAGACCAGGCATTTCATTAGCTGACCTTCCCACACACATTCTTGCAAAGAGAAATAGTCAAGCAGGGTGTTTGGAGGCGAGCTGCCGTCATCCACCACCTTTGTCTGTAAGCGCAGAGCCTCGCACGCGCGATCCATCGGAAGTCCAAGCATTGTCAAGCTCTGCTGCTGCACCTGGGTCCGCAAGGTGGGCTCTGCCAGCGAAACCCCTTAGAAACAATGCAAATGGGGAGTAAACATGGCCTCGCCCATGAAGAGGAAGCTGTGGTCAAAAGCATTTTGTCCCGGAACCCCGCAGCCCTCCCCATATCCTGGGCGCGGAGCACAAGGATTGGTCACTCCTCTTTGTACTGCTCTTTTCCTCTTATTTCAGTTTTCTTCGAGAACAAATCTGGTTTGTAGATGTGCTTGGGGAGAATGGGGGCCTCTTCTCCAAGAAGCCCGGAGCCTGTTGGGCCGCCGGGGCCGCGTCTCCCCTTCTGCTGCGGAGGATCCCTGCTGGCGGTTGTGGTGCTGCTCGCGCTGCCGGTGGCCTGGGGTGAGACGCGGGCAGGCGTGGGGAGGCGCCTGGGCGGACGAGGCACCCGGGGTCCCGCAGGGAACTCGCGTGCCTCGCTGGGCAGCGCTGCGCTGCGCGCCCGGGTCCGAAGGCAGTGCTATGGGTGGGCTGAGCGCGCGAGCCGGCAAGGCGGCGGGTCTGGGATCCTTCTGCGCACTGGAGACCCTCGCTGCTTCTGGGTAAGCATGGAGTCCCCATGTGCATGGGGCTTAAGTCGTGACCAGCGCAGAGGAAGGCGCAGATGCTGAGCGGGTGTCGCATGAAATTCCTTGCATTTGTGTATTCACAGTCTAGGCTGGCTATAGCGGAGCATGGCGTTGATCCTAGCGAAAGGGGACTTGGGGATCCGACAAACCTGAGTTCTGGTCCTAGGAACTTAACTATGAGGCAGCTTAGCACACCTAAGTCTGTTTGCTCTTCTGTAAAATGGGGACATTGATTCTGTGCATTGTGGAGTTGCTGCCTCAGTGGCATAAAGCCTGTCGAGTGTCTAACACAGGGCCTGTCCCCAAGTCCATTTCTATCCCCCCAACCATTGCCTCTGCACTTTGCTCCCAATGGTGTTTAGACAAGCAGTCCCAGGGATGCAGGTATTACCTGACAACTGCCCCGCATAGAACTGTCCTCGTCCCCCACCCCAAGCCACCACCGCCATCATCACCCTTGCACTTGATTGATAGCATACTTTAAGACAGATGCATGCCAGGCACTTGGGGATTAGAGGAGTAAGGGCAGCCCCAGAACATGCAGTGTAACCGCTGCAGGTAGAAGGGACAGCAGATATGTTTACAGTTCGCATTTTAGGAATGTGTTTAGTGCAAAATAAAACCTATTATAACTACTATGGAAATTTTGAGGCCTCATCTCTTCCTTTTTCTTAACTTCACATAGGTAAACATCTTCAATTAGAACCCTTCTATTATTATTTTTGGGCTCCCCAGAAGTCTTCTTGTTTGCCTAGACTCACTGGCAACATCTCAATTGAAGTGACAGTCTTGGTTGTTCCTGTCCAGCCTCTTCTGACAACTCCAGGTTCGCCCTTCTCTGCTACTAGACATTTTGCATTCTTTATTGAGTGTTCCTTCTTCTCTAAAAGAGTAAAAAATAAAATAAATTAAAACCAAGTTCCCGCAAGAGTTGTTATTAATATTTGATCTCCTAAGGCACCAGAAAGTAACCTGTCAGGTGAAGAGATATGATAAAACTTACAATTTTATTTTTAGGAGAGAAGCATGCCCAGTAAGTTAAGCAATCTGTTGTCAGTGCTTAAGAATTTGTGTCATCCTTGTGAGTACTGACCCTCTTCTTACTAGAATGTTGTTTTAGTTTGCCTATGTTGATTAAGTTACTGTTATAAACAATCCCAGACACTATTAATTGCAAAAAAAAAAAAAAAAATTACTGAGGTTATCACAATAACCTCCAAATGTGAAACAGCCTAAACTATACTACCTAGAAATTTTCTTGCTGACATAATTTAAATTTTAAAATGCTGATGGATGTTTCCAGTGTGCACGGTCCTTTAGAATTTTAAAGAAGTATAAGAGCTATGCACCCAAGGTATATGCATGTAGAAGTAGGTGGTGGAGTTTTATGAAATCTACTTATTAGGAAGCCAGTGTTCGGCTTTTTCCAGCTTCTGCTACTTACCAGCTGGGGTCTTGGACCCAGTAAGTTAAGTCACATCACTGACCTTCAGTGTCCACATGTATAAAATGAGCATAACTGACATCCTGATCTCTGAGAGAGATATTTTGAAAATCAGATGGTGTAATGCATGTGACAGTGTTTTGTAATCTGAAAACCCCCATACATGTCTGAAAAATCATGACTAAGAAGTCATGCAAGACTGCAGGATCACTGAAAAGGGAGACGTCTTAGCTCCTATGATCAGGAAAGTGTGAGTGAAAGGTGTATGGATTTACTAGCACTTAAAGAGTGAATCCAGAAACAGGTTGCATAGGACAGTTTATGGGGATATTTATTTCTATACAAAACATAGCAGAGGAACTAGGATTGTTTTGTTATTATGATTAACTCACAGTATCCGTGAAGTGGTATAGGGCTATTTGAAAGAGGACTTAGATTAGCTGCAAATAGATATTGCAAATGTAGGACAACCACTGAAAAAAGTGAAAAAAAGAATGATAATTATATGTGAATAAGGAAGAGAAAATTGCATCATATAAAATGCTCAGTTAAAACAATAAAGAGGGCCGGAAACGGTGGCTCATGCCTGTAATCCCAGCACTTTGGGAGGTTGAGGTGGGTGGATCACCTGAGGTCAGGAGTTCAAGACCAGCCTGGCCAACATAGTGAAACCCTGTCTCTACAAAAATACAAAAATTACCGAGGCATGATAGCGGGTGCCTGTAGTCCCAGCTACTCGGGAGGCTGAGGCATGAGGCTTGAGAATCGCTTGAACCTGGGAGGCAGAGGTTGCAGTGAGCGGAGATCATGCCATTGCACTCCAGCCTGGGTGACAGAGCGCAACTCCATATCAAAAGAGAAAGAACGGAGGAAGGAAGGAAGGAAGGAAGGAAGGAAGGAAGGAAGGAAGGAAGGAAGGAAGGAAGGAGAAAGAAGGGAGGGAGGGAGGGAAGGAGGAAGGAAGGAAACCAATAAAACAATAAAGGGTAGGAAAAGAATGGAAGACAAAAAGTAGAAACACAGAACAAGAGAACAAAGGCAACAAATAGAAACCAGTAACAAACACTAAACCAACCATATCAACAATAATTTTGAGTGCCAATGATCTAAATGCACCATTTGAAACAGAGATCATCAGAGTGGATCAAGAAACAAGACCCAACAATATATTGTGTACAAGAAGACCATTTTAAATATAGACGATATATATTAAAAGTAAATGGATAAAGATATACCATGCTAATGCTAGTTATAGAAAGCAGGAGTAACTGTGTTAATTTCAAACACAGCAGACTTCCAACCAAGAAAAATTATTAGGGATAAAGAGGGGCATCATATAATGATAAAGGGGCCACTTATCCAAGAAGACATAACAATATCCCATATGTATGCACCTGACAGAGAGACAAAATATGTGAGGCAAAACCCATAGAACTGCAAGGAGAAATAGATGGATTTACTATCATAGTTGGAGACTTCTATGATATCTTTCTGATATCAGAAAAGGTGCTGAAGTCTCCTTATCAGAAATGGGCAGATTCAGCAGGCAGAAAATCCATAAGGACATACTTGAACTCAACAGCACCATCAATCCACTTGGATATAACTGACATATATAGGTGACTTCATCCAACAGCAGCAGAACACATATTCTCCGGCTCACATTCATGGGGATAGACCACATTCTGAGCCATAAAATAGGACGCAAATTAAGCTTTACCAGGCAGTGTTTAGCATAGGGTGAACTCTGGCGCCCTCATCTGGTCCTCATGTAGGCTCTGGTTTGGTTATCCCTGCTAGGTAAAGGTGCAAGATAGAAGGGAAGTTCCAATTTGCTTTCTGTGCTCTGTGATGTATTTTGGTTTACATATGCTCAGATGAGTGGATGTATGATTTATATTATCTATTTTAATCTAAAATAACCTTCACATTTGGACAGGTAACATCAAAAGTGTCCTACACAGAAATACTGGGTGAAGATCCCTGTAATAAAACCAACTCCAGAAAACAAGAAAATGGCAGAGTTGACAATCCCTCTCACCCTCCCCGCAAAGACACATGTATACACATTTTTTGTCAGAGGCATTAAGAGGAAGAAATGCTGTCACTCTAATCACAGCTGATCACAACTTGATGAAACCAAAAAATCTAGAAAGTATCATGAAGACAGTTGACATACAGCTTTACATTCACTACTGTGAACAGAGAAACTCATTGTGGCTGTTTTTTGTCCCATTAGATGTTAGCTAATGATTGTGTTAAGTCATAATGATTAACAAGGCATTTAAAATATTTATTTTATCTGTATTACATTTCAAAAAATTTATATTGAGACATAAAATTTATGCTTGAGTACATATATAATTTATAAATTTATATATTTTGAAAGTGCATGCTTTTTTTTTTTTAAACTGAAAGAGGTGCCTAAGCAAAGCAAGTGCAAGTCTATTCCTTAAAGGGTAAGTGTGCAGAATGGAAAGCAGGAGTGTTCTTTGGGTTGACAGTTCGTATTTCAACAGACATGAAAGTGATTATGTGTTAATTGTGTGTATAGCACAGAATAAATCAACTTGCTTTGAATGGAAGATCTGAACCAGGAGAATGTGAAAGTGGGCTGAGTCATATAAGACAAAACCGAAAAGGAGATAACAATGTATACCTACTAGAATGGCTAACTTTAAAAAGACTGACTAACCCAAGTGTTGGTGATAAGGTGGAGCAACTGGAATTATAATATACTGCTATTTGGCGGTAAAATTATAACATTAACTTCAGAAAATAGTTCAACAGCTTCTTAAAACCTTAGACACACACCCTGTCATGTTACTCAGCATTTTACTCTTAGTTTTTTACCCAAGAGCAATGAAATCATATGTCCACACAAAGACTTGTACGTGAATTTTCATAGCAGTTTTGTTTGTAATAACCAACAAGTGGAAACAATCCAAATGTCCCTGAACAAGTGAATGGATAAACTAAATTAAGATATATTTAAACAATGAATATCACTCAGCAACAAAAGGAAACAATTTTTATATGTGCAGCAATCTAGATGGATCTCTAATTATGTTGTGTAAAGGCTAAAACATTAAAAAAAAAAACCGAGTGATTTCCTTTATACAATAGGATATAAACGAAGTGATTCAGGTTATATGAAATTTTAGAAAGTCAAATCAATCTGTAGTAAGAGAAAAGCACCTGAGTGATTTCCTTTATACAATAGGATATAAACGAGGTGATTTGGGTTATACTAAATTTTAGAAAGTCAAATCAATCTGTAGTAAGAGAAAACACGCTGGAGGTTGCCTAGGGAAGGAAGTGGATGTTTGGATGGATTATAGAAGGACATGAGGGAACTCTGTGGGGGTGGGGTGTATGATGGAAATGTTTATTGTCTTCATTTTGGTGATGGTTTCACAATGCATACATATAAGTAATCGAATTGTGTACTTTAAATACTAATCAATAATTGTATATAATATATCTTAATAAAGCTATAAAAACTTTTTAAAATTATGGTAGGTCTTCAGTTTATGGAGTTTATATTAATATATTTATCATAGGAACTAGCCGCAATTGACGGATTGGTAATAAAGGAGGGAAAGGAAACTATACCAAGCTTTCTTTGTTGAAGGCTCATATATTCCTTTTTTGAGCTATTATACAACTTTACTTTTTATAATTACCTACACTATTCATATACTACTATGCAGGTAAGAATATTATGTAAGTAAGGGGAAGGAACTTCTTTCCAAGAATGGTTCATTCAATTTGTTTTGTTACTTTAGGTCTTGTTCTATCCTTTTGTTGCAAGCTTTGCTGTGACATTTACCCTCTCTTAATACAGCTTTTGGCACTAGGCGCTTCACTTGGAATTTCTTCCTTTGTCCAGCATCAATGGATAAGACAAATATCGAAATTGTATTTCATCCCATGTATCAATTAGAGGAAAGGTGAATGAATAACACTGAAAATAACAGGAACTGTTTTACTCAGTTTTTGTTTTTTTGTTTTTTTGTTTTCTTTTTACAGTGGTTCTCAAAGTGCTGTTATCTATCAAAATCAGCTGTGAAAATGTTTTAAAATGTAGACTCCTGGGCTCTAAACTAGACCAACTAAATCAGAGATTTGGGGGACATAGCTTGAATTCTTGATTTTTTTTAAGTTTTATAAGTAATTCTTCATTTGTTGTTCTTTGCAACAAATATGCATTGAGTGCTTATAATTAAGTGTTAAGCACCAGGACTAGGTATTAATTTAGAGGTACAAAAAACACATCATCTCTTGCCTTTAAATTATTCATGTCTAATATCTATTGAGAGAAATAGATCCTTCTAAAAGCCCACAAAGATAAAAGGCACAAATTGTAATAACAAACAATGCCAAATCCCTAAGAGGGTCAGAGAAGGCTTCAGATGAGATTGGGTGTGTTCAGGGCGGTATGGCCATAGACAGGCCAGGGAAGGCTTCGATAAGTACCATTTTAGCAGACACCTCGAGGAAGAATCAAAGTCAGAGCAAAGATAAAAGTGCGTCACACAGAAGGAATGTCATAGACAGGGGAAAAATGTGTGTCTTTGGGAAACTGAAAAAGGGGAAAGGGCCACACCTTGGTGAGGGGACCAAGTGGCACGAGATGAAGCAGGAAACATAGACAAGGGCATCCTTGTTTAACAACTGCTGGCTTAATAAAGCAAATGTGTGATGATGGATACAGGCTGTCTGGGAAAAATAAGTGAGAAATATGAGCTTTCTTGGAGCATCATCCTTTGCTTCAGTAGAAAGCACAGAGTTAGGCATCCAATTCTGACTAAAGTCATTGTCAACGGGTAAAAGGCAACCTTAGCAATTCTCCTCTCTGTCCGGGATCCCGTGGGCACTATGATGGAGCTCATGAGATGCAGAAGAGAAGTCCCAGGCTGAATCGGGGGCACATTCACTCAGGAGAGCTGAGGTCCCCAATCACTGAGGTCATCCAGTGCATTCCCAACAACATAGGCTCATTCTAAACTAGCTCTGCAAAGGAGCAGAAAATAAACTCTTGGAAGCAAAGCAAGCACTCCCACTTTAGCAGAATGATAAAATTTAACTCTTAGAAGTCCCCCGCCTTTTCTAAGGGTAATAATCATAAGTATAATTTATGAAGTGCTTCTGTGTATGTGAGAGCATATACTACTTTTGATTCTTCCTACAAATCTGGTAGGAAAATATTACTCCCTTTATGAAGATGAAACTGAGGCTCAGCAAGATTAATCAGTTTGCCTAAGACCTCACAGCCATTAAGTAGAAGACATTGGGTTCAAAGTTCAATCTATGAACCCAACATTTTTAACACTATATACCATTCTCTTTTTGTATTAGTTTTCTATTGCTGCTGTAACAAATTTCCACAAACTTAGTGGCTTAAGACGACAGAAATGTATTCTCTTCCAGTTCTGGAGACTGACGTCTAAAATAGATCCATAGGGCTGTGTTCCTTGTGGAGGCTCCAGGGGAGAAGGGGTTTTCTTGCCCTTTCCAGTTTCCAGGGTCTGCTTCCATCCTTTGGCTCGTGGCCTCCTTCCTCTACCTTCCAAACCAGCACCATAGTGTCTTTAAATATCTTTCTTCTGTCTCCTTTCACCCTCTTACCTCCCTTTTATGAGGACCCTTGTGATTACATTTAAGGCCCACCTAGATAACCCAGGATAATCTGTACATCTCAAGATTCTTAATCACATCTGCAAAGCCCTTTTACCATTACAGGTAACATTCACAGGCTTCAGAGATCAGAACATGGATATCTTTGAGAGGTCCTTACTTAGCCTACCACACTTTGCCATATGGATTCTCAAAATTTCAGCTGAGCCTAACAGGGTAGTTTATTACCACTAGGGTCCAGTTTAGTAGCAAGTGCTTCCTTTAAGTGAAAAGGTGAAAGTTGTCCACTTAATAAGGAAAGAAAAACATTGTATGTTAAAGTTGCTAAGACCTAAGGTGAGAAGGAATCTTCTAACGATGAAATTGTGAAGAAGGAAAAATAAATCTGTGCTAGTTTTGTGGTCACATTTCAAACTGCAAAAGTTACAACCACAGTGCATGCTAAGTGCTTCGTTAAGAGGGGAAAGGCATTAAATTTGTGGGTGGAAGATGTGAACAGAAATGTGTTCTAGTTGACAGCTATCAGGTTTGGTACTATCTGAGGTTGGCTAATATCTTGGAACATGTCCCCCACAGATACGTGGGTGACCACTGTATATTCAAAGTAACCATTTATATATTGGGGACTAGATCTCCCAACTCATTATTTATTTTTTATTTGTCCCACAAATAAAGTAAACAAAGTAGAATTTTAGGCAAGATTCGTTTCTAGAGATAGAGATATTTTATTATAATAAGAAGGTTGCTCTACCATAAAATATAGCAATTTAACTTTTTATAATCCTGATAACCTCAAAATATATAACATAATAGATGGACATTATAAAAAGAAATAGACAAATGTACAATAAATAAAATATTTTAATACAACTCATTTAGTATCTAGTAAAACAAGTAGTCCCCCCAAAATCAGTAAGCATCTAGAAGATTTGAATAAATATTAGCAGATTGAATTCACTGACTGATCTCTTTACAAGAAAGAATTATGCATGATGATGGGAGAGATGAAGCCACAGCACAGGCACTTACTGATTAACTAAATTTTGAAGCTATGAAATGCAGCTCCTCCTTTAGTGAAAGATGATATAAATAGCTTAGTTTCCTTCAAACTAGGAGAGACTTTTTGAATGGATGGAAGCTGATTTTTTAAAAAGGAGCTTATTTCTGGCGCATCTTTTAAAGCAGGTTTCCTCAACCCCTGGGCCATGAACCGGTACTGTCCGGTGGCCTGTGAGGAACTGGCCAGAACAGTAGAGATGAGCGGCCAAGCATTACTGTCTGAGCTCCACCTCCTGTCAGATCAGTGGCAGCATTAGATTCTCATAGGAGCAAAACCCCTATTGTGAACTGTGCATACGAGGGATCTAGGTTGCGTGCTCCCTATGAGAACCTAATGCCTGATGATCTAAGTGGAACCGTTTCATCTCAAAATCATTCCCCTGCACCCTCCATTCCAGGAAAAATCGTCTTCCACAAAACCAGTCCCAGTTTCTAAAAAGGTTGGAGACTACTGTTCTAAAGGAATCAGTCCTTTTGCTATTATTATTATTAATATTAAGATGGAATCTTGCTCTGTCACCCAGGCTGGAGTGCAGTGGCACAATCTTGACTCACTGCAACCTCTACCTCCTGGGTTCAAGCAATTTTCCTGCCTCAGCCTCCCGAGTAGCTGTGCACAGGCACGTGCACAGGCACATGCAATCATGCTCTGCTAACTTTTTGTATTTCGGGAGAGACAGGGTTTCACCATGTTGGCCAGCCTGGTCTCAAACTCCTGACCTCAAGTGATCCACCCAGCTTAGCCTCTGAAAGTGCTAGAATTACAGGCATGAGCCACCACTCCTGCACCCCTTGGCTATTACTAAAGTGTTCTTTTTCTTTTTTGATCACATCTATGTAGTATATTGGAGAGAAAGAGAAAGTACAATGGGAATTTCAACAGGGTCACGGTGGCTCACTCCTATAATCGGAACACTTTGGGAGGCTAAGGTGGGCAGATGACCTGAGGTCAGGAGTCGAGACCAGCCTGGTCAACATGGTAAAACCCCGTCTCTACTAAATATATGAAAATTAGCCAGGTGTGGTGGTGGGCACCTGTAATCCCAGCTACTCAGGAAGCTGAGGTAGGGACAATTGCTTGAACCCAAGAGGCGGAGGTTGTAGTGAGCCAAGATAGTGCCACTGCACTCCAGCCTGGGTGATGGAGCCAGTCTCTGTCTCAAAAAAGAAAAAAAAAAAAGTATAGTAATTTCTTCATTAACTTTGATGCTGCTGTGGTCTTGATCTCCAGGTCAATGCAATGCCCCGGAACAGCTTCCATTTGCCAGGCCTACCAACCTAACTGATGCATCTGAGTTTCCCGTTGGGACACATCTGAAGTTTAAATGCCGCCCTGGTTATTATGGAAAACCATTTTCTATCATCTGCCTAGAAAACTCAGTCTGGACAAGTGCTAAGGAGAAGTGCACACGTAAGTAACTCTGGAGTGGGAACCCCTCTGTTAGTCAAACATCTGTAAGATCTGATTCAATTTGTTCAAATTTTGTGACTGAGTTGCATATGACAATTAGTTTGCCAAGGTGCAAAATATATAAGAGAATTATTCTTGTAGATCATACCTTGTTACTGCTTTGAGTTCCTGGAGCCTTCATTACAAGTTTATTTCATGAGAAACAGCCATCACAGGACATGATTGAGGGAAAATCCCCATTCACTGGGGGTCTCCCATTTACATGACTCAGATTAAGTAATGAATGACTTGGGACAAGAAAGAGAAGTGGATTAAATAACTAAAAGATGTGATAATCTTGGGCTTTGAGATCTTTGGATTATACCAGTTGAATTGAATTACAGATAATAACAAAGTTTACATTTTTCTGGGAGGCATAATATGGGAATGAAACAGATCTGAAAGGGAAGTTTTTTATGAAAGGGAGCTGATACCAAGGTAGTCTAGTGAGTTTCTTCAAGGTAACAAAATCTGTGGAACCATCAGAACTGCATGTGTTCAGTAAGCTACAGGCAGGTTGAGACCTTATGTACTAAAAAAAATTTTCAGTTTACTCTACTTGGCTCTTTCCTGTAGGTAAATCATGTCATAATTCTGTTTCTTTCTGTTTCTTTCCTGTAGGTAAATCATGTCATAATCCTAAAGATCCTGTGAATGGCATGGTGCATGTGATCAAAGACATCCAGTTCGGATCCCAAATTAATTATTCTTGTACTGAAGGGTGAGTTGGCAGTAACATCTCTTGGTTCAAGAGTTCTAGCACAGCCATACTACCTTCTAGTCACATCTCAGAAAGGACAACTAAGCTATTACCATCTGCTCTTTAAAGGCTTCAACACAGGTGTTTAGCTCCTGACTGAAATGAGCAAAAGTATGACAAGATCAGGGGAAAATCATCTGTATCCTTGCTGGAAACCAAGGCTGTGCAAATATGAAAAGTGTGACATTCATTGGGTGGGAAGGATGAAAATGGGGGAGAGTACAGTCAAAGCACACAAACAGCCTTAACCCAGAGTAGACATTGCTGGGAAAAAAGGAAGAACATTGAGTAGCTGTGTGAGAGAAATCTTAATGGTCATAGCACAAGTAGTTTGCTAGGGCTGCTGTAACAGAGTACTCCAAAATGGGTGGCTTAATACCAATGAAGTTTTTGGAGTTCTGTTCTGGAGACTGAAAGTGCAAAATCAAAGTGTTGGCAGAGCCATGCTCCCTCTAAAACCTGTAAGGATGAATCCTTCTTTGCTTCTTCCAGCTTCTGGAGCCCCAGGCCTTCGTTGGCATGTGGCAGCAGAACCCCAGTTTCTGTCTCTGTCCTCACATGGCTGTCTTCCCTCTGGATCTCTGTCCTCACATGCTGTTCTCCTGTCTGTGTATGTCTGTGTCCAAAGTTCTCTCTTTTAATAAGGACACCAGTCATATTGGATTAACACCCACACTAACAACTTCATCTTAACTGGATTGCCTCTCCAAAGACCACATTTCCAAATAAGATCACATTAATAAGCACTGCGGATTAAGACATCCATATATTTCGGGAGTGAGGGGGATACAACTTTCATTCATTGCTGGTAGGAATGCAAAATGGTACCATGACTTGGAGAGAGAATTTGGCAGTTTTTTTTAATAAAACTAAACATACTCTTACAATATTATCCAGCAGTTATCCTTTTTGGTATTTATCCAAAGGAATTGAAAACTCATGTTCACACCAAAAAAAAAAAAAAAATTCTGCACACAGATGTTTATAACAGCTTTATTCATAATTGCCAAAACTTGGAAGCAATCAAGATGTCATTTAGCAAGGGAATGGATAAACTGTGGTACATCCATACAATAGAATATTATTCAATACCAAAAAGTAAATGAGCTATCAAGCCATGGAAAGACATAGAGGAACCTTAAATAGTGAATCTTTTTTCCCTGCCACTAAGTAAAAGAAGCCAATCTGAAAAGGTTACATAACATATGATTCCAAGTATATGCCATTCTGGAAAAGGAAAAACTATGGAGACAGTGAAAAGATCAGTGGTTGTCAGGGGTTAGGGAAGAAGCAGGGATGAAGAGGCAGAGCACAGAGGATTTTGAGGGTAGTGAAACTACTCTGTATGATGCCATAACAGTAGGCACATGTCATAATAAATTTATCCGAAGTCATATAGTGTACAATACCAAGAGTGTACCCTAATATAAACTATGGACTTGGGGTGACCATGATGTGTCAGTGTAAGTTCATCAGTTGCAAAAAATATGTACCACCCTGGTGAAGGATGTTTATAATAGGCGAGGCTATCCATGTGTAGGGGCAGGGAGTACATAGGAAATCTCTGTATCTTCTGTTCATTATTGCTGTGAACCAAAAACTGTGCTAAAACACAAAGTCTATTTTTTAAACCTGCATAGACATAAATACATAGGCACATGTGCATAAACATACATGCACACAAATAAGTACAGGTAAAACAGGAAATGTGAACAAAATGTGTGGATTAGAACTATGTCAATATCTTAACGTTGATATTGCACTATTGTTTTGCAAAATGTTATTATTAGGGGAAAATTGAGTAAAGTGTACCTGGGATCTCTCTGGACTATACCCTGCATGTGAATCTGATTATCTCAAAATAAAAAGTTTTTTTTAAGTTCCTACTATATTTCCAAGGGGATGGGATTCCCCTCAGATCACTACCCCTTTTCGGGGAGCAATAAAGTAATCTTCCTTGGAACGTAGCAATCTGTAACAAATCAAAGTGCTGTAACTACTCATGGTCCCATATGGAAAATATAATCCTGCTAAAATTTCTCTCTCTCTGCCTATATCAGTGATACTGTACATCCTCCACTTTGGAATGCTGACCCCATTCATTCGGAGTTGGAGTCTTCCATGTGGCTACCTTTAAGCTTTGTGCTCAAATAAACTCTATCCTTAAATATATTTTCTGGATCTCATTATTTAAGGTTGAAAATATGCTAACCGCTGGGTGCAGCGGCTCATGCCTGTAATCCCAGCACTTTGGGATACCGAGGCGGGCGGATCACCTGAGGTCGGGAGTTCAAGACCAGCCTGACCAACATGGAGAAACCCTGTCCCTACTAAAAATAAAAAATTAGCCAGGCATGGTGGTGCATGCCTGTACTCCCAGCTACTCAGAAGGCTGAGGCAGGAGAATCACTTGAACCTGGGAGGTGGAGGTTGCAGTGAGCCGAGATCATGCTATTGCACTCCAGCCTGGGCAAAAAGAGCAAAACTCCGTCTCAAAAAAAAAAAAAAAAAAAAAAAGAAAAAGAAAAAAAGAAAATGTGTTAACCTAAATAATTTGCAAAATTTGTTTTTTATTCTCATTTTTTTCCTAACCCATCCACCTGGTTCAAGGCACATAGATTAAGAAGGAAAATGGAAATGGGACTAATATCTCAGGCTTCAATGTCCCTCTTCGGGCTCTGGGGAGGAGACTCCCAAAAGTCTAGACATGCTTACCCACATGCTGTATGTGGTTTCTGGCAACGAAATGATCATGGCTTTTCTTGAACCATGGCTTAACTTTGTGAATCCACAACTCTTTCTTCCCCAGGAGATCCAAAAAGATAGGGTAGGATATAAAGGCTTCAATCTGTTCAAATGGATATGAGAGCTTCCCTTACAATAAGTAGCATGAATTTCATCTCTCTGCTTTACTTCCTCATAAACATTCTGAATGAGAGGTGTTCAAACTATTATTTGTTCAGTCGCTTAATCTACTTTGAGGGACAAGTTTAATAAATTAAAATATTTTTCTATCTGTTCCCATTGATCAGTGAACACAAAGTTATCTTTTGACTCATATTTAAAATGTTCAGTACTACAGCACTGAACAATAATATGGAAGAAAAAAAATGCCAACTTAAATTTGAACTTGCTTCACCATTCCTATCCCAACCCCCGTGATTAGAAAATCAAAAAGAACACTTTGAGAAATAGCCTCAGTGAGGTCAAAAGCCAGAGGAGTCTCCAGGATCCCTTATTCCTAAGACAAATAGACAGAAGGAGGCGCACATATAGGATTGCATCCCTTCTTCACTTCATTTGTTCACATACTTCATACTTGTGTGTATGTCTGTTGGCAGTGCAATCGAAAATGATTTCATTTTTGGTGGTATACTAGAAAGCATTAAAAAACAAAATGAGGCCGGGTGTGTTGGCTGTAATCCCAGCACTTTGGGAGGCTAAGGTGGGCGGATTAGTTGAAGTCAGGAATTCAAGACCAACCTGGTCAACGTGGTGAAGCCCATCTCTACTAAAAATGCAAAAATCAGCCAGGTGTGGTGGCAGGCACCTGTAGTCCTAGCTGCTCAGGAGGCTGAGGCAGGAGAATCTCTTGAATCTGGGAGGTGGAGGTTGCAGTGAGCTGATATCGCACCATTGCACTCCAGCCTTGGCGACAAGAGTGAAAATCTGTCTCAAAAAAAATAACAACAACAACAACAACAACAAAATGATATTGAAGTCATTAATAAGTACATCATAAATCACTACTATAATGCAACGGTGCATCAAGTGTCTTCAGAAGCACCCACTGTTGTCTCACTATTTATTTGATCTCCATTTGGCACTGTTTTGTTGTTTGAATAAAGCTTTATGTTGCCAGGTTTTCTTACATACTCATAAAGCAAAGTTCTCTGCTAAACCAATAACCACGACTGTTAGTTGATATTGCTTCATTCCTTCATGTATAGTACTATCAAGTTTGACCCTACCCTCACTATGACTAGTTTCACCCAACCATCTATCACAACAGAGTCTAAGGTGACGTAAAATAAATGTCATAAATTATTCCACATTTATGGCACACTTTGAACAGTTTGAGATATACTAATTGAGAATTGCTGACTTTAATATTTTAAGTATAAAATGAGTGCTCAATTCTTTTTGGTCAGCCTGGATTTCCTTTGCTTCTAGTTACGAATCCCCTTCCTTCCTTCCTTCCTTCCTTCCTTCCTTCCTTCCTTCCTTCCTTCCTTCCTTCCTTCCTTCCTTCCTTCCCTCCTTCCTTCCTTCCTTCCTTCCTTTCCTTCCTTCCTTCTTTCCTTCCTCTTTCTTTCTTTCTTTCTTTCTTTCTTTCTTTCTTTCTTTCTTTCTTTCTTTCTTTCTTTCTTTCTTTCTTTCTTTTTTTCTTTCTTTCTTTTTTTCTTTCTTTCTTTCTTTCTTTCTTTTTCTTTCTTTCTTTCTCTCTCTCTTTCTTTCCTTTCTTTCTCTTTCTCTCTTTCCTTCTTTCTTTCTTTCTTTCCATCCTTCCTTCTTTCTTTCTTTCTTTTTCTTTCCTTTTTTTTTTCTTTTTTTTTTTTGGAAACAAGGTCTTGCTTTTTTGCCCAGACTGGAGTGCAGTGGCATGATCAGCGCTCACTGCAGCCCCAACCTCCCCAGCTCAAGTAGTCTTCCTGCCTCAGCCTCCTGAGTAGCTAGGACTGCAGGAATGTGCCACCATGCCTGGATTTTTTATAAATTTTTTATAGAGACAGTGCCTCACTGTGTTGCCCAGGCTGGTCTTGAACTCCTGAGCTCAAGCAATCCTCCTGCCTCAGCCTCCCAAAGTGCTGGAATTACAGGGGTGAGCCACTGTGAATGGCCTATTTTGGCCTTCTTTGATGAATCTTGTTGACAAAAGCCCATCCATGCATCCATACATTCACACTTTTAAGGCAAAGAAATACATGCAACACGACTATATACACACACATATACATGTATATATATGGCAGCTTCTCTGCACTCAAGAAGTTTGTGTTATCTGTTAAAAAATGAAATGTGTAGGAAAAACTGTAATTCATCTTAGATTTGCATAAAAAACTGTCATAAGGTAATAAAGAAGAGAAAGCTCATCCAATTGAGAAGGTAAGAAAAAGAAAGTCCAAAAGTCCCAACAAGAATGTGAAACTTGGGAAGGTAACAGATAATCCTTTGACAAGTGGAAAGTGTCCCTCTGAATTCTGTAACAGTGTAAACTCTGGAAGTAGTAATTTAATTGGATAGTTGACCTGTGTCTTTGGAACCTAACATTCCTTATTTTTTGCCTCTAGACACCGACTCATTGGTTCCTCGTCTGCCACATGCATCGTCTCAGGCAATACTGTCATTTGGGATAATGAAACACCTATTTGTGAGAGTGAGTTGAAATATCCCTTCCTATTTCTTTTACTGATACATTCTAATTTTTCTCTGGAATAATAAAAACCTTAACCGAATTCCTTCTGTGCAATCTGTCCTTCACATGGCTGAAGACAGCGATAATGTTCTCGAATATTCCTACGGGGTTCCTAGCAACTCTTTGCTTAAGTTCTTCCTTATCCTTGGATGTGTCTTTTCTAATTCTGGGGGCTTAAATACATAAAAGCCTTCAAACTTGATTCTACTTCAATAAATTTGAAATTATGGTGGTTCTACCACCTCCAGTATAATAATCATCCTGCTTGGCAAATCAGTAAAGATTTTTAACATTTATTCTCTTCAAGGTTAGTGAAGCTGTGGAAGAACCTGGACTCTCACGTACCACGAGGTCAACACATCCTCTCGAAAGGCACCATGCACTATTAACCTTAGAAATGGGCATATATTTTAACCTACTTCTTAGAATTTATACTTACAAAATAATCACACACTTTTTAAAGCAGTTTGGTATAAACTTTTCATTGCAGCATCATTTATATTAGTTAAAATGTTAAAGCAACCTAAATATTTTAAACTATGATTTGGAAATAATCTACTAGGAAGAAAAAGATGTGTTCAAATGATCACTATAAAGAATTCCCTAAGAAACATAAAATAGCTACGCAGAATGGAAAAAAGTATATCCATACACTGGCATGGTATTCAGCCATAAAAAATGATAGCATAAAGAAGCACTTAATGACTAGAAAGAGATGTGTTTTATGTGGAAAAAGAATCAGATGAATGGCATATATGGCAAGATCTCATTTTATTAAAAAGTAATACACCTATGTAGTGGAGGGCCAGGCTGAGGCTCAGTGAAATATAGTGTATAACATCTTTGTCTTACTGTTCTCTTTAGATAGCTTGGGGACTTGTCTTCTTTTCTTCTTGGCATTTAAAAATGTTCCTTTTACTAGAAAGTTTATGAGCTTCAGAATCTAAATTTACAAATGACATTGGTCACACATTTATTGCTGTTTATCCACTTTAAGAAACAATTTTGTTATTTTGTAAAACAAATTGGGAAACCTTTCATCTTACTTGAAATCTATAATAAGATAACATGGAATTGGAATAGAAATTTTCTTGGAAATATGAAAAAATGGTAAAATAGAGAAAACAAAAATATAATAATACACCTATACCTATATCTATGTTTTTATCTCTGTTTCTAGTTCTGTAAACTCTCTATATCCAAATCCTGGTAAATGACTCCAAGTCTTCTTGGAGAAGCCTAGGGGAAGATACCAGGTGCTTCCTCAAAAGGATCCAGTCTCCCATCCGTTTGTGCTTCTCTGGGTCTATAAACTGTTCAAGTCTAGGAATTGTTGATGAACAATGAACTTCTTTTGCAGTAATTCAAGTCAGACTCTTATTCACTTGACTTAAATCTCTTCCGCTTATACACATCAAGAAACACTTTAGTCAGCTATCCATCTACTTCAGTTTCAGAGACTCCATGATCAATTAGCCCTGTAACAATATTCTCTTCAGTCAAATCATTCTGATTGCTGTTTCAGCTCTAATATCCATTACAAGAACCCCCATTGTCTCTGGCATTTAAGTGCTGCCACTTGGACTCTGCCACCCTGAGGTCCTTTGATCCCCAAGTGAATTCAGAGAACCCAGTTCAATGGCAACAGTTCCCATTGTCGTTCCTGCCCCACAGAGAATGAGCCATCACAGAGGATGCTGAAACTCCCCATGTGAATGTATTCCTCAAGCCTCTGGTAAAAGGTCTATCTTTTGAACCCTCCACTCCTGCACTGGGCCTCACCAGCTTTATCCAAAGATGATCTTCAGAGTGGAATGGCTGTTGCTTAACTTCTGCCTCTCAAATATCGGCTAATTTCTCATGCTGTAACCCTAGTCCAGAACCATACAGAGAAACTAAGTCTGGAAAACTTAATTCCGAATTGGCCTGGTTGACACTGTACAAAACCCCCAGATAATTATAATTTTATTTAACTCTTTGTCTTCTTTTTTTTCTTTCCCTGCCTCCCTCCCTCCCTCCCTCTCTTCCTTCCTTCCTTCCTTCCTTCCTTCCTTCCTTCCTTCCTTCCTTCCTTCCTTCCTTCCTTCCCTCCCTCCCTCCTTCCTTATTTCCTTGTTTTCTTTCTTCTTTATCACACTGGCTAGGACCACCAGTATAACATTGAACATTGGTACCAATAGATGCCATCCTTGTCTTGTTCCACATCTCAAAGTTAAAGTTTAAAACATTTCACCATTAAGCTGGTGTCTACTGTAGGCTTTTTGTAGATAACCGTTTTTGAAATAAGGAAATTATCTTATATTCTTCATTGTTAAAAAAAATTTTTGGTATTTGAATCATGTTGAAGTTTATCAAACACTTTAGTTACATATATTGATGTAACCATATCTGTTTCTCTTTTTCTGTTAATGTAACAAATTGTTTTAAGTACATTTTTCAAAGGCAAATGATTTCGAATTTCAATTTTACATTCTTAAAATAAATCATCTCGGTCATAATATTTAATCATTTTATATATGGCAAATATGCTTTTATGATACATTTTAGATGTTTCTATTAAAATATAATTCATGTATCATAAAAGTTACCTTTTTAAATTATACCACTTAGTGGTATTTAGTACATTCACAAAGTTGTGTGTTACGGTCTGAACGTTTGAGTCCACCCCAAATCCATATGTTGAAATCCTTACCCCGAAGGTGATGACATTAGGAAATGAGGCCTTTCAAAGATGATTAGGTTGTGAGAGCAGAGCTGTCACAAATGGGATTAGCATCCTAATAAAAGAGGCCCAGAAGAACTCCTTTTGCCCTCCTGCCATGGGAGGAGATGCTGAATCTGCCAGTGTTGGTCTTGAACTCCCCAGCCTCCAAAACTATGAGAAATAAATTTCTACTGTGTACAAGCTAACCAGTTTATACTGTTTTGTTATAGCATCCCAAATAGACTAAGACATTGGGCAACCAACACTGCTAATTAATTCCAGAGCACTTTCATCATCCCATTCCTAACATATTTGAGAGATTAGACTATAATTTTCTTTCTTGTAATGTCCTTAATAAGATTTTGATATCAAACTTATGACAGTCTTATAAAGTCAGCTGGTAGTGTTTCATATATTTGTTTCCTAGTAAGGGTTTATATAAGATTGGTATTATTTCTTCTTTAAAAAGAATTCACCAGAAAAGCCATATGGCCTGGAGTTTACTTTGTTGGGAGGTCTTTTTTTTCCCCCCCGCAACAATTTTCCTGTACCATGTAGACTTTTCGCTGAAGTATAACATATATATATAGTAAAGTGCACACATCTTAATTATGCAGTTCAATGGATTTTTGCAAAGTAAACGCATCCATGTAAAAGGCACTCAGATTAAGATATAGAACACTATCGGCAGCCCAGAAGCCTTCCCGATGCCCTTTCCCAGTTATCTTCCCAAAATAACCAGTATTCTGATTTATAACACTAATAGTTTTGCCGCTTCCTAAATTTTATATTAAAGGAATCAAAAAATAGGTACTCTTTTGTGTCCAGCTTCATCTCAATGTTATATTTGGAAGAGTCATTTTTGTTTTTGCATGAAGGATTGTTGGGTCTTCTTTATTATTACGTTGTATGTCATTGATGATCTTGAGTACCTTTTCATATGTTTGCGAACTGCCTATTCCAAACTTTTGCCTATTATTTACTAGTTTGTCTACTGTTTTATTGTTTTGTAGAAGTTCTTAAATATTCTCATGTTTTCTAATAAATGTAACACAAATATTGTCTTTCAGGCTATGACTTTTCTTTTTTCCTTCTTAATGTCTTTTGGTTATGAAAGTTCTACATTTTAATAATATTCAATTTATGAGTCTTTTTTTTTCCCCAGTTACTGCTTTTTCTATTCTACTTGAGCAGTTGGGCCAAGTGAGGTGGCTCATGTCTATAATTACAGCATTTTGGGAGGCCAAAGCAGGAGGATTGCTTGAAGCCAGGAGTTCAAGACCAGCCTGGGCAGCAAATTGAGACCCTGTCTCTACAAAAATAAATAAATAAATAAAATTAGCTAGACTCAGTGGCACATGCCTATAGTCCCGGCTACTTGGGAGGCTGAGGTGGGAGGATCCCTTGAGCACAGGAGTTCAAGGCTTCAGTGAGTTATGGTGGTGCCACTGCACTGCAGCCCAGGTGACAAAGCCCTGTTTCTTATGGATAGGCAATTGATCTAATATCATTTATTAAAAAGACTATTCCTCGCATACTACAATGTGATACCACCATGACCATAAGTCAGGTGACCTTATATGTGGCTCTCATTCCAGAGAGGTTCTGTTTCATTGGTTTATTTGCCATACATTAGTTTATCTGCCATACTATAATGGCAAATAAACTATAGTCCTGCATTAAAATTTTAATTACTATCACATTACATTAAGATTTGATATCTGGTGGCATATATCTTCTAACTATGTTCATCTTCGAGATTTACTTGGTGATTCTTGGCCCTTTGCATTACCATATAAAATTTAGAATCAACTTGTCAATTTCCACATAAAGAATCCTACTTGAATTTGTATTAAGTTTCTGTTGACTCAGTAGATCAATTTGTGGACAAGTAATAAATTTACAGTTTTGAAGTTCAAATTTATGAATATGATATATCCTCCCATTTTGAAGTCTTCTTTAATTTCTTTTAATAATACTTGTTAATTTACATTATAGAAGCCATGTACATATTTCATTATCTTTATTTTTACATCTTAGTTTTAAAATTTCATTCTCTAATTATTTACTTCTTAGATACGCACCTGTTTCATTTCAGCTCCGCAATTTTGTTAAATTTACTTATAAATTGAATAGTTTACCTGTGGATTCTTTTGAATTTGCTGTGTAATTTTGTCATCTATGAATCTGACAAAGTTTTTACATTTTTTCCTTTCTTATGTCTTTTGTTTATTTCTCTTGCTTTATTGCATCCGCTAGAACCTCCAGTACAATATTGAATAGAAGAGATGATACAAGGCTACAAGGCTTTTAATAGTCATCATAAATCATGATGTATGCTGTAGTTTTTGCATGATATCCTTTATTAGATTAAGGAAACTCCCCTTTATTTCTAATTACTAAAAGATTTGTAAATGTTAGTTCTAATTGATCACTATGCATGTATTGAGATTATCATGTTTCTTTTTCACTCTGTTAATCTAATATATTACATTGATTGATGTTTAAAAGACAAACACTGAATTCCTAGAATAAACCTATGTTGTTTGTCATGTGTTATAAATGATTATCCTATGTATGGGGAGTATGCATATGTGTGTGCAGGATTGCTCATATTTTTATTGTAATATTGTAACATTGATTTAATATTTAAAATCAGTCAAGGTAAACCTCACTTTGATCATTGTATCATCCTTTGGAAATATTACTGGATTCAGTTTCATAATATTTTGTTTAGAAAATTTGCATTTATGTTCTCAAGAGATCTTGGATTATAATTTGCTTTTATTTTAATATCCTTATCAGGTTTGGGCATCAAGATTATGTTGGCCTCACAAAATGTGTTAAAAATTATTTATTTTTTCTAGTCTCTGGAATAATTTGTGTAACATTAACATTATTTTTCCTTATATGTTTGGAAGAATTCAGCAGCGAAACAATCTGTACCTGAGGGTTTGTTGTTGCTGTTGTTGTCAGGATTTAATTTCTTTAATAGCTATAAAACTATTTATTGTTTTATATCTTATTGAATTCATTGGGGTAAGTTGTATTTTTCAAGGAATTTACTCATTTTATTTAGATTTCCTAAGTTATCAGCATAATGCTGTTTATTATATCCTCATATTAGCCTCATATTAGGCTGTAAATTCTGTAGTGATACCCTTACACTCATTAATTTCTGATATTGGTAATATCTTTTGCTTCTTTTCATTTGATTAGCTTTACTGGGTCTTTATCAATTTTACTAAGCTTTTCAGAAAAACAACTTTTAACTTTCTTGTTTTTTCTTTAGTGTATGACTATTTTCTCTTTTATTGATTTCTGCTTTAAGTTTTGGGTACTCCTCCACTCCTAAATTCTTGACACTAATTAATTTGTTTCCAACCTTTGTTTTTCTAATATGTACATTTAACCTATAAATTTTTCTCTAAAACTGTTTTATTTCCCACGATCTTCATATTTTTATTATCATTGTACATAAAAGCTTTCTAATTTCCCTTTTAATATCTCCTCTGACCCATAGGCTATTTAGAAGGGCATTACTTAATTTCTAAATATTTAAAGGTCTTCTAGTTACCATTCTTTCATTAATTTAATCATTTGAGACCTCTTGAGATGTGTTTTATAGCCCAGAATATGGTCGATTTTGGTAAAATGTTATGTATGCACTTGAAACGAATGTAAGTTATTTTGCTTCACTTTCTAGAAATGTCATTTAGGAAAATGTGGTTTAGAACAATCTTTTTGCCCTCCACTTGTTCTCTCAGTTACCAAGAGGCATGTGTAAAATATCTGTATTAGTTTCCCAGGGCTGCTGTAACAAATTACCACAAACTTGGTGGCTTCAAAGAAGAGAAATTTATTCTCTTAAAGTTTGGAGGCCAGAAATCCAGTTAAGATGTCAATAGGATTGGTTCCATCTGCAAGCTGGTTTGTGCCTCTCTCCAGACTTCTTTCCAGTGGCTGCTGGCAATCTTCAATGTTCTTTGACTCATAGATGCATCATTTCCTTCTCGGCCTCCATCTTCTCGTCACCTTCTCCACTGTGTGTTTCCTTTGCTCTTCTGTCTCTTATGAAGACACTGGACATGGATTTAGAGGCCACCCTGGCAATCCAGGATGGTCACAACTCAAGATCATTAACTTGATTGTATCTACAAAGACTCTCCAAATTGGGTCACATTCACTGGTTTCAGAGATTAGGACACAGATATTTTTTAAGGAGGACAGTGGTTATTCAACCCATTACAATCCCAAACTATGACTATGAATTTGCCTGTCTTTCCTCTTTGTTCTAGCAATCTTTACTTTATGTATTTTAAACATGTTATTAAATGCATGAAAATTTTGGTTCATTCTTTCTGCTGAACTGACTATTTTATCATAATGAAATGTCTCTCTTTACCTCTTATAATACTTCTTGCCTTAAAATCTACTTTGTACATTAACACAACTATATAAACTTTTTTTCTTGTTTTTGTATTATGTGTGTTTTAAATCTTTTACTTTCAGCCCTTCTTTGTCTTATATTTAAAACTTCTCTCTTATAAACATCACATAGTAAGGTTTTGTTGTTTTATTCGATCTTTCTTAGTTGTTCATTGGTGTGTTTGGAACATTTAAATTTAATAATAAAAATTTAAAATAAATAAATAAATTTAATCTAGTTACTGATAAGTCTAACTCTTGATTATTTGTTTTCTCTTTGTTTCATGTGTTTGTTCCTTTATTCCTCATTTCTCACATTTTTTAATTTATCCAGTATTTTTATTATTCTATTTTCCCCAGTAGCTTTTAAGTTATTCTTAAATGACTACTCTAGAGATAGACATCCTTGATTTACTATAGTCTACTAAAATTGTGCTTTTACCACTCTCCAAACAATGCAAGTACCCAAACTATTAATATTTAATTCCATTTGTCTTCCCCCTCTTTTTGTATTGTTGTCATACATTTTGCAAAAAGAAAAGCTTCAGCTGAATTAAATTTAAAAGAGTTTAATTGAGCAATGAACGATTAGCAAATCAGGCAGCCTCCTGAGCCAGAGTAGGCCAGAAACTCCAGTCCAGCTGCATGGTAGAAGAGGATTTATGAACAGAAAAAGGAAAGTGATGTACAGAAAACAGAAGTGAGATACAAAAACAGCCGGATTGGTTATAGCTCAGCGTTTGCCTTATTTGAAGACAGTTCAAACAGTTGGCCACATGTGATTGGCCAAAACTCGATGATTGGCATAAGAGTAGTCTACGGTCTGTTTACATCTTCACTTATTATAATTCGCAGTGTACAGAGAAACCTTGAGGCTGAGCTTAAACTATGTAAGGCTTTAGGTTACACTTGATTTAACAAATTACATATATTCTATATTTCAAAGACACTATATTTCAAAATAAATAAAAACAGTATTTATTTATATTTACACCGTAGTGAATTCTTAGAATTTTCATGTTACCTCAGCATCCATTTAGAATATGTTTACCTTTCTCATGCCAGAAGCAGAGCTTAGTCACCCTTATTGCCCTTTCTAGTTCTGTACCTCCTCCCAGTTTTCAATGTGGTCGAGCCAGATATCTGTCTTATACAACTGCCTCCTGGTGACCACCTCTCTATGGGACAGCTAGATAAAACCTACTTGACTCGCATCCCTGACCTCTGTGCCCTGCATGGACTTCGCAGATATGCTGCCATGACCACCTCTCAGTCACAGCATGCCTTCCTGGAACATGTGCCTGCTTTCTTTAAACTCACCAGTTAGAACTCCCCATGGGAGATGCCTGCTGGGTCATACTCTGGTCCCCAAGAAAGGCGTTGGCCGATGTGTCCCCTTCTCTCTCTCTCTCTCCATTCCTCGCACTGACCAACCTTTGTGTGATCTTCAGGCATGCCGTGCACCCCCAGCCCATAATAAAATATTTACTTGCATCTTGTGTTTCTTCTAATCATTGAAGAAGTTTTCTCTATCACAAAGATCCTAAATGAAAACATACTCACATATGAGCTCTTTCTGGTGTGTTTCCTTGTTATTGCAATTCTGTCCATTCTATATGAAACTATTTTCCTTCAGCCTGAAAAAGTCTCTGGCATTTTTGTATTGTAGATCTTCTGAAAACAAATTCTTTAAACATTTTTCTAATTGTGGTTCCTTTGAAGGTTATTGTCCATGTTTCTTGGTTTCTTTTAAAATGGATTACACTTTAAAATAGATTTTTTACAATATTACTGTGTTGTGTCTAGGTAAGAATTTCTTTGTATTGCTTGGGTTTGCATAGTTGGTTTTTTTGTTTGTTTGTTTGTTTTTTGACAGAATTTCACTCTTATCACCTGGGTTGGAGTGCAGTGGTGTGATATCTCGGCTCACTGCAACCTCAGCCTCCTGGGTTCAAGTTATCAACCCACCTCAGCCTCCCAAGTAGCTGCGATTACAGGCCTGTGCCTCCATGCCTGGCTAATTTTCATACTTTTAGTAGAGATGGAGTTTCACCATTTTGACCAGGCTGGTCTCGAACTCCTGACAGAAGGTGATGTGCCCACCTCAGCCTCCCAAACTGCTAGGATTACAGGCGTGACCCACCACGCCAGGCCTGTATAGCCTTTTGGATCTGTAATTTAATGATGTCTTGCATCAGTCTTGGAAAATTCCCAGTTATTACTTCTTCAAATGTTGTTTATGCTCTGTTATCTCTCTCTTCTCATTGAGGGGCTTCAGTTAAACATGTTAGGCTTTATTCTTCTATGTAGTTAGTCTGTATTTTTTAATCTTTTTATTTATTGTTGCTTTGTTCTGAGTATTTTCTTCTGTTCTAGCTTTCAGTTCATTGATTTTCTTTCAGATTCTAACCTGCTATTAATCTCACACAAACTCTTAATTTCAGCAATCATATTTTACTTTTAGAATTCTAGAGTTTTTTTTATTTTCCAAATCTGCCCTCTTCGTTTTTTTTTTTTTTTTTTTTTTTTTTTTTTGAGACAGGGTCTCACTTTGTTGCCCAGGTTGGAGCACAGTGGCATAATCACAGCTCACTGAAGCCTCCACCTTCACAGGCTCAAGCAGTTCTCCCGCCTCAGCCACTTGAGTAGCTGAAAATGCAGGTGTGCACCACCACACCTGCACACCCGGCTTTTTTTTTTTTTTTTTTTTTGAGGTGGGGTTTCGCCAAGTTGCCCAGGCTGGCCTCAAACTCCTGAGCTCAAGTGATCCACTCTCCTCAGCCTCCCAAAGTGTTAGGATTACAGGCGTGAACCACCACACCCCACCCTGTTCTTTTTAATAGTTTCTAGTTCTTGCAAGTTTCAATTATATCCTTCAACAGATCTGTAGTTCTAATGGGTCAGTTTCTGTCATCAGTAATTGTGTGTGTTATTTTATCTCTCCAAGTATCTGGTTATCTTTGTGTATCAGGAATTATATTTGAAAATGTATCTGTAGAAATAATTTCAAGGCCTTAGATAACCCATCTTCTTCCAGATAGAACTTTTGTCTTGTTTCTGCAGGCATCTGGGGACATTAGCAATCTAGGACCACTCTAATTCAGTCTCAGGAACTGTGATTTTCTGGGGCCAGCCACAGTACCAGTACTTGAAGTACTAGTTCCAGTCTCTGAGACAGCAGATTTTTTTTCAGTTAACCCTGATTACCACGGCCTAGTTCTTGTGGCCTCAGAACACATCAGAAGGTATTACCAGGCTTTCCATTAGGGGCAGGCCCTGGACTTCCATCGTCGTCCCTTAACTTCATGAGACAATCAAAAGTCTGTTCAGTCTCTCAGTTGCCCATTCCTGATACAATAAGCAGCCCAGTTGCCAAGCCCAACTACCCAGCTCTCAACTGGATTTTCATCTTCTCCTAGATCATGGCCCAGGAATGCTTTACTAGTTTGTTAGCTTTCTGCTGCCTTCACAGATAAATATTTTTGATTTTTCAGTATTTCTAGCCTTTCTTGAGGGTGGATGGTTGGCGCAATATTTTATTTGAATTGTTGAGATTACTATTACTAGAAGCAGAGCCTGAAAAATTTTTATTTTTAATTTTAATTAATTCATTTATGTCCAAATTTATCTGATTAAATTCACTCATTTTTAATTCCAAGTTTTTTGGGATTTGGGTTGAAGTAATTTTCTTCTAGTTTATAGCAATACAGTATACTATGTACTATTGCTACATTATTAATGTATTTAGGGGTTTTGGTGGACTAATATATGATCACTTTTACACAGATATCATCTTATGATATCAAACTTAGATTTGATGAAATGAGTTGGTAAGCTTCATATCTTTTATATATTGTGAAACCTTGAAATTACATTTGGAAGTATCTTTATGAATGAATTTTGGCAATTTGTATTTCCATTTATATCATTTAGGTTTTCAATTATTTAACCCCCAGTCATCTACAGTTTTATAAATAGTCTCATATATATAAAAGTATGTTTAAATTCTTTTTCCTACTGTGTGTATTTGTGTTTTCTCTCATCCCTTATAATTTATCTTTTAGCAAATGTTTTTGTATTTTATTTTTCTAAAAAAGCTAACCTCAGTTAATAACAAAAATGGAAATTAAGAAAGCAAATGGGAAAGAAGAGGAGAAAACTGTATAAACTCTATAACACCAAGATCAAAGAGCTATTTAAAATGAAAAGAATGTGGATCGAGTGAATACATGCATGCAAATACTATAGCAAATCATATAAGTAAGAAAGGCAGGACACTGAAGTTACAACTTTATAAAAATGTAACCTTTGTGTTAGCAAAGATTAAAAGCAAATAATGAACGTAAAAATAGCTAAAGTTTAGTGACTCATGAGATGCTTGTCATTCATTATTTAAACTGACTGTTACTTAACTTTCTCTTCCTTTCCCCAGAAATTTCTTGTGGGCTACCACCCACCATAAACAACGGAGATGTCTTTAGTGCTAACAAAGAGTATTTTCACTATGGATCTGTGGTGACCTACCGCTGCAGTCTTGGAAGCGGAGGGAGAAAGGTGTTTGAGCTCGTGGGTGAGCCCTCCATATACTGCACCAGCAATGAAGATCAAGTGGGCATCTGGAGCGGCCCAGCCCCTCAGTGCATTATACCTAACAAATGTACGCCTCCAAATGTGGAAAATGGAATATTGGTATCTGTCAACAGAAGCTTATTTTCCTTAAATGAAGTTGTGGAGTTTAGGTGTCAGCCTGGCTTTGTCATGAAAGGACCCCGCCGTGTGCAATGCCAGGCCCTGAACAAATGGGAGCCAGAGTTACCAAGCTGCTCCAGGGGTGAGTCTGACTGAGGCCTAGAAGGTCCCTGCAAATGACATGCATTGCTGTTGGATCAGGAGATTAGTATTTGTTCAGGGGGTGGGATGTGTACTGAGCAGAGTCGGGAGCAAATTTTCTAGACAGTGAACATGAAATTCAGAAGGTATGTGTACATACACATGTGCTGAAATTGAGAAGCAAAGCTCAACCTGGGCAAGGAATATGATGTTTCTTTGGGGTTCTTATAAACAGATCTGTCAATTACTTTTGAGTATAATAATTGTTGATACAAAAGCAGTGATTCCTGTGGCCAGGCACTATGATACAGGCTACATGTGAATTGTAACCTTTAAAACAAAGTTATTAGGTAGTTACCAGTTGTTCTATGTTTGTCTGTTTTGTTTTGCTTGAGATACTGTCTTGATCTGTCACTCAGGTTGGGCTGCAGTGGTGCGATGATGGCTTACTTCAACCTCTGCCTCCCTGGGTCAAGCAATTCTCCTGCCTGAGTCTCACAAGTAGCTAGGACTATTGGTGCATGCCACCATGCCTGGTTAAGATTTTTATGTTTTTTTGTACAGATAGAGTCTCACTATTTTACCCAGGCTGGTCTCAAACTCCTCAGCTCAAGCAACCTACCCACCTTGGCCTCCCAAAGTGCTGGGATTATCGGCATGAGCCACCACGCCGGGTCTCGATGTTTTACAGAGAATATGTGCCTTAGAGAGCTCAGATAACTTTCTTTATTATTATTATTATTATTATTATTATTATACTTTAAGTTCTAGGGTACATGTGCATAACGTGCAGGTTTGTTACATATGTATACTTGTGATGTTGGTGTGCTGCACCCATCAACTCGTCAGCACCCATCAACTCGTCATTTACATCAGGTATAACTCCCAGAGCAATCCCTCCCCTCTCCCCACCCCCCATGATAGGCCCCAGTGTGTGTGTTCCCCTTCCTGAGTCCAGGTGATCTCATTGTTCAGTTTCCACCTATGAGTGAGAACATGCGGTGTTTGGTTTTCTGTTCTTGCGATAGTTTGCTGAGAATGATGGTTTCCAGCTGTATCCATGTCCCCACAAAGGACACAAACTCTTCCTTTTTTATGGCTGCATAGTATTCCATGGTGTATATGTGCTACATTTTCTTAATCCAGTCTGTCACTGATGGACATTTGGGTTGATTCCAAGTCTTTGCTATTGTGAATAGTGCCACAATAAACATACATGTGCATGTGTCTTTATAGCAGCATGATTTATGATCCTTTGGGTATATACCCAGTAATGGGATGGCTGGGTCATATGGTACATCTAGTTCTATATCCTTGAGGAATCACCATACTGTTTTCCACAATGGTTGAACTAGTTTACAATCCTACCAAGAGTGTAAAAGTGTTCCTATTTCTCTACATCCTATCCAGCACCTGTTGTTTCCTGACTTTTTAATGATTGCCATTCTAACTGGTGTGAGATGGTATCTCATTGTGGTTTTGATTTGCATTTCTCTGATGGCCAGTGATGGTGAGCATTTTTTCATGTGTCTGTTGGCTGTATGAATGTCTTCTTTTGAGAAATGTCTGTTCATATCCTTTGCCCACTTTTTGATGGGGCTGTTTGTTTTTTTCTTGTAAATTTGTTTGAGTTCTTTTTAGGTTCTGGATATTAACCCTTTGTCTGATGAGTAAATAACTTTCTAAGATACTAACTTGCAGACAAAACTGAAATGCAAGTCCACCTCACTCCAAGCCTTGGCTTTGCTAATCAACATTCAGTCATGCCATCAAAACTTACTCTAGATACTTTCAAGGAGTGAGGGATTTCACGCAGGTTGTATTAGTCTGTTCTCACATTCCTGTAAAGAACTACTTGAGACTGGGTAATTTATAAAGAAAAGAGGTTTAATTGACTCAGAGTTCTGTAGGCTGTACAGGAGGCATGGCTAGGGACACCTCAGGAAAGTTACAATCATGGTGGAAGGCAAAGAGGAAGCACACATATCTTCATATGGTTGGCAGGAGAGAGAGAGAGAGCAAAGTAGAGGTGCTACACACTTTTAAACAAGCAGATCTCGAGAGAACTCTATCACAGGACAGCACTAGGGCAATAGTGCTAAACCATTTGTATTTGTCAATTATCTCAATAAAGTTGGGAGAACAAAAAAAAAAAAAGAAAAGAAACCACCTCCATGATCCAGTCACTTCCCGCCAGGCTCCTCTTCCAACAATGGGAATTACAGTTTGACATGAGATTTGGGTGGGGACACAGAGCCAAACCATATCACAGCTAATAGGTCACAAAGATGTTAGAAGGGCAGGAAAAGCAATAAGACGAAGGCAGAGTTACCAGAGATCAGGGAGCTGCTGTGGCTCCCAGTCTAAAGCACAGGAGCCTGTACTGATGCTGAAATGGCCAGCCCCTCCCACTGAGCAGGCAGCTCCCTGAAAGCTGCTAATGCTGCAGGAGCCACCACTGCTGCCAGAATGCAGCTGATATTGTTGGAGCCAAAGTCATTGGCATCACTAGAATTGAAGCTGTAGCTGCTCACTAAAGTCATCTATACTGCCACTGTCTGAGCCACTTCTAGAAGTAGAAGAGATTCTGCCATTATCCTACCTTTTAATTTGGTATATATGCCTCCAACTGACAGAACCTAACTAGAGCCCAGCTATCAAGGAAGACAAATGATGGTAGTTTTAAGCCTTCCATTGCTAGCAGTCGAAAGACAGTGCAGAAGTGTGAGGCTGGGGGCCAACAGAAATTTAACCAGCACAGCACCTCAATATTACATCACCAAGCATTGATTAGACAAGAGAAACACTGGGTGATGAGTCCTGAAAATGGACATTACAACATCGGAGTATTTACATACTCCTTAAAGAAGTCATTTTTCTAGTCCAATCCTCCATCTGATGCTTGAGAAAGCTGAAGTCCAGAAAAGGGAACTGGTCTGCTCAAAGCCAAACTGAAATTATTTTTTCCATTTTATAACAGTTTTATGTAATTTAGTTGAGATCCAAATGTGTCCTGATTTCCTGAGTTCAGATCAACATATTAAGAGAGAGCCAGAGCTGCCATTACAATATGTTGTGTGAAATATACACTCTCATTATGGTGACAGTAGGTCTTTTAGATTTTGCTAGACAGTTGCTAACCTTCTCACCGGCGTGAAATGAATGACTAGGCAGCACCTTGCTTCATAGCATGAAGAAGAGAGGAGACCCATAGTTCATTACCACCCTATGTCAGGTGGCTGCTGAGAGAAGCCTTGACAGGAGATGAGAGTAGATGTGTGCACGTTGTTTGTTGCACCGGTGTGATAGGTGACGGAGGGAACTATTAGATGAGACATGGGCAGGGGCACTCCTTTATTGCCTAAAATGCAAGACTAAATTGATGATGCCTTTCTAGAAAGGAAGTACGAAGATATAAAAAGTCATCATTCCTCCCAATTTTGTACTGGGTGAACAGTAATTGGAAGCATTCTACAAGGAACTGTCCATTGCGGAATGTTAGTTGCATACTTTAGATGAAAAGCAATGAATTGAGGATACCTCTGTTTTAGTCACAGTTCTGCAATGTGTCAGTTCTATGACTGATGGCAAGACATCTTCCTCGCCCTGTGTATTTAGTTTGTTATCAATATAATAAAGCTCTTATCTTACCTTTATTATTATATATAGATTTGTAATTATTATTCCCTTGGCCAGTTTAACATTGAGAAAATTAGCAATACTTTGTTTCTCTCTCCCCAGTATGTCAGCCGCCTCCAGATGTCCTGCATGGTGAGCGTACCCAAAGGGACAAGGACAACTTTCAGCCTGGGCAGGAAGTGTTCTACATCTGTGAGCACGGCTATGACCTCAGAGGGGCTGCGTCTCTGCGCTGTACACCCCAGGGAGACTGGAGCCCTGCAGCCCCCAGATGTGAAGGTGCCTAGACTCTTGTCTGGTTTGATATTTTTAGCTTGCGTCTTTATTCTCTACATGCCAATATTTTCTGTTCATTTTTCTTTTACTCCAGTGAAATCCTGTGATGACTCCCTGGGCCAACTTCCTAATGGTCGTGTGCTATTTCCACGTAGTCTCCAGCTTGGAGCAAAAGTGGATTTTGTTTGTGATGAAGGGTGAGTGTGAGCTTGCCTGACCTACTGGACATTGAAAATGGGGCTGGGAATTAGTTTTAAAAGGGGAGATTTGGTTTGGCTTAAAAGAAAGACACACACACACACACACACACACACACACACACACATTCAGAGAGATGAACTTTTGAAAGTATACATAGGAAGAAAGGAAAGAAATGCACAAAACTAATAACATGAGATATGAAGAGGAAACTGGAACATATATTAACTGGCAAGTTCAAAGGCAAGTATAACTACTGGTTATGAATATATGGGTAACACATTAAGTAAAAAATATCAGCCAGGCACGGTGGCTCATGCCTGTAATCCCAGCACCTTTGGGAGGTTGATCTGAGGCGAGCAGATCACCTGAAGAGAGGAGTTGGAGACAAACCTGGCCAACATGGTGAAACCCCGTCTCTACTAAAAACACAAAAGTTAACTGGGCATGGTGGCATTTGCCTGTAATCCCAGCTACTGAGGCACGAGAATCACTGGAACCTGGGAGGCAGAGTTTGCAGTGAGCCGCGATGGCACCATTGCAATCCAGCGTGGACAAGAGTGAAACTCCATCTCAAGAAAAACAAATCGTGTTTTACAAGCAAAAAGAACATGAGTAATTTAGAGAGTCCCAGAAAAAAACTGCAAGTAACAAAAAGCTTATTCTTAATAACTGGGATCATTTAAGAATCATTTCAGTAAATTCTTTAAACCATCTATAGTGAAATTTGTAATAGGAATGAAAATGTAAAAATCAGCATTTTAAAAAAATTCAGTCACATATAATCTGGCTATTCATGGGCTTGGGCTCTGAGCTGGGGTCCTGATAGCTGCTGCTATTTCCGGCGAGGTCATTACCTTGTTTATGTCCATCTAGTGCTCTTCACAGATGCACAGGGTGCACATCTCTACACGGGAGCCGACCAGCATGGGCAACAAAGCACCTGATCCCAAAATGTTCCTCAGAATCTTGGCAGCCTCCAAATGCCAGCACCCAGTAAGAGTTAGAAGGGCATCAGGGCCCAACAGAAACTGAGAATTTTCGACTATTGCATACAAAAATCAAGTCCTCTCTTCATTCTTTTTTCCCCTAGAATATTCATGCTTACTCTTCAGCAGCCCAAACTGCCCTTGTGAGCCTTCTTCACGCCATCACAGATGCGGAGATGAAAGGACAATCTCCGTTCTCTCACCAGCTATTTCCCACTTTTCCAAACTGGGAGCTGTTTTACTTGCTGTTCCAGCATCAGAGTTAGGAAGGCATTGCATTAGAAGACTGGGTTTCTAATAATGACAATGAGTGATTTATCAGGTTATCATGGAGTAATCAGTGAAACTCCAAGCCTGGGTCCTGGGTCAAGGAGATGGTGCCCATGTCATGACCACCTTTTTCAATTCAAGCAGGACTGTCATGTGACCAAGCTAATGCATTTTGCCATTCTATATTGCTCCCTTCTGGAGACTGTGAGCTTCCAGAATAACGTAGCCTGTGCAACTCTGCCACCTGCTGGCCTCTGGTCCTCAAAATCCTGAGATTTGGGGCAGGGCCTTAGATTGTGAACCAAGAGTCCTCTTGGCTGAAACAGCTCACTATTCACTCCTATTTTCTCCTTTAGATTTCAATTAAAAGGCAGCTCTGCTAGTTACTGTGTCTTGGCTGGAATGGAAAGCCTTTGGAATAGCAGTGTTCCAGCGTGTGAACGTGAGTAATAGGAGTAACATTTCAGGCCAGTCTCTCCCCTTCATCTGTTCAGTATTTGACCCATGACCTCCCCTAATGGGGTTCTTCAATTTTCTAGTCCGAATTATTGATTTCAAAATTGCTTGTTTTAATAATGTTTGGCTGTGAATCAATGTGTACATCACCTGTCTTTGGAATCATCTGATCTGTCTCTGTCCTTCTGTATTCTGTGTTCTACAGCAATAAAGCCTATGGTAGTGTGCTTCTAGGAGTTTCAGGGGAGATCAGATAATGTGAAGCTTTAACAATTTACTTTGTTTCTCTCTTTCTTTCTTTTTTCTCTTCCTTCCTTCCTCCCTTCTTTCTTTTTCATTTTGTTCTTCCATCAGGTGCAATCAGTCTACAATTTTTGTGTGTATTTGATAATACACAAATATTAAACATGCCTTTATTTAATCATATTTATTGATCACGTACTTTGTGCCTGATGTTCATCTAGCCACTGGAGTTTTATCAATGAACAAGACGAACGAATTCCCTGTCCCCATGTTGTTTCTCCTCAGGTGGGGAGAGGGACAAGAAAAAAAATAAATTCAATGCTATGAAGATAATAGAGCAAAGCACTGAGGAATGAGGGAAAAGTGGGTTGCAATACTAGACAGGGCGAGCAGTTGGAGACTCCTTAAATTCTCAAAACATGTACCTAAGTCATTTATGCTGAGAGATTCTTAAATAATAAGTTGATTTTTGAAAAAAAGAGCCCCATGTGTTCAATAATCGGTAGACTACTGATTTCTCCTAGTCTAACTATTTGTAATTTCCCCAATGGTAGATAGAAGTTTGCTTCATTTCTTGATTCTAACAGTTGGAAACCATGTTTCTTTAGAAGACCATGAAATTTTACTAAAATGTGTTTGTGTTGTTAGAAATATACTTGGACATCTTACAGTGCTTGTTAGAGGAAAATTTTGTAAGAACACAACTTATACAGAGATTCTTGCTGTCTAAGTAATCCAGTGCTCCTTGAAGCAGCATGACAAGTGTCTGTTCTACTATCATGCATTAAAACTCATTGATTGACTACTCAAGATTTCTCTGATTTTTCATAACTCTTGCTAGTTAAAGTAGCTTCTTCCGAATTCCAGTTCTAAGGAAAAACGCCAATTAGAAATGAGGGAGAGACTGTTCTAAACAAATCAGTAGAGGCTAGAAAGGAGTAACAACTTGAAACCTGAGCCAGAACGTAAAAAGAGAAAATTAATTGTCAACAGACACAGCCATTTTCAAAAGCAAAGCAATCTGAATCCATTTGGAGTTTTTTATAATGGCCTGACTACGTTTCAGTTCACTGTGACAGGGCTATTGTTATCACAGAGATTGATGATCAGTATCAGTAAGTAATCAGTGGAAGGTTTCACCTATTTAAGATTATTAGCACACATATATGCATTTGAGAAATATTTCCCAAGAACGTAGGCTCCTTCCTCAGCACTGCGTCCCCAGGATCCTGATGAGTGGCTGACACAGGACAAGTGCTCAATTAATAAATATTGACTAAACGAATGAGTAACCCTTAAAAGTGGTCATTTTTCCTCTTCGAATGTTTTGCTACTTCATTAAAGTTGTAACGTTTCTGTAGTCCAGGAACTGTTACTACCTGGATGATTCAGGACAGAAAAATCTCTTTTGTACTTTCCAATACACTTTCAATGACATCTCATTTAATCCAACTCTTCGAAGTCCTAATGTCTACTGTCACCTCCTTAGCATATTTTCAGCAACACCAATCATAGCACCCTGTAATTGCAGAATACCTCTGGGGAAATTCCTGAATGAAACTTAGAACTTTTGTCTTTTTTCCAGAAATCTTTTGTCCAAGTCCTCCAGTTATTCCTAATGGGAGACACACAGGAAAACCTCTGGAAATCTTTCCCTTTGGAAAAGCTGTAACTTACACATGTGACCCTCACCCAGACAGAGGGATGACCTTCGACCTCATTGGAGAGAGCACCATCCGCTGCACAAGTGACCCTCAAGGGAATGGGGTTTGGAGCAGCCCTTCCCCTCGCTGTGGAATTCTGGGTTAGTGCTCATTTCCCCACATCCCAAATGGGTTCAAAATATCTAACGCAGGCCCTCCATATTTCCATAATTACAGTATGGTTTCTCTGTGTGCATTTGCCACAATGGAATGCCAAACCAATGATAAATGTTTCTAAGGTAGGTCAATACATCAGATCCTGATGACCTTTGCAGCTGGAGGGACTGATGAAAAAACAAGGAGGTGGTGAGTGGTGGGAAAGTCCTTCATTAGAATCATATGAATTAAAAACAAATGCCTGTGTATCTCCTCATTGAAATGTTTGGCTTAGAAATCTGACCTAGAAAATTGGTGGCTCCTGCTGCCAGGAAATGTCTTGAGTTCCTGCCCATGCTTGTCAACCTTTCATTGGAGTTTTGATGCCTTGAAGTACAAGGAAACCAGACACGAAAGGTGGAAGCTGGGCAGAAACACTCTTTCTGGAGTCCTAAAAATGTGAAAAATTAAATCAGAGCTATCTTTACATTAAATTATATGAGCATTAGCTGAGCGTGGTGGCAATTGCCTGTGTTCCCAGCTATTCGGGAGGCTGAGATGGGAGGATCACTTAGGCCTGGGAGGCAGAGGTTGCCGTGAGCTGAGACTGTGCCACTGCACTCCAGCCTGGGTGACAGAGTGAGACCCTATCTCAAAAACAATGAAAATAGGCTGGCCGCAGTGGCTCACACCTGTAATCCCAGTACAGATTATTTGAGGTCAAGAGTTCCAGATCAGAATGCCAACATGGTGAAACTCCAATTATACTAAAAATAAAAAAATAATAAAATAAAATTAACTGAATTATATGAGTAGAAAGACCCGATAACAGACTAGTCTTCCAGGTAATATACTTCCTTATAAGCCTATGCTAATGGAACTTTCCCTTCCATTTTACAGGGAAGTTATGTGTGTGTGTGTGTGTGTGTGTGTGTGTGTGTATGTGTGTGTGTGTGTGTTTTGTTGTTTTTTGTTTTTTGTTTTATAACTAAGAGTTTCTTTTCTTCTGGCATCAATCTACCCCAGAAGAGAAAAGAGGAAGCACATTGGGTATATTTTTATTAACTCAGATATTCTTGATTTCTTGTTCTCTAGGTCACTGTAAAGCCCCGGATCATTTTCCGTTTGCTAAGTTGAAAACCCAAACCAATGCATATGACTTTCCCATTGGGACATCTTTAAAGTACGAATGCCGTCCTGAGTACTACGGGAGGCCGTTCTCTATCACATGTCTGGATAACCTGGTGTGGTCGAGTCCCAAAGATGTCTGTAAACGTGAGTGAACTTGCATTTTGGATCTTTCCCATGTCTGCAAAAGCTTCTTATTGAATGTTTTCAAATGTGGGATATGAGAAACCTTTTTTGAAAAGTGTTCAGATAGGTGGATGTAAGTTTTTCTTGTAGGACATCCTTGATTATTGCTTGAAATGCTCACTTTATGAGAATGTTTCAAGGAATATTTGTAGAGAAAATCTTCATTCCCTATAGGAAAGAAAATAATACATGACTCTCGATCAGGGGAAAAAATGGTGTAGGAAGACAAATTCTGTTTGAATAACTAGGTGGGAAGAAATCCTTTGCAAACTTTGAAATATATTAGTAGTAAATAATGCCATAAGTGACTTTTACATTCTGATAAGGGATGCAAGGTCTCTACACAGATCTAAATCTAGATCTAGATAGATCTGGAGGGAAAGTCTTTTTGAAAGTGGGGCTTAGTAGGTGGCTGATCCTGAGGTGCTCTGATGAGTTTTCTCAAGGTAGCAAAATCTGTGGAACCATCAGAACTGCGTATTTTCTTCAGCAAGCTACATGTTGATGGAGACCTTACTTACTGAAGAGAGTCCTGATTACTCTACCTGGCTCCAAAATACTTTCTTTCCCATAGGTAAATCATGTAAAACTCCTCCAGATCCAGTGAATGGCATGGTGCACGTGATCACAGACATCCAGGTTGGATCCAGAATCAACTATTCTTGTACTACAGGGTGAGTTGGCAGCAATATCTCTTGATTTAAGAGTTCCAGCACAGCAACACTACCTTCTAGCCACATGTCAGGTTGGAAACTAGGCTATTGCCACCTGCTCTTAAGAGGCTTGAACACAGGTGTTAACTCCTGATTGAAATGAACAACGATAGGAGAAGATTAGGGCAAAAATCTGTATTCTTGCTGGAAACCAGGGCAGTGCACATATAAAGAGTATGCTGTTCACCGGATGGGAAGGAAAAATAATTAAGAGTGTAGTAGTCAAAGCCCACAAACAACCCTAACCCAGAGTAGACATTGCTGGAAGAAAGGGAAGGGCATGTAGTGGCTGTGTGAGAAAACAAATCTTAACGATAACAGCATGATCCCTTGCTAGGGCTGGCATCAAAAAGTACAGGGCTTCCTCATTTTATTGTACTTTGCAGATGTTATGCTTTTTATAAATTGAAGGCTTGTGGCAACACTGCAACAAGCATGTCAGTTGTATCATTTATCCAACAGTGTGTGTTCACTTCGTGTCTCTGTGTGACATTTTGGTTATTCTCACAATATCCCAGATGTTTTCATTATTATCACATCTATGATAGTGATCTGTCATCAGTGATCTTTCATGTGACTATTGTCATTGTTTGGGGTCCCTACGAACTGCACCCATATAAGACAGAAAACTTGATCAATAAATGTGCATGCTTTGACTGCTCCATGGACTAGACATTCCCCTTCTCTCTCCCTCTCTTCAGGACTCCCTAATCCCTGAGACACAATAATACTACAATTAGGCCACTTAATAGCCCTACACTGGCCTTTAAGTGTTGACATGAAGGGAGGAGTCATGCATCTCTTACCTGAAATCAAAAGCTAGGGATGACTAAGCTTACTGAGGACGATATGTTGAAAACCAAGATAGGCCAAAAGCCATTCCTCATGTGCCAAACAGCTAGAGAGTTGTAAAGGCAAAGCAAAAGTACTTGAAGGAAATATAAAGTACTGTTCCAGTGAACACATGAATAATAAAACGTGAAACAGCCTTATTGCTGATAGGGAAGAAGTTTTAGTGGTCTACATACAAGATCAAACTAGACACAATTTCTGAAGCCAAAGCCTAATCCTGAGCAAGGCCCTAACTCTCTTCAGTTCTGTGAAAGCTGCCAGAGGTGAGGAAGCTGCAGAATAAAAGCTGCAAGCTAGCAGAATTTGGTCCTTGAGGTTTAAGGAAAGAAGCCCTCTCCATAACATAAAGATCCAAGGTGAAGCAGCAAGTGCTTATGTAGAAGCTGCAGCAAGTTATCTAGAAGATCTAGCTAAGATCATGGATGAAGGTGTTACACTAAATAACAGATTTTCCATGTAGACAAAACAGTCATCTGTTGTACTTTCATAGCTAGAGAGGAGAAGTTAATGCCTGGCTTCAGAGCTTCAAAGAACAGGATGACTTTTTAGGAGCTAATGCCGTTGGTGACTTTGAGTTGAAGCCAAAGCTTACTGACCATTCTAAAAATTCTAGGGCCCGTAAGTATTATGCTAAATGTACCTTCCCTGTGTCTATAAATGCAACAACAAAGCCTGATAACATAGGTATGTTTGCAACATGGTTTACTGAATATTTTAAGTCCACTGTTGAGATCTAGTGCTCAGAAAAACAGATTCCTTTCAAAATATTACTGCTCATTGACATTACACCTAGACAGCCAAGAGCTCTAATGGAGACGGACACTGAAATGAATGGAGTTTTCCTGCCTGCTGACCACAGCAGCCATTCTGCAGACTATGGCTGAAGGAGTAATTTTGACTTTCAAGTTTCATTATTTAAGAAATACATCTTGTAAGGCCAGTTCCCACAGACAGTAATTCCTCTGATGGATCTGAGCAAAGTAAGTTGACAACTGCTGGAAAGAATTCATCATTATACATATCATTAAGAACATTCATGATTCATGGGAAGAGGTTAAAATATCAACATTAACAGAAATTTGGTAGAAGTTAATTCCAACCCTCATGGCTGACTTTGAGAGGTTCAACACTTCAGCAGAGGAAATAACTGCAGATGTGGTGAAAATAGCAAGAGAATTACAGTCAGAAATGGAACC
Source organism: Chlorocebus sabaeus (assembly GCF_047675955.1). NCBI lineage: Eukaryota > Metazoa > Chordata > Mammalia > Primates > Cercopithecidae > Chlorocebus > Chlorocebus sabaeus. The sequence goes on along the minus strand of NC_132928.1, from coordinate 21,944,079 downwards.
TGAAGATGTGACTCAATTGCTACAAATTCATGATCAAAGTTGAACAGATGAGGAGTTCCTTCTTATGAATGAACAGAGAAAGTGTTTTATTTTTTTTTTTTTTTGGTTTTTTTTTTTTTTTTTTTTTTTTGAGGTGGAGTCTCTTCCTGGTGAAGATGACATGAGCATTGTGAAAATGACAACAAAGGATTTAGAATATTACATAAACTCAGTTGATAAAACAGCAACAGTATCTGGGAGGATTGACTCCAATTTTGAAAGTAGTTCAGATGGTAAAATGTTATCAAATAGCATTGCATGCTAGAAAAATCTTTTGTGAAAGGAAGAGTCAATCAATACAGCAACTTTATTGTTGTCTCAGCTTAAGAAATAGCCACAGCCACCCCAGCCTTCAGCAACCACCACCCTGAGCAGTCAGCAGCCATCAACCTTGAGGCAAGACCCTCCACCAGCAAAAAGATTACAACTGATTGAAGGTCAGATAATCTTTAGCATTTTTTATCAATAAATCATTTTTTTAAAGTATGACTTTTCTCAGATATAATTCTATTTCACACTTAATAGACTACCGTATAGTATAAACACAACTTTTAGACTCACTGAGAAATCAAAAAATTCATATGACTCATCTGTTGTGATATTTGTTTTATTGTGGTGTTCTGGAACTGAACCTGCAATATCCTTGAGGAATGTCTGTAACACAAAATGGTCGGCTTAATACAACAGAAGTTTTTGGAGTTCTATTCTAGAGGATGGAAGTCCAAAATCAAGGTGTTGACAGGGCCATGCTCCCTCTGAATCCTGTAGGGTAGAATCCTTCATTGCATCTTCCAGCTTCTGGAGCCCCAGGCCTTCCTTGGTGTGTGGCAGTAGAACTCCAATTTGTTCTGTCCCGGTCCTCACATGGCCGTCTTCCCTCTGGGTCTGTGTCCTCATATGCTCTTCTCCTCTCTGTGCATGTTTCTGTCCAAAGTTTTCCCGTTTTATCAGGACACCAGGCATATTGGATTAGGGCCTACCTTAGTGACCTCATCTTAACTTGATTGCATCTGCAAAGATTGTATTTCCAAATAAGATCACATCCACAGGGACTGGGGGTTAAGACTTCAACATATCCAGGGGAGACACAATTCAACCTGTAACAGAGCCCCTTTGAAAATGTCAAGCGTCAGGTGCTCACAGCGCACGGCCCAGCTGTTGGTGCTCAGCCTTGCTCAGCACACAGTGGAGGCTCTGCCCCAAGCTCACTCTTCATGGGAACAGCTAAGCCAGGTAGTGAGTAGGGGATATGTTTGTGCCACTGCAACCAGTACTGAAAGGAAGCTTGTGGTGTCCAGCATATTTGCCAGCCTAGGCCTCACAGACCATAGCACCTAGAATCTGACAAAGTAAAATTAGAATAAATCCAATGTCTCCTTTTCTCTCTTTTTTTTTTTTTTTTGGTGCATTTTTAAATACAATTGATAAATTTCCTGACTGTACCCTCCTCATCTTGCATTGCTGAATAAGGGGGGAACCTCTCTAAGGCATACAGCAGAAAACCATTGAGCTTATGACTAGAAACAGGAAATACATGTAAAAGAGACCAGTCTGAAAAATCAGGAGAAATTTTACAAAGAGATTTACTGCCAAGAAACCAGGGAAACTTTCTGAACACTCTCCTTTTCATATTTGTAATAAGATTCAACTGTGCAAATACTTCTGTGAAACTAGCCATAAAGTTTGTACATGAAGGAATATATATATTCAGTGTGTTTATATATTTCATTTCATACATGTGATATACATACACACACATATACATACATATATATATCTCACAATGAATATTGCAGAAAATTAAAGCAAAGAGTAAGAGGAGTTAACCAAATTTTCCCTGAATGCAGCGGGGAAAGCTGAAAAGGAGAAGACAGGCAGGCACAGTGGCTCACACCTGTAATCCCAACACATTGAGAGGCTGAGACAAGAGGATCACTTGAGCCCAGGAGCTCGAGACCAGCCTGGGCAACGTGGCAAAACCCCATCTCTACAAAAAAGTATAAAAATTAGCTGGGCGTGGTGGTGTGTGCCTGTAGTCACAGCTAGGCAGGAGACTGAAGTGGGAGGATCACCTGAGCCCAGGAGGCTGAGGCTTCAGTGAGCCGTGATGGCACCCCTGCACTCCAGCCTGGATGACAGAATGAGATCCTGTCTCCAAAAATGAAAAAGGAAAGACATATGTAACCCAGTGTCAGGATTCAAAATACATGTAACAAAAATTCTAGAAGGGTAAACAAATAAGCCCATACCTAGCCGTCACTAGGGAAACTTCTGTGTTTCAGGGATAAAGGAAAAAAACTCAGATCCCAGAAATAAAACGTGAAAATATAGTACCCGCAAAAGAAATAAATGTATTGACACCACATTGATTCTGTACAACACTAAATGGCATAAGGTAGCATTTCTATTGCACCAAGCTAATATTCACACCTAGAGGCTCAGGTACACATTAAAGGATAAGCAAAGACACAACAATTGTACCATTTAAGTATGTTTCCCAGGCAATTTATAAGCAAATTTTCTAAAAGGAGAATGATGAATTCCAAAACAAATCTCAACAACAACAACAACAAAAATACAAAAACTTGGCAATGTAATCATAACTTATTAATAATCTCTCTAAACTCATAGAACGTACCAATAAAACTAGAAAATGTGAGACAGTAAAAGGTAGGCTAGACTTACATTACACTAAAGATGAGTAGACTGACTATATAGAGTTTGACTCTAAAATTGAGAAAATAGGTTTAAATATGTGTCGTGTGCATATGTATAATATATGTGTGCACACATACAAAATGAAATTCCTCATTGGAAAACCTATTAGGTTTATTTCTAAATTATTAGAATGACTAAAAACAGCTGAATCTATCTGTTCCATATAGTAAGTGAGAGGGAAGGAAAAGGAATAGCAAGGAATGCATTTGTCTCTTCCACCAGAAATAAACCCCCTCATGTTGGGTCAGGTCATTTTATTCATTGCTTTCTCCTCATCAATGTCATTGGGCATCGTGAAATCAATGAAAAAGGCAGTGAAAGAATGATGATGAAAGCAAATCAAATACATCATGTATCTCAATACATGTGGTTTAACCTTCTTGTTGAAAGACAAAGTCTCCCAGATAAGATCAAGAGCAACAAATCATGTATTTACAAAAAACATGTCTCAAGTAAGATGACATCATATAATGCGCACACACACACACAAAATAAGGAAAAATGCAAACAAAAAATGGCAGAAATAATATTTAGAGAAAATAGAATTTATGAAAAAAAAAGTCAAACAGGTCTACAAAATAATTGTTTTATTTTGGTGCCAGGTACAGTCCACAATGAAGCCAAGATATGAAGAAGCAAATAGGCCAGGAGAAGTTAGAGCAGAAATATTTCTTTCAATAGTGAGAGAATAGGAAAAAGAAGTAGAAAAGCTGGGAACAACAGGTAAAGTTTAGGCTAGGCCTTAGACTTCTCCTACATTGTAATCCTTCTGGTTTGCCACATATGCATGCTGTGAGGACGTCGATGAGGCATGTACAGCACAATTATTTTCCACTGTTTGCCTTTAGGCACCGACTCATTGGTCACTCATCTGCTGAATGTGTCATCTCAGGCAATACTGCCCATTGGAGCACGAAGCCGCCAATTTGTCAACGTGAGTTGAAGTCTCTTTCCCCATTCACCCCACTGTTTAATCCTAGAGTTGTCCTCCTAGAATCACAAAGAATGAATCTCATCCCTCTTGGAAATGGTATCCTTCTGATATTTGAAGAATCCAGTCATACATATCCTTAAAATGGCTCACAGCATCCCAAACTTCCACCTTCACCTAGAAATGCGTTTTTGTTTTTTTCTTATCTCGAGGTGTAATTTATTTTAAACTAGTCTTGAGCTCATTTAAACAGCCCCCAATTTCCTCCTCTGTTGGTTGAACACCTCACAGTTTGAAGAGCATTTTCTTCAGTGAAGTCAACAAATACAAAGTTAGTGAAAGAAACCCTATATCCTCTCTGCAAGCTCTTAGTATCACATCGGATATTCAAGCCATGCAGCTCTTCCTTCCTTCTTATTCTTCGTCTAAACAGGATCATGCCGTCTTCCCTGTGAGTTGTTTGGAAGATGAGCTTTCTACATTTTGGGGAGCAAAGGGAATGAGCAATTGCAAGCTAAAAAGGAATATAAAATGTACATAATCCTGGGTTTTGGGACGATGTGAGGAAATCAGCAATTTCAAACCCAGTTGGTGGGAGGATAAATAGGAACCAACTTTGTAGAAGGTCAACATACTGACTGGGCACTGCCCCACAGTAGAGTAGGACACAGTATTCAGTTCTTCCACGATCAGACCAGATTGGGCACATTCAGGGTGGTATGGCTGTAGATAAGTATCCAGTTCTTTTTATTACTTCTGAATCTGTAAGTATCATGTTTATTATATGTAATGTTGTATATTTGTGCTTTGTCTATATTAGTCCTGCCAGAGTTTTTGGTCTTACTATTTAATAAAGATGCCATACTGAGCCATGTGTGGTGACTCAAACTTGTAATCCCAGCACTTTGGGAGGACTAGGTGAGCAGATGGCTTGAGTACAGGAGTTCGAGCCTGTATAACATGGTGAAACCCTGTCTCTGCAAAAAAATACAAAAATCAAACGGGCATGGTGGCACACGCCTATAGTCCCAACTACTCGGGAGACTGAGACGTGGGAGGATTGCTTGAGCCAGAGAGGTTGAGGCTGCAGTGAGCCATGATCCGGCCACTGCACTCCAGCCTGGGCAGCAGAGCAAGACCCTGTCTCAAAAAAAATGCTATGCTATATGCTTTATTATATTAACATCCAATACCACAAAGGCACATGCCTTCTATAGAGAGAGAACCAAATTAATAATGGTGAGATAACATAGTTATATTCTCATTTAGCAGGAGAAATAAAAACATAGACTATAGGCTAGGCACAGTGGCTCATGCCTGTAATCCCAGTATATTGGGAGGCTGAGGTTTGCAGATCACTTGAGGTCAGGAGTTCGAGACCAGCCTGGCCAATATGGTGAAACTCCATCTCTACTAAAAATACAAAAGTTAGCCATGTGTGGTGCTGTATGCCTCTAATCCTAGCTACTCAGGAGGCTGAGGCAGGAAAATCGCTTAAACCTGGGAGGCGGGGTTTGCAGTGAGCCAAGATCATGCCACTGCACTCCAGCCTGGGGAACAGAGTGAAACTCTGTTCAAAAAAGAAAAAAAACAACAAAAAAACTAGAAGTGGACTCTAATAATATATGGACACATTTAGTGAAATAAAGTTAACTGAGTAGAGCAGAACTCATAATATTTTACAACTGTAAGAACATGTCTGTACATTAGCAAATATCAGATGAGAATAATATTGTCAGTATTTACTTCTGGTTTTTTGGAATTAAAAAAACTGTCAGCAAAATTTACAATAAAGTATAATTTTAAGAAACCAGGCTGGGTGCGGTGGCTCACGCTTATAATCCCAGCACTTTGAAAGACCGAGGCAGGCGGATTGTTCAAGGTCAGGAGTTCAAGACTAGCCTGCCCAACATGGCCAAACCCCATCTCTACTAAAAACATAAAAATAAACCAGACACGGTGGTGCATGCCTGTGATCCCAGCTGCTTGGGAGGTTGAGGTGGGAGGATTACTTGACCTCGGAAGTGGAGGCTGCAGTGAGCTGTGATCGTGCCACTGCACTCCAGCCTGGGTGACAGCAAGACTCTGTCCCAAGGTTTTGTTTTGGTTAACTTGCTGCTTCTTTTTCCAGGAATTCCTTGTGGGCTACCCCCAGCCATCGCCAATGGAGATTTCATTAGCACCAACAGAGAGTATTTTCACTACGGATCTGTGGTGACCTACCGCTGCAATCTTGGAAGCGGAAGGAAAAAGCTGTTTGATCTCGTGGGTGAGCCCTCCATATACTGCACCAGCAAAGATGACCAAGTGGGCATCTGGAGCGGCCCGGCCCCTCAGTGCATTATACCTAACAAATGTACGCCTCCAAATGTGGAAAATGGAATATTGGTATCTGTCAACAGAAGCTTATTTTCCTTAAATGAAGTTGTGGAGTTTAGGTGTCAGCCTGGCTTTGTCATGAAAGGACCCCGCCGTGTGCAATGCCAGGCCCTGAACAAATGGGAGCCAGAGTTACCAAGCTGCTCCAGGGGTGAGTCTGACTGAGGCCTAGAAGGGTCCTGCAAATGACATGAGTTGCCGTTGGATCAGGTGATCGGTATTTGTTCAGGGGGAGGGATGTGTACTGAGCAGGGTCAGGGAGCAAATTTTCTAGATAGTGAAGGTGAAATTCAGAAGGTGTGTGTACATATACATGTGCTGAAATTGAGAAGCAAAGCTCAACCTGGGCAAGGAATATGATATTTCTTTGGGGTTCTTATAAACAGATCTGTCAATTACTTTTGAGTATAATAATTGTTGATACAAAAGCAGTGATTCCTCTGGCCAGGCACTATGATACAGGCTACATGTGAATTGTAATCCTTAAAACAAAGTTATTAGGTAGTTACCAGTTGTTCTATGTTTGTCTGTTTTGTTTTGCCTGAGATACTGTCTTGATCTGTCACTCAGGTTGGGCTGCAGTGGTGTGATCATGGCTTACTTCAACCTCTGCCTCCCTGGGTCAAGCAATTCCCTGCCTGAGCCGCCCACATAGCTAGGACTATCGGTGCATGCCACCACGCCTGGTTAAGATTTTTGTGTTTTTTTGTACAGATAGAGTCTCACCATGTTGCCCAGGCTGGTCTCAAACTCCTCAGCTCAAGCAATCCACCCATCTTGGCCTCCCGAAGTGCTGGGATTATAGGCATGAGCCACCACGCCTGGCCTTGATGTTTTACAGAGAATATGTGCCTTAGAGAGATCAGAAAATTTTCTAAGATACTAACTTGCAGACAAAACTGGAATGCAAGCCCGCCTCACTCCAAGTCTTGGCTTTGCTAATCAGCATCCAGTCATGCCATCAAAACTTACTCTAGATACTTTCAAGGAGGGAGGGATTTGATGCAGGTTGTATTAGTCTGTTCTCACATTCCTGTGAAGAACTACTTGAGACTGGGTAATTTATAAAGAAAAGAGGTTTAATTGACTCAGAGTTCTGTAGGCTGTACAGGAGGCATGGCTAGGGACACCTCAGGAAAGTTACAATCATGGTGGAAGGCAAAGAGGAAGCATGCATATCTTCATATGGTTGGCAGGAGAGAGAGAGAGAGCAAAGTAGAGGTGCTACACACTTCTAAATAAGCAGATCTCGAGAGAACTCTATCACAGGACAGCACTAGGGCAATGGTGCTAAACCATTAGAAACCACCTCCATGATCCAGTCACTTCCCACCAGGCTCCTCTTCCAACAATGGGAATTACAGTTTGACATGAGATTTGGGTGGGGACACAGAGCCAAACCATATCACAGCTAATAGGTCACAAAGATGTTAGAAGGGCAGGAAAAGCAATAAGACGAAGGCAGAGTTACCAGAGATCAGGGAGCTGCTGTGGCTCCCAGTCTAAAGCACAGGAGCCTGTACTGATGCTGAAATGGCCAGCCCCTCCCACTGAGCAGCCAGCTCCCTGAAAGCTGCTAATGCTGTAGGAGCCACCACTGCTGCCAGAATGCAGCTGATATTGCTGGAGCCAAAGTCATTGGCATGGCTAGAATTGAAGCTGTAACTGCTCACTGAAGCCATCTGTACTGCCACTGCCCAAGCCACCTCTAGAAGTAGAACAGATTCTGCTATCATCCTGCCTTTCAATTTGGTATATATGCCTCCAACTGGCAGAACCTAACCAGAGCCCAGTTATCAAGGAAGATGAACGATTGTAGTTTTTTTTTGTTTTTTTGTTTTTTTGGTTTATTTTGGTATTTCATTGTAATTTATTTATTTATTTATTTATTTATTTATTTATTTATTTATTTTTATTATTATACTTTAAGTTCTAGGGTACATGTGCATAATGTGCAGGTTTCTTACATGTGTATACTTGTGCCATGTTGGTGTGCTGCACCCATCAACTCGTCATTTACATCAGGTATAACTCCCAATGCAGTCCCTCCCCGCTCCCTCCTCCCCATGATAGGCCCCAGTGTGTGATGTTCCCCTTCCCGAGTCCAAGTGATCTCATTCTTCAGTTCCCACCTATGAGTGAGAACATGCGGTGTTTGGTTTTCTGTTCTTGCGATAGTTTGCTGAGAATGATGGTTTCCAGCTGCATCCATGCCCCTACAAAGGAAACAAACTCATCTTTTTTTATGGCTGCATAGTATTCCATGGTGTATATGTGCTACATTTTCTTAATCCAGTCTGTCACTGATGGACATTTGGGTCTAAGTCTTTGCTATTGTGAATACTGCTGCAATAAACATATGTGTGCATGTGTCTTTATAGCAGCATGATTTATAATCCTTTGGGTATATACCCAGTAATGGGATGGCTGGGTCATTTGGAACTTCTAGTTCTAGATCCTTGAGGAATCGCCATACTGTTTTCCATAATGGTTGAACTAGTTTACAATCCCACCAACAGTGTAAAAGTGTTCCTATTTCTCCACATCCTCTCCAGCACCTGTTGTTTCCTGACTTTTTAATGATTGCCATTCTAACTGGTGTGAGATGGTATCTCATTGTGGTTTTGATTTGCATTTCTCTGATGGCCAGTGATGATGAGCATTTTTTCATGTGTCTGTTGGCTGTATGCATGTCTTCTTTTGAGAAATGTCTGTTCGTATCCTTTGCCCACGTTTTGATAGGGTTGTTTGTTTTTTTCTTGTAAATTTGTGTGAGTTCTTTGTAGGTTCTGGATATTAGCCCTTTGTCAGATGGGTAGATTGCAAAAATTGTCTCCCATTCTGTAGGTTGCCTGTTCACTCTGATGGTAGTTTCTTTTGCTGTACAGAAGCTCTTTAGTTTAATTAGATCCCATTTGTCAATTTTGGCTTTTTGTTGCCGTTGCTTTTGGTGTTTTAGATATGAAGTCCTTGTCCATGCCTATGTCCTGAATGGTATTACCTAGGTTTTCTTCTAGGGTTTTTATGGTATTAGGTCTTACATTTAAGTCTTTAATCCATCTTGAATTAATTTTTGTATAAGGAGTAAGGAGAGGATCCAGTTTCAGCTTTCTACTTATGGCTAGCCAATTTTCCCAGCACCATTTGTTAAATAGGGAATCCTTTCCCCATTGCTTGTTTTTCTCAGGTTTGTCAAAGATCAGATGGCTGTAGATGTATGGTATTATTTCTGAGGACTCTGTTCTGTTCCATTGGTCTATATCTCTGTTTTGGTACTAGTACCATGCTGTTTTGGTTACTGTAGCCTTGTAGTATAGTTTGAAGTCAGGTAGCATGATGCCTCCAGCTTTGTTCTTTTGACTTAGGATTGTCTTGGCAATGCGGGCTCTTTTTTGGTTCCATATGAACTTTAAAGCAGTTTTTTCCAATTCTGTGAAGAAACTCATTGGTAACTTGATGGGGATGGCATTGAATCTATAAATTACCTTGGGCAGTATGGCCATTTTTACGATATTGATTCTTCATATCCATGAGCATGGTATGTTCTTCCATTTGTTTGTGTCGTCTTTGATTTCACTGAGCAGTGGTTTGTACCCCTCCTTGAAGAGTTCCTTTACATCCCTTGTAAGTTGGATTCCTAGGTATTTTATTCTCTTTGAAGCAATTATGAATGGAAGTTCATTCCTGATTTGGCTCTCTGTTTGTCTGTTACTGGTGTATAAGAATGCTTGTGATTTTTGCACATTAATTTTGTATCCTGAGACTTTGCTGAAGTTTCTTATCAGCTTAAGGAGATTTTGGGCTGAAACAATGGGGTTTTCTAAATATACAATCATGTCATCTGCAAACAGGGACAATTTGACTTCTTCTTTTCCTAACTGAATCCCCTTGATTTCTTTCTCTTGCCTGATTGCCCTAGCCAGAACTTCCAACACTATGTTGAATAAGACTGGTGAGAGAGGGCATCCCTGTCTTGTGCCAGTTTTCAAAGGGAATTTTTCCAGTTTTTGCCCATTCAGTATGATATTGGCTGTGGGTTTGTCATAAATAGCTCTTATTATTTTGAGAAACGTTCCATCAATACCAAATTTATTGAGAGTTTTTAGCATGAAGGGCTGTTGAATTTTGTCAAAGGCCTTTTCTGCATCTATTGAGATAATGATGTGGTTTTTGTCTTTGGTTCTGTTTATATATTGTATTACGTTTATTGATTTGCATATGTTGAACCAGCCTTGCATCCCAGGGATGAAGCCCACTTGATCATGGTGGATAAGCTTTTTGATGTGCTGCTGGATCTGGTTTGCCAGTATTTTATTGAGGATTTTTGCATTGATGTTCATCAGGGATATTGGTCTAAAATTCTCTTTTTTTGTTGTGTCTCTGCCAGGCTTTGGTATCAGGATGATATTGGCCTCATAAAATGAGTTAGGGAGGATTCCCTCTTTTTCTATTGATTGGAATAGTTTCAGAAGGAATTGTACCAGCTCCTCCTTGTACCTCTGGTAGAATTCAGCTGTGAATCCATCTGGTCCTGGACTTTTTTTGGCTGGTAGGCTATTAATTATTGCCTCAATTTCAGAGCCTGCTATTGGTCTATTCAGGAATTCAGCTTCTTCCTGGTTTAGTCTTGGGAGAGTGTAAGTGTCCAGGAAATTATCCATTTCTTCTAGATTTTCTAGTTTATTTGCATAGAGGTGTTTATAGTATTCTCTGATGGTAGTTTCTATTTCTGTGGGGTCAGTGGTGATATCCTCTTTATCATTTTTTATTGCATCTATTTAATTCTTCTCTCTTTTCTTCTTTATTAGTCTTGCTAGTGGTCTATCAATTTTGTTGATCTTTTCAAAAAACCAACTCCTGGATTCATTGATTTTTTGGAAGGTTTTTTTGTGTCTCTATCTCATTCAGTTCTGCTCTGATCTTAGTTATTTCTTGTCTTCTGCTAGCTTTTGAATGTGTTTGCTCTTGCTTCTCTAGTTCTTTTAATTGTGATGTTAGAGTGTCAATTTTAGATCTGTCCAGCTTTCTCTTGTGGGCATTTAGTGCTATAAATTTCCCTCTACATACTGCTTTAAATGTGTCCCAGAGATTCTGGTATGTTGTATCTTTGTTCTCACTGGTTTCAAAGGACATCTTTATTTCTGTCTTCATTTCGTTATGTACCCAGTGGTCATTCAGGAGCAGGTTATTCAGTTTCCATGTAGTTGAGCAGTTTTGATTGAGTTTCTTAGTCCTGAGTTCTAGTTTGATTGCACTGTGGTCTGAGAGACAGTTTGTTATAACTTCTGTTCTTGTACATTTGCTGAGGAGTGCTTTACTTCCAATTATGTGGTCAATTTTGGAATAAGTGTGATATGGTGCTGAATAGAATGTATATTCTGTTGATTTGGGGTGGAGAGTTCTGTAGATGTCTATTAGGTCTGCTTGCTGCAGAGATGAGTTCAATTCCTGGATATCCTTGTTAACTTTCTGTCTCATTGATCTGTCTAATGTTGACAGTGGGGTGTTAAAGTCTCCCATTATTATTGTATGGGAGTCTAAGTCTCTTCATAAGTCTCTAAGGACTTGCTTTATGAATCTGGGTGCTCCTGTATTGGGTGCATATATATTTAGGATAGTTAGCTCTTCCTGTTGAATTGATCTCTTTACCATTATGTAATGGCCTTCTTTGTCTCTTTTGATCTTTGATGGTTTAAATTCTGTTTTATCAGAGACTAGTATTGCAACCCCTGCTTTCTTTTGTTCTCCATTTGCTTGGTAGATCTTCCTCCATCCCTTTATTTTGAGCCTATGTATGTCTCTGCATGTGAGATGGGTCTCCTGAATACAGCAAACTGATGGGTCTTGACTCTTTATCCAGTTTGCCAGTCTGTGTCTTTTAATTGGAGCATTTAGTCCATTTACATTTAAGGTTAATATTGTTATGTGTGAACTTGATCCTGCCATTATGATATTAACTGGTTATTTTGCTCGTTAGTTGATGCAGTTTCTTCCTAGCCTCGATGGTCTTTACATTTTGGCATGTTTTTGCAATGGCTGGTACTGGTTGTTCCTTTCCATGTTTAGTGCTTCCTTCAGGGTCTCTTGTAAGGCAGGCCTGGTGGTGACAAAAATCTCTCAGCATTTGCTTATCTGTAAAGGATTTTATTTCTCCTTCACTTATGAAACTTAGTTTGGCTGAATATGAAATTCTAGTTTAAAATTCTTTTCTTTAAGAATGTTGAATATTGGCCCCCACTCTCTTCTGGCTTGTAGAGTTTCTGTCGAAAGATCTGCTGTTAGTCTGATGGGCTTCCCTTTGTGGGTAGCCCAATCTTTCTCTCTGGCTGTCCTTAAGACTTTTTCCTTCATTTCAACTTTGGTGAATCTGGCAATTATGTGTCTTGGAGTTGCTCTTCTCGAGGAGTATCTTTGTGGCATTCTCTGTATTTCCTGAATTTGAATGTTGGCCTGCCCTACTAGGTTGGGGAAGTTCTCCTGGATGATATCCTGAAGAGTGTTTTTCAACTTGGTTCCATTTTCCCCCTCACTTTTAGGGACCCCAATCAGACGTAGATTTGGTCTTTTTACATAATCCCATACTTCTTGCAGGCTTTGTTCATTTCTTTTTCTTCTTTTTTCTTTAGATTTCTCTTCTTGCTTCATTTCATTCATTTGATCCTCAATTGCTGATACTCTTTCTTCCAGTTGATCGAGTCGGTTACTGAAGCTTGTGCATTTGTCACGTATTTCTCATGTCATGGTTTTCATCTCTGTCAGTTCATTTATGGCCTTCTCTGCATTAATTATTATAGTTATCAATTATTCCACTCTTTTTTCAAGATTTTTAGTTTATTTGTGCTGGGTACGTAATTCCTCCTTTAGCTCTGAGAAGTTTGAGGGACTGGAGGCTTCTTCTCTCATCTCGTCAAAGTCATTCTCCGTCCAGCTTTGATCCGTTGCTGGTGATGAGCTGCGTTCCTTTGCAGGGGGAGATGCGCTCTTATTTTTTGAATTTCCAGCTTTTCTGCCTTGCTTTTTCCCCATCTTTGTGGTTTTATCTGCCTCTGGTCTTTGATGATGGTGACGTACTAATGGGGTTTTGGTGTGGGTGTCCTTCCTGTTTGTTAGTTTTCTTTCTAACAGTCAGGACCCTCAGCTGTAGGTCTGTTGGAGATTGCTTGAGGTCCACTCCAGACCCTGTTTGCCTGGGTATCAGCAGCAGAGGCTGCAGAAGACAGAATATTGCTGAACAGCGAGTGTACCTGTCTGATTCTTGCTTTGGAAGCTTCCTCTCAGGGGTGTACTCCACCGTGTGAGGTGTGGGGTGTCGGTCTGCCCCTAGCGGGAGATGTCTCCCAGTTAGGCTACTCAGGGGTCAGGGACCCACTTGAGTAGGCAGTCTGTCCCTTCTCAGATCTCAACCTCCCTGTTGGGAGATCCACTGCTCTCTTCAAAGCTGTCAGACAGAGTCGTTTGCGTCTGCTGAGGTTTCAGCTGCTTTTTTGTTGTTGTTGTTGTTGTTGCTGTTGTTGTTGTTTAGCTGTGCCCTGTCCCTAGAGGTGGAGTCTACAGAGACAGGTAGGACTCCTTGAGCTGCTGTGAGCTCCACCCAGTTCGAGCTTCCCAGCAGCTTTGTTTACCTACTTAAGCCTCAGCAATAGCGGGCGCCCCTCCCCCAGCCTCGCTGCTGCCTTGCTGGTAGATCACAGACTGCTGTGCTAGCAATGAGGGAGGCTCCGTGGGCGTGGGACCCTCCTGGCCAGGTGAGGGATATAATCTCCTGGTGTGCCTGTTTGCTAAGATCCTTGGTAAAGCACAGTATTGGGGTGGGAGTTACCCGATTTTCCAGGTGTTGTGTGTCTCAGTTCCCCTGGCTAGGAAAAGGGATTCCCTTCCCCCTTGCGCTTCCCACGTGAGGCGATGCCTCGCCCTGCTTCAGCTCTGGCTGGAGGGGCTGCAGCAGCTGACCAGCACTGATTGTCCTGCACTCCCTAGTGAGATGAACCCAGTACCTCAGTTGAAAATGCAGAAATCACCTGTCTTCTGTGTCGCTGGCGCTGGGAGTTGGAGACTGGAGCTGTTCCTATTCGGCCATCTTCATCAGTTCATTCACGATTGTAGTTTTAAGGCTTCCATTGCTAGCAGTCGAAAGACAGTGCAGAAGTGTGAGGCTGGGAGCCAACAGAAATTTAACCAGCACAGCACCTCAATATTACATCACCAAGCATTGATTAGTCAAGGGAAACACTGTGTGATGAGTCCTGAAAATGGACATTACAGCATCAGAGTATTTACATACTCCTTAAAGAAGTCGTTCTTCTAGTCCAATCCCCCAGATGCTTGAGAAAGCTAAAGTCCAGAAAAGGGAACTAGTCTGCTCAAAGCCAAACTGAAATTTTTTTTTTCCATTTTATAACAGTTTTATGAAATTTAGTTGAGACCCAAATGTGTTCTGACTTCCCAAGATCAGATCAACTATATTAAGAGAGAGCCAGTGCTACTATTACAATATGTTGCCTGAAATATACACTCTAATTATGGTGACAGTAGGTCTTTTAGATTTTGTTCAACAGTTGCCCACCTTCTCACCATAGTGAAATGAATGACTAGACAGCACCTTGCTTCATAGCGTGAAGAGAGGAGGCCCATAGTTCGTTACCACCCTATGTCAGGTGGCCGCTGAGAGAAGCCTTGACAGGAGATGAGAGTAGATGTATGGACGCTGTTTGTTGCACCGGTGTGATAGGTGACGGAGGGACCTATTAGATGAGACATGGGCAGGGGCACTCCTTTATTGCCTAAAATGCAATACTAAATTGGTGATGCTTTTCTAGAAAGGAAGTATGAAGATATAAAAAGCCATCATTCCTCCCAATTTTGTACTGGGTGAACAGTAATTGGAAGCATTCTACAAGGAACTGTCCATTGCGGAATGTTAGTTGCATACTTTAGATGAAAAGCAATGAATTGAGGATACCTCTGTTTTACTCACAGTTCTGCAATGTGTCAGTTCTATGACTGATGGCAAGACATCTTCCTCGCCCTGTGTATTTAGTTTGTTATCAATATAATAAAGCTCTTATCTTACCTTTATTATTATATATAGATTTGTAATTGGCCAGTTTAATATTGAGAAAATTAGCAATACTTTGTTTCTCTCTCCCCAGTATGTCAGTCGCCTCCAGATGTCCTGCATGGTGAGCGTACCCAAAGGGACAAGGACATCTTTCAGCCTGGGCAGGAAGTGTTCTACATCTGTGAGCCCGGCTATGATCTCAGAGGGGCTGCGTCTCTGCGCTGTACACCCCAGGGAGACTGGAGCCCTGCAGTCCCCAGATGTGAAGGTGCCTAGACTCTTGTCTGGCTTGATATTTTTAGCTTGCGTCTTTATTCTCTACATGCCAATATTTTCTGTTCATTTTTCTTTTACTCCAGTGAAATCCTGCGATGACTCCCTGGGCCAACTTCCTAATGGTCATGTGCTATTTCCACGTAGTCTCCAGCTTGGAGCAAAAGTGGATTTTGTTTGTGATGAAGGGTGAGTGTGAGCTTGCCTGACCTCCTGGACATTGAAAATGGGGCTGGGAATTAGTGTAAAAAGGGGAGATTTGGTTTGGCTTAAAAGAAAGACACACACACACACACACACACATTCAGAGAGATGAACTTTCCAAAGTATACATAGGAAGAAAGGAAAGAAACATATAGAACTAATAACATGAGATGTGAAGAGGAAACTGGAACACATATTAACTGTCAAGTTCAAAGGCAAGTATAACTACTGGTTATGAATATATGGGTAACACATTAAGTAAAAAATATCAGCCAGGCACGGTGGCTCATGCCTGTAATCCCAGCACCTTTGGGAGGTTGATCTGAGGCGAGCAGATCACCTGAAGTCAGGAGTTGGAGACCAGCCTGGCCAACATGATGAAACCCCGTCTCTACTAAAAACACAAAAGTTAACTGGGCGTGGTGGCATGTGCCTGTAATCCCAGCTACTGAGGCACGAGAATCACCAGAACCTGGGAGGCAGAGTTTGCAGTGAGCCGCGATGGCACCATTGCAATCCAGTGTGGACAACAAGAGTGAAACTCTGTCTCAAGAAAAATAAATCATGTTTTACAAGCAAAAAAGAACATGAGTAATTTAGAGAGTCCCAGAAAAAAACTGCAAGTAACAAAAAGCTTATTCTTAATAACTGGAATCATTTAAGAATCATTTCAGTAAATTCTTTAAACCAACTATAGTGAAATTTGTAATAGGAATGAAAATGTAAAAATCAGCATTTTTTAAAAATTCAGTCACATATAATCTGGCTATTCATGGGCTTGGGCTCTGAACTGGGGTCCTGATGGCTCCTGCTATTTCTGGCAAGGTCATTACCTTGTTTATGTCCATCTAGTGCTCTTCACAGATGCACAGGGTGCACATCTCTACACGGGAGCTGACCAGCATGGGCAACAAAGCACCTGATCCCAAAATGTTCCACAGAATCTTGGCAGCCTCCAAATGCCAGCACCCAGTAAGAGTTAGAAGGGCATCAGGGCCCAACAGAAACTGAGAATTTTCAACTATTGCATACAAAAATCAAGTCCTCTCTTCTTTCTTTTTTCCCCTAGAATATTCATGCTTATTCTTCAGCAGCCCAAACTGCCCTTGTGAGCCTTCTTCACGCCATCACAGATGCGGAGATGAAAGGACAATCTCCGTTCTCTCACCAGCTATTTCCCACTTTTCCAAACTGGGAGCTGTTTTACTTGCTGTTCCAGCATCAGAGTTAGGAAGGCATTACATTACAAGACTGGGTTTCTAATAATGACAATGAGTGATTTATCAGGTTATCATGGAGTAATCAGTGAAACTCCAAGCCTGGGTCCTGGGTCAAGGAGATGGTGCCCATGTCATGACCACCTTTTTCAATTCAAGCAGGACTGTCATGTGACCAAGCTAATGCATTTTGCCATTCTATATTGCTCCCTTCTGGAGACTGTGAGCTTCCAGAATAACGTAGCCTGTGCAACTCTGCCACCTGCTGGCCTCCGGTCCTCAAAATCCTGAGATTTGGGGCAGGGCCTTAGATTGTGAACCAAGAGTCCTCTTGGCTGAAACAGCTCACTATTCACTCCTATTTTCTCCTTTAGATTTCAATTAAAAGGCAGCTCTGCTAGTTACTGTGTCTTGGCTGGAATGGAAAGCCTTTGGAATAGCAGTGTTCCAGTGTGTGAACGTGAGTAATAGGAGTAACATTTCAGGCCAGTCTCTCCCCTTCATCTGTTCAGTATTTGACCCATGACCTCCCCTAATGCAGTTCTTCAATTTTCTAGTCCGAATTATTGATTTCAAAATTGCTTATTTTAATAATGTTTGGTTGTGTATCAACGTGTACATCACCTGTCTTTGGAATCATCTGATCTGTCTCTGTCCTTCTGTATTCTGTGTTCTACCGCAATAAAGCCTATGGTAGTGTGCTTCTAGGAGTTTCAGGAGAGATCAGATAATGTGAAGCTTTAACAATTTACTTTGTTTCTCTCTTTTCTTCCTTTCTTTCTCTTCCTTCCTTCCTCCCTTCTTTCTTTTTCATTTTGTTCTTCCATCAGGTGCAGTCAGTCTACAATTTTTGTATGTATTTGATAATACACAAATATTAAACATGCCTTTATTTAATCATATTTATTGATCACGTACTTTGTGCCTGATGTTCATCTAGCCACTGGAGTTTTATCAATGAACAAGACGAACGAATTCCCTGTCCCCATGTTGTTTCTCCTCAGGTGGGGAGAGGGGCAAGTAAAAAAAAATAAATTCAATGCTATGAAGATAATAGAGCAAAGCACTGAGGAATGAGGGAAAAGTGGGTTGCAATACTAGACAGGGCGAGCAGTTGGAGACTCCTTAAATTCTCAAAACATGTACCTAAGTCATTTATGCTGAGAGATTCATAAATAATAAGTCGATTTTTGAAAAAAAGAGCCCCACATGTTCAATAATCGGTAGACTACTGATTTCTCCTAGTCTAACTATTTGTAATTTCCCCAATGGTAGATAGAAGTTTGCTTCATTTCTTGATTCTAACGATTGGAAACCATGTTTCTTTAGAAGACCATGAAATTTTACTAAAATGTGTTTGTGTTGTTAGAAATATACTTGGACATCTTACAGTGCTTGTTAGAGGAAAATTTTGTAAGAACACAACTTATACAGAGATTCTTGCTGTCTAAGTAATCCAGTGCTCCTTGAAGCAGCATGACAAGTGTCTGTTCTACTATCATGCATTAAAACTCATTGATTGACTACTCAAGATTTCTCTGATTTTTCATAACTCTTGCTAGTTAAAGTAGCTTCTTCCGAATTCCAGTTCTAAGGAAAAACGCCAATTAGAAATGAGGGAGAGACTGTTCTAAACAAATCAGTAGAGGCTAGAAAGGAGTAACAACTTGAAACCTGACCCAGAACGTAAAAAGAGAAAATTAATCATTAACAAACACAGCCATTTTCAAAAGCAAAGCAATCTGAATCCATTTGGAGTTTTTTATAATGGCCTGACTACGTTTCAGTTCACTGTGACAGGGCTATTGTTATCACAGAGATTGATGATCAGTATCAGTAAGTAATCAGTGGAAGGTTTCACCTATTTAAGATTATTAGCACACATATATGCATTTGAGAAATATTTCCCAAGAACGTAGGCTCCTTCCTCAGCACTGCGTCCCCAGGATCCTGATGAGTGGCTGACACAGGACAAGTGCTCAATTAATAAATATTGACTAAATGAATGAGTAACCCTTAAAAGTGGTCATTTTTCCTCTTCGAATGTTTTGCTACTTCATTAAAGTTGTAACGTTTCTATTGTCCAGGAACCATTACTATCTGGAAGATTCAGGATAGAAAAATCTCTTTTGTACTTACCAATACACTTTCAATGACATCTCATTTAATCCAACTCTTCAAAGTCCTAATGTCTACTGTCACCTCCTTAGCATATTTTCAGCAACACCAATCATAGCACCCTGTAATTGCAGAATACCTCTGGGGAAACTCCTGAATGAAACTTAGAGCTTTTGCGTTTTTTCCAGAAATCTTTTGTCCAAGTCCTCCAGTTATTCCTAATGGGAGACACACAGGAAAACTTCTGGAAGTCTTTCCCTTTGGAAAAGCTGTAACTTACACATGTGACCCTCACCCAGACAGAGGGATGACCTTCAACCTCATTGGAGAGAGCACCATCCGCTGCACAAGTGACCCTCAAGGGAATGGGGTTTGGAGCAGCCCTGCCCCTCGCTGTGGAATTCTGGGTTAGTGCTCATTTCCCCACATCCCAAATGGGTTCAAAATATCTAACGCAGGCCCTCCATATTTCCATAATTACAGTATGGTTTCTCTGTGTGCATTTGCCACAATCAAATGCCAAACCAACGATAAATGGTTCTAAGGTAGGTCAACATATCAGATCCTGATGACCTTTGCAGCTGGAAGGACTGATGAAAAAACAGGGAGGTGATGAGTGGTGGGAAAGTCCTTCATTAGAATCATATGAATTAAAAACAAATGCCGTGAATCCCCTTATTGCAACGGTTAGCTGAGAAATCTAACCTGGAAAATCAGTGTCTCCTCCTACCAGGAAATGTCTTGAGTTCCTGCCCATGGTTTTCAGCCTCTCATTGGAGTTTTGATGCCCTGAAATACAAGGAAACCAGACACGAAAGGTGGAAGCTGGGCAGAAACACTCTTTCTGGAGTCCTAAAAATGTGAAAAATTAAATCAGAGCTATCTTTACATTAAATTATATGAGCATTAGCTGAGTGTGGTGGCAATTGCCTGTGTTCCCAGCTATTCGGGAGGCTGAGTTGGGAGGATCACTTAAGCCTGGGAGGCAGAGGTTGCCGTGAGCTGAGACTGTGCCACTGCACTCCAGCCTGGGTGACAGAGTGAGACCCTATCTCAAAAACAATGAAAATAGGCTGGTCGCAGTGGCTCACACTTGTAATCTCAGCACTTTGGGAGGCCAAGGCGGGTGGATCACTAGAGGTCAGGAGTTCCAGACCAGCCTGCAAACATGATGAACCTCCAACTCTACTAAAAATAGAAAAAAAAAGTAAAAATTAAAATACATAAATTATATGAGTAGAAAGACCATATAGCAGACTAGACTTCCAGATAATATACTTCCTTATAAGCCTGTGCTAATGGAACTTTCCCTTCTATTTTACAGGGAAGTTTTTTGTTGCTGTTGTTTTTGTTTTTGTTTTTTCAAAACTAAAAGTTTCTTTTCTTCTGGCATCAAATCTACCAAGGAAGAGAAAAGAGGAAACATATTGGGTATCTTTTTATTAACTCAGATATTCTTGATTTCTTGGTCTCTAGGTCACTGTAAAGCCCCAGATCATTTTCTGTTTGCTAAGTTGAAAACCCAAACCAATGCATCTGACTTTCCCATTGGGACATCTTTAAAGTACG
Organism: Chlorocebus sabaeus; assembly: GCF_047675955.1. NCBI lineage: Eukaryota > Metazoa > Chordata > Mammalia > Primates > Cercopithecidae > Chlorocebus > Chlorocebus sabaeus. Next base: position 21,923,573 of record NC_132928.1, on the reverse strand, counting down.
AATGCCGTCCTGAGTACTACGGGAGGCCGTTCTCTATCACATGTCTAGATAACCTGGTGTGGTCAAGTCCCAAAGATGTCTGTAAACGTGAGTGAACTTGCATTGGATCTTTCCCATGTCGGCAAAAGCTTCTTATTGAATGTTTTCAAATGTGGGATATGAGAAACCTTTTTTGAAAAGTGTTCAGATAGGTGGATATAAGAGCTTTTCTTGTAGGTCATCCTTGATTATTGCTTGAAATGCTCACTTCATGAGACTGTTTCAAGAAACAGTTGTAGAGAAAACCTTCATTCCCTATGGGAAGAAAAATAATAAGTGACTAGATCAGGGAAAAAGAAATGGTGTAAGAAGACAAATTCTGTTTGAATAACAAGGTGGGAAGAAATCCTTTGCAAACTTTGAAATATATTGGTAGTAACTAATGCGATAAGTGACTTTTACATTCTGATAAGGGATGCAAGGTCTCTACACAGATCTAAATCTAGATCTAGATAGAGCTGGAGGGAAGGTCTTTTTGAAAGTGGGGCTTAGTAGGTGGCTGATCCTGAGGTGCTCTGATGAGTTTTCTCAAGGTGGCAAAATCTGTGGAACCATCAGAACTGCGTATTTTCTTCAGCAAGCTACATGTTGATGGAGACCCTACTTACTGAAGAGGGTCCTGATTACTCTACCTGGCTCCAAAATACTTTCTTTCCCATAGGTAAATCATGTAAAACCCCTCCAGATCCAGTGAATGGCATGGTGCATGTGATCACAGACATCCAGGTTGGATCCAGAATCAACTATTCTTGTACTACAGGGTGAGTTGGCAGCAACATCTCTTGGTTTAAGAGTTCCAGCACAGCAACACTACCTTCTAGCCACATCTCAGGAAGGAAACTAGGCTACTGCCACCAGCTCTTAAGAGGTTTGACCACAGGTGTTAACTCCTGATTGAAATGAACAATGATAGGAGACTAGGGGAATAATCTGTATCCTTGCTGGAAACCAGGGCAATGCACATATAAAGAGTATGCCGTTCACTGGATGGGAAGGAAAAATAATTAGAAGTGTAGTAGTCAAAGCCCACAAACAACCCTAACCCAGAGTAGACATTGCTGGAAGAAAGGGAAGGGCATGTAGTGGCTGTGTGAGAGAACAAATCTTAATGATAACAGCATGATCACTTGCTTGGGCTGCCCTCAGAAAGTACAGTCCTTCCTCCTTTTAATGTACTTTGCAGATGTTATGCTTTTTATAAATTGAAGGCTTGTGGCAACGCTACGATAAGTATGTCAGTCGCATCATTTATCCAACAGCGTGTGTTCACTTTGTGTCTCTGTGTAGCATTTTGATTATTCTCACAATATCCCAGATGTTTTCATTATTATCATGTCTGTGATAGTATGTGTCATCAGTGATCTTTCATGTGACTATTGTCATTGTTTGGGGTCCCTATGAACTGCATCCATATAAGACAGAAAACTTAATCAATAAATGTGCGTGCTTTGACTGCTCCATGGACTAGACATTCCCCTTCTCTCTCCCTCTCTTCAGGACTCCCTAATCCCTGAGACACAATAATACTACAATTAGGCCACTTAATAGCCCTACACTGGCCTTTAAGTGTTGACATGAAGGGAGGAGTCATACATCTCTTACTTGAAATCAAAAGCTAGGGATGATTAAGCTTACTGAGGATAATATGTTGAAAACCAAGATAGGCCAAAAGCCATTCATCGTGTGCCAAACAGCTAGAGAGCTGCAAAGGCAAAGCAAAAGTACTTGAAGGAAATATAAAGTGCTATTGCAGTGAACACATGAATAACAAAACGTGAAACAGCCTTATTGCTGATAGGGAAGAAGTTTTAATGCTCTAGATACAAGATCAAACTAGAAACGTTTCCTGAAGCCAAAGCCTAATCCTGAGCAAGGCCCTAACTCTTCAGTTCTGTGAAAGCTGCCAGAGGTGAGGAAGCTGCAGAATAAAAGCTGGAAGCTAGCAGAATTTGGTCCCTGAGGTTTAAGGAAAGAAGCCCTCTCCATAACATAAAGATCCAAGGTGAAGCAGCAAGTGCTTATTTAGAAGCTGCAGCAAGTTATCTAGAAGATCTAGCTAAGATCATGGATGAAGGTGTTACACTAAATAACAGATTTTCCGTGTAGACAAAACAGTCATCTGTTGGACTTCCATAGTTAGAGAAGAGAAGCCAATGCCTGGGTTCAAAGCTTCAAAGGATAGGCTGATTTTTAGGAGCTAATGCCGCTGGTGACTTTGAGTTGAAGCCAATGCTCACTGACCATTCTAAAAACTCTCGGGCCCTTAAGAATTATGCTAAATGTACCTTGCCTGTGTCTATAAATGGAACAAAAAAGCCTGACGACAGAAGTATGTTTGCAGCATGGTTTACTGAATATTTTAAGTCCACTGTTGAGATCTAGTGCTCAGAAAAATAGATTTCTTTCAAAATATTACTGCTTATTGACATTATACCTAAACAACCAAGAGCTGTAATGGAGATGGACATGGAGATGAATGGAGTTTTCCTGCCTGCTGAACACAGCAGCCATTCTGCAGACCATGGCTGAAGGAGTAATTTTGACTTTCAAGTTTCATTATTTAAGGAATACATTTTGTAAGGCCAGTTCCCAGACAGTAATTCCTCTGATGGATCTGAACAAAGTAAGTTGAAAACTGCTGGAAAGAATTCATCATTATACATATCATTAAGAACATTCATGATTCATGGGAAGAGGTTAAAATATCAACATTAACAAGAGTTTGGTAGAAGTTAATTCCAACCCTCATGGCTGACTTTGAGAGGTTCAAGACTTCAGTGGAGGAAATAACTGCAGATGTGGTAGAAATAGCAAGAGAACTACAGTTAGAAGTGGAGCCTGAAGATGTGATTGAATTGCTACAATCTCATGATCAAACTTGAACAGATGAGGAGTTGCTTCTTGTGAATGGGCAGAGAAAGTGATTTTTTTGAGGTAGAGTCTCTTCCTGGTGAAGATGACATGAGCATTGTGAAAATGACGACAAAGGATTTAGAATATTACATAAACTCAGTTGATAAAGCAGCAGCAGTATCTGGGAGGATTGACTCCAATTTTGAAAGCAGTTCAGAGGGTAAAATGTTATCAAATAGCATTGCATGCTAGAAAAACCTTTTGTGAAAGAGTCAATCAATACAGCAATTTTATTGTTGTCTCAGCTTAAGAAATAGCCACAGCCACCCCAGCCTTCAGCAACCACCGCCCTGAGCAGTCAGCAGCCATCAGCCTTGAGGCAAGACCCTCCACCAGCAAAAAGATTACAACTGATTGAAGGTCAGATAATCTTTAGCATTTTTTATCAATAAACCATTTTTTAAGTATGACTTTTTTCAGATATAATTCTATTTCACACTTAATAGACTACCGTATAGTATAAACACAACTTTTAGACTCACTGAGAAATCAAAAAATTCATATGACTCATCTGTTGTGATATTTGTTTTATTGTGGTGTTCTGGAACTGAACCTGCAATATCCTTGAGGAATGTCTGTAACACAAAATGGTCGGCTTAATACAACAGAAGTTTTTGGAGTTCTATTCTAGAGGATGGAAGTCCAAAATCAAGGTGTTGGCAGGGTCATGCTCCCTCTGAATCCTGTAGGGTAGAATCCTTCATTGCATCTTCCAGCTTCTGGAGCCCCAGGCTTTCCTTGGCGTGTGGCAGTAGAACTCCAATTTCTTCTGTCCCGGTCCTCGCATGGCCATCTTCCCTCTGGGTCTGTGTCCTCATATGCTCTTCTCCTCTCTGTGCATGTTTCTGTTCAAAGTTTTCCCTTTTTATGACACCTGTCACATTGGATTAGGGCCTACCTTAATGACCTCATCTTAACTTGATTGCATCTGCAAAGACTGTATTTCCAAATAAGATCACATCCACAGAGACTGGGGGTTAAGACTTCAACATATCTGGGGGAGACACTTCAACCTACAACAGAGCCCCTTTGAAAATGTCAAGCGTCAGGTGCTCATAGCGCACGGCCCAGCTGTTGGTGCTCAGCCTTGCTCAGCACACAGTGGAGGCTCTGCCTCAAGCTCACTCTTCACTGGAACAGCTAAGCCAGGTAGTGAATAAGGGCTACATTTGTGCCACCGCAACCAATACTGAAAGGAAAATTGTGGTGTCCAACACATATGCCAGCCTAGACCTCACAGACCATAGCATGTAGAATCTGACAAAGTAAAATTAGAATAAATCCAATATTTCCTTTACTTTTTTTTTGAGGGTTTTAAATACAATTGATAAGTTTCCTGACTGTACCCTCCTCATCTTGCATTGCTGAATAAGGGGGGAACCTCTCCAAGGCATCAGCAGAAAACCATTGAGCTTATGACTAGAAACAGGAAATACATGTAAAAGAGACCAGTCTGAAAAATCAGGAGAAATTTTACAAAGAGATTTACTGCCAAGAAACCAGGGAAACTTTCTGAACACTCTCCTTTTCATATTGGTAACAAGATTCAATTGTACAAATACTTCTGTGAAACTAGCCATGAAGTTTGTATGTGAATGAATATATGAATTCCGTGTGTTTATATATTTCATTTCATACATGTGATATATATATACATAAACATATATATATATATATATATCTCACAATGAATATTGCAGAAAATTAAAGCAAAGAGTAAGAGGAGTTAACCAAATTTTCCCTGAATGCAGCAGGGAAAGCTGAAAAGGAGAAGACAGGCAGGCACAGTGACTCACACCTGTAATCCCAACACATTGAGAGGCTGAGACAAGAGGATCACTTGAGCCCAGGAGCTCGAGACCAGCCTGGGCAACATGGCAAAACCCCATCTCTACAAAAATGTATAAAAATTAGCTGAGCGTGGCGGCGTGGCCCTGTAGTCACAGCTAGGCAGGAGACTGAAGTGGGAGGATCACCTGAGCCCAGGAGGCTGAGGCTTCAGTGAGCCGTGATGGCACCCCTGCACTCCAGCCTGGATGACAGAATGAGATCCTGTCTCCAAAAAGGAAAAAGGAAAGACATATGTAACACAGTGTCAGGATTCAAAATACATGTAACAAAAATTCTAGAAGGGTAAACAAATAAGCTGATACCTAGCCATCACTAGGGAAACTTCTGTGTTTCAGGGATAGAGAAAAAACCTCAGATTCCAGAAATAAAATGTGAAAATATAATACCCGCAAAAGAAGTAAATTTATTGGCACCACATTGATTCTATACAACACTAAATGGTATAAGGTAGCATTTCTATTGCACCAAGTTAATACCTAGAGGCTCCAGATACACATTAAAGGATAAGCAAAGACACAAAAATTGTACCATTTAAGTATGCTTCCCAGGCAATTCATGAGCAAATTTTTAAAAAGGAGAATGATGAATTCCAAAAGAAATTTCAATAAGATAGGATATTGGTAAAAAGAAAAAACAACAATAAAAAAAAGTACACATAAAAATTTGGCAATGTAATCATAATTTATTAATAATCTCTCTAAACTCATAGAACATATCAATAAAACCAGAAAATGTGAGACAGTAAGAAAAGGTAGGCTAGACTTACATTACAGAAAAGATGAGTAGACTCACTATATAGAGTTTGACTCTAAAATTGAGAAAATAGATTTAAATACCTGTTGTGTGCATATTTATAATATACATGCACACATATAAAATGAAATTCCTCATTGGAAAACATATGAAGTTTAATTTCCAAATTATTAGAATGACTAAAACAGCTGAATTTATCTCTTCCATATAGCAAGTGAGAGGGAAGGAAAAGGCAAGGAATGCATTTATGTCTTCCACCAGAAATAAGCCCCTCATGTTTGGGTCAGGTCATTTTATTCATTGCTTCTCCACATCCTCATCATTGGGCATCATGAAATCCATGAAAAAGGCAGTGAAAGAATGATGATGAAAGCAAATCAAATGTATCATTTATCTCAATACGTGTGGTTTAATCTTCTTGTTGAAAGACAAAGTCTACTAGACAAGATCAAAAGCAACAAATCTTGTATTTAAAAAAACATGTCTCAAGTAAGATGACATAGTATTATGCACACACACACACACAAATTACGGGAAAATGCAAACAAAAAATGGCAGAAATAGCATTTAAAGAAAATAGAATTTATGAAAAAAAATTGTCAAACAGGTCTACAAAATAATTGTTTTATTTTGGCACCAGGTACAGCCCACAATGAAGCCAAGATATTAAGAAGCAAAGTGGGCCAGGAGAAGTTAGAGCAAAAATATCTCTTTCAATGAGAGAATAGGAAAAAGAAGTAGAAAAGCTGGGAACAACAGGTAAAGTTTAGGCTAGGCCTTAGACTTCTCCTACATTGTAATCCTTCTGGTTTGCCACATATGCATGCTGTGAGGACGTCGATGAGGCATGTACAGCACAATTATTTTCCACTGTTTGCCTTTAGGCACCGACTCATTGGTCACTCATCTGCTGAATGTGTCATCTCAGGCAATACTGCCCATTGGAGCACGAAGCCGCCAATTTGTCAACGTGAGTTGAAGTCTCTTTCCCCATTCACCCCACTGTTTAATCCTAGAGTTGTCCTCCTAGAATCACAAAGAATGAATCTCATCCCTCTTGGAAATGGTATCCTTCTGATATTTGAAGAATCCAGTCATACATATCCTTAAAATGACTCACAGCATCCCAAACTTCCACCTTCACCTAGAAATGCGTTTTTGTTTTTTTCTTATCTTGAGGTGTAATTTATTTTAAACTAGTCTTGAGCTCATTTAAACAGCCCCCAATTTCCTCCTCTGTTGGTTGAACACCTCACAGTTTGAAGAGCATTTTCTTCAGTGAAGTCAACAAATACAAAGTCAGTGAAAGAAACCCTATATCCTCTCTGCAAGCTCTTAGTATCACATCGGATATTCAAGCCATGCAGCTCTTCCTTCCTTCTTATTCTTTGTCTAAACAGGATCATGCCATCTTCCCTGTGAGTTGTTTGGAAGATGAGCTTTCTACATTTTGGGGAGCAAAGGGAACCAGCAATTGCCAGCTAAAAAGGAATATAAAATGTGTATAATCCTGCATTTGGTGATGGTGTGAGGAAATCAGCAATTTCAAACCCAGTTGGTGGGAGGATAAGTAGCAACCAACTTTATAGAAGGCCAATATACTGGCTGGGCACTGCCCCACAGTAGAGTAGGACACAGTATTCAGTTCTTCCACGATCAGACCAGATTGGGCGCATTCAGGGTGATAGGGCTGTAAATCAGTGTCCAGTTATTTTTATTACTTCTGAATCTGTAAGTATGTAGTTTATTATATGTAATATTGTATATTTGTGTTTTGTCTTTATTAGTTCTGCCAGAGTTTTTTGTCTTATTATTTAATAAAGATGCTATACTGAGCCACGTGTGGTGACTCAAACTTGTAATCTCAGCACTTTGGGAGGACTAGGTGAGCAGATAGCTTGAGCCCAGGAGTTCGAGACCAGCTTGTACAACATGGTGAAACCCTGTCTCTCCAAAAAATACAAAAACCAAGCGGGCATGGTGGCACACGCCTATAGTCCCAACTACTCAGGAGACTGAGACGTGGGAGGATTGCTTGAGCCAGAGAGGTTGAGGCTGCAGTGAGCCATGATCGGGCCACTGCACTCCAGCCTGGGCAGCAGAGCAAGACCTTGTCTCAAAAAAAATGCTATACTATATGCTTTATTATATTAATATCCAATACCACAAAGGCAAATGCCTTCTATAGAGAGAGAACTAAATTAATAATGGTGAGATAACATAGTTAAATTCTCATTTAGCGGGAGAAATAAAAACATAGACTATAGGCTAGGCACAGTGGCTCAGGCCTGTAATCCCAGTACATTGGGAGGCTGAGGCGGGCAGATCACTTGAGATCAGGAGCTCCAGACAAGCCTGGCCAATATGGTGAAACTCCATCTCTACTAAAAATACAAAAGTTAGCCAAGTGTGGTGCTGCATGCCTCTAATCCCAGCTACTCAGGAAGCTGAGGCAGGAAACTCGCTTCAACTTGGGAGACGTGGGTTGCAGTGAGCCAAGATCATGCCACTGCACTCCAGCCTGGGGAACAGAGTGAGACTGTTCAAAAAACAAAACAAGCAAAAAAAAAAAAAAGAAAAAAAAAGTGGGCTCTAATAATATGTGGACACATTTAGTGAAATAAGGCTAACTGAGTAGAGCAGAACTCATACTATTTTACAACTTTAAGAACATGTCTGTACATTAGCAAATATTAGATGAGAATAATATTGTCAATATTTACTTATGGTAATTTGGAATTAAAAAAAAAAACTGTTAGCAAAATTTACTATAAAGTGTAATTATTAGAAACCAGGCTGGGTGCGGTGGCTCATGCTTATAATCCCAGCACTTTGAAAGTCCAAGGCAGGCAGATTGTTTGAGGCCAGGAGTTCAAGACTAACCTGCCCAACATGGCCAAATCCCATCTCTACTAAAAATAGAAAAATAAACCAGACACAGTGGTGCATGCCTGTGACCCCAGCTACTCGGGAGGTTGAGGTGGGAGGATTGCTGGACCTGGGAAGTGGAGGCTGCAGTGAGCTGTGATTGTGCCACTGCACTCCAGCCTGGGTGACAGCAAGACTCTGTCCCAAGGTTTTGTTTTGGTTAACTTGCTGCTTCTTTTTCCAGGAATTCCTTGTGGGCTACCCCCAACCATCGACAATGGAGATTTCATTAGCACCAACAGAGAGTATTTTCACTACGGATCAGTGGTGACCTACCGCTGCAATCTTGGAAGTGGAAGGAAAAAGCTGTTTGAGCTTGTGGGTGAGCCCTCCATATACTGCACCAGCAAAGATGACCAAGTGGGCATCTGGAGCGGCCCGGCCCCTCAGTGCATTATACCTAACAAATGTACGCCTCCAAATGTGGAAAATGGAATATTGGTATCTGTCAACAGAAGCTTATTTTCCTTAAATGAAGTTGTGGAGTTTAGGTGTCAGCCTGGCTTTGTCATGAAAGGACACCCCCGTGTGCAATGCCAGACCCTGAACAAATGGGAGCCAGAGTTACCAAGCTGCTCCAGGGGTGAGTCTGACTGAGGCCTAGAAGGTCCCTGCAAATGACATGCATTGCTGTTGGATCAGGAGATCAGTATTTGTTCAGGGGGAGGGATGTGTGGTGAGGCGGGTGGGAAAGTAAGTTTTGAGGGAAGAAGCATGAAATTAAGAATCAGGGGTGTGCGTGCACCCATGCATATGTGTCTTCATTTTGAAAAGCAAGGCCTTAATTAGCCAAGAAAAAAGCTATTTTGGACTGACTTATTAATCACTTCTCAGGGCAAAGTAACAGCTGCAATCTCTCTCAATTATATTGAAAAATTATATGGACTTTATGGTCAACTGTGCACTAAGCACTTTATATGCATTTTCTCATTCATTATTTACAACAACAGTTTGAAATTGTGCTGTTGTATTATCCATTTAATAGTGACATCAGCTTGGTCTTTCAGAGGTTAAATAAATTAGCCAAATCACATGTTCTAAGTGAGACACCCAAGATTTTAAAGGGCAGGTGTGTTAGACCCCAGAGTCTGAATGTTTTGTCTCTTGCCATACTTCTATCAGCATCCATTGGTGAAAGAAAGAGACTGGCTTACAAAGACAGAAATCATCACCTCATAATAGAGACAAAGACCTCAGAGTTTGTCTACAATGGTCTGCCTCCTACATTTTATTTTTTTTTAATTTTATTTAAAAACTATTTATTAGAGTTGAGGTCCCACTCTGTTGCCTAGGCTGAAGTACAGTGATACAATCATGGCTCACTGCAGCCTCAAACTCCTAGGCTCAAGCCATCCACATCCTACATTTTATCCCTAGGAGTCTAAGTCAAGAGTGAACGTAACTTGTTCAAAGCCAGTTAAATATTTCTAAATTCATGTTTAATGAAGTATATTAGGTTGATGTTAAAATGGGTTCTGATGCCCTAAGCATGAATGAACATGACTATAAATAAAGGCAGATGTTGAGTCAAATACTCTCCAAATAATATGCTCTCTGGTGACAAAGGACTGGTTTATTTAAGGGCTTATGTTTTTGATGGCTCATCTTGTCTACTGATGCCACAATAGCTGGCTTAGCAGCTGAATGGGAGGTGTTATGGCTGATACGTAGGGACAGAGAAAGAGCTTACAATTCTTCTACCAACCCATGTTAGCCTTGTGCAACCACTGAGCTGGGAAGACGAACAGATAAAGGGATATAAAGATGGATGTGTTGAGGCAGGAGATGGGCAGGGATTATGTTCTGGTCACAATCCTGCTGACCAAAACAGGCTCTGGCCCAGACAGGATGAAGTGAAAAAACAGCAGGAACCAGCAGATGGCGATGAAAGCAATTGCCAGCTGCCCTCATAGTCCCATCAGCACCATGACAGTTTACAAATGCCATGGCAATGACCTAGAAGTTACCACCCTTTTCCTGGAAAGTTCTAAATAACTCGCCCCTCAATCTGCATTGATCCATTCCTTAATTTACATGTAACTGAAATGGGTTTACAGGAGTATAAATACAGTTGCCTGCCAGCAGCCCTTATGTTGCTGACTCTGAGTGCACTGTCTGTGAGTTAGCCCTGCTCTGCAAGTGGCAGCGCCCTTCACTAAAAGATTGCTGTCTGGCACCACTGGCTCATCCCTGAATTCTTTCCTGGGTGAGGCAAAAACCCTTCCAGAGTAAGCCCCGATTTGGGGGCTTGCCTGTCCAGAAACAGTATGACTGTACTTTAGTCATTGGTGTGCAATCAGAGAAATTGGGGGAAATCTGTAGAACAGACTTGGTCTCAGGTGACAGTCTCATTACCTGACTAACAGTGGTACAAATCGGGATTACCTTCCTAGGAAATATGTAGATGGAGAATCCACCAATACTAATAACTCCACATTGGATAGCCAGAGCTAGGAGAAAATACCTCATGCCCTGTAGATTTACAAGTGAATTTGGGGCCTTGTGCTAGGGAGAATTGGGTTCTATTTCTCTATGTCTGACTAGCTATGAGGCCTTCAGGAAGCATAGGAAATTCCCCCGTAAGTAACAAGTGCTCTGGAACTGTCCTTTCCACAGTGTGTCAGCCACCTCCAGAAATCCTGCATGGTGAGCATACCCCAAGTCATCAGGACAAATTTTCACCTGGGCAGGAAGTGTTCTACAGCTGTGAGCCCGGCTATGACCTCAAAGGGGCTGCGTCTCTGCACTGCACACCCCAGGGAGACTGGAGCCCTGAAGCCCCCAGATGTGCAGGTGCCTCAACTCTCTAGCTTCCAGATTGCTCTCTTTACCCCGCACATGGAGGTCTTACTCCTATTTTTTCTTTTTTTCTTCTTCTAGTGAAATCCTGTGATTACTTCTTGGGTCAACTCCATCATGGCCGTGTGCTAGTTCCATTTAATCTCCAGCTTGGGGCAAAGGTGTCCTTTGTCTGTGATGAAGGGTGAGTATGATCCAGAATTAAGATCAAGGACTTAGCACTGGAGAGTGACTCTTGAGCTCAAGGATCAATCCAAAAAGAGGGCTGACCTATGAAAAGAAGAACCCAGGGAGATTAACTTCTGGAAGTGTAGTTTTAAAATAAGGGTAGGGACTAAGTGACACTACTATCAAGAGATAAAGAAATGAAGAAAAAATGGCACATATAACTCAGTGTCAAGTATAAACAGAAATACAATCACCAGTCCAGAAAAGGGGACTGGCCTAGTGGAAAAGAAGTACTAGAGGAGACTAATATCTGAAACAATGATTGGAAAGTGTGGTATGAACCAGCTGGATCCATGAACAGAAGTTTAAAAAGCAAAAAGCTCAACTCAATTGATTTCTCACTTATAGAGGCTCAGAAGTAAAATCATTTTGGAAAATGTGCAGCTTCCAGTAAGGGACAAAGAACAAACAATGGCAAGAATACAACAGATCTTGAAAAAAAAAGTATATATATACACATACAGAACGTTAGATGTATGAATAAATAATAATTTGCAGACATGAAGAGAGAAATAACTATTCTAGGGGGTTGTTAAGAAAAGTTTGATATATAAGAGAAAGTTGTGTATAAGATAAAATAGCATGCAAAGAGTATTTCAAAAAACTTTTTTTTTTTTTTTTTTTTTGAGATGGAGTCTAGCTCTGTCGCCCAGGCTGGAGTGCAGTGGCCGGATCTCAGCTCACTGCAAGCTCCGCCTCCCGGGTTTACGCCATTCTCCTGCCTCAGCCTCCCGAGTAGCTGGGACTACAGGCGCCCGCCACCTCGCCCGGCTAGTTTTTTGTATTTTTTAGTAGAGACGGGGTTTCACCGTGTTAGCCAGGATGGTCTCGATCTCCTGACCTCGTGATCCGCCCGTCTCGGCCTCCCAAAGTGCTGGGATTACAGGCTTGAGCCACTCAAAAAACTTTTAAACAAATAAATAGTGGAATTTGGAATAGGAATGAAAGAGTAAGTAGAAATATTCTAAAATCCAATTATGTATGATTGACAACTTCGCCAGCTGTTATTGCTTTGTCCTCACTGAAAGCTACACTTTTTCCAAAAAGATTTTGCTTCTGAGCCCCTGTCAATGAGAAACGAAGTGAGATGAGCATTTTCACCTGTGCTTTAGCTTGAGCAGTAAAATGTTAATTATCTTAGGGATTCTCAGGGAGGAGGTTGAGATCTGTCAATGAACGGAAGAGAGAAATGGTACATTCACCCAGCCACTACTGCTTTGTTCTTTAGGTTTCGCTTAAAGGGCAGTTCCGTTAGTCATTGTGTCTTGGTTGGAATGAGAAGCCTTTGGAATAACAGTGTTCCTGTGTGTGAACGTGAGTAGATGGAATACTTGTTCAGTCTGTATCTTTCTTTTTTTTTTTTAATGTGGTTTGCCCCATGGGATTATCTACTGTTGGTCCCGCTGTTTATGCCTACTTTTGATAGAAATAGTTCTTTGTTGGAATAGATACAAGCAATGTTTTGGGGAAAAATAAACCTGAGAATCATGTGTTTTGGGTACCCTCCTATAAATATTTATGAGGAGAGTCTGTGCTATAAATAGAGAGAAATGCTTCATAGAAATAAATGTATGGCAAGATGCTGGGCTAAATTTTTCTCTTCTTTCCTGTCAAAAGTAATAGTCATACTTCAACTTTTCACTTCTTCCCTCAATCATCCATTTAGTCACATACTCATTCTTTCAACAGAAAATTATTTGAGTACCTACTATGTGCCAAGCAATCTTCTGGGAACTGGGAATATACCTATAAATAAGACAGATAAGTCCATGTTTAGATTTTTGTGCAAGGATAAAGTTAAAAATCAAAGACATGAATAGAAATGTTCAAATGATACTAAGTGTTATTAAGAAAATGCTCTTAATTGAGTCAGTGCTCTCAATTGAGAAAGTAGCTGAGAACCCAAAAGGCAATTGTAGTCAAGCAAACCTCTGGGTGTACCTGAGGGTTCACGCTGGGAGGCTGTTGCAGCAATCTCATCAGAGATGTTGGCCCAGGATAGCAATTGGGAAAGATGATGATAAGTGATCAAATTCTGGATATATTTTGAAGGTGTAGATGACAGAATTTGGTGATGGTGCTTAGATAGAGGGTGTGAAAGAAAGAGAAGAATCATAAACAGTTTCCAGGTTTTTGGCCAGAGCAACCGCCAGGGTAGGATTTGCCTTAGCTGAAATGCAGGGGACTGCGTGAAGTTTGGGAAGGGGGAAATCAAAAGTTACTCTTGGGACATAATTTTAGTGTTCCTCTTAGATATCCAGATGGATATGTTAGAGAGTCCCAGGCTGCCCATAGATATGTAGAAGCCCTCATTGTATATGTTATGCTTGAAATCAGGACTGAAAGAGATCTTCACCTAGGGAGTGAGTGCTGCTAGAGAACAGATGCATGGACTGAGCCTGGATGTCCAGGATTAAGAGTTGAAAAGGTGAGAAGGAATCAGCAAAGGGGATTATAATGAAGCAGCCACTGCAATAAGAGAAAACACAGGAGGGTGAGGTGCCCTGGAAGCCAAGGGTGTAAATTCCTTTAAAGGACTAGATTAATCAACTGTGTCAAATTCCATAGAGAGGTCAAATTAGGTGAGAACAGAAAATTGATCTTTGAGTTTAGCAACTTGGAGGTAACAAGTGGCAGTTTCAGTGGAGTACTGGCAAACACTAATTGGAATGAATTCTAGGGAGAATAAACAGAGGAACTGTAACAGATCATAAACAGTATTTTAGAGGAGTTTTCATGTAAAGAGAGTAGAAATAGGACTATAGCTGGAGAGGGAAATGGCAGCAAGGGGGTTGCTTTTGATTTTTAAGAGGGCAGAAAATAGTGTGTTAAAACCAGAAACACTACTATGTCCAATCTATCCATTCACTTCTTCACTAAATTAATCAGAATATTGGTTCCCCTTCTGATCATAGCTATTAAAAATACATGTTTACAATAGAATTTCGCTCAAATGAATACTTTGCCTTAAATTATTTCAATGTCTTGTACTGATTTATATGATGAAACTTGATAATTTCATCTTACATTGTTGGAAGTCAGCTATTTGACAATCTTAACTTCCCTGGAATAGTTAAGAAGTATGAAAGAAAAGAAAGAGAAAATACCCTAATGAACCCAACATATATCTGAAATTGCTTACTAGAGTGTAAACATTGGTTAAGCTATTTTAACCTTTGATTAGTTTATCTATAATTCTTTTAAACTGTAATATCCTCTTTCCAAATTCAAAGCAAATTAGAAAGGGGAAGGATGTCCCCAAAAGAGGCATTCCAAGGAATAAATGTGTTTGTTTAGTGGGGGGGGGGGGAAACCTTTAAAAACCAATGAGTATCTCAAAAAACCATAACATTCTTGAGCCTTTTGAAACATATACAGGAGTACACAGTATATTTTATTTCATTTGACAGCATTACTGTAATCTTTCATCTTTATTTTGAAAATCATAATCTGGCATCATCAAGAAAAATTAAATCACTGATACACAAATAATAAATGCATAATATATTTTAGAAAGATGTCTCTAGGATGAAGATTCTTGATGTCAAAGATAATATTTATCTTGTGCTTAAAACAGTACTTGACATACAGCAGATTATTTAAAAAAATGCTTGTTGAATTAACGGATGATTCCCCTTTAATGTGACTATGAAGATTTTTATTTACTTTAAAGGAATATACCCTTTATTATTCAGAAATATTAACTATCTGAAAAATTTAGGATGCTTAATTTGGCAATGGCTTTTGTAATAAACATTGATTTAGTTGTCATTTCATTTAGCTCCATCTTAGCAGAGGTCTAATACATTTATTTTGCAGTTTCTACTTTCCTTAAAAAAAAAAGTATGCTTAATTGGCAACACAGTCATAGTATGACAACTGTAGAATCACCTTGGATAATAATTGAAAATTTTTTATGGAATTGAGAGCTCTTGTTTTCTTTCTAGATATCTTTTGTCCAAATCCTCCAGCTATCCTTAATGGGAGACACACAGGAGCTCTCCTTGGAGATATTCCCTATGGAAAAGAAATATCTTACACATGTGACCCCCACCCAGACAGAGGGATGACCTTCAACCTCATTGGGGAGAGCACCATCCGCTGCACAAGTGACCCTCAAGGGAATGGGGTTTGGAGCAGCCCCGCCCCTCGCTGTGAACTTTCTGTTCGTGCTGGTCAGTATCTGTTTCCACATATCCTAAATGGGTTCAGAATATCTGGACCCATCCCTCATGTTTCTGTAATAAGACTATGGTATGTTTTTGTGAGCTTAACTTTGTCGTAAGTGGAAATGACAAAATTACATACCATAGCTAAAACAGATGGGTTTCAGCAGTGCCAAGGTATGTTTAAATCTATAAGATGAGAACTCTTCTTGCTGGTGGAGTGGAAGAGGGTGGGGTAATGGGACTGAGGGGAGGGGTGGAGGGAAGGTAGTAGGGCGCAGTGATGTAATTCAGGAAGAAAAATGTATTCACTGGAGAGGACATGAAAACAACTGCCTATGAACACTAACCAGTATCTGTATAATTGACAGACACTCTCCATAAGTTCATGAGGGGTACATGGGCATGCAAAGTTCAAAATTGAAAATGTAGATATTATTTAGCTAAGGTTTTAAACTAGTGTTCTGCTGCATGGGCTAAGTAACCAAAAAGACACTCTTCGTCTTGACTTAACGTTTGTCCACTTGTCAGCTTGCCTCCAGGTCATCTCAATCTTTGTAGTTGAACTGTTCCACTCAGGGTAAGAAGAAAGGAAACAGTAGCCCAAAGAAAAGAGTAGAAAAAGGAAGAGTCTGTTTCTTCCTAAGGAGGGGGAGAAGTCGCCTAGTCCTTTAGGGCAAATATTAGGTCTTTTCCAGAACAGAAGCTGTAGTAGATTAGGGATGTGGCACCAGCCTTGGAATATTCCATTATCCACAGGAAAGCCCTGAGAGAGAAGAACAAGCCAAGGTGAAAAGGCTAACCCTGATGACAGGCATTTAACCTGTCTGTTACCTTTACCCTCCAACTGAGTGCTACTCATCAGAATCCAGTAAATTTTTTTAATGCAAATGCCTAGACCCCAGTGAAGGCTTAATGAATGAACAGATGGAGGAAGTCTTCTCCAAAAGGAAGGGAGTGGAGTTCAGACTCTATTTGAAAATATGCAGCACATGGCTGGGTACAGTAGCTCACACCTATAATCCCAGCGCTTTTGGAGGCCGAGGTGAGAGGATTGTTTGAGGCCAGGAGTTCAAGACCAACCTGGCCAACACAGCAAGATCCTATCTCTATAAAAAATAAAATTAAAAAATTGTAAAACAAAAAAGTAAAACTACGCAGCACACAATATACTCTCTCAAAAAGAAGACATAGTAAATGACGAGTTGATGGGTGCAGCACACCAACATGGCACAAGTATACATATGTAACAAACCTGCACGTTGTGCACATGTACCCTACAACTTAAAGCAT
Source organism: Chlorocebus sabaeus (assembly GCF_047675955.1). NCBI lineage: Eukaryota > Metazoa > Chordata > Mammalia > Primates > Cercopithecidae > Chlorocebus > Chlorocebus sabaeus. The sequence continues at coordinate 21,906,603 of NC_132928.1, read as the reverse complement.
AATAATAATAAATAAATTTTAAAAAAAAAAAAGAATAAGAAAAGCAGATTGGAGAAAGATAAAAAAAAAAAAAAAAAAAGAAGACATAGCTTCTTACAGGAGGCTGATGGCTTAGTCTGTTTTGTTCTGGTTCTTTTTTTGTTTGTTTTGTTTTTGTGTGTGTATGTACTTTTTTTTTGAGAGAGGGTCTTGCTCTCTTGCCCAGGCTAGAGTAGAGTGGTACAATTATAGTTTACTGCAGCCTCAACCTCCCTGGCTCAAGCAAGCCTCCCATCTCAGCCTCCCAAATAGCTGGGACCACAGGTGCATGCCACCTCGCCCAGGTAATTCTTGTATTTTATGTAGACCGGTTTTCATCATGTTGCCCAGGCTGGTCTTGAACTCCTGGGCTAAAGCAATCCACCTGCCTTGGCCTCCCAAAGTGGTGGGACTACAAGGCGTGAGCCACCATGCCCACCCTATTTTGTTTTATCTTTAAATGCGTGGTTTAGCATCAGAAGAAGAACACTGTATTAGTTTCCTAGGGCTGCTGTAACAAATTACCACAAACTAGGTGGCTTAAAACAGAAGAAACTTATTATTTCACAGTTTTGTAGGCTAGAAGTCTGAAATTGAGATGTTGGCAGGGGTATTTTCCCATCTTCTAAGGCTCTAGAAAATAACCAATTCCTTACTTCTTCCAGCTCCTGCTGGTTCCTGGGATTCCTTGGTATTCCTTGGTTTGTGGATGCATCATTCCAATCCCTGCCTCCATCATAGCCTTTTCCCCTGTGTCTCTATATTTCGAATCCCTCCACTTTTTCCCTGATAGGGACACCAGTCATTGGATTTAGGGCCCACTCTAAGTAAAAGATGATCTAATCTCAAGACGCTAACCTTAATTCTATCTGAAAAACCATTATTACAAATAAGTTTCTATTCTGAGGTTTTAGGTAGAGATATCTTTTGGGAGAACATAATTCAACCCACTACAACAGGTATCTGCTATGAAAGGCCAGAGAGGCAGTTTATGCTGGGCACCCTGAGAATGGAGTAGATGGAGAGAGATAATAAAATATGTCTTGCTACTCATGAGTGAATTAGCACAAATACATGAGCATTTGAGCGGTTAACTGAGGATATAGGCACTCCGACAGGAGGTCTGACATATGAAACTACAAGCTGGAGTTCTTGTTTTGGTGAAATAAGGGAAGAAAGATCAGAAAGCTGAGTGATCTTCCAAATAGTAAAAAAAAAAAAAAAAAAAAAAAAATTCCGCTGAGTAGATGCCGTTGAAAAGTTTATGCCAAGGTAATATCAAAGAGAAGAAAATCTTTTGCTATTTTTGTAAGTCTGTTTCTGTGATCCACCTATCAGCTTAATTGGAGAGAAACAGGAGGTAGGGTGGAAGTCTCTCTGCTAACTTTGATATTCCTGTGGTTTTGTTCTCCAGGTCACTGTAAAACCCCAGAGCAGTTTCCATTTGCCAGTCCTACAATCCCAATTAATGACTTTGAGTTTCCAGTCGGGACATCTTTGAATTATGAATGCCATCCTGGGTATTTTGGGAGAATGTTCTCTATCTCCTGCCTAGAAAACTTGGTCTGGTCAAGTGCTGAAGACAACTGTAGACGTAAGTAACCCCTCCCTGGGAACTACTTCATGTCTCTTAAAGCATAGATGGGACCAGGCTTGGTGGCTCACGCCTGTAATCCCAGCACTTTGTGAGGCCAAAGCTGGCAGACAGCTTGAGCTCAGGAGCTCGCAACCAGCCTGGGCAACATGGCCAAACCCCATCTCTACAAACAACAACAATAAAAACAGTGTGGGATTTGATTCAATTTGCTCAAATTTTGGAGGCAAGATGTCTATATTTGCCCAAGGTATTTTGATAAAGGGTGGTCTTGTACATCACCCCTTTTTATTGCTCAGAGTTCCTGAACCTTGACTAGATGCTTATTTCATGAGAATGGCTCTCACAAAAGAATTAGAGAGAAAATTTATATTCACTGTAGATCATCCTTGATGGCTGAAACCATGAAATGAATGAAACAGGGGTACAAAAGAAATTTATGTGGGTTACAGTGAACTGTGCTTGGCTAACTAAAAATAGGGGAGACATCCCAAATTTTGAGAACTTTGATTTTGGCTGGTGGAATGAGAGTACAACACTTTAGCCATAAATGACTTGTTTTGTTTTGTTTCTGTTGTTGTGTTTTTTGTTGTTGTTTGTTTTTTTTTTCCTGAGATGGAGCCTCACTCTATCACCCAGGCCGGAGTGTGGTACGATCTTGGCTCACTGCAACCTCCTGGGTTCGAGCAAGTCTCCCTGCCTCAGTCTCCTGAGTAGCTGGGATTACAGGCACCCACCCCCACGCCCAGCTAATTTTTGTATTTTTTAGTAGAGATGGAGTTTTGCCACGTTGGCCAGACTTGCCTTGAACTCCTGACCTCAGGAGATCTGCCTGCCTTGGCCTCCCAAAGTGCTAGGATTACAAGCGTGAGCCCATACATAACTTTTATTGGGAGATGTAAGGTAGTCTTTTTTAAAGTGGTGTTCTGTAGCTGCATGGTTCTGAAGTTGTCTGCCAAGTTTCTTCAAAGCAGTCAATTCCATTAAACAATTGGAACTGTATATGCTGTTTAGTATGCCACACTCCAGTTTGAACCTTACAAACAAAGGTAAGTTGAACTCTACACTTAATCCCAAATTCTGCTTCTTCCCCCTAGGAAAATCATGTGGAACTCCTCCAGAACCCTTCAATGGAATGGTGCATATAAACACAGATACCCAGTTTGGATCAACAGTTAATTATTCTTGTAATGAAGGGTGAGTTGAGAATACCATCTCTTGAATATGAGTTCCAGAACAGCAGAGTCAACTTTGGATCCAGTCTCAGATAGACAAACTAAACTATTGCTACCTTTACTTTAAAAGCAAGCAATAGGACTTCTAGATGGAGATGATACCTTGGACATAGCATATTATCAAAGGAATACAAAAAAGGAGGAACAATATGTATTGTATTGTAAACCAGGTGAGGGCACCATGTTCCTGTCAAAGATGGTACATGTGAAACCTGGTCAGGCATTCATTGGATGAAAAGGAGCAGCTTACAAATAAGTGAAAGGAAAAAAGTTAGTTGAACCATGCGAACCTCCTTAACTGAGATCGGTAGGTACTACTGTTGAGTTGGAGGACTCTGAGGCAGGGTTTGGGAGGGTAAATCTTAATTGTAACAGAAGCTCTAGAAGATAATGCATCAAAGTGCACACAAAGAGGAGAACACTATGGGGTTCTTGTTCTTGACTTCTCCTTGGGACAAGTAGCCACACCAGAAGCCATTGCCTCGACTGAGAAGGGGCTTTTAAAGACCCTGGAGTGGACCTCCAGCAAACTCCAGTAGGACTGCAGCAGAGGGGCCTGTTAGAAGAAAAGCTAACAAACATAAAGGAAGAGCATTAACATCAACAAAAAGGACCTCCACATGAAAACCCCATCCAAAGGTCACCAATATCAAAGACCAAAGATAGATTAATCCACGAAGATGAGGAAAAACCAGCACAAAAAGGCTGAAAATTCCCAAAACCAGAATGCCTCTTCTCCTCCAAAGGATCCCAACTCCTTGCTAGCAAGGGAACAAAACTGGATGGAGAATGAGTTTGACAAATTGACAGAAGTAGGCTTCAGAAGGTGGGTAATCACAAACTCCTTCAAGCAAAAGGAGCATGTTCTAACCCAATGCAAGGAAGCAAGAGCCTTGAAAAACAGGTTAGAGGAATTTCTAACTAGAATAACCAGTTTAGAGAAGAACATAAATGACCTGATTGAGCTAAAAACACAACACAAGAACTTTATGAAGCATACACAAGTATCAATAGCCAAATTGATCAAGTGAAACAAAGGATATAAGAGATTGAAGATCAACTTAATGAAATAAAGCATGAAGACCAAAAAGAATGAAAAGGAATGAACAAAGTCTCCAAGAAATATGGGACTATGTGAAAAGACCAAATCTACATTTGATTGGTGTACCTGAAAGTGCTGGAGAGAATGGAACCAAGTGGGAAAACACTCTTCAAGATATTATCCAGGAGAACTTCCCCAACCTAGCAAGACAGGCCAGCATTCAAATTCAGGAAATACAGAGAACACCACAAAGATACTCCTTGAGAAGAGCAACCCCAAGACACATAATCGTCAGATTCACCAAGGTTGAAATGAAGGAAAAAATGTTAAAGGCAGCTAGAGAGAAAGGTCAGGTAACCCACAAAGGGAAGCCCATCAGACTAACAGTGAATCTCTCTGCAGAAACCCTACAAGCCAGAAGAGAGTGGCGGCTAATACTTAACATTCTTAAAGAAAAGAATTTTCAACCCAGAATTTCATATCCAGCCAAACTAAGCTTCATAAGTGAAGGAGAAATAAAATTCTTTACAGACAAGCAAATGCTGAGGGATTTTGTCACCACCAGACCTGCCTTACAAGAGCTCCTGAAGGGAACACTAAACATGGAAAGGAATAACTGGTACCAGCCACTGCGAAAACATACCAAATTGTAAAGACCATCAACAATATGAAGAAACCACATCAACTAATGGGAAAAATAACAAGTTAGCATCATAATGACAGAATCAAATTTACACATAGCAATGCTAACATTAAATGTAAATTGGCTAAATGCCCCCAATTAAAAGACACTGACTGGCAAATTGGATAAAGAGTCAAGACCCATTGGTGTGCTGTATTCAGGAGACCCATCTCATGTGCAAAGATACACACAGGCGCAAAGTAAAGGGATGGAAGAATATTTACCAAGCAAATAGAAAGCAAATAAAAGCAGGGGTTACAATCCTAGACTCTGATAAAACATACTTTACACCAACAAAGATCAAAAGAGACAAGGGCATTACATAATGGTAAAGGGATCAATGCAACAAGAAGAGCTAACTATACTAAATATATATGCACCCAATACAGGAGCACCCAGATTCATAAAGCAAGTTCTTAAAGACATACAAAGAGACTTAGATTCCTACACAATAATAGTGGGAGACTTTAACACCCCACTGTCAATATTAGACAGATCAACGAGACAGAAGATTAACAAGGATATTCAGGACTTGAATCACCTCTGGACCAAGCAGACCTAATAGACATCTATAGAACTCTCCACCCAAATCAGCAGAATATACATTCTTCTCAGCACTACATAACACTTATTCTAAAATCAACCACATAATTGGAAGTAAAGCACTCTCAAAATGCAAAAGAATGGAAATCATAACAAACAGTCTTTCAGACCACGGTGCAATCAAATTAGAACTCAGCATTAAGAAACTCACTCAAAACCACACAACTACATGGAAACTGAACAACTTCTCTGAATGACTACTGGCTAAATAATGAAATTAAGGCAGAAATAAGTAAGTTCTTTGAAACTGATGAGAACAAAGACACACTACACCAGAATCCCTGGGACACAGCTAAAGCAGTGTGTACAGGGAAATTTATAGCACTAAATGGCCAGAGGAGAAAGCAGAAAAGATCTAAAATCAACACCCTAACATCACAATTAAAGAACTAGAGAAGCAAGAGCAAACAAATTCAAAAGCTAGCAAAAGACAAGAAATAACTAAGATGAGAGCAGAATTGAGGAAGATAGAGACATGAAAAAAACTTCAAAAAATCAATGAATCCAGGAGCTGGTTTTTTGAAAAGATTAACAAAATAGACCACTAGCCAGACTAATAAAGTAGAAAAGAGAGAAGAATCAAATAGACACAATAAAAGATGATAAAGGTGATATCACCACTGATCTTACAGAAATACAAACTACCATCAGAGGATACTATAAACACCTCTGTGCAAATAAACTAGAAAATCTAGAAGAAATGGATAAATTCCTGGACACATACACCCTCCCAAAACTAAAACAGGAAGAAGTCGAATCCCTGAATAGGCCAAAAACAAGTTCTGAAATTGAGGCAGTAATTAATAGCCTACCAACCAAGAAAAGCCCTGGAACAGATGGATTCACAGTCAAATTCTACCAGAGGTACAAAGAGGAGCTGGTACCTTCCTTCTAAACTATTCCAAACAATAGAAAAAGAGGGACTCCTCCCTAACTCATTTTATGAGGCTAGCATCATCCTGATACCAAAACATGGCAGAGACACAACAAAAAAGGAAAATTTCTGGCCAATATCCCTGATGAACATTGATGCAAAAAAATCCTCAATAAAATACTGGCAAACTGAATCCAGCAGCACATCAAAAAGCTTATCCACCATGATCAAGTTGTCTTCATCCCTGCGATGCAAGGCTGGTTCAACATATGCAAATCAATAAACGTAATCCAGCACATAAACAGAACCAATGATAAAAACCACATGATCATCTCAATAGATGCAGAGAAGGGCTTCAAAAAAATTCAACAGCCCTTCATGTTAAAAACTCTCAATAAACTAGGTGTAGATGGAATGTATCTCAAAATAATAAGAGCTATTTATAACAAACCCACACCAATATCATACCGAATGGGCAAAAGCTGGAAGCATGCCCTTTGAAAACTGGCACAAGACAAGGATGCCCTCTCACACCACTCCTATTCAACATAGTATTGGAAGTTCTGGCCAGGGCAATCAGGCGAGAGAAAGAAATAAAGGGTATTCAAATAGGAAGAGAGGAAATCAAATTGTCTCTGTTTGTATCTGACATGATTATATATTTAGAAAACCCCATTGTCTCAGCCTAAAATCTCCTTAATCTGATAAGCAACCTCAGTAGTCTCAGGATACAAAATCAATGCAAAAATCACAAGCATTCCTATACACCAATAATAGACAAACAGAGAGCTAAATCATGAGTGAACTCCCACTCTCAATTCCTGCAAAGAGAATAAAATACCTTGGAATACAACTTACAAGGGATATGAAGGACGTCTTCAAGTAGAGCTACAAACCACTGCTCAAGGAAGTAAGAAAGGACACAAACAAATGAAAAACATTTCATGAACATGGATAGAAATAATCAATATCGTGAAAATGGCCATACTGCACAAGGTAATTTATAAATTCAATGCTACCCCCATCAAACTACCAATGGCTTTCTTCACAGAATTAGAAAAACAAACAAACAAACAAACAAAAAAAATGACTTTAAAGTTCATATGGAACCAAGAAAGAGCCCGCATAGCCAAGACAATCCTAAGCAAAAAGAGTAAAGTTGGAGGCATCATGCTATCTGACTTCAAACTATACTACAAGACTACAGTAACCAAAACAGCATCGTACTGGTACCAATACAGATATATAGACTAGTGGAACAGAACAGAGGCCTCAGAAATAACATCTACAATACAACCACACATCTACAATCATCTAGTCTTTGACAAACCTGACAAAAACAAGCAATGGGGAAAGGATTCCCTATTTAATAAATGGTATTGGGAAAACTGGCTAGCCATATGCAGAAAACTGAAGTTGGACCCCTTCCTTTACACCTTATACAAAAATTAACTCAAGATGGATTAAAGACTTAAATGTTAGATCTAAAACCATACAAACCCTAGAAGAAAACCTAGGCAATACCATTCAGGACATAGGCATGGGCAAAGACTTCATGACTAAAACACCAAAAGCAATGGCAACAAAAGCCAAAATTGACAAATGGGATCTAATTAAACTAAAGAGCTTCTGCACAGCAAAAGAAACTATCATCAGAGTGAACAGGCAACCTACAAGATGGGAGAAAATTTTTGCAATCCATCCATCTGACAAAGGACTAATATTCAGAATCTACAAGGAACTTAAACAAATTTACAAGAAAAAACAACCCCACAAAAAGTGAGCAAAGGATGTGAACAAACACTTCTCAAAAGAAGACATTTATGCAACCAACAAACATGAAAAAAAGCTCATCATCACTGGTTATTAGAGAAATGCAAATGAAAACCACATTGAGATACCATCTCACGCCAGTTAGAGTGGCGATCATTAAAAAGTCAGGAAACAACAGATGCTGGAGAGGATGTGGAGAAATAGAAATGCTTTTACACTGTTGGTGGGAGTGTAAATTCGTTCAGCTATTGTGGATGAGTGTGGTGATTCCTTAAGGATCTAGGACCAGAAATATCATTTGACCTAGCAATCCCATTACTGAGTATATACCCAAAGGATTGTAAATCATCCTTCTATAAAGACACATGCACACGTATGTTTATTGCAGCACTATTCACAATAGCAAAGACTTGGAACCAACCCAAATGCCCATCAATGATGGACTGGATAAAGAAAATGTGGCACATGTACACCATGAAATGCTATGCAGCCATAAAAAATGATGAGTTCATGTCCTTTGCAGGGACATGGATGAAGCTGGAAACCATCATTCTCAGCAAACTAAAACAGGAACAGAAAACCAAGTACCGCATGTTCTCATTCATAAGTGGGAGTTTATGAGAACAATGAGAACACATGGACTCAGGGAGGGAAACATCACACACTGGGACCTGTCAGGGGGTAGGAGTCTAGGGGAGGGATAGCATTAGGAGAAATAGCTAATGTAGATGATGGGTTGATGGGTGCAGCAAACCACCATGGCATGTGTATACCTATGTAGCACATCTGCACGTCTTGCACATGTATCCCAGAATTTAAAGTATAATAATAATTAAAAAAGACTGTGTACTCATTTTTGGTTGCCATGATAAATTCAGAGAGGGAAAACATGATCTACATTAAATTTTACTGCAATAACTAAGTGCCCCTTGTCATCAACCTCATTCTATTCTATCACTAGAGTGAGTCAGTATTCATCCTTTCTGACTGTCTGAGCCTGGATGATTTAAACTGCTTTTCACACAACCCCTGGACCAACCTCTTCTCACCTCCCAATGTGAATGAACATAGATTTCCCTATGTAAGCAAACCAAAATATCACCATATCTAAGGCAAGATAAAGCAATTGAAAATAAAAGAAATCAACCTAAGAGATCTGAGAAATATTCATCTGCACAACAGTTTACTCCAATAAACGGGGGACAATCTTTAGAAACCTCTCATACGTGTTTGTAACATAGAATTGATGAAACTATAAGAGGCATTTATAAGATTTAATTATCTGATATCAGAAAAGTTAAGATGTGAATGAAAAACATGGGCGTCTGAAAAGGAGTGGTGACTGGTAGATTGGAGTCTACCCTCTACCCCCAGAAAAAAAAAACACCAAAGGGATCATGAAGACAAGATTGAATTCTCCAGAATTCATCAAGGACCAGACTTGAAATGACACACATATACACACAAACACACAGGGATATAATACAGAAATTCCAGAAAAGAAATAAAAGAAAGCAGAATGAGTAGAAGCATTAATTAGCACATAATGGAAGATAATTTCTCAGGCTATAAAGAAAAATACTAAATTGATCCTTGAAGGCTTACTAAACAAATCAAGATTAACAATAATGGGCCCTGGCCCTACATGGAGAAAATTACGCCATCCAGATATAAAAACAAAATACTGCCACTCTCCAGATATAAACAGAAAACAAGAAATTCATACTAACACCAAGCTTCTGTTCTGTAACACTAAGTAGTAGAAGTTAGTGTTTGAGAGGAAATGTTGTACAATAAAATTTCTGTACTCAGCCAAGCTGCCATTCATCTGCAAGGCACAGATGCATCGTCTTAAATAAGCAGGAACCCCAAACATATACCAATTAGATACACTGCCTACAAAACAAAAAACTCCCACAAAGCTGTGGGAGTCTTATTTTTGAAGAAGTCAAAATTCCAAATGGTGTTGTATCAAAGAAATATTAATGGGGCACAAAATCAGTTAAATGGGGTCACTAAAACTGTTTTATTTAATATGGAAATAAAATATCAAAGCAGGACTAATTCTTGAAAGATAATTTGTGTAATATGAAAAGAAGAAACTTGTTATAAAAAATAGATTTTATCACTTTAGGAAGTTAGAGATGAAGTAAGGAAAACCATCATAAACTTTTAATATGTGGGGGACACATATTCTTGACATAAAAAAATAAAGAGAAAATGGTACTTCACACCAGTATAAAATCGAAATATATATGTTAAAAATCAAATTTTAAAAGATAATCAGAAGGGTGAAACAACTTGGTCCATAAAACAAAAGAGGGGTTAGAGAAACAAGAGCTAGCAAGCTTTCTGTCTGTTTTGGGAAACCAGTATTATGTTGAAGTGAATTTAAAAATGTGTTTTAATGCCTCAGTTTTTCTAATATAATAAATATTAACAGATATAAGCTCCAATGGTAAAACCACTTTGAGGTCCTTAACAATTTTTAAAGTGGGCGGGCGCGGTGGCTCACGCCTGTAATCCCAGCACTTTGGGAGGCCGAGGCTGGCAGATCACCTGAGGTCGGGAGTTCGAGACCAGCCTGGCCAACATGGGGAAACTCTGTCTCTACTAAAAAATACAAAATTAGCCAGGCGTGGTGGTGCATGCCTCTAATCCCAGCTACTTGGGAGGCTGAGGCAGGAGAATCACTTGAACCTGGGAGGTGGAGGTTGCGGTGAGCCGAGACTGTGCCACTGCACTCCAGCCTGGGCAACGAGAGTGAAACTCTGTCTCAAAAAATAATAATAGTAATAGTAATAACAATAACAAAAATGTTTAACAGTGCAAAGAATTCTTGAGACCAAAAAAGTTTGAGAACTAGGGCTTGAAGGCCTTCAAGCAAAGATAGGAAAAGGCTATTGCAAGTATGGTACAAAGCACAGGGAGAAGGTTTTATAAATATATATGTAATATATATAACAAAAAATTCATCTATATTATAAAAATAATAAATTTGATATAAATAAATATTATATAAATCTGATTTTTAACATTTTGATTGTATACTGGTATAAAGTACCATTTTCTCTTATTTTTATGTCAAGAATATGTATCCTCTACATAGTGTAAGTTTATTATAGTTTTTCTTCATTCCTAACTTCCTAGCTGTAGTGATAAAATCTATTATTTTATATCAATAAAAATATTGATATAAATTTTATTTACATGATATACAACATTTAAATATAACAATATTTTATATTACAAAATATAATATTATATATTACAAAAAAAAACTCCATTTAGCAGAGCAAGAATGGAGTTTGTTTTGTACAGTGCTGAGTTCCAGCCCATAGAATTGTTAAATAAATAAAAATGAAAGAACACTATAAGTAAGATCAAACTCGTCTGTTACAATAGTAAATGTGAATGATTCCGATTCCCCCTTTAGAAAGACAAAGCCTTCTAAGTATGGTCAAAATTCTATTTATAGTAGCATCAGAAAGAATAAAATACTTAGGAATAAATTTAATCAAGGAGGCACAAGACCTGTGCACTGAAAACTCGGTAATTGAAAATGAGCAAATGATGTGATAGACATGTCTCCAAGGGAAATATACAATAAATGCCAATAAACACATAAAAAGATGTTCAACATCATTAGTCATTAGGGAAGTGCAAATCAACCTGACTTTGTACCTATTAGGATGGTTATAATTTTTTTTAAAAAACAGGAAATAAAAGGTATTGGCGAGGATGTGGAGAAATTAGAACCCTTATACATTGCTGGTGGAAATGTAAAATGGTGCAGCGCTGTGGAAAACAGTTTGGTGATTCCTCAAAAAGTTAAACATAGAATTACCATATGACCATCAATTCTACTCCTAGGCATATATCTAAAGAAATTGAAAACAAGGACTGAAGCAGATGCTCAAATACCAATGTCCGTAGCAGCTTTGTTCAGAATAGCCAAAAGGTAGAAACAACCCACGTAATCTATGAGCAGATGAATGGATAAACGAAATGGAGCTTATACATTCCATGGAATATTCTTCAGCTATACAAAGAATAGAGTTCTGATACATGCTACAAGATGCATAAACTTTAAAAACATTATGCTAAGTGAAATAAGCCAGACACAAACGGATAAATACTGTATCCCCCTTTTATGAAGTGCCGAAAATAAGAAAATTTATTGGATCAAAAATAGATTAGAGATAACCAGTGGAAGGGAAGAATAAGGAGTTACTGCTCAATACATCCAGTTTCTCATTGGGATGGTGAAAATTTGCGGAACTAAGCAGTGATAATGGTTGTATAACGTTGTGAATGTCATTGATGCCACGAATCATACCCTTAAAATGGTTTTAATGGTAAATTTTATGTTATATCTCTTTTACAACAATAAGAAAGACAAAAAAAATTTAAAATATATTATGCGATATTAAGAAAGAAAAAAACAGAAACAGTATAAGAAAAGTAAGAATTTAAATTAAAACGTATCAAATACGATTTAAAATTTTTGTTTAAGATATTGATACTTGGTCCAGTGCACAATAAAGACAAGAACTTTTTTTTTTGAGATGGAGTCTCGCTCTGTCACCAGGCTGGAGTGCAGTGGCGCCATCTCGGTTCACTGCCACCTCCGCCTCCAGGGTTCAAGCTATTATCTTGCCTCAGCCTGCTGAGTAGCTGGGACTATAGGCGTGCACCACTGTGCCGAGCTAATTTTTGTATTTGTAGTAGAGACGGGGTTTCACCATGTTGGCCAGGATGGTCTCGATCTCTTGACCTCGTGATCCACCTGCCTCAGCCTCCCAAAGTGCTGGGATTACAGGCGGGAGCCACCACGCCTGGCCTGAAGATAAGAAATTTTGAACAAGAGAGCGCTAACTAACATATTGAAATACATCAAACAAATACTGATAAATAGAAGAGCTCATTCAGCTGTTTCAAAGGCAGAGCTCTGTAACACATGTACTCTTAACTAAAGAACTGTCTCCCACGACTGGAAAGGAGGTCTTCTCTGACCAAACACACAGCATCTTGGAGTTAGCCAGGGTTAACTTGGATCATCTGGCTGGCTAGGAAAGGAGCACTCAGGGAGAAAGAGGATGGTCACCTTCCCAACCAGATTGGCCATTAGATCTATGTATCAACACAGTAACATATGGAAGAATTAAAATTCTAGTGTGCAAAAATATGCCATATGTTAACAGAAAATGGACTGCAGGGAAATTTGTATTAGGTAAAACTGAGAGAAAGTTAAGCGCACACAACAAAAGATAAGCAATAGACAACCCGATATAAAAATGAGTAAAGAATATGCACAGTCAGTTCACAAAAGGAAACATAAAAATGACCTAAATAAATGGCTAAAATAAATATTTAAGCAAAAAAGCTCAACTTCACTATGGTTTGGGGAAATGCAAATTAAAGCAACGATATCTCATGTTTTCACGGTCACATTAATAAAAGTTTAAAAGAGGGAAGTAGAGGTAAATAGGAATTTGAGGAAAAGGAACCTTCTTATAGTGGCTCGTTGGAATGTGAATTGCTGCAGCTTTCAAAAAAAAAAAAAAATCTTACACTATCCACAAACGAGGAAAGCATAGATATCTTCTTAGCTACTAATCCCACTCCTAGGAAAAGGAGTATTAATTACAATAGGTTCTTTATTGCAATATTGTTTACATAAGCAAAAAGAGCAAACAATCCTGACATCCTTCTATTAGCAGTAGGTTGAATAAATCATAAGACATCTACTATGAACTATTTTGCAGCAATCAAGAATACTTAATTAGATCTCTGTTTAGGATTTGAATGGGTGACCATGTTGTGACGTTAATAGAAAAAAATAATTTGCCGAGAAGCATACAGAGTTTGTTCTCAATTTGGAAAAATAATGACAAATTTGGAGGAGATATCCTATATACATATGTGTGTTTGATTGGGTTTGGAAAAATCAGAACCACCTGAGATGGAGGTGGGAGTGACAAAATATACATGGTATTATAAGTGAATATATAGGCTATAAAATCATGTTGTTAAATTTCTGAAAATAAGTGCAACTTAAGCATATAACTAAGGAGTAGATGTGAACCTGGACAAATGAAACATAGATTGTTTTGAGCAAGAGATGGCAACATTTTTTGTCAAGAGCCAGATAGTAAAATTTTCAGTTTTGCAGACCATGCCATATCTATTGCAATTACTTAGTTCTGCCATTGCAGTGGAAAAATAGCCCTAGACAAATGAATGTGTGATTGTATTTTGATAAAGCTTCATTTACAAATACGGGCTATAGAACATATTTGGCCTGTAAGCCAGAGGGTGAGAATCTCTGGTTAGATGAAGGGATTGAGAGCATTATTTTTCTTCAATTCTTGTCATTACGCAAAGTCAGAGGATTTTCTAAAATAAATAAAAAGACAAATCGGCAAAATAATAATAGTTGAAAACTTCAGATTGGGCAAATAAGTGTACAAAAAACCACATGTTGAGGAATAAGCTGCTTTGATTCTTGTGTGTTCAACTTTGAAACCTTTATCACAGTTATAAAAACCATTTATAAAAGTTGATATAACTCTACAGAGTGTACCTCAATAAATTTGCACATAAAAGATATCAAAATGGCTATATTTTCTCATCACAATACACCAAAAACTAGGAATTAATGAGAAAATAATACATTAAAAATTCAAAGTTTTAGAAAACACAGTACCTTAGATCTTGATCAAAGAGAAATTTAGAAACAGCCATTGCAGATTACCTGGAGAATAACAATCACTAATGATCACTGAGTGCATGTGCCTCAAGCATTCTTCTAAGTCCTTTACATGAATTGGTTTACTTAGTCTTTAAAATACCCTTTGAATGGGATATCATGCATATTCCTCATTGTATAGAAGAGAAAACTGAGACAGACAGGTTAACTAATTTGTCGAAATTCATATGGCAGGTTGAGGTTAGAATTAGAATATTGCCAGTCAGCTTCAACAGCCTAGAATGGTAAGCCTTACATTATTTAGCTTCTTCATTAGGAATGCTGAAACATATATTACTCATAAAAATTTCTGGGGTGCTGATGCCAAAACTGTCCTCAGAGGAATTTTTCAATCCTTTTTGTCATTTGGCAGGAAAAAATTCACATAAATGAAGAAAATATTTTGCTTAACAATTTTTAAATTATTAAAAACATGTAAAAGGCTGCTGGACTAAGGAATTAATAAAGTAATGCATAAGGAAAAAAGAAATCATAGAAATGATAAAGAAATCTAAAAGCAGATTCTTTAAAGTGACCAATTATAAAACAAACAGACTGGGTCAATTGTAATTTCACAAAATAGCAATTCTACAAATACATGTGAATGAGAAAGAAAACATAGCCCTGTTGATATTGAAGAGATTTAATACTTGATAAAAATATTATATCTCCTCTATTCTAATAAAATTTAAAATATCCATGAAATGTACCATGTCAGAAGAAAAATACAATTTACCAGGTGTACTTTAAATGGGCAGAATTGCCGATAAACCCATATCTGTTTGAGTCCCTATTTTCAATTCTTTTAGGTATATACCCAGAAGTGGAATTGCTGGGGGATATGGTAATTCTGTTTAACTTTTTGGAGAATTGTCAGACTATTTTCCGCAGCTGCTGTACCATTTTACATCCCCATCAGCAATGCACAAATGTTCCAATTTCTCTACATCCTCACCAACACTTGTTATTTTCTGGTTTTAAAAAACTTATTATTATACCACCTTAAAAGGGACTGAAGTCAGTTTGATTTGCATTTCCCTAATGACTAATGATGTGGAGCATATTTTCGTGTGTTTATTGGCCATGTGTATGTCTTTTTTGGAAAAATGTCTATTCTCATCCTTTGCCCACTTCCTAATTGGGTTGTTTGTTTCATTGTTACTGAGTTACAGGAGTCCTTTATATGTTCTAAGTATTAAACTCTTATCATATAGGATTTTCACATATTTTCTATCGTTCTGTGGGTTGTCTTTTTAATCTCTTGGTGGCATCTTTTGTTCTTGGCTTGGACTGCAGGGCACTTCAGTTCCTCACTACGTGGGCATCTCCAAAGGACAACTGGCCTCTCCCAGAATGAGCATCTCAAAAAGAGAGGAAAACATTGCCGTGCTTTTTGTGATTAGCCTCTGAAGTTGCACACTATCTTTTCCACTTCATTCTATTCATTAGAATCAAGTCACAAAGCACAGCCCACATTCAAAAAGAGAGGAAATGGGCTCCATCACTTGAAGGGACATGTATAAAATAATTTGTGTACATATTTAAAACCACCACAAAGAAGCACCTTCAAAAAAAGACAATGGCCCAGTTTTGTAACTCTTTTTAAACTTCAAGAAATAGATAATCCAAGTATTGATATTATTTAAACTGATATGGAACACAGGAATAAAATTATAGTCATATTAAAGTTTGCCAAAGATTACAAATGAAATTAAAATAAAATATATCTCTGGCTCATTTGCTAATATAAATGCTAAACATCTTAATTTGAATATTAAATAAAAACAATATTAAAAGAATTATGCAAGCTGAACAAGTAGGGTTATTCCAGAAATGGTTCCAAATTAGGAAATCCACAAACTTACAATATTAAAGAGTATAACTTTTCTTAAATGTCATATATATATACTCTCTAATGCCAAAAAAACATAATGAATGGTTAAAATCTAAAAGTATGCTTGAATGTAATTAAAGGTCAAAGGAAAAGAGCACTCAGCACCCTTCCTATTATTCAAAGTAGTTGTGGAAATTCAAACCAGTAAAATGACAGCCCCCTATATTTAGAGAGATATACATATGGATATAGCTAGAGAGAGAGAGAAGGTAAATTTATTAGTAACTGATGGTTGTTTACCTGAAAACCCGAAGGAATTGTTTGAAAGGTTATTAGAACTAATTAGAAATAGTAGTGAGATATCTAGCAAAAAATAAATACTTATAAATTACTTCCTTCTTTTATATAGGTAACAACCAAATAGAATATAAGGAGTAAAAATATCATTCACAACAGAAACAAAATCATCCAGAAAGAAATTTAACAAGAAATATATAGGACTTATAAGCAGAAGATTTAAAAGAAGGGGACATAAAAAAATACTTGAAGAAATGGAGGATATAACATTTTATTTAAAAGATTTAATGTTGTGGTGATGTTAATTATCCCTGAATTAGTATGCAAATTTAATGTAATTCCTATCAGTTCCAATGACATTCTTTTTTTTAATTTGACAAGATGTCTGTAAATGTCATGAGACCCACCGAAAGAATATTCTGAGATAATAACAAGAAGGGTGTTTGACACCAGACCAGAGGTGGGTTCGATACCCACCTCTCAGTGCCTGGTAACCACCTTTCTACTCTCTACTTCTATGAATTCAACTGCTTTAGATTTCACATGTAAGAAAGATCATGTGGTATTAGTTCTGTGCCTATCTTATTTTGGAAGGTATTTTAAGGCACACATACGTTGTAGTGTCATTATGTTGTAATTTTTCCTGACCTGATGTCCCATGTCTGTAAAATCCTTCTATTGAAGCCTAGGCTCTTTCCCTAGGACTCCCTGTCTGAAATAATAAATATCTTACCTCTGTATTTAACAGAATTGTTCTGTCTGCATATAGTCCCCACTTTTTCTTCAAGTAGTTTCTCAAACAAATGCAGTTTTTTTCCTGAAAGGATGAATACAAATTTAACAGCTTTAAATCTTTATATATAGATATATTTTAAACCAAACGACTCACATTGTACATGGTTTTATAGCCGTCTTTAATACTTATGAACGATATTGTATAATTATTCTAATTATTATATATTACTCTACAACACCATTTTTAGTGGTTGTATATTAGTTATTACTTGGATAGTCCATAACCTACCTAATAAAGTCCTTAATATCTGGAATTAAAGTGGTTTCACATTTCAGCTGTTAGCAAAAACACTACAATGCACGATCCTGTACACATGAAAAGAAATGAGAGGAGGACTTCACTGACTTCAAAGACAGCTTGCAGATTCAGATCTTCACATCGACACAAGAGACAAGATTTGCAGATTTGGGTAAAAGGCTATGCACGGTTTTAAGCCTTTCAGTACATATTGCCAAAGTGTCCTCCACTAAACTTTGATCATGACCTGTGGAGTGAGTCACAACAGTGACTCTTTCTTTGAGTTTATATTACTACTAGGTTTTGTCAATTTGCCAATCTAATAGGCAAAAATGGCATTTTGTTTGCATTTTAAAGTGTATTTATCATGTTATAAGTGAAGCTAAACTTTTCATATGTTCACTTGACTATTTCCATTTTTCCTTTGTAAATTATTTGTTCATAATTCTTTACCATTTCTCTACTTGGTTGTTTACCTTTTTATAATTGATGTATAAGAGTTGTTTTTATTATTTTTCCTCTGTGGTTTGTCTTCGGATTTGTATGTAGAAAGGTTTATTTGTAATTATTCAATTTTATCAATCTTGTTCATAATAGCATTTGCCTAAATCACCTAGTTCTTTTATTGTTTTATTTTTGACATTTAATCTTTGATACACATGTCATGAGGCAGAGATCTAGCTTAGCTTTTCAGATATTTGCCCTATGAATGAATAATTCAGTTTTCTGTGTCTTGAAATTCCATCTTTATCACTGCAAATTTCTTACAAAAACTTGTATCTATTTCTTGGGCTTTCCCCCATTTTGCTCTAGGGATCTGTGTCTCTATTCCTGCATCATTTCAATTATTTTGCATTTTAAATGCATTTTAATATCCCTTCTGTTTTTGTGCCATAAAATACCTTCCAAAATAAGCTAGGCACAGAAGAACTAATATCACATGATCTTACTTACATGTGAAATCTAAAACAGTTGAACTCATAGAAGTAGAGAGTAGAAAGGTGGTTACCAGGCACGAAGAGCTGGGGAGATTTGGTCAAAGGGCACAGAGTTTGAGTTAGACAGAAGGAGTAAGTTTCAAAGATCTATTCCACAGCATGATGACTATAGTTGATAATAATGTGTATTTCAAAATTGCTGGCTAGGCACAGTGTCTCATGCTTGTAGCACTTTGGGAGGCGGAGGTATCCAAATTGCTTAAGCCTAGAAGTTAGAAATTAGCCTGGGCAAAATGGCAAAACCCTGTCTCTACCAAAAAATACAAAAATTAGCCGGGTGTGGCAGCACATACCTGTAGTCCTAGCTACTGGGAGGCTAAGGTGGGAGAATGGTTTGCACCCGGGAGACAAAGATTGCAGTGAGCCAAGATCACATCACTGCACTCCAGTCTGGGTGACAGAGCCAGACCCTATCAAAAATAAAAGAAAGAAAAGAAAAAAAAGTTACTAAAAGAGTAGATTTTAAATATTCTCACCACACACATACACACACACACACACACACACACACACACACACAGAGACATAGACACAAACAAGTATATGTGAGGTGATGGACACGTTAATTAGCTTAATTTAATTATTTGCAACAGAAACATATATCAAAACACCACATTTTACCCTATAAATATGTGCAATTATTATTTGTTCATAAAAATAACATCAAATTTTAAAAAATATATTCACTGTGTTTTTGCAGCCACACGTAGGCTGGAACCTGCTTCACATTTTGGCTCCAACATTCTAGCTTAGTCACATTAAGCTCTAGCTTAGCTAGCACATCCAAAACAACCTCTAGGAGGCCAAAAGTCAGAGGACACCCATGATCCTGTGCTCTTAGACAACTTTTAAATGTATGATAGGAGATAGGCAGAGGAAAACATAGGTAATAACGGGATTATCCTGTTCTTTCCATACTTCAGTGGTTCTCAACTTATTTATTTGCAGCAATTTTTAAGATTTTTTTTTCTTGGCACACTTGAAAAGATTTTACACCACAGCCTATACTAAACAGGCTAGCAATAAGTAAAATTCAATCACTACCTAAAACGTAAAAGAGACTCACTGTGTCTACAAAAACATTGACTACAATTGCCATAGTCACACGATTCCCATTAGCTTTCTGTCACTGTTTTGGGAAGAGCTGGTATATCAGTTAGGATTTCTAGCTATAAAAGACAGAAGAAATAAAATAACAGGATCTCAAACATAGATAGTAGTTTACTTCTCTCTCAGGTTAAAAATCACGAAAGTAGGCAGTCCAGCATTTATACGATGACTCCGTAATCCACAGAAACCTGGGTTCCTTTCATTTTGCTACTCTGACCTCCTCAAAATAAGACTCCATCTTATCTCGTGGTCCAAATTCCAGCCAGTATAGAGGACACAGGGAAGAAGGGAAGTCCAATTCCTTTAAAGACACTTTCCAGAAGTTGCACAAGATACTCCACTTACATCCTCTGGCCAGAAGTTAGTAACATGGCTGTGCCTGGTTGTAAGGAAAGATGAGAAGTGAAACCTTTATTGCAGGTGGCCAATGGCCCAGTTAAAAGTAGAGGGTTCCATTACTAATGAAGGAGAGGAAAGTGGATACTGGGGATGGCACCATAGTCTTTGCTACAAATAGTTACTGCCCTGATCATATTTCTTGCATAATCAAGAGGAAAAGTTCTTAACTCTTGCAGTTACTGCCTCATCGTTATATGGCATTCCATTTTACCCTTTAATTTTTACTTGGTCAAGTTTAGCCCTGCTGTACACCAGAACACATGAATAGCTTTGCTCAGGATTCTTTGTGACATTGTTCACAGTAACATTATAGATACCTAAAAAATTTTTTAAAAGACAAAATGTTCTACATTTTGTGGCCTACTCTAGACAGTTTTATGGCAAAGTGGGTGAGTACCCCTGCCTTTTACATTTCAAGTGTAGGGGTGTTTAGCTGTCTCCTCTGGCTCTCATTTACTGATTCTTCTGAGTAAACCCATTGTTCTTTCCTTTATGCAAGAGACTATCTGAGCACCCAAAGCTTGAAAGTCTCTAAGCTAGGTGCTATAGTGTTATGTATTTCAGTAAGACATTTTCCCTACTTAATTCAGGAGTTTGTCATTTCTTTGCTGGAAGTACACATGGATAAAATAACTGCAAGGTTTCCGAAAGACTTAAATACAAAAATGTCCCATGAAGAAAAAGGGAAATATCTCATTCAGTTGTGAGTGATTAGGAATAAAAATGAATTAGAGACGTCAAAATATAAGCTTGTCCTTAAAAAGAAAGGACTAATTTGCAGATGGAGATGGGGTTTCTTCCTTCTGAGGTCTGCCATGGTGTAATCTGTCCTGTAATGTCTAGTGTCTACCTGCTATTATTTTCTAAATGGTGAGTTAAATGGGAAATATGTGTAGAGTACAATCATTTTTTATCCTTTGCTTTAGGTTTCGACTCATTGGTTCCCCATCTACTACTTGTCTCGTCTCAGGCAATAATGTCACATGGGATAAGGAGGCACCTATTTGTGAGAGTAAGTTGAAATACTTTTCTCCACAAATTTCTCTATGTGATCCTGACTTGCCCCTGGAGTATGAAGAATAAATTGAATCCTTCTTGCACGAAGTAGTCGCTCAGATAGTTGAAAATAGGAGTCAGATGCTTCATGGTCTTCCTGGCTTTTCTTTATCTTAAAAGGTGATTTATCTGTAACTGTGGGCTTGAACCCAGGCAAAATAGCTCTACTTTCCTATTACAATAGTAAACCTTTCCAGTATAGAGAGTATTGTCCTTAATGAGTACATTTTAAAGGCGTTAGACAAAATTAGATCTATCTTTGCCAACTCTTACTATCTATCAGGTTACAATTCCACAAAGTAGGCTACTCATTTTCTTATTATTCTAATCCAAATAATAAAAAGAACTCTTCTTACAGTTCTTAGCAATTTCCCTAATCCTCTGGTCATTTTGAGTTCTAATCCTCCTTCAATTCTTTTAGGCTCATGTCTTTAGTTGTATTTGTTCTTGATTAGCTGACCCTCCATTTTTCCCATATTTTTAAATGAATCTCCAAAACTTTAAAAACATGAAAGAATGATTGCAAATTGGCAAAGTGTTATAGCTGTGAAGAAATCAGCATCACACACAGAATTGATGGCAGCAAAAGTAGGCACAGACTTCCAGAAAGCTAATGGCCAATATAAACAAAAGCCTGAAAGTCAACACCCTCTGACACATAATTCCGTTTCCCAGAATTTAGCCCAAGAAAATAATCATGAAATAGTCCCATAATTTTGGTCCAGAGATACTCAGTGCAATAATATTTGGGATAGTGGAAAATGTTAAACAACCTAAATGTTCAGCATGGTTTGAAAATAGCTAGTAGAAAAAATAAGTTGTATTTTAATGGCTATAAGTTTTTAAAAAATGTAAAAAAGTACACCATGAGGAATTAAAGGTTGAGATGCCTCATCCAAGTGGGAAGAGCATATCTGTGAAGCTACATGACTGATTATTATTCAGCCACCAAATATGGTAGTGTAGAACACACATCCATCCATACATATGCATGTATCCACATAAGTATCTAAGAGGATATAATTAAATTGTTACAAATAGTTATGTTTGAACCATCTTCATTTTCTTCTTTCTTTTTGTCCATATTTTTTAAATTTCCTCCAATGAATGTGTTCATTGTATTTACTAATATTCCTCCCCGCTAAATTAATATTGACTTTTAAAGATTAAATGAATGAGAATATATACAAAGTGCCTCCCATACCTGCCAAGAACTTGCAATTCTGTGAAATAATTCAAATTATCAAAGAATTATCAGTTTACTATACGAAGTTTTCTAGGCATGACACCTTTTGTAATGAAACTGCACATTGTGCACATGTACCCTAGAACTTAAAGTGTAATAATAATAGTAATAATAATAAAACCTTGAAAACATAAAAAAAGAAAGGAATGCAAAAAAATCTTACCATGACATTAAATGTTCTTTGAAAAATGGTTTTTAATGGGAGCATTATATTCCAAAGTTTGTATATTCAATAAAATATTTAATCATTCTTCTAAAAACAAATTTTACACTTCTACATTTATAGGTCAGTAATCATTTAATTGAGTCAACACTAGTTATGTGTGTATGTGTGTGTAGTCACTTAGCCAATATGTGAATACTATTATCTTATGACAGAACACAGTGTTCATTTATCATTTTATTGCCCCTACATCTGCCATTATTTCATTTTTCATGCCTTATCTTTTGTGTTTCCTTTGCTCTCTTTTTCTTGATAAATAATGCCAGAAGTGGTATATTTAACCTGCAAAGAGGTTACTTTAATAACCTATAGGAGAAAATGTCCAGCAGTAGATAAGTACCTTAACAATCTGTGATAAAATCACATGTATTATCCACTTAAAATTATAAATATGTAAACCAAAAAATACATGCTTTTTTTGGTGAAATACTTAACTATGAGCAGAACCAGTATCATACACACCTAAATTTCAACTAGGTAAAAATGTCTGATTATTAGCAAATATTTTAAGAAAATAACAGTATTGTAATTCCATTTAGAAAATTATTGGATTATTTGCATTTGGTATTTCAATTCATAGTAAAATAATTCATTATTTAAAAATAAGCTGTTTTACCACACTCTTCCTTCTCTCAGTCATATCTTGTAAGCCACCTCCAATCATATCCAATGGAGACTACTACAGCAACAAGAGAACATCTTTTCACAGTGGAACAGTGGTAACTTACCAGTGCCACACTGGACCAGATGGAGAACAGCTGTTTGAGCTCGTGGGAGAACGATCAATATATTGCACCAGCAAAGATGATCAAGTTGGTGTTTGGAGCAGCCCTCCCCCTCGATGTATTTCTACTAATAAATGCACAGCTCCAGAAGTTGAAAACGGAATTAGAGTACCAGAAAATAGGAGTTTCTTTTCCCTCAATGAGATCGTGAGATTTAGATGTCAGCCCGGCTTTGTCATGGTAGGGTCCCACACTGTGCAGTGCCAGACCAACGACAGATGGGGGCCCAAGCTGCCACACTGCTCCAGGGGTGAGTGTGAGCCATCAGTACTTTGCTGGGTGTGAGGGTACATATAGATGATAGGAGTTGCTGAAATTAAGGAAGAAGTGTGTAAGGAGTATGAAATTGGCATAAACACTTTAAGTATTATAGTAGCTTCACTGTCTGTTATCTCTGTTAACACTTGTCTCAAAGTAATGGCTTATTCTCTCATCTATATTAGACATATTTTATATGCATTTTTAAATTTACCATTTACAGCGAATATATGAGGTAGCTACTATTGGTATCCCCATTTTACTTTGAGAGAACTGAGTCTTAGTGATATTAAAGAACTTTTCCAAGGCTCTGACTCCAGAGCCTAATGATCATGTACAGTGGAATGTCTAATGAACAATAATGAGTAATAGTGATGATCGTATCTCTATCCCTGGAGTGGGGCAGTAGGCAAGTGAGCCATGAGGACCAAAATGAGAGCATCAAATCAAAAAGGCCTTGGACTTCAGCTCTTTCACATTATAACTGAAAAGACTGAAGCTCAGAAAAAGTGTTTCGCTCAAATACAAACAAATATATCTATATATACATATATACTTGATATATAATTATATATGGTTCAGATTAGGCTCAAATTCATTCTTGGAGGTTTGTTGATTATTTTGTTTGTTTGTTTGTTTGAGACAGGGTCTCACTCTGTTGCCCAGGCTGGAGTACAGTTGTACAATCATAGTTCACTGAAGCCTCTAACTCCTGGGCTCAAGTAAGACCCCTGCCTCAGTCTCACAGGTAGCTGGAACTCCAGGTACACACTACCACATCTGGCTAATTTTTATTTATTTTTAGAGACAGAGTCTTGCTATGTTGCCCAGGCTGATCTTGAGCCCCTGTCTTCAAACAATCCTCCTGCCTCAGCCTCCCAAAGTACTGGGATTTCAGGCCTGAGCCACCATGCCTGCATTTTGATGCCCTGAGAACACACCAATTGTCCTGTGCGTAGAGACAGCCAACATTTCGGTTAAAATATGGTCTAAGCAATAGATTGTATCACTAAAATGTCTATAGCTTTTTTTTTTTCTTTGGGGGCAGTTGTTCTTTTTGTTTATTTTTAATTTATTACTCTTTAATTTTTGTGGGTACATAGGTGTATATATTTATGGGGTACATGAAATGTTTTGATACAGGCATGCAATGTAAAATAATTATGGAGAATGAGGTATCCATGCCCTTAAGCATTTATCCTTTGTGTTACAAAAAATCCAATTACACTCTTCCGTTTTTAAATCTACAATTAAGTTATTACTAACTATAGTCACCCTGTCACGCTATCAAATACTACGTCGTATTCATTCTTTTTTTTTTTGTACCCATTAACTGTCCCCACCTCCCCTCCCTACCCTCACCCCCTGCCCCTGTGACTTTGTTCTTGATGCCTCCTCTCTTTGTTTAGCTGAAATGACTGGCTTAACACAGAGTGGGAAGAATTAGAATTGGTCACAGGGACAGAAAGGAAGCTAACAGTTCAGCCTTGTGCTGACTGAAAGAGGGACAGGGAGTGAGGAAAATGAAGACTAGGTGAAGGTGTCTGTTAGATGAGACCTTGGCAACAGTACCCCTTGCTGTTGCCTTACGCATGAGCTTGAGGGATTGCCTCTGTAGGAAATGGAAGAGTGGCCAAGCCACCAACACTCACGACTCTGTGCTCCATAACCAGCAGTTGAAAGCAAGAAGAATATGCTGCCTTGTAGTCTTCGGAACATGTTTCAGTAGGAAAAAAACACAGACAAGGTGTTGGAGAGACTTTGATTCTAGTCACAGTTCTGTTTGGTATCCTTGGTTTCCTTGTTAGTGACGTGCGGCTACTGAACTATCCATCTTCTCTTTTAATAGCTGCCCTCTGCAATGACGATTTTTAAGCTCTCTGGCAAGCATAAGACGTAGCAAAGGAAATTCCCCCAAAATTAACAAGTGCTCTGGAACTGTCCTTTCCACAGTGTGTCAGCCACCTCCAGAAATCCTGCATGGTGAGCATACTCCAAGTCATCAGGACAACTTTTCACCTGGGCAGGAAGTGTTCTACAGCTGTGAGCCCGGCTATGACCTCAGAGGGGCTGTGTCTCTGCATTGCACGCCCCAGGGAGACTGGAGCCCTGAAGCCCCCATATGTACAGGTGCCTTGACTCTCTGGCTTCCAGATTGCTCTGTTTCCCCCTCACATGGAGGTCTTACTCCTGTTGTTTTATTTTTTTCTTCTAGTGAAATACTGTGATGAATTCCTGGGCCAACTCCCTCATGGCCGTGTACTGTTTCCACTCAATCTCCAGCTTGGAGCAAAGGTGTCCTTTGTTTGCGATGAAGGGTGAGTGTGACCCAGGGTTGAGACCAAGGACTCTGTGGAGAATCACTCTCCTGAGTTCAGGGGTTAATCCAAACCAGGAGCTGACCTAGTAGGTAAGAAGTACCCAGAGAGATGAATTTATGGAAGGGTAGTTTTGAAATAAGGATAGGGACTAAGTGTCACCACTTTCAGAAGACAATGAGAAAATGGCACATACAGCTCAATGTCAGGTACAAACCTAAATACAGTCACTGATCTTGAGTACACAGTTGGAACTTGAAGTGAATGGGTATGTATTTATTTGGAGGCAAAAGAACATAATTTTATAAAAGCTGTGCTAGAAAAAAAAATGAGGAATAAGACAAAAATTGTTTGTCCCATGATAAGGAAGGCAAAGGTCGCTTAGGAAACTTAAAGCCAATCAACAGTGGAATCTGTAACAGTGCATGGGTAAGTGTGTTTTCACCCAATAATGTATCTTCAGGTCAGGAATGGCCAGTGTAATTCTTTTAATGCAGGATTCTTCTCGCCACTTTGCCAGCCAATGACTTCCGGCCAGCAATGCCCCTGCCCAGGCCTTGCATGGGCCCGGGCTCACCACAGGAAACACCACATCTACTCGGCCCACCAGGCAGCGCCTGGCTGGTGCTCTGACTCAGACCCCGGGGCCCCCACAACTGCACACTCAGCCCCTGGTGGGAGGGGGTGTGTGAGTGAGCGAGTGTGGGGTCCAGCTGGCCACTCCAAGCACCTGCACAGGGATGGGCTCCGAGCAGTGCTTGCAGCTGGACCAGGCATGTCGCACTGAAGGGAATGTGGTGGTGCCCCAACAGGGGTGCCCACGACCCCGAAGCCCAGAGGGGGTGTTACAGCACGCTAACAGCTCGTAGCATTTGATAATGCCCGCAGCCCAACAGATGGCGGTGTGTTTAACAGCTCTGTCAATCCTGTAGCCTCGCTCAGGCCTGCATCTCTGGGGCTGGCTTGACCCACTGCTGCTTCCTGTCACGTGGTGCAGCTGCCCTCCCATAGCAGAGGGCGGAGGGCCACAGTGTTACAGGCTTCTTTGTACCTGTATTTGGTGGGTCCTGAGTTCTTGTCCCACATCCAAGAAATATAAGGTTATGCTATCAATGGAAGGGTGAGGAGGGCAGAGAAGAGTTTTATTGAGCAACGATCTTAGCAGAGAGGAGACACGAGCGTGGTCCCCCAGATGAAGTCAGGGGGTCTCTCTCTCTCTCTCTCTCTCAGTGTGGCTGGTTCTGGGGCTTTTATGGACTCAGAATGGGGAGCCTGTGCTGATTGGTTTGTGAGTATGCAAAAAAGACTAAAACAAAGACACCACTCAAAGGTGGGCACAGCAGTGTAAAAAACCAATTAGGGAAGCGCAGGTATATGTAAAACAGATGAAGAGTGAGGAGCAAGCAGAGGAAAGCACACCAAACAGGAAGAGAGGTTTTCAAGCCAGTGCATGGATTTACCTGGAACTTGTAGCGAGGCTTTAAACTGTCTTCAACTTGAAGGTCGGGTTTCATCGGGATCCGCCCCATCTGCCTAGGGTTTGTCTGCCTCCTGCTTCTGTCAGTTTCAAGCGGTATTATTAGTTGTTTATGTGTATCCATTACTCTTGGTGGTGTGCACTATGAGTCTGGAGGGATAACCAGATTGGGCAATTAAGCAGTTATTTTTAATGATTTCCAAGGAATCTTTGGCATTTACAAAGTCCACCATCCAATAATGATGTCTAATTTCAGAATGATTTCAGATTTCAGAAGGGAAGCAGGATTCACTAATCAGTTGGGCATTTCAGGGCAGCAAAGACTCTTACCCCTACCCTTCTTTATTTCTTAGAGCACGTGGTTCCGCATGCTTCTGTGAGCCTCCTCTGGCCCGTTACAATTGTAGTGGCAAGAAGAACAGTGCCTACATTCTCTTTCTAGATGTTCCTGGCTTTGCTTACCAAATCAAGAGCTGTTCTGCCTCATGACCCACTAATGAGAATAAGTGGGATGTCAGAGAGCCATCAGTGAAAGATGGCACCTGAAGGTTATGGCTCTTGTGCCCATGGAGAAGTCTGGTTCTGTGTTCATGCCTTCTGTAGATGATGCTGGGCTATGAAGTTTATATGGCAATTATGCACATCAGCTCCAAATGCTTTGCTAGTCATAGGGTACCATGGTTCTTTAGAGTAAATTGGCCTTTGAGTTTCTGCCAGCTACTGAAGAATTCAGATTCCCAGTGAACTAAGACTTTAGCTGGGCCTGAACCTAAGAACCAAATGATAGTCAAGGAGGAAAATGGTAGTGAGGAAGCTGAGCATCTGTTAGTAAAGAAATCAAGGGAGAGATGGGAATTGCTCACACATTTGCTACGACTTTTTTTCTTTAGGTTCCGATTAAAAGGCAGGTCTGCTAGTCATTGTGTCTTGGCTGGAATGAAAGCCCTTTGGAATAGCAGTGTTCCAGTGTGTGAACGTGAGTAGAAAGAACTATGTGATTTGGATAACTCTCCTTATTTTTGTTTTCCAGTGTGTTTTTCTGCATGGAATCACCTGTTGTCTGGATCTTTACCTAACTAAATTACGGATAAAAATACTTCTTTGTTGGAAGAATTTCAAGAAGGGTCTTGTAGGTCTTCTCTGACATGTGTTTTTGTTACTAATCTGTAAATCACTTAGTTTAATGACAGTGTTTAATCTTGTGGGGAATGTGAGCAAGAAACTAGATGACATAACGGTGCCGCACATTTTAGTCATTTATTTTTAGTTTTCTTATCAAGGAGGAATCTTTCTTAAATGTTTTTTTTTTTTTCTTTTTTGAGACACAGTCACCCAGGACAGAGTGGAATGGTGCAATCACAGCTCACTGCCGCCTCAATCTCCTGGGCTCGCACCTCAGCCTCCTAGTAGTTGGGACTACAGGTGCATGCCACCACACCTGGCTAATTTTTGTATTTTTTGCAGAGATAGAATCTCACCATATTGCCCCAGCTGGTCTCAAACTCCTGGGCTCAAGATATGCTCCTACCTTGGCCTCCAAAAGTGTTAGGATTACAAGTGTGAGCAATCATGCCCAGCCAAATTTTTATGTTCTTTTATCCCCTCACATATCATAAACAATTTAGTCAGCTTCTTATTTGACCTGCAGCATTTAATGACATAGGGCTTCCCATGTGCCAGGACTTTCCATGAGTAGAAAAAGAAACGAATAGCGAGTGAATAGTAAAGACACCTCCCTACTTTCCTGGGGTGTATTTTCTTGAAGCAGACTGTGAACAAGGAAATAAATAAGTAAACAAAATTCTAAAAATTATAATACATAAAATGGCAGTTAAATAGGCATGTTAGAGAGAAAACAAAACAGAGTTACATGATAAATTAGTATGGTGGAAGGAGCTGGGATGATGAATCAGTGTCTGAAATGATGATTAGTGCCCTAAGTTTCCAAACCATCCGCTTAAATAAAATATGCTGAAATTCAGAAAAAATTCAGAAACTCTTAGATAAAAGTACATGTTTGACATACCAAGGCATTACTGATTGATTCTATTCTGTCTACTAAAGCAAGGCAAGAATTTTTCAAACCTTTTTTTCCTGATTATTGGAAAATGTTTATTTTAATTTGTATTGTGTTAAAATAACTTACAGAAATCAATTCAGATACCTTATGGTGAGTATTATGGTGAAGAACATTCAATACCTGAGGAAACTCAAGTATTCAACAAACTCAACCTTACAGAGACACATAAAGCTGAAAATAAATATATAAATAAACTTAGGAAAACACAAACAGGTAAAATTCAAGCATGAGGAGTCAATCATTGTTTGATGTACTAAGTCTTTTTTATATACATAATTCCGATAAACTTGGGCATCTCTTCATAAATTCATATCAAATTAGAAGCATCAAGTGCTTTTAGGGAAGGAACTGTTCTAAGCAGACTAAAAGGAGGAAGAAATGATGGCTAATAAATTGGAAGAAAGAAAAAAGGGCTCTTTGGCACCATTTAATCTGGGTAAAAAGAGCCTTACTGGTGTCTGATGACGCCATTGGAAATTTGGTGTTTGTCCTGATGATAATGGCCTTGAATCACCAAGAAACATTTACATTGCTAAAGATGATAGTTCATGATTATTAACGTTCATAGATTTCCTTGGAACTTATGGTCTCCAATGGCCAAAACTTTGTCTGTCTTGAACCTCATTGTCAACCTAGGAATCTTACTATGCCTGAGTTAAAGTGGGCAACCAAATGGGTCCTTTTGAAAAAATTAAAACAATTACTTTTCAAATTCATAATGAACATAGGTACCTGGGTGGCCCAGGAACACTTTGGGCTTTTGCAATAAACTGTAATTTAGGCCTCACATCAGTTAGTTGCCTCTCAACAAAAGCCTTACAGATTTAAATTCCATCCACCTTAGTTATATTCTTTCTAAACTCACAGTCACAGGTCACTATTATTTCAGTCATCTTAAGTGAAACTCTAATAGAACTTAAAGCTCTTGTTTTCTTTCTAGAAATCTTTTGCCCAAATCCTCCAGCTATCCTTAATGGGAGACACACAGGAGCTTCCCTTGGAGATATTCCCTATGGAAAAGAAGTATCTTACACATGTGACCCCCACCCAGACAGAGGAATGACCTTCGACCTCATTGGGGAGAGCACCATCCGCTGCACAAGTGACCTTCAAGGGAATGGGGTTTGGAGCAGCCCCGCCCCTCGCTGTGAACTTTCTGTTCCTGCTGGTTAGTACCTGCTTCCACATATCCTAAATAGGTTCAGAATATCGAGGTGAGAACCTCCATATTTCTATACTGGCAGTCATTTTTGCTTGTGAAAATGGCTTTGCTATGAATGTCAGAGACAGAACTACCTTGCAAGTGAATGACAAATGGGTTCTAGTAGGCACATTGTGTCTCAGTTGTTGGTATTCTGATGGTCCTTCCTATGGGGTGAGAAGTGTGGGATGGTAAGGAGAGAAGTGGGTGGACAGTGAAGAGAATTGCTGAGGTCCAGATTTTGTAGAGAATATTTTCAAAGTACTGAAAGCAAATGCTAAAGAAAATGCTCTTTTATTCTACGTCCACTACTGTGAGTTGTCTTTATCCTGGATAGATGGATGTGCTGCACGAAAAGTACACGATGATGACATAATTTACTTCAGAACTGATAGTGCTATAAAAGTAATTTAAGAAACTCAGATGTAGGGATTTATACTTTTTATGTTGTTTCCAAGGGTTTGTTCAAGCCACTGACTATGTTTATTTGGTCCTTCACCTCAATATTAATAAAGGGAACTCAGAAGGCCCTGGAGAAGCAGAGTTTAAAATTGTACTCTTAGCCTAATGGGTGCAGCAAACCCACATGGCACATGTATACCTATGTATCAAACCTGCACATTGTGCACATGTACCCTAGAACTTAAAGTATATATACACACACACACACATATATACATAAAAAGAGAGACTGTACTCTCTTTAAATATATACATACATAAAGAGAGTGTGGTGTTTTATATATATATAAAATGTGTGGCTATGACTGCCCACACCAGCTCCATCTTCCAGTAAGGACAGAACAGCACTGAATTGTTAGCTTGTCGATCCCTGTGGTACTTCCCCCATCTGACCCAGTTTGAAGTTAGAGACTGTAAAGGATAGTGTTTAAATGTCAAGAAGTCTAGGTTTAGAGAGTCTGTCTTTCACTGATCAAATAGGAGTGAGTGGCTTATGACCTGGCTGGCTCAGTTCTTCATGAACCTCTAATAGCCAGAGATATTGGATATGTTCATGTGTTCATATGCCTATGTTTAACTGAGTGTCTTTTCTTGTGTTTGTGTGGGAACTTGTTCTTAGCCTGCCCACATCCACCCAAGATCCAGAACGGGCATTACATTGGAGGACACGTATCTCTATATCTTCCTGGGATGACAATCAGCTACATTTGTGACCCCGGCTACCTGTTAGTGGGAAAGGGCATCATTTTCTGTACAGACCAGGGAATCTGGAGCCAATTGGATCATTATTGCAAAGGTGACTTATTTCTTGGTATTTCTTATTCTTGCTGGGTTGTATGGAACACTGATACATGAGGCTTATAAGGCTGAGAGACCACTGAAATGAGCATAATGAAAGGGATAATATTTTGTCCTCTTGGCAGCTGCTTTCTTTTCATTTACATAAAATTTATTTCATCTTACTAACTGTCCTCTTTGCATAGTCGATAGCAGTGCTTCTCCATCCAGAGCATTGACACAATCAGCTGGGAACCTTGTTAAAAAGTTTCTCAAACTCCATTCCATGGCCTCTGATTCTGTTTTGAAGTGGGGTCAAAAGTCTATTTTTAACAAACTCATCAGAACACTCTGATACAGGAAGACCACAGTCCACATTACAAGAAATACCACTTTGCCTTCTTGTTTCTATCAAGGAAAAAAAATACTGTAGGCTAATTTTGAGAATATTACAACTGAAAAGAAGTCTGTGCTTGAAGATGAAGGACGTGCTGATGGCTGGGCAGAAAAAGAAAGTAAAGCTAAGGATGAGTTGAACAAAATAAAGTAGCCTGTGTGCAGTGGCTCACGCCTGTAATCCCAGCACTTTGGGAGGCTGAGGCGGGAGGATCATGAGGTCAAGAGATCGAGACCATCCTGGCCAACATGGTGAAACCCCATTTCTACTAAAAATACAAAAATTAGCTGTGTGTGGTGGCACATGCCTATAGTCCCAGTTACTCAGGAGGCTGAGGCAGGAGAATCACTTGAACCCAGAGGCGGAGGTTGCAGTGAGCTGAGATTGTGCCACTGTACTCCAGCCTGGCAACAGAACAAGACTCCATCTCAAAAAAAAAAAAAATGAAATAAATTAATCAGAAAGATGTATTTTAAATTTAGGCCTGGCACAGTGGCTCAGGCCTGTAATCCCAGCACTTTGGGAGACCAAGGCGGGCAGACCACCTCAGGTCAGGAGTTTGAGACCAGCCTAGCCAACATGGTGAAACCCCGTCTTTACCAAAAATGCAAAAATTAATCAGGCATGGTGGCACATGCCTGTCGTCCCACGTACTCGGGAGGCTGAAGCAGGATAATTGCTTGAACCCAGGAGGTGGAGGTTGCTGTGAGCCTAGATTGCACCATTGCGTTCCTGCCTGGGTGACACAGTGAGACTCAAAAAAAAAAAAAGAAAGAAAGAAAAAAAGAAAGAAAGATGAATTTTAAATTCAGAATCATGATTTACTAACTTCTTTGTTCTATGTGCAGAAATGGGCCAAAAGTATACATTTAATAAAGAGCAGAGTGCCAGTATTTGTTGTGAAGCCTGGGAGAATTAACATGGTACTCTTGTTTCCTTATAGCATGACCCAAGTGGCTCCAGGGCTAGATCACCGTTAGCCTAATTCCTAATCTTTCCACAGCTTTCCAGTTGCAGAGCTGTTAATCAAAAGTGAATGCACAGTACATTCCATATTCTATTACTTTACATTAAGAAATGGGAGTCAAAACATGTTAAATTATAAGGCTTTTGGAGGAGGAAGATTAGTAACATGTTTAAAAACATACTTTTTCTTAGCCAAGGGCAAAATAGGTTTTGCAGTCATAGATCCGTCTATTCTGCAGTTAAAACCAACAATCAGCCGGGCGCGGTAGCTCGCGTCTGTAATCCCAGCACTTTGGGAGGCTGAGGCAGGCGGATCACGAAGTCAGGAGATCGAGACCATCCTGGCTAACACAGTGAAACCCCGTCTCTACTAAAAATACAAAAAATTAGCCAGGCATGGTGGTGGGCGCCTGTGCACCCAGCTACTTGGGAGGCTGAGGCAGGAGAATGGCGTGAACCCGGGAGGCAGAGCTTGCAGTGAGCCGAGATGGTGCCACTACACTCCCCCCTGGGTGAGAGCAAGACTCCGTCTCAAAAAAAAAAAAAAACAACAATCAACAATAAAATATCAATTTCCTTTTGATTTATCTAATTTCAGAGGTAAATTGTAGCTTCCCACAGTTTATGAATGGAATCTCGAAGGAGTTAGAAATGAAAAAAGTGTATCACTATGGAGATTATGTGACTTTGGAGTGTGAAGATGGGTATACGCTGGAAGGCAGTCCCTGGAGCCAGTGCCAGGCAGATGACAGATGGGACCCTCCTCTGGCCATATGTACCTCTCGTAAGTGCAAGTACAACGAATGTGGGACCTTCCCGTTCATGGTTATTGCTCATTCATTCATCCATATTGGCATCAAGTGTGGTGTGATGTTTATGGCATATGCTACCAGCTATGGAGTACAATATGAGCGTCCACCTCTTCCAAAAACCCCCAAATGAGAGTAAGGCCAGACTTTCTCTTCTCACACCTCTCACTCCAGCTCTGCACCTTTTTTGTCTGTGTCACGTGGTTGCATGAGCCACACAGTAATGATTTATTTACAGCCTACAAGCCTTAAAAGAAATGTTTTCAGCATGAGTTAGGGAGCACCTTCCAAGCTGCAGAGAGCAGCCGGCCTGTCTCCCTCACCACAGTAGGCTACAGGTTTTAAGCTAGCACAACTGGATAGAGCAGATTTAGAAATCATGTATCATTGAGCTCTGTAGATGAGTGGCCCTCTGCTGGCAACTGAAAGGTACTGCAAGATAGAAAATTCTACCCACATCGTGGAGCAGATGAGCAAAATTAATAATGAACAGCCTTTCTTAATCCAAGTTAGTGTTACACTTTCCCCTCTCCCCATCTCTTATGACTTTTATAATACATGGTTCTACACCAAGACTGTTCAAGATCCAGTTTTACAATTAATCCTGTAAATATGCTAATATGACTCACGGATAATATTTCTAAATTATCAGCTTGACACCCCCTTAATATCAAATTATATTCGCTTTTTTGGCAAAAATCTCACTGGATAACTTACTAAATGGCTTTAGAGTATTCTGAAGATCTGGCTGGGACTGACAGAAAACTCAGATAGTTGGGGAACCAACTGTATCAAATATTAGAACAAAATATAAAGCAACAATACAAAAGTCACTTTGCACCAGCACAAGAAGAGACATACAAATAAGTGAATGAAATTGATATTAATAAAATAAAGGGGCCGGGTATGGTGGCTCATGTCTGCAATCCCAGCACTTTGGGAGGCCAAGGCGGATGGATCACCTGAGGTCAGGAGTTCAAGACCAGCCTGGCCAACATGGTGAAACCCTATCTCTACTAAAAAATAAAAAAAATTAGCCAGTCATGGTGGCAGATGTCTGTAATCCCAGCTTCTCAGGAGGCTGAGTCAGGAGAATCGCTTGAACACAGTAGGTGGAGGTTACAGTGAGCTGAGATTGCTCCACTGCACTCTGGTCTAGGCAACAAGAGCAAAACATTCTTTAAAAATTGTCCATTAAATTAACAATAAAAAGGTTGTTAGGTGAACACCCAATGAAAAGCAAGGATGTGATGAAACTGATATTGTTGTGCGTTGAAGGTACTATTGTAAATTTGCAAAAACTCTTACGAAAAACAATTATGCAATGTATGTGAAAAATAATACAACTATTCCTGCCAGTTAGCCCTCCTAGAAATCTAATCTAAGGAAAAATATAAAATATTAAAATATTTTATTAAGCATTTTATTAAGGGTCTCATGAGACAGAAACCTAGAAACAACTTAAATGCAGAATAGAAGCCATTGAATACACTATGATGCATCTACTAGATTATATTAGTTAGCCTTTGCTGTAACTTGTATTTCTAGTGTATAATTAGGTGAAAACACACACACGAGAAAAAGTGCCAGAACAGAATGTATCAAAACATTTTTGGGGTACTAGGATTGAAGTGATTTTTTCTTTAGCTCTGTATTATAAATTTTCTTCTGTAATTGTATTAATATTAATTTTTAAAAGTCTTCTCTGAGTGCAGAAGGTAAAATGAGAGTATGTGAATGAAACCAATGACTTTTTGCATTAGAAAAAATATTAGACTGAGTCCTGGAGAAAAATTAGAATGACTTGTCACTGGCTGAGAGGTCCTGCTCAATCACATTGCATGCTAGAGTGACTTTTTGTGACTTTTGTCTTCCTTTTAGGTGCACGTGATGCTCTAATAGTTGGTAAGTTTCATGAAAGGTTTGCTGAGGAATTCTGGCATCTTTAACAGTAAGTACCTACCTATAATGAATGAAATGCAAAAAGAGAGATCAAAATATCTTGATTTGTAAAGAGATCAAAATATCTTGAGTTGTAAGTTCAACTAGAAAGAAAATAATGATAAGTTAGGCCACGAGATAGTGAAACTGGCATTGTCATATGCATACTAAACAACCTTCATCAAAGGCTCTTTACTGTCTTTGAACCATTACAAATGAATAATCATTCATCAGTGTCAAAAATTATTTATTTGAATGTGCTGGGAGAATGCAACTTCCTTCGGTTGTAACCTGAAGTATACTTCCAGATGGTGATCCTGCTCATTTGCACAAATAGAAAGCCATAAGACCAGTCTTCTGAGCCCATATCTTTGGTCTGCCTAAATAAGAATCATTTTGTAATAGAGTCTGCTTCCAACAGAATACTGTGGCATATTATTCCTACATCCCTTTTTACACATCTGGACACTGAGACACAGAGAGTTTATGTAACTTGCCCAAGACCACAGAATAGGGTAGCCTGGGTCTACCTACCTGTGGAGACTGTGCATTTTAACAGTCAATAAATGGACAAAGGACCTACATATATAATTCAACAAGAGAGAAAATTCCAGTATTGTCACAATGAAATGCCTGTGCATTAAGCCTTAGGCAAGACACACGGGCAGGGCCATGGAGAGCTGGTGGCCAGCTGCCCCATCGCGGTTCTCACTTACTTTTGGAAAAGCTGACGTTGGACTAAAGGTTACCAAACAGCTCAGATCACACCTTAACTATAATAATCCTGTGGGAGTAAGACTAATGCTATAGAAACCCAGAATAAAGCAGAATGTATAGTTACATCTTAAAAAAAAAAAAAAAAAAAAAAAAAAAAAAAGCATTGGCAATCTGTGGTGGGACTGGATACTAAGACAGAATTTAAAACCTATGAGTTATATTCTCCATGCATGTAATTACCTTGTTTTACTGCCTAGGCACTTTATCTGGTATGATCTTCGTTATTTTATTCATCATTTTCCTCTCTTGGATAATTCTGAAGTACAGAAAAGGGTAAGTATAGCCATATTATCCCAAGAAATGTAAACTGTACTTACCCCTGCTTGGAAGTCAAAAGAAAGTAAAAGACAAACAAACCCATTGCTACATAAACAGATGTGGTAATTCTTATAAAGAAGATCCTTGACACACATATAGACAAAGAGGTATTCACACTAAAGGAAGTATATAGGATACTAAGAACAATTTAAAAAAAAAAAAAAAAAAAAAAAAACGCACTTGGGCCAGGTATGGTGGCTCATGCCTGTAATTTCAGCACTTTGGGAGGCCAAGGTGGGCAGATCACTAGAGGCCAGGAGTTCGAGACCAGCTTGGGCAACATGGGAAAACCCCGTCTCTACTAAACACAAAAAAATTACCCAGGAGAGGTGGGACATATCCCTATAATCCCAGCTACTCAGGAGGTTGAAGCACAAGAATTGCTTGAACCCGGGAGGCAGAGGTTGTAATGAGCCAAGACTGTGCCGTTGCATTCCAGCCTGGGTGACAGAGTGAGACTACATCTCAAAACACACACACACACAAACACACACACAGAGACACACACACACAGAGTATTTTAAGAAGGAATTGAGTTTTACAGAAAGAGAAAGTAGGCAGATGGAGCTTTTAAAAAGTTGTTCATGAGGCTACTGATATCCTAGTTTTGCTAAGACATTGCAGACGCCTCCCTCTAAGCCCAGGTCCTATCACAGCACTAGAAGTTAGATTGGGTCACTTATGGCACACATATCATATGGCACACATACCTTATGGCACATGTAGTCTGCCAGTGGGGAATAATTGAGACTTTCCATTGGGTATTTCAATATATAAACAAATATTTTGTAAACACCATTAACTTTTTTTTTTTTTTTAAGACAGAGTCTTGCTCTGTCACCCAGGCTGGAGTGCAATAGCATGATCTTGGCTCACTGCAACCTCCGCCGACCGGATTCAAGCGATTCTCATGCCTCAGCCTCCTGAGTAGCTGAGACTACAGGCATATGCCACTACACCAGGATAATTTTTGTATTTTTAGTAGAGAAAGGGTTTTGCCATCTTGGCCAGGCTGGTCTCGAACTCCTGACCTCAAGTGATCCACCCGCCTCAGCCTCCCAAAGTGCTGGGATTACAGGTGTGAGCTACTGGACCCAGCCATCATTAATTTTTTAAACTTGAAAGAAGAAAAAACTTGCAAAGACTAAGATCTGAATAAAGAAACATCTTTGACAGGGAAAAGAACCTACACAGCTTTTGAACTGGTTGATTAAATTATAACAACATCAGTGAAGCCAGAATCAATAATATCAATGTTATATAGTTGATGAGCAAATTGTATACCCATAGAAAAACTGAATTTGTAACTTTTAAGTGAACAGTTTTCTATAGCAAATATTCTAAACAAATGCAGTTCCCGACAACAAGCTTTACAGAAATTGAAGTTTTGATATTTCACAAAGCTGCCAATATACTTTTTAAAAAGTAGTTTGTCATAGTAGATCTTGCTGTCAACAACCTGGTCAGGAACTCAATTTCGTGGGAAAATACTGAATGAGTAGAGATTTAAATTTAAATTTTTATCCTTCCTAATGTTCTCTATATTTTACGGCTTGACATATATCCTTTGCTCTTCTCCATTACAAAAAGGAAAAGTAAGTAGCTGGGCGCTTTATCTTAACAAAGTACTTGTGTCAATACACTTTTCCTCTTAAAGTTTCTCATTAAGTACCATATATTAGTGAGTTAATTTTTTTAAAAAAATTACTAAATCTGAATTAAAGAAGTTGGGGCTTCTAATTTCCTGTATCTATACCAGTCTCTAGTTGAAACCACACAGGGTAAATGATTATCTCTTCCTCTTGAAAATATTCAAGATACTTCAATATCTTGAAGATATTTGAATATCTCCACCCTTCTAACTATGTCATTCTTCATTCCTTATGGCCCATTCCTTGTTAATCAACTAAAGGGTCAGATTCCCAAGCCTAACTACTGATTTGTTTCACCCACATATTTTAAGATCATTTCCTCATATTAATCATCTTCAGGCATAAACGTGACTCAATAACCATTTCATAAAATTATTTCTTTTGAAATGATTATCTTGTATAGCCTAAGCAACCTCAGAGCATATACAATTTCTTCACGTTTTCCATCTCGTAAAACCTGCCTCCTATTTTTTCCATATTCTTTTAAAGTCTAATGTCCATGGCACAACCATTCTCTCTGACCAGTGGCTACCAGAAATGTGGCAGAAAGAAAGATCATGATCCTTGTTAGACTTAAAGGTCAGGGAGGTAAACCTCCTAAACATCTATGTAACCCACACTAAAACCTATTATATATGTGTAATCCAGGAAAATTTTTAAACATTTTCTAAACTTTTACTTTTGACCTGTTTCACTTCTTGGGACTGTAACTGCCTGAAGGGTTCTTCCTGCCTGTCATACAGACAAAACCAGTTCCCTGAGATCATGGTATATTGCAGTAAAGAAAGAGTTGAATTAACACAAGGCCAGTCATGTGGAAGAACTGGAGTTATCACTCAACTCAGTCTCCTCAAGAACACAGGGGCTACGGTTTTTATAGATCATTTGGTAGGAAGGGAGCTAGGGAATGGGTACTGCTGATTGGTTGGGGATGGGGGTGTGGGAAATGGTCCTCATGTGCTGTATCCACCTCTGGTTGGGGGCCACAGGACCAGCTGAGTCATGAGTCACAGGTTCAGGTAGAGTCAGTCAGTTGTCATATGCAAAAACCTGAAAAACATCTCAGAAGACCAATCTTACATTCTATATTAGTGCTGTTTTCTATAGGAGCAATTAGGGAAGTCACAAATCTCTGAGCAGTAATGGATTATAAAAACTATGCCTATATTTTAGCAGAGTTCAGGTTCCTCTCATAATCCTAAACTCTTGGCCTTTCATTAGCTTTCAGGTCCTGAGCAAGGAGGGAGCTAGTCTTAGGAAGAGACTGTTATTATCCTTGCTCCAAAGTTAAATTATAAACTAAATTTCTTTCATGGTTAGCTTGGCCTACACCCAGGAATGAGCAAAGCCAGCCCACCTGTAAGGCTAGAAGCAAGATGAAGTCAGCCGTGTTAGATTTCTTTCACTCTCATAATCTTTGCAAAGGTGGTTTCAGGATAGTGAGTGCATTTCTCTAAGAAAACACCATTGATTTTCTTGTTAGAAATAACACATAACTAAAATTGGGAAAAAGAAGTAATAAACTTAAATAATCAGAAGGCAGAAGTCCCTTCTCTTGGAAGGAGTTGGGCTGATTAATCATGCAGTCATACCTCCTTGAGTGGGTGTGGCCAATAGCTAAGTCGTTGTGGCTATGTGAGGAGGGCTGATTATTCCTTATCTGGAGCTCAAGCTTTCCTCACAGAAACACAAGGGCATAAAGGTCCTCATGGCAAAGAAGAAGGAAACCATGTGGGAAACGCATAATATGAGTGGAGAGTATTGTAGTGGTCCTCAAGTCAGAAGAGCTGTTTATCCTGGAGCTAAAAAAGACTGACAGAGATAGAATAGTGTAGAACAAGATGGCCTGCTTTACAGGCGAGCCACTATCACACCACACCTGGAGAGATTCAGGCTGACGTCTATCTTAAACACTGGAGACAATTCAGAAGCTGCATGAGCAGTCTAAAGACTTAGCAAGAAACTAAAATGAGACTGGGCGCGGTGGCTCAGGCCTGTAATCCCTGCACTTTGGGAGGCTGAGGTGGGTGGATCTCCTGAGGTCAGGAGTTTGAGATCAGCCTGGCCAAGATGGCAAAACCCTGTCTGTACTAAAAATACAAAAATTAGCCTGGTGTAGTGGCACATGCCTGTAGTCCCAGCTACTCAGGAGGCTGAGGCAGGAGAATCGCTTGAACCCAGGTGCTGGAGGTTGCAGTGAGCTAAGATCGTACCACTGTACCCCAGCCTGGGCAGCAAAGGCAAAACTCCATCTGAGAAAAAAAAAAAAAGAAAAACAAACAAAAAAAAAACAAGAAAAGAAACTAAAATGAGACAGAAATAGAAGGAATACACACACAGAAATGATCTCACCTTCTTTAAAATGCTCCTCAAGGAGGCCTACTTTAACTATCCTAGTAAAGGTGATATGATCCCACCCCCACATTCCCAATCTCTCTTATCCTGCTTTATTTTTTTATAGATTTATCCTCTTTTATTATAGTTAATTAAATAATTACATCCCATGTTTATTCTCTCTCTCCCTCAATGAAGTCGAGAATTTTTGTCCTATCTTCACCAATGGATACATAACAAATCTAAACTGTCCCTGGAACAAAAAGAGTCTCAATAAATATTTATCAAATGAATGAGTGAGCTAAACACCACTAAGAGTGTTACCACGAGGGGAAATTTCTGCCCTAATTCTCTACCAAGTTAAATGGTGCATCTTTAACTTGTCCTAAACTTACTCCAGGTTTCAAGGCTGCCCCTTGTTCTAATATACCAACTGTCTCAATCTGTTGGTATATATAGTTGGACAGCTATACCAAAAACTTATATAGACTGGGTGGATTCAATAAGCATTTAAGCTGGGTGCAGTGGTTCCCACCTATAGTCCCAGCTACTTGGGAGGCTGAGGCAGGAGTGCTGCTTGAGCCCATGAGTTTAAGGCCAGCCTGGGCAATATGGCAAGACCCTGTTCCTAAAAATCATTATTTCATTTCTAAAAACTAAGCATTTATTTTTCATAGTTCTGGTAGGTAGAGAGTCCAAGATCAAGGCAACTGCACATTCAGTGTCTGGTGAGGCTTGCTTTCTAGTTAAAAGACTTCAATCCTCACATCAGGGAAAAGGAGTGAAGGAGCTCTCCTGGTCTCTTTTCTAAAGGCACTAGTCCCATTCACAAGGGCTCTGCTCTCAGGATCTAATTACTTCTCAAAGGTCGTACCTTTGAGATCCTGTAGTAATTAGATCCTATAAATTTTCAACATATAAATTTGGAAGGATACATTCAGTCCATTGTACCAACACTGAATTTAGTAAGCACATCTGCTTAAACGATATCACTACTTGTTGATTTCATGTGCCTTCTCAATCCTCAGCTTTCTCTGATTAAGAATACCTGATTACTCTGCCCATTTCCTCTGCACCCTCCACCTTGGCCTTTCCACTCTCTATTACCACTATCTCTTGACTTCTTGGTCTCCACTATACTCCTCACCATCCCTGCTCCCTGGACTGTGAGCCCCTGTGAGCAGGGACCACCTATATCCACCCAAAACAATTTTTTTTAATGATTTTTTAATCTCTACTTGTACAGCAGTCAAGATTAATAAGAGTAGCAACGGTTAATGTATTTACAAAAACAGTTAACATGTTTATTTATAGATTTATTTACCATTTATTATCTTCTTTGGTCCTCAAAACAACTCTGTGAGGTACGTAGGCCCAATCGTATCGTTATCCCAAAGCATAAACACTTTAGGTTCAAAGAAATTCAGTGGCTTGTTTAAAAGCAGTAGGAAGTTGTTAGGAATTAGGCCTTTAGTCTGGATTATTTAACTCGAAATCTTTGTGCTAGTATTTTGACAACGTTAGTTTCCATTTCTGAATCTGACTCTATATTACTGAAAGTATCCAGAATCCAGAATTGTATATAGTACAAACCTAAAGTATTTTCCTTTTTTCTTTCAATATTCTTTTTCTCCCTATATTTTACTGAATTTGTTTTAGCTACTCTGGTATATTGAACCAGTATCTTTCTAGATAGCAGTATGCAATCTCTCCTTTTTGTTATTCTATATTCTGAGTTATTTGGCTATGAAAAATTAAGGTATTTCTTTAAGGGCATCTTTCCATGTTGAGATTTCCTGGCCTTTCACATAGACTTGGCAAGTTCTTCCGGTGATTTAATCTTACTGCCTTGATATTTCACTAGTTAAAAATATGCTGCCTGCACATATTGATATTTCATTGTGTATTTACAACAATAATTTGTGATAATGTCAAATAAGATAGGTCATGCACTGATCACTGAGGAATCATACTGGGTAGACTTCTTCATTCAGAGCCCATTAGTGCCTCTTGTTACTGCCTTGTACCCACTCCCATTTCTACACAAAACAGCCTTGTCTGCAGTCAAAATTTCAAAGTTCCCATTATTGTGATGCTTAGAGTGATAAACTACTTAAGGCCATCCTCT
Organism: Chlorocebus sabaeus; assembly: GCF_047675955.1. Taxonomy (NCBI): domain Eukaryota; kingdom Metazoa; phylum Chordata; class Mammalia; order Primates; family Cercopithecidae; genus Chlorocebus; species Chlorocebus sabaeus. Next base: position 21,863,156 of record NC_132928.1, on the reverse strand, counting down.
GTTAAGGCTCCCTGAATTTTCCTCTATTCACATTAACCACCAGTAACTAACCAGATAACTCTTCATTCAACATATACTCACCAAGATCATATTCTCCAAAACCCCACGTGCCACTCATCACCCAAGACCACTTTCAGAACATTACTCATCTTGCCACTTAATCACCACTCGTTGGAAGGTCACACCACCTGGCTACATACCCCTCCACTCTTCCTCACCTATGGATCTCAAGTGTTCCTTCCCTATTCTACAAAAACTCTGTCCCCTGAAGCAGTCTGCCTCTTTTTCTCAAATGATGCTGTCATTCTAATTTCCATAAGAAGGTAAAGAGTAACTCCATCTGTACGTCACCATCATCGAAGACCAAAGGTATATAAAACTACAAAGATGGCCACCAGCTCTCCATGGCCTTGCCCGTGTGTCTTGCCTAAGGCTTAACGCACAGGCATTTCATTGTGACAATACTGGAATTTTCTCTCTTGTTGAATTATATATGTAGGTCCTTTGTCCATTTATTGACTGTTAAATGCACAGTCTCCACAGGTAGGTAGACCCAGGCTACCCTATTCTGTGGTCTTGAGCAAGTTACATAAACTCTCTGTGTCTCAGTGTCCAGATGTGTAAAAAGGGATGTAGGAGTAAAGAGTAACTTTACCTTCTTATGGAAATAGTAGTATGTGTTGAAGTGAGTTAACTCTTCAAGCTTCCATTCTTAAATCCCTAATACCAATGCATACCTAACATTTCCAGGTACTGGTACTGTTTTATCATATCATTGATAAAAGATGAAGTGTTTATTAACCCCCAAAGAGGCAGTGTACCATACCAAGTGAGGACGAGGGATTTGCAACTGCTAAGGCCTGTGTTCACAGTCACTCACTCTCTATGAGACCCTGAGCAAGACACTTATCCTCAGTAAATTTCATTGTCCTTGCCTGTGAAATGGAGATAATAATAGTTCCTACCTTATTTAACATAGTGCCTCACTTATGATGCATGTCAGAAAATGTTAGCTATTATCTACACATGATTGTTATTACTGATATTAAAAAGTGAGTAAATATTACTTTTTACTGTCAGTTCTTAAATACCTTCATGACAGCTACTGCTGCTCCCCTAACTGTGGGTATTGCTTGTACAGAAAACAGAACATATATCTTCACTATAGGAGAAAAAGGAAGCCTCGTGTAACATTGCAGTGCAAAGTCATTCGTGTTGTGCAGCTTAAGTGTCAAAATCTTGATGTAAGACCCTATTTACTAATCAAAATTATGTCAGAAATAGTGAAATGTGTTAAGGCATGGACATCTGCCTATAAACAATTTAGAGTATTCTGACACAAAATATAGGATGATTTTAGTATTATTTTCTAATCTAAGTTTTTGGTTAGTATTAAAAGATGAGATTTGGTTATGATTTTCCTTTCAGACATCTTGCAAAGACATCAGGAACTTAAGGCAAATGATACCTTAAATTTCCAAATGCAAATTACTAATTTCTTTCAAAACAGATACTTAAACGATTAAGACAGTTTTTCTATTTTTTTTACTCTGCCAATTAGCAATAATGCACATGAAAAACCTAAAGAAGTGGCTATCCATGTACGTTCTCAAGGAGGCAGCAGCGTTCATCCCCAAACTCTGCAAACAAATGAAGAAAATAGCAGGTACCTGTATACATACTGAATTCAAAATGTTTTCAACAACTCAAATATCAAAAATGGAAACAAGACTTGAACATGATATTGTACTAGGAAGGTTATTGACACCAGAGAAGTTAGAAAGTACTTCAGGAGCTGGAAACTTCTTTATTTTTTTATAGGATGATTATTGTCATTTCCACTGATTTGGGGTGATCACTCTAAGTCAGTGCAGTGACAGTCACTACTCTTTCAAAGCATTCCTGTAATTTCCTGGATTTATGCTATGAAACTTTGAGAAGTAGTATGCTTTTCTTTTTCTTGTAGAACCCAAGCATTTGCTGCTTGTTTGTACCTCCAAGTCTTCCAGCTTCCCTTAAATGCACAGAGTCACTTTAATGTCCTCTGGAGACTTTCACTTTACCTCCCCAGCCTCCAACCCCCTTGATTTCTGACTTCCACTGAATTCTCTACTTCATTTGGCCTCTTTGACTGCCCCTTCTTTTGGTCCTCATTCCCTTGGGCTTATTAAATGCCTAACCTTTCATTCTACCTATTCAAAGCAGGCTTACTGCAAGCTGTTGTGTAGTACATATTGCTGAAGATTTGGGGTGAAAAGGGAAATTATACCATAATCGAAAGTGGTATATATCAATATTAGAAATCACTGAACTAAAAAATAACTGGCACACCAGGGACCCGAAAACTTCCACCTGTGAGCCAAATCCAGCTGGCCACTTATTTTTGTAAATAAAGTTTTACTGGGGCACAGCCACACGCATTCGTTTGTCTACTGTCTCTGGCTCCCTTTTATACTACAACAGCAGAGCTCAGTAGTTGCAACAGAGATCCCAAAAGCCAAAAGGATTTACTATCTGGCCCTTTAGTGGAAGACTTTGCTAACCCCTGAACTATATCATACTATGAGAAATTTCTCACTGGCTAGTTCCCCTTTTAACCTGGGCTTTCCATCCTCTTCCCAGGCCTCTCCCTCTCAGTGGATACGCCCCTCTTTTGTTCAAATCTTTACTGCATTCTCGAGGTATGCAGTAAATACAGGCATTTAGACTCTTGGGCTTCTTGCAAATACAAAGCTCCATTTTTCTTTAACATCCAGAACAATTTATTTGGCTCTGGCTTCCTTTGGCTATGCCCAAGAATCCTAAAATGTCCTACCCATAGTTCGGGGCATTTTCAGGAACAAGATCATCATATGCCCTAGAATACAATTAGGCCAGTCCTGTAGAAAGCAGAAGCAAAAGCACCACAGTCATTACTAAATTTCCTTTCTTTATGTCCCACCTCTTTCTCATATACATGCGCATTAATCTAAACCTGGCATGTTATACCTACACACATCAGAAATCCTAAATTCAACAGAGGACAGTGGAAGGGGCCACAAGAAAAGGAAGGAAAGAGAAAAAGGTATTTTATAGTTAATCAATATAAGTAGAAGCAATTCAAACTTTTCTAAACAAAAAATTACAGATTATGTCCTATTTTCTCCTATAATAGAAATGAATTTGCAATGCCCTGTTTATTATCTGTCTTCCTAGTCGCTTTGCTTCTAGCTTATCTGTCATTACTATTTATGAAAACAAATAAAATATGCAATGCTTTTTTGAAATTCAGGATTGATATTTTACTTTTTGAAGCTTTAATGTCTGTCCTGATTCTTCTCAGATGGGCATTTGTATACACTGGGGGATACATGGTTAATGCTAATGTACCAACGGGATATAAAAATCATAAGATGAAAATGGCATGGTTTCCTAGAGAATATATTTTTCTAATGTTACTCCAATTGTTCAAATAAAAATTGTATTATTTCAACATTAACACAAACACATTTATAAGGGAGCAAAAGACAAATAATGCAGGAAGTTTAAGATAAAATAAGATAGAAAATATTGTGTTTTCAGGGATGCTTTAACCTATATCTCCAAAGTTCTTGGGTGAGGCATTCATTTTCCTTTACTATCAGAGTGCTGTGGGGGAAAAGTCAGGCAGAACTGATTCAGGGCCAGCTGTGTGGCCACCCATTTACAAACAGACAAAATAACAGCAGACTGTGAGAACAACAGCCAAGAGTCCATTTTAAAAATATTCCACAATGATAAATTGTTTGATTTAGCCTCATTCCTGTCAGATTACCTGCCTCAAATACTTTTCCCTTTCTTTCTATCTAAATTCCCTGAACCCAGCTCAGAATTCAGTCAACCAAGATGCTCTCCCAAACAACTCTAGTCCAAAATGGTGTCTCTCTTTGAAACTCACGTTTCCTGACTACACCGTTTAAAAAATAAACTACTTTATTTTGTTTTTCGGTTCCAAGATGGCCGAATAGGAACAGCTCCAGTCTACAGCTCCCAGTGCAAGTGACGCAGAAGACGGGTGATTTCCGCATTTCCAACTGAGGTACCGGGTTCATCTCATGGGGCCTTGTCGGACAGTGGGTGCAGGACAGTGGGTGCAGCCCACCAAGCGTGAGCCGAAGCAGTGCAAGGCATTGCCTCACCCGGGAAGCACAAGGGGTCAGGGAATCCCCTTTCCTAGCCAAGGGAAGCTGTGACAAATGGCACCCAGAAAATTGGGTCACTCCCACCCGAATACTGTGCTTTTCCAATGGTCTTAGCAAACGGCACACCAGGAGATTACATCCTGGGCCTGGCTCAGGGGGTCCTACGCCCACGGAGTCTTGCTCATTGCTAGAACAGCAGTCTGAGATCGAACTGCAAGGTGGCAGCAAGGCTGGGGGAGGGGCGCCCACCATTGCTAAGGCTTGAGTAGGTAAACAAAGTGCCTGGAAGCTCCAATGGGGTGGAGCCCACTGCAGCTAAAGGAGGCCCGTCTGCCTCTGTAGACTCCACCTCTGGGGACAGGGCATAGCCAAACAAAAGGCAGGAGAAACCTCTGGAGATTTAAATGTCCCCGTCTGACAGCTTTGAAGAGAGTACTGGCTCTCCCAGTATGGAGTTTGAGATCTGAGAACGAACAGACTGCCTCCTCCATTGGGTCCCTGACCCACAAGTAGCCTAACTGGGAGGCACCCCCAAGTAGGGGCAGACTGACACCTCCCACAGGCGGGTACCCCTCTGAGACGAAGCTTCCAGAGGAATGATAGGGCAGCAACATTTGCTGTTCAGCAATATTTGCTGTTCTGCAGCCTCCACTGCTGATACGCAGGCAAACAGGGTCTGGAGTGGACCTCCAGCAAACTCCAACAGACCTGCAGCTGAGGGTTCTGACTGTTAGAAGGAAAACCAACAAACAGAAAGGACATCCACACCAAAACTCCATCTGTACGTCACCATCATCGAAGACCAAAGGTACATAAAACTACAAAGATGGGGAAAAAACAGAGCAGAAAAGCTGAAAATTCTAAAACTCAGAGCACCTCTCCCCCTCCAAAGGAACACAACTCCTCACCAGCAATGGAACAAAGGTGGATGGAGAACGACTTTGAAAAGTTGAGAGAAGAAGGCTTCAGACAATCAAACTTCTCAGAGCTAAAGGAGGAAGTTCGAACCCATCGCAAAGAAACTAAAAACCTTGAAAAAAGATTAGAAAAATGGCTAACTAGAATAACCAGTACAGAGAAGTCCTTAAATGACCTGATGGAGCTGAAAACCATGGCATGAGAACTATGTGACGAATGCACAAGCTTCAGTAGCTGATTTGATCAACTGGAAGAAAGGGTATCAGTGACTGACAATCAAATGAATTAAATGAAGTGAGAAGAGAAGTTTAGAGAAAAAAGAGTAAAAAGAAATGAACAAAGCCTCCAAGAAATATGGGACTATGTGAAAAGAACAAATCTCATCTGATTGGTGTACCTGAAAGTGAGTGGGAGAATGGAACCAAGTTGGAAAACATGCTGCAGGATATTACCCAGGAGAACTTCCGCAACCTAGCAAGGCAGGCCAACATTGAAATTCAGGAAATACAGAGAATGCCACAAAGATACTCCGCTAGAAGAGAAACTCCAAGACACATAATTGTCAGATTCACCAAAGTTGAAATAAAGGAAAAAATGTTAAGGGCAATCAGAGAGAAAGGTCAGGTTACCCACAAAGGGAAGCCCATCAGACTAATAGCAGATCTCTCGGCAGAAACTCTACAAGCCAGAAGAGAGTGAGGGCCAATATTCAACATTCTTAAAGAAAAGAATTTTCAACCCAGAATTTCATATCCAGCCAAACTAAGCTTCATAAGTGAAGGAGAAATAAAATCCTTTACAGACAAGCAAATGCTGAGAGATTTTGTCACCACCAGGCCTGCAGTACAAGAGCTCATGAAGGAAACACTAAACATGGAAAGGAACAACCGGTACCAGGCACTGCAAAACCATGCCAAATTGTAAAGACCTTTGATGCTAGGAAGAAACTGCATCAACTAACGAGCAAAATAACCAGCTGACATCATAATGACAGGATCAAATTCACAGATAACAATATTAACCGTAAATGTAAATGTGCTAAATGCCCCAATTAAAAGACACAGACTGGCAAATTGGATAAAGAGTTAAGACTCATCAGTGTGCTGTATTCAGGAGACCCATCTCATGTGCAGAGACACACATAGGCTCAAAATAAAGGGATAGAGGAAGATCTACCAGGCAAATGGAAAACAAAAAAAGGCAGGGGTTGCAATTCTAGTATCTGATAAAACAGACTTTAAACTATCAAAGATCAAAAGAGACAAAGAAAGCCATTACATAATGGTAAAGGGATCAATTCAACAGGAAGAGCTAACTATCCTAAATATATATGCACCCAATACAGGAGCACCCAGATTAATAAAGCAAGTCCTTTAAGAGACCTACAAAGAGACTTAGACTCCCAAACAATAATAATAATGGGAGACTTTAACACCCCACTGTCAACATTAGACAGATCAACGAGACAGATAGTTAACGAGGATATCCAGGAATTGAACTCAGTTCTGCACCAAGTGGATCTAATAGACTTCTACAGAATTCTCCACCCCAAATCAGCAGACTATACATTCTTCTCAGCACCACATCACACTAATTCCAAAGTTGACCACATAGTTGGAAGTAAAGCACTCCTCAGCAAATGTAAAAGAACAGAAATTATAATAAACTGTCTCTCAGACCGCAGTGCAATCAAACTAGAACTCAGGATTAAGAAACTCACTCAAAACTGCTCAACTACATGGAAACTGAACAACCTGCTCCTGAATGACTACTGGGTACACAACGAAATGAAGGCAGAAATAAAGATATTCTTTGAAACCAATGAGAACAAAGATACAACATGCCAGAATCTCTGGGACACATTTAAAGCAGTGTGTAGAGGGAAATTTATAGCACTAAATGCCCGCAAGAGAAAGCAGGAAAGGTCTAAAATCGACACCGTAATATCACAATTAAAAGAACTACAGAAGCAAGAGCAATCACATTTAAAAGTTAGCAGATGGCAAGAAATAACTAAAATCAGAGAAGAACTGAAGGAGATAAAGACACAAAAACCCTTCAAAAAATCAATGAATCCAGGAGCTGGTTTTTTGAAAAGATCAACAAAATTGATAGACCGTTAGCAAGACTAATAAAGAAGAAAAGAGAGAAGAATCAAATAGATGCAATAAAAAATGATAAAGGGGATATCACCACTGACCCCAATACAAACTACCATCAGAGAATACTATAAACACCTCTACGCAAATAAACTAGAAAATCGAGAATAAATGGATAAATTTCTGGACACATACACCTTCCCAAGACTAAACCAGAAGAAGTTGAATCCCTGAATAGACCAATAATAGGCTCTGAAATTGAGGCAATAATTAATAGCCTACCAACCAAAAAAAGTCCAGGACCAGACGGATTCACAGTCGAATGCTACCAGAGGTACAAGGAGGAGCTGGTACCATTCCTTCTGAAATTGTTCCAATCAATAGAAAAAGAGGGAATACTCTCTAACTCATTTTATGAGGCCAGCATCATGCTGATACCAAAGCCTGGCAGAGACACAACAAGAGAAGAGAATTTTAAACCAATGTCCCTGATGATCATCGATGCAAAAATCCTTAATAAAATACTTGCAAACCAAATGCAGCAGCACATCAAAAAGCTCATCTACCATGATCAAGTGGGCTTCATCCCTGGGATGCAAGGCTGGTTCAACATACACGAATCAATAAACGTAATCCAGCATATAAACAGAACCAAAGATAAAAAACCACATGATTATTTCAATAGATGCAGAAAAGGCCTTTGACAAAATTCAACAGCCCTTCATGCTAAAAACTCTCAATAAATTAGGTGTTGATGGGACGAAACTTAAAATAATAAGAGCTATTTATGACAAAACCACAGCCAATATCATACTGAATGGGCAAAAACTGGAAGCATTCCCTTTGAAAACTGGCACAAGACTGGGATGCCCTCTCTCATCACTTGTATTCAACATAGTGTTGGAAGTTCTGTCCAGGGCAATCAGGCAGAAGAAAGAAACAAAGGGTATTCAATTAGGAAAAGAGGAAGTCAAATTGTCCCTGTTCGCAGATGACATGATTATATATTTAGAAAATCCCATTGTCTCAGCCCAAAATCTCCTTAAGCTGATAAGCAACTTCAGCAGTCTCAGGATACAAAATCAATGTGCAAAAATCACAAGCATTCTTATACACCAATAACAGACAAACAGAGAGCCAAGTCATGAGTGAACTCCCATTCACAATTGCTTCAAAGAGAATAAAATACCTAGAAATTCAACTTACAAGGGATGTGAAGGACCTCTTCAAGGAGAACTACAAACCACTGCTCAACAAAATAAAAGAGGACATAAACAAATGGAAGAAAATTCCATGCTCATGGATAGGAAGAATCAATATCGTGAAAATGACCATACTACCCAAGGTAATTTATAGATTCATTGCCATCCCCATCAAGCTACCAATGACTTTCTTCACAGAACTGGAAAAAACTACTTTAAAGTTCATACGGAAGCAAAAAAGAGCCCGCATTGCCAAGTACATCCTAAGCCAAAAGAACAAAACTGGAGGCATCACACTACCTGACTTCAAACTATATTAAAAGGCTACAGTAACCAAAACAGCATGGTACTGGTACCAAAACAGAGATGTAGACCAGTGGAACAGAAGAGAGCCCTCAGAAATAATACCACACATCTACAACTATCTGATCTTTGACAAACCTGACAAAAACAAGCAATGGGGAAAGGAGTCCCTATTTAATAAATTGTGCTGGGAAAACTGGCTGGCTATATGTAGAAAGCTGAAACTGGATCCCTTTCTTACACCTTATACAAAAATTAATTCAAGATGGATTAAAGACTTAAATGTTAGACCTAAAACCATAAAAACCCTAGAAGAAAACTTAGGCAATACCATTCAGGACATAGGCATGGACAAGAACTTCATGTCTAAAACACCAAAAGCAACGGCAACAAAAGCCAAAATTGACAAATGGGATCTAATTAAACTAAAGAGCTTCTGTACAGCAAAAGAAACTACCATCAGAGTGAACAGGCAACCTACAGAATGGGAGAAAATTTTTGCAATCTACCCATCTGACAAAGGGCTAATATCCAGAACCTACAAAGAACTCAAACAAATTTACAAGAAAAAAACTAACAACCCCATCAAAAAGTGGGCAAAGGATATGAACAGACATTTCTCAAAAGAAGACATTCATACAGCCAACAGACACATGAAAAAACGCTCATCATCACTGGCCATCAGAGAAATGCAAATCAAAACCACAATGAGATACCATCTCACACCAGTTAGAATGGCAATCATTAAAAAGTCAGGAAACAACAGGTGCTGGAGAGGATGTGGAGAAATAGGAACACTTTTACACTGTTGGTGGGATTGTAAACTAGTTCAACCATTATGGAAAACAGTATAGCGATTCCTTAAGGATCTAGAACTAGAAGTTCCAAATGACCCAGCCATCCCATTACTGGGTATATACACAAAGGATTATAAATCATGCTGCTATAAAGACACATGCACATGTATGTTTATTGCGGCAGTATTCACAATAGCAAAGACTTGGACCCAAATGTCCATCAGTGACAGACTGGATTAAGAAAATGTGGCACATATACACCATGGAATACTATGCAGCCATAAAAAAAGATGGGTTTGTTTCCTTTGTAGGGGCATGGATGCAGCTGGAAACCATCATTCTCAGCAAACTATGGCAAGAACAGAAAACCAAACACCGCATGTTCTCACTCATAGGTGGGAACTGAACAATAAGATCACTTGGACTCAGGAAGGGGAACATCACACACTGGGGCCTATCATGGGGAGGGGGGAGGGGGGAGGGATTGCATTGGGAGTTATACCTGATGTAAATGATGAGTTGATGGGTGCTGACGAGTTGATGGGTGCAGCACACCAACATGGCACAAGTATAAATATGTAACAAACCTGCACATTGTGCACATGTACCCTAAAACTTAAAGTATTAAAAAGTAAATAAATAGACTATTTTAACAGTAATATCTCATCATTATTAAAAACAAGAAATAGGAGAAAATATTAAAAATGTAAAAATTACCTGCAATAATCTCTACCTAGTAGTATTCTTAAGCATCTTTGCATATTATTTTACATTTGCATATACACCTTGAGATTATATTGATTGCGCAATATTGAATTCTGCTTTTTTTACAAACTGACAAACATTTCTCCCATCATTATAACAGTACATAACCTATAGTTATTGACATTTCATGTGTTGTCTTTTTGCCTGATAACTCTATTGCATTCATGTACTTGCTTCATCTACTATTCAAACCTTCTTAGCCACTTACAATGTGCCATACAGTGTGCTTATGTGTATTCTTTTCCATGCTAAATTAACTTCTGATGAATAGAGACAATTTTTTAAAGATCTCCCCAATCTCTGAGTATAGATAATCAAAGGAGAAATGTTCAGTAATCAACTGAGCTTGTTAATCAATTGAGAAATGAATTTATGAAAATTTCATTTATCCTCAAGTTTTTGGAAATACTCTTACATCAAAGTACACCTCAAATTGTGTACACTGACTATTGATCACTTTTTGGTAGGTATAAAGTACTTGAAAATTTTGTTTCAACTTTCCCTTTTAAGATTGGAATTTTGACCACAGTGTTCTACAGGAACAAAGTGAATCATCTGTAGCAAAATACGCTAGTCAAGAGGTGAGTTAGAATCTGTGCAAGCGTTAAGACCTTGTGCACCCAGGTTCTGGGGCAGAGTAAAGAGGCAGGCTCCAAAGACATACCTATGTGTTGGGCATGAAAGTGTTTGGAGGAATACAGGTAACAGGTGATACTGGGAAGTCTTGTGAGATGGAAGGAGAACAAAGATGAGGAATCTGGTGGCAGTAATAACTGGGGAGCAGATAAACTGGAGGACCTCATCAGGAGGTCTGTCAGTTGGTGGAAGGACACCATTCGTGGCCTTAAAAAGAGAGGCTCCAGCACAGCTGGGGAAGCATGTGGATACCTTGTACTAAATCCACTACTGCAGCTCATTCTTAACTGTAATTAGAAGAGGAGGACATGCTTTCTGATGCTGACCCCTTCAAGATGACCAGTTCCTATTTCTGCCCCCTGCTACCAACATGGTTTAGAACAACAGACTCAAAAAAATCATTTCTTCTGTTATGGGTGACCTGTACGTTTTATAGAATGGAATGAGGCTCTTTATTTAGTAGCTCAACTCTGAGAACACTTTTTTTTGGACACAAAAAAGGAAAAGGTCGAGTTAATCATTAATCTCTCTCTTATCTACTAATGTCTCCATTTACGCCATACTTTCTGTGTCTACATAGCAGCCATCACAGAGGGCAATAAACACTTCTAATGACCTTGTAATTTATATGGAAATTCTAGCATCACGATTATCAACCTGTAAATTCTAGGTAGTTCAATTGTCGACCATGCTGTGAACTAAATGAAAACATCCTGTTATTTCAGTGTCCTTCCTTGACAAAGTACTATACAGCTGAAGAACATCTCGAGGTACAATTTTGGTTGGAAAGGAGCCAATTGATTTCAACAGAATCAGATCTGAGCTTCATGAAGTCTTTGAAGTGACTTCACAGAGATGCAGACACGTGCACTTGAAGATGCTGCCGCTTCCCCAGTACCTAGCAAAGTTCCTCCCTCTTTGTGTGCATCACTGTGAAACCCCCACCCTTCTGCCTCGTGCTAAACGCAGTGTCTAGTTGGGGGAAAAGACTGCTTTTAGGAGATAGAAAATGGTTTGGATTACTTAAAGGAATAAGGTGTTGCCTGGAATTGCTGGTTTATACGTTGGTCATTTTTCTTTTTTAAAATATTTGTAATATGGAATGGGCTCATTAAGGAGAGCTTGGAAAATGCAGAAAGTTATGAAAAATAAGTCACATATGATTATGCTACCTAGTGATAACCACTCCTAATATTTGATTCATTTTCTGCCTTTCTTCTTTCACATATGTGTTTTTTTACACATGTACTTTTCTCCCCTTAGTTTCCTTTTATTTTATAGAGCAGAACCCTAGTCTTTTAAATAGTTTGGAGTGAAATATATGCTATATCAGTTTTTACTTTCTCTAGGGAGAAAAATTAATTTACTAGAGAGGCATGAAATGATTATGGGAAGGGTGGTTAAGACTACTCAAGAGAAATATTTGGAAAATAAGCTTTGGATATTTTCTAAGCTTTATTTCAAAAGCACTTTTTGCTATGTTCTTTATAAAAAACATAATAAAAATTGAAATGAAAGAATAATTGTTATTATAAAAGTAACTAGCTTAGTTTTGTATGGATTCAGAATATACTAAATTAACTTTTTAAAACATAAATTTTAAAAAATATATCAAAATAATATGTTCTGATATTTTTTAAATAAATGAGCTTGTGCTCTTCAACATGTCCACATCTTTAGAGAATACAAATGTGTTATGTTATTATGGGCTATGCTAACATATGGGCTATGTTATTATGGGCTATGCTAACATCAGAATATTTCTGGATATTTAAGAATACCTTTATATATGACTACTGCTCATTTCTGTGTAATTCTGTTTAACAGTTGCTTTAAAGGTGAATTCTGCCACCTTTACTTTGATAGCAATATAAGGAGTGAGATAGACATGAACCTGAATTTCAATTTAAAATCATGGAAGAGAGGGGAAAAAAACAGCTTAAGAAAAATCAACTGATAAAGGGCAAGAAAAAAAAAATGCAACTTACATCACAAAGGCTAATTGCTTTATTGTTTAGAGAGTACTTAAAAATTCAAAGACCAAACTTCTCTCCACCCCACAAAAATGGGCAAAGGACATACAGCTAGGTCACCAAGAAAGAAGGGCAAGTAGGTGGTGAATATATGTAAATATACTTGACAGGACTTTTGCTTAGTTGGATCTTTAGCAAATCTTTTTTATTTCTTGGGATTTTGAAGAAGTAACTTTTAAAGGAAGACTAGAAACAACGTGATTAGGAATTGGTCTTTTTTGAATTAAAATTTCCCATCACAAGAAAAAAAAAATCCTGTGTTCTCTTTTTTTCCAAAATGGAGTAGGTCAGTGAGCAATGTGATTAATAAATATGCAATACCTGTGACTTTTGTTTTGTTTTGTTTTGGAGACAGGGTCTTGCTTTGTTACCCAGGCTGGAATGCAGTGGTGCTATCTAGGCTTACTGCAACCTCACCTGTAGCTTTTTAATTGCAAGAAAGCCAAAAGATTTTTTTCTGTTACATCAGTTATAATGAGAAATACTGTATATGCTAACTATGAGTAAAATACTATATTGCCTAACTTGTATTATTAAGCAATTCTGCTGACCTGTGAGCTTACATTTTCATCTGAAAAGCAGGGACTGGACACCAGTTGCCCTCTGAAGTTATTCCTAGTCCTAACATTCTTTGTTTTGCTTGCTTTTCTGGCACACTTAAGTGTGTAGTATAAAGTTTATGATGCTTAAATGTAATTTTCTGTCTCTACCATTATAATGAGAAGGGAATAAAATACTTTATTTTGCAAATCTACTTATGGAATATAGTTCTGTACCTGATTGTTTTCACAATCCCTGTGTTGATGTGTAATGCCACAGACATGCTCTTGATGGTAACAGGAAAGAAAATCAGACACAGCTAAACATAAAGGTCAGTTGGCTGTCAGGTGCTTAGCGGGTGTAAATAGAGGGTCATTCATGATGCTACGCTTGCTCCTGAAAAGCATAATGTAAATACAGTATACTAATTTAGGAGGTTCTTTTTTTTTTTTTTTTTCTTTTTTCTTTGAGATGAAGTCTTGCTCTGTCACCAGGCTGGAGTGCAGTGGCACGATCTTGACTCACTGCAACGTCCGCCTCCCGAGTTCAAGCAATTCCCCTGCCTCAGCCTCCTGAGTAGCTGGGACTACAGGTGTGTGCCACCATGTCCAGCTAGTTTTTTGTATTTTAGTAGAGACAGGGTTTCACCATGTTGGCCAGGATGGTCTAGATCTCCCGACCTCGTGATCCGCCCTCCTTGGCCTCCCAAAGTGCTGGGATTACAGGCATGAGCCACTGTGCCCAGCCCTAACATCAAATTTTAAAAGAGTTGACCACAGTTTAATGACATCCGCACACCAGCCACCACCCACACTGCCTTCATAAGCCCCTTAAAGGAGATCCCATAGTTCTAAACCTGGTCCACAAACACACATATCCTCCATTCTCTCCTTTTCTTCTCTTTGGCAGTTTGACAAAATCTTTAGGGGGAGTTGGAGGAAACATTAATCTCCTAAATCCACTTCATTCAAAGCTTTGGCCTCAAGTTCTACCCCTGTTAAGGCCTCAGGAAGTTCATTGTCGACACCCTCCCTTTGAACTCAGTCACTAAAATGATCTCAAGGCCAAGGGATAGACCACAGCTCCACTTCACAAGTAAGCTTGCAACACCTGATTAAGGAAAGTTTGCTATGTAGACAATTGTAATTCATCCCTTTTACAGACAGATCTCGATTTGTTTTCTAGGGTCTAAAATTATTTAAATCAAAATCTCTCAGAACTTTCTGGACATTTGGTAAATTCATGCTGGAGGAGAACTGGCAAAGACATGTTAAGTGCACTTGACCACAAGAACCATTCATTTCATCCAATATTTACCAGCTATTCATTGTACACCTATTATAGATTTTGGCACTGGAGATATTATAAGAAAACTCTATCCCTGACTTATGGAACTTATCCCCAAAAATAGGAAACAAGGCTCAGAACCATTCAAATAAAGCTTCAGTTAACTCAAATAAAAATTAGTTTCATAAATGTAATGTGAAAGTCTTTGAATATGTTAAGAATGGCTTGATTAACCTCAGGGATAGAAATTTGACTGATTGAAAGAAAGTTTCAATAAAATACCAATCTTTGAGTTTAATCTGACACCTGAAACTAGGATATCAAACACTAGCCACATTTTTTTTCTATTCTTTATAATAATTTTTCTCATGAGAAAAAGGCATCTTTCTTCCAAGCCTGAAAATAAATGGAGAATTTTTAATATCTGTTGCTGTGGAGAACAATAAATAGACTACCTGCTTTCACAAATAATTGCTGGCATTGAACCACAGAACATGTCTGTCATATCGCTCCTTCACACCATACATTAACAGGAATAATAATTTCCTCTCATTGAGTTTCCTATTTACTATCCCCTTAATTATACCTCCTTTAATTACTGTCATGGAGTGTCTGAATTTTATAATCCAAGATACTAAGATGTTTATTTGATATACCACCACACTCAATGTATTGTATTCTTCGCCAAAAATTTGAAAATTTTTGGGAAGAGGAAATTCCATGGTTTGGTGAACCCAGAAAGTCTTCAGTACATCTCAGTTATAGAACTGTATTAAATACATTTAAACTCTATAATTCCATAAGACCTATTTTAGGTTTATACACTGAGCATCCAATTTCTCACCATCCTCTCATACAAACCCTGTGTAATACAAGTTCTACTTCCATAATTCCGTGAACAAAACAGCAACTGATACATAGGTTTGATTTTTTTAACACATTTTCTTTACCTTATTCTAAATGTAACATAGGGTCAACAAAGAAAAAGAAAACTGAAAAGCACAAGGAAAGTGAAATATCTATAATGTTATCAACCATTGTTAATTTTGTTGTGTTCCAAACTATTTTATATATATATAGAGAGAGAGAGAGAAAGCACTTTTGTTTTAATAAAAGGACTGCCAAAAGCCACATGTCAATTTGGACTCTGCTTTTTCCACTTACAATTATATCATAGTTTCTCATATTTGGTATTCTTTTGCAATACTTGCTGCATAGAATTCCATCACGCAAAGGTAACTACCAGAAATTCCTTATTACTTTTGCTAGACACTTAGGGTTTACTTTTTTCCAAAAATTATAAATCTTTGATCACAGCTCTAATGATTTCTCTGGGAACTGATAGCCTAACACAAGTCATGTCCACTTTAAGACTTTTAACATTCTGAAAAGTTATGTTACAAACAGAGTGCTGGTCCCCCTGCAACACGTTCACTCACACTGGCTGACGTTTTAATTCTTTGCCAGTCTGAGGGGAAGAGATGTCAACTCTTTTTGTTTGCTCTTTTAATGCCAGTCATGTTCCCTTTTTTTTCCTTTTACCAGTCATACTAGTTTACTCAGAACCCTGCAAATCAATCCTGCTCACTCTTAATTTTCCAGTATTGTTCCTGAGATTGTTTCACCAGAAAACTTCTCCCCCTTATCCACTTCGCCTAACCATTTCTACCCATCCCAATCCTCCTGCATTCATTGCTTCCAGGAATTTGGCACTTAGGACACCCTTGTCCTTACATTGTTCATGCATGCATATTTCGTCTTCAATAAAACATTTAGTTGCTCAAGGGCAGGGGCCCCATAGAGTCTCAATATGCTAACGGCCTGGTGTTGCTTAATAAATTAGATTCTGAGGGGTCCTCTCCAGGGAGGGAAGCAAAGAGCAAATTACCTTAGCGGCTGGGAGTGCAGAAGCTAACCCTTTGAGATTGTGAAAACAAGACGGCCCCGAGACGATACAGTAGCAGGCATTCAAGCAAGAAAAACTCAAATATTGTTCCCAATAATGCCTGACTAATGCAAAATACCAAGTAAGGGCTAGTAAGTCCTGAGAGGCTGCAGTGCCCCAGGGTAAAACTAACCCTGACGGGCGCTGGCCCACGGTGTCCCCCTGCTAGGGCTCTGGACACGCCCTTTCTCCTCGAAGGCCAACGAGTTGCCCCTGTTCGCCGAGGCCCCGCCCCGCGGCCCGCCGATTGGCCCCAGCTGCCCCGGTGCCAAAATTCAATTCCACCCCAAGCGCCCAGGCCACGCCCACCTGTCAAGCACCCTGGAAACTTTGTGAGTTTGGGGATTGTTGTTTCCAATAACCGGACTCAGAAGGGTCTTCCCTGCTCGACTGGCTCTCAGTTTCTCTGCTCACTTTCGGATAAATTACGGGGTCTCCCGCACCGCGCATGGCGCCTCCCGTCCGCCTCGAGCGTCCTTTTCCTTCCCGGCGCTTTCCTGGGTTGCTTCTGGCGGCCCTGGTGTTGCGGCTATCCTCCTTCTCCGGTAGGACCTGGGGGCGGGTTAGCGCGTCCGCGGCGAGGCTGTAGCTCTGCTCAGTCAGTCGGGCAGGAGGCCGTCGTGCGGGCTTGGGATGGAGAGAGAGGCCAGGGTTCTCCGAGGGGTGCAGTGCTCAGATCCCGGGGATATGTGGCGGCGAATGCGGGAACCACGCAGAGCCCAAGGTGAAGCTTGTTTGGTTGCGTGGTGTGCGCGGCCGGCATTTATGCAGGGTCTGGTTGCATCCCCAAAAAAGGCGTGAATCGTGTTTTCGTGATTGAGCCCAATCAGCAAGGGGAACGCGGACTGGGCGCCCCAGGTGAGGGCTTACTCTGGAGTGCACAGGTGCGTGGGAGTGTTGCTAGGGCCCGTGCTGTGCCCGTGGTGAGAGTTTGCCCTGTGTTCCCTTGGTGCCTTGGTGAGTGGGGTGTTCATTAGGGCTTGGACAGTACCCGCGATAAGGGTTGCAGTGCGTCTGCTGTGCCCCATGTGCTGGACTGGGCTGGGTGAGAGGGGCCTGGCCAGGTGTTGCTGGGAGCGTGCTGTGCGCAAGTGGCCTGTGTGCGGAGTTCACTGTGGACAAGACAGCTAGCTCACTGTTTGCTTTGAATGGAGTGAGCGCGCGGACTCTGGGTCTGGGGAGGACATACTGGGTGAGAGAGCAGGCTCTCAGTGCCTGGTGTTAAGATAGGTGGTAAGGGTGCGCCATGCTTTTTGTGCCTGCTGTGAACAGACTCCGTGTTGCCTGAGATCGTATTGGTCTTGGATTTTAAGTGGCTGCTTTTTTTTTGGGGGGGGGGGGGTCATGAGTCATCTTTCTGTTCCTAACCAATATAGACAGTATCTGATTCCATCACCTAATGGCGTTTTGACATTGTTTTCCTTCTTTTCATTACTTTGAGTCATATTTGAGAGGTGTGAAGCAACCTAAAAAACACTGGTAGCCAAACCTAGTGAGAAATTAATATCCTAACAAAGGAAGGCAAATAATGCTCATCTGTTTTTCCCCCACAGCTCATAAACTAAAGCTTAAGGCCTATCCCACTGTTTTGTATTTCATTGAATGGAATCAATACTTTCAAAAACGCATGCTAGGCCAGGCACAGTGGCTCACACCTGTGATCCCAGCACTTTGGGAGGCCCAGGCTGGGTGATTGCTTAAGCCCAGGAGTTCAAGATCAGCCTGGACAACATGTCAAAACCCCACGTCTACAAAAAATACAAAAGTTAGATGGGCATGGTGGTGTATGCCTATGGTCCCAACCACTCAGGAGGCTGAGGTGGGAGGATCGCTTGAGCCCAGAAGGTGAAGGCTGCAGTGAGCTGTGATCATGCCACTGCACTCCAGCCTGGATGACAGAGTGAGACCCTGTCTAGGAAAAAAAAAAAAAAAAAAAAAAAAAAGTCAAAAATACAGGCTTAAATACATGCTTATTGTGCAAAATGAACAAAATAAGAGGCTGTTTTTAATATTTTGGTATATTTCCTTCTGACTTTATTGCGCTTCATGTGTGTCTATGTCCAAATTATATTTAGGATTCCATTCCATGTACAGTTTGTATGTGCATTTCTTTTCTTAGGAACATTCATTCAACAAATATGGGTCTTGTATGTCTGGTGCTATTACTCTGGTAGGCAATAACAAACCATTCCTATTTTCTTGATCCTTTTTTCACTATTTGTTTACACACACGTACATGCAGGAAGATAAGCAGGGACTTTGTTTTGCTCATTGTTAAGTGCTCAGTGCTTGGAACACAGTAGGCAATCAATAGATATTTGCTAAAATGTATTGGGAGCGGCAGACATTAACCAAAACATAATAGTAACAAATATGTTATGAACCAAGGGAAGTGCTCTGGAGGAAAGCAGTATAATTTTCTGACAGCATTAACAAATGACTGGAGGGAGGGAAGGCTTTTCTTCTCATCAAACAAAACTCTGCCACTTTGGGGCCTCTGTGCTTGCTGTTCCCTCAGCCCTGGAACATTCTCCCCCTGACCTGCTGCGTAAAAGGGCTCTTTCTTCTGCAAACTCAGCTAGAATGTTACCGCTTCAGAGACCTTCTTGGAACCCCCCAACTCAGGCTGAACACATACAACCCGGTTCAAATCCCTCTTGTAATGACCTTTTTAAAGTGATCTTTTCTGTGCTGTGTCTTTCCCCATTAGAATGCAAGAATTTTCTCTGTCTTCTCACATTTGTGGTTCCAAAAGCCCATTTGTTTGCCTCTGTATGAACACTCAGTATCCATATAGACATCTGTTAAATACCAGAAAATTAAATATACTATTTGGCTGGGGATTAGAGCCTAGGAAAAAGCTCCTCCTGCCTCCAAGAGGAAGGTTGTTTAAAGAGCTCTGCTCAGGATGGTCTTTCTGTGGTACCTAAAAAGCTAGGGCAGGGGCAGCTGAGGGCCAGGAAGGATCTGTCTCCCCTGTTTGTGTTGACTCTGCAGGGCTTCCAGTACTTCAGTCTTGCATCTCACCGATCATTAAAACGTTCATTTTGAAGGAGGGTGATGGGATTAGGGAGGAGTGGTGATAAGAAGAAAATGAAAGGACTTTTTTTAAAGAAAAGGTTAATGTTTAGAATAGGCTTAGTACTAGAAGTACACCCTGGGCATCATAAAGAGAGCCAACCTTTACAGAATATCAAAAACAAAGTATTAACCAGGTGTGGTGTTGCACGCCTGTGATCCCAGTTACTTGGGAGGCTGAAGGGGGTGAAGGGGGAGGATCACTGGAGCCCCCATGGTCAAGGCTGCAGTGAGCCCTAATCATACCGCTGCCCTCCAGCTTGGGTGACAGAGTGAGACCCCATCTCAAACACACACACACACACAAAACTAGAAGTTGAAGAACTTAATGAAAGCAATTTGAAATAGAGGAACATAGAATTATAAAATGAATAGGGTGCAACATGGACGATAACAAAACTAAAAATGAAGAGAAGGAGAAACAAGGTTAAGTTTGAGGTTGATAGGGTTAAATCCAGACAGGTATGAAACCTAGAGAAAGTAAAAATGAGAACTCGCGATTCTAGGCAGAGAGAATACATGAATTAAAATAAACGTTCAATTTTTCGAACAATTCAGTCTCACAAGGAGAAGGTTTTGTAAGCAAACAGTGCTGTGCATGGGAAACCTGCTTTCTCAAAGGTAGTTACCAAATGGTTTGAGATAGCAGAAGGAAACATGTATCAAATTTCAGGCAAGTCTCATTCAGTCCTCCAGAAGAGGAGCTGCTTTTTTGGACAAACCCCCCAATCTCCTGTTGTGTGTGGTCTCTTCTGCCTATTTCAGGTGTTTTCCTTATTTCCGATGAAAGAAGCCAAGATCAATAAGTTCTTATTGCTTCTTAATTTCCTTACTCAGCATACTACCTTGCAAAAAAAGCAGTCTGTATCTGGTCACCTGCCAGGATACCAGAAGACTGGGAGATAGGCAGCACAAGAAATGGCCTAATCTTCTTTCTCCACTGTGCTATAGAATGATTATTTTCAATATGAAATTGGTTACAATGTATTCTTCACATTGTTTTGTGTTTGACAGCAGTGGACTTTGAGTACCAATTTTTTTGTGAATAGCTACTATGAGTGACATATTGTGCTGGGTGTTGTGGCCACATGGATGAATGAAGTTGGCCATGTTAACTATTAAACACAAAAGCATGTGATAATTACCTGAGAGATCCATGCAGGGGAGAGTCCAGGGGAAGGTAACTGATCACAACTTCCCAGGGAGAGGCAGAAAATCCTTCCTGGAGGAGATGATGGGTGGATTAAGGAAGATAAGAGTTGAGCAGGAGTTGTAGCTACTGGCCAGGGAGGAAGCGTATTCAGAGCAGAGGGAGCAACGTGCAAGGTGAGCAAAGGCACCAAGATGTAACACTGCTGGACTGCCAAGCTACTCAGTGTGGCAGAGTAGGGCAAAGGAGG
Organism: Chlorocebus sabaeus; assembly: GCF_047675955.1. Taxonomy (NCBI): domain Eukaryota; kingdom Metazoa; phylum Chordata; class Mammalia; order Primates; family Cercopithecidae; genus Chlorocebus; species Chlorocebus sabaeus. The sequence goes on along the minus strand of NC_132928.1, from coordinate 21,841,993 downwards.
CGAGAAAGAAGGGAGAGGATTAAATCACTCTGAAAAGCAACAAGTTTGTCAGGAATAAACAATCACCATCATCAATTCAGACTTTGATATTATTCCCTGTCCTTTTAGGGCAGCTTGAGCCCTTTTGTTTGACTTAGCACAACATGACTCCAAACTAGGGTTGTTTTAATTACCCCAGACACAGCAGCAGACAATTTCTTGAGGGCCTAATTACAGATAGAGCTTGTTGGTGTCAGTATGTGGGAGCTCCAGATGAATGGCCGTAGTGGGAAGCAGTTTGGTAGTGGTTCAGCAGTGTGGCCTGGGAGCCTAGCTGACTGGCCTGCCTCTTGGGTCTGCCACCTACCTGGAATATATTCTTGGGTTCTGATTGTGATGGGATTTAAAAGTCTCTAAGCTATGTTAGGAAGCCTTAGACATTATCCTGAGGTCATTGGAGAGCCATTGAAAGGTATCTGTCTTGGAAAAGCCTTGATTACTGTGTCATATAAATATTGCTCTGGTATCAATGTGAAAAATGAATTGAATGAAAGGTGGCAAGATAGGTATGGAGACCTATTTGGTTATGTCATGGTAATTCGGATAAGAAATGATAGTGGCTTGAATGAAAAGTAAAGGATACAACTACACAGAATAAATGGGCATTTCCGTTGTGGAAACATAACTTGTTTGGGGTGTGGGTGTGGGTGTGTGTGTGTGTGTGTGTGGGTGTGTGTGTGTGTTGAATCAAAAGTGGTTCTTGGGCCTCCCTGTGTTTTTTGAGATATACACATTCCAAATAGAGCTGTGTGGGGAGGAAATTGAATATGTAGTTTTGCACCCCAGCTGGAGATCTGGGATAGAGAGATATCCAGCTGGGAGGCAGCTGGTTATCAGTGGTAATGAAGTCATAGAAGTGTATATATTCTCCCAGTGGGGACCTGCAGAATGGAATCACAGGAAGTCCTCCAACAGACTGATCAGGGATACTACCTTGAAATGAGCCAGAGGACAAGGTGAAAACCAGAGTGGTTTGCTCTCCTAAAAACCAAGGAGAGAGAACTCTTCAGGCAGAAGAGAGTGAGGGCAGAGTGATCAGTGGCTTTCATGTTATCAAGAGGGTAACTAAAACTATCGAGGGAGAGACTGTTAGGAGGAATTTAACAAGGAGGAGGCCTTTTAATGACTCAGAAAGTAGTTGAAGTGATTTTTGTAGACCTAGAAATGAGTGGGAAGTGAGAAATAAAATTGAAATATGTAGATGTCAGAGTCTATGTTTTGTGGAAGCAAAAAAGGTTTTAAATAGATTGGATAGTGGGAGAAGGAGCAAGATGGTCAGGTTTCATTGCCGTTTCAATTGTAGTCAGATACCATGCATTTCTGGTAATATCAATCTGGGCAGGGCTGTGGGTATCCGTGTCCATTAGAGTTAATTTTTTGCAAGCAGGTGTGAATGTACAGAAATTGAACAGTTCGGTGGATCCAGTGTAGATTTTTTTTTTTTTTTTTTTTTTTTTGAGACAGAGTCTCGTTCTGCTGCCCAGGCTGGAGTGCAGCGGTGCAATCTCGTCTCACTGCAACACCTCCACCACCTGGGTTCAAGCAATTCTGCCTCTGTCTCCCGAGTAGCTGGGACTACAGGCATGTGCCACCATACCTGGCTAATTTTTTGTATTTTTAGTAGAGATGGGGTTTCACCGTGTTAGCCGGGATGGTCTGTATCTCCTGACCTCGTGATCCGCCCGCCTTGGCCTTCCAAACTGCTGGGATTACAAGTGTGAGCCACCGTGCCGGGCCCAGTGTACATAATTCATTTTACTGAAACTCATCTGGAACTTTGGGGAAACTTCTGACTACACCTATCTTATGATATAATGGCAACTAGTGTTGAAGTATAGCATTGTAGCTTAATATTAATTACAATATAAAATATCTAGAAAAAATAAGTCAAGATACTGTTTCTCTGGAGGTAGGCATGTTTAGTTTGAAAATTTCCATAGGAAGAAAATTCAGTCTTCTGAAAACATATTGCCAATAAGTGCATTGCAGGACATGATATATAAATAAAACACTGGACAGTGTATATATGGAGAATTTTAGAATTTAGAATATGATATGAAATGAAAGTAAGATTTCACTTGGTTAGAGTTTTCTTGACCAGTCTGTCAACTTGAGGTAGGACCAAGATCAGGGAGTAAGAAAAAAAATGCTCCTTGGAGATCAAAATACATCTATCTACTTTGGTTCTTCCTATAGAAGAGGTCTTTGCATTCTGTTGGCACTTTAGGCTTTTACTTGATGTCTCCATCATCTTACTTTACAAGCCCACAGATAATTTGAGGAAGATGAGTTTCCACAATAGAAATGATAGGGAGAAAAAAAAAAACTACAAAAAACAGAAGTAAAAAATTCTAGAAGCACAGCAATATAGTAGCTTTATTATAGGGACATCCTGGATAAACAATCCAACAGCTACCTCAGGGAGCTCCTGAGGGAATGCATGACGCAATGATCAGTGAGGCAAGATCAAATCGTGTTTGATGTTCAAGAAAGGAAAAACAATTCATGTAAGTCTATCCAAAGTAGTAAATTTTTTATATTTAAGTAGTGTGTATTCACTTGTCAGATGCTCAGTTCACTTATCTGAAACCTATGAAATAAAGTCTTATATTTTAGAATATTTGAGTTCATATTTATTTTGATCTATGAAATCCACTATGTTTATTTAATAATCACCTCTTACCATAACATTTCTTGAGCACCCACAAGGTGGGTAGAGTATAGTAGAAAAAGAAGAACATGGTCCTTGACCCCCAGGAACTTGCCTTTTAAGAGAAGACAGCCTAAAGTGACAAGCTATTGTTAGTGTTTTAACTATGGAAGAACAACCTGAGCAGAGTGCTCTATACTGTAGAAAACTTCTTAGAGGAGAAGTTACTTTTGAAATGAATTTTTTAAAATGTGGGGAAAGATCCATCCATATATATTTTAAGACCAAAGACATTAATGCTGTCTCCTCAGTTTACTGTCAAATGTTTATTCCCAAAGAAACCAAAAGCTAATAGGATGTTACTTAAAACATGCAAGTCCCATTTCCTCCACTACTACCAGCACTCAGGTAAAAGCATGGAACAATCATTTAAAATCTTGCCATGGGCCTTCCTATTTTTTCTGTACTACCTGCTGCCAGACCACAGTCCATGGCTGATGAAAGTGCTATCAGTACTTCATCTTCATGTTCCTATTCTCTTATCCCTAGATGCCTGTGAGAAGCCACCAACATTTGAAGCTATAGAACGTGTTGGTAAACCAAAACCCTATTATGAGATTGGGGAACAAGTGTAAAAAAAGGACAGTTCTACGTACCTCCTCTTGCCACCCATACTATTTGTGATCAGAATCACACATGGCTACCTGTCTCAGATGAACCCTGTTATAGTAAATAAACTAGTCTCTTTTTTTGTTTTCTGATTGCTTGAGAGATTTGCACACATTTTAGGGTACATATTCCACTGTGGAGATGACGATTTTTTTCTTGTGAAATAAGGTTTAAGATAGCAATGCATTTTTGCAGGCTTTGAGAAATTGAAATCTCCAAGAAATCTTTTTCTTGGCAATAGATTGCCTGGGTGAACATGAAACTGAAATTTGCCCTTATAATAGGTAAATAAAGAAAATAATATTCTCATGCATTCAAAACAGCAATGCAGAATTTTGATTTTGATTCGGATCTATTTAGAAACTGGATTGAAAATCTCAGAATTATTTTCTTTTAGGAAAAACACGTCCATATATAGGGGATCCTTTGCATGGCCAAGCAGTCCTTGCAAATGGTACTTATGAGCTTGGTTATCAAATACACTTTATTTGTAAAGAAGGGTAAGTAAGTTGCTCCTTAGAGGAAATAAGGAAAATGTTAGCAATTTTATTTTCATGTTGCTTCTCTTCTTAAGCATTCATATAAACTTTATTTAATTTTGCTTTCTATGTGACAAGTTATACTTCTAGTCAAACAACTCTTGGATGTTTTATGGAGACAGCAAAGACATAGAGTAAATAGGAAGAAACTGATATTGAAGGAAAGCGTAACTACCTGGTATTTCTGACAGTAAGTCTGTTGTAAACATTAAGAATGTAGCAATCATGTGAATTTATCCTTCACAAGCACGTGTCCCCTGTTTAAATCTGCCAACTCTTAAAGTAGGGAATCACAGAAATGAGAAATAGAATTGCCAACTACAGATACGCTTGTCTCTGTAAGGTGTTACCAGACCAAAACTGACCTGGTTAGCCTTTACCATCATGTTGAACAAAATCTCTCAGTTGAAAAACCTTATTTTTGAGACTGTTAGAATGTGAAGCATCTCAAGAACACACACTGAGCACTCGGCCTTTGTTCTGTAGGGCTTTTAAAGTCACAGATATTGGGGATACTGGACATTTAAGTGAAATGTGCATTTAGAGAGTAAATGTAACTTTCCATAGATTTTCTGTTGCTATAACACAATACTTGAGACTAGATAATTTACAAAGAAAAGAAATTTATTTGACTCATATTTCCGGAGGCTGGGAAGTTCAAGGGCATGGCAGTAGTGTCTGGCAAGGGCTTTCATGCTGCATCATAACATGCTGGAAAGTGAAAGGGAAATTTAGCACGTGCAAAAAAGACAAAGCACAAGGGAGGGGCTCTTGCTTTATAATAACCTGCTCTTGTGGTAATGAATCCAAGCCTTCAAGAATGAGAACTCATTCCGTCAAGAATTAATGAACACCCTCTAGAAAGGCATTATCCCTCTTAAAGACCTAATCATTTCTTAAAGGCCCCACCACCTCTCACTGCTGTTACACTGGCAATTAAATTTCAGTAAGAGTTTTGGTAGAGACAACCCAGATTCAAACAATAGCAATACTACACTATAACATATAAACAAAGTGAGTCTTGGAGGAAAAGTGCACTGTGACCATGTAAGGCAGTTTCACTAATAGTTTTTAAAATTTGGTCAAGTGGAAATATTGGAATATTCAGTCAATAGTTAAATAGAGCTTGCTAGGCACTATAAGGGATACCAAAAGTTTAAGACATGGACCCCCCTAAAAGAAGTTCTAACCTTATCAAGAAACAATATATACTGAGAGCTATCAAACCAAAATACTGAATGAGAAATACCAAATAATAGAATTAATCATGATAATTACACCAAGAGTCTAGAAGGAGGAGAGATTCCTGTGAATTTAAATCAGAGAAGATTTCACTGAGTATAGGGGTATACTCAATGAAAGTATTCCTATACTCAATAAGCTACTCCTAGAAAGACATTCTGTTTTAAATAATAATAATAGGAGCTAAAACTCATGTAGCACTAACTATGTGCCAAATGCTAATTTATCTAATCCCCTAAACAACCCCGCGAGCTATGTACTGTTATCCCCTTTTAATCAATTAGGTAACTGAGTGAAGGAACTTTAAGTGATTTACCCAAGCTCAAGAAACTAGTAAGTTAGGAAGCAGAGACTCTAATCCAGACATTCCAGCTCTAGGGCCTGTTCTCTCTACATAGTCCTTGTCCTTACTGAGCAGATTCATGTGAGCAAAGGCACAGAAATGAATGTGTAATGTGATTGCAGGAGACTACAAAGAAGCCGGGTGGAAAGACACAGCAGATTTATTTAGACATTTTCGCTCTCGGCCAATATATGCTCAAATAGAGAAACTCTATTTGATTAAATTGCAGATTTATTTAGCACTTTCATTATATAGTATGTCGTTTAAGAAACCACCCCCCAAACTCCTGCAGTGTGGAAAAGAAACCATATAAAAAGTTCCTTCATTATTATGTGTGTCTTATTAATTACTATACAAAGCAGTAACACTTTCTTTTCTCATTTAGTTATTACTTAAGTGGTAAAGAAATTCTATATTGTGAACTTAAAGGATCAGTAGCAGTTTGGAGCAGTAAGTCCCCAATATGTGAAAGTAAGTAAATTGTTTTTTTTATTTTTTTTTTAATTCAGACCAGTAGTCCTCAAAGATTTTTGCCTCAGGGAACATTTTATGCTTTAAGATTAATAAAGATCCCAAAGAGCTTTCTTTTATGTGGGTTATATCAACTGGTATTTATCATATTGGAATTCAAATGGAAAGATTTTTTAAATACTTATTGATTCTTTTTGTTTTTGTTTTTCCTAAGACAGGGTCCCAGTAAGTTTCCTAGGCTGGAGCGCAGTGGCACAATCTCAGCTCACTGCAACCTCAGCCTCCCAAGTAGCCGGGACTACAGGCATGTGCCGCCATACCCGGTTTTTTGTAACTTCTGTAGAGACGGGGTTTTGTCATGTTGCCCAGGCTGGTCTTGAACTCCCATGCTCAAGTAATCTGCCCCGTGGGCCTCCCAAAGTGCTGGGATTACAAATGTGAGCCACCCCACCCGGCCTGATAAATTTGTAAGAATAGACGCAATACAAATTAACATATAACATTTTTTATGAAAAATAAGTTTTCCAAAGCCAAATAAAAATAGAATAGCAGCATTGTTCACATTTTTTGCACATCTCTTCAACATCTGACTTAAAGGAAGACTTGGATTTGGGCTGTTGTGTAATCACACAATACGTAGACTTTGGAAAAAAATCACTATACACTTCTGCCCGGCGCGGTGGCTCACGCCTGTAATCCCAGCACTTTGGGAGGCCAAGGTGGGCGGCTCATGAGGTCAGGAGATCCAGACCATCCTGGCTAACACTGTGAAACGCCGTCTCTACTAAAAATGCAAAAAATTAGCCAGGTGTGGTGGCGGGCGCCTGTAGTCCCAGCTACTCTGGAGGCTGAGGCAGGAGAATGGCCTGAACCCCAGAGGCGGAGCTTGCAGTGAGCTGAGATCACACCAATGCACCCCAGCCTGGGCAACAGAGTGAGATTCTGTCTCAAAAAAAAATCACTATATACTTGTAAGGATGACAGTGAAAAAAGACAATAATATTTTGGTGGTATTGTGAACCACCAATTTAGAAAATGGATATATTTATAAATGGATATATTTATAAATTGCCAAGGATTTCTCAACTAGCACTCAGTTAAGCATATTTTCTCATTAAATTGTCAGCATTTCTTGTGATAACTAGAAGAAAACTTAGCATGGCCTTGCAAATAATTATAGGCGTATTAGGCCGTTTTTGTATTGCTCTAAAGAAATACCTGAGAATGGGTAATTTATAAAGAAAAGAGGTTTAATTGGTTCATGTTTCTATAAACTGTATAGGAAGCATGATGCTGGCATCTGCTGGGGGTTTAGGTAGGCCTCAGGAAACTTAACAACCACTGGGAAAGACAAAGGGAGAGCAAGGTGTCTCACATGGCAGGAGCAGGAACAAGGTGGGGAGGACGGGAGATGTTACACACTTTTAAACAACCAGATCTCCCAAGAACTCAGTATCGCGAGAACAGCATCAAGGGGATGGTGCTAAACCATTCATGAGAAATCTACCCCCATGATTCAGACATCTCCCACCAGGCCCCACCTCCAACACTGCAACACTGTGGACTACAATTCCACATGAGATTTGATGGGGACAGAGATCCAAACCGTATCAATAGGCTATTACACTTTAAGAAAATGAGATTTTTTTCTGAAAGTTAGTTACTACATTAATGATTTAAATTTGGGATACTATATTTGCTCATAGAAACCTTCTTTTAAATCCATATTGAATTCACAACCAGCTGGTAGAAACCCTATGTTGACGAATTTATATAGAAATTTTACTAATGCTGTCTTAATCTTTTACATTTCCTTTCCTCATTTTCTTCATTTTTAAGAGGTTTTGTGTACACCACCTCCAAAAATAAAAAATGGAAAACACACCTTTAGTGAAGTAGAAGTGTTTGAGTATCTTGATGCAGTAACTTACAGTTGTGATCCTGCACCTGGACCAGATCCATTTTCACTTATTGGAGAAAGCATGATTTATTGTGGTAACAATTCAGTATGGAATCCTGGTGCTCCAGAGTGTAAAAGTAACCTTTCAATTTATTTCCTTCTTTATTTGTAAGTACTCTGGAAATATTTTGTAAATAGTTTTATCTACAAATAAACAAAGCAGGTGTATGTGCTTCCTCTTCCTGTGTAATTGGTTTCTAATTTATTTTAATATAAGTCAATTCAAGCCAAAAAATAGTTCTAGCTGGAGTTCCCTATTTCTCACCCTCACATGTTCTTGGCATTTCATCTTATACAGTATGAACTACTATGTATCTGCATGAGTTAGAAGTTGTTGTTTGATAGAACAAAAATAAATAAATCAACAAACACTGGCTTAAAAATAAGAAAAGTTGATCTTGTATTACAAGAAATCTAAGAGTTCCAGCTGTGGTAGTGGTAGACTGTAACAGACTAACACTCTCACCAATAAAAATGATAACTCTGTTTAAAAAAAAAAAAATTAAAGACCAAATGTTTAAGGCACTCTAGAGTGACCAAAAGCATGAAGACTCTACAGGGGACTTGCCCATTTAAAGAAAGAAATCACAGAATAATGGTAATTTAAAAGTATATACTTCCCAAGTATGCATGAAACATTCTCCAAAGTAGACCATATTCTAGACAATAAGACAATTTTCAACAAGTTTCAAAAAATTGAAATCATTCAAACTACATTATCTGATCACAACAGAATGAAAGCAGATATCAACAACAAGGCCAATCCCCAAAGAAATGAAAAGTATATAAGATACTTCTAAATAACCCATGCATAAAAGTAGTAGTCAGCAGGGAAATTAGAAAGTGTTTTGAATTGAATCACAAATCAACATATCAAAATATCCAAACATGTAGGATACAGTTAAAAGTACTGCTTACAGGGGAATGCATAGCATAACCTACTTATGTTAGAAAAAAAAGAAAAGCCTCAAATCAGTCATCTATTTTTTCACCTTAAGAAACTAAAAAAGAAGAGCAAATCAAATCCAAAACTAACAGATGTAAGGAAATGATATAGAGCCAAAATCAATGAAATTGAGAAGAGAAAAAAAATAAAGAAAATCACTGAAACCAACAGTTACTACTTGAGATCAATAAAGTGTGTAAACCTATAGCCAGAGTGACAAAGAAAAAAAGACACAAATTAACCAATACTGAGAATGAAAGAAGTAGCAGCCAGGCATGGCACCTCAGCCAGCTTGAAGACCCTGCCCTCCTGCAGCTGGCAGGGGCAGTCACTCCCGGACTTGTCCTTTTAGAAGCTCCAGCTTTACCACTTGTTGGTGGAGCCCAACCACTGCCACAGGGTCCTCATCGCCAACACGCCTGGCAGATCCAAGAAGAGATGGCCCAGCATGGGATGTGGTAAACAGCGGCACCCGAGAGTGCAGGGTGCGTGTGGCGCCACTGCCTGGTTTCTGCAGAGATCCTGTGCCGCTGCCCTGTGCCCACCACACAGGAACCAGAGAGGGAGCGCCATGTCCCCCGCTTTGGAGACTGCTGCACGAAGGGGCCAGGTATCAGACCTTTGCTCTGTCACCTCAGCACTGGCACCGGGAGCCCCACAGAGCAGCATTTGGGAGACGAACAGCCCGGGGGAAAATAGAGGAAGTTTTCAGAAGTAGCTAGATGAGATATTTGAAATACTGAAGACTAAAAACCCCAGCTTCATGGAAGAGCTGGCCTCAGATGTGGTCAGTTCTTATGAAGACCTAGACACACAGTGCTGACCCGCATGATGGGATGCACCAAACTGGGCCCCTGCAACACACTTGGAGGCTTGGCCCTGCAGCCGCCCCACCTCCCAGCTCCAGCTGCAATTGCAGTTTGACCTGGGCAAACAGGAGCACATGGTGGAGATCCTGATGGAGACCTGAGCCATGCGCACCAGAGTGCTGGCTAGACGTGGAGTACGGGATCCCACCAAGGGAGCTCTGGCCAGCCTGCAGCCCACTGCCCAGCCTTGCTGGCTCCTCTGCTGATTCCTGCATGGTCTGCAGCCCCAGGCCTGTCCACTTCCTTCCCCTCTGCAGAGGGCAGGCTGGAGGCTAGTCTCAGTAGGAGCTAGGGCTCTCCTCAAAGGCTTTTTGTCCTTGGGGCAGTCTTGACATCCCCATCTGGCAACCCTTTTCATGTGGAGGACAGTGAGCCGCAGCTGCAGCAATCTTGTTTAAATTTAGGTAGTTGAATTTTTTAGAATTAAGTTTTATATGTTTTGAGCAACAAATTGTCTTAAGATACATATTTTAGATTGCTTCCAAGATGGCTGAATAGGAACAGCTCCGGCCTATGGCTCCCAGTGAGATCAACACAGAAGGCAGGTGATTCCTGCATTTCAAACTGAAGTACCTGGTTCATCTCACTGGGACTGGTTGGACAGTGGATGCAGCCTATAGAGGGCAAGCCAAAGCAGGGCAGGGCATCGCCTCACCCAGGAAGTGCAAGGGGTCAGAGAACTTCCCTTTTCTAGCCAGGGGAAGCTGTGAATGACTGTACCTGGATGAACGGTACACTCCTGCCCAAATACCACGCTTAACCCACAGTCTTCACAACCGGCAGACCAGGAGACTCCCTCCTGTGCCTGGCTCAGCAGGTCCCACACCCATGGAGCCTTGCTCACTGCTAGTGCAGCAGTCTGAGATCAACCTGGGACGCTGGAGCTTGGTGGGGGGTGGAGCGTCCGACATTGCTGAGGCTTGACTAGGCGGTTCTATGCTCACAGTGTAAACAAAGCACCAGGGAAGTCCAAACTGGGCAGAGCCCACCGCAGCTCAACAAGGCCTACTGCCTCTTTAGATTCCACCTCTGGGGGTATGTCATATCTGAACAAAAGGCAGCAGAAAGCTTCTGCACACTTAAACGTCCCTGCCTGACAGCTCTGAAGGGAGCAGTGGTTCTCCCAGCACAGCATTCAAGCTCCAATAAGGGACAGACTGCCTCCTCAAGTGGGTCCCTGACCCCCATGTAGTCTGACTGGGAGACACCTCCCAGTAGAGGCTGACAGACACCTCACACAGGCAGGTGCCCCTCTGGGACAAAGCTTCCAGAGGAAGGATCAGGCAGCAATATTTGATGTTCTGCAGCCTCCGCTGGTGATACCCAGGCAAACAGGGTCTGGAGTGGACCTCCAGCAAACTCCAACACACCTGCAGCCGAGGGACCTGTCTGTTTGAAGGAAAATGAACAAACAGAAAGGAATAGCATCAACATCAACAAAAAGGATATCCACACCAAAATCCCATCCATAGGTCACCAACATCAAAAATCAAAGGTGAATAAATCCACAAAGATGGGGAGAAACCAGAGCAGAAAAGCTGAAAATTCCAAAAACCAGAATGCCTCTTCTCCTCCAAAGGAACATAACTCCTCACCAGCAAGGGAAGAAAACTGGACAGAGAATGAGATTGAAGAGTTGACAGAAGTAGGCTTCAGAAGGTAGGTAAGAACAAACTTCTCCCAGCTAAAGGAGCATGTTCTAACCCATCACAAGGAAGCTAAAAACCATGAAAAAAGGTTAGAAGAATGGCTAACAAGAATAACCAGTGTAGAAAAGAGCTTAAATGACCTAATGCAGCTGAAAACCACAGTATGAGAACTTTGTGAAGCATACACAAGTTTCAATAGCTGATTCGATCAAGCAGAAGAAAGGATGACAGTGATTAAAGATCAGATTAATGAAATAAAGAGAGAATACAAGATTAGAGAAAAAAAAGGTGAAAAGAAACAAAGCCTCCAAGAAATATGGGACTATGTAAAAAGACCTAATCTATGTTTGACTGGTGTACCTGAAAGTGATGGGGAGAATGGAATCAAGTTGGAAAACACTCTTCAAGATATTATCCAGGAGAACTTCCCCAACCTAGCAAGACAGGCCAACACTCAAATTCAAGAAATACAGAGAACACCACAAAGATACTTCTCGAGAAGAGCAATCCCAAGACACGTAATTGTCAGATTCACCAAGGTTGAAATGAAGGAAAAAATGTTAAGGGCAGCCAGAGAGAAAGGTCAGGTTACCCACAAAGGGAAGCCTATCCAACTATCAATGGATCTCTCAGCAGAAACCCTACAAACCAGAGGAGAGTGGGGGCCAATATTCAATATTCTTAAAGAAAAGAATTTTCAACCCAGAATTTCATATCCAGCCAAATTAAGCTTTGTAAGTGAAGGAGAAATAAAATCCTTCACAGACAAGCAAATGCTGAGAGATTTTGTCACCAGCAGACCAGTCTTACAAGAGCTCCTGAAGGCAGCACTAAACATGGAAAGGAACAATCAGTGCCAGCCACTGCAAAAACATGACAAAGCATAAAGACTATCAATGATATGAAGAAACTGCATCAATTAACGGGCCAAATAAACAACTAGCATCATAATGACAGGATCAAATTCACACATATCAATATTAACCTTAAATGTAAATGGGCTAAATGCTTCAATTAAAAGACACAGACTGGCAAATTGGATAGAGTCCAGATCCATCAGTGTGCTATATTCAGGAGACTCGTCTCACGTGCAAAGACACACATAGGCTCAAAATAAAGGTATGGAGGAAGATCTACCAAGCAAACAGATAGCAAAAAAAGAGCAAGGGTTGCAATCCCGGTTAACAGAATGTAAACCAGCAATGATCAAAATAGACAAAGAAGGCCATTACATAATGGTAAGGGTATCAATTCTACAAGAAGAGTTAACTATCCTAAATATATATGCACCCAATACAGGAGCACCCAGATTCATAAAGCAAGTTCTTAGAGACCTAAAAAGAGACTTAAACTCCCACACAATAATAATGGCAGACTTTAACACCCCACTGTCAATATTAGACAGATCGACAAGACAGAAAATTAACAAGGATATCCAGGACTTGAGCTCGCTTGGTCCAAGCAGACCTAATAGACATCTATAGAACTCTCCACCCCAAATCAACAGAATGTACATTCTTCTTAGCACCACATTGCACTTATTCTGAAATCGACCACATAATTGGAAGTAAAACACTCCTCAGCAAATGTAGAAGTATAGAAATCCCAACAAACTGTCTTTCAGGCCACAGTGCAATCAAATTAGAACTCAGGATTAAGAACCTCACTCAAAACCGCACAACTACATGGAAACTGAAAAACCTGCTCCCGAATGACTACTGGGAAAAATAACGAAATGAAGGCAGAACTAAAGATGTCCTTTGAAACCAACGAGAACAAAGATACAACGTACCAGAATTTCTGGGACACATTTAAAGCAGGGTGTAGAGGGAAATTTATAGCACTAAATGCCCACAAGAGAAAGCAGGAAAGGTCTAAAATTGACACCGTAACATCACGATTAAAAGAACTAGAGAAGCAAGAGCAAACACATTCAAAAGCTAGCAGAAGACAGGAAATAACTAAGATCAGAGCAGAACTGAAGGAGATAGAGACACACACACAAAAAAAAACCCTTAAAAACTCAATGAATCCAGGAGCTGATTTTTTGAAAAGATCAACAAAATAGAGAGACCACTAGCAAGACTAATAAAGAAGAGAGAAGAATCAAATGGATGCAATAAAAGATGATAAAGGGGATATCACCACTGATCTCACAGAAATACAAACTACCACCAGAGAATACCATAAACACCTCTAAGCAAATAAACTAGAAAATCGAGAATAAATGGATAAATCTCTGGACACATACACCCTCCCAAGACTAAACCAGGAGTAAGTGGAATTTCTGAATATACCAATAACAGGTTCTGAAATTGAGGCAAAAATTAATAGCCTACCAACAAAAAAAAGTCCAGGACCAGACGGATTCACAGCCGAATTCTACCAGAGGTACAAAGAGGAGCTGGTACCATTCCTTCTGAAACTATTTCAATCAATAAAAAAAGAGGGAATCCTCCGTAACTCATTTTATGAGGCCAACATCATCCTGATGCCAAAGCTTGGCAGAGACACAACAAAAAAAGGGAACTTTAGGCCAATGTCCCTGATGAACATTGATGTGAAAATCCTCAATAAAATACTTGCAAACCGAATCCAACAGCACATCAAAAAGCTTATCAACCCATGATCAAGTTAGCTTCATCCCAGGGATACAAGGCTGGTTCAACATATGCAAATCAATAAAGGTAATCCATCACATAAACAGAACCAACGACAAAACCACATGATTATCTCAGTATATGCAGAAAAGGCATTCGACAAAATTCAACAGCCTTTCATGCTAAAAACCCTCAATAAACTAGGTATTGATGGAAGATATCTCAAAATAATAAGAACTATTTGTGATAAACCCACAGCCAATATCATACTGAAGGCGCAAAAACTGGAAGCATCCCCTTTGAAATCCGGCACAAGACAAGGATGCCCACTCTCACCACTCCTATTCAACATAGTATTGGAAGTTCTGGCTAGAGCAATCAGGCAAGAGAAATAAATAAAGAGCATTCAATTAGGAATAATTCCTTTATTAAGAGGAAGTCAAATTGTCTCTGTTTGCAGATGACATGATTGTATATTTAGAAAACCCCATTGTCTCAGCGCAAAATCTCCTTAAGCTGATAAGCAACTTCAGCAAAGTCTCAGGATACAAAATCAATGTGCAAAAATCACAAGCATTCCTATACAAAAATAACAGACAGAGACCCAAATCATGAGTGAACTCCCATTCACAATTACTACAAAGAGAATAAAATACCTAGGAATCCAGCTTACAAGGGATGTGAAGGACCTCTTCAAGGAGAACTACAAACCACGGCTCAACAAAATAAAAGAGGAAATAACAAAAGGAAGAACATTCCATGCTCATGGATAAGAAGAAACAATATTGTGAAAATGGCCATACCGCCCAAGGTAATTTACAGATTCAATGCTATCCACATAAAATTACTACTGACTTTCTTCACAGAATTGGAAAAACTACTTTAAAGTTCATATGGAACCAAGAAAGAGCCCGCATAGCCAAGAAAATCCTAAGCAAAAAGAACAAAGCTGGAGGCATCACACTACCTGACTTCAAACTATACTACCAGGCTACAGTAACCAAAACAGCATTGTACTGGTACCAATACAGATATATAGACTAGTGGAACAGAACAGAGGCCTCAGAAATAACACCACACATCTACAATTATCTAGTCTTTGACAAACCTGACAAAAACAAGCAATGGGGAAAGGATTCCCTATATAATAAATGGTATTGGGAAAACTGGCTAGCCGTATACAGAAAACTGAAGCTGGACCCCTTTCTTTACACCTTATACAAAAATTAACTCAAGAGGGATTAAAGACTTAAATGTAAGACCTAACACCATAAAAACTAGAAGAAAACCTAGGCAATACCATTCAGGACATAGGCATGGCCAAAGACTTCATGACTAAAACACCAAAAGCAATGGCAACAAAAGCCAAAATTGACAAATGGGATCTAATTAAACTAAAGAGTTTCTGCATGGCAAAAGAAACTACCATTGGAGCGAACAGGCAGCCTACAGAATGGGAGAAAATTTTTGCAATTTATCCATCTGACAAAGGACTAATATCCAGAATTTACAAAGA
Organism: Chlorocebus sabaeus; assembly: GCF_047675955.1. Taxonomy (NCBI): domain Eukaryota; kingdom Metazoa; phylum Chordata; class Mammalia; order Primates; family Cercopithecidae; genus Chlorocebus; species Chlorocebus sabaeus. The sequence goes on along the minus strand of NC_132928.1, from coordinate 21,826,500 downwards.
ACTCAAAAATTTACCAGGAAAAAAAAAAAAAATCAAAGAGTGAGCAAAGGATATTCTCAAAAGATGTTTATGCAGCCAACAGACATATGAAAAAAAAAATGCTCATCATCCCTGGCCATCAGAGAAATGCAAATCAAAACCACAAAGAGATACCATCTCATTCCAGCTAGAACGGTGATCATTAAAAATCAGGAAACAACAGATGCTGGAGAGAATGTGGAGAAATAGGAACACTTTTACACTGCTGGTGGGAGTGTAAATTAGTTCAACCATTGTGGAAGACAGTGTGGTGATTCCTCAAGGATCTAGAACTAGAAATACCATTTGACCCAGCAATCCCATTACTGGGTATATACCCAAAGGATTATACATCATGCTACTATAAAGACACATGCACATGTATGTTTATTGCGGCACTATTCACAACAGCAAAGACTTGGAACCAACCCAAATGTCCATCAATGATAGACTGGATTAAGAAAATATGGCACATATACACGACAGAATACTATGTAGCCATAAAAAGGATGAGTTCATGTCCTTTGCAGGGACATGGATGAAGCTGGAAACCGTCATTCTCAGCAAGCTCTCACAAGGACAGAAAACCAAACACCACGTGTTCTCACTCATAGATGGGAATTGAACAATGAGAACACTTGAACGCAGGATGAGGAATATCACACACCAGGGCCTGTTGAGGGGTAGGGGGCTGGGGAAGGGATAGCATCAGAAGAAATACTTAATGTAAATGACGAGTTCATGGGTGCAGCAAACCAACATGGCACATGTATACATATGTAACAAACCTGCACGTTGTGCACATGTACCCTAGAACTTAAACTGTAATAATAATAATAATAATAAACTGTTTTGGTTACAAGACAGTTATGTCTGTTAAGGTGCTGAGAGAAAAATAAAGCACCCTAGAATTCTATATCCAGGGGAATATATCAGTTAAAAAGCTTTATATTTAAATTTTTAACATTTAAAGTCTTTTTAAAAATGTTTTTAGCATCTTGCATTCCATTTCTTGTCTCTGTTCATACTGGAAATTACTACTTTGTACTACTTTTTCTGTTAAAGCAAATTTCCATTAATTCTGGGGTTTCTCTACTTTTCCGGTGGTCAAATATTGATCTCCAGTAGTCAAAACTGGAAAACAGATATTAGCATGTGGAAAAAAAAATTACTACAAAGCAACAGTTACGTTTGAATGCGATAAGGGTTTTACCTCAATGGCAGCAAAACAATTGTCTCTGAGAGTAACAGTACCTGGGATCCCCCAGTTCCAAAGTGTCTTAAAGGTACAAAGGTGGTCTTTTTTCCTTCTTGGTTTGTTGTTGTTGTTGTCGCTGTTCATTTTAGACTTTATTTCTTTAATATTAACTATCAGTCATACAGAATAACTGAAAAGAAACAATTTTAGTATTTAACTCTGTCTTGTATTCATTTCTATGCCATATATATGACATGAAATTCACATAAAATTCTGCTGTTGTGATTTTGTGTGCCTTTCTGGGGTTCTTAGCATGTTATGTACATTGCAAGGGTATATAATTTCACTTCTTCAATATTTTATGTATAAAAAGTGGATTTTGACAACTTTTGGAGTGAATTGAAACATGGGCATTTTTATCAAAGTAAGTCAACAGTGGCATAATTCATATAAATGAAATGAGAGCAATAACTCCCAAGTGGTTCATCTTCTAACATTATTTTGTTTTCTAGTACTGCCTCCTTCTAGTACAAAACCTCCAACTTTGAGTCATTCAGGTTTAGTAGCTTCCTCCTTAAATGTCTCAATTATCTTATAAATTCCTGGGGGAAATGCCAGCAATAACTCCCAAGTGTTTGGTCCAATCTACATTATTATTTTGTTTTCCAGTGTCGACTTCTCCCACTATAAAATCCCCAACTTCCAGTGTCTCCGATTTAGTAACTTTCTGCTTGTATTTTTTTCAAAACTCCTTTAAATTCCTGGTGATTTTTCTTTTAATCCTGGTTCATTTGACCCAGCAACCCCATTACTGCGTATATACCCAAAGTATTATAAATCATTCTACTATAAAGACACGTACACACGTATGTTTATTGTGGCACCGTTCACAATAGCAAAGACTTGAAACCAACCCAAATGCACATCAATGATATACTGGATAAAGAAAATGTGGCACATTTACACATGGAATAATATGCAGCCATAAAAATGATGAGTTCATGTCCTTTGCAGGGACATGGATGAAGCTGGAAACCATCATTCTCAGCAAACTATCACAAGAACAGAAAACCAAACGCTGCAAGTTCTCACTTATAAGTGGGAGTTGAACAATGAGAACACATGGACACAGGGAGGGGAACACCACACACCGGGGCCTGTCAGGAGGTGGGGGGCTCAGGGAGGGATAGCATTAGGAGAAATACCTAATGTAGGTGATGGGTTGATGAGTGCAGCAAACCGCCATAGCACATGTATACCTATGTTACAAACCTGCAAATTTTGCACATCTATCTCAGAACTTAAAGTTTAATAATAACAAAATAAAATTAAAATTAAAAATCTTTCAAATTCCTGGTGATGTCTACTTACTCATCATTTTTAGTAATAAAAGAAGGGGGGACATTTATATAGCCATTTGAGTTGTTATACATAGTGATTCTAAAATTATTTGCCATAGTCCACAGATAAAAACAGGAATGTGACCTTCAGAAGGTTATGTATATTTTAAAAGTGTTTATACATATCCAAATTGATTTAGTACCTTCCTTATTGGTTATTAGTAAAGTTTAAGTGGGATTCATTTAAAGCACTTAGCACAGTGCCTGGTATATAAAAAGCTCTTAGAGCTAGCTAATATGACTTATTCAACACTTAAATTAATGTTAGGGAAGAGGAAGGTCCATGTATGTTTGCTAACATGTTTGTTTGTTAATATGTATGTTTTGTGTCACCAACTTTGCTGTTTTATTCTTTTCAGAAGTGATCTGTTGACACCTTTGCTGAGTTTGTTCCTATTGCAGGATTCTTTGATTTTCTGGAGTGCAACCAGTTTGAGTCTTTTGATGTATCACATTTAAACAGGGAAATTTCTGCTGTCTCCAGAATAAGACCTATATTTCTGTCTCTTCCCTGCCTGCCCCTGTTCCACACCTCATAATATTATTCTTTTTTTCTCCTTACTGGGCAGTTTTATCTGGCAATAGCAACTAAATTTTATAGCAACTGAGAGGCAGGAAAAGTCCTTATTTACTGAGATGAAATAGAGGACTTTTTGCAGGGACTCCTGATCAGCGGCTGTAGTTATGACTGGAGAGATTATTCTGATATGACGGAAGAGATTATCATCCTGATTTCAGTACAGCTATCTCTGGCTTCACTTTCCTTGCCGCAGAAGCAAGAGACTAATTGGGGGAAGAGCATTAGCCTGTGCAGACTGTGCTTAATTAACATCATTTCTATGGTCCTCAGTTTCCGTTTAGTTTAATGAGGTTGTTGAACTCAAATCTCAATCATTGGATTCTAATTTGTTGATATTTTCCTATCTCCTTAATTTTTTAAAGGATCGAGGGGAATTATGCATGTTAACATAGTAATTAGAATACATTTTTATAATTCCTATAAGAGCCTGTTAACTGGTAGCCTCCTTAGTTGAGTGCTGTAGGTTTTGAGGGGCAGGAAGAGATGGTTTTTTTAATGGACTGATATATGAGCAAAACAAGATTGCATGTGAAATTTATACTCAATGAGGCATCCAGGTTTACTCACATGCTCCTAGTGGGTATATGTACTAATACTAAGTTTGTTGATACAGTCTTTTGAAAGAGTTGACTATAAGCATTTCATAAAGTGTTTATAAAACACTGATCTAGCTTAGCGTTTGAGAGCAGAGGAGAGAATCGCTTGTGAGACAAAGCTTATAAAAAAGAGAAACTACAGGGGTATTTTTTGAAAAATCACAAATCAAAATTCCTCCTGGGATGGTCAATCATTTTTTATCATCAGTTAGAGGAAGACTAAATCACAAGATAATTATGTTAAGGTAGATCTAAATGTGCTAACGTGAAAAAATGTACAGGAAGTCCTAAGTGAAAAAGAGGAAGATGTAAATGATGTAGTATAATACCACTCATAGTTTTAAAAAAGACACATATGTTTACCCCAAGCACATTACTTTTATGATTTATTATTGGTTATCTTCTAGGATTTCCATTATAAAATATGAAATGTAGTGAGCTTTTTTTTTTTTTTTTTTTTTTTTTTTTTTTTTTGAGACGGAGTCTCCCTCTGTCGCCCAGGCTGGAGTGCAGTGGTGCAATCTCGGCTCACTGCAAGCTCCACCTCCCGGGTTCCCGCCATTCTCCTGACTCAGCCTCCTGAGTATCTGGGACTAAAGGCGCCCACCACCACACCTAGCTAACTTTTTTATATTTTTAGTAGAGACAGAGTTTCACCGTGTTAGCCAGGATGGTCTCAATCTCTTGACCTCATGATCCACTCGCCTCAGCCTCCCAAAGTGCTGGGATTACAGGCGTGAGCTGTCGTGAGCATTCTTGTACATACATCCTTACATATTTGTGCAAATATATATGTAGATTAAATTCTTTTTTTTTTTTTTCTAGTCAGAGTCTTACTCTGTCACCCAGGATGGAGTGCAGCGACGTGATCTCGGCTCACTGCAACCTCCACCTCCGGGGTTCAAGCAATTCTCCTGCCTCAGGCTCCCAAGTAGCTGGGATTACAGGTGCATCACCAACCAGGCTAATTTTTGTATTTTTAGTAGAGACGGGGTTTCACCATGTTGGCCAGGCTGGTCCGAACTCCTGACCTTGTGATCTACCCACCTCGGCCTCCCAAAGTGCTGGGATTATAGGCATGAGCCACCACACCTGGCAAAGAATGACACTGGATGTATTAAAAAGTATGATAAGTGATATGATCACAGTAGACATTTCCTCCAGTACAATATTGGGAGAAAACCTAATGGAAATCAATGAAAAATAAGAAACACATGTAGCCTTTGGAACATAGCCTTTCTCACCTAGTGAGGTGAGAACATAGCCTTTCTCACCTCCTAGGTAAGCCTTACTCACCTAGGAGGAGGAGCTGAGACTTGAGTAAGACAGTCAGATGAAGTAAGGCAGTATTCGGGAATGTTTGTGTGAGCTGAGACTATACATCCTGAGTGATACAGGTGTGTTGGACCATGTATACATGGGTCTCCATTAGTGAAGCTACACTGAGTAGAGAATAGTTTTCTACCTTGTGCATCTTTACTCCATGATGAATCAGTTATGCATGCAGGAGAAAGAGCTTAACACATTTACTGAAATGTCTGCTAAATTATCTACTCAACCTTCATTCTACTCACCTCTCTACAGCCTTTGATATTTAGAATTACTCCATCCTCACACAACTCTTTCCAACTCCAGCATTGGAAACAATTGACTCCTGTTTCTACCAAACTGTATGTCCCAGATTCTTGTCTTAGGAGCCACAGAACTCCAAAGGTTTATGGCTATCACTGTGTTTTGACATTATTGACTTTCTTTATAGTCCTATGTGATTTACTTACACATTACAAAAAACAGCTCTGAGAAGGGATTCATAATTTTGACCAGCCAGGCAAAGGTGTATACATGATACATAAAGATATTAAGAATCCCTGCATGATGATTCATAATAGCAAAGACATGGAATCAACCTCAGTGCCCATCAGTGATAGACTGGATAAAGAAAATGTGTTACATATACACCATGGAATACTATGCAGCCATAAAAAAGAATGAGATCATGTCCTCTTCAGGGACATGGATGGAGCTAGAGGCCATTATCAATTGCAAACTAATACAGGAACAGGAAACCAAATACTGCATGTTCTCACTTATAAGTGGGAGCTGAATGATGAGAACACATGAGCAAATGTGGGGGAACAACACATGCTGGGGTCTATTGGAGGGTAGAGGGTAGGAGGATGGAGAGGATTAGGAAAAATAACCAATGGTACTAGGCTTAATACCTGGGTGGTAAAATAATCTGTACAACAAACCCCCATGACACAAGTTTACCTATGTAATAAACCTGCACATGTGCCCCTAAACTTAAAAGTTAATAAAAGAACCTCTGCATGGATATGAATCACGTATTTCCATTCAGATCTTCCTTTCATTAATTTTACATGCTCTTCTTCAACAGTCTCATTGACTCCTGTGATTTTGACCATCTCCCATCCATTATCTCTTACAAAAGTCCTCTTGTGCCTTTTTGGAAGTTCATTTTCATAATCAACAAATAACCTACATCCCCAATCTTTTCCTAAACATTCTTACACCTCCTGGCCTTCACTAAATCCCATCTGTCCCATGCCCAAGGCTTTCTCAGTTTAAAACACAACAACAATGAAAAACTTTCACAGCTCAACCTTGGTGGCGCTATCACTTCGGTTAGCGATAGGAACCGATAGGAAACCCCACATTGGTTTCCCATTGCTTCTGTAACAAATTATCTTGTGGTTTAAAACAATACAAATTTATTCTTTCACATTTCAGGAGATCGGAAGTCCACAATGAGTCTTACAGGATGAAAACCAAGGTGTTGAAAAGACTGATTCCTTCTGAAAGCTCTAGTGGAGAACCTGTTTCTTGCTTCTAAGGGGCACTGGCATTCATTCCTTGGCTCACGGCAGCAACACTCTGAGCTCTGCTTTCATCATTGCCTTCTGGTCTATTGCCGCCTTCTTGTAAGGATCCATGTGATCATATCAGGTTCGCCTAGCTACTCCAAGACCCTCTTTCTACCTCAGTATCCTTAATTTAATCCAACTGTAAAGTCCTAAACCATACAAGGTAACACCCATAGATTCCAGGGAGTAGGATGTGGACATTTTGGGAGAACATTATTCAGCCTACCACATACTCCTCCTTTTCTCTCATTCTTGGATTATTTTTATTGCTGTTTTTTAAAAATGGCGCATAATAATTGTACACATTTATGGGATACAGCAAGGGAAACAACAGATTGAAGAAAAAAACCTACAGAATGTGAGAAAATATTTGCAAACTATGGCTTTGACAAGGGGTTAATATCCAGAATATCTGAGGAACTCAAACAACTCAGCAAAAATAATTATTATTATTATTATTATTATTATGATTTAAAAGTGGGCACGAGACTTGAACAGACATCCCTCGAAAGAAGACATATAAATGGCCAATGAATATAAAACAAAATGCTCAATATTCTTAGTCATCAGAGAAATACAAATAAAACCACAGAGAGGTACCACCTCACCCTAGTGATCAGAGCTCTTATCAAAAAGACAAAAGATAACAAATGCTGGTGAGGATGTGGAAAATAGAGACCTCTTATACACTGTTAGAGAATCCAAATTACTATGACCATTATGGGAAATAGTATGGAGGTTTCTCAAAAAATTAAAAGTAGAACTACCATATGATCTAACAATCCCACTACCGGGTATATACCCAAAAGAAAGGAAACCAGTATGATGAAAAGATATCTGCACTCTCACATTCACTGATGCACTATTAACAATAGCCAAGGTATGGAATCAACCCAAGTGTTCACCAATGGATGAATAGATAAATAAAATGTGGTATATATACACAAGGGCGCCATAAGAATGATATCCTATCATTTGCAGCAACATGGATGAACCTAGAGGATATTATATTAAGTGAAGTAAATCAGGCACAGAAAGGCAAATCCTGTGTGATACAAGTCATATGTGCAATCTAAAAAAGCTCATCTCATAGAAGTAAAGAGTAGAATACTGGTTACCAGAGGCTGGGGAAGGGAGAGACAATGGGAGATGGAGAAATATTGGTTAAAGGGCACAGGGTCACAGATACATAAGAATAAATTCATCCTTAAATACTTAACCCTCTGCTCTAAATCTGTCACTCCTCCATCCATATTTCTTATTTCAATAAGTAGCACCACCATTTATTTCTAATCCTGGGGCTAACTCTTGATTGCTTTCTTCTCACCGCTAACCTTAAGAAAGGAAGTGACCAAAATCCAGTACATTCATCTCCAATATCTTTGTTAATTGTCCACTTTATCCACCCAGTGAGAGCCACCATCAAACCTCACTTGTATGTCAGCAAAAGCTCCCTGACTGGTCTCCCCTCTCCATTATTGCCTTAATCTAGTCTCCATACGATACACAGATTTACATTTTTTAAATGTATATCTAATTGTCCCTCCTTTTTTAAAAAGTCAACAATGGCATGACGTCTCAATTCACGATAAATGAACTGGTTCTTCACATTCTCTGTACACTGTACACATCGCCTGCAATTGCCCTTCAACACAGAGACCAGGCATTTCATTAACTGACCTTCCCACACACATTCTTGCAAAGAGGAATAGTCAAACAGGGTGTTTGGAGGCGAGCTGCCGTCATCCACCACCTTTGTCTGTAAGCGCAGAGCCTCGCACGCGCTATCCATCGGAAGTCCAAGCACTGTCAAGCTCTGCTGCTTCACCTGGGTCCGCAAGGTGGGCTCTGCCAGCGAAACCCGTTAGAAACAATGCAAATGGGGAGTAAACATGGCCTCGCCCATTAAGGGGAAGCTGGTGAAAAGCACTTTGTCCCGGAACCCATACTCTGGGCGCGGAGCACAATGATTGGTCACTCCTCTTTGTACTGGACTTTTCCTCTTATTTCAGTTTTCTTTGAGATCAAATCTGGTTTGTAGATGTGCTTCGGGAGGATGGGGGTCTCTTCTCCGAGAACCCGGGAGCATGTTGGGCCGCCGGGGCCCCATCTCCCCTTCTGCTGCAGAGGATCCCTGCTGGCGGTTGTGGTGCCGCTCACGCCGTCAGTGGCCTAGGGTGAGACGCGGGCGGGCGTGGGGAGGCGCCTGGGCGGACGAGGCACCCAGGGCCTCGCAGAGAACTCTCGTGCTGCACTGGGCTGCGCTGCTCTGGGCGCCTGCGTCCGAAGGCAGTGCGATGGGTGGGCTGAGCGCGCCAACCGGCAGGGCGGCGAGTCTGGGATCCTTCTGCGCACTGGAGACCCTCGCTGCTTCTGGGTAAGCATGGAGTTTCCACGTGCAGGGGCTTAAGTCGTGACCAGCGCAGAGGAAGGCGCAGATGCTGAACGGGTGCCGCACGAAATTCCTTGCCTTTGTGTATTCAGTCTAGGCTGGCTATAGCGGAGCATGGCGTTGATCCTAGCGAAAGGGGACTTGAGGATCCGACAAACCTGAGTTCTGGTCCTAGGAACTTAACTATGAGGCAAGTTAGCACATCTAAGTCTGTTTGCTCTGCTGTAAAATGGGGACATTGATATCTGTGCATTGTGGAGTTGCTGCCTCAATGGCATAAAGCCTATCGAGTGTCTAACACACGGCTTGTCCCCGAGTCCATTTCTATCCCCCAACCATTGCCTCTGCATTTTGCTCCCAATGGTGCTTAAACAAGCAGTCCTAGGGATGCCCCGCATGGAACTGTCCTCATCCCCAACCCCAAGCCACCACCGCCATCTGATCACCATGCGCTTGATTGACAGCTTACTTTAAGACAGATGGATGCCAGGCACTTGGGCGTTAGAAGAGCAAGGGAAGCCCCAGAACATGCAGTGTAACACCTGCAAGTAGAAGGGACAGTAGATATGTTTACAGTTTGCATTTTAGTGACGTGTTTAGTACAAAATAAAGCCTATTATAACTGCTATGGAAATTTTGAGGCCACACTTCTTCCTTTTTTTAACATCAAGTAGGTAAACATCTTCAATTACAACCCTTCTATTATTATTTTTGGGCACCCCAGAAGTCTTCTTGGTTGCCTAGACTCACTGGCAACATCTCATTTGAAGCGGCAGTTCAACAGTTCGTTGTTTTGGTCCTGCCTCTTCCTGACAAGTCAGGGTTCGTCCTTCTCTGCCACTAGACGTTTTGCATTCATTATTTGAGTGTTCCTTCTTCTCTAAAAGAGCAAGGGGAAAATAAAATCAAGTTCCCCAAGAGTTGTTATTAATATTTTATCTTCTTAGGCACCAGAAAGCAACCTGTCAGGTGAAGAGATATGATAAAACTTACAATTTTATTTTTAGGAGAAAAGCATGCCCAGTAAGTTAAGCAATCTGTTGTCAGTGCTTACTGAGGTTCTCACAATAACCTCCAGATGTGAAACAGCCTAAACTAAACTACCTAGAAATTTTGTTGCTGAAATAATTTCAGTTTTAAAATGCTGATGGATGCTTCCAGTGTGCACAGTCCTTTGGCATTTAAAAGAAGTGTAAGAGAAAGAGCTATGCACCCAAGGTGTATGCATATAGAAGTAGGTGGTGGAGTTTTATGAAATCTACTTTATAGGAAGCCAGTGTTCTGGTTTTTCCAGACTCTGCTTCTTACCAACTGGGGCTGTGGACCCAGCTACTTAAGTCACACTACTGACGTTCAGTGTCCACATGTATAAAATGAGCACGACTGACATCCTGATTTCTGAGAGAGGTATTTTGAAAATCAGGTGGGGTAGTGCATGTGACAGTGTTTTGTAATCTGAAAACCCCCATGCATGTCTGAAAAACCAAGACTAAGAAGTTGTGCAAGACTGCAGGATCACTGAAAAGGGAGAAATCTCAGCCCCTATGATCAGGAAAGGGTGAGAGAAAAGAGTACAGCTTTACTAGTGCTTAAAGAGTGAATCCAGAAACAGGTTGCATAGGATAGTTAATGGGAATATTTATTTCTATATAAAAAATAGCAGAGGAACTAGGATTGTTTTGTCATTATAGGGTACTCATACTACCCATGAAGTGGTATAGTAATATTTGAAAGAGAACTTAGATTAGCTGCAAATAGATACTGCAAACTTAGGGCAACCATTGAAAAAAGTGAAAAAAAAGAAGTACAATTGATATGCCAGTAAGGAAGAGTGAATTGCATCATATAAAATGCTCAGTTAAAACAATAAAGGGGGCCAGGCACAGTGGCTCACATCTGTAATCCCAGCACTTTAGAAGGCGGGGTAGATAACCTGAGGTCAGGAGTTCGAGACTATATAGCTGAATTTTGTTTGTTGACCGACTGTGATGATCTGTTTCAATTGGTGCATTTAGATCATTGACACTCAAAATGATGGTTGATATAGTTGGTTTAATATGTTACTGGTTTCTATTAGATCTGTTTCAATTGGTGCATTTAGATCATTGACACTCAAAATGATGGTTGATATAGTTGGTTTAATATGTTACTGGTTTCTATTAGTTGCCTTTGTTCTCTTGTTCTCTGTTCCTATTTTTTGTTTTGCATTATTTTCCTGACCTTTATTTTATTTTATTTTTATTTTTGAGATAGAGTCTCACTCTTTCGCCCAGGCTGGAGTGTAGTGGTGCAATCTTGGCTCACTGCAACCTCCGCCTCCCAGGTTCAAGAGATTCTCCTGCCTCAGCCTCCGAGTAACTGGGATTACAGGCACCCACCATCATGCCCGGCTAATTTTTGTAGCCTATTTTTTGTAATAATTGTAGCTAATTTTTGTAATAATTGTGTACTCCCTATAAGCCCATTTTAAATGTGGACAATATATATTAAAAGTAAATGGATAAAGATATAACATGCTAATGCTAGTCACAGAAAGCAGAAGTAGCTGTGTTAACTTCAAACACAGCAGACTTCAGACCAAGGAAAATTATTAGGGATAAAGAGGGGCATCGTATAATGATAAATGGGCTAATTTTCCAAGAAGGCATAACAATATCTAATATGTATCCACCTGACAGAAACAAAATATGTGGGGCAAAGCCGATAGAACTGCAAGGAGAAATAGACGAATGTACTATCATAGTTGGAGACTTCAGCACCTTTATCTTTTCTGATATCAGGAAAAATAAAGGTGCTGAAGTCTCTTTATCAGAAATGGGCAGATTCAGCAGGCAGAAAATCGGTAAGGACATACTTGAACTCAACAGCACCATCAATCCACTTGGATATAATTGACATATATAGACGACTTCATCCAACAACAGCAAAAGACATATTCTCCAGCTCACATTCATGGGGATAGACCACATTGTGAGCCATAAGAACAGTACACTAATTAAGCTTTAACAGGGAGTGTTTAACGTAGGGTGGACTCTGGCGCCCTCATGTGGTCCTCATGGAGGATGTGGTTTGGTTATCCTTGCTAGGTAAAGGTGCAAGAAGGGAAGTTCCAATTTGCTTTCTGTGCTTTATTCTGGTTTACATATGCTCAGATGAGTGGATGTATGATTTATATTATCTACTGTTATCTAAAATAACCTTCACATTTGGACAGGTAACATCAAAAGTGTCCTACACAGAAATACTGGGTGAAGATCACTGCAATAAAACCAACTCCAGAAAACAAGAAAATGGCAGAGTTGACAATCCCTCTCACCCTCCCCGCAAAGACACATGTATGCACATTTCTTTTGTCAGAGGCATTAAGGAAAGAAATGCTGTCAATCTAATCACAACTGATCACAACTTGATGAAACCAAAAAATCTAGAAAGTATCATGAAGACCGTTGAAATACAGCTTTACATTCACTACTGTGACCAGAGAAACTCACTGTGGCTGTTTTTTGTCCCTTTAGATGTCAACTAATGATTGTGTTAAGTGATCATGATTAACAGAGCATTTAAAATGTTTATTTTATCTGTATTACATTTCAAAAATTTATATTTAGACATATAGTTTATATATTTGTGTAGATACATAATTTATAACTTTATATTTTTGAAAGTGCATGCTCTTTTTTTAAACTGATAGAGGTGCCTAAGCAAAGCAAGTGCAAGTCTATTCCTTAAAGGGTAAGTGTGCAGAATGGAAAGCAGAGTGTACTTCGGGTTGACGGCTCATATTTGAACAGACATGAAAGTGATGATGTGTTAATTGTGTGTATAGCACAGAACAAATCAACTTGCTTTGAATGGAAGGTCTGAACCAGGAGTGCATGAAATTGGGCTGAGTCATACAAGAAAAAAAACGAAAGGAGATAACAATATATGCCCACTAGAATGGCTAACATTAAAAAGATCGACCAAGCCAAGTTTTGGCAATAAAGTGGAGTAACTGGAATTATAATATATTGCTATTTGGCAGGTAAAATTACAACATTAACTTTAGAACATAGTTCAACCGTTTCTTAAAACCTTAGACACATACACTGTCGTGTTACTCAGCATTTTACGCTTAGGTTTTTACCCAAGAGAAATGAAATCATATGTCCACACAAAGACTTGTACATGAATTTTCACAGCAGTTTTGTTTGTAATAGTCAACAAGTGGAAACAATCCAAATGTCCTTCAACAAGTGAATGGATAAACTAAATTAAGATATATTTATACAATTGAATATTACCCAGCAACAAAAGGAAACAATTTGTATATGTGCAGCAACTGAGATAGAACTCTAATTATGCTGTGTAAGAGCTAAAACATTAAAAAAATATATCTGAATGATTTCCTTTATACGATAGGACATAAATGAAGTGATTTGGGTTACATGAAATTTTAGAAAGTCAAATCAATCTGTAGTAAGAGAAAATCGGTCGAAGATTGCCAAGAGAAGGAAGTGGATGTTTTGGATGTATTACAGAAGGACATGAGGGAACTGTGTGGGGGTGAAGAGTATGATGGAAATGTTTGTTGTCTTCATTTGGTGATGGTTTCGCAGGGCATATATATAAGTAATCAAACTGTACTCTTTATATACTCATCAATCATTGTATGTAATATATCTTAATAAAGCTATAAAAACTTTTTAAACTTATGGTAGATCTTGAGTTTATAGAGTTTATATTAATATATTTATCATAGGAACTAGACACAAATTGAGGGATTGGTAATAAATGAGGGAAAGGAAACTATATCAAGCTTTCTTTGTTGAAGGCTCATATATTCCTTTTTTGAGCTATTATACAACTTTATATTATTACCTATACTATGCCTATACTATTATGGAGGTAGGAATATTAGGTAATTAAGGGGAAGGAACTTCTTTCTTTCCAAGAATGGTTCATTGTATTTGCTTTGTTGCGTTGATCTAGTTCTAACCTCTCATTGCAAGTTTTGCTGTGATATTTACCCTCTCTCAATATAGCTTTTGGTGCTAGGAGCTCCACTTGGAATCTCTTCCTTTGCCTGGCATCAATGCATAAGACACATATCAAAATTGTATTTCATCCCACATATCAACTACAGGAAAGGTGAATGCATAACATTGAAAATCACAGGAAATGTTTTATTCATTTTTTTATATATACAGTGGTTCTCAAAGTGCTGTTATCTACCAAAATTGGCTGTGAAACTTTTTAAAAATATAAACTCCTGGGCTCTAACCCAGACCCACTAAATCAGAGATTCTGGGGATATAGCTTGGACTCTTCATTTTTTTTTAATAAGTAATTCTTCTATTATTCGTTCATTGCAACAAATATGCACTGAGTGCTTATAACTGAGTGTTAAGCACAAGGGCTAGATATTAATTTAGAGGTACAAAAGACACATCATCATTTGCCCTCAAATTATACACATCTAATATCTTTTGAGATAAATAGATCCTTCCAAAAGCACACAAAGTTAAAAAGCACAAATTGCAATAACAAACAATTATTGATATGAAAGGAAAAGGAAAGGGCCTGACTGGGAATTATTATAGGGTGGGGTAGAGGGAAGTAGTTTAGATTCCAAATGCCTGAGAGGGTCAGGGAAGGCATCAGACTAGATTGGGTGTGTTCAGGGTGGTATGGCCATAGACAGGCCAGGGAAGGCTTCGATAAGAAAGTGGCATTTTAGCAGACACCTGGAGGAAGAATTGAAGTCAGAGCGAAGATAAAAGCGTGTCATACAGAAGGAATGTCATAGATAGGGGAAAAATGTGTGTCTTCGGGAAACTGAAAAAGGGGAAAGGGCCACACCTTGGTGAGGGGACCGAGTGGCACGAGATGAAGCAGGAAACGTAGACAAGGGCATCCTTGTACAAAGTCAAAAGTTGGTTCTTTTAAGTCTAATAAAATTGACCTCTGGCCTCCATCTATCCTTCATAATTTGAATTTATTAGTGGAAGGTGTGGGAAAGGAACAGAAATGAAAACAAAACAAAACAAACAAGAGATTTCCAAAACTATATTAAAATGCTATTCTTTTCAACATATGTATCTTCTTGATTACATACTATTTGACTCTAACTGTGATTTTTGTTGCTTTAAGTTAAATCTACAAGGCTTTAAGGGGCCTAGCTGAGTCTAGTATTTAATTTGAAATATCTATGAGAAAATACACGCTTCTTTATGGTAAAGTATAGCTTTAGTCGTTGAGCTTTGTTCACTCTTTGTGCTCAAGATTGACTTGGCAACAGACTTCCAACACTGGTGACTGCTACTGAGGGCCAAAGAGGAGATGTGTACTCCCACTGAATCTGAGTGCCCACTGAGCATGAAGGTGGATGGTAGACTGCATGAGTGTAGCTTGTTACAAGAAAGTATGATAAATGAGGATGGGAGAGACGAAGCTACACCACACGCACTTACTGATTAACTAAGATTAGAAGCTGTGAATTGCAGCTTCCCATTTAGTGAAAGATGATATAAATAGTTTAGTTGTCTTCAAACTAGCAGAGACTTTTTAAATGGATGGGTGCTGATTTGTTTTTAAGCCCATTTCTAAGGCATCTTTTAAAGCAGGTGTCCTCAACCCCTGGGGCATGGACCGGTACTGTCCGGTGGCCCGTTAGGAACTGGGCAGAACGGTAGGAAGTGAGCAGCCAAGCATTACTGCCTGAGCTCCACCTCCTGTCAGATCAGTGGCAGCATTAGATTCTCATAGGAGCAGAACCCCTATTGTGAACTGTGCATACGAGGGATCTAGGTTGCGTGCTCCCTGTGAGAACCTAATGCCTGACGATCTGGGTGAAACAGTTCCATCTCAAAACCATTCCCCTGCACCCTCCATTCCAGGAAAAATTGTCTTCCACAAAATGAGTCTCAGGTGCCAAAAAGGTTGGGGACCAAAGTTCTAAAGGAATCAATCTCTTTGCTATTATTGTTACTATTATTGTTGTTAAGATGGAGTCTTGCTCTGTCACCCAGGCTGGAGTGCAGTGGCACAATCTTGGCTCTACTGCAACCTCTGCCTCCTGGGTTCAAATGATTCTCCTGCCTCAGTCCCCCAAGTAGCTTGGACTACAGGCACATGCCACCATGCTCTGCTAAGTTTTTGTAAGTTTAGTAGAGACGGGGTTTCACCATGTTGGCCAAACTGGTCTTGAATTCCTGACCTCAAGTGACCCACCCACCTTGATCTCCCAAAGTGCTGACATTACAGACATGAGCCACCACACTCAGCTCCCTTGGCTATTATTGAAGTATTCTTTTTCTTTTTTGATCACATCTATGCAGTATATTGGAGAGAAAGAGGAAGTAGAGTGGGAATTTCAACAGGGCTTGGTGGCTCACACCTGTAATCCCAGGACTTTGGGAGGCAGAGGTGGAACCAGCCTGGCCAACACGGTAAAGCCTCATTTCTACTAAAAATTCAAAAATTGGCCGGATGTGGTTGCAGGTGCCTGTAATCCCATCTACTTGGGAGGCTGAGGCAGGGAGTATTGCTCGAACCTGTGAGGCAGAGGATGGCACCACTGCACTCCAGTCTGGGTGACAGAGGCATACTCTGTCACAAAAAAAAAAAAAAAAAGTCATTTCTCCATTAACTTAGATGCTATTGTGGTCTTGATCCCCAGATCAATGCAATGCCCCGGAACAGCTTCCATTTGCCAGGCCTACCAACCTAACTGATGCATCTGAGTTTCCCGTTGGGACACATCTGAAGTATGAATGCCTCCCTGGTTATTATGGAAAACCATTTTCTATCATCTGCCTAAAAAGCTCAGTCTGGACAAGTGCTAAGGACAAGTGCACACGTAAGTAACTCTGGAGTGGGAACCCCTTTGTTAGTCAAGTATCTGTAAGATCTGATTCAATTTGTTCAGATTTTGTAACTGAGTTGCATATGACAATTAGTTTGCCAAGGTGCAATACACACAAGAATTATTATTGTAGATCATACCTTGTTACTGCTTTCAGTTCCTGGCACCTTCATTACAAGTTTATTTCATGAGAAACAGTCATTGCAGGACATGATTGAGGGAAAATCCCGATTGACTGGGGGTCTCTCATTTTCATGACTAAAATTAAGTAATGAATGACTTGGGACAAGAAAAAGAAGTGGATTAAATAACTCAAAGATGTGACAATTTTGGGCTTTGAGATCTTTGGATTATACCAATTGAATTGAATTACAGATAATAACAAAGTTTACATTTTTCTGGGGGCATAATATGGGAATGAAACAGATCTGAAAGGGAAGTTTGTTTTTGAAAGGGAACTGATCCCGAGGCAGTCTGGTGAGTTTCTTCAAGGTAGCAAAATCTGTGGAACCATCAGAACTGCGAGTGTTCCTCAGTAAGCTACAGGCAGATTGAGACCTTATGTACTGGAAAAAAAAATTCAGTTTGCTCTACTTGGCTCCAAAATTCTGTTTCTTTCCTGTAGGTAAATCATGTCATAATCCTAAAGAGCCTGTGAATGGCATGGTGCATGTGATCCAAGACGTCCAGTTCGGATCCCAAATTAATTATTCTTGTAATAAAGGGTGAGTTGGCAGCAACATCTCTTGGTTCAAGAGTTCTAGCACAGCCATACTACCTTCTAGTCACATCTCAGAAAGGACAACTAAGCTATTACCTTCTGCTCTTTAAAGGCTTCAACACAGGTGTTTAGCTCCTGACTGAAATGAACAAAGGTATGACAAAATCAGGGGGAAAATCATCTGTATCCTTGCTGGAAACCAAGGCTGTGCATATATGAAATGTGTGACATTCATTGGGTGAGAAGGAAGAAAATGGGGGAAGAGTATACTCAAAGCACACAAACAGCCTTAACCCAAAGTAGACATTGCTGGAGGAAAAGGAAGGCAATTGAGCAGCTGTGTGAGAGAAATCGTAATGGTAATAGCACAAATAGTTTGCTAGGGTTGCTGTAAGAGAGTACTCCAAAACAGGTGACTTAATACAAATGAAGTTTTTGCAGTTCTGTTCTGGAGGCTGGAAGTGCAAAATCAAGTTGTTGGCAGAGCCAGAGCCATGCTCCCTCCAAAAAACCTGTAGGAATGGATCCCTCTTTGCTTCTTCCAGTTTCTGAAGCCCCAGGCCTTGGTGTGTAGCAGCAGAACTCTAGTTTCTGTCTCTGCTGTCCTCAAACGGCTGTCTTCCCTCTGTGTCCAAAGTTCTTTTTTTTTTTTTTTTTTTTTTTTAGTAGAGACAGGATTTCACCGTGTTCGCCAAGATGGTCTCGATCTCCCAATCTCGTGATCCACCCGCCTCGGCCTCCCAAAGTGCTGGGATTACAGGCGTGAGCCACCGCACCCAGCCCAGAATTCCCTCTTTCAATAAGGACACCACTCATATTAGATTGGGGCCCACACTAATGACTTCATCTTAACTTGATTGCCTCTCCAAAGACCGTGTTTCCAAATAAGGTCACATTAATAGGAACTGGGGATTAAGACGTCCATATATTTTGGGGGTGAGGGGAACATAATTCTCATGCATTGCTGGTAGGAATGCAAAATGGTACCATGACTTTGAAAGATGTTTTGACAGTTTTTTATAAAAATAAACATACTCTTACCATATTATCCAGCAGTTATCCTCCTTGGTATTTATTTATCTAAAGGAATTGAAATCTCAGCTTCACACACAAAAAAATCTGCACGCAGATGTTTATAACAGCTTTATTCATAACTGCCAAAACTTGGAAGCAATCAAGATGTCCTTTAGCAAGGGAATGGATAAACTGTGGTACATCCATACAATGGAATATAATTCAATACCAAAAAGAAATGAGCTATCAAACCATGAAGAGACATAGAGGAACCTTAAATAATGAACCTTCTTTCACTATTACTAAGGGAAAGAAGCCAATCTGAAAAGCCTATGTAGTATATGATTCCAACTATACACCATTCTGGAAAACGCAAAACTATGGAGATGTAAAAAGATCAGCAGTTGCCAGGGGTTAGGGAAGAAGGGGATGAATAGGCAGAGCACAGATTTTTGAGGGTAGTGAAACTACTCTGTATGATGCCATCACAGTAGGTACATGTCATAATAAATTTATCCAAAATCATATGATGTGCAATACCAAGAGTATACCCTAATATAAACTATGGACTCGGGGTGACCATGATGTGTCAGTGTAAGTTCATCAGTTGCAAAATTATGTACCACCCTGGTGAAGGATGTTTATAATAGGGGAGGCTATCCATGTGTAGGAGCAGGGAGTATATAGGAAATCTCTGTATCTTCTGTTCATTATTGCTGTGAACCAAAAACTGTGCTAAAACACAAAGTCTATTTTTTTAAAACTACATAAAAGTAAATACACAAGCACATGTGCATAAACAGATATGCACACAAATGGGTACAGGTAAAACAGGAAATTTGAACAAAACTGGTGGATCGTACCTGTCTCAATATCTTGAGTTTGATGTTGCACTATTGTTTTACAAAATGTTATTATTAGGGGGAAATTGAGTAAACTGTACCCGGGATCTCTCCGGACTATTCCCTACAACTGCATGTGAATCTGATTATCTCAAAAAAAAAAAAGTTTTTTTTTAAGTTACTACTAAATTTCCAAGGGAATGGGATTCCTACCAAAGAATTGTATATTGTGAAATTAAATAATTCTAACTTAAAACTTTAATTCAAACTTATAGCTGGGGGAACTTTAAATTATTCTGAGCCATAAGAGGGGTGTGGCTATGCAGCCTGAGCCATGCAGCAGGCAGCTGTAACTTCTGCCTTTTTTTCCTATAAATAGTTAAAACCAAATTGCGCTAGAGATAAGACCCACTCACATCACTACCCCTTTTCAAGGAGCAATAAAGTAATCTTCCTTGGAATGTAGCAATCTGTAACAAATCAAAGTGCTGTAACTATGTATGGTCCCATATGGAAAATATAATCCTGCTAAAATTTCTCTGTCTCTGCCTATATCAGTGATACCTTACGTCCTCCACTTTGGAGTGCTGACCCCATTCATTTGGAGTTGGTGTCTTCCATGTGACTACCCTTAAGCTTTGTGCTCAAATAAACTATCCTTAAATATATTTTCTGAATCTCATTATTTAAGGTTAACCATGTGCTAACCTAAATAATTCACAGGATTTGTTTTTTATCCTCATTTTTTCGTAACCCATCTGCCTGGTTCAAGGCACATAGATTAAGAAGGAAAATGGAAATGGGACTAATATCCCAGGCTTCACTGTCCCTCTTTGGGCTCTGGGGAAGAAACTCCCAAAAGTCTAGACATGTTTACCTACATGCTGTGTGTGGTTTCTGATAATGAAATGATCATGGCTTTTCCTGAACCATGGCTTAACTTTGTGAATCCACAACTCTCTCTTCCCCGGGAGATCCAAAAAGATAGGGTAGGATGTAAAGACTTCAATCTGTTCAAGTGGATATGAGAACCCCTGGCTCTCCTTAAAATAAGTAGCATGGATTTTATCTCTCTCCCTTACTTCCTCATAAACATTCTGAATGAGAAAAGTTCAAACCATTATTTGTTCAATTACTTGATCTACTTTGGGACACAAGCTTCATAAATTAAAATATTCTTCTATCTGTTCCCCTTGATCAGCGAACATAAA
The DNA here is from genome assembly GCF_047675955.1 of Chlorocebus sabaeus. Classification (NCBI taxonomy): domain Eukaryota; kingdom Metazoa; phylum Chordata; class Mammalia; order Primates; family Cercopithecidae; genus Chlorocebus; species Chlorocebus sabaeus. The sequence goes on along the minus strand of NC_132928.1, from coordinate 21,805,797 downwards.
GTTATCTTTTGACTCATATTTAAAATGTTCAGTACTACAACACTGAACAATAGTATGGAAGGAAAAAAATGCCAACTTAAGTTTGGACTTACTTCACCATTCCTATCCCAACCCCCGTGATTGGAAAATCAAAAAGAACACTTGGAGAAATAACCTCAGTGAGGTCAAAATCCAGAGGAGTCTCCAGGATGTCTTGTTCCTAAGACAAATAGACAGAAGGAGGTACAAATATAGGATTGCAGACTTGTCCACTTCATTTGTCCTTTATTTGTGTGCATGTATGTTGGCAGCGCAATTGAGAATGCTTTCATTTTGGGTGGTATACTAGAAGGCATTAAAAAACAAAATGAGAAGTAGGAATTGAACAATGTGAACGCATGGACACAGGGAGGGGAACCTCACACACCAGGGCCTGTTGGTATGTGGGGGGCTCGGGGAGGAATAGCATTAGGAGAAATACCTAATGTAGGTGACAGGTTGATGGGTACAGCAAACCGCCATGGCACGTGTATACCTATGTAATAAAACTGCACATTCTGCACATGTACCCCAGAACTTAAAGTGTAATTTTAAAAAATTAATTAATTTATAAAAACAAAATAAGTTCAGGTGCAATGGCTCCTGCCTGTAATCCCAGCACGTTGGGAGGCTGAGGCAGGCGAGTCACCTGAGGTCAGGAGTTCAAGACCACACTGGTCAACAGGATGAAACCCCGTCTTTACTAAAAATACAAAAATTAGCCGGGTGTGGTGGCATGCACCTATAATCCCAGCTACTTGAGAGACTGAGGCAGGAGAATCACTTGAACCTAGGGGGTGGAGATTGCACCATTGCACGAGATCACACCATTGCACTCCAGCCTGGGCAACAAGAGTGAAACTCTATCTCAATAATAATAATAATAATAATAGTAATAATAAAATAACCAAAATGATATTGAAGTCATTAATATTACAACATAATAGCTACTATAATGTAACAATGTGTCAAGTGTCTTCAAAAGGACCCACTGTTTTCTCACTATTCATTTGATCTCCATTTGGCACTGTTTTGTTGTTTGAATAAAGCTTTATGCCACCAGGTTTTCCTACATATTTATAAAACAAAGTTCTCAGCTATACCAATAACCATGACTGTTATTTCACGTTGCTTCATTCCTTCATGTATAGTACTATCAAGTTTGACCCTACCTTCACTATGACTAGTTTGGCCCAACCATCTATTACAGCAGAGAGCCTCAGGTGAAGTAAAATAAATGTTATAAATTCTTCAAAATTTATGGCACACTTTGAACAGTTTGAGATATACTAATTGAGAATTGCTAACTTTAACATTTTAAGTATCAATTAAGTGTTCAGTTCTTTTTGATCAGCTTGGATTGCCTTTGGTTCTAGTTATGAATCATTTTCTTTCTTCTTTCTTTCTTTCTTCTTTCTTTCTTTCTTCCTTTTTTTCTTTCTCTTTCTTTCTTCCTTTTTTTCTTTCTTTCTCTTTCTTTCTTTCTCATTCACTCTCTCTTTCTCTCTCTCTCTTTCTCTCTCTCTCTTTCTCTCTCCCTCTCTCTCTCTCTCTTTCTCTCTCCCTCTTTCTCTCTCTCTCTCTCTTTTTCTTTCTTACTGACAAGGTCTTGCTTTGTTGCCCAGGCTGGAGTGCAGTGGCATGGTCAATACTCACTACAGCCTCAACCTCCCCAGCTCAAGCAATCTTCCTGCCTCAGCCTCTTGAGTAGCGAGGACTACAGGAATGTGCCACCACGCCTGGCTTTTTAATAAAATTTTTGTAGAGACAGGGTCTCACTATGTTGCCCAGGCTTCTCTCGAACTCCTGAGCTCAAGCAATCCTCCTGTCTCAGCCCCTGAATATGCTGGGATTACAGGCATGAGCCACTGTGAATGGCCTACTTTAATGAATCTTACTGATAAAAGCCCATCCATGCATCCATACACTAATACTTACAAGGCATAGAAATACATACAACAGGACTACATACACACATACATATGTATATATATGACAGCTTCCCTGCACTCAAGAAGCTTGTGTTGTCTTTTAAGAAAATGAAATGTATAGGAAAAACTGTAATTCATCTTTGATTTATATAAAAATATGTCATAAGGTAATAAAGAAGAGAAAGCCCACCCAACTGAGAAGACATGGAAGAGAAAATAACAAAGTCCCAAGAATGTGAAATTTGGGAAGGTGATAGATAGTTCTTTGACAAGTGGAAAATGTCCCTCTGAATTCTGTAACAGTGTAATCTCTGGAAGTAGTAATTTAATTGGATAGTTGACCTATGTCTTTGGAACCTAATATTCCTTATTTTTTTGCCTCTAGATACCGACTTATTGGTTCCTCGTCCGCCACATGCATCGTCTCAGGCAATACTGTCATTTGGGATAATGAAACACCTATTTGTGAGAGTGAGTTGAAATATCTCTTCCTATTTCTTTTACTGATACATTCTAATTTTTCTCTGGAATAATAAAAACCTTAACCGAATTCCTTCTGTGCAATCTGTCCTTCACATGGCTGAAGACAGCGGTAATGTTCTCGAATATTCCTACAGGGTTCCTGGCAACTCTTTCCTTAAGTTCTTCCTTATCCTGGGATGTGTCTTTTCTAATTCTGGGGGCTTAAATACATAAAATCCTTCAAACTTGATTTTACTTCAATAAATTTGAAATTATGGTGGTTCTACCACCTCCAGTATAATAATCATCCTGCTTGGCAAATCAGTAAAGATTTTTAACATTTATGTTCTTCAAGGTTAGTGAAGCTGTGGAAGAACCTGGACTCTCACACACCACGAGGTCAACACATCCTCTCGAAAGGCACCATGCACTATTAACCTCAGAAGTGGGCATATATTTTAACCTACTTCTTAGAATTTATACTTATGAAATAATCACATACTTTTTTAAGCAGTTTGGTATAAACTTTTCATTGTAGCATCATTTATATTAGTTAAAATGTTAGAGCAACCTAAATATTTTAAACTATGGTTTGGAAATAATCTACTAGGAGGAAAAAGATGTGTTCAAATGACCACTATAAAGAATTCCCGAAGAAACAAAATAGCTACACAGAATGGAAGAAAGTATATCCATACACTGGCATGGTATTCAGCCATAAAAAAATGATAGCATAAAGAAGCACTTAATGACTAGAAAGAGATGTGTTTTATGTGGGAAAAGAATCAGATGAACAGCATGTATGGCAAGATCTCATTTTATTAAAAAGTAATACACCTATGTAGTGAGAGCCAGGCTGAGGCTCAGTGAAATATAGTGTATAACATCTTTGTCTTACTGTTCTCTTTAGATAACTTGAGGACTTTACTTTTCTTCTTGGTATTTAAAAATGTTGTTCCTTTTACTAGAAAGTTTATGAGCTTCAGAATCTAAATTTACAAATGACATTGGTCACACATTTGTCTCTGTTTATCCACTTTAAGAAACAGTTTTGCTGTTTAGTAAAACAAATTGGGAAACCTTCCATGTTATTCCATGTAATAAGATAACATGGAATTGGAATAGGAATTTTCTTGGAAATATGAAAAAATAGTAAAATAGAGAAAACAAAAAATATAATAATACACCTATACCTATATCTATGTTTTTATCTCGGTTTCTAGTTCTGTAAACTCTCTATATCTAAATCCTGGTAAATGACTTCAAGTCTTCTTGGAGAAGCCTAGGGGAAGATTTACAATACATGCTTTTTACTGTGTAGCAGGTGCTTCCTCAAAAGGATCCAGTCTCCCATCCATTCGTGCTGCTCTGGGTCTATAAACTGTTCAAGTCTAGGAATTGTTGATGAACAATGAACTTCTTCTACAATAATTCAAGTCAGACTTCTATTCACTTGACCTAAATCTCTTCTGCTTATACAAATCAAATAACACTTTAGTCGGCTATCCATCTACTTCGGTTTTAGAGACTCCATGATCAATTAGCCCAGTAACAATATTCTCTTCAGTCAAATCATTCTGATTTCTGTTTCGGCTCTAATATCCATTACAAGAACCCCCATTGTCTCTGGCAATTAAGTGCTGCCACTTGGACTCTGCCACCCTGAGGTCCTTTGGTCCCCAAGTGAATTCAGAGAGCCCAGTTCAATGGCAACACTTCCCATTGTCATTCCTGCCCTGCAGAGAATGAGCCATCGCAGAGGATGCTGAAACTCCCCATGTGAATGTATTCCTCAAGCCTCTGGTAAAAGGTCTATCTTCTGAACCCTCCACTCCTGCACTGTGCCTCGCCAGCTCTATCCAAAGATGACCTTCAGAGTGGAATGGCTGTTGCTTAACTTCTGCCTCTCAAATATCAGGCTAATTTCTCATGCTGTAACCCTAGTCCAGAACCATACAGAGAAACTAAGTCTGGAAAACTTAATTCCAAATTGGCCTGGTTGACGCTATACAAAACCCCCAGATAATTATAATTTTATTTAACTCTTTATCTTCTTTTCTTTCCTTCCCTCCTTCCCTTCTGCCTGCCTGCCTCCCTTCTTTGCTTCCTTTCTCCCTCCCTCCCTCCTTCCCTCCCTCCCTCCCTCCTTCCTTCCCTTCCTCCCTCCCTTCCTCCCTCCCTTCCTTCCCTCCTTCCCTGCTTTCCCTCTTCCTTATTTTCTTTCTTCTTTACCACATGGCTAGGACCACCAGTATAACATTGAACATTGGTAGCAATAGGTGTCATCCTTGTCTTGTTCCACATCTCAAAGGGAAAGATTAAAACATTTCACCATTAATCTGGTGTTTACTGTAGGCTTTTTGTAGATAATCATTTTTGAATTAAGGACATTCTCACATATTCTTCATTATTAAAAGGTTTTGTCTTTGAATCATGTTGAAGTTTATCAAACACTTCAGTTACATGTATCGATGTAATTATATCTGTTTCTCTTTTTTCTGTTAATGTAACAAACTGTTTTGAGTACATTTTTGAAAGGCAAATAATTTTGAATTTCAATTTTACATTCTTAAAACCAACTTGGTCATAATATTTAATCATTTTTATGTATGACAAATATGCTTTAATAGCACATTTTAGATGTTTCTATTAAAGTATAATTCATGTATCATAAAAGTTACCTTTTTAAATTACACAGTTCAGTGGTATTTAGTATATTCACAAAGTTGTATGTTATCGTCTGAATGTTCGAGTCTACCCCAGATCCATATGTCGAAATCCTTACCCCTAAGGTGATGACATTAAGGAGTGAGGCCTTTGGAAGGTGATAAGATCATGAGAGCAGAGCTGTCACGAATGGGATTAGTGTCCTAATAAGAGAGGCCCAGAAGAGCTCCTTTGCCTCTCCTGCCATGGGAGGAAATGCTGAATCTGCCAGAGAGGTTGGTCCTGAACTCCTTAGCCTCCACAACTAAAAGAAATAAATTTCTGTTGTGTACGAGCTAATCAGTTTATAGTATTTCGTTATAGCTGCCCAAATAGACTAAGACACTGGGCAACCAGCACCGCCAATTAATTCCAGAACACTTTCTTCATTCCATTCCTATTTTAGAGATTAGACTGTAACTTTTTTTCTTGTAATGTCCTGTTAAGATTTTGACATCAAACTTATGACAGTCTCATAAAGCCAGCTGGTAGTGTTTTCATGTATTTGTTTCCTTGAAAGAGTTTATATAAAATTGGTATTATTTCTTCTTTAAATGTTTAAAAGAATTCACCAGAAAAGCCCTGGAGTTTACTTTGTTGGGAGGTCTTTTTTTTTCCAACAATTTTCCTGTACCGTGTAGACTTTTTGCTGAAGTATAACACATATGCAGTAAAGTGCATACATCTTAATTATGCAGTTCAATGGTTATTTACGAATGAAATGCATCCATGTAAATGACACTCAGATTAAGATATAGAACACTATCAGCACCCCAGAAGCCTTCCCGATGCCCTTTCCCAGTTATCTTCCCAAAGTAACCATTATTCTGATTTATTACATTAATAATTAGTTTTGCCACTTCCTAAATTTTATAAAGGAATCAAAAAATAGGTACTCTTTTGTGTCTGGCTTCTGCTCAGTGTTATATTTGGAAGTCACTTTTGTTGCTGCTTGAAGGATTGTCGGATTTTTTTATTATTATGTTGTATTCCATTGATGATCTTGAGTACCTTTTCATATGTTTGTGAAGCACCTATTCCAAACTTCTGGCTGTTATTGACTAGTTTGTCTATCATTTTATTGTTTTGTAGAAGTTATTTAAATATTCTCATGTTTTCTAATAAATGGAACACAAATGTTATCTTTCAGACTATGGCTTTTCTTTTTCTTTTTCCATTCTTAATGATGTCTTTTGTTGTAGGAAGTTCTACATTTTAATAATATTCAATTTATGGGTCTTTTTTCCAAGTTACTGCTTTTTCTATTCTACTTAAGCAATTGGGCCAGGTGAGGTGGCTTACGTCTATAACCCCAGCACTTTGGGAGGCCAAGGGAGGAGGACTGCTTGAAGCCAGGAGTTCAAGACCAGCCTGGGTAACAAAGCAAGACCCTGTCTCTACAAAAAATAAAATAAAATTAGCTGGGTTCAGTGGCACATGCCTATAGTCCCAGCAACTTGGGAGCCTGAGGTGGGAGGATCCCTTGAGTACAGGGGTTCAAGGCTTCAGTGAGTTACGGTGGTGCCACTGCACTCCAGCCTAGGTGACAGAGTGAGACCCTGTTTCTTATGGATAGGTAATTGATCTAATATCATTTATTAAATGTGGTACCATGGCCATAAGTCAGGTGACCTTATATGTGGCTCTCATTCCAGGGAGGTTCTGTTCCATTGGTTTATTTACCATACATTGTGTTTTTGTTTTGGTTTGGTTTGTGCCATACTATGATGGCCAAAAACCAAACCAAAACAAAACAAAACAAAACTGCAGCATTACATTAAGATTTTAATTACTATCACATTACATTAAGATTTGATATCTGGTGGCATATATCTTCTAACTATGTGCATCTTCAAGATTTACTTGGTGATTCTTGGCACTTCACATTACCATATGAAATTTAGAATCAGCTTGCCAATTTCCACATAAAGAATCCTACTTGAATTTGTATTGAGTTTCTGTTGACTCAGTACATCAATTTGTGGACATTAACAAATTTACAGTTTTGAAGTTTAAATTTATGAACATGATATATCCTCCCATTTTTGAAGTCTTCTCTAATTTCTTGTAATAATATTTGTTAACTTACCTTATAGAAGTCATGTACATCTTTCATTATCTTTATTACTACATATTATTTTTAAATTTTTATTCTCTATTTACTTCTTAGATATGCACCTGTTTCATCTCAGCTCCAGCAATTTTATTAAATTTACTTTTAAATTGAATAGTTTTTCTGTATTTTTAAAAATTTGCTGCATAATTTTGTTATCTATGAATCTGACAAAGTTTTTAAATCTTTTCCTTTCTTATGTCTTTTGTTTATTTCACCTGCTTTACTGCATTGGCTAGAACCTCCAGTACAACATTAAATAGAAGAGAGGATACAAGGCTTTTAATGGTCATCATAAATCATGATGTATGCTGTAGATTTTTGTATGATATCCTTTATTAGATTAAGGAAATACCCCTTTACTTCTAATTGCTAAAAGATTTATCATGAATGTTCATTCTAATTGATCACTCTGCATGTATTGAGATTATCATGTTTCTTTTTCACTCTGTTAATGTAATATATTACATTGATTGATCTTTAAAGGGCAAACAAACTGCATTCCCAGAATCATCCTATGTTGCTTGTGATGTGTTGTAGATGATTATCCTATCTATGGAATGTGTGTGAATGTGTGTGGTGTGTGTGTGCAGGATTGCTCATATTTTTGTTGTAACGTTGTAACATTGATTTAATATTTAAAATTAGTCAAGGTAAACCTCACTTTGATCATTGTATCATCCTTTGGAAATATAGCTGGATTCAGTTTCATAATATTTTGTTTAGAAAATTTGCATTTATGTTCTCAAGAGATCTTGGGTTATAATTTGGTTTTATTTTAATGTCCTTATCAGGTTTGGGCATCAAGATTATGTTGGGCTAGTAAAATGTGTTAAAAATTGTTTATTTTTTTCTAGTCTCTGGAATAATTTGTGTAACATTAATATTATTTTTCCTTATATGTTTGGAAGAAGTCAGCAGTGAAGCAATCCAGACCTGAGGGTTTGTTGTTGTTGTTGTTGTTGTTGTTGTTAGGTTTTCAATTAGTGATTCAATTTCTTCAATAGCTGTAAAACTATTATTTTATATCATATTGAATTAGTTTGGGTAAGCTATATTTTTCAAAGAATTTACTCATTTTATTTAAATTTTCTAGATTATTAGCATATTGCTGTTTATTATATCCTCATATTAGAAAATCCTTTGGATGTCTGTAATTCTGTAGTGATTCCCCTATGGTAATTAATTTCTGATATTTGTAATATCTCTTTGCTTCTTTTTCCTTAATTAGTTTTACTGGGGTTTTATCAATTTTACTAAGCTTTTCACATAAACTACTTTTAAGTTTCTTGTTTTTTCTTTAATGTGTGACTATTTTCTCTTTTACTGATTTCTGCTTATTTTCTTTCTTCTGCTTTCTTTAAGCTTTGTTTACTCCCCCACTCCTAAATTCTTGATATTGATTAATTTGTTTTCAACCTTTATTTTTCTAATATATACATTTAACCTATACATTTTTCTCTAAAACTATTTTACTTCCCACAATCTTTATATTTTTATTATCATTGTATATAAAAGTTTTCTAGTTTACCTTCTGATGTCTTCTTTGACCCATAGGCTATTTAGAAGGGCATTGCTTAACTTCTAAATATTTGGAGATCTTCTAGTTATCATTCTTTCATTAATTTAATCATTTGAGACAAGGTTTATGGCCCAGAATATGGACCATTTTGGTAAAAGTTTATGTATGCACTTGAAAAGACTGAACATTTATTTTGTTTCATTTTCTAGAAATGTCATTTAGGAAAATGTGGTTTAGAACAGTCTTTTTTTTCCCCCTCCACTTGTTCTTTCAGTTATAGAGAGACATGTGTAAAATATCTGTATTTGTTTCCCAGGGCTGCTGTAACAAATTACTACAAACTTGGTGGCTTCAAAGAAGAAAAATTTACTCTCTTAACACTTTGGAAGCCAGAAATCCAGTTAAGACGTCAGTAGGATTGCTTCCATCTGCAAGCTATTCTGTGCCTCTCTCCAGACTTCCTTCCAGTGGCTACTGGCAATCTTTGATGTTCCTTGGCTTGCAGATGCATCATTTCCTTCTTGGCCTCCATCTTCAAGTCACCTTCTCCTCTGTGTGTTTCCTTTGCTCTTCTGTCTCCTGTAAAGACAGTGGGCATGGATTTAGAGGTGACCGTGGCAATCTAGGATGGTCTCAACTCAAGATCATTAACTTGATTGTATCTACAAAGACTCTCCAAACTGGGTCACGTTTCACAGGTTTCAGAGATTAGGACATAGATATTTTTTAAGGAGGACAGTGGTTATTCAACCCATTACAATACCAAACTATGACTATGAATTTGCCTGTCTTTCTTCTTTTTTCTAGCAATCTTTATGTATTTTAAACATGTTATTAAACACATGAAATTTTTGGTTTATTCTATCTTTCTGCTGAATTGACTATTTTATCATAATGAAATGTCTCTCTTTACCTCTTATAATACTTCTTGCCTTAAAATCCACTTTGTACATTAATATAGCTATACAGGCTTTCTTTCTTACTTTCTTTGTCTTATATTTGAAGCTTGTCTCTTGTAAACATCATATAGTAAAGTTTTGTTGTTTTATTCAGCCTTTGTTGTTCATTAGTGTTTGAAACATGTAAATTTAATAATAAAAATTAAAGTTAAAATTAAAAATACATAAATAAATAAATTTAATCTAGTTACTGATAAGTCTAACTCTTGGTTATTTGTTTTCTATTTGTTTCATGTGTTTGTTCTTTTATTCCTCATTTCTCACATTTTTGAATTCATCAAGAATTTTTATTATTCTATTTTCCCCAGTAGCTTTTAAGTTATATTTCATTTTTTATTCTTAAATGAATACTCTAGAGATAGACATCCTTGATTTACTATAGTCTACTAAAATTGTGCTTTTACCTTTCTCCAAACAATGCAAGTACCCAAACTATTAATATTTAATTCCATTTGTGTCCTCTCCCTCTTTTTGTATTGTTGTCATACATTTTCCAGAAAGAAAAGCTTCAGCTGAATTAAATTTAACAGAGTTTAATTCAGTAACGAACGATTCACAAATCAGGCAGCCTCCTGAGCCACAGTAGGCCAGAGACTCCTGCCCAGCTGCGTGGTGGAAGAGGATTTATGAACAGAAAAAGGAAAGTGATGCACAGAAAACAGAAGTGAGGTACAGAAACAGCCGGATTGGTTATAGCTCAGCATTTGCCTTATTTGAAGACAGTTCAAACAGTTGGCCACATTTGATTGGCCAAAACTCGATGATTGGCATAAGCGTAGTCTATGGTCTGTTTACATCTTCTTGTTACAGTTTGCAGTGTACAGAGAAACCTTTAGGCTGAGCTTAAACTATGTAAGGCTTTAGGCTACACTTGATTTAACAATTTACATATATTCTATATTTCAAAGGCATAATTGTTGTTGTTGTCTTTATAAAAACAGTCTCTATTTATATTTACACGGTAGTGAATTCTTATAATTTTTATGTTGCCTCAGCATCCATTTAGAATATGTTTAGCTTTCTCATGCCAGAAGCAGAGCTTAGTCACCCTTATTGCCCTTTCTAGTTCTGTACCTCCTCCCAGTTTTCAACGTGGTCGAGCCAGATATCTGCCTTATAAAACTGCCTTCTCGTGACCACCTCTCTATGGGACAGCTAGATAAAACCTACTTGACTTGCATCCCTGACCTCTGTGCCCTGCGTGGACTTCGCAGATATGCTGCCATGACCACCTCTCAGTCGCAGCATGCCTCCCTGGAACATGTGCCTGCTTTCTTTAAACTCACTAGTTAGAACTCCCCATGGGAGATACCTGCTGGGTCATACTCTGGTCCCCAATAAAGGTGTCGGCCGATGTGTCCCCTTCTCTCTTTGTCTCTCCATTCCTTGCACTGACCAACCTTTCTGTGATCTTCAGGCATGGCGTGTACCCTCAGGCCATAATAAAATCTTTACTTCCATCTTGTGTTTCTTCTAATCACTGTAGAGGTTCTCTCTATCATAAAGATCCTAAATGAAAACATACCCGCATATAAGCTCTTTCTGGTGTGTTTCCTTCTTACTGCAATTCTATAAATTCTATATGAAACTATTTTCCTTCGGTCTGAAAAAGTCTCTTTGGCATTTTTGTTTTGTAGATCTTCTGACAACAAATTCTTTAAACATTTTTCTAACTGTGGTTCCTTCGAAGGTTATTGTTGATGTTTCCTGCTGCTTTTAAAATGGATTACACTTTAAAATAGATTTTTTTTTTACAATATTACTATGTTGTGTCTGGGTAAGTATTTCTTTGTATTGCTTGGGTTTATATAGGTGTTTTTTTTTTTTTTTTTTTTTTTTTTTTGAGATGGAGTTTCAATCTCATCACACAGACTGGAGTGCAGTGGCGCGATCTTGGCTGACTGCAACCTCTACCTCCCAGAGTCAAGCAATCGTCCCACCTCCGCCACCTCAGTAGCTGGGATTACAGGCCTGTGCCACTGTGCCTGGCTGATTTTTGTATTTTTAGTAGAGACGGGGTTTCGACATGTTGGCCAGGCTGGTCTCAAACTCCTGACCTCAGGTGATCTGCCCACTTGGGCCACTCAAAGTGCTAGGATTGCAGGCATGAGCCACCATGCCAGGCCTGTATAACTTTTTGAATCTGTAATCTTGCATCAGTCTTGGAAATTTCTCAGTTATTACTTCTTCAAATGCTTATATCTGTTATCTCTCTCCTCTCATGACAGGACTTAAACACGCTAGGCTTTATTCTTCTATGTCTTGGTCTGTATGTTAACATACATTTAGGGGTTTTTGTGGACTAATAAATGACCACTTTTACACAGATATGTTATTGTATCAAATTTAGATTTGAGTAAATGAGTTGATAAGTTTTATATCTTTTGTATGTTGTGAAATATTGAAATTACATTTGGAAGCATATGTTACTTAAAAGTTCGATAGAACTTATTTTTTTTATTCTTCTTACATGTTTCTTGGGTAATTCTAGCTTTCTACATTTTTTTGAATGAATATTGGCAATTTATATTTCCATTTATATCATTTAGATTTTCAAAATATTTAACCCTCAGTAGTCTACAGTTTTATAAATATTCTCATATCCATAACAATGTTTAAATTCTTTTTCCTACTGTGTATATTTGTGTCTTCTCTCTTCCCTTATAATTTATCTTTTAGTGAAGGTTTTTATATTTTGTTTTCCTAAAACAGCTAACCTCAGTTAATAACAAAAATGCAAATTAAGAAAGCAAATGGAAAAGAGTAGGAGAAAACGGTGTAAACTCTATAATACTATAATCAAAGAGTTATGTAAAATGAAAAGAATGTGGATTGAGTGAATACATGCATGCAAATATTATAGGAAATCACATAAGTAAGAAAGGCAGGACACATCATATTATGCCAACCGATATTACAACTTTGTAAAAATGTACCTACATGTTAGCAAAGATTAAAAGCAAATAATGAATGTAAAAATAGTTACAGTTTAGTGACTCATGAGATTTTTGTCATTCATTATTTAAATTGACTGTTATGCTCTTCCTTTTCCCAGTAATTCCTTGTGGGCTACCCCCAGCCATCACCAATGGAGATTTCTATAGCACCAGCAGAGAGTATTTTCACTACGGATCAGTGGTGACCTACCGCTGCAATCTTGGAAGCGGAAGGAAAAAGCTGTTTGAGCTTGTGGGTGAGCCCTCCATATACTGCACCAGCAAAGATGACCAAGTGGGCATCTGGAGCGGCCCGGCCCCTCAGTGCATTATACCTAACAAATGTACACCTCCAAATGTGGAAAATGGAATATTGGTATCTGTCAACAGAAGCTTATTTTCCTTAAATGAAGTTGTGGAGTTTAGGTGTCAGCCTGGCTTTGTCATGAAAGGACCCCGCCGTGTGCAATGCCAGGCCCTGAACAAATGGGATCCAGAGTTACCAAGCTGCTCCAGGGGTGAGTCTGACTGAGGCCTAGAAGGTCCCTGCAAATGACATGCATTGCTGTTGGATCAGGAAATTAGTATTTGTTCAGGCGGAGGGATGTGTGGTGAGGAGGGTGGGAAAGTAATTTTGGGGGGAAGAAGCATGAAATTAAGAATCGGGGGTGTGCATGAACCCAGCATATGTGTCTTCATTTTAAAAAGCAAGACCTTAATTAGCCAGAAAAAAAGCTATTTTGGACTCACCTATTAATCAGTTCTCAGGGCAAAGTACCAGCTCCAATCTCTCTCAATTATATTGAAAAATTATATGGACTTTATAGTCAGCTGTGCCCTAAGCGCTTTATATACATTATCTCATTTATTGTTTGCAACAACACTGGCTTATTTAAGGCCTTGTGTTTTTGATGGCTCATCTTGTCTACTGATGCCACAATAGCTGGCTTAGCAGCTGAGTGGGAGGTGTTATGGCTGATACATAGGGACAGAGAAAGAGCTTACCATTCTTCTACCAACCCATGTTAGCCTTGTGCAACCACTGAACTGGGAAGACAAACAGATAAAGGGATATAAGGACGGATGTATTGAGGTAGGAGATTGGCAGGGCTTGTGTTCTGGTCACAATCCTGCTGACCAAAACAGAATCTGTCCTAGATAGGATGAAGTGAAAAAAACAGCAGGAACAGGCAGATGGCGATGAAAGCAATCGCTAGCTGCCCTCATATTCCCATCAGCACCATGACATTTTATAAATGCCATGGCAACGACCTGGAAGTTACCACCCCTTTCCAGGAAAGTTCCAAATAACACCCCCCTCAATTTGCATTGATATGCCCCTTAACTTACATGTAATTGGCGGGGCATGGTGGCTTATGCCTGTAATCCCAGCACTTTGGGAGGCTGAGATGGGCAGATCACCTGAGGTCAGGAGTTCAAGACCAACCTGCCCAACATGGTGAAACCCTGTCTCTAATAAAAACATAAAAATTACCTGGGTGAGGTGGCTCACGCCTGAAATCTCATTAGGCTGAGGCAGCAGAATCACTTGAACCTGGGACACAGAGGTTGCAGTGAGCCAAGATCACACGACTGTGCTCCAGCCTGGGTGATAGAGTAAGGTATCACCTCAAAAAAACAACAACAACAAAAAAAAACGCACACACACAAAACAGAAAGCAGTCGTTTACTATGGCCGATGATCTGGAGCAGCAGCCTCAAGGCTGGCTGAGTAACTGGCTGCCCACGTGGCGCCCCACTTCCATGTCTCAGCTGAAGAATGTGGAAGCCAGGATCCTCCAGTGTCTCCAGAATAAGTTCCTGGCCAGATATGTGTCCCTCCCAAACCAGAAGAAGATCTGGACAGTGACTGTGAGCCCCGAGCAAAAGGACCACACCCCCCTGGTGATGGTGCATGGTTTTGGGGGCGGTGTGGGCCTCTGGGTCCTCAACATGGACTCACTGAGTGCCCGCTGCACACTGCACACCTTCCATCTGCTTGGCTTCGGGCGATGCTCAAGGCCAGCATTCCCGAGGGACCCAGAGGGGGCTGAGGATAAGTTTGTGACATCGATAGAGATGTGGCGGGAGACCATGGGGATCCCCAGCATGACCCTCCTGGGGCACAGTTTGGGAGGATTCCTGGCCACTTCTTACTCAATCAAGTACCCTGATAGAGTTAAACACCTCATCCTGGTGGACTCATGGGGCTTTCCCCTCCGACCAACTAACCCCAGTGATATCCGTGCACCCCCAACCTGGGTCAAAGCTGTGGCATCTGTCCTAGGACGTTCCAATCCATTGGCAGTTCTTCGAGTAGCTGGGCCCTGGGGGCCTGGCCTGGTGCAGCGATTCTCGCTGGATTCAAACGCAAGTTTGTAGACTTCTTTGAAGATGATAACATATCAGAGTATATCTACCACTGCAATGCACAGAATCCCAGTGGTGAGACGGTATTCAAAGCCATGATGGAGTCCTTTGGCTGGGCCCAGCGCCCTATGCTGGAGCGAATTCACTTGATTTGAAAAGGTGTGCCCATCACCATGATCTATGGGTCCAACACCTGGATAGATACCAGTACGGGAAAAAAGGTGAAGACGCAGCGGCCGGATTCCTATGTCGGAGACATGGAGATTGAGGGTGCATCTCACCACGTCTATGCTGACCAGCCACACATCTTCAATGCTGTGGTGGAGAAGATCTGCGACTCAGTTGACTGAGTCGCTCTCTGAAGAGGAAGAGGAGAAAGCCAGAGAGTCACTCTTGCCTCCCTGTCTGCTTACTCACCCACTCTGTCCTTTCCTCACCAACTAACATGTGCCAGCCAGGCAGAGTCTTAGGCTGTTCCCAGAACAGGACCACAGTGAAAAGAACACTCTTGATCCCACACTGAAGGCTGAAGGCAGAAGCCACAAGAGGCCTTCAGTGCCACCCCTGTGGAAGAACATCAAGGGTTGCACAATGTCACCCATCCACTTCTTGCCAAGTGTTACCCAGATGGTGGAGGATGTGAAGGGATTGCACCTAGCCACATTCACTCTCTCTGTGGCCTTTCTTCCTCTAGGCAAAGAAGGGCTTCCAGTGGCCTTTCCTAGCTCTGCAGTGTTTGTGGGATAAGTTCCCTGCAAGAACACCTTCCTCCTCCATGCCCCACTTCACCCCATCCCATACCAGTTCCATCCAGGGTCTGGTTAACCGCCAAGAGCAGGTCCTAGAGTTCCCTTCACCTGCAGAGTCCTTTTCATGACCTAGAAGGTCTTATTCAAAGCCCTCATTGACAGAGGAGGAAACAGGCCAAGGCAGGACATGGCTGGACCATGGTGATACAGCTCTGTGTGATTCAAGTTCTGGCTAGAGCCCAGGTCTGCCGACACCCTGTGCTTGTTGCACACTTGATTTGCTAAGGCTCGAGACAGGCACTGTTGCCATGGGGCTGGTCCTGGTCACTGGCTGAGGAAAAGCCCTTCCCTGCCCCACATTCTAGCCCCACTATGTGGGGGTGCTGTTGTCCCGCCTGTGTCTCATCCCTGGCTGCCTAAGCTAGGGACACTCAAGTGCTTCCTTCCTTGCCCCATCTTCCTCCTAACTGGAAGCCTCTGAGCCTCCCCTGTGCCTTAGGCCCCGGAGCCCCACATGTAGTATAGAGCAAAGGTGGAAGAAAGGGTAGAAAGGTCCTTCAGCCCCAGGGCCATGTCTGGGTTCCCCATGCCCATCAGTCTCGCAGTTTCTCTACCTGGCCCCAGAGCTGAGGCCATCTGCAAGCCCCTACCCATGGCCCAACGGGGAGCCTCCAGCCACCAGTTCCCTGTCCTTGTCAGCCACTGAGTGGTTCCCACTGCATGACCCTCTGTCCCTCCCATCTGTCCCCATGGTTTCCAGCTCAATCCACCCCGACCCACCTGTCAGCCCTCTCCCAGGGAGCTGTTTCAGGGGTTCTGGGCAGTAGGCTGGGCCTGGCCTCAGAACCTGGCAGCTCCCGCCTGCTCCTTCATTTTTGTAAAACCAACCCTGTCACCAGAATGGTATTAACTCCTGGTGCTTTGTACTACTGGTCCAGCTGCCCTGGGCTCCTTTTCTATATTAATAAACAAATGAGTAAAAAAAAAAAAAAAAATTTACATGTAATTGAAGCGGGCTTACAGGAGTATAAATACAGTTGGCTGCCAGGAGCTCATATGCTGCTGACTCTGGGTGTACTGCCTGTGAGTTAGCCCTGCTCTGCAGGGGCAGTGCCTTTCTAAAAGATTGCTGTCTGGCACCACTGGCTCATCCTTGAATTCTGTCCTGGATGAGGCAAGAACCCTTCCAGAGTAAGCCCCAATTTAGGGTCATGCCTGTCCTGAAACAGTATGACTGCACTTTAGTCATAGGTGTGCTATCAGAGAAATGGGAGGAAATCTATAAAACAGGCATGGTCTCAGGTGACAGTCTCATTACCTGAATAACAATGGTACAAATTAGGATTACCTTCATAGGAAATACGTAGATGGAGAATCCACCAATACTAGTAACTCCACATTGGATAGCCAGAGCTAGGAGAAAATACCTCGTACCCTGTAGATTTACAAGTGAGTTTGGGGCCTTGTGCTAGGGAGAATTGGGTTCTATATCTCTACCTTTTACTAGCCATGAGGCCTTCAGCAAGCATAGGGTATAGCAAAAGAAATTCCCCCGTAAGTAACAAGTACTCTGGAACTGTCCTTTCCACAGTGTGTCAGCCGCCTCCAGAAATCTTGCATGGTAAGCATAATCCAAGCCATCAGGACAACTTTTCACCTGGGCAGGAAGTGTTCTACAGCTGTGAGCCCGGCTATGACCTCAGAGGGGCTGTGTCTCTGCACTGCATGCCCCAGGGAGACTGGAACCCTGAAGTCCCCAGATGTGCAGATGCCTTGACTCTCTGGCTTCCAGATTGCTCTGTTTCCCCCTCACATGGAGGTCTTACTCCTATTGTTCTATTTTTCTTCTAGTGAAATCCTGTGATGACTTCCTGGGCCAACTCCCTCATGGCCGTGTGCTGTTTCCACTCAATCTCCAGCTTGGAGCAAAGGTGTCCTTTGTTTGCGATGAAGGGTGAGTGTGACCCAGAGTTGAGACCAAGGACTCAGTGTGGAGAATCACTCTCCTGAGATCACGGGTTAATCCAAAACAGGAGCCGACCTAGTAGATAAGAAGTACCCAGAGAGATGAATTTATGGAAGGGTAGTTTTGAAATAAGGGTAGGGACTAAGTGGCACCACTTTCAGAAGACAATGAGAAAATGGCACATACAGCTCAATGTCAGGTACAAGCATAAATACAGTCACTGATCTTGTGTACACAGTTGGAACTTGAAATGAATGGGTATGTATTTATTTGGAGGCAAAAGAACATAATTTTATAAAATGTATACTAGAGAAAAAAAGATGAGTAAGACGAAAATTGTTTGCCTCATAATAAGGCAAAGGTTGTTTTAGGAAACTTAAAACCAATCAAAAGTGAAATCTGTAATAGTGTATGGATAAGTATAACCCAATTACATATCTTCATGTCAAGAATGGCCAGTGTAATTGTTTTGATGCAAGATTTTTCTCAGCCACTTTGCCAGCTGGTGACCTCTGACCAGAAACAGCCCTGCCCAGGCCTTGCTCAGCCCAGGATCAACGCAGGAGACACCCCATCTACTCGACCCTCCCAGGCCGTGCCTGGCTTGGGCTCTGATGCAGATCCTGTGGCTGCCACGACTACATGCTCAGCCTCTGGCAGGAGGGGGTGTGTAGTGAGCAAGTGTGGGTTCTGGCTGACTGCGCCAAGCACTGGCACAGGAGCGGGCTCCGTGTGGGGATTGCGGCTGAACCAGGCATGTCGCACTGAAGGAAACGTGGTGGTGCCCAAACAGGGATCCCCACAACCCCAAAGCCAAGAAGGGGTGTTACAGCATGCTAATAGCTCTTAGCATTTGATAATGCCTGCAGCCCAACAGATGGCAGTGTGTTAACAACTCTGTCAGTCCCGTCGCCCGGCTCAGGCCTGCGTCTCCAGGGCTGACTTGACCTGCTGCTGCTTCCTGTTGCATGGAATAGCTGCTCTCCCCTGGGAGAGGGCAAAGGGTCACTGTATTACAGCCTTCTTCGTACCTGCGTTTGGTGGGTCCTGAGTTCTCTTCCTGCAGCCAAGAAAAAGAAGGTTATGCTAAGAATAGAAGGGTGAGGAGGGTGGAGAAGAGTTTGATTGAGTGACGAAACAGCTTCTCAGGGGAGATGAGACACGAGGGTGGACCCCAGATGAAGTCAGGGGGTCATTCTCCCAGTGTGGCTGGTTCTGGGGCTTTTATGGACTCAGAATTGGAAGTGTGTATTAATTTGTTTGTGAGTGTGCAAAAAAGGCTAAAGCAAAGCCACCACTCAAAGGTGGGCACAACAGTGCAAAAAACCAATTATGCAAGAGCAGGTATATGTGAAATAGATGAAGAGTGGGGATCAATCAGAGGAAAGCACACCCAATGGGAAGAGAGGTTCTCAAGCCAGTCCATGGATTTACCTGGAACTTGTAGCGAGGCTTTAAAATGTCTTCAGCTTGAAGGTCGGGTTTCATCGGGATCCGCCCCATCTGCCTAGGATTTGTCTGCCTCCTGCTTCTACCACTGTCAAGTGAGGTATTATTAGTTGTTTATGTGTATCCATTATTCTTGGTACACTATGAGTCTGGGGGGATAACTAGATTGAGCAATTAAGGAGTTATTTTTAATATTTTCCAAGGATTTTTTGGCATTTACAAAGTCCACCACCTAATAATGATTTCCAATTTCAGAACAATTTTAGATTTCAGAAGGGAAGCAGGATTCAATAGTAAGTTAGGCTTTTCAGGGTGGCAAAGACTTTTCCCCCGACCCTTCTTTGTTTGTTAGAGCACGTGGTTCAGCATGCTTCTGTGAGCCTCCTCTGGCCCATTATATTTGGAGTGGCAAGAAAAACAATGGCTGTTCTCTTTCCAGATGTTCCTGGCTTTGCTTACCAAATTGAGAGTTGTTCTGCCTCATGACCCACTAATGAGAATAAGTGGGATGTCAGAGAGCCATCA
Source organism: Chlorocebus sabaeus (assembly GCF_047675955.1). NCBI lineage: Eukaryota > Metazoa > Chordata > Mammalia > Primates > Cercopithecidae > Chlorocebus > Chlorocebus sabaeus. The sequence continues at coordinate 21,786,091 of NC_132928.1, read as the reverse complement.
GTGAAATATGACACCTGAAGGTTATGGCTCTTGTGCCCATGGAGAAGTCTGGTTCTGTGTTCATGCCTTCCGTAGATGATGCTGGGCTATGAAGTTTACATGGCACATCAGCTCTAATTGCTTTGCCAGTCACAGGGTACCATGGTTCTTTAGAATAAATTGGCCTTTGAGTTTCTGCCAGCTACTGAAGAATTCAGATCCCTAATGAATTTAGACTTTTAGCTGGGCTGGAACCTAAGAACCAAATGATAGTCAAAGAGGAAATGGTAGTGAGGAAGCTGAGCATCTATTAGTGAAGAAATCAAGGGAGAGATGGGAATTGCTCACACATTTGCTACCACTTTTTTTTTCTTTAGGTTCCGATTAAAAGGCAGGTCTGCTAGTCATTGTGTCTTGGCTGGAATGAAAGCCCTTTGGAATAGCAGTGTTCCAGTATGTGAACGTGAGTAGAAAGAACTATGTAGTTTGGATAACTCTCCTTATTTTTGTTTTCCAGTGTGTTTACTGCATGGAATCACTTGTTGTATGGATCTTAACTAAATTTCGGATAAAAATACTTCTTTGTTGGAAGAATTTCAAGAAGCATCTTGTAGGACTTCTCTGACATTTGTTACTAATCTGTAAATCACTTAGTTTAATGACAGTGTTTAATGTTGTGTGGAATGTGTGGCAAGAAACTAGATGACATAAAGGTGCAGCACGTTTTAGTTAGTAATTTATTTTTAGTTTTCTTATAAGGAGTAATCTTTCTTAATTTTTTTTTTTCTTTTTTGAGATAGTTACCTAGGACAGACTGCAGTGGTGCAATCACAGCTCACTGTAGTTTCAATGGCCTGGGCTCTAGTGACCCTCCCACTTCAGCCTCCCAGTAGTTGGGACTACAGTTGCATGCCACCACACCTGGCTAATTTTTTATTTTTTGTAGAGATGGAGTCTTGCCATATTGCCCAGGCTGGTCTCAAACTCCTGGGCTCAAGCTATCCTCCCACCCTGGCCTCCGAAAGTGTTAGGATTACAAGTGTGAGCCACCATGCCCAGCCAAATTTTTATGTTCTTTTATCCCCTCACATATCATAAACAGTTCAGTCAGCTTGTTTTTTAGCCGGCAGTATTTAATGACATAGGGCTTCCCATGTGCTAGGACTTTCCGTGTGTAGAAAAAGCAATGAAGAGTAAAAGAATAGTGAAGACACCTCCCTACTTTCCTGGAGTGTATTTTCTTGTTGGGAAGCAGACTAAGAATGATAAAATAAGTAATCAAAATTCTAAAAATTGTAATATATAAAATGATAGTTAAATAGGGATGTTATGGAGAAAATAAAACAGAGTTATATGGTAAATTAGTACAGGGGAAGGAGCTGGGATGATGAATCAGTGTCTGAAATGATGAGGTGTCCTAAGTTTCCAAACCATCCGCTTAAATAAAGTATGTCCAAATTCAGAAAGAATTCAGAAACTCTTAGATAAGAGTATATGTTTGACATTCTAAGACATTACTGATTTACCCTATTCTGTCTATTAAAGCAAGGCAACAATTTTTTAAACCTTTTTTTTCTTATTGGAAAATGTTTAACTTGCATTGTGTTAAAATAACTTACAGAAATAAATTCGGATATTTTATGGTGAGTATTACGGTGAAGAACAGTGAATACCTGAGGAAACTCAAGTATCCAACAAACTCAACCTTACAGAGACATATAAAGCTGAAAATAAATATATAAACAAACTTAGGAAAACACAAACAGGTAAAATTCAAGCATAAGAAGTCAATCATTGTTTGATGTACTAAGTCTTTTTTATACACATAATTCTGATAAACTTGGGCATCTCTTTCTAAATTCATATCAAATTAGAAGCATCAAGTGCTTTTAGGGAAGGAACTGTTCTAAGCAGACTAAAAGGAGGAAGAAATGATGGCTAATAATTTGGAAGAAAGAAAAAAAGGCTCTTTGGCACCATTTAATCTGGGTAAAAAGAGCCTTACCAATGTAGTCTGAGGACGCCACTGGAAATTTGGTGTTGGTCCTGATGATAATGGTCTTCAATCACCAAGAAACATTTACATTGCTAAAGATGATAGTTCATGATTATTAACGTTCATAGATTTCCTTGGAACTTATGGTCTCCAATGGCCAAAACTTTGTCTGTCTTGAACCTCATTGTCAACCCAGGAATCTTACTATGCCTGATTTAAAGTAGACAACCAAATGGGCGTTTCTAAAAATATAAAAAAATAATTACTTTCCAAATTCATTATGAACATAGCTACCTGGATGGTCCAAAAACACTGTCTTTGGCCTTTTGCAATAAACTGTAATTTAGGTCTCACATCAGTTAGTTGCCTCTCAACAAAAGCCTTACAGATTTAAATTCTATCCACCTTAGTTATATTCTTTCTAAAAGAAAAAAAATTATACTCATAGCACAGTCACAAGTCACTATTATTTCAGTCATCTTAAGTGAAACTCTAATGGAACTTAAAGCTCTTGTTTTCTTTCTAGAAATCTTTTGCCCAAATCCTCCAGCTATCCTTAATGGGAGACACACAGGAGCTCCCCTTGGAGATATTCCCTATGGAAAAGAAATATCTTACACATGCGACCCCCACCCAGACAGAGGGATGACCTTCAACCTCATTGGGGAGAACACCATCCGCTGCACAAGTGACCCTCAAGGGAATGGGGTTTGGAGCAGCCCCGCCCCTCGCTGTGAACTTTCTGTTCCTGCTGGTTAGTACCTGCTTCCACATATCCTAAACGGGTTCAGAATATCTAGGTGAGAACCTCCATATTTCTATAGTGACAGTCATTTTTGCTTGTGAAAATGGCTTTGCTATGAATGTCAGAGACAGAACTACCTCCCAAGTGAATGACAAATGGGTTCTAGTAGGCACACTGTGTCTCAGTTGTTGGTATTCTGATGGTCCTTGGGATGAGCAGTGTGGGATGGTAAGGAGAGAAGTGGGTGGACAGTGAAGAGAATTGGTGAGGTCCAGATTTTGTAGAGAATATTTTCAAAGTACTGAAAACAAATGCTAAATAAAATACTCTTTTATTCTACCTCTACTACGAGTTGTCTTTATCCTGGAGAGATGGATGTGCTGCACGAAAAGTACACAATGATGACGTAATTTACTTCAGAACTGATAATACTATAAAAGTAATTTAAGAAACTCAGATGTAGGGATTTATACTTTTTATGTTGTTTCCAAGGGTTTGTTCAAGTCACTGACTATATTTAGTTGGTCCTTCACCTCACCATTAACAAAGGGAACTCAGGAGGCCCTGGAGAAGCAGAGTTTAAGACTGTACTCTTAGCCTCCATAGCTCTTTCCTTTGATATATTAGTCTGGCTTTAAATGACAGTACCTGACAACTGTAGATGCACTTGTGGCTGTGACTGCCTGCACAAGCTCTATCCTCCAGTAAGGACAGAAGAGCATTGAATCATAAAAGTTGTAGACTTTTTAATGTGTTTTTTTGAGATGGAGTCTTGCACTGTCGCTTAGGCTGGAGTGCAATGGCACAAACTCAGCTCAATGCAACCTCTGCCTCCTGGGTTCAAGCAGTTCTCCTGCCTCAGCCTCCCAAGTAGCTAGGATTACACGCGCTTGCCATCACACTTGGCTAATTTTTGTATTTTTTAGTAGAGACAGGGATTCACAATGTTGGTCAGGCTGGTCTCTAACTCCTGACCTCAGGTAATCCACCTGCCTCGACCTCCCAAAGTGGTGGGATTACAGGCATGAGCCTGGTGCTGACTTTTTTGACCTGTTGGCTAATTTGACTTAGAATTTCTGTGGTTGAAAAATAACACAGTAGATAGATGAGAAATATATGGGAAACACAGCAAAGGGTTAATAGTGTTATCTTACAGGTAGCAGTAGTGGTGGTTGTGGTACTATTTGTAAAAATTACTATATAATGAATACTTAGTACCACCGTTAAAAGATAGATAGGCTGGACATGGTGGCTTATGTCTGTAATACCAGCACTTTGGGAGGCCAAAGTGAGAGGATCACTTGAGCCCAGGAGTTCAAGAGAAACCTGGGCAGTATAGTGAAACTCTGTCTCTACAAAAAATAAAAAAATTAGCTGGGCATGATAGCACATGCCTGTAGTTGCAGCTTCTTGGGAGGCTTAGGTGGGAGAATACCGAGTCTGGGAGGTCGAGGCTGCAGTAAGCTGAGATCACAACACTGCACTCCAGCCTGGAAAATAGAGCAAGACTCTGTCTCAAAACATACACACACACACACACACACACACACACACACACACAAAAGATAGCTTCTAATTTAATTACACAACAACCTATGAGGAGGGTAGTATTCTTATTATCTCATTTTATAGATGTAGAAACTGAGACACAGAGGGTTTAGGTAATTTGTACAAGACCACAGAATGGGGTAGCCTGGCCAAGCCATCTACTTATCTGTAATAATAAATAACAATATTTAACTTTAACAATAAATAAATGGTTAAAGGACGTAAATATATCATTCAACAAGAGAATATTTAAGTATTGTCATAATAAAATGGAAAGTTATCAGGCCAAGGTCCCAAACACCAGATAATGGGCAATTCTTCAGTTGGTTGAAGGAGATACAACAAAGAATCAGAATGGGCCAAATAACTATTAACCAGCAGGTTCTTGGAACTCAGAGCTTAGTGTAGACTCCTCGTGAATTGGGCTGAACCACTTAGGAACTCCTTTTGTCTCTCTGAACTAAGACTCAGACTAAAAGCAGTCCCCTTTGCCTTCTTGTTCCTAGTCTCTTTACCCTATCTAGTCTTCGCCTTTGACATCTTACTGCTTTGTAGTGAGAAGAGGCAAAGAAAGTTTCATGATCTTAGAGACCATCAAAACAGAAAAAATAAAACCCAGTATTTTCCCCTAAGGCTTGGGATAGATTACTTAAGATACCAGTCCTAGGCCTTCCTAAAATGGAAGATGAAGAACTAACCTGGGGAGGTGGTCCAGGCTTGGAGTGACATGCCATAGAGGGTTTTGAGAAAGAATAGCAATCCAAAGAGAAAAAGGAACCTCTGAGTACTAGCATCAGAGAAGGAAGAATTTCTTGGGATACTCAGATCCCCTATCTTCCCATTTCAATGGCCCAGTTACATCAGAGGCCCGATTCATTTCAACATCTTCCTCAGAGCAAGGGGTAATCGCCAGGTCCCCTTTAAAGCCAGAATTAATACATATAACCCATATTTACGCTGTCTCAAGAATAATTAGCATGGTGTTGCATGCTAGACAAATAAGTTCAACTCCAGGAAACATGTTAAAACTAAGAGAAGTTTCTACTTGAATATCTTAAGAGAGGCTTAAAGAAAAACTATGTGACACTCATTAAAATGTCCCCAAATCCTCTTTACCCATTTCCATTACCCAGTGTCCCATTCATTAAAGCAACTGCTTTCCTAGAGCCTAGTTTCTCTCAGTTCCACCCAGACTGTCTCTCAATATTCTCCCCACTTTCTGGACCTTCTTAGTTCACAAGAAGTCTCCATGCCATTTCTAAGGTAAATGGAGTTTCTTCAGTTCTACATAGTTCAATGCAACACAGCCCTGAAAGTTTCTGCAGGGAAATGCAGAAACTATTTTAGGATGCAAGATTTAGAGGAAGGGTGTAAATATCTTTCTACTTTGACACACAAATATACAGAAACTGTTTAACCTCACTAGAACTAAAGAAATGCAAAATAACAAGGTACCATTTTTTAAAATTGTCCATTAAAAAGGTTTTTATGTGAATACCCAATAAAAAGTAAGGATGTAATGTAATGAATATTGTTGTATGTTGAAGGTACTATTGTACTTTGGCAAAATCTATTATGAAAAACAATTATGCGATGTATATGGACAATAATACAACTATTCCTGCCAGTTAGCCCTCCTAGAACTCCAATCTAAGGAAATAATGTAAAATATAAAATATTTTATGCATTTTATTAAGGGTTTCATGAGAAAGAAAACTAGAAATAAATGCACAATAGTAGTCATTGAATACACTATGATGCATCTACTAGATTATATTAGTTTGTCTTTGTTGTAATTTACATTACTAGTATATAAATATGTGAAAATACACGTATAAGAAAATATACCAGAAGAGAATGTATCAAAACATGTTTTGGGCACTAGGATTTGGGATGATTTTTCTTTAGTTCTGTATTGTAAGTTTTCTTCTGTAATTGTATTACTTTTATAACAAAAATATTAATTTTTAAAAAGCCTTCTTGGCAGTGGCTCACACCTGTAATCCCAGCACTTTGGGAGGCTGAGGCGGGTGGATCACGAGGTCAGGAGATTGAGACCATCCTGGCCAACATGGTGAAACCCCGTCTCTACTAAAAACACAAAAATCAGCTGGGTGTGATGGCACGTGCCTGTATTCCCAGCTACCCAGGAGGCTGAGGCACAAGAATCCCTTGAACTGGGAGGCAGAGGTCGCAGTGAGGTTGCACCACTGCACCCCAGCTTGGCGACAGATTGAGACTTTGTCTAAAAAAAAAAATCTTCTCTGAGTACAGAAGGTAAAATGAGAGTATGTGAGTGAAATCAATGACTTTTAAAAACAAATATTGGTCTGAGTCCTGAATAAAATTCAGGATAAACTGTCACTGGCTGAGAAGTCCTGTTCAATTATGTTGCATGCCAGAGTGATGTTTTTGTGACTTTTGTCTTCGTTTTAGGTGCAAATGACGCTCTTATAGTTGGTAAGTTTTATGAAGGGTTTGCTGAGGAATTCTGGCATCCTTAACAGTAAGTACCTACTTACAATGAATGAAATGTAAAAAGAGAGATCAAAATATCTTGAGTTGTAAATTCAACTAGAAAGAAAATCATGATGAGTTTAGGCCAGGATATGGTGTAACTGGCATCATCATATGCCAGGTTACTGAGTAACCTTCCTCAAAGGTTCTTTACTATCTTTGAACCACTACAAATGCATAATCATTCAACAGTGTCAAAAATAACTTATTTGAATGTGGTGGGAGAATGAAGCTTCTTCTTTGGGTTATAACCTGGAGTATGCTTCCAGATGGTGATTGTGCCCATTTGCACAAATAGAAAGCCACAAGATCAGTCTTCTGAGCCCATATCTGTGATATGCCTATGTTAGAAGAGTAGTTTTGTAATAGAGTTTGCTTCCAAGGGAATTTCTGTGGCATGGTATTCTTACATCCCTTTTTACACATCTGGACACTGAGACACAGAGAGTTTATGTAACTTGCCCAAGACCACAGAATGGGGTAGCCTGGGTCTACCTACCTGTGGAGACTGTGCACTTTAACAATCAATAAATGGACAAAGGACCTACATATATAATTCAACAAGAGAGAAAATTCCAGTATTGTCACAATGAAATGCCTGTGTGTTAAGCCTTAGGCAAGACACATGGGCAGGGCCATGGAGAGCTGATGGCCAGCTGCCCCATCGCGGTTTTCACTTACTTTTGGAAAAGCTGATGTTGGACTAAAGGTTACAAAACAGCTCAGATCACATCTTAACTATAATAACCCTGTGGGAGTAAGACTAATATTCTAGAAACCCAGAGTAAAGCAGAATGTATAGTTATATCTAAAAAAAAAAAAAAAAAAAAAAAGCATTGGCAATCTGTGGTGGGACTGGATACTAAGACAGAATTTAAAACCTATGAGTTATATTCTCCATGCATGTAATTAATTACCTTGTTTTACTGCCTAGGCACTTTATCTGGTACGATCTTCGTTATTTTATTCATCATTTTCCTCTCTTGAATAATTCTAAAGTACAGAAAAGGGTAAGGGTAAGTATAGCCATATTATCCCAAGAAATGTAAACTGTTGATATCCTAGTTTTGCTAAGACATTGCAGACACTGACCTCTAAGCCCAGATCCTATCGTAGCACTAGAAGTTTGATTGGGTCACTTATGGCACACATAGCCTGCCAGTGGGGAAGAATTGAGACTTTCCATTGGGTATTTTAATATATGAACAAATACTTTGTAAACACAATTAACTTTTTTTTTTTTTTCTGAGACAGAGTCTTTCTCTGTCACCCAGCCTAGAGTGCAGTGGTGCGACCTCGGCTCACTGAAACCTCCACCTCCCAGGTTCAAGGGATTCTCATGCCTCAGCCTCCTGAGTAGCTGGGACTACAGGCATGTGCCACTACACCAGGCTAATTTTTGTATTTTTAGTACAGGCAGAGTTTTGCCATGTTGGCCAGGTTGGTCTCAAACTCCCGGCCTCAAGTGATCCACCTGCCTCAGCCTCCCGAAGTGCTGGGATTACAGGCATGAACCACTGTGCGAGGTCACTATTAACTTTTTACACTTGAAAAAAAACTTGCAAGGCCAGGCGCGGTGGCTTAAGCCTGTAATCCCAGCACTTTGGGAGGCCGAGACAGGCGGATCACGAGGTCAGGAGATCGAGACCATCCTGGCTAACACGGTGAAAGCTCGTCTCTGCTAAAAAATATAAAAAACTAGCCGGGCGAGGTGGCGGGCACCTGTAGTCCCAGCTACTCGGGAGGCTGAGCCAGGAGAATGGCGGGAACCCGGGAGGCAGAGCTTGCAGTGAGCTGAGATCGTGCCACTGCACTCCAGCCTGGGCGACAGAGCGAGACTCCGTCTCAAAAAAAAAAAAAAAAAAGAAAAAAAACTTGCAAAAATTAAGATCTGAATAAAGAAATGTCTTTGACAGGAAAGAAAACATACGCAGCTTTTGTAATGGTTGATTAAAGTATAACAACACCAGTGAGGCCAGAATCAATAATATCAATGTTATAAGGTTGATGAGCAAATTCTATACCCATAAAAAACTGAGGGCCAGGCTTGATGCCTCACGCTTGTAATCCTGGCACTTTCAGAAGCTTAGGTAGGCAGATCATGAGGTCAGAAGTTTGAGACCAGCCTGGCCAACACAGTGAAAACCCATCTCTACTAAAAATACAAAAACTTAGCCAGGTATAGTGGCGTGTGCCTGTAGCCCCAGCTACTCAGGAGGCTGGGGCAGAAGAATCGCTTGAACCTGGGAGGCAGAGGTTGTGGTGAGCCGAGATCGCACCACTGCAACCCAGCCTGGGCAACAGAGCAGACTCCATCTAAAAAAAATAAAAATAAAAAACCTGAATTTGTAACTTTTAAGTGAACAGTTTTCTATAGGAAATATTCTAAACAATGCAGTTTCCTATAACAAACTATACAGCAATGGAAGTTTTTGTATTTCACAGAGATGCCAATACACTTTTAAAAAGCAGTTTGTCATAGTAGATCTTGCTGTAAACAACCTAGTCAGGAACTCAATTTCATGGGAAAATAGTGAATTGGTTGACATTTAAATTTAAATCATTATCCTTCCTAACTAATGTTCTCTATATTTTATGGCTTGACATATAAATATTCTTTGCTCTTTTCCATTACAAAAAGAAAAGGTAAGTAGCTTGGCACTTTCCCTTAACAAAGTACTTGTGTCAATACATTTTTCTCTTAAAGTTTCTTATTAAGTACCACTATAATTTGTGAGTTAATGTTAAAAAGAAATTTACTAAGTCTGAATTAAAGAAGTTAGGGCTTCTAATTTTTTGTATCTATACCAGTCTCTAGTTGAAACCACACAGGGGAAATGATTATCTCTTCCTCTTGAAAATATTAAAGATACTTTAATATCTTGAACATATTTGAATATCTCCACCCTTCTAACTATGTCATTCTTCATTCCTCATGGCCCATTCCTTGTTAATCAACTACAGTTGATGAACATGACTCAATAACCATTTATAAAATTATTTCCTTAGAAATTATTATCTTGTATAATCTAAGCAACCTCAGAGCATATACCATTTCTTCATGTTTTCCATCTCATAAAACCTGCCTCCTATTTTTTTCATACTCTTTTAAAGTGTAATGTCCATGGCACAACCATTCTCTCTGACCAGTGGCTACCAGAAATGTGGCAGAAAGAAAGATCATGATCCTTGCTAGACTTAAAGTTCAGGGAGGTAAACCTCCCAAACACCTATGTAATCCACACTAAAACCTATTATATATGTGTAATCCAGGAAAACTTTTAAACATTATCTAAACTTTTACTTTTGACCTGTTTCACTTCTTGGGACTGTAACTGCCTGAAGGGTTCTTCCTGCCTGTCATACAGACAAAACCAGTTCCCTGAGATCATGGTATATTGCAGTAGAGAAAGAGTTGAATTAACACAAGGCCAGTCATGTGGAAGAACTGGAGTTATCACTCAACTCAGTCTCCCCAAGAACACAGGGGCAATGGTTTTTATAGATCATTTGGTAGGAAGGGAGCTAGGGAATGGGTACTGCTGATTGGTTGGGGATGGGGGTGTGGGAAATGGTCCTCATGTGCTGTATCCACCTCTGGTTGGGGGCCACAGGACCAGCTGAGTCATGAGTCACAGGTTCAGGTAGAGTCAGTCAGTTGTCATATGCAAAAACCTGAAAAATATCTCAGAAGACCAATCTTACATTCTATAATAGTGATGTTATCTATAGAAGCAATTAGGGAAGTCACAAATCTCTGAGCAGTAATGGATTATAAAAACTATGCCTATATTTTAGCAGAGTTCAGGTCCCTCTCATAATCCTAATCTCTTGGCCTTTCATTAGCTTTCAGGCCCTGAGCAAGGAGAGAGCTAGTTTTAGAAGAGACCGTTATTATCCTTGCTCCAAAGTTAAATTATAAACTAAATTTCTTTCATGGTTAGCTTGGCCTATACCCAGGAATGAGCAAAGCCAGCTCACCCATGAGGCTGGAAGCAAGATGAAGTCAGCCGTGTTAGATTTCTTTCATGCTCATAATCTTTGCAAAGGTGCTTTCAGGATAGTGAGTGCATTTCTCTAATAAAACACCATTGATTTTCTTGTTAGAAATAACACATAGCTAAAACTGGGAAGAGAAAGTCATAAACTTAAATAATCAGAAGGCAGAGGTCCCTTCTCTTGGAAGGAGTTGGGCTGATTAATCATTCAGTCATACCTCCTTGAGTGGGTGTGGCCAATAGCTAAGTCATTGTGGCTATGTGAGGAGGGCTGATTATTCCTTATCTGGAGCTCAAGCTTTCCTCACAGAAACACAAGGGCATAAAGGGCCTTATGGCAAAGAAGAAGGAAGCCATGTGGGAAACACAGAATATGAGTGGAGAGTATCGTAGTGGTCCTCAAGTCAGAAGAGCTGTTTATCCTGGAGCTAAAAAAGACTGATGGAGATAGAATAGTGTAGAACAAGATGGCCTGCTTTATGGGAGAGCCACTATCACACCAGGCCTGGAGAGGTTCAGGCTGACGTCTACCTCAAACACTGGAGACAATTCAGAAACTGCATAAGCAGTCCGAAGACTTACTGAGAAACTAAAATGAGGCTGGGCGTGGTGGCTCAGGCCTATAATCCCTGCACTTGGGGAGGCCAAGGCGGGTGGATAACCTGAGGTCAGGAGTTCGAGACCAGCCTGGTCAATGTGATAAAACCCCATCTCTACTACAAATACAAAAAATTAGCCAGGTGTGGTTGTGGGCGCCTGTAATCCCAGCTCCTCAGGAGGCTGAGGCAGGAGAATCGCATGAACCTGGGAGGCAGGGTTGCAGTGAGCCAAGATCACGACACCACACTCCAGCCTGGGCAACAAGAGCCAAACTCCCTCTCAAAAAAAAAAAAAAAAGAAAGAAACTAAGACAGAAGTGGAAGGAATTCACATACAGAAATCATCTCACCATGGCCAGGTGTGGTGGCTCACGCCTGTAATCCCAGCACTTTGGGAGGCCGAGGCAGGTGGATCATGAGGTCAGGAGATGGAGACCATCCTGGTTAACACGGTGAAACCCTGTCTCTACTAAAAATACAAAAAAATTAGCTGGGTGTGGTGGTGGACACCTGTAGTCCCAGCTACTCGGGAGGCTGAGACAGGAGAATGGCGTGAACCCAGGAGGCGGAGCTTGAACCCAGGAGGCGGAGCTTGCAGTGAGCCGAGATCGCGCCACTGCACTCCAGCCTGAGCAACAGAGCGAGACTCCGTCTCAAAAAAAAAAAAAAAAAAAAATAGAAAAAGAAATCATCTCACCTTTAAAATACTCCTCAAGGAGGTGTACTTTAACTATCCTAGTAAAGATGGTATGACCCCCACCCCCACATTCCTAATCTCTTTTATCCTGCTTTTTTTTTTTTGTATACTTATCCTTTTATTACCCTTAATTAAATAATTATGTTCCATGTTTATTCTCTCTCTCCCTCCATGAAGTCAGGGATTTTTGTCCTATCTTCACCAATGGATTCAAAAAAAATCTACACTGTCCCTGGAACAAAGAGAGTCTCAATAAATACTTACCAAATGAATGAGTGAGATAAACACCACTAAGAGTGTTACCACAAGGGAAAATTTCTGCCATAATTCTTTACCAAGTTAAACAGTGTATCTTTAGCTTGTCCTAAACTTACTCCTGGTTTCAAGGCTCCGAGGAGTTCCATTAGAACTCCTTGTTCTAATATACAAACTGTCACAGTCTGTTGGTATAGACAGTTGGGCAGCTATAACAAAAACTCCATAGACTGGGTGGTTTCAATAAGCATTTAAGCTGGGTGCAGTGGTTCCCACCTATAGTCCCAGCTACTCAGGAGGCTGAGGCAGGAGTACTGCTTGAGCCCATGAGTTTAAGGGCAGCCTGGGCAATATGGCAAGACCCTGTCCCTGAAAACATTATTTCATTTCTAAAAACCAAGCATTTATTTCTCATAGTTCTGGTGGATAGAGAGTCCAAGATCAAGGCAACTGCAAATTCAGTGTCTAGTGGGGCTCGCTTTCTAGCTAATAGACTTCAATCTTTTCTCTGTGTCCTCACATCAGAGAAAAGGAGTGTGCGAGCTCTTGGGGGTCTCTTTTCTAAGGGCACTAGTCCCATTCACAAGGGCTATTTGAGAAGTAATTAGATCCTATAAATTTTCAACGTATAAATTTGGAAGGATACAAACATTCAGTCCATTGTACAAACACTGAATTTGATAAGCACATCTGCTTAAATGATATCACGCTTATTGATTTCATGTGCCTTTTTCACCTTTGTTTCTATCTAAATTCCATTAACCCAGCTCTGAATTCACTCAACCAAGATGCTATCCCAAACAACTCTAGTCCGAAATAATGTTTCTCTTTGAAACTCAGATTTCCTAACTATACTATTTTAAAAATAAACTAATGTATTTTAAGAGTAATATCTCATCATTATTAAAAACAAGAAATAGGGGAAAATATAAATGAATGTAAAAATTACCTGCAATAATCTCTACCTAATAGTATTCTTAAGCTTCTTTGCATATTATTTTACACTTGCATTTACACTTTGAGATTATATTGATTGCACAATATTGAATCCTGCTTTTTTTCACCAAATGACAAACATTTCTCCCATCATGATAACAGTACATAACCACTTGACATTTCATGTGTTGTTTTTTGCCTGTTAACTCTATTGCATTCACTTACTTGCTTACTCTTAAAGTATTCTTAGCCACTTACAATGTGCCATACATTGTGCTTATGTGTGTTTTCTTTCACATGCTAAACTAGCTTCTGATGAAGAGACATTTTTTAAAAATATATGCTATATCAGTTTTTACTTTCTCTAGGGAGAAAAATTGATTTTTTAAAAAACATCTCCCCAAATCTCTGAGTATCATCAAATGAGAAATGTTCAGCAATCAACTGAACAACTTAAACAATTGAGAAATGAATTTATGAAAATTTCAGTTATCCTCATCTTTTTGGAAATACTACTGTTTTACATCAAATTACGCCTCAAATTGTGTACACTAACTACTGATCACCTTTTAGTAGGTATAAAGTCCTTAAAAATTTTGTTTCAACTTTCCCTTTTAAGGTTGGAATTTTGACCACAGTGTTCCACAGGAACAACATGAATCATCTGTGGCAAAATATGCTAGTCAAGAAGTGAGTTAGAATCTGTGCCAAGCTAAGACCTTGTGCACCCAGGTTCTGGGGCGGAGTAAAGAGGCAGGCTCCAAAGACATAGCCGTGTGTTGGACATGAGAGTGTTTGGAGGAATACAGGTAACAGGTGATGCTGGGAAGTCTTGTGAGATGGAAAAAGAACGAAGATAAGGAATCTGGTGGCAGTAATAACTGGGGAGCAGACGAACAAGAGGGCCTCATGAGGAGGTTCGTCAATTGGTGGAAGGACACCATTCCCGGCCTTAAAACGAGAGGCTGCAGCATGGCTGGGGAAGCACGTGGATACCTCGTACTAAATCCACTACTGCAGCTCATTCTTGACTGTAATTAGAAGAGGAGGACATGCTTTCTGAAGCTGACCCCTCCCTGATGACCAGTTACTATTTCTGCCCCCTGCTACCACCGTGGTTTAGAACAAGAGACTCAAAAAAATTTCTTCTGTTATGGGTGACCTGTACGTTTTCTAGAATGGAATGAGGCTCTTTATTTCTTTATTTAGTAGCTCAACTCTGAGAACACTTGTTCTTTGGACACAATTAAAAAAGGAAAAGGTCAAGTTAATCTCTCTCTTATCTACTAATATCTCCATTTACGCCATACTTTCTGTGTCCTACACAGCAGCCATCACAGAGGGCAATAAACACTTCTAATGACCTTGTAATTTATATGGAAATTCTAGCATCACGATTATCAGCCTGTAAATTCTGGGTAGTTCAATTGCTGACCATGCTGTTAACTAAATGAAAACATCCTGTTATTTCAGTGTCCTTCCTTGACAAAGTACTATACAGCTGAAGAACATCTCAAATACAATTTTGGTTGGAAAGGAGCCAATCGATTTCAACAGAATCAAATCTGGGCTTCATAAAGTCTTTGAAGTGACTTCACAGAGATGCAGACATGTGCACTTGAAGATGCTGCCGCTTCCCCAGTACCTAGCAAAGCTCTTTGTGTGCGTCACTGTGAAACCCCCACCCTTCTGCCTCGTGCTAAACGCACACAGTACCTAGTCAGGGGAAAAGATTGCATTTAGGAGATAGATAATGGTTTGGATTACTTAAAGAAATAAGGTGTTGCCTGGAATTGCTGGTTTATAAGTTGGTCATTTTTTTTTTAATATTTGTAATATGGAATGGGCTCATTAAAGAAAGCTTGGAAAATGTAGAAAGTTATGAAAAATAAGTCACATATAATTATGCTACCTAGTGATAACCACTCCTAATATTTTGATTCATTTTCTGCCTATCTTCTTTGACATATGTGTTTTTTTTTACAAATGTACTTTTTCCCCCTTAGTTTCCTTTTATTTTATAGAGCAGAACCCTAGTCTTCTAAACAGTTTGGAGTGAAATATATGCTATATCAGTTTTTTCTCTAGGAAAAAAATTAATGTACTAAAAAGACATTAAATGACTATTGTAGTTAAGACCACTCGAGAGAAATATTTGGAATATAAGCTTTGGATATTTTCTTTTCTTTCTTTTTTTTTTTTGAGACAGATTCTTGCTCTGTTGCCCAGGCTGGAGTACAGTGGCATGATCTCGGCAACTTCTGCCTCCCGTTCTCAGGTGATTCTCCTGTCTCAGCCTCCTGAGTAGCTGGGACTACAGGTGCCCGCCACCACACCCGGCTACTTTTTTGTATTTTTAGTAGAGACAGGGTTTCACCATGTTAGCCAGGACGGTCTCAATATCCTGACCTCATGATCCACCCGCCTCAGCCTCCCAAAGTGCTGGGATTACAGGCATGAGCCACTGTGCCCAGTGAGCTTTGGATATTTTCTAAGCTTTATTTCAAAAGTACTATGCTCTGTATAAAAAAGAAAATAAAAATTGAAATGAAAGAATAATTGTTATTATAAAAGTAAGTAGCTTTTGTATGAATTCAGAATATACTAAATTAACTTTTAAAAGCACAATTTTTAAAATATTTATCAAAATAATAAACATGTTCTGGCATTTTTAAAATAAGTGACCTTGTGTTCTTTAACCAGTCTACATCTTTAGAGATCAAAAATTTGTTATGTTATTATGGGCTATGCTAACGACCTCTAGAAAACATCAGAATATTTCTGGATATTTAATAATAGCTTGATATATGATTACTGCTTATTTCTATATAATTTTGTTTAATAGTTGCTTTAAAGGTGAATTCGGCCACATTTTTTTTGACAACAATATAGAGAGAGAGATAGACATGAACCTGAATTTCAATTTAAAATCATGCAAGATAGGACAAAAAACAGCCTAAGAAAAATCTGTCAGGCCTTTGAGCCCAATCCAAGTCATCGCATCCCCTGTGACTTGCACATATATGCCCAGATGGACTGAAGTAACTGAAGAATCACAAAAGAAGTGAAAATGCCCTGCCCCGCCTTAACTGATGACATTCCACCACAAAAGAAGTGAAAATGACCGGTCCTTGACTTAAGTGATGACATTACCTAGTGAAAGTCTTTTTCTGGGCTCATCCTGACTCAAAAAGCTCCCGCACTGAGCACCTTGTGACCCCCACTCCTGTCCTCCAGAGAACAACCCCCTTTGACTGTAATTTTCCTTTACCTACCCAAATCCTATAAAACGGCCCCACCCTTATCTCCCTTCGCCAACTCTCCTTTTGGACTCAGCCGGCCTGCACCCAGGTGATTAAAAAGCTTTATTGCTCACACAAAGCCTGTTTTGTGGTCTCTTCACACAGACGTGCATGACAAAATCAACTGATAAACTGCAAGAAAAAAAATGCAACTTATACCACAAAGGGTAATTGTTTTATTGTTTAGAGAGTGCTTAAAAATTCAAAGACCAAACTTCTCTCCACCCCACAAAAATGGGCAAAGGACATACAGCTAGGTCACCAAGAAAGAAGAGCAAGTAGGCAGTGAAATACATGTAAAGATACTCGATAGGACTTTTGCTTATCTGGATCGTTAGCAAATCTCTTATTTCTTGGGATTTTGAAGAAGTAACTTTTAAAAGGGAACTTAAGACTAAATGTTTGGGAATTGGCCTTTTTTAGAATTAAAATTTCCCAACACAAGAAAAAAAATCCTGTGTTCTTTATTTTCCAGAATGGGGTAGGTCACTAAGCAATATGATTAATAAATATGTAATGCCTGTGTCTTCTGTTTTGTTTTGTTTTGGAGACAGGGTCTTGCACTGGGGCTGGAGTGCAGTGGTGCAATCTAGGCTCACTGCAACATCCCCTGTGAGTTTTTAATTGCAAGAAAGCCAAAAGATTTTTTTTATTACATCAGTTATAATGGGAAATACTGTATATATTATGATAAAATACTTTATTGCCAACTTGTATTATTAAACAATTCTGCTGACCTTTGACCTTACATTTACATCTGAAAAGCAGTGTGATAGGAGTTATTAAGAAACTATTTTAGGCAGATGGAGGGGTACTTGGAACGTTTTCGTTTCTTTTAAAGTAGCTTCAGAAATGTTTCTTGTCTAGCAGGAAGGCCCTGGCTCTCAGAGCTGGGCCAGCAACCTTTAATATGCAAATGCAAGCCATTAGAAACTGGGTCCACCCAACATGGTAATTCCCACTGTTTTCCTCTTGCCCTAGCCGGGACGTGTGCCTGGCCACGTGGCCGGCCCCACATATCTCCCCATGTGTAGAACATCTTGGTGCCCTGTATTTGCATATTAAAAGGCTAGGGTGGGAAGGCCAGTTTTTCACAGTCTATGTGAATGACATCCCTGGCCAAATCAATCCCCTGAGCCCTGTGCAAATCAGATACCGCCTCCTCCAGCCTCTACATATATTTGGCTGTTTTCCACCCCACATGGGGGTCTCCTGTCTTGGGTTTGGAGCCCCTCCACCCTCTGTCTCTGTAAAGGGGAGCTTCTGCCTTCTTTCTTGCCTATTAAACTCTCTGCTCCTTAAAACCACTCCATGTGTGTCCGTGTCGTTTTTCCCAATTCAATATGAGATGAAGAACCTGGTTGGTGTTCCTCCACTCCTCAGAGCCGTATCATTTTGGTGCATGGGCCAGGAAAGGAAATTCATTCATCAGACTGGTGAGTATGGAGTGGATCTCAACTTTAAATCTGTCCTTTAATCTCAAGGCTGTCTTCCAGCTACCCTGTCACCAAACTTTCTCTTTTCAGCGGTCTCTTACCCTCTCTCTGTGTGTCTAATGTGCAGGAATCTTTACAGTTCATGGCAAAAACAGTTCATGGTCTGTTAGAAAAGATCACGAATCATGGCAGGCAGTAACTTAATAAACGTCTCTTACTCTCTACCGTTTCTCTGGCGAGCACATGGTATTTCTAAGCCACCTAGTGGAAATAAAAATCCTCTTCATGAGACACATTGCTGGTTCTCTGCAGTACATTGCAGCTTTGCTACTTTTCCATTTTGCACTTTTCTACTGCTACTTCTGTGGACGGGAAAGCTCTGCTTTTAACAGTTAGGAGTAAGATGTCTTCTGCAGTCACATTTTAGTCTCCATATTGTCCCACTGGCAGAAAAACGAACATTCAGTTCCTATGTTCCTTTAAGGCGTGTATTCTGTCTCCTATTAAGACAGTACTTAATTAGTGAGGGAATTTTAAGTACAGAAGTTAACCGGAACCATTTTTCTGTGGGTAAATGCTTTAGCACGGACTATAATAGCAGGATATAGAGTTCAATCTAGCATGCCCCCTCCCTTACAGGGACCTTGCCCAATTACGTGATTTTTCTTGAAATCCATTTAGGAAGGAACACAGGCCACACAAGTCTAGGAGGTCAAAGGGAAATAAAAGGAGGAGGACTAAGACTGCTTGGGGACGGCGTGACTAAGGCCCAAAAGTTTAGTTCCTCTGGTGCCATAGCTTGGAGGGTAACGCCTGCAGTCATGGGTGGCACATTTAAACAAGTACTGGGAATCCAGGAACCCTGGAGGGAATATAGTTGGGGGGACGCCGTCTACTGTTTTTGTCTCTATCCTGGATCACATACCGAAAGGAAGGAGACTAAAAGGACGCTTTTATTCTCACTTCTCTTTCTAGATGGATAACAAATCATCTTTTAACATGCACTCCCCTGGAATGTATTTTAAAGCACTGGGACTCCTTCGACCCTGAAACTTTGAAGAAAAATGGCCTATTTTCTTTTGCACAAGGGCATGGCCTTTTTACTTCCCCAAAATTAAAGAAGTAAGTTACAGGGGAACCATCTGAGGATCCCCCTTATTTGGGGGTCCTTCAAGTTCCCTTCTCATTGCAGGGCCTCAGACAAGTAAAAGGAGTCTTAGGACTATTTTTGGACAACCCTGATGGGTATATAGAAGCTTTCCAAAATTTAACTCAGGTGTTTGACTTCTCATGGAGAAATGTTATGCTGTTTCTAAGCCAAACCCTAACTACAGCTAAAACAGGCAGCTCTGCAAGCAGAAGAGAATTTTGGAGATGAGCAATATGTCTCCTATAGTAGGCCAAAAGGGAAAAGAGAAAATAGGGAAGGCAAAGAAATAGGGGAAACACCATTTCCAATAGGAAGAGCCAATACCTCTTGACAACCCTAACTGGAACTCCTTTCTAAGGTGTTTTTCTTGTTTTTGCAGTTTAAAATGGATTCTATCTCTTTTATAATGTTCTTCCAACCTGGGAAATGTTAATTTTCCAAACCTTAAAATGCTTGGCTTAGAGTTGAGCCAAGGGGGAAGGGAACCCAGAAGCCTGATATGCTGGCAAAAGGGTAAAAATTTCTTACTAGTCAGGCTTTTGACTTCTCTCTCCCTGTGCAAACCAGTAAACAGGATAATAAGGATCATAATTTATATTATCTGTAAAATTATAATTAATGAAAAAGGATTTGTGAGGTTGGTCTTAAGCTGCAGACAATCTGATGTGCTCTGCATGTCTTTCTGTATGGTTCTGTCAAAGAAAGGGTATCTTAGGTTAGGATGCAGGTCCAGTACCCCATAAGCCTGCTGTTCAAGGCAGCCCAACAAAACGGTCAGTAACAAACTTGGTTACAGGACTCCATCTTGTTTCATGTCCTTGGGAACATAACCTGTAACCACATGGCAATACTTTGTTTTAGTTTCTGCCATTTTACAATGGTGACTGTCTTCTTGTGCTGAGTCAGTTCCTGGGTGACAGCCACAAAGTCAGATAAGCCAGTTTGTCAATGTGGGTGGTGCCAGCTAATCCATCATGAGCAGGGTTTACAAAATATCTTAAGCACTCATCTTGAGAGGGTCAAAATCTTGTAGCCTCCAGCTGCATGACCCCTAAGTCATGGTTTCTAATCTTATGGCTAGTTTCTTGGTCTGGTCCCCTGGCAAGAGGGGAGTATATCTTAAGAAAGTGCTGTTACCATCTTTGTTTTAAACTATACACTGTAAACTAGGCTCCTCACAAAGTTGGTTCAGTCTATGCCCAGGGATGGGCAAAGGCAGCTTGGGGGCTGGAAAAAAAATGGAGTTGTTTGGGTTGGATCTCTTTCGCTGTCTCAGTCACAATTTGGCAATGACAGTTTCGAGAGCTGCCTATCTCCCCTTACAAAATACCTTGTACACTTGTAGTTAAATCATAACCTACTTAAGGCTTGTAGGTTTCACCTGTGAGGTTACTTTTTGTAAGGTTTAAGAGTAAAAATCTTAACTGCTTGGTGTGGCTAAAGTCAAGTAACAAGGAGTTTAAAAGAATTTTCTTAAAGAGTGCTCAGCTTAATTAAAAGTCGATATTCAAGTTATAGGTATATTTAAAAGTTTTTCTGGAAAAAGACTCTTCTGTCAGCTGAATCATTTTTCTCAATTTTTTGTCTTACCACTCTTAACGCATGCATGAGAGGCCCTAAGATAACTTCTGGTAGCATGGGACTCCTTGGGAAAACTTCTGGTAGCATAGGATTCCTTGGGAAAAACCGAAGATGCCACTTTGGGGGAAAAAAAAAAAAAAACAAAAAACAAAACTGTTTTCCTCATGAAACCCCAGGAATTAAAAGGAGATAGATCCCTCTCAAAATCAAAGGCTGTGTTCTGTTTTGCATTGTGTTATCTGACGGTTTTGAGTTTTGGGGTATCAAAAATTACTTCACATTTTGAGAGAGCTTTGGTGCGTAGTAACCAGGTAGGAAATATACTTTAAGGGATGGCTAATAGCAGTTATAAATCAGAGAAGCATGCTCTTGGCCTCCTGAAAATATGGAAACATCCCCACCCCATCCCACCCCCAACTAAGAGATGAGACTCCCATGAGGGATGGGCTAATTACAAAATAAGCCGATTGGTTTTGGGTTGCCTTGCAATGAAATACATGATAGAAGCACTACACTGTCTTCTCCCATAGTATCTATATGGTCTTTTCATAAATTGAGCATTGAAATAAAAGTATAGCAAGGAAGTCTTAAAACACTAAACTGCCCTTTAGTAAAAGGGTTATAAAAAGTTTGTTAAGCTTTCACCTCATGGCCAAATTGGATTAGACAGAATAATCTATAAGGTTTCATTTAAACAAATTGGGGTTTACATTAACAAACTAATGCAAGGCTAAAATTTGTCTTTGAACAGGATTTTCATGTCATAGTAAAGGCTAACAAAACGTTTTTGCCTTTTGAGTCATCATTTTGGCAAAATAATTTATGGCAATCTGGAATTCTATTTCATAACATCAATTGTTCTAAACCGCTAACATTTTAACAGTCATCTCAAAATCAAACTTCAAGTTTCAAAATTTTCCTTCCTGAGGGATGGCTTTTTGGATGGTTCAGAGGGCCCCTGAAACATTCAGAAAAGAGGTAAACAGGATTATTTGACATGTTTAGTCACATGAGATTGCCAAAATGATGTCCAATCTTCTTTTAAGTCATATTTTGATGAATAATATATATTCCAAAATTAGATGGGATTTCCAAAATTCTAATGTCTAAGTATATGCTATCAGTCATAATTAAGGGTAAAATTACTGGAAGCCACAGAGATAAATAAACTTCTTTTTCAGTCATGTTTTTAACTGTAACTATCTGGGAAATGTTGCCATTCACAGATAATTGTTCGTCTTGCTTTGTTCCTTCTCAAAACACTTTTATAACCCAGCTATATTAAGGACTTTAACAAGTGTTCTCAAATGCAGGTTTTTAACAGCATTGAACACTGCAACACTGGAATAGAGAAAGGACGTACAGGACTCATAAAGAACTGACATGTTTGCAGATATCAAACAAAACAAGAGTTAACTAAAGAGACTGAACTCAGAAAGTTAAAGCAAACTTTTTAACTTTTGCTTGGAATATTGCTGGTCCTTGTTTTGTTTTTCAGAGTCAAGGAAACTTATTTTAAGCTATTTCTGGCCTTTAATAATTGAGTAAGGTTTACTACTGTGAACAAAATTTGGAACATGTTTATTTTTCTCTGCCTGATTCCTCTGGAATTTGGAGACTATCTGTGAGTATTCTTGACTTATAGCAATATAATTGTTTGCATCAGTGCAGTAAGAATCCTTTTTTTTTTTTTGTCAACAGGACACAATTGGAAAAACTGGTTATTTTACCAAGGCTTTGACTGAAAGGATGTGTTTCCCTTTAAGGAATCAAGCTTGACATGCAGAGCCAATAAAAAGCCCTTGGGGAGAACTGGCCTCATACCTTGTCTACACAGTACCTGCACAGAGTTCCTAACCTGCGGTCAGTAAAGAATGTCACTTTCTAACAGGTCTGGGAGTTCCGAGTTTATCTTGGGATCTCAAGAGGCGAGGATCACCCAACTCACAGGTATTTGCGGATACAAACCCATGGTGGGCTTGGCTCTGAAGGTCTTATCTGGAATTCCTTATGGAACAGAGTTTCATCAAAACCAATCCAAAAGGCCTATGTAGAAATAACCATTCTTGCTGCATTTTATGCAAGTAATCAGGCCAAGTATAAGATTAAAGTTTATTCTACAAACAACACACACGGTCCTATCATAATTTGTTTTTTACCAAAAACGAGGACTGGAGAGAGAAATTACGCTCCAAAGCTTATCACACATTTGTCATTAAATCCTAGTTTCATTAATTGTTTTTAAGCTTTTTGCTTACATTTTAAACTAACCCTGCTTATTCCTGAAAATCAAGTGATCTCCTGCAGCTTGGAAGAAACAAAAAAGGATGGGTAATGTAAAAATCTGGATCAATATGCTAGTTCCGGGCAATTATCCTGCAAATTCTGCCAGGTAATGAAAGTGAGTAGGGTGCCCATAAACTGGAGGTTTCTTTTTTTGGGAAAATAAAACCAAGGAACTTCACAAACCCCAAAGGGAAACTGTATATCTTAGAAAGTAAAATTTTAGATGGAAATTATCTACCACACCACACTTGTGGGAATTGCTATACTCACTCTACTGTATGTATGGAGTTATACATGGTAGCATCTTCTAACTGAAATATTGGACAGAAAGTTTCCATTGCTGTATATTTTGCTTAGTTATTATCCTTACAGGAGGGATAATAGTTACTAACAAAAAGGAAGCATCAAAGTTTTACTGAGTCTGCTAGGACTTTTTATTGGAATTAGTGATGCACTTTCAAATGAAACATGCTGCTTCTGGATTAACACCTCTACTAAAGTACAGGAAAATCTACAGGTACTTGAAGATCAAATCTAGCCGGGCGCGGTGGCTCATGCCTGTAATCCCAGCACTCTGGGAGGCCGAGGCAGGCGGATCACAAGGTCAGGAGATCGAGACCATCCTGGCTAACACAGTGAAACCCCGTCTCTACTAAAAAATACAAAAAATTAGCCGGGCGTGGTGGCGGGCGCCTGTAGTCCCAGCTAATCGGGAGGCTGAGGCAGGATAATGGAGTGTACCCGGGAGGCAGAGCTTGCAGTGAGCCAAGATTGCACCACTGCACTCCAGCCTGGGCGACAGAGCGAGACTCCGTCTCAAAAAAAAAAAAAAAAAAAAAAAAAAAAATATCAAATCTAAATCATCAACAAGCTCAGGAAAAATGCAGGCTTTCGTCCCAGGTAGTTACAATCCCTCTTTAATGAATTCCAGTCTTTATGGAATTGGTTAAACCCTTTATTAAGCCCTCTCTTGCTTATATGTCTTGTATTAATACTTAAACCCTGTATACTCAATACTGTAACTCAAATTGTTTCTTCTCTAGAAGCAACCAAACTCCAAATGGGTGCTACAAACTGGATCACGCATGGACACACCCTATTTCCAAGAACCCTTAGATAGACCCCAGGAAGAGCCCTAGCTGGTGTTCCCCATTTGACGTCCATTTTCAGCAGGAAGTAGCCAGAAAAAGTCATCACCCAATAACCCCCTAACAGCAATTAGGTTGTCTCCTGGGGGGGGTTGGGGGAGAATGTGATAGGAGCTATTAAGAAATTATTTTAGACATATAGAGAGGAAAAGGGGTCCTTTGAAAGTTTTCATTTGTTTTAAAGCAGCTCCAGAAACGTTTCTTGTCAAAAAGAAAAGCCCAGGCCCTTAGAGCCAGGCAGGCAACCTTGGATATGCAAGTACCGGCCATTAGAAACTGGGTCCACCCAACATGATGATTCCCATGGTTGTCCTCTTGCCCTTGCCCCAATATATGCCTGGCAACATGGCCCCACATATCCCCACGCGTGTAGAACATCATGGTGCCCTGCATTTGCAAATTAAAAGACTAGAGTGGGAAAGCCAGCTTTTTCGCAGGCTATGTGAATGACATGCCTAGTGAAACCAATACGCTGAGCCCTGTGCAAGTCGGGCACCACCTCCTCCAGCCTCTACATATATCTGGCTGGCTTCTGCCCCACTTGAGGTCTCCACTCTCAGCTTTGGAGTCCCGCTCTCTCTGTCTCCCTACAGAGGAGCTTCTTCCTTCTTTCTTCCCCTTTCTTTCTTGCCTATTAAACTCTCCACTCCTTAAAACCACTCCACGTGTGTCCATCTTGTTTTTTCCAATTCAATGAGAGACAAAGAACCTGGTGTTCCTCCGCACATCGGAGCCCTATCAGCAGGGGCTGGACACCAATTGCTCTCTGAAGCTATTCCTAGTACTAACATTCTTTGTTTTGTTTGCTTTTTTGGCACACCAAGTATATAAAGTTTATGAGGCTTAAATGAAATTTTCTTTCTACCATTACAATGAGAAAGGAGTAAAATATTTTTATTTTGCAAATCGACTTATGGAATATAATTTCTAATATACTTATGTTTTTAAAGCCTTCAAAAGCCAAGAGGAAACAAAATACTATCCATTCCTTCTGAGAAATGCACCTCTTTCTATACCTGATTGTTTTCATAATCCCTGTGTTCATATGTAATGCCACAAAAATGCTCTTGATAGTAACAGGAAAGAGGATCAGACACAGCTAACCATAAAGGTCAGTTGGCTGGCAGGTGCTTAGTAGATGCAAATAGAGGCCCATTCATACTACTACACCTGCTCCTGAAAAGCATAATGTAAATACAGAATACTAATTTACGAGGCAAAGAAACATCTAACATCAAATTTTAAAACAGTTGGCCACAGTTTAATGACATCCCTGCACACCAGCCACCACCCACACTGCCCTTCATAAGCCCCTTAAAGGAGATCCCATAGTTCTAAACCTGGTCCACAAACACACATATCCTCCATTCTCTCCTTTTCTTCTCTTTGGCAGTTTGACAACATCTATAGGAGGAGTTGGAGGAAACATTAGTGTTTAATCTCGTAAATCCACTTCATTCAAAGCTTTGGCTTCAAGCTCTACCCCTGTTAAGGCCTCAGGAAGTTCATTGTTAACAGTCTCCCTTTGAACTCGGTCACTAAAATGATCTCAAGGCTAAGGGATAGACCACAGCTCCACTTTACAAGTAAGCTTGCAACACTTGATTTAGGAAAGTTTGCTGTGCAGACATTTGTAGCTCATCCCTTTTACAGACAGATCTCGATTTGTTTTCTAGGGTCTAAAATTATTTAAATTAAAATCTCTCAGAACTTTCTAGGCATTTGGTAAACTCATGCTGGGGGAGAATTGGCAGAGACATGTTAAATGCCCTTGACCACAAGAACCATTCATTTCATCCAACATTTACCAGTTATTCATTGTATACCTATTATAGATTTTGGCACTGTAGATATAATGAGAAAACGCTATCCCTGACTCATGAAACTTATGCCAATTTGAACTCTGCTTTTTCCACTTACAATTATATCAGTTTCTCATATTTGGTATTCTTTTGCAATATTTGCTGCATAGAATTCCATCACACAAAGCTAACTACCAGAAATTCCTTATTACTTTTGCTAGACACTTAGGGTTTACATTTTTTAAAATTTATAAATCTTTGATCACAGCTCTGATGATTTCTCTGGGAACTGATAGCCTAAGGGAACTCATGTCCACTTTAAGACTTTTAACATTCTGAAAAATTGTATTACAAACAGAGTGCTGGTCTCCCTGCAACACGTTCACTCACACTGGCTGAGGTTTTAATTCTCTGCCGGTCTGAGAGGAAGAAATGCCAACTCTTTGTTTGCTCTTGTATTGCCAGTCATGTCCCTTTTTTTCCTGTTACCAGCCATACCGGTTTACTACTCAGAACCCTACAAATCAATCCTGCTCATTCTTAATTTTCCGATATTCTTCCTAAGATTGTTTCACCAGAAAACTTCTCCCCCTTATCCACTCTTCACCTAACAATTTCTACCCACCCCAATCCTCCTGCATTCATTGCTTCCAACTGGCACGTAGGACACCCTTGGTCTTACATTGTTCATGCATGTGTATTTCGTCTTCAATAAAACATTTAGTTGCTCAAGGGCAAGGGCCCCATAGAGTCTCAATATGCTAACAGCCTGGTGTTGCTTAATAAATTAGATTCTGAGGGGTCCTCTCCAGGGAGGGAAGCAAACAGCAAATTACCTTAGCGGCTGGGAGTGCAGAAGCCAACCCTTTGAGACTGTGAAAACAAGACGGCCCCAAGACGATACAGTAGCAGGCATTCAAGCAAGAAAAACTCAAATATTGTTCCTAATAATGCCTGACTAATGCAAAATACCAAATAAGGGCCCAGGCAGTCCAGACAGCCTGCAGGGCCCCAGGATAAAACTAACTCTGAGGGGTGCTGGCCCACGGTGACCCCCTGCCTGGACTCTGGATCTCTATTTTTACGTCGAAGTGCTTTATTCTTGATTCTCCAGTTCCCGGAAACGATGACCAAAGCAGCTTAGTTTTCCACCCTTCCTTGGTCACAAATATGACGATGAGGCAGCCCTTTCCCGCACGACGCCTCAGCCTTCCGGGATGGTCGGCCAAAGGTTTACCAAGAAAAAAGGGGGGTTCGGGAAGCCAGGGCAGGTAGGCCCCGCCAGGGCCACGCCCTGTCTCCTCGAAGGCCAACGGCTGCCTCTGAACGCCGAGGCCCCACCCCGCAGCCCGCCGATTGGTCCCAGCCGCCCTCGTGAGTCGACTGACTTCCGCCCCCGGCGCGGTTCAGGCCACGCCCACCTGTCCTGCGGGCCTAGATACTTTGTGAGTTGGTGATTGTTGCGTACCATAGCCGGACTCAGAAGGGGCTTCCCTGCTCGGCTGGCTCTCGGTTTCTCTGCTCTCCCTCCGGAAAAATAGCGGCGTCTTCCGCATCGCGCCATGGCGCCTCCCGGCCGCCGCGAGCGTCCCTTTTCTTCCGGTCGGTTTCCTGGGTTGCTTTTGGCTACCCTCGTGTTGCAGCTATCCTCCTTCTCCGGTAGGACCCCGGGACGAGTTCGCGCGTCCG
This sequence comes from Chlorocebus sabaeus, assembly GCF_047675955.1. Taxonomy (NCBI): domain Eukaryota; kingdom Metazoa; phylum Chordata; class Mammalia; order Primates; family Cercopithecidae; genus Chlorocebus; species Chlorocebus sabaeus. The sequence goes on along the minus strand of NC_132928.1, from coordinate 21,758,427 downwards.
CGGCGAGGCTAGAGCTCTGCACAGTCAGTCGGGCAGGAGGCGGGGGGCGGGGCTCACTGCACATCGTGCCTGCCTGGGATAGAGAGCGAGGCCAGGGTTCTCCGAGGGGTGCAGTGCTCAGATCCCGGGGGTATGTGGCGGGGAATGCGGGGACCACGCAGAGCCTGAGGTGAAGCTTGTTTCGGGGCGTGGTGTGCGCGGCCGGCATTTACACAGGATCTGGCTGTGTCCCCTTCAAAAGCGTGAACAGTGTTTTCGGGATTGAGCCCTGTCGACAAGGGGAGTGCGGACTGGGCGCCCCAGGTGAGGGCTTGCCCTGGAGTGCACAGGTGCGTGGGAGTGTTGCTAGGGCCCGTGCTGTGCCCGTGGTGAGAGTTTGCCCTGTGTTCCCTTGGTGCCTTGGTGAGTGGGGTGTTCATTAGGGCTTGGACAGTACCCGCGGTAAGGGTTGCAGTGCGTCTGCTGTGCCCCATGTGCTGGACTGGGCTGGGCGAGAGGGCCTGGCCAGGTGTTGCTGGGAGCGTGTTGTGCGCAAGTGGCCTGTGTGCGGAGTTCACTGTGGGCAAGACAGCTAGCTCACTGTTTGCTTTGAATGGAGTGAGCGCGGACGCAGGGGCTGGGGAGGGCATATTGGGTGAGAGCAGGCTCTCAGTGCCTGGGTTAGAGAGGTGGTAAGGGCGCGCCATGCTTTTTGTGCCTTCTGTGAACAGACTTCCGTGTTGCCTGAGTTCCTATTAGTTTTTAAATGGCTGCTTTTTTGGGGGTGGGTGGACCATCGAGTCATCTTCCTGTTCCCAACCAATAGAGACAGTATCTGATTCCATTACCTAATGGATTTTTGACATTGTTTTCCTTCTTTTCATTAGAGTCATATTTGAGAGATGTGAAGCAACCTAAAAAACACTGGTAACCAAGCCTAGTGAGAAATTAGTATCCTAACAAAGGAAGGCAAATAATGTTAATCTGGTTTTCCCCTACAGCTCATAAACTAAAGCTTAAGGCCTATCTCACTAAATTTGTATTGTATTTCATTGAGTGGAATCAGTAATTTTAAAAATGCATGCTAGGCCAGGCGCAGTGACTCACGCCTGTGATCCCAGCAGTTTGGGAAGCCCAGGCGGGGTGACTGCTTGTGCCCAGGAGTTCGAGATCAACCTGGGTAACATGGCAAAACCCCATCTGTACAAAAAAATACAAAAATTAGCGGGACATGGTGATGTGTGCCCGTGGTCCCAGCTACTCTGGGGGCTGAGGTAGGAGATTCGCTTGAGCCCAGGAGGTGAAGGCTGCAGTGAGCTGTGATCATGCCACTGCACTCTAACCTGGATGACAGAGTGAGACCCTGTCAAAACAAAACAAAACAAAAAAACCGCTAAGAAATACATGCTTATTGTACTACACGAACAGAATCAAAAGACAACTATTTTTAATATTTTGGTATATTTCTTTCTGACTTTATGTGCGCTTCATGTGTATCTATGTCCAAATTATATTTAGGATCTAATAACGTATAGTTTCTGTGTTGCATTTTTTTCCTTAGGAGCATTTGCTCAACGAATATGGGTTTTGTATGTCTATTGCTATTACACTGGTAGGCAATAACAAACCATTCCTATTTTCTTGATCCTTTTTTCACTATTGGTTTACACACACGTTCATGCAGGAAGATAAGCAGAGACTTTGTTTTGCTCGATGGTAAGTGCTCGATGGTAAGTGCTCAGTGCCGGAAACACAGTAGGTAACCAATAAATTATTTGCTACAATGTATTGGGAGTGGCAGACATTAACCAAAACATAATAGTAACAAATAAATTATGAACCAAGGGAAGTTCTCTGGAGGAAAGGAGTATAGTTTTCAGATATAAATCTGACAGCATTTAACAGATGTCTCGAGGGAGGGAAGGCTTTTCTGCTCATCAAACAGACTCTGGGGCATCTGTGCTTGCTGTTCCCTCAGCCTGGGAACACTTTCCTCCTGACCTGCTGCAGAAACAGGCCTGCTCTTCTGCAAAGTTAGCTGGAAGGTTATGCCCTAGGAGACCTTCTCTGAACGCGCCCCCCCCGCCCCCGCCCCCACAACCTCCCCCATCCCAGGTTGAACATACAACCCGGTTCAAGTCCCTCTTCACTTGTAATCACCCTTTTAAAATGACCTTTTCTGTTCTTTGTCTCTCCCTGTCAGAATGCAGGGATCCTGCCTGTGTTGTCATACTTGTGGTTCCAAAAGCCCCATTTGTTAGCCTCCATATCTGTTAAATACCAGAAAATTAAATATACTATTCGGCTGGGGATTAGAGCCTAGGAAAAAGCTTCTCCTGCCTCCAAGAGGAAGGTTGTTTAAAGAGCTCTGCTCAGGATGGTCTTTCTGTGGTACCTAAAAAGCTAGGGCAGGGGCAGCTGAGGGCCAGAAAGGATCTGTCTGGCCTGTTTGTGTTAACTTTGCAGAGCTTCGGGTACTTCAGTCTTGCAGCTCACTGATCATTAAAATGTTCATTTTGAAGGAGGGTGATGGGAGTAGGGAGTAGTGGTGATAAGAAAACGAGAGGACTTTTTCTTTTTGTCTTTTACGATTAATGCTTAGAATAGGCTTAGTGCTAGAAGTGCAGCCTGAGCAACGTAAGGAGAGCCCACCTATACAAAAAATTTGCTCACCTATACAAAAAATTAAAAAAAAAAAATTAGCCAGGTGTGATGTTGCATGCCTGTGGTCCCAGCTACTTGTGACGCGGAGGGGGGAGGATCACTGGAGCGCCCGCAGTCAAGGCTGTAGTGAGCCCTGATTGTACTCCAGCTTTGGTGACAGAGTGAGAGACCGTGTCTCAAACCAAACAAAACAAAACACAAAACACAAACACACACAAAACAAAACAGGAAGTTGAAGAAGATGATGAATGCGATTTGAAATAGAGGAACATACAAAAATAAAATGAATAGGGTGCAACATGAAAGATAAAACTAAGAATGAAGAGAAGGAAAAACAAGGTTAAGTTTGAGGTTCATAAGCATAAATCAAGACAGGTATGAAACCTAGAGAAAGTGAAAATGAGAACTCACGATGTTGGGCAGAGATAATACATGGATTAAAATAAACATTCAATTTTTGGAACAGCTCAGTCTCACAAGGAGAAGGTTTGGTAAGCAGACAGTGCTGTGCATGGGAGACCTGCCCTCTCAAAGGTAATTGCCAAATGGTTCCAGATAGCTGAAGGAAACAATGTATCAAAGTTCAGGCCAGTCTCATTCATTCCTCCAGTAGAGGAACTGCTTTTTTGGACAAAATCCCCAATCTCCTGTTGTATGTGGTCTCTTCTGCCTATTTTAGGTGTTTTCCTTATTTCCGATGAAAGAAGCCAAGATCAGTAAGTGCTTACACAGTAGCTTCTCAGTTGCTTACTCGGCATACTACCATGCAGAGAGCAGTCCATATCCGGTCACCTGCCAGGATACCAGAAGACTGGGAGATAGGCAGCACGAGAAATGGCCTAATCTTCTTTCTCCACTGTGCTGTAGAATGATTGTTTTCAATATGAAATTGGTTACAATATATTCTTCACATTGTTTTGTGTTTGACAGCAGTGGACTTTGAGTACCAATTTTTTTGTGAATAGCTACTATGAGTGACATATTGTGCTGGGTGTTGTGGCTGCATGGATGAATGGAGTTGGCCATGTTAACTATTAAACACAAAAGCATGTGATAATTACCTGAGAGATCCATGCAGGAGGAGATTCCAGGGGAAGTTGACTGATCACTGCTTCCCAGGGGGAGGCAGAAAATGCTTCCTGGAGGAGATGATGGGTGGATTAAGGAAGATAAGAGTTGAGCAGGAGTTGTAGCTACTGGCCAGGGAGGAAGGGTATTCAGAGCAGAGGGAGCAAGGTGAGCAACAGCACCAGGATGTGACACTACTGGACTGCCAAGCTACTCAGTGTGGCAGAGTAGGGCAAAAGAGGCAAGAAATAAGGAAGAGGATTAAATCACAGGGCAAGTAAATTCTGAAAAGCAACAGGCTTATCAGGAATAAACACTCATCATCATAAACTCAGACTTTCACGTTATTATCTGTCCTTTTAGGGCAGCTTGAGCCTTTTGTTTGACTTAGCACAACATGAATCCAAACTAGGGTTGTTTGATCTCCCCAGGCACAGTAGCAGACAATGTATTGAATACTTACTGGCAGATAGAGTTTGTCGGTGTCAGCATTTCTTGAGCACCCACGAGGTGGGTGGAGTATAGTAGAAAAAGAAGAACATGTTCCTTGAACCCCAGGAACATGCCTTTTAAGAGAAGATAGCCTGAAGCGACAAGCTATTATAAGTTAGTGTTTTAAACTATGGAAGAACAATCTGAGCAGAGTGCTCTATACTGTAGAAGACTTCTTAGAGAAGTTACTTTTGAAATGCATTTAGAAAAATGTGGGGAAAGATGCATCCGTATATTTTTTAAGACCAAAGACATTAATGCTGTCTCTTCAGTTTATTGGTGAATGCTTATTCCCAAATAAACCAAAAGCTAATAGGATTGTTACTTAAAACATGCAAGTCCCATTTCCTCCACTACTACCAGCACTCAGGTAAAAGCATGGAACAATCATTTAAAATCTTGCCAAGGGCCTTTCTGTTTTTTCTGTACTACTTGCTGCCAGACCACAGTCCATGGCTCATTAAAGTGCTATCAGTACTTCATCTTCATGTTCCTATTCTCTTATCCCTAGATGCCTGTGAGGCGCCACCAACATTTGAAGCTATGGAGCTCATTGGTAAACCAAAACCCTACTATAAGGTTGGGGAACGAGTAGATTATAAGTGTAAAAAAGGATACTTCTATGTACCTCCTCTTGCCACCCATAGTATTTGTGATCGGAATCATACATGGCTACCTGTCTCAGATGAGGGCTGTTATAGTAAGTAAACGAGCCCCCCCTTTTTTTTTTCTGCTTGCTCTAGAGATTCCTTCCTTCCTTCCTTCCTTCCTTCCTTCCTTCCTTCCTTCCTTCCTTCCTTCCTTCCTTCCTTTTTTTTTTTCTGCTTGCTCTAGAGATTTGCACACATTTTGGGGTACATATTCCACTATGGTGATAATGATTTTCTTCTTGTGAAATGAGGTTTAAGATAGCAATGCATTATTGCGGGCTTTGAGAAATCAAAATCTCCAAGAAATCTTTTTCCTGGCAGTAGATTGCCTAGGTGAACATGAAACTGAAATTTGCCCTTATAATAGGTAAATAAAGAAAATAATATTCCCATGCATTCAAAAGAGCACTGCAGAATTTTGATTCTGATTCAGATCTGTTTTATAACTGGATTGAAAACTGTCAAAATTATTTTCTTTTAGGAGAAATGTGTCCACATATACGGGATCCTTTAAATGGTGAAGCAATCCTTGCAAATGGGTCTTACGAGTTTGGTTCTGAGTTACACTTTATTTGTAACGAGGGGTAAGTTGCTCCTTAGAGGAAATAAGGGAAATGTTAGTAATTTTATTTTTGTTTTGCTTCTCTTCTTAAGCTTTCCTGTAAACTTAATTTTGCTTTCTATGTGGCAAGTTATACTTCTAGCCAAACAACTCTTGGATGTTTTATGGGGATAGGCAAGATATTAAAGTAAGTAGAAAATAATTGATACTGAAGGAAAGCAAAACTTGTTATTTCTGACAATAAGTCTGTTGTAAGCATTAAGAATGTAGTAATCATGAGAATTTATCCTTCACAACTGAGTGTCCCCTGTTTAAATCCGCCAACTCTTAGAGTTTAAGTAGGGCTCACAAAAATGAGAAATAGAATTGCCACCTACAGATACGCTTGTATCCAGATGACTCTGTTAAGTGTTACCAGACCAAAACTGACCTGGTTAGCCTTTACCATCATGTTGGTCAAAATCTCTCAGTTGAAAAACCTTATTTTTGAGACTGCTACAATGTGAAGCATCTCAAAAACCGGTACTGAGTGCTCAGTAATAGCCTTTGTTCTGTAGAGATTTTGAAGTCTTATATATTGGAGATACTAGACATTTGAGATAAATGTGCATTTAGAGAGTAAATATAATTTTCTGTCCATTTTCTCTTGCTAAAACAGAACACTTAAGGCTAGGCTTTTATAAAGAAAAGAAATTTATTTGGCTTATGTTTCCGGAGGCTGGGAAGTTCAAGGGGATGGCAGTAGTGTCTGGCAAGGGCTTTCATGCTGCAACATAACATGCTGGAAAGTGAAAGGGAAATGTAGCACCTGCAAAAAAGACAAAGCACAAGGGAGGGGCTCTCGCTTTATAACAATGTGCTCTCGTGGTAACGAATTGAAGCCTACAAGAATGAGAGCACATTCCCTCAAGAATTAATGAACACCCTCTAGAAAGGCATTATCCTGCTTAATGACCTAATCATTTCTTAAAGGCCCCACCACCTCTCAGTGCTGTTACACTGGCAATTAAATTTCAATATGAGTTTTGGTAGAGACAAACCAGATTCAAACAACAGCAGTAATACACCATAATATAGAAAAAGTAAGTGAGTCTTGGAGGAAAAATCAGCTGTGACTATGTAAGGCAACTGACAGTTTTTAAAATTTGGTCAAGTAGAAATATTGGAATATTCAGTTGACACATACTGCTTGCTCGGAACACTGAGGGATACCAAAACTTTAAGACACCGACCTTCCTAAAAGAAGTTCTAACCTTATTGAGAGACAATATATACTGAGAGCTATAAAAGCAAAATCCTAAATGAGGAATACCAAATAAGTAGAATTATTCATGATGATTCAGAGTCCAGAAGGAGGAGAGATTCCTATGAATTTAAATCAGGGAAGATTTCATTGAGTATAGGGGTATACTTAATGAAAGTATTCCTATACTCAATGAGCTATTCCTAGAAATACACTCTGTTCTAAATAATATTAATAGGAGCTAAAACTTATGTGCACTAACTATGTGCCAAATGCTAACTTATCTAATCCCCTAAACAACCTCATGTACTGTTATCCCCTTTAAATCAATTAGGAAACTGAGTGAAGGAACTTTAAGTGATTTACCCAAGCTCAAGCAACTAGGTAAGTAGAGAAGCAGGGACTTGAATCTAGGCATTCCAGCTCTAGGGCCTGTTCTCTCTACACAGTCCTTGTGCTTACTGTGCGAAGTGGTGTGAGAAAAGGCACAGAAATGAATGTGTGTTGTGATTGCAGGAGGCAGCAAAGAGGTTGGGCAGAAAGGCACAGCAGAGTTATTTAGACATCTTTGCTCTTGGCCAATATGTATTCAAATGGAGAAACTCTATTTGATTAAATTGCAGATTTATTTAGCACTTTCATTATATAGTATGTTAAGAAACCACCTCCTCAAACTACTGCAGTATAGAAAAGAAACCATATAAAAAGTTCCTTCATTATTATGTGTGTCTTATTAATTACTATGTAAAACAGTAACCCTTTCTTTTCTCATTTAGTTATTACTTAATTGGTAAAGATATTCTATATTGTGAACTTAAAGACACAGTAGCAGTTTGGAGCGGTAAGCCCCCATTATGTGAAAGTAAGTAAATTCTTTTTTTTTTAAATTTAGACCAGTAGTCCTCAAAGATTTTTGCCTCAGGGAACCCTTTACACTTCAAGATTAACAAAGATCCCAAAGAACTTTATTTTATGTGGGTTATATCTATTGGAATTTATCATACTGGAATTCAAACGGAGAGGTTTTTAAATAATTATTGATTCATTTTGGTTTTGTTTTTGTTTTTCCTAAGACAGAGTCTCAGGCTATTTCCCAGGCTGGGTGCAGTGGCACAATCTCAGCTCACTGCAGCCTCAGCCTCTCCGGTAGCTGAGACTTCAGACGTGTGCCACTATGCCTGGCTTTTTGTAATTTTTGAAGAGACGGGGTTTTGCCATGTTGCCCAGGCTGGTCTTGAACTCCCGTGCTCAAGCAGTCTGCCTCCGTGGGCCTCCCAAAGTGCTGGGATTACAAATGTGAGCCACCCCACCTGGCCTGATTAATTTGTAAGAATAGATGCAATACAAATTAACATATGTAACATTTTTTATGAAAAATAAAAATTTTCCAAATAAAAATAAAATTAGTGAGAATAGTGGCATTGCTCACATATTTTTGCACATCTCTTCAACATCATGCAAAGTCATGCTAAGCCTTTGGAAAAAAAATCAGTGTATTCTTATTAGGATCAGAGTGAAAAAAGACAATAATATTTTGGTGGCATTGTGAACCACCAATTTAGATAATGAATATATTTATAAATTGCAAAGGATTTCTCTACCAGCACTGAGTTAAGCATATTTTCTCATTAATTGTCAGCATTTCTTGTGATGACTAGAACAGAACTTAGCATGGCCTTGCAAATAAATATAGGCGTATTAGGCCGTTTTTGTATTGCTGTAAAGAAATACCTGAGACTTTGTAATGTATAAAGAAAAGAAGTTTAATTTGCTCATGTTTCTACAAGCTCTACAGGAAGCATGATGCTGGCATGTGCTGGGGGTTTGGGTAGACGTCGGGAAACTTAATGATCATTGGGAAAGGCAAAGGGGGAGCAAGGTGTCTCACATGACAGTAGCAGGAGCAAGGTGGGGAGGACGGGAGGCATTGCCCACTTTTAAATAACCAGATCTCCCAAGAACTCAGTTTCATGAGAACAGCACCAAGGGGATGGTGCTAAACAACTCATGAGAAATCTACCCCCATGATTCAAACGCCTCTCACCAGGCCCCATCTCCAACACTGTGGACTCCAATTCCACGTGAGATTTGGTGGGGACACCGATCCAAACCATGTCAATGGGCATTTACACTTTAAGAAAATGAGATTTGTTCTGAAAGTTAGTTACTACATTAATGGTTTGAATTTGGGATAATATATTTGCTCATAGAAACCTTCTTTTAAATCCATATTGAATTCACAACCAGCTGGTAGAAACCCTATGTTGACGAATTTATTGAAGACATAGAAATTTTACTAATGCTGTCTTAATCTTTTACATTTCCTTTCCTCATTTTCTTCATTTTTAAGAGATTTTGTGTACACCACCTCCAAAAATAAAAAATGGAAAACACACCTTTAGTGAAGTAGAAGTGTTTGAGTATCTTGATGCAGTAACTTACAGTTGTGATCCTGCACCTGGACCAGATCCATTTTCACTTATTGGAGAGAGCATGATTTATTGTGGTAACAATTCAACATGGAGTCATGCTGCTCCAGAGTGTAAAGGTAACCTTTCAATTTATTTCCTTCTTCATTTGTAAGTACTCTGGAAACATTTTGTAAATAGTTTTATCTACAAATAAACAAAGCAGGTGTATGTGCTTCCTCCTCCTGTATAATTGGTTTCTAATTTATTTTAATACAGGTCAATTCAAGTCAAAAAAGAGTTCTAGCTAGAGTTCCCTATTTCTCACCCCTACATGTTCTTGGCATTTCATTTTATACAGTGTGAACTACTATGTATCTGCATGAGTTAGAAGTTGTTGTTTGAAATAACCAAAAAAATAAATCAACACACACTCGCTTAAAGAAAGTTTCATCTTGTATTATAAGAAATCTAAGCGTTCTGGCTATGGTAGTGGTAAACTGTAACAGACTAGTCATCTCACAAATAAAAATGATAAACTCTGGTTAAAAAAAAAATTTTTTTAAAGAGCAAATGTTTAAGGTACTCTGGAGTGACCAAAAGTACGAAGACCTGTAGGGTACTTGCCCATTTAAAGAAAGAAATCTAGACAATAAGACAAATTTTTAACAAACTTCAAAAAATTGAAATCATTCAAAATATATTATCTGATCACAATAGAATGAAAGTAGAAATCAATAACAAAGCCAGTCCCCAAAGAACTGGAAAGTATACAGGACACTTCTAAATAACCCATGCATAAAAGAAGTAGTCAGCAGGGAAATTACAAAGTGTTTTGAATTTAATAAAAACACAACATCTCAAAATACCCAAATATGTAGGATGCAGCTAAAGCATTGCTTACAGGGGAATGTATAGCATAACATACTTGTGTTAGAAAAAAAGAAAAGTCTCAAATCAATGATCTAATTTTCCACCTTAAGAAACTAAAAAAGAGCAAGTTAAATCCCAAACTAGCAGATGTAAGGAAATGATAAACATAGAGCCAAAATCAATGAAATTGAGAAGAGAAAAAAAAAGAGGAACTCAATGAAACCAACAGTTGCTACTTGGAGATCAATAAAGTGTGTAAACCTATAGCCAGACTGACAAAAAAGATGCAAATTAACCAATACTGAGAATGAAAGAAGTGGCAGCCAGGCACGGCACCCCAGCCAGCTTGAAGATCCTGCCCTCCTGCAGCTGGCAGGGGCAGTCACTCCCGGACTTGTCCTTTTAGAAGCTCCAGCTTTACCACTTGCTGGTGGAGCCCAACCACTGCCACAGGGTCCTCATCGCCAACACGCCTGGCAGATCCAAGAGGAGATGGCCCAGGATGGGATGTGGTGAACAGTGGCACCCAAGAGTGTGGGGTGGGTGCTGCTCCACTGCCTGGTTTCTGCAGAGATCCTGTGCTGGTGGCCTGTGCCCACCACGCGGGAGCCAGAGGGTGTGTGCCATGCCCCCCGCTTTGGACACTGCTGTATGAAGGGGCCAGTTTTCAGACCTTTGCTCTGTCACCTCAGCACTGGCGCCAGGAGTCCTGACAAGCAGCATCTGGGAGACCGACAGCCCTGGGGAAATAGAGGAGACTTTCAGAAGTATCTAGATATTTGAAATACTGAAGACCAAAAACCCCAGTTTGCATGGAAGAGCTGACCTCAGACGTGGTCAATTCCTACGACGACCTGGACATACGGTGCTGATCCACACTGTGGGAGGTGGCCCTGCAAAGCATTTAAAGGCTTGGCCCTGCAGCCGCCCCGCCTCCCACCGCCAGCTGCAATTGCGTTCTGACCTGGGCAAGTAGGAACACGTGGTGGAGATCCTGATGGAGACCTGAGCCAGGCACCCCAGAGCGCTGGCCAGATGTAGAGTACGGGATCCAGCTAAGGGAGTCTGGCCAGCCTGTATCCCCCCAGCCTTGCTGGCTCCTCTGCTAATTCCAGCAGGGTCTGCAGCCCCAGACCCACCCCGTCTTCCCCTGTGCAGAGGGTAGGCCGGAGGCTGGTCACAGTGGGAGATAGGGCTCTCCTCAAAGGCTTTTTGACCTTGGGGCAGTCTTGACATCCCCACAGCCTTGCGCCCCTCGTCCCTTTTCATGTCTCCTGGAGGATGGCAAGCTGCAACTGCAGCAATCTTGTTTAAATTTAGGTAGGTGAATTTCTTAGAATTAAGTTTTATATGTTTTGAGCAATAAATTCTCTTAAGATATATATTTTTAAATCTTTTTATGTTTTATCTCTGAATATTTTTTATTTTTTTCAATGTATGTTTTTTCTGGAAACATTCTGTGCTGCTACGTTAGAGCCTACACAGTTGTAGTTGGTACATTTCATTCCTTTTGGTTTAAATAAGGGATTTTATTTTGCATTGAGTTTCCCTGCATTGTTAATGAGTCAACAGCGTTAACGTATGATTTTTTTTTTAATACTTTAAATTTGTGTGCAACCCTTCTCCTTTATGTTCTGTGTTACAGTGAGAGCTTGGTTAAAATGGGGAACACGCACACAGCTGCTACATTTTTTTTTGTCATTGGAAGATCTGTGCCATGTCTTCCTAGTCTGAAGTGTAAATTATGGAGGGTTTTATTTGTCAATTTCTATGTAAATGTCATTGAAGGCTAAGGTTAGGTCTTTGGAAATCACAGGCACCAGTTGATCTTTAGAGACCTCAGATCCCTTCAGGTGGCACCTTGTGACAGGTGGTGTTCTGAAGGGAGGCTTCTTGTCAGGTTCAGCAGCACAGGCACCTGCTCTGGGCATGGACTGCGCTCCTGGGGTGTGCATGGAGCTGCGGTGCGCCAGTCACACATGCTTGGAAACAGCGTGTGCTGCTAGATTGGAAATGCCTATGTTGCTCTGTTAAATTGGTGCTGGAGCAAAAACCTAAGGTTAAATTTAAGTCTAGAATGAAAGAAATCTGAATCCATGTAATTAATGGCCGCTTGATCTTGAGAGTCTTGAGAGTCCTGCCTCAGGAAGTGAGGTGGGGGTTCCTACACCTTTCACTTTCCTTCCTCATGTCCACCCCACATGTGTTTCTCATGCTTTTTCTCACTTCCCCAGCCCTTAGCCAAAAAGCTTTATATTCTTTTGTGCATATGACCATTCTTTAATATCGGTGATGTAAACTTCACTTGAATAACAAAATTATCCAGCAGACAAAAGAATGAAAGAGTATCACTAAATATCCTGCAGACATTTAAAGGATGATAAGGGAATACTATAAACAACTTTATGCCTACAAATTTGACAACTGAAATGGGCAGATTCCTTGAAAGATACAAAATGTCAAAACTCACTTGAAGATATGGATAACCTGAATACTCCTATAAAGAAATAAAATTTGTAGTTAATAACCTGCTGCAGGCCCAGATGGCTTCGCTGGGAAATTCTACCAACCATCTAAGGAATGAATAATAGCAATTCTACACAAGCGTATCAAGAAAGTGCAAGAGAAGGGAACACTTCTCAGCCCATTTAATGATGATAGCATTGTCATGATACCAAAGCCAGAAAACAAAAACATTATAAGAAAATTACAAATAATATCCTTGAATGAACACAGGACCAAAAGTCTTCAACAGAATATTAGCAAACCAAGTCCTGTGATACGTAAAAAGAAAAGTAAATCATGACCAAGCAGGATTTACCCTATGAATGCAAGATTAGTTCAAATGCAAAAATTAATCAATGTAATTTACCACATAAGGAGACTGTTAAGGAGAAAGAAAATCATGTGATTATCTTATTAGATGCAAAAAAACAAAGTGTTTGACAGAATTCATCATCTTATTTTTTCACGATAAAACTTCTCAGCAAACTGGGAACAGAAGGATACTATCTGTCTTACCCTGATAACAGACATCTACAAAAATCTCACAGCTAACACTACACTTAATGGTTCAAAAAAATTATACGTAGTGGTAAAAATAACATTGTACTGAGTGGTTAAAAAAAACCTTTATTACATTTCTGTCTAATTAATAAACACCTAATTCTGGAAGGAAAGCAGTGAGGATGTCCACTCTTACCACTCCATTCAGCATTGTACTGGAGATCCCACCCAGTACAGTAAGGCAAGAGAAAGCAATTAGGCACACATGTTGGAAAAGAAGGAATAAAAACTGTCTCTACTCACAATGAGATGCCACTAAATACCTATTGGAATGGCTGAAATTTAAACACACACACCCCAAACTGACAATACCAGGTACTGACAAGGATATGGAGCAGATGGAACTCTAATATGCTGATGGTGAGAATCAAAGTGAAAGGACCACTTTGGGACCTTTTTGGCAATTTCTTATAAAGTTAAACATACTCTTATCATACAACACAGCAACCCAAATAAACTGAAAACATTTTCACGCAGAAACTTATATGAGGATGTTCACAGCAGCCTTATTCATAATCACCCCAAACTGCAAATTGCCACACGTTCTTGAGTTGGTGAATGAATGAACCACTTGTGCTACCTCTAAAAGATGGACTCATACTCAGCAATTAAAAGGAATAAACTCCTGATTCATGCAACCACAACACAAATGAAGCTTGAAAGCATCATGCTAAGTGAAGCCATACTAAGAAGGCTGTGATTCCATTTATGTGACATTCTGAAAAAGTCCCACTATAGGGATAAAAGTAGATCAATGGTTGGCTGGTTGTGGAAGTGCGAGTGAGGGGGAAGAGGGGTAACTCACAAAAGAGCATGAGGAAATTCTGGAGAGTAATGGAACTTTCCTGTGTCTTTACTGTGGTGGTAGTTACATGATTATTTGCATTTGTCAAAACTTATACAGCTGTACACTTGAAAGGGTGAATTTTACTGTATGTAAATTATATCCAATAAACTAACCTTTAAAAATATCGTTAGGTACAATTGGACACAACAAAAGATCAGTGAGCCTGAAGACAGGTCAATAGAAATTGAACCTTATTTAAGAAGAAATGTTGAAAAAAGAGAGAGGCTTACAGACCTGTGGGAGAGTATCAAGCAGTGAAACATACATGTAATTGGAGTTTTCAGAAAGACCGGAGAGAGAATGGTGTAAAATATTATTTGAAAAAATATTGGCCAAAAATTATCCAAATTAGATCCAAAACAACCTCAGATCCAGGAGATTCAGTGAACCTTCAGCAGGATGAATAAATTACTAAAATTTGTCACCACCACCGCCCCCCTGCAGTAGTTTAGTAAAAACTACCAAACATTTAAAAAGCAATCAGTGAGTGGGGAAAACAACAAAAAACCATATTACATTCAGGAGGGCAGGGACAAGAAAGAATGACAGCCAGCCAGGTTTTCTTAAGAAAACGTGGTTACAATATGGTTATGTCTGTCAGTGCTGAAAGAAAAATAAAACACCCTAGAATTCTATATCAAGGAGAATATGTCAGTTAATATTTAAAGTCTTTTAAAAAATGTTTTTAACATCTTGCATTCCATTCCTTGTCTCTGTTCCCACTGGAAATTACTACTTTGTACTACTTTTTCTGTTAAAGCAGATATCCATTAATTCTGAGGTTTCTCTAATTTTCCAGTGGTCAAATGTCGATTTCCAGTAGTTGAAAATGGAAAACAGATATCAGGATTTGGAAAAAAATTTTACTACAAAGCGACAGTTATGTTTGAATGCGATAAGGGTTATTACCTCAACGGCAGCGACAAAATTGTCTGTGAGAGTAACAGTACTTGGGATCCCCCAGTTCCAAAATGTCTTAAAGGTACAAAGGTGATCTTTTTTCCATCTTGGTTTGTTGTTGTTGCTGTTCGTTTTAGGCTTTATTTCTTTGATATTAACTGTCAGTCATACAGAATAACTGAAAAGAAACAATTTTAGTATTTAACTCTGTCTTGTATTCATTTCTATGCCATATATATGACATGAAATTCACATCAAATTCTGCTGTTGTGATTTTGTGTGCTTTTCCAGGGTTCTTAGCATGTTATGTACATTGCATGGGTGTATGCTTTTAATATTTTTATGTATAAAAAGTGAATTACAACAACTTTTTGGAGTGAATTGAAACATAGGCATTTTTATCTAAGTAAGTCAACAGTGGCATAATTCATATAAAAAATGAGAGCAATAACTCTCAAGTGGTTGATCTTCTAACATTATTTTGTTTTCTAGTGTTGCCTCCTTCTAGTACAAAATCTCCAACTTTGAGTCATTCAGGTTTAGTAGCTTCTTCCTTATATGTCTCAAAAATCTTGTAAATTCCTGGAGAAAATGCCAGCAATAACTCCCAAGTGTTTGGTCCAATCTACATTATTATTTTGTTTTCCAGTGTCGACTTCTCCCAATACAAAATCTCCAACGTCCAGTGCCTCAGGTTTAGTAATATCCTGCTTATATTTTTTCGAAAATCCTTTAAATTCCTGGTGATTTTTTTAAAAATCCTTCAAATTTCTGGTGGTGTCCACTTATTTTTAGTAATGAAAGGAGGGAGGACATTTCTATAGCCATTTTAGTTGTTATGCATAGTGAATCCAAAATTATTTGCCATAATCGGCAGATATAAACAGGAATATGACCTTGGGAAAGTTGTATACATTTTGAGTGTGTGTGTGTGTGTGTGTATATATATATAAAAAATATGTGTGTGTGTGTATATATATATAAATTGATTTAGTACTTTTCTTACTGCGTATTAGTAAGGTATAAGTGGGATGCATTTAAAGCACTTAGCACAGTGCCTGGTATATAGAAAGGTCTTAGAGCTAACTAATATGACTTGTCCTACACTTAAATTAATGTTAGGGAAGGGGAAAGTTCATGTATGTTAGTTAATATGTATGTGTGTTAATATGTTTGTTCGTTAATATGTATGTTTTATGTCATCAACTTTGCTATTTTATTCTTTTCAGAAGTGATCTGTTGACACCTTTACTGAGTTTGTTCCTATTGCATGACTCTTTCATTTTCTGGAATGCAGCAAGTTTGAGTCTTCTCATGTAACACATTTAAACAGGGAAATTTCTTCTGTCCTCAGAACAAGATCTATATTTCTGCCTTTTCCCTACCTGCCCCTCTTCCACACCTCATAATGTTGCTTTTTTTTTCTGTCTCTCTAGTGGGCAGTTTTATCTGGCAATAGCACTAAATTTTTATAGCAACTGAAAGGCAGGAAAAAGTCCTTATTTATTGAAATGAAAAAGAAGACTTTTGCAGGGACTCCTGGTCAACCACCGTGCTTATGACTGGAGAGATTATTTTGATATGACGGGAGGAATTATCCTGATTTAATCTCTGGTTTCGCTTTGCTTGCAGCAGAAGCAAGAGACAGTAGTAATTGTGGGTAGAGCTTTAGTCTGGGCAGAGTGTGCTTAGTTAACATCATTTCTGTGGTCTTCAGTTTCCCTTTAGTATAATATGAGTGTTGAACTGAAATCTCAATCAGTGGCTTCTAATTTGATTATATATTTCCTATCTCCCTAATATTTTAAAGGATCGAAAGGAATTATGCATGTTAACATAGTAATTAAAATACCTTCTTATAGGCTGGGCGGGGTAGCTCACACCTGTAATACCAGCACTTTGGGAGGCCGAGGTGGGTGGATCACGAGGTCAGAAGTTCAAGACCAGCCTGGCTAAGTTGGTGAAACCCTATCTCTACTAAAAATACAAAAATTAACTGGGCATGGTGGCAGGCACTTGTAATCCTAGCTACTTGGGAGGCTGAGGCAGGAGAATCGCTTGAACCCGAGGGGCAGAGGTTGCAGTGAGCCAAGATCATGCCACTGCACTCCAGCCTGGGTGACAGAGTAGGACTCCGTCTCAAAAACAAAAACAAAAACAAAACACACACACACACACACAAACAAAAACAAAAAAACCTTACAATTCCTATAAGAGCTTGGTAACTTGTAGCCTCCTGAGTTGAGTGCTGTAGGGTTTGAGGGTCAGGAAGAGATGGGTTTTTTAGTGGACTGATATATAAGCAAAACAAGATTGCATGTGCAATTTATACTCAGTGAGGCATCCATGCTTACTAACGTGCTCTTAGTGGGCATACGCACTAAGTTTGTTGATAACAGTCTTTTGAAAGAGTTGACGATAAGCATTTCATAAAGTATTTATAAAACACTGATCTAGCTTAGTGTTGGAGAGCGGAGAGCAGAAGAGAGAACTGCTTGTGATAAAATGTTTATTAAAAAGAGAAAATGCAAGGATATTTTTTGAAAAATCACAAATCAAAATTCCTTACGGGATTGTCAGTCATTTTTTATCATCAGTTAGAGGAAGACTAAATAACAACATAATGATGTTAAGGTAGATCTAAATGTGTTAACATGAAGAAATGTCGAGGAAGTCCTATGGAAAAGAGAAAGATGTAAATTATGTAGTATCATACTACTTACAGTTTTTTAAAAAGAAAAATATGTTTAACCCAAGCACATTCCTTTTTTTTTTTTGAGACAGAATCTCGCTCTGTCACCCAGGATGGTGTGTAGTGGTGCGGTCTCAGCTCACTGCAGCCTCCGCCTCCCGGGTCCAAGCAGTTCTCCTGCCGCCTCAGACTCCCAAGCAGCTGGGATTATAGGCGCCCACCACTACACCGGCTAATTTTTTGTATTTTTAGTAGAGATGGGGTTTCTCCATTATGGCCTGGCTAGTCTCGAACTCCTGACCTCAAGTGATTCACCTGCCTCGGCCTCCCACAGTGCTGGGATTACAGGCATGAGCCACCACGCCCAGCCTCACATTACTTTAATGATTTATTATTGGTTATCTTCTAGGATTTCCATTATAAAATACAAAATGTAGTGAGCATTCTTGTACATACATCCTTCTATACTTGTGTAAATATATATGTAGGTTAAATTCTAAGATGTGGAATTGCAAAGGTTGTAAAGTATGTGTAGTTTTCATTTTGATAAAAAATCAATATCAAAATTAAAGTCATCATTTTATATTGATAAGGCCCTGGTGAATTTATAAAATCAAACTTATTTTTCTAGGTCCTAGGCCTACTTACAAGCCTCCAGTCTCAAATTATCCAGGTTGGTTAACCCTTTATCCTACTGATATTATTAAGAATTTATTTATTTATTTACTTATTTTTATTATACTTTAAGTTCTAGGGTACCTGTGTACAACATGCAGGTTTGATACATAGGTATACATGTGCCATGTTGGTTTGCTGCACCCATCAGTGCATCGTTTATATTAGGTATTTCTCCTAATGCTATCCCTCCCCTAGCCCCCCACCGCCAACAAGCCCTGGTGTGTGATGTTTCCCACCCTGTGTCCATGTATTCTCGTTGTTCAACTCCCACCTATGAATGAGAACATGAAGTGTTTGGTTTTCTGTCCTTGCGATAGTTTGATTAGAATGATGGTTTCCATCTTCATCCATGTCCCTGCAAAGGACATGAACGCATCCTTTTTCGTGGCTGCATAGTATTCTGTGGTGTGTATGTGCCACATTTTCTTTATCTAGTCTATCATTGATGGGCATTTGGGCTAGTTCCAAGTCTTTGCTATTGTGAGTGGTGCTTCAGTAAACATACATGTGCATGTGTCTTTATAGTAGCATGATTTATAATCCTTTGGGTATATACCCAGTAATGGGATTGCTGGGTCAAATGGTATTTCTAGTTGTAGATCCTTGAGGAATCACCATACTGTCTTTCACAGTGGTTGAACTAATTTACACTCCCACCAAGAGTGTAAAAGTGTTTCTATTTCTCCACATCCTCTCCAGCATCTGTTGTTTCCTGAC
This sequence comes from Chlorocebus sabaeus, assembly GCF_047675955.1. NCBI lineage: Eukaryota > Metazoa > Chordata > Mammalia > Primates > Cercopithecidae > Chlorocebus > Chlorocebus sabaeus. The sequence continues at coordinate 21,739,588 of NC_132928.1, read as the reverse complement.
TTTTTAATAATCTCCATTCTAACCGGCATGAATGGTATCTCATTGTGGTTTTGATTTGCATTTCTCTGATGACCAGTGATGATGAGCATTTCTTCATGTGTCTGTTGGTTGTATAAATGTCTTCTTTTGAGAAGTGTCTGTTCATATCCTTTGCCCACTTTTTGATGGGGTTTTTTTTTCTTGTAAATTTGTTTAAGTTCTTTGTAGATTCTGGATGTTAGCCCTTTGTCAGATGGGCAGATCGCAAAGATTTTTTCCTATTCTGTAGGTTGCCTGTTCATTCTGATGATAGTTTCTTTGGCTGTGTAGAAACTCTTTAGTTTAATTAGATCCCATTTGTCAATTTTGGCTTTTGTTGCCATTGCTTTTGGTGTTTTAGTCATGAAGTCTTTGCCCATTCCTGTGTCCTGAATGGTATTGCCTAGGTTTTCTTCTAGGGTTTTTATGGTGTTAGGTCTTACATTTAAGTCTTTAATCCATCTTAAATTAATTTTTGTATGAGGTGTAAGGAAGGGATCCAGTTTCAGCTTTCTACATATGGCTAGCCAGTTTCCCCAGCACAATTTATTAAATAGGGAATCCTTTCCCCATTTCTTGTTTCTCTCAGGTTTGTCAAAGATCAGATGGTTGTAGATGTGTGGTACTATTTCTGAGGGCTCTGTTCTGTTCCATTGGTCTACATCTCTGTTTTGGTACCAGTACCATGCTGTTTTGGTTATTGTAGCCTTGTAGTATAGTTTGAAGTCAGGTAGCGTGATGCCTCCAGCTTTGTTCTTTTTGCTTAGGATTGTCTTGGCTATATGGGCTCTTTTTTGGTTCCATATGAAATTTAAAGTAGTTTTTTTTTCCAATTCTGTGACGAAAGTCAGTAGTAGCTTGATGGGGATGGCATTGAATCTATAAATTACCTTGGGCAGTATGGCCATTTTCCCAATATTGATTCTTCCTATCCATGAGCGTGGAATATTCTTCCATTTGTTTGTGTCCTCTTCTATTTCATTGAGCAGTGTTTTGTAGTTCTCCTGGAAGAGGTCCTTCACATCCCTTGTAAGTTGGATTCCTAGGTATTTATTCTCTTTGTAGTAATTGCGAATGGGAGTTCACTCATTATTTGGCTCTCTCTTTGTCTATTATTGGTGTATAGGAATGCTTGTGATGTTTGCACATTGATTTTGTATCCTGAGACTTTGCTGAAATTGCTTATCAGCTTGTGGAGATTTTGGGCTGAAATGATGGGGTTTTCTAAATATACAATCATATCATCTGCAAACATAGACAATTTGAGTTCCTCTTTTCCTATTTTATAATCATGTCATCTGCAAACATAGATAATTTGACTTCCTCTTTTCCTAATTGAATACCCTTTATTTCTTTCTCTTGCCTGATCGCCCTAGCCAGAACTTCCAACACTATGTTGAATAGGAGTGGTGAGAGAGGGAATCCTTGTCTTGCACCGGTTTTCAAAAGGAATGCTTCCGGTTTTTGCCCATTTGGTATGATATTGGCTGTGGGTTTGTCATAAATAGGTCTTACTATTTTGAGTTATGTTCCATCAATACCTAGTTTAGTGAGAGTTTTTAAGCATGAAGGGCTGTTGAATTTTGTCGAAGGCCTTTTCTGCATCTTTTGAGATAGTCATGTCGTTTTTGTTGTTGGTTCTGTTGGTTCTGTTTATGTGGTGGATTACGTTTATTGATTTGAGTATGTTGAACCAGCCTTGCATCCCAGGGATGAAGCCAACTTGATCGTGGTGGATAAGCTTTTTGATGTGCTGCTGGATTCGGTTTGCCAGTATTTTGTTGAGGATTTTTGCATTGATGTTCATCAGGGATATTGGCCTAAAATTCTCTTTTTTTGTTGTGTCTCTACCAGGCTTTGGTATCAGGATGATGCTAGCCTCCTAAAATGAGTTAGGGAGGATTCCCTCTTTTTCTATTGATTGAAATAGTTTCAGAAGGAACGGTACCAGCTCCTCTTTTTACGTCTGATGGAATTCGGCTGTGAATTCGTTTGGTCCTGGACTTTTTTTGGTTGTTAGGCTATTAGTTATTTCCTCAATTTCAGAACCTGTTATTGGTCTATTCAGAGATTCAGCTTCTTCCTGGTTTAGTCTTAGGAGGGTGTATATGTCCAGGAATTTATCCGTTTCTTCTGGATTTTCTAGTTTATTTGCGTAGAGGTGTTTATAGTATTCTCTGATGCTAGTTTGTATTTATTTGGGATTGGTGGTGATAGCCCCTTTATCATTTTTTATTGCATCTATTTGATTATTTTTTCTTTCATTTTTGTTGATCTTGTCAAAAAACCAGCTCCTGGATTCATTGAGTTTTTGAAGGGTTTTTTATGTCTCTACTTCCAGTTCTGCTCTGATCTTAGTTATTTCTTGCCTTCTGTTAGCTTTTGAATTTGTTTGCTCTTGCTTCTCTAGTTCTTTTAATTGCGATGTTAGGTAGTTGATTTTAGATCTTTCCTGCTTTCTCTTATGGGCATTTAGTGCTATAAATTTCCCTCTACACACTGATTTAAATGTGTCCCAGAGATTCTGGTACATTGTGTCTTTGTTCTTGTTGTTTCAAATAACAACTTTATTTCAGCCTTCACTTCTTTATTTACCCAGTGGTCATTCAGGAGCAGGTTGTTCAGTTTCCATGTAGTGAGTTTATTAATCCTGAGTTCTAATTTGATTGCACTGTGGTCAGAGACAATTTGTTGTGATTTCTGTTCTTTTACATTTGCTGAGGAGTGTTTTACTACCAATTATGTGGTCAATTTTAGAATAAGTGTGATGTGGTGCTGAGAAGAATGTATGTTCTGTTGATTTGGGGTGTAGAGTTCTGTAGATGTCTATTAGGTCTGCTTGGTCCAGAGCTGAGTTCAAGTCCTGGATATCCTTGTTAACCTTCGGTCTCATTGATCTAATATTGACAGTGGGGTGTTAAAGGCTGCCATTATTATTGTGTGGGAGTCTATGTCTCTTTGTAGGTTTCTAAGGACTTGGCTTTATGAATCTGGGTGCTCCTGTATTGGGTGCATATATATTTAGGATAGTTAGCTCTTCTTGGTGAATTGATCCTTTTACTATTATGTAGTGGCCTTCTTTGTCTCTTTTGATCTTTGTTGGTTTAAAGTCTGTTTTATCAGAGACTAGAATTGCAACCCCTTCTTTTGTACTTTCCATTTGCTTGGTAGATCTTCCTCCATCCCTTTATTTTGAGCCTATGTGCATCTTTGCACGTGAGATGGGTCTCCTGAATACAGCACACCGATGGGTCTTGACTCTATCGAATTTGGCAGTCTATGTCTTTTAGTTGGGGCATTTAGCCCATTTGCATTTAAGGTTAATAGTGTTATGTTTGAATTTGATCCTGTCATTATGATGTTAGCTGGTTATTTTGCCCGTTAACTGATGCAGTTTCTTTGTAGCATTGATGGTCTTTATCATTTGGCATGTTTTTGCAGTGGCTGGTACTGGCTGTTCCTTTCCATGTTTAGTGCTTCCTTCAGGAGCTCTTGTAAGGCCATAGGCCTGGTGGTGACAAAATCTCTCAGCATTTGCTTGTCTGTAAACTATTTTATTTATCCTTCACTTATGAAGCTTAGTTTGGCTGGATATGAGATTCTAGGTTGAAAATTCTTTAAGAATGTTGAATATTGACCCCCACTCTCTTAAGGCTTGTAAGGTTTCTGCCGAGAGATCTGCTGTTAGTCTGATGGGCTTCCCTCTGTGAGTAACCTGACCTTTCTGGCTGTCCTTAGCATTTTTTCCTTCATTTCAGCCTTGGTGAATCTGATGATTATGTGTCTTGGGGTTGCACTTCTCGAGGAGTGTCTTTGTGGTGTTCTCTGTATTTCCTGAATTTGAATGTTGGCCTGCCTTCCTAGTTTAGGGAAGTTCTCCTGGATAGTATCCTGAAGAGTGTTTTCTAACTTGATTCCATTCTCCCCGTCACTTTCAGGTACACTAATTAAACGTAGATTTGGTCTTTTCACATAGTCCCATGTTTCTTGGAGGCTTTGTTTCTTTCTTTTCACTCTTTTTTCTCTAATCTTGTCTTCTTGCTTTTTTTTTTTTCATTAATTTGATCTTCAATTACTGATGCTCTTTCTTCCACTTGATTGAATCAGCTATTGAAGCTTGTGCATGTGTCACAAAGTTCTTGTGCCATGGTTTTCCATAAGGTCATTTAAGGTCTTCTCTACACTGTTTATTTTAGTTTAGGCATTTGTCTAACCTTTTTCAAGGTTTTTAGCTTCCTTGCAGTGGGTTAGAACATGCTCCTTTAGCTTGGAGAAGTTTGTTATTACCAACCTTCTGAAACCTACTTCTGTCAGCTCATCAAACTCATTCTCCATCCAGTGTTGTTCCCTTGCTGGTGAGGAGCTGTGATCCTTTGGAGGAGAAGAGGCACTCTTGTTTTTTGGAGTTTTCAGCTTTTCTGCTCTGGTTTCTGTCATCTTTGTGGTTTTATCTACCTTTGGTCTTAGATGTTGGTGACCTGCAGATGGGGTTTTGGTGTGGATGTCCTTTTTGTTGATGTTGATGCTATTCCTTTCTGTTTGTTTTCCTTCCAACTGTCAGACCCCTCAGCTGCAGGTGTGTTGGAGTTTGCTGGAGGTCCACTCCAGACCCTGTTTGCGTGGGTATCACCAGTGGAGGCTGCAGAACCACAAATATTGCTGCCTGATCCTTCCTCTGGAAGCTTTGTCCCAGAGCGGGCACCCATCTGTTTGAGGTGTCTGTTAGCCCCTACTGGGAGGTCTTTCCCAGTCAGGCTACACAGGGTTCAGGGACCCACTTGAGGAGACAGTCTGTCCATTCTCAAAGCTTGAACACTGTGTTCAGAGAACCACTGCTCTCTTCAGAGCTGTCAGACAGGGACGTTTAAGTCTGCAGAAGCTGTCTGCTGCCATTTGTTCTACCATTTCCTGCCCCCAGAGGTGGAATCTATAGAGGCAGTAAGCCTTACTGAGCTGCAGTGCGTTCTGCCCAGTTCGTGCTTTGAGGCCTCTGTTTACACTGTGAGCTACTCAAGCCTCAGCAATGGTGGACATCCCTCCCCCCATCAAGCTGCAGCATTGCAGGTCAATCTCAGACTGCTGCGCTAGCAGTGAGCAAGGCTCTGTGAGGGTGGGACCCACTGAGCCATGTACAGGAAGGTATCTCCTGGTCTGCTGGTTGCTAAGACTGTGGGAAAAGTGTAGTATTTGGTCAGGAGTATACCATTTCTCCAGGTACAGTCTGTCATGGCTTCCCTTGGCTAGGAAAGGGAAATCCCCTGACCCTTGCACTTGCTGGGTGAGGCAATGCCCCACCCTGCTTCAGCTTGCCCTCCTTGGGCCGCACTCACTGTCCCACCAGTCCCAATGAGATGAACCAGATACCTCAATTGGAAATGCAGAAATCACCTGTCTTCTGTGTCAGTCTCGCTGGAGCTGCACACTAGAGCTGTTCCTATTCAGCCATCTTGGACAAGAATTTTTTTCACTTAAAACTTTTTTTAATTAAAAACTTAAGACGTGTATAAAAAAAGTTAATTTTTAAATGATGGGTGAAAAATAACATCTTGTTTTAATTTGCATTTCTTGGTTGTTGGTTTTTAGTTTTTGTTTTTTTGAGACAGGGTCTCACTCTGTTGCCCAGGTTGGAGCGCAGTGGTGCAACCACAGCTCACTGCAGCGTCAACCTCCTGGGCTCAGGTGATTCTTCCACCTCAGTCTCCCAGGTAGCTGGAACTACAGGCACGTGCCACCACATCCAGCTAATTTTTTTGTATTTTTTGTAGAGACAGGGTTTTGCTGTGTTGCCAAGTCTCTTCTCCACCTCCTAGGCTTAAGCGATCCTCCTGCCTCAGCCTCCCAAAGTGCTAGGATTACAGGTGTGACCCACCATGCCTGACCAATTTGCATTTCTTTAATTGTCAGTGAAGCTGAACTTTTTTTGATCTACATTTATTTATTCATATGCTTTGTCTATTTTTCTGTTAGGTTTCTAAAATATTTTTCTTAGTGATTTTTGAGAGCTCATTATGAATTAAAGCCCTAAAAGGGCTTTTGTTCATATGAAGTGAACAATTTTTTCGAGGTTCTTTTGTTTTGTCAATTTTAAGCTTGTTATACTATTGGATATAGATTACTTTTTATAACTTTTAATTACATGAGTAGTGTATGCATATACTTTTGTAGAATTTCAAACATCACAAAAGTATATAGAGTAAAAGATTAGTTTTATTTTTAACTCATTACCCAGGTTAATCACTGTTAATAGTTTAGGGTTTCTTTTTAAATCTATCTTTGTACATCAACATCTTTTTTAAAAAAGTTTTATTTTAGATTTGGGGGTATATGTGAAGGTTTGTTACATAGGTAAATGTGTCACAGGGATTTGTTGTACATATTATTTCATCACCGAGGTATTAAGCCTAGTACCCAATAGGTATCTTTTCTGCTCTTCTTCCTACTCCCACCCTCCCCGCTCAAGTATACTCCAGTGTCTGTTGTTTCCTTCTTTGTGTTCGTATGTTCTTACCATTTAGCTCCCACTTAAAAGTGAGAACATGCAGTATTTAGTTTTCTGTTTCTGCATTTGTTTGATAAGGATGATAGCCTCCAGCTCCACCCACGTTCCTGCTGAAGACATGTGTGCATTCTTTTTTATGGCTGTGTAGTATTCCATGGTGTATATGTACCACATTTTTTTATCTAATCTGTCACGGATGGGCATTTAGGTTGATTCCTTGTCTTGTTATTGTGAGCAGTGCTGCAGTGAACATTCACATGCATGTATCTTTATGGCAGAATGATTTATATTTCTCTGGGTATACACCCAGTAATGGGATTGCTGGGTTAAATGGTAGTTCTGATTTTAGCTCTTTGAGGAATCACCATACTGCTTCCCACATGGTTGAACTGAATTACACTCCCACCAACAGCATATAAGTGTTTTCTTTTCTCTACAGCCTCACCAGCATCTGTTATTTTTTGACTTTTTAATAATAGCCATTCTGACTGATGTAAAATGGTATCTCACTGTGGTTTTGATTTGCATTTCTCTAATGATCGTGATATTGAGCTTTTTTTCTATGTTTGTTTGGCCACATGTATGTCTTCTTTTGAGAAGTGTCTGTTCATGTGCTTTGCCCACTTTTTAATGGAGTTGTCTCTTGTAAATTTGTTTAAGTTCCTATGAATGCTAAATATTAGACCTTTGTCAGATGCGTAGTTTGCAAAAATTTTCTCCCATTCTGTAGGTCATCTGTTTACTCTGTTGATAGCTTCTTTTGCTGTGCAGAGACTCTTCAATTTACTTCAATCCTACTTGTCAATTTTTGCTTGTGTTGCGATTGTTTTTGGCGTCTTTGTCATGAAATCTTTGTCAGTTCTTATGTCCAGAGTGATATTGCCTAGGTTGTCTTCCAGGGTTTTTATAGTTTTGGGTTTTACATGTAAATCTTTAATCCATCTTGAGTTGATTTTTGTGTGTGGTGTAAGGAAGGGGTCCAGTTTCAATCTTCTGCATATGGCTAGCCAGTTATCCCAGCACCATTTATTGAATAGGGAATCTTTTTCCCATTGCTTGTTTTTGTCAGTTCTGTGGAAGGTCAGATGGTCGTAGATGTGCAGCCTTATTTCTAGGCTCTCTATTCTGTTCCATTGGTGTATATGCCTGTTTTTGTACCAGTACCATGCTGTTTTGGTTAGTGTAGCCTTGTAGTATAGTTTCAAGTCAGGTAATGTGATGCCTCCAGCTTTGTTCTTTTTGCTTTAAGATTTTCATGGCTATTCAGGCTCTTTTTGGTTCCGTATGAATTTTAAAATAGTTTTATCTAGTTCTGTGAAGAATGTTATTGGTAGTTTGATAGGGATAGCATTGAATCTGTAAATTGCTTTGGGCAGTATAGCCATTTTAATGATATTGATTCTTCCATCCATGAGCATGGGATGTTTTTCCATTTGTTTGTGTCTTCTCTGATTTCTTTGAGCAGTGTTTTATAATTCTCATTGTAGAGATGTTTCAACTCTCTGGTTAGCTGTATTCCTAGGTATTTTATTCTTTTTGTAGTAATTTTGACTGGGATTGCCTCTCTGATTTGGCTTTCAGTTTGGCTGTTATTGGTGTATAGGAGTGCTAGTGATTTTTGTATGTTGATTTTGTGTCCTGCAACTTTGGTGAAGTTTTTGATAAACATCAGGAGCAGCTGGAGCAGCTTTTAGGCCAAGACCATGCGGTTTTCTAAATATAGGATCATGCTGTCTGTGGACAGAGATAGTGTGACTTCCTCTCTTCCTATTTGGATGCCCTTTGTTTCTTTCTCTTGTCTGATTGCTTTGCCTGGGACCATCAACATATTTTTATGTGTAATTATACATGTAGTTTTTAGTGTTTTCTCTTAAAAATGATATCATGCTGTACATGTTTTTCGCAACTTGAACTTTTTCCACTTACACTGTTAGATTGGGGTTGTGTTTAGATTTATTCTCATCCTTTCTAATGATGACTTTAATATATACCATATTTCATTTAACTATTCTATCAGTGGTCATTTATATGTTCAGACATTTTACATGAATAGGTAGCTGGATGTATTGATCTTTTCCCTAATGGCTATGACTTTGATGTCTTTCTTACTAAAACTTTAGGTCTTCCATATGCTGAAATTATATAAAGATTTCAACCATGTGTTCTGACTTTGGTCTTTGCACTTAAATCGTTGGTAAATCTGAAATTTATTCTGGTGTATATAGTGAGATATATGGTTCCACCTCACCCCACTCCACTCACCACCCACCATCCAATAGCTAAACAGCGCCATTTTTTGAATAAGTTGTCTTCTTCCCAACTGATTGGAAATGCCAGTTTGTATTGCATTCATAGGTGTTCCATCCTGTTGTCTCCTTTGAACTTTGTCCATTCTTCCATTTTTGTACCAGAAGCAAGTCTTTTTTTTTTTTCTCTAACTATAGTACTATATGTTTTAATAACTGCCAGAACACTTCCTTTTCAGAAATTTCTAAGGTACTCTCATGTTAACTTTTCCAAATAAACTTTTTATTTTATCATTTTGACCATGTTGTTTCCAACTCAGTGGCATTAAGTACACTGACATTGTTATGTAATCATCAGTACCATCCATCTCTAGAATATTATAATCATCCCACACTGAATCTCTACTCATTAAACAGTAATTGTCCATTGCTATCCCCATCACCTGACGATAACCACTATCTACTTTTTGTCTCTGTGAATTTGCCTATTCTAGGTAAACTTATATAATAAGTGGAGTCCACTTATATGGCATCCCACTATTTGTCCTTTTGTGTCTGACTTATTTTACTAAGCATAATGTTTTTAAGGTTCACCTAGATCTATCTTGTGACATGAATCAGAACTGCATTCCTTTTTATGGCTGAATAATAGTCCATTATATGTATATACTATATTTCATTTATTCATTCATCTGTTGCTAGACACTTGGGTTGGTTTGTTTTTACCTTTCGGCTCTTTTGAGTAATGCTATTATAAGCATAGGTGTACACATATCTGTTTGAGTTCCTGTATTCACTTCTTTTAGGTATATACCTGGGAGTAGAATTGCTAGATCATAAGGGAATTCTATTTTTAATATTTTGAGGAACTGGCATACTGTCTTCCACAGTGGCTGCACCATTTTACATTCCCACCAGCAGTGGGAACCTTTAACAAAGGTTCCAATTTTTCCACATCTCCACCAACACTTATTAAATTGTTTTTTTAGTAATAGCCAAGTGTCTTAGTCTGTTTTGTATTGTGATAACAGAATACCACAGACTGAGTAACTTATAATGAACAGAAATTTATTTCTTACAGTTCTGGAGGCTGAGAAGTCTAATATCAAGGCATGGGCATCTGTGAGGGCCCTCTTGCTTTGTCATAATATGATGGAAGGCATCACATGGTGGAAGGGAAAAGAGACGGTGAAGGAGAGGGTAAGAGGGACAAAGCCATGCCCTAAAATAACAAACATACCCCTGCAATAATGACATTAGTCCATTCATGAGGACAGAGCCATAATAACCTAAACACCTCTTAAAGGTGCCACCCCAATAACATTACATTGACAATTAAATTTCATCATGAGTTTTGAAGGGGACATTCAAACCATAGACCATCCTAATAGACATGAGGTAGATATGCATACTAGATATGCATTTCCCTAATAATTAGAAATATGTTGAGAATCTTTTCATGTGCTTATTGGTCATTTGTATATCTTCTTTAGAGAAATATCTTTTTAAGTCTTTTGCCCATTTTCAAGTTAGGTTGATATTTGTTACTGAGTTTTAGGAGTTATTTATATGTTTTGGATATTGCTCCCTTACCAAATACATGATTTACAAATATTTCCTCCCATTCTGTGGGTTGCCTTTTCACTCTGTTGATAGTGTCATTTGATGCACAAAATTTGCTTTTAATTGATGAAAAACAATGGTTTTTTTCCGTCTTGCCTGGGCTTTTGGAGTTACATCCAAGAAATCATAGCCAGATCCAATGTCAAGAAGCATTTTATAGTTTTACCTCTTATGTTTAGGTCTCTGATATATTTTGAGTTTATGTTTGTATATGATAAGGGTCCAGCTTCACTTTTTTTGCATGTGGATATCCAGTTTTACCAGCACCATTTGTAGAAGAGACTGCCCTTTCCCCATTTGACTGTTCTTTGTCAGTCTTGTTGAAAACCATTTGACCATATATGCAGGGGTTTATTTCTGAGGTCTCTGTTCTATTCCATTGGTCTGTATGTTTGCCTTTTTGGCATTACCATTGTTCTGATTATTACAGTTTTGGAATCAGAAAGTGTGAGCCTTCTCAACCTTGCTCTTTGTTTCCAGGATTGTTTTGGCTATTTGTGGTCCCTTGAGATTTCATATGTATTTTAGAATGGATTTTTCTATTTCAGAAACAAACAAAAAATGCCATCATCAGGATTTTCATAGGGGTTGCACTGAATCTGAAGATTGCTTTGTATAGTATTAACAGTTTAAAAATACTAAATTTTTCCAATCCATAAACAGAAGTGTCTTTCCATTTATTTTTATCTTTAATTTTTTTTAGCAGTTTTATAGTTTTCAGTGTACAAGTCTTTCACCTCCTTAGTTTGTTCCTAAGTATTTTATTCTTTTTGATACTATTACAAATGATATTGTTTTTTTAATTCCTTTTCAGATTATTCATTGTTAGTGTATAGAAATACAACTGAGTTTTGTATGTTGATTTTGTAACCTGCCACTTGATTGAATTCATTTATTAGTTCTAAGAGATTTTTGCATGTGTATGTATATGTGGAATCCTTAGGGTTTTCTAAATAAAAGATTATGTCATCTGCAAACAGAGCGAATTTTATTTCTTCCTTTCTAATTTGAATTCCTTTTCTTTACCTAATTGCTCTGGTTAGAACTTTCAGCCCTATGTCAGATAGAAGTGGCAAACATGGACACCCTGTCTTCTTCCTGATCTTAGGGAAAAAGCCTTCATTCATTTAACGTTGAGTATGATGTTAACTGTGGGTTTTTAATATATGGCCTTTATTATGTTGAGGAAGTTTCCTTCCATTTCAGGTCAACTCTAAAGCATTTATTTTTATTAATCCCTCTTTTTTTTTTTTTTTTTTTTTTTTTTTGAGACAGAATCTCGCTCTTTTGCCAGGCTAGAGTGCAGTGGCTCTATCTCGGCTCACTGCAACCTCTGCCTCCTGGGTTTAAGAGATTCTCCTGCCTCAGCCTCCTGAGTAGCTGGGATTACAGGCACGCGCTACCACACCCAGCTAATTTTTGTATTTTTTTTTAGCAGAGACAGGGTGTCACCAGGTTGGCCAGGATGGTCTCGAACTCCTGACCTCGTGATCCGCCCACCTCAGCCTCCCAAAGTGCTGGGATTACAGGCATGAGCCACCACGCCTGGCTAATCCCTATATCTTTTTATTTTAATTAGAATCACACCGGATTTATAGACTAATTTTGAGAATATAGTAAAGATCAATTTGCATGTTGAACCACAGAATATTGTCAGAGGAAATGTGAGCGGGCAGGAAGAAGGAAGATTATGACATTAAATATAAGTTTATAAATTGTTATGATACTACTTTGAGAAACATTAATATAGTTTATAAGGAAAATTATGTTTAAGGGATTTTCTACAAAGGTGAAAAAAAATCACGCTATGAATTTAAAGGATTTTAAGATTTATTTAATTCTTTCTTTTTTTAAATTTAATCTATATTTCTTCTTTTTTCTAGGATATCCCAAACCTGATGAAGGAATACTTGACAGTTTGGGTTGGTATAGCTATCATGACAAATATAAGTGGTAGTATGTGTAGAAATGTGTAAGTAATTACAGTTTTTATGAGGTGCCCAAACATAGGATCTTGGTAGGGTAAGATAACTTTCTTAAATGCTGTGTTTGTATGTAGGTTAAAATATATAAAACACAATTTTCTTTCCACATTATATTGTTATTTTGTGATGGTAATCTGTAGATAAATTTTCTTTCTATTCATATATTACATGAGCCTTAAAGTAATCTAAGTTGGATTTATTTTTTCTGTAACAAGCTAATTTAACACACTTGATGTAGGCTCACGCAGTTTACACAATGCATGTTAAAAAAATGCTGAAGTACAGCTGTGATATAGGACAATGAAACACAAAGATTTCTTAATCAGTAAAAACAAAAATCTGTTACCTTTCATTTCTTACCCTAGTTTAGTAATATTGGTTAATCATTTTATGTAATGCACCTTAGGCTTGTTTTTTAGTATTTGCCTTACCTTCAAAATCTGTCATCCAGGTGTCATTGTGCCAGTAAATCTATTGCCATCTTAAACCATTAAATGCTTGATAACTATTTATGAGATGAGAAGAGCAGAGTTGAACACAGCACTTTATGTTTTGACTTATAGCAATTTAATAAAAGTAATGGCAATTTAGAAGCAAAGGTACTACAGACAGAAACATTTCTAAAAATTAAGATTTTATAGGATTTTGTGTTCTCTAGATAGTCAAAAATGTATGCTCAGGTTTCTCTATATATTTTTTATCCATGTGCCCTGGTGTTTCATTTATTATGGGAATCCTATTGGTATTTAGGACTATGTCTTAATTTTGGGGCAGGGCAGAGTACGGAAGTAGAGAGGGTGGGAAGGGGATTGATAAGATAAAGTATTATTTGTGAAGACTCTGTAAATACCATCTGGGTGATAGAATAATAGAAATTTATTTATGCCTCACTCTACAAATCCACTTTTGGAGGAAAAAATACAAATTAAATGTCTACCAAAATAATAAGAAATGACACAATGACTATTGAACTAAACCAACTCTCATGGGATAATACTTTTCAAAAATCATTTTCCTCTAATGTAGTGAATTCTAATAACCTTACCACTAAATAACCTGATGTGGTAGCTACAGAGAAAAACAATGATAAATGAGGTTCCCATTAAGAGTTTCACAAGTGGAACCCTTAACCTGGAAACTGGTTAGAAGGGTTCTATGGTCAAAATGACCTGGATGTCCTAGCAGTCATGCTAAAACTATGTAAAAAATTTTTTTTCCCTCTGTAGTCTTGTATTAGTCCATTATCAATGCTGTTGTAAGGAACTGTCTAAGATTGGGTAATTTATAAAGGAAAGAGATTTAACTGACTCACAGTTCTGCAGGGCTGAGGAGGCCCCAGGAAGCTTTATAATCATGGAGGAAGGGGAAGCAAACACATTCTTCTTCACATGATGGCAGGAAGGAGAAGTATGAGAACCAAGTAAAGGAGGAAGCCACTTATAAAACCATCAGATCTAGTGAGAACTTACTATCACGAGAATAGCATGGGGGAAACTGCCTCCTTGATTCAATTACCTCTCATGGGGACCCTCCCACAACACGTGGGGATTATGGGAATTGTGATTGAAGATGAGATTTGGGTGGGGACACAGCCAAACCATATCAAGTGTTTAGATGATCTGATCGAAATAAATGCTATCTGGAGATCCATGTGTTCAACATCTTTGAACTGTTTTCTTTCTCAGATGATTGGGTCATTGCTCTGATTGTTATTGTCATAGGTAAGTATCACAAATTTTGACACCACTTAAGTCAAATAATTATTGTGAAGACATGCGTTTTAAAAATAGTTTTCCAGTTTCTATAGTTTTTTCAGCTTGTAAATTGGTTAAACCAATTTAGGAAAACCTGACCTTTTATTTGATGTACTTACTACCTCCCTTGTGTTAGTGATTTTATATTCTGTTATATTCTGTATATCCACTTAGTAACAAAGCCTAAGTAATACATATTTTCTCAAGATGATCAGTAATACTAGTTGGCTTCCCAAATGTGCTTTTGATAGTTTTCTAAATTAAGCAAGGACTTTTCTCTGACTTACTATGGACTGTGTAAGTGATTATGGGGAGTTGGATTTAGATAGCAAAGAGTCTGGATGGAATATAAATGTGTAGGTGCTTAAATAAAATAACATTTGACCACTGAAATGTAACCAACATTTATTTCTTCTGCTAGATTTTGAATCTTGATTAGTTTTCAGAATTATATGTCATTTGTTTCCTGATTTCTTGTAGTTGTTGCAGTTGCAGTAATTTGTGTTGCCCTGTACAGATTTCTTCAAGGGAGGAAGAAGAAAGGGTAAATTAAAGCATGTTTCTTCTAACTTCTTGGTCCTTCTTATGCTTAACATGCTTTTGTGCAGCTTAAGTTTGTAATCGGTATTGCATGCTATCTTTTTTTTTTTTTTAAATGCCTGCATTAGTGTGTCCTACCAATTACATTTCTTTGCTAAAAATATTTTAGCTACTTCTAACATCACTACAACATAAAAACAGCTGTGCAGAGTTCCTACAGCTATTATGACTTTAAGAAAAATTTCTCTGGGATTTGAGGTTTAAGTTATTTAGCAAATCATGGACCACTCACTATGAGGCCTTCTCTACCCTATTCCCTATTTCCAAAATTGCACTAGTGGCCAAAATTAAATTTAAAGTATTTCACTGTGGAGACTTTGACAGTTGTATTCACTGGAATTTTTATAATGAAAGTTTCCACTTGTCTGTGTAGCTTAGCTAGTTGCAAGAAGCTATGTAGGCATCTCATTTAAATACCCAATTTGGTGTCTTTTCATTTAAAGTTGTTATTTATACATGTTAAACTGGGAGATTCAAAACAACACTGTCCGATTTCCCTCTTATGTTCTTTGAATTTACCAGATTGCAGCAAAACTGATTAGATAAAGTTAAAGTTGCTGAGAGGGGTTAAATTTATAAGGTACCTCAATTAACTGTGTGTCTTTTAATATGTAAAAATGTAAAAAGTGAGTGGGCTTAGAATAGAAGAAAAATGTACAAGTACATATCTTCTAAAGAAAATAGGGTTTTATAATATATATTCCTTTTATACTGATCACCAGGTTTGGGCTAAGTCATAAAAGTACATTCTTTACTCATAAGGAACTCAAACTTTCTTCATATTACTTGGTTATCTTTTTAAATACCCATAATCCCTTCACTTGAATCTTAAATCTTGTATTTATGGAACACAATATGCATATTTGATTTATCTATCAGTTGTATATTTTAAAAGTTACATATCTACAACAATGTGAGTACAAAATATTATCAATGGAATATTTTTACAAATCCATAAGGTTTGTGTAGAAACAAGTTCTAAAGAAAACAAAACAAAGTTACAGTCTACTCATTTTCCTTCTTTGTTTAAAATATCACTGCATCAGAATTTTTAAAGGTTCCTTAACAAGTATTAATCAAACTCTCTCTAGCTCGCAGTTAATGGGTTTGTTTAGTTTTGTTTTGTTTTTTTGATGGAGTCTCACTCTGTCATCCAGGCTGGAGTGCAGTGGCATGATCTCGGCTCACTGCAACCTTGGCCTCCCGGGTTCAAGGGATTCTGTGCCGCAGCCTCCCAAGTAGCTGGGATTACTGTTGTGCGCCACCACCACCGGCTAATTTGTTGTACCTGAACTAGAGCTGGGGTTTCACCATGTTGGCCAGGCTGGTCTTGAACTCCTGACCTCAGGTAATCTGCCCACCTCAGCCTCCCAAGGTGCTGGGACTACAGGCATGAGCCACTGCACCCGGCCTTAATGGATCTTTTAAAGCTGAATCGTTATCTATTACACTCCTAAATTAAAGGTTCAGTAGCAATAGTGAACTGAGATTCCAAAATTAATTTGTCCAGTGATTTTTTAAAGGCCCATTATTTTACAGCATAGGGTCCAACCAACAATTGCCATCATTAAAATTTTAAAATATTTTGCGAAGGTATGGTATCTTTAGCCAATGCAACATAATCCTGTAAATAGTAGCACAACTTGAGGAAAAATAGTCCAAAAAATGGTGTGAGAGAGGAAACTCATAATTGCCTTTGAACTTTAAAATATAAACTGCATAGGAATCTTTTAGAATAGATGTTGCCCTTTTTATGACAGGAACATATTTGACTAGAAATTCAGCATAATATGTAATGGCCGAATCCAAAGCTAGGCTCTCTTTATGGATCTATTACTTTGTAGTTCCATGTTATTTTGATAGCTGAATTGAATGTGAGGGTGGTTTATCTTTCTTCAGAGTCTAGAGCAGTGCTTCTCTGACTTTAATGTGCACATTAATCACCTGGAAATCTGTTAAAGTACAGATTCTGATTCATTGGGTTTGGAGTGGAGCCTGAGACCCTGCCTGTCTAGTGAGCTCCCAGCACTGATGCTGCTGCTGTGCCTGGACTACACTGACCAGGGTGTTGGCCACTACTGATGTGTTGAAGTCTGAAGAAACACTATGAAGCTTATTGGCAAATTTTTCTAATATTTAAGATAATTGAAGTTTTTAAGATTCTTCATCCATATGTATCCTTAAAAAAAGGCTATGGGGTAATATATAGTAGTTGGCTTTTCTTACCTTTTTTAACTCTTAAAAAACATAAAGATTTCCATTATTTTCTTTGCACTGTTTAATGTCCATAATCTTGTCCCCCCAGATTGGCTGTTGTGGCCTTAGAAACTTCTTATAAAGACTATAAAATGTCTGGAGTTACTTCTCCACTTCCGGGAGTAACTGGAGGCAGGCTACCAGAAACAAATAATCTCAAATTGCTGTTAAGGCCTGGCCCAAAATGTATTTGTTGTAAACTGGTATTTATGATGATTTGGGAACATAATTACTCTTCTGCAGCCTTCACCTCAAAATACAAAAACAGTGTAAATAGTCATTTTAAGATGTTGGATGATCCAACATCATTTACATTACTTGATGAAAAATGGCCAAAAGATTATTCTGCCACTTTTCTGTTTCGTAGCTCTCAGCTAAGAACAGTATAGGATACCGATGGGTTCGAAACAGTCCCATCCACATGCTCCTTCCCTTTCCATTCACATTTCCTTTCTTTACTAATTCTTCTACCATACGTTTTAGTCTTGAAAGCCACAGCTCTGTCTTTGCTACTGCTTGAGTCCTGTATTGCATGGCATGACTGTGCTTCTGAACAAGAGATGCCTTTTGTTTACATAAATATTTTCATTACTTGTAATTATTTTTTTTAATGCATTTTTTTTTAAACTCTAAGCATCCCTGGATAAGTGACAGTTTGGCTAAGTTAGTGAAAATTATTTGCATAATGTATATATTTATTACCTGTGACAAATAGTTTTTCCTTTTTTTCCATTAATGGTATTCATTATTTTGTGTAACCTAAACTGATTTTTAATGTTACATTAATATTGACTGACGCAATTACTTTATTAAAAATAGCAGTCAATTCAGGTAATTGGGGCATATAGTGACATGGGGCAAAAAAAAAGGATCAAATTAACTTAAATGTTTTTCTAGTTAGCCCTCAAATTCTTGAGCATTTAACCCTTCAAAAATTTTTAAGCAACTACAAACATGTTTTGTAATTAGTTTAGAAAGCATCTATACAAAATTAGATCCCTCTCAGAAATATGAGACGCCATGTAATATGAAGTTTGGCAAGGCTGTCCCCTCATCTGTTGAAAACAGATGTGCCACAAGAAGAAACTTCTTAATGCAAAAGTCCAGAGAAATCTGAAAATACATGATGTCATAAAGTTGATTTCTAAGATAATATTACATGGATTTGATACATACTCAATGTATTCCCTCAAAATTGAGGGTGTTAGGCCAGGTTTGGTGGCTCACACCTGTAATCCCAGCAACTTTGTGAGGCTGAGGCAGGCCGATGGCTTGAGCTCAGGAGTTTGAGACCAGCCTGGGCAACATAGTGAGATGCTGTCTCTTGGGAAAAAAAAAAAAATTCAAGGGTGCTAGAGATCAGTACCATTTCTCCCCAACAATCTGTTATTCCTTGAAAACATTTTGACATGATTCACTTCATGCAAAATAGCTTCAAAGATAAACATATTAAACAGGAATTTCCAGTCTGTTTATCTGCTGTATGATCTATATGACTTCAAAGTTCAAGTAGCTTCTAGCACAAAATTCATGTTTCCAGTCCTTCAGTGAGAATGAGAATGTCTTAAGTTATGAACCTAATTCTCAGCTTTCCTGCTATTCTCTTACACTGGATTTTATTCCACTTGTTATGCTACTCTTGTTTCTTTTTGGTTTGAAGTCACTACTTTATTCAGCCCTTTTCCCTTCCTCTGTTCAGCACATACCTAACTGATGAGAACCACAGAGAAGTAAAATTTACTTCTCTCTGAGAAGAAGAGATGAGAGAAAGGTTTGCTTTTATCATTAAAAGGTATTTGTTTTCTGTTGTTTATTTTCAGATGTCCTTGATTTTGAAAAATATTCAGTGGATATATAGATATCAATAACCTGAGCAAAGAGATATTGGCAGTAAATATCAAAGAGGAAATTTACATTCCTGTTCCCTTTGCTACATTATTGATATTTTCTTATACCATTCCCTTTGAAAACATAATGTGTACTGACAGGCTTTTGCTTTGACGTAGGCTTTAAATAGAGTTATGTTCCCCTAGTCCTTTTATCAGACTATCTCACTTCTTCTACCTTGTAAAACAGCTGTGAATCCAAAAGGAAGAATGTGTGAGCCCACTGGGAAATAACCACAGAGTCAACTCATTTTAAGTACAAGGAAGAAAAATGCCCTTTTATAGAAACCAAAATATATTTTACTTAGTTTTGTAAATTTATTCAATTCCAACATATAAATAACTCTGTAAAGATATTTTATCAGTTTCCCTGGGCTGCGATATTTTTAGCATATAAAAGGAAACAAAAAATCCTCAAATGGATTGTATTGCCTTAACCCCTTGGACCCTGTCCACCTTCTGTCTTCGAACTGAATTGGAACTATTCCTCTGTGTGTGCTAGAATGTGTGTCTGCAGAGCTGGGAAGAGAGGGAGATACGCATCCCACCTCTTACAATGTGAGGCCCTACCCTAGGTTATAATCAAAAGTTTGGGAGCAGGATCTACAAAGGCCAGTTGGAAGGACAATTTCTTAGTAAAAGCAAAGTGGTGTCTTTGATCACGGGGAAAGCAAAAGACAAAACATACTAACCAAAATTGGCAGTCTGGGCCTACCCAGTCCTATATACAGTAGTTCCTCCTTATCCATGGGGGGATATCTCTAGTGGTTGCCTGAAACCTGGGATAGTACTAAACCTTATATATACTGTTTTCTCTTGTACATATATACCTATGATCGTTTAATTTATAAATTAGGCACAGTAGGAGATTAACAGCAATAACTAATATCAAACAATTATAAAAATATGCCAGCATCACTACTGTTGTGCTCTGGGGCCAGTAAGTAAAATAAGGGTTACCTAACCACAGGTACTGTGATACTGTGACAGTCAATCTGATAACGAAGACAGCTATTGAATAACAGGCACATAGTGTCCACAGCGTGGGTATGCTGGACGAAGGGATGATTTATATCTGGGAGGGACGGAGTGGGACAGTGTGAGATTTCCTCATGATACTGAGAATGGCACACAATCTAAAATGTAGTTCTGTAATTTTCCATTTAATATTTTTTGACTGTATTTGATTATGGGTAACTGAAACCATGCAAAGTGAAACCGTGGACAAGGGAAGCCTGCTGTATCTTCTTAGTCTCTTAGGACACTTTTGAGGCTAAAGCCAACTACGAAAATAGTTTTTAGACTCTCTCTGAGCTTCAGGGTATCTGTAAACATTTGAAGATAATTGAATGAATGCAGTAGTTAATATTTTGCTATCTTCAAAATAGTTTCATTGTTATATCCAATAAATGTTTCTTTAAATTTATGTTAATGCCTTATATCTTTGGCATAGATTGGGTTTCTATTTAAAATTGTATTTAAAGAAACAGATTCTACTACTATGGGAAAAAAATATTTACTTAGAAAAATATAGTGGTGGCTGGGTGCGGTGGCTCACACCTATAATCCCAGAACTTTGGGGGGCCGAGGCAGGCGGACCAGATTGGCCAATATGGTGAAACCCTGTCTCTACTAAAAATACAAAAGTTAGCTGGGCATGGTGGTGTATGCCTGTAATCCCAGCTACTCAGGAGGCTGAGGCACATGAATTGCTTGAACCTGGGAGGAGGAGGTTGCATTGAGCCAAGATCACACCACACTGCACTCCAGCCTGGGCGACTGAGCAAGAGTCTGTCTCAAAAAAAAGAAAAGGAAAGAAAAGAAAAATATAGTGGTCTTGGAGAATTCAGTGACAGGCCAAACCATTAAGTCTGTCATCACAACAGTCCTTAGGGAACTACAATATTATAAGTATAGTAATAACACAGTGGAGAACCATAATGATGGCCTCCCCGACAAAGAGGAACAAACCCATTTATGCCTGAGGTTGCAAGTTTTTAAATTTTTGCCATCAGACCCTGGCGATGACCTTGAGCAGTAGGAGATAAATTCCACATGCTTAGTGTTCCAATAATGGAACACTAGGCATACATGGGTTATTAAAGTATCCAAAATTAACATGCTTAGCTGTGACATTGGAAAGGTAATGTGTTTGCTGTGGCACACATACTAGTAAATAATGACTGGTTCAAATTTGGTTTTCG
This sequence comes from Chlorocebus sabaeus, assembly GCF_047675955.1. Lineage (NCBI taxonomy): Eukaryota > Metazoa > Chordata > Mammalia > Primates > Cercopithecidae > Chlorocebus > Chlorocebus sabaeus. Next base: position 21,718,517 of record NC_132928.1, on the reverse strand, counting down.
TTTTTTTATTAAAGTCAATTTACTGAGGCAGGGAGGGACCAGAGCTGTGCTGTCCAGTTCAATATTCAATAGCCATGTGTGACTGCTAAGGACTTCCAAAGTGGCTAGCCCAATGTCAGGTATGCTGCAAGTGTCAAACACACACTGGACTTCAAAGACTAAGCGCAAAAAAATGTAAAATACCTCCCAATATTTTGGTTATACTGGGTTAAAGAAAATAAAATTATTTTTTCTATTTGTGTTTTTAAAAGTGGCTTCTGGAAAATTTTTAATTACATGTATGATTGGCATCATCTATCTTTGGCCAGCACTAGACTAGAATAATAGGTTTTACAAAGATGTCTATTGTTATACTAAAAGTGTGACATAAACTTTTGTTATTTAGGAGACTCTTAGTGGAATACATGATTTTCTTGATAGTGAGGGATAGATGAGGCATCACATACTTGAACAGTTAGAACCACTATCTTTTTAAAGGTTCTGTGCCAGAGCTACAGCTTTAAAATGGAGGGATCAGGAAAGCATGCATTTGTCTCCAGTCTTTCCCATTGACCCTACATCAAAATGAGGACATAGTTACTAAGTACTTTGTATGCTACTGCTCTATTTCTTGTTTTGGACGGGATCAGAAATATAAGACTGGGACAAAGGAAGGTTTTTTTTTTTTTACAGTGAGACCAGTTGAACATTTGAAATTATTTTAAAAGAATAATTTATTTCCCAGGTTAGCGACTCAGTAGTATAAAGTATTTTTTTAATTGTTCATTTTCTGAATAGGCTTCTGGAATTTAATTTCTGTACTTAATTATATTTATCTTTGACACGATCTTTATACCTTGGTTTGCAGGAAAGCAGATGGGGGACCTGAATATGCCACTTACCAGACGAAATCAACCCCTCCAGCAGAGCAGAGAGGCTGAGTGGATTCCACAGCCTCGTTTGCTAGTTCATCTTTTGACCTCTATTAAAATCTTCAGATACGCAGTTGTTATTCTCTAGTTTCACTCTCATGAATGCAACTGTGGCTTAACTAACATTCCAATGTGGCTTGAATGTAGGTAGCATGCTTTGATGCTTCTTTGAAACTTGTATGAATTTGGGTATGAACAGATTGCCTGTTTTCCCTTAAATAACACTTAGATTTATTGGACGAGTCAGCACAGCATGCCTGGTTGTATTAAAGCAGGGATGTGCTGTATTTTATAAAATTGGCAAAATTAAAGAAATATAGTTCAAAATGAAATTATATTTTCTTTGTAAAGAAAGTGGCTTTGAAATCTTTTTTGTTCAAAGATTAATGCCAACTCTTAAGATTCATTCTTTCACCAACTATGGAATGTATTTTACATATCGTTTGTTGTAAAAAGCCCTTACGAATATGTGTATACTACTTTGGCTCTTGTGCATTAAAAACAAGAACACTGAAAATTGGGAATATGCACAAGCTTGACTTCCTTAACCAAGAATATTATTGGAAAATTCTCTAAAAGTTAATAGGGTAAATTATCTATTTTTTGTAATGTGGTGATTTCAGAAAGCTAGAAAGTGTATGTGTGGCATTTGTTTTCACTTTTTAAAACATCCCTAACTGATGGCATATATCAGTAATTTCAGAATCAGATGCATCCTTTCATAAGAAGTGAGAGGACTCTGACAGCCGTAACAGGAGTGCCACTTCATGGTGTGAAGTGAACACTGTAGCCTTGTGGTTTTCCCAAAGAGAACTCCATATGTTCTCTTAGGTTGAGTAACCCACTCTGAATTCTGGTTACATGTGTTTTTCTTTCCCTCCTTAAATAAAGAGAGGTGTTAAACATGCCATCTAAAAGTGGGTGGTTTTGAAGAGAATAAATTCATCAGATAACCTCAAGTCATGTGAGAATCTTAGTCCATCTACATTGCCTTGGCTAGTAGAAGCCTCTTACCTATGTATGTGTCTTACCATCTCCTAAAAGGCAGAGTACAAAGTAAGCCATGTATCTCAAGAAGGTAACTTCACTTTGTCTATTTGCTGTTGATTGTACCAAGGAATGAAAAAAGTAAATATAACTCAGGTAGCACTTTATACTCAGGCAGATCTCAGCCCTCTACTGAGTCCCTTAGCCAAGCAGTTTCTTTCAAAGAAGCCAGTGGGCAAAAAGCAGGGACTGCCACTCCCAATTCAGATCACACTGTTAAAAGTTGTGTTTTGAAATTTTATGTTTAGTTGCACAAACTGGGCCAAAGAAACGTTGCCTTGAGGAAGATATGATTGGAGAATCAAGAGTGTAGAAGAATAAATACTGTTTTACTGTCCAAAGACATGTTTATAGTGCTCTGTACATGTTCCTTTCCTTTGTAATCTCTGGCGAGATGCTTTAGGAAGATAAAAGTTTGAGGAGAACAAACAAGAATTCTGAAGTAAGCACAGAGTTGAAGTTTATACCCATGTCACATGCTTTTCAAAAATGTCGCAATGACTTAGAAGCAAGGAATGGTGTTTTTTTAAAACCTAATTGAAGTATATTCAAACACTGTAATGTATAAAATAAATATTATACAATATACTTGTATAGTGGTTTCTGCTTCACATTTGATTTTTCAAATTTAATATTTATATTAGAGATCTATGTATAAATATGTATTCTGTCAAATTTGTTACTTAAATATATGGAGATCAGTTTTCTCTGGAAGTTTAAATGACAGGAAGAAGTGTATATGAATTTAAGAAAATTTTTTAAGCTGCAAAAATGTATTTGCTATAAAATGAGAAGTCTCACTTATAGAAGTTCTTTATTGCTCACTTTGTAAAAAATTGACTCTTGAAATCTGCTAAAATAAAATTGTACATTTGGAGACGTTTCATGATGATGTGTTATTTGGGTTTCGTCTCAAATCGAAGTATGTTTCTAATTGGGCCCGTCTTCTAACCATTCCACTCCCACAGCCATTCATCCTGTCCCTCCTAGCTCAGGCCCTTAAGTATCCCCAGGCTTCTCCACTCCCAACCCATCACATAGATACTGCACAGAGGTATCCAGTGACTTTGCATTACCTACTGGATGAAGTCCATATTTCTTAGCCTGATACTTGAAGACCTTTTACAATTAAATCCCAACTTTCTTCCCCAAGCCTTTTCTATCACCCTTCTTCAAATAACCTACTCTTAGTCAAGCCTGACCATTTCCCCTGTGCTTTCTGCTGTATTCCTAGTTCACTGTAGCTTGAAACACACTGTCCTGTTGAGATCCTATGCATCTTCCAAGGCCCAGCTTAGATACTACCCTTCATGAAACTGTGCCTGATTTCTGCCCAGCTCTTATAGTCTTTATTATTACCTAACCTTGGGATAGCCACATTTAAGCATCTATATATACATGTGTCCAGTAGAAGATATATCTTCTACATCCCATGAACGCATATGTAGAGCTAAATAAAAACCCAAGTCCCAACAAAATATAAAATTTATGTAACTAGAAGGATTTGGTTGTTTCTGCAAAAATCATTGTTGCTCTCTGCAGATTTCAGTCGGATTGCTAAATTTCTCAGAGCAGGCTTCAGTGTTTCTCAACCGTGGCTGCGCATTGCAATCACTGGGGGAGATTTACGGACACCTGGGTCCCATCCCTAGATATTTCCAGTGTAATTGATCTGGGATGTGGTTTGGCTGTAGGGATTTTCAAGCATCGTAAATGATTCCAATGTGCATCTAAGGTTGAAAACCCATGCATTAGTAAATCTCACGCCCCACAGTCAATTTTTCTATATAAACTTGTAAAGATAGAAGTTGAAGGCTTATAGAAGAAAATTATGGCTTTCTTAATTCAGCCTATTAAATCAGAAAATTTCATTGAAGACTTAAGGTTTTGTCGTTTGGCTAACTGAACAAGGCTATCTGTGGTTTAGAAACACAGAAGCACTGTCTCAAATAAATATAAAAATACTGAAACAATCTGTTTAATAAAAGACTAGGTGAAAATTATATATGTATATGTGTGTATATATACATATATATATATATTTTTTGAGGCTGGAGTGCAATGGCACGATCTTGGCTCACTGCAACCTCTACCTCCCGGGTTCAAGCAATTCTCCTGACTCAGCCTCCTGAGTAGCTGGGATGACAGGCATGCGCCACCACATCTGGCTAATTTTGTATTTTTAGTAGAGATGGGATTTCTCCATGTTGATCTGGCTGGTCTTGAACTCCCGAACTCAAGTGATCCGCCCACCTTGGCCTCCCAAAGTGCTGGGATTACAGGCGTAAGCCACTGCACCCGGCCTGAAAATTATACTGACTATGAATAGAGCATTTTGGAAAATCTTATGTGACCTTGAGACTGTAATGTATTTTTTAAATTGGCATAAAATACATGGGGAGAGTTAGTTACTTTGTAAGGTAACTAACAATAAATCCGGAAGAATGCTGAAGAGACTTGCGATTAGAAGGAATATGAATTTGTGGTGTTAAAGTAGATTTTAGGGTTTGTGGGAAACAGGCAACTCTGTGTTATTCTAAAACTTAGTAATGTCTTTCAGCTAACATTTTAACCAAGAATGAGCTTTTCTGCATATTTTTAAATTTTGCATACTTGTACTTGAGTAGGATTTAACATGGAGTCTAATAATTTCCAGAAAAGATTCAAAATTGAGTGATTGTACATACGGATTTTTTTTTTTTTTTTTCCTGGACTACACTGTTCTCATCAGAATATCCAGGCTCACTCAGAAAAGGTTACATTACTATGACTGATCCTTTGTAAATCGGAGCACTGCTGCCCTCCTGTGGACTGTTACGGCATTTGACAATCCCTTCCTTACCAGCTCAAACTTAGTCACTTTTCAGAAGTTTCAGTCATTGCTGTGATTCCCCAGAAGACATTTTAAACTTCATTTGGGATATGGTATAAGACTAGCCCTCTTCTTCTGTGAGATCAAAATTATTTTTTATTTGACACAGGATCTCGCTTTGTCACCCAGGCTGGAGCTCAGTGGCTCAATCACAGCTCACTGCAGCCTCAGCCTTCTGGGTTCAAGGGATCCTCCCAACTTAGCTTCCCCAATGGCTTTCGCATGTTGCCAAGCTAGTGTTGAACTCCTGGCCTCAAGCAATCTGCCTGCCTCAGTGTTCCAAATTACTGGGGTTACAGGCATCAGCCACCACACCAAGCCAAAATTAACATTTTTAAAAGAGTTTTAAATGCTGTCCCTTATTGCTTAAGTATAGGACAAGTATAATATTGTGGCTCTGTGGTCAATAAACAATTTTTCCTTCCCTCTCACATACCAGCAGAATGTGAACCAATTGCTACAAGTACAGATAACATTTGAAAAAGCCACCCATCCTGATTCCTGACTTGAAAGTACATAACCCAGGGAAACCTGTACAGAGGTAGTAAAACTGATGTTAGGAGACTCCACCTTCCTTTATAAGATTTACCTCTCTCATGTAGCTTTTTAAAAACCCACGCTATTATAATATGGTGCAGTGGCAAACCCTGTGCTAAACTACTGTAAACAGGAGCCCCAGTATCCTGATGTTTGGGGCTTGTGGCTTCATTGAGAGAGAATTCAGAAACAAATGCTTGGAGAAGCACTTCAGAACGGTGTTCAGGAAAATTATCTATCTTCTGATTAACATACTTCACCTGAAAGAGTTCCTAGGAAGAATAGTCTGTAAATTTGTATTTAAGTTGGGACTCAATGATTAGAGAATACTTTGGTTAGGTTCCCATAGCATCATGCTTCTCAAATCTTAGTGTGCTAGCTGGTTACATGGTGATCTTCTTTTTTTTTTTTTTTTTTTTTTTTGAGACGGAGTCTCACTCTGTCGCCCAGGCTGGAGTGCAGTGGCCGGATCTCAGCTCACTGCAAGCTCCGCCTCCCGGGTTCCCGCCATTCTCCTGCCCCAGCCTCCCTAACTGGGACTACAGGCGCCGCCACCGCGCCCGGCTAATTTTTTGTATTTTTTTTTAGTAGAGACGGGGTTTCACCGTGTTAGCCAGGATGGTCTCGATCTCTTGACCTCGTGATCCGCCCGTCTCGGCCTCCCAAAGTGCTGGGATTACAGGCTTGAGCCACCGCGCCCGGCCACATGGTGATCTTCTTAACAGAAATTAGAATCAGAAGATTCAAAAGGTATCGATCTGTTGGGGCCTGAGGTCTGCATTTCTAATGAGTTCCTAAGAACTGCTGTTTGTAGTGGGCTATATAACAGCCTCTAAAGATATCCAGGTCCTAAGACCTGGAACCTGTGAATGTTACTTTATATGGCAAAAGGGTCTGTACAGATGAGATTAAGAAAATTGAAATAGGGAGATTATCCTGGATTATCCAGGTGGGGCCCTAAATGTAATCACAAGGGTCCTTCTAAGAGGGAGGCAGGGGGAGATTTGACTGTGCCAGAAGACAATGTGGCCGCTGAAGCAAAAGGTTGCCCTGCTGGCTTGGAAGACGGAGGAAGGGGGTGCAAGCCAAAGAACGCAGCTCTAGCAGCTGAAGAAGACCAGAAAACCTATTCTCTCCTGGCGCTTCTGAGAGGGAGGGCGGCCCTTGCAGTCCAGTGAGCTGACTGCAGGCTTCTGACATCTGTAACTGTACGAATAAATGTGTGTTGTTTTAAGACACCAGGTTTGTGGTAATTTTTTAGGGCAGCCACAGGAAACTAACACACCAGTGCTGGGGGCCCTCAGACCACACTAAGTAGCAAAGCATTTTAGGAACAAGACCACAGAAGAGAGGCTCTCAACTTTAAAACAACAGGGATGTCCAGGCCCATTCCCAGACCAGCAAAACCCGAGATTGTAGGGATGGGACCCAGGGAACACTAATTTAAAGACTCTTTGGGTGAACTGAACAGGAAGATAGGGTAGGGCACCATCATACTAGAATAAACTCAAAAGTACAACTTTTGTGTTCCAGGAAAACTCTCAAGTTCCATCAATGTATGGACACACTAGTCTGCCAGGTACTCTCCTGAACCTACACGCCAGCTTCTCAAAGTGAAGGTCTGGGTCAGTATCTTACACAAAGAATTATCCAGTTCTAGACTTATTTCTGTTTCACCTAAATTGGCCAAATATTTGACTTGTCTCATCCATGTTTATTAAGGACTCATTAGTGTTTACTTCCACAGGTGGGATTTGCCAGTCCAACTTGCATGAGGCTTGAAGGTGCTGTCAGTCTGATAAGCCTCCCCATTCAATAATTTTTTTCATTATCTATTCACCAAGACCCGCTTATAAATTTACGGTTAAAAAATCTGGTAAAATTTAGATAAGCAGGACCCACGTGCTACAAAGCGTTTTCTACCTAGGTTGATAGCATGGCTTCATAAACCTGATTCAAGATGTTATCTCTGGAAGAAACATTCTACCTGATTACTAACTGATTGTGCAAAAACACCTCAGAATGGCAATTTTAGGTAAAGAGCTGTCTGCATCCAAATGAATAAAACAAAATAATCCTGTTTGAGAGGCACCCCAGTCACATTTTGCTTCTCATGACTTAGCAATGTGGCACTATTTAAGCATTCAATGAGTGTGCCATAAACTGCTTTTATCGAAAAGACGTCTCAAAACATTGTTTTTGTGCTTTGATGCTGAATTCGATTTCGCACCTACTCATTTGAGGACTGGAATCAGGGCCTCCTGAGAGCAAAAATCTTTTACTTGTTTGTATTTGCAACACCTAGGCTGGAGCTTTGAGTGTGGTGGGTGGATCAAAAACTGTTTAATTGGTAGGTAGTACAACAGACCCCAAAGATGTCTAACCTATAGGTATTTAATACTATTGTAGCCTATCTCGGTGGGAAGTGAATAAAACAATATAACTTAGGGTCTTAACACCACCACTTAGGGTCTTCCCACCACCACATCCTGGGGATTAGAACATGGGTTCTTCCATCAACAGCCTGAAATAGTACTGCAGCTGCAGTGAGGGGGTGCAACACATGTACTGGCAAGTGTTGCCAGCAAATGCTACTTCCGCCCCCCGCTCTCAGCCCACTGGGCAGGGCAGCCATCTGGGGGAAGACTGTGGCAGGGGGTTGGGCTTAGAAATGGCTTCCTAGGTGGCTGATTTGCCATGATTTACTGCAAGCCACTGGCTTTAAAAGAGTTGTACTGCAGGTAGTTCATAGTCATGCACCTCCTGTGCAAAAAGCCTGATCAAGGGGCCACAGCCTGCCTTCCTGAAAATCCTACAAGCTTGATCCCCTATCAAGTCAAATCTGGCTAATCTCTGAATAGCTTTACAAAACTGGCTCACTGGGCCCAGTGCGGTGGCTCACAATTGTAATCCCAGCACTTTGGGAGGCTGGGGCGGGTAGATCACGGGGTCAGGATTCGAGACCAGCCTGGCCAACATTGTGAAACTCCGTCTCTACTAAAAATACAAAAATTAGCTGGGCATGGAGGCGCATGCCTGTAGTCCCAGCTACTCGGAAGGCTGAGGCAGGAGAACTGCCTGAACCCGGAAGGCGGAGGTTGCAGTGAGCAGAGATCATGCCATTGCATTCCAGCCTAGGTGACAGGGTGAGACTCCGTCTAAAACAAAGAAACAAACAAAAACAGAAACAAAAAAAACTGGCTCACCTTGTTTTCTTTTTTTTTTTGAGACGGAGTCTTGCTCTGTCGCCCAGGCTGGAGTGCAGTGGCCGGATCTCAGCTCACTGCAAGCTCCGCCTCCCGGGTTTACGCCATTCTCCTGCCTCAGCCTCCCGAGTAGCTGGGACTACAGGCGCCCGCCACCTCGCCCGGCTAGTTTATTGTATTTTTAGTAGAGACAGGGTTTCACCGTATTAGCCAGGATAGTCTCGATCTCCTGACCTCGTGATCCGCCCGTCTCGGCCTCCCAAAGTGCTGGGATTACAGGCTTGAGCCACCGTGCCCGGCCTGCTCACCTTGTTTTCAAGTGTTGACATAAACTAACAGTCAAAAGTATCACTCAATCTTTTATAAAACAAGTGAAATCAGTCTGTGCCCCTCCCAGGAACCATGTGACAGTATGTTCAGTTGAGCACAAGTTCCTTGCAGAAACAGTTGCTGGCAGAAGGGCTGTGTCTACAGCCCATGGGGAACCAAGGACAATTTTCCCATTCAGTAGGGAGCATCCCTCAGCCTTGATCTTCATTTCTTCTCTTCCCTAATCTGTTCTCTCATTTCATTTCTTGGCTCACAGAATTTCATTCTTGCCTTAATGGGTTTCATTTTTAATGTCTGTCTGGCTGTAACCTACTTTGAATTCTTTATGAAGCAGGCAAGATCTGCATAGCAAATTAATTTTTCAGGACCCACTTCTTATCGTCACAGAATTATGAATGGGAAATAATAGATGAAAAACACAGACATGATCAACTGAACATAGTATTTATTAAGGTCAGGATGCATGAATAGACTCTTCTCAACAGAAAGATAATTCAACAGCAATCAATTTATAGAATTTAGTGCAGTACTACATTTCAGCAAAATGCAACTGAGAACATCAGATAAATTATAGTAATTTGTTTTTTAAAATCCATTAAACTATCTCTTACCTCTGCAATAACGTATCATACATGCAGTTAAAGAAATTAGTAGGGAAAAACATGATCTTCCTTCCCCATTCTCTGCCCATCCATCTTCCAGGAAACCACAGGCTGCTGCTGCCCAGACTTGGCATGAGACTTCGAGGCTGCTGCTTTTCCCCCTACATCATAACCGATTTCAAATGGTGCTAGACAAAAACAGACTCTGAACACCAGGAGAAATCGGTCAGCCTGTGTAAGAGATGGGCCAGTGGTGCTCCCAGGGTCTGCACCTCGACAGTCCAGGTGGCAAGTCTGATTTCGGGTGCCCCGCAACTGACGCTGAATACTCCAGGGCATCCTCTAAGAGCAGACTGACGGTGCTGATGTGGACAAAATGGTCCTCCAGGTGTACTGCCCTCTCCCCTGCCCCATGACAACCGATACCCAATACATTGTTATCCAACAGAGTATGACAACTGTCACACTCAAAGGCCCTACCAACACATTCATGCTGGTAACGGCTGTTGGGGTCAACAGAAATAGCATCACAACCTCTGCCCCTGCTCAAGCCACTGTGTTTATTTTAAACACAACCCCCTTCCCTACTGTCACTTCTCCCAAAACCCAACAAACTCAAGAGTGTATTTTGCTCTTCAAGTTCTTCCCTGAACTTCTCGAACAGACTCAAGTGGCAGGAGGAGAGGAGCCAGTCCCATGAGCAGCAGTTCCTCTGCAGTCCACCCTTGGCTGTGCTGCAATTCTTACTCCTAAAACACTGATTTCAAATGGTGCTAGATACAAAGATGGAAAAATCTAAGCCACCATGTGAAACCAGCTTCCAGAAGAAGAGGATCTCAATGAAGAAAGAAGGGAGATTCAATCGGAAGCCCCAGCCTCTGCCCTGAGGAGAAATGTCTTCTTGCAGTTCTACTTGTGATATGACACAGTGCTCCATGGGAAAGGCACAAAGGAGGTTACACAGTGCTGCGCAGAGCAACATGAAAGTCACAGCTGACGCTTCAAATAGATGAGAGCAATACAAAACTCATTAATTCTAGGTTAATTCTATTTAACTTCACACCAGTCACCATAAGTTATTATATATGATGAAATAAAATAGCCAAAATTATCATTAAAATACATTAATATTTACATTCATACTGCCCTGCATTTGTATAGTATTTCACAGTACACAAAGTGTTTCCAGATATATTCTCTTACTTCATCAGGACACAAGCACCCTAACTGCCTATGGAGTGAAGCTCCAGCTGCTACACAAAGGTGAGTTTCCACCCGGGCCAGGGCAACTCTTCTACGTGTCTTATTTGAGAAGAGCATGCGTTCCTCCTTCCCACCTCATATGTAAGTATCAGAACATTCAAATATGACCCCGTTAATCTGCAATCTTAATTTAACCTCTGATGTGACTTAAACTGGTACCCTATAATTGTATTAAGCAGATAATCCTCTAACATAAGAATTGAGTTTTATTTTCAAAATCTGCTTGAAAATAAGATTTGCACACTGTATTCCAAATTAGATTTCCCATCTCCTTACGGCATCATCTTTTTTGGTTGTCTGAAGCTAAGAAAATAAGTGTATTTCCTCTGATACCATAACCAAGAGAAAAGAGACAGGGTAGAAACTGTGTATTTTGGGTTCCCTACCAATTATTCTGGCCTCCAGATACAGGCTTATAATTTTTATGGTTCCTGGCACTAACAGTATGTGTTGCTAGAAGGAGAAGTAAGAAATAGAATTTGAACATCAAAAGTTGTGGTATTTAATTCTCACAACAGTCGTATGGGGCAGGTATTATTCCAATTTTTGCAGAAGAAATTCATCCTTAATGAGGCTAAATAACTTGTCTGCAGTCACACAACCAATAAATGCACATCCCAGGTCTAACTCCAAAGACTGCGTTTCCACCCTTGTACCCACTGCAGCCTGCTCCATAACTTGACTATCATCTCATTTTGTTTTTGAACTTCATTAAGAACAAAACAGGGTGGGTGGGGCAGGAAATTCCTAGGTGATACTTCTGCACTGATTGGGATCATACTGACTACATAACGCATTATACTTAGGCGGAGACAGGAGCACGATCTGGGTTCTGCGAAGGCTGGGTGGTCTGGGGCAGCTTGTTCTCCTGCTTCTCTAGCTCCTCTGCCGTCTTTCCTCAGCATGGCTGTGGCTGTGGGAAAGACCCCAAAGATGAACCTGCAACAAGCGATTCTGACACCAGCACTAGGCTCTATGGCCCATGGTGGGACTTGCCAGCCTCAGTCACAGGTGGGAGAGCCGGGGCAGATATGCACACAAGGGCTCTCAGTGATGACAACTGCAGCCAACACCTGGGGCTTGTTAACCAGGTAACAGCCTGGTTGTAAGGTCAGGAGTGAGTGTTTAAGGACAGTTATTACTGGGAGTCCAAATCCTGTAAAATGAGGGGATTTGATGAGATTCTCACTTTTCCACTTTTCATTTTAGCCACTCTTCCTTATCAACTTCTAGTTACCAGTATCCACAAACCCCCTCCTACGAGCCCTCACACAGGTGTTCCGCGGTGATCAGAAAGCACCTCCCTCCATCGCAAGGCCCTGCTTAAGCTGTTGTCTCTTCTGGAATACTCTCCTTCACCTTCCCTTAGCTACCACCCCTCGGCCCCGCCCCACCCCCCACCACTCCAGGGAACTTCAGTCATCCTCCCCTCAGCTCAGGAAAGCCTCCCTGAGTCTAGCTCGGCTTGCTAGAAGGTTAAGTGGTCCTCGCCAGCCTCAAGTTCTTTCCTTCAGTAGCCACTTATCTCACTTGGTCATCAGTGTGATTATTTAACGTCTCTCCTGCTACCCGTAAGGGACCATTCAGAGTCCAGCAGAGGGGCTGTGCATAGCAGGGGGCCACTGCCACTGAGGGAGTTAACAGAAGCCAGAGTCTGGGTCCCCACTCCTGGATTCTAAAATTTAACTCTTAACTCTCTGGAAGAAGAGATAAGAAGCCATTAACAATGCATCACTTTAATTAAACACTCTAAAAGAAGTGGAGAAAAAATCACGTTAGTATTGAAATCCTTTGCCTTTCCAATTCCACTGGATAAAAGGGGTCCTTCAGGTCTCAGCCCTCCCAACAGAACCAGTTTTCTCCTCTCAGAGTTAGCTGAGCAATGACTCTTCGCTGAAACAAGCTGGTGGCTGTTCCCTACTAGAAAGCAGCCAGTTAGTTTGACAAGGGCTGGAAGGGGCTTGCTCTCCTTGGCACCATGCCTGAAGGCCACCTAGACCTGTAAGAAGGCAGCCCGTGAAAACCCCGGCCTGCTGCCATCCAAGGAGGGTGACGGGTTTTACCCACCTCAGCCTAATGACTCCAAACAGACTGGCCGAGGGTGAAAGGGTTGGCATGGCTGTCTGGGGAGGAAAACCACCCACCCAGAAGGGTGGGTATGTCAGTCTTGTGAGTGCTGCCACGCAGGGAAAAGGTGTGGGAGCTATACTCCAGCCTGGTCCATTTCTGTCCCCACATTCTACCTGGAGGTTTCTCCACCTCACACCAGGGCATTCATCTGCCTGGGCACACAGAGAATCAGAACACAATGGTTTTAATACCTGCTTGGCCCCAACTCTGAGAACAGGGACCTGCCACTTGCCCTGAATAGGCCTCAGTGTCTTCACATGTAAAAGAGGAGGCTGAGGTAGGCTGCTCAGAGGGCTCAGGCAGGAAACCTGAGACAGAGAAGTGGTAACAGCAGGCAGCAGAAATACAGTGTCCTGGAGAGGCCATACTTTGTCTAAATGCATGCAAAATCAGATACATTAAAATAACCCTAGCCAGGTGTGATGGCACACACCTGTAGTCCCAGCTACTCAGGAGGCTGAGGCATGAGAACTGCTTGAGCCTGGCAGGCAAAGGTTGCAGCAAGCTGATACTGTGCCACTGTACTCCAGCCTGGGCTACAGAGTGAAACCCTGTCTCAAACCAAAACCAAAACCAAAACCAAAACCCGTGCAGGTCAAACACATCTGAGGGTTAAATACAATCTATAGGCTGTTGGTTAAAAACAGTTTGGAGATGCAAAGACAGCTTCTGCTTCATTCTGTAAATGATGCTTTGTCTTTAAAGCCTAGCATGGTACCTAAAAAATAACACTGGAGGAAAACGGGAAGGTGAAGGAATCCTCGTTTCTGAAATCTACAAGCAAAACCACTGAACAAACAGACACTGGCCCCCAGTTGCCTAACCCTGCTTGCTTGTGCTGCGCTACCACACTGTGTGCAAATCCAGAACGTGGGAAGGTTCTGCCAAGGCAGCGCTGGGTGCTGAGTCACAGCTACTTACGTGACTGATGTGTGTTCCAGCCAGATGGGGGGAGCCGGAAGCCAAGCCCAGATGGCCATCTTCTTTCCTCTGGGAATGCTGATTTCAGGGCTCCTGGCAGTAAGGAAGAGCTCATCTTGGTGAGAGAGGGGCCTGGGGATGGCTCTTTTGTAAAAGGGGAATTCTTGCCCTCAAGAGACAGTCCCAGGCCATTGCATGTATAAACTGAAACGGCAGCCCAGCTTCCTGTCATTCTAGGCAGCAGCCTGGACATTCTAGCTGCCGGGGTGGGGGCTGTGAATCAGAGGGAAGGGTGATAAAAGGAAGGGTGAGGGGCCAAGGGTGGGCAGGAGGGAGCATGGAGTTACTGGCTGGCCCAAAGTCCCCAGAAACCTCCATTAGGCTCTTCCTTTCTGGCAGGGTGGCCTTCAAAGGAGGACTCAGAACCCACGGACCACCCTGAGCCCCAGTGTGGGAATCACATCCTCCAAACCCACAGTGCCCCTCAAACTGCTACTCAGGTAACAACGCAAGAAGTAACAGCCTTCCAAGCCTATGTGGACCCAGTATCAGTTTTTTCTGGTTTCCCCTAGGTCAGAGGTATGGAGATCTATGTTCCTAGGCAGCTGCACTCCTAAAAGTTCAGTTTTCCGTCCATCCCTTAACACTACTGACAAAAAGCCTAGACTCAGTCCAGGCACAGGGCCCCTGGGTCGGGATTGCTGGCTAGATAGGAGGATGCACCAAGGTTACCCTGCCCCTGGGATAAGCTGGGGGGACAGCAAAAGACAGTGGAGGGCAAAGGGAAGGAGGAGGAGTGAAATGAAGACTGGGGCTCGGGTGTCTCCACGTCCCCCCAGTAGAAGGGCTCAGCTCTGGCAGAGAAGGATAGGCATGGCCCTGAACTGCTTTCAAGGAAGCTAGTGCTTTCCGCGAGAGGAAAAATGAGCATACCAATGGTCTATTACACAAACACAATGCCCACCACAAGAGTTCACGGATCCAAACCAATGCAGATCCAAAGGCAAACCACCAACGCTGCTCCCTGGTCATTCCTAAATCATCTGCTTCACTCAGTGAAGACGGACTCAAAAGTGAAACCACAGTCTCAAGTGAAATCTAACTCTGGAGGTAGGGAAGGAGATGCCCCAAAGCCCAGCTTCCACACCTCCCCAAGGCAGAGCTGGTGACCTCCTCCTTCAGCCACCAAGAAGAAGTAACTAACAGACGCAGTATCCTACCAGGCACCACATTCACAAGACGGCATGGCTGCTCTCGCTGGGAGAAGCACGTTCCTGTTCCCAAGAGCTCCTCCAGAGGCATGCCCCAGCCTCTGCAGCACAGCCTCTGCTCCTCCCTGGAGGGAGAGCACAGCATCTCAAAGGAGAGAGCATTTCAACAAGTCAAACACCTTCCCCAGAGCAGAGCACAGCCCGAGGGGGGCACCAGGAAGCCCAGGGTGCTTCCTGAACTAACCTCTGACTGGCAGTTCTCCCCAGTACCTGGGCACACACCTGGTCCACACACATGGACTGGGCACACCCTGGGACATGACGTGGTTCCACTTCCCTAATAGAAGGGAAGAAGGCTGGGCCAGACAGAGGGTAGGCTGGAGTCCAAAGCCAACTGCGAGCCCACTTTCTCTCCTTCTCCTTTGGCTGCCCCAGCTGGTAGCTGCACCTATGGTGCTATTCCAGCCTCATTCTGCTATCAGGACCTCTGTCTGCCAGGCTCAAGAATAGTGAGTAGCAGAAGGGAGGAGGCGGAAAGAGGAGAAAGGAGGGAGGAGAGAGGAGGAAGGAGGGTAAGAGGGAGGAAGGGGGTAAGAGGGAGGGAGGGGCTCAGGAGAAGAGGTGGAGGAGGAAGTTTCACAGTCTAGTGCATTCCCATCAGATCAGAGAGAGGGGAACATGTGCAACTTCCCTTTTCAAGCGTTTCTCTGCCCCCTCTTTTGTTTCGGTTCCTTCCCCTCTGGCCTGGGGATGGCGTGGCTAGTGGGCTATGCAGGGGCAGGCGCCCAGGTACCCAGCCAACTGGGCTCTCGCCCGGCTCCATCTCAGGCCTGGCACGCTCCCTCGGGCCGTTACCCGGCATGCCCTTCTCCTTGTCAGGGAGGCCGCGCCCTCTTGTTTTCAAAGTTTTATAACAGTATTGTTTGTTGTCCAGCAGATTAAATTCTTTGGAGGCTGGGGAGTGGGGGAGGGTGAGTGAGAGAGAGGAGGGAAAAGAGAGAAGGAGAGAAAATACAAATAACTTCTATTAGGCCCAAAAGATTAAATGAGTTCGCTTAACACAAAGTCCACCTGTCTTGAGAGAGGCTAGTGGCTAGGAGCCTGCATTCCCTTCTTCTCTGTCTGGGCTTGTCATCTCTGGCCCCCTAGCAGGGTACGTACAGTCTTCAAACTTCCAACACCACTCCTCGGGTCAAAGTGAAAAGCAGTACCAGCTAATAAGATTGGAAGATGCATGTGTAAGCACCACCCACCAAGCAGGACACATGACGTGGGGTCGAGCAGGTCCCTGCAAGGACACCCTTGACTCTCATCTCAGGCAACCGGCCGAAACAGTACAGGGCTACGGGGGAAGGGCGTCTGCAGGCGCTGCGGGAGCCCTTGTCTCAGAGATGGCTGGTCCCTGCTGTAAGCCAGTGGTTTGTTTACATTTGAAATCAAAGTCACACATTCATTGATGCCAATGACACTGGAAGAACTGTACCCCAAGGAAATAACACAACTGCATGCATAAATAAATATTCATGTAGACCTAAGGAATAAGAAAGAGTGGGAAATAGGAATGAAAAGAGACAAAAAGTCAATATATAATAAGCATGATCTTACAGACAGGGCTCATTTCACCGTCCTCAGCCTTTCAGGACTTTTGATGCTAAATCTGTAGGTGGTGATGACACAAAATAATATATGATTTTCCACATTTAATACAACTCTCATTTAGCCACTAACTGATTTATTTCAGACTCTGGGTTACCTCTAAATAGTAGGCCCATTTGAACACATCCCTGTGTCTTTAGTATAGCATGCAACGTGGCTCCCAGAGTTGTGGGCCTGCCCTGGGATGTTCCTCTCCCACCTCCTACCTTCTTCCCAGCAAACTATGTCTGGCCCTGCGTCCTCTACATGGCCCTCCTCCCTCCGCATCATAGGATTAGAGCAGCTCAGGGCTCTTTCCTGGAAAAGATGAGGGACAACATGCCTTTCTCTTTTTTTATATGCAAGTAACACCAGTTCCTTAAGACCAGTGCCAGAAGTTCTCTCTGCAAAGAGAAACAAGGTCAAAGTTCCAGGCTGGATGCCTACACTGGTGTACCCTGCCCATGTATCGCCTCAATTCCATCCAGCTTGGGCCTGTCTTGAAGGCAGATGGGAAAGATGGAGAGAAATGCCTGCTCTAGATCCTGGCACCCAGACCTCATGCTGTTCCAGGGACCATCTCAAAGTGCCACAGACTCTGGACTGGGAGGATCCTGTGGAGGACACCCAGTCTCCTACCTCAAATAAAGAAGCTTCATCTTTCCTCAGGAACCCTCAGCAGAGGTGATGCACAGTTCTCTCAGAAGTCTAGCCCAAATCACTCTCCTTGCTGAAATTCTGCCCATTCTCCTTTCCATCCTTCAAGTGAACAGAATGAACTGGGTCCAACATGGGGCCAACACGACAAATCTTCACACATGAAGCTACAGAAGGCTTTATCCACTAAAACAATTCCGCCGTGGATTCCCCATCACACGGTTTCTGTATGAGCCAAGGATGTATTCCGGAAATACAAAAGGACGGACATTCAGAGACACACATGCATGCTGCCCTGTCCAGCCTCAATCGCCCTAAAGGAATATCCCCAGAAAAAGTCTAAACCATCGTGGCTAAATCAGCTGTAAAGAAAGATAAACCATTATTTCCCTCTTCATACAAATTCCAGGTCTATTTAAACAAAGGTCACTCAGAGGGCTAACTGGCCAAGAAGTCCTGCTGTCCAATACTCTGCCTTAGCAGCCCTTATAAAGACTGGGGGGCTATGCTCTGCCTTTAAGGAAAACTGACACCCATGAGTTCTCTTACCCACCTTTCTCTCTGTGGGTAAGCCCTACTTTTTCAAGTCAATCATGAAGGAGACACTCAGAGCTGAAGCCAGTGTTTGTAGTCCCTGACTTTACATTGTACATTAGCCAAGGCTTCCAGCAGCCGCTGTACATTAGCCAGCAAACAGGTAGCATACGCACAACATGCATGCTGGGCAAGGCTCAGGGCATCTCTTACAAATGTGTTGAAAAAATCTCAAAGACCTCACACTGGGCCTCATCTTTAAGTGAGCTGCACTCAGCAGATGCATGCCTGTGTGCATAGGCATGAGGTGCCATACAGATGTGTCACAGTGGTTTGATGCATCACATATTCCAGAAGCTTCCAAATACAGGAAACCTCTCCAAGAACACATGGCGAGTGGCTGGCTTCCCAGCCAAGAAGTGCAAGCCAGTTCTCACAAGAGCTCCAAGAAGTCTGAAGAATCAGAGAGTTGGAGGACCTGGATGTGCTGAGGTTTCATTTCCCATTCAACATATAGAAAAGGAATCTCTAGGCCCTCTAAGGCCTTCAGAAATTAAGGAAACTGCCAAAGACTCCACTCCCCTACTCCTGTTGCTGACCCACTAGTCAGAACCCCAGGAAAATGACAGCTGAAGTCAGAGGACCTGAATGGGAGACCCGTGAGAAGCAGCTACAAGCAGTTAGATCTTGGCAGGATGGACTCTCTGGCTGAGTTTTACCAACGACAAGGATAAGACCACCTACCCTCTCAGGGCTGTGTGAGGACCAAATGAGCCAGCAAGTGTGAAAAGAACTATGAGCTGACACGATGGTTATTACTCCATTCCTCTCTTGCCTGAGTCCTAGCCCAGATCGCTGTTTGCTATTCCATACTGGCAGTGGGGTGGCACTCAGCTATTATTAATCCCAGGTAAACATCCCACAAAGCGGCAAGCAGATAGTGTCTTGGAGAAATGTAGCTATTTTAAAACTCTACATTCTGCTTAGCAGATTGCATGATGTGCCCCCTCAGCCCCAGGGGCTCCTACCCACACAGCCTTGCAGAAGTGGTGTATGTCTGGGAGTAACACTGCCGTGGAGAAGCTAGGCCAGAGTCCCAGCCACTCCTAGCCCCAGTCTGGCTGGGCCTGGGACTTTTGGCTTTCCTGCATGTGTTTTATTTTGCTATCTTTTTAAGAGTGACTCAAGACTAAAAAGCCAAAATGGAACCAGTGGCTCCGAGATATTTTTTAAATTTTTTTCATTGTTTTTTTTTTTTAATTAAATTTAATTTTTTAGTCGAGAGCCTCAAAAACCACATGAAAAGAGAAGGCT
The DNA here is from genome assembly GCF_047675955.1 of Chlorocebus sabaeus. Taxonomy (NCBI): domain Eukaryota; kingdom Metazoa; phylum Chordata; class Mammalia; order Primates; family Cercopithecidae; genus Chlorocebus; species Chlorocebus sabaeus. The sequence goes on along the minus strand of NC_132928.1, from coordinate 21,699,347 downwards.
AAATATAAAGGAAAACTTCCTGAAAGCAAGGGGCACAGACTCTCCCTCAACCCACAGCTGCATTCTCTCTCCAGGGTTTAGGGCCAGACAGGATGGAGCATCTCTCCTAGAGCAGGACAGCAAGCCCCCCAACAGCTCCCACATAACCCCATCTCCAACAAGCCTCCCAGGAGAAGCCCGTAGCCACGTCCCCTGCCACCCGGTGGATCCTCATCAACACCTTCGCGAAACCTCCAGCCCTCTGCTTCCACTTCTGGGAGGTTCTTTAAAATCTACCTCCTCCCACCCACCCACCCTAATTCTGACAGTACCTCTTCAGCTGCTTTGAGACAGGTCATCAAGATCCCTCCCCTTCTCTTGTGGAAACCTGGGCCTAGTTTTCTTCATCTTGAATTACTGGCTAAGGAAGATCTCCATGAACATTCAGGGAGGTCCCAGGATAAAGCTGGAACCTCCAAAGAGATTCTGGTTCCATCCCCTCATTTCACAGATAATGAAACTGGAGGTGAAAGGAGGAAAGTGGGTGAGTTTTTACCAACAAGAGCTAGGACCAGAATCAAGGTCTGCTGACTCCTCAACACAGAGCAATACAAACCCCACTTTCCTGACCCTCCTCCTCCCTGAGCACCCCCAACTACACTACCTCATCCCTGTGCAACTTCAGACCTCTGGCAGCAGATGGCAGTATGTGCAGTCTGATGGGTCAGCTGTCCACGATCAGCCAAGGAGCGAAGAATCACATGGCCTGACTCGCAGGTCCGCTGTCTCTTCCACCAAGTAAACAAGTCCCGAGCCCTGGAGCTACATGCGCTGAACACATGACACATGCCTGCCCTGTCCCCAGCACCACCAACCTGCCTCTGCCTCTCAAGACACAGAGCTCAACCAAGCATCTGGCACAGGTCACTTCTCTATGCCTGGTGCCCATCCCTTCCCTATCGCGAGACCATTAACTCTGGGAACGGCTTGTCCTGGCAGGACAGGCTGAGTTCAGAACCAGCCCCCTGCAGGAACATTTGACCAGTGGCTCGGCAAAGATCTAACCTGCATGTTTCCCTGTGTTGCATGGCAAGTATGGGGCACAGCGGCCAGCCCGAGAAAAGAAGTCAGCTGATGCCTAGGAGGGCATGAGGCGGAAAGCCAACGGCAACCGTGGCAGACAGGAGAGAACCGGTCTGCTGGAGACCAAAGGCTTGACATCTACCCCACCTTGATCCCTGACTCATGACAAGTTCCTGTAAGCTATGGGGACCTTGGATGGGTTTCCCTAGGAAAAAAGAGGGGATTAGTTTGTGCCGGTCCTAACTCCCTGAAGGAAAGCTCAATTGATGTGGCTGCAGGTGGCTGAGCTCCTAAGTCTCTAGATTCCTCTGACCATCATCTGGATTCTCCTCCTTATGTGTGCGGGGGTCCACCTTTTCATCCCCACACAATCTCCATAGATGTCTATCCTGTACATTTTTGAATTCTTTTTAAAAATCATTATTAGCGGTGTCTCTCCATACTAGAATGTATGCCCCAGGAAAGTGGAAACTTGACTTTGTTGAGTTCTGCATCTCCAGCGCCTGGCACGGCCCCTGGCATATAGCAGAGGCTCCATACACAGCAGCAGACGCCATGTACTGGCCTTACTCAGCTCTGCCTGTCCATGGCTACCAAAGGGCATTTGCATCTGCCCTGCCTCCCCCAAAAGGAATGTGGCACAACTGTCCCCAGTGACTGGAAAGTTCCTCTGGGTGTCTGCCTTTTCGCTCTAGTTCACATCAGTCCTCCGAAGATCTTAGTTCACAAAAATGTCTGACTTCAGCCCAAAAGAGTAAGGAGAACGTAGAGGCTTTGGAATAAGAAGTGCACGCATTTAAATCTCAATAACCTCACTTACCAAATACATAACCTTGGGTTAAGTCACTTAATCAGTTTCTTCAACTACAAAAGGGAAGTGACCCCTATGTCATATGGTTGTTCTGAGGATGAAATCAGATAAGGAGAGGAGGGTCCTTAAAAAAGGTCAGTTTCCCTTGGACCAAAAACTCTGATGCCCATCTCATAACTTCATGCCTTATTACAGACCCTGATCGGGGCACCATCCTGCCTTTAGTATCAGACACTCAGATGTAAATCCTTCACAGGAGATGTACACATCCATCCTGGACCACGATAGGCAGTCCTCGCTGAGCACTGGACTTGTCCTCCCACACCCTCCTGGACTTGCTCCTGTGATCTAACCACACATACCACCTTCCCACGTGGCTCTATCTGCCTCCATATCCCCAATCCATCCCCACAGGCTTGACACTACGGCACTGGGCTCCGCACAGGCCATGGGGCCCTGGAGGTGTTCTCTGGCTTTATCAGTCCATGAGCAGTTCTTGGGGAAGGAGCCAGCAAGAAAGCAAACTCAGTCCATGCTTTCCTCACAGTCACTCCAAGTCTCAGAAAAGCAAAGCAAAATGAAGGCCTCCCACAGACAGCCAGCTGGTAGGAAACGGTGGTATCTCTTACATATCTCAGAGGGAGGTAACATGCCCAAAAAAGTGACCAGCACAAGGTACAGATCCTCTCTAAAGCTGTAGCTGCAGCCTTAGGGACACTCGAGCCAGGGGACAGAGCCAAGATATGCATTCAACAATTCACAGAGCTGACCGGACCAGGATTCAATGGAATAGAGAAGGTGCTGACCAATCAGGGCCCCTGGCAGGGCCTCTCCCTCACAACTCCCAGCCAAGCCATACCACCTCGGCTCCAGAGCCACCAGCTCTGTTAACCTCTGCTGGATCCCGGATGGAAAGGCCCCATGCTGCCTCCTGGCTCCCAGACCTCAGAAATTCAAAGGTCAAGAAAAAAGTGCCAGATATGTCGGCCCCTCTCTCAGGGGATACCAACTGTTCTGCTATCCTCATTGGCAACACACAATGCCCCATGTCATGTGTGTAGAACCCAGGCTGGTGAGCAAGGAGGAAAAGAACCAGATGAGGGACAAAAATAGGAAAATCAGCAGGGAAGCACCAATCCCAATTCTGGAAACATCAGAGGCCACAGAGACAACTGCATGACCAGGAGCAAAACCAACCTCCCCTTTACTTCCCACCCTGGTTTTCCCAATCTAACCAAGGACAGGGCTATTTGTGGGAGTGGGGGTCACGAAGAGCTATGCCCAGGGACCCACTGCACATGTGAGGGCTGAGACTCCCAAGCACAGCCAGCAGCTACGTCTGGCTCCAGCCCTACAGCCAGGGCTGGCCAGACTCTAGCCAATACTTCTTGAGGGACTTGGCTCTCTCCTTTCAGTCTCCCCAGCTGCACCCAAGTCGATATCTCTCCACTCCAACACCCCCTGCCATCCCTCACTGCAGTACTGCTGGAGGGCTAAGAACTGTCAGGGTCCTTGAAGGAAGAGACACCAGATTCTTCCAAACAGCCCTGGATCCCTCAGGCTGCTCACAGCCAACCTAGAGACTCATCTCAAATGGACAGAGGAGAATAAAAAATAACAGGAAGCAGAATTGGCTAGTCTTCCCTGGATAGCAACGGGAGCAGCTTAGGAAGACGAACCCCCCATCCCCACCAAAACAACATATGAGCAGAGAGAGGCGACCACTGTGTGGCCAGAGGTAGGATCCCATAGGTACCTCCGAAAATTACCCAGCATAATTCCTTTTATCTTTAGAGCCCAGACCAATCTGCTGTTGCCTAATTTCAACTGGCTTTACTGGCCAAGAATGCTGTAGTCATCTACTCGATAGGAGAGAGACTTCCAAGTGATGTGCGGGCACCGAGAGTCTGCTTTGTGAATTGTATCAATGATGCCACTGACCTCCCCGATTCTGCAGGCCATCATCATTTTTCATTTTTAATCACCACTGCTATTATTATGACCGGCAACAAGTGAGGCAGAAAAAAAGCATTTCTTTGTCAACTTCCTAGAGATGCTTTGCAATGGCTTACTGGACCAGGGTTTTTTGTTTTTTTTTTGTTTGTTTGTTTTTAAGGCAAAGGTAATGAAGGCCTAGAGGAAGAAAGTGGCTCATTCAAAGAAACCCCAAAATTAGGGAGAGTCCCAATGCTCACTGCTCAGCACAGTCCAAACTCTAGACCACCAACCTAGACTAAGCCCCATCAAGGCAAAATGTATCTAGAGTTAAGACAGGCTATCCACTGAGACTATACAGGGGAGAGAATCCCCAGGCACCAGGAAGGCTCCCAGGATTACAGAGGGGTTAAACCCAGAACCTCTTGCTGGATGCTGGAGCCAAGGAGAGTTTCTATTCAGTTACTGTGCGAGGCCCAAATGCTCTGCCACCTGCCACACCCAGCAACACTACCCAGCTATCTCCCACACGTCCGCACAGCCCGACCACTTCAGCTGCCCATCCTGCCCCCAACCCTGTGCTGGTTACTAACCCCATTCACAGAAAAGCCAGAAGGAGGAGAATGCAAAAAAGAGAACAATTGTTTGGGAGATTCTGAATGGAGACGTCTGAGGATTCCCCAACGGAATAAGAAAATGGTGTTCATGGGAAGGAAGGAGAATGGGGAAGGCTGGAGGGAGCAGCCCACACTGGACTTACCTGGGAGGTAGAGAGTGGTTAAATCCTATTTCCTTGCTGCATCCAGTTTCCAGTAAGCAGCCTGGTGATGATTCACTGACAAGACTGGAGTCATGTGACATCAGTCAGCACTTGTGGTCACAAAACCACAAAAATTGGTGGCTCAACAGCACCTATGAGAGGAAAGAGGGGAATATCCAACCCACCCTGCCCTGAACCAGCCAGCACAACATGCTCACCCACCACCAAAACTCCTCCAGAGGACAGCTGAGCCCTCTCTGCCCAACTGGAGCCAGATCTCCAGAAACCCCAAACAGGGGTAAGGATGAAGAGTAGACACAGATCCAGGATGCCAATCACTGTGTTTGCCCTCATATATCCTAAAGAAAATCAAAGGGAGGAGGAAGTGGTAGAGCAAGGCAGGGAATGCAAGAGGTCTGAAAGAAGGAAGAGAGAGGTCAAAAGACATCCTTGGGCAAAGCACGGCAAACAGGAAACCAGGAAGAGAAAGCGGAGGCTGGTCTTTGATGCAGGGCACAACTGTACCTTCAGCCATGTCACATGCCCCTAGCTTCTCTCCCTCTAAGCTCAATATTCATTGGAGAGCTATCAGTCCCTCCTGGCCCTCATCCCACATCAGCACCTTCATCTAGCATGACCTTTCAATCTATCAGCATCTGAAACACAGGAGGAAAGTAAGCAGCTCTGAACCAGACAGACAGACACAGATACACACATACATACACACACACACACACACACCCCTTCCCAGAATAAAAGGCCCTTGGAGATGGCTCATGCTCTCTAGGTTCTGGTTCTCTGATAGAAGTGCTCCACTCCCACAGGGGAGGGCAGACATGTCTGATAAGAATTGCTTAGCACAATGCTATATATAGTCTAGGTTCCTACCAGCCTGGAGATGTGGAGCTAGAACTTGGCAGAGAACCATGCTAGGTGCTGGCAAGGACCATCCTCCCGCTGCCAGCCAATGGGGAGCCTCATTTCCCGGCTGGGGGCCGTGAGGGCACACAGGGTCCTTCCAGGCAGCCCATTAACACTCCGCACTGAGGGACACAGGCGGTTGGCTCTGTTTTAGGGAAAATCAACTGCTCCCATGTGAGGGGGATGTGTGGGGGCTGAACAGCAAATTCTAGCTTCTCTGCAGCTATCCAGTAGCATGAGAAAATCAATCTAGTCCTCTCTTCTGGAGGACTAAGGGCGGGGTGTGTGGGAGAAGAATGGAGAAGGCATAGCAGGTGGCTGGGCTCAATAAACATCTATCCATTTCTGATGTTCGAAGAAATAAAGGAATGTAAAAGAATGCAGATGAATACTTACTGCAGAGAGCGGGGCTGCCAGGCATCTCCTTTTTTTGTTCCAAATGCATGCAAGTGAGCCACTCTATCCGGCAGTATGATGGCTGTCTCCGGCACACTGGCACCATCCTCAGCTGAGCCTGAGTCGCCAAGAGGTTGTCACCCACTCACAGAGCAAGCTGCGCTCTCCTGAGTCCTCTGTGAGGAAGAAGAGAAAGGAAGACAGGTGGGCTCAGCTCAGAGAGCCAACCAGGCAATGAATTGAGCAGATTCCAACCAGAGTCCCATCTGGGGTTAGTATGTGGCTCTGGGTTCATGACCCTCAGCTGCTGTCCACCAGCCAATGAAAGAAGCAAGACAATGTTGGGCAAAATGACATGGGGCCTATGTCCTGGGGAAAGGCTAGTGACAGGGGATACAGGGTCTGATGAAGGAGGACCTGTTTACCACCTCTTTCAGAAAACGAACCTGAGGGACCACAGAGCTGCCTGAAGCCCGAAATCCAGGCTCTTATCATATACACAGCTTGGGACAAAGAAAATGAGACAGGAAAGGTTCCAACGTCCATATACATAAACAATCTTTTTAGGTTAAGCTGCTCTCTACTCAGGTGCAAAACATGACATGAAAGGGCTGTGTCTGCCTTTGCACTCTGAGTGGGGATGGCTAGTTCCCATTCCCTGCCCGGCTTAAGTCTCTCATGTGACCTCGGTCACATCTCCCTGCCCCGCTCTGGCTCCCAAGGCCCAGGAGCCACTCCTACCAGAGATCCCAAATGAGTCACCCTGGGAGGTCCTTGGAGAGAAGAGGAGGTGCTCAGTGGCAAATGTCACTGCTAGCATCATCCGTGGGAAAGCATGAGACTGAAAAATAGTACCCAGCGAAAGGAGGGAGGGGACGCAGGCCAGGCTGTCCCTCATCCTCATACACAATTGTTTGCCCCTCTACCCCATGCTCCCACTGCGGTGGTAGAGGAGAGAAAGGGGAGGACGGCTGGTCCGGCATTCAGTGGCAGTAGAGGTGCATCTTCGCTCTCCGTCGCAAGAAGGCGGGGCGGGGCGGGGCGCGGGGATCACGCGCCTATAGCGCAAGGTTGCGGTATCGAGAAAAGTCTAGAACCCACAGCCGCCATGATGACACAAACAAAATTAAAAGGGTCAAGAACTCAAGGCCCACTGTTTCACCTAAGAAGAAAATGAAGAAGATGAAGCAGAGAAGGGAAGCTCTGATTTAGGTCAATATGGAAAGGGGAGGCTGACGGAGGCTGCCCAGGAGCCGGCCTTTAGCTTAGTGAGGGCGACGCGGAGCCGCCATCTTGAAACGCCGCCCGGCAGAGGACTCTGAAGACGCCACAGCCCCACCACAGCCACTTCTCCCGGGGTATAGGTGCGCCCGCATTCACTGATGTCGGCCTGGCCCACCCCCACCCCAAGAAGCGAATAGCCCTTCATTCAAGGCAATGACCACCAAGACCATCACAAACAGAAGTACAGTGAAAAATCCCAGAGGACTTTCTGGGCCCTAGGACGATGTCTGTCATCTGGGACTAGTGGGAAGAACTCAAAAAGTGACCCTATTTGCCAAGCTCATCTAATAACACACACAGCTATTATTTTCTTTTCAGACTCTAAAATACAAGGGTTCCCAGAGCCCTGCTGAGTTACCTGGTGTCGCCCCCATCCTGATGCCCGGGCAGTGGCCGCCTTCTCTGTCCAGCCCTCCCTGAAAATGACCCCAGGCTAAGGATCAGCTCAGAGCCCCGAGCTGTTTTTGCAGCTTTCATGTTGACAGAACATCCTGGCCACTCTGCTGAGAGCTCCATCTCCCGGCTCCCGATACACTGAGTCATCTTCCAAAGAGGAAAAAAACAACAAAGCAGCCGTCACCAGGGTCCCCATTGCCGTCGACTGACGACTCACTGGCTGTCGTCACTCTCTGCTCCGCGGCCCCCGAATCGGTAACGAGGGGCTTCAGGGTGCCCAGCTCCCCTCCCATGGGACGCAGCAGCATCAGGAAGCAGGCAGCCACTGCTGAGATTCAGAAAGAAGGGAAACTAACTGGCATCAAAAGACTCCCGGGAAAGCTCACTGACCCTCCCTCTGCTGTCACCAGCCCTCACCACTCCATGCCAGAGCATGTTCCTGATGCAGAAGTAAAGGGGTATTTACACTAGGTGGGGGACAGTACCTCCTTGCAGGCTTGAGGTGCACAATGCCTAGGTTACCTCCTCCGCGCCCCTGCTGTGACACTACTTAGGGCACAGGAGCTCCTGTCTCCCCCATTTCTTCTCTAGCCCTCTGCTACACTCCCATTTTAAGTCCCTGATAAACCACTGGGCAGGGATGGGAACCTATCTGCCGCCAATATATTAGACATTTCTGTTTAACAGTTGTAGTAGCTCCATCTCACTGAACCAGGACATGAAAACTTAAGAGAAATCATATGACTTGTCTAAAGTCACTCAGCTAAGAAGAAGCAGGATCACAATGAAAACCTAGGTCTGTCAAAGTCCAGTGTCTCTGCTCCCTGCTCCCTAATTCTGGAGCTTATTCTGGCTTTGAAGATGCTAGATCCCACTCCACCTCTCCCTCCTCTTGCACGAGAAAGGCAACCAGGATAACTGAGTCAGTTAATCCATCAATTTCAGCTACAAGAAAAAAGCCATCATATTGAGTGAACCTGACTGCAAAGGAAGAGAAGAAAGTTAATGACGGTGTCAAGGAACAGCTAAGGGACCCAGACCATGGACACAAGACTTACCATCCAAACTCCCTCAGAGCATTAGGGACTTACAAAATTCCTTAAATAGGCACATTTTGGGGATCTACTTCATAACAGGCATCTTGTAAACACCAGGAATTCAGAGAGGAAAAATGTAAAGGCTTTGGAAGACCAGGGTTCTAGTCATGACCAGACCACTTAGTAGCCATGGGATGCTCCTCACAGGGCTATGGAAAGAAAGAAATGAAGTAACTGCAGGGAAAGTGTCTAACATGGTATCGGTCAAACAGAAGGCACCAAATAGGTATTTGTTTTCCTTCTCCTTTCTCTAGACTCCCTCCTGGAGCTCCCAATCTGATAGGTGACATAAGACTTATACACAAAGAATAACAACACAACAAAAGTACCATAAAAAGGGACAGACTATCTTGAAGTTTGGCCGAAGGGGCAAGGGTGGTTATGAGAACTGCTTCTTGCAAAGGAAATCAGGAGAGGTCCATGGAGAAAGTGAGACTCCCACAGGTGGATGCAGAGGAGAGGAGGCATGGAAAACATCACTGTTGAAAACAGATAGGAAAAGCAAGAAAAGGAAGTTGCCTGGTTTTGTTGGAACCTGTGGTCCACCAAGAGAAACTGAGAGAAGTAAGGCTGTACAGGAAAACCTAAGGCCAGTTACGGATAGCATTGAGCATCACGCTAAAGGGAAGGAATTTTACTCTGGGAATGATGAGAAACCATTTTAAGTTTCTGAGCAAGAAAGACAAGATGGCCGCTGCACGCAGAAGGGCCTGGAGAGAGGGGGAATGGGCAGCGGGGAGCCTCACAAGAGGTTCCTCACAGCTGGAACCATGGCACTGGCAGGGGTCATGGAGGAGAAACAGAAGACAGTAAGCAGACAGGACCATCCGAACAGATCCTCAACGCTGCCATGTACCTCACTTCCCTGTCCCCACAGGGAGGCTGCTGGAGACAGAGCCTATTTGGGGAACACAAACCACGGGTCTGACACGTCTGAGATGAGCTGCTGAGCCTCTGCCTCCACTCTCATTCAGACACTCGGCTTTTCCGAACTACTCCAAGCATCAGGCTGATGAGGACATGGGAAACCCACACTCTGGCAAAGCCAGGCCCAGGTGGTGAACCCCTACCCAGATGCCTTCCACCTGAATCCCCACCCAGGACTGTGTCCAAGGGTGGGACTGGGCGGCTCTGCCCCTGGAGCCACCTTCACTGCGGCAGCCACCACTGTGCCCGCCTCTGCTGTGCTTTTGCCCCCCCTTCCCCTCCTCCGTCATAGCCCCCGCCCCCCCGCCCACTCTGCGGAACTGGCACAGCAGGACAGAAAAACCAACGCCACCATGTCGGAGACCAGCAGAAATGGCTCCAAAATGGCAGCTCATCAGAGGAGTCCAGAAAGATCATAAACCCACCCAGGAAAAGGAGGGGAAGCCAGTGACAAGGGGAGTAAACTGTCAAAACTACCTCCCAACCAAGTCCCCCACAATCATCACGTCTTTTCCTTCAGAAACATCCTCTCAAAAATCAGACGGGACATGAGTGAAAAAGGGTGCCACTCCCTCCACCAGAGAGGCCCTAGGGGTCATAGGTGGTATGGGGCACTTAGAAGGATGTTCTGTAGCCTCTTCCCCAAGATGAGGCTAGAAAACCACCACTTTTGTCCTCAAGCTTAGCTCCTGCCAGTAACTAGACAAGAGTTAGCCCTCCCAGGGATTGGAGACCTTCACTGCTCCCCAGTCAGACCCTCCCCAGCTCTGTGGGCCCTGGGGAGCAAGAAGGTAGGGTTGCAAGGAAGGGCCGAGAAGGCGCGTGCCATGCCCTCAGTTATGTAATAAGAAGGGCGGTGCTCGTCCTAGGCCAGAGACCCAGGGCGCACTGCGCTTCCAGATGCGCAGTCACGGGTGGGGGCCACTGCGCATGGCGCAGGTCTTGGTAAACCCCCTCCCCACAAATGTGAGACCTGCGACAAAGACAGGTTAGAGAGCCGGGACCCTGATTTTTCGAGGCCTCCCTCCCCCAACCAAAGGCGAACAGCCTGCTGCCCTAGTTTTATTCTGATTCTCCTCATTCCCTAGACTGACAAACCTTTCTAACCCGGGGCCTCCAAACCTTCCGTCTCCCGCTGACTTTTCTGGAAATCCCACCAAATACGCAGTTTCCAAGCAGTTTCCTGGGGTCAGTCCCCCATCCTCACCTTTCCAAGCACCACGTAGTAGTAGCTTCCAGAAGGCAGATCTTTCCCATACTGGGCTCAGCTCACAACTGGCTCTTAAGGGCCTCTGGACAGCCCCGGACGTCAATGCAAATCTGTTGTCCCCAGGGAGTAGCCCAGAGTCAGCAGGAAGCCCAGGGTGGTGGCAGTATCAGCAGCAGCAGCTCTGCCCTACCTTGCCCATGCGTTTCCAGGGGAGCCAAGAATTATTTTGCCGCAACACCGAGGTGTGGCTGATTGGAAAATTCCCTTTTCCAACACCAAACTACAGAATAAATATTTTTTTCCAATTTGGTCAACCCTCTGCATACCCATCTCCCTAGGATTCTTCCCTCTAAATAAAAAGTTTTGGGAGCCCCGAGCTCTTCCTCCTTATAGTGCGTGAAATTTTAAAAGGCATAGGAAGAGGCTTCAACTGGGCAGTCAAAAGCAGGCATAGACACAGGAGCCTACGCACACCCCTAAAGAGATTTTAGAAAGCTGCTGGGCTTCTCCCCGCTCCCCTTTAAGCAAGTGAAATGCAAATTCAGATTTGATACCCTGCCCTGAGCCAATCAAAAAAAGCTTTTCACCTGCCATTGGCCCACCCACCAATCAGAGGAAGTGTCTGGAGGGAGAGCCCTCCCCTGGCCAATGGAAGGCCAGCTCAGTCACTTAGTTAATGATGCAGCAGTACAGGGAAGGCCATCACATGTGAACTGGAAGGGAGCCAACATGGAGACACAGAGAGCGCAAGGTAAACAACTTTCCAACGCCAAAAGGATGACATTTAATCTCTAAATGCTAGCTTCCCTTCTCAGCTCATCCTTAACCCCTCTCAGCTGGCCACAGAGACCCCAGGAGTCTCACTACCTGTCCCCATAGAGCTCCTAACCAGATGCAACAGTGACTGCGTCACCATTCCCCACTTTTCCCAACTACGCAGTGACAAACCTACCAGCTTTACCCCACTTCTCCCAGCCCACACCCCACCCTGGCCACTCGGCTCCCCACCAGCCTCAGATTCCCAGGGCCAGACCTTCCAATAAGACAACCCCTGGGAAAAAACTGTCCCTCTGTCTTCCTTTTGGCACTTCTCACTCCCCTACCTTCCACACAAGACCTGCACGGACAGACAGATGGACGCTGACACCCAAACAACTTGGAGAACCAGTCTGTCTGTCCACTAGAAGGAAATAGGGTAAAGGCTGGGAGGTCAGGTGGGAAGCAGGGGATGGTTCACTCCTCTCCTCTACCCTGGTCAGGCTTGAGCAGCTGACACTAGGGAAAAGAAATTAAAGTGGGAAGAAACCCTCCCTCAGAGAAATAAATAGCAAAAATCGAGAAAGAAGGTGAGAAAGACAGAGCACCCACATACACAGAGACAGCGCCCCTGATCCCAGCAAATACATACGTGGGGGAAGAAGGGGGTTACGCCATCAAGTCCTGAAGCCCGTCGGACCACCCATCGTCGCCTGCGCAGACCCAAATCTCGGTCCCGCCGTAAGGTGCCGCAGTCCCGAATGTTCCAGAATTTGGTCCCATCAAACCTTCCACTGTCGCCCCGCAACCTCTTGCTCCCACCCCTGCCCCCCACCACCACCCCACCTCCTCCCCGCGGGAACCGCCCGTGCCACCTTGCGTGTCATCTCCTTAGCCTAGGCTACCCAGAGGCCTCTGGCCCCGACAGATCTCTGAACGCTCAGCAAGTGAGCTGGCAGAACCTGGTGCCCGGTGTTGCTATGACTTGTTTCTTGATTTCTCTCTCTCTCTCTGCTGCAGCACGGCTGTTGCTAGCAGACCTATCGACGGAGCTTGCTTGCTCGCTCGCTCGCTCTCTCACTCTCTCCCTCTCTCTCTCTCTCTCTCTCTCTCTCTGAGCTCTGTGACGCAGATCTAAATTCTCCAGTCTGCTCCTTGTGTTGCAAGAGCAGAACTGCAGCTTTTCCCCTGGAGAGCCGGAGGGCAGTGCCAAGGCTGGTCAAACAAGGCAAAAAAAAGTTGGGCCTACACTTTGCTTCCTTGGCCACACTTTTCAGCTCACCCCCTCCCACCCCACTCCTTCTGCACCTCACTGCTCTGGGGCATAGAGGTCCCTGTTCTTGCAGGCTCACTCCTTCCCTGAGGCCTTCCCAGGCATAAGACTAGCTTAACTCTTTGAGTGGCAGCCCCCAGCGCCCAGACAGGGCTGCCCCGTACTAAATGTTGCAAAATCTTTTCTTGAGCCATATGGGCTTCTCCAGCCCTGAGAAAAAATGTTCCTCACCCTGACCACTGTCTCATTAACTCTTTGTGCCACAGACAAGTCCAGGATTACAGTCATAGCTGATTTCTGTTGTTTTTTGCCTTTTTGGCCACAAACCAGGACTTTTTTCTCCCTGGAATTTCTTAAGGACAAAAAGCGTAATTAAAACATTGCCTGCCTACCCCACAAATGAGATCCTTCTATCAGGGCAGGAATTTGAAAAACCAAATTGAACTGCAGCCTGAAGAATCCAGAGTAAAACCAGTCTGGATCTCCATCCTTCCTGGGCTCAAAATTTTAGGGCCTAGGTAGATACGTTCAATTACTTTTCAAAAGGTACTTAGGCCATAAAGTCTCAGAGATTCAGGTTGCTGAGTCATTTGTTCCCAAGAAGATCTGACAACATGAAAAACAGCAAAACAGAGCAATAGCCAAGCCTGGACCTGAAGTGGCCAATGACTGGGTTCTCCTCTCCAGCATGGGTAGTCAAGCAAGATCAGCATCCACTGGATGACCCCCAACCCCTCCAAAATGTTCATGCATGGATGTCCACACTCCTGCAAACTTCCAGGGAAGGGCGGTCCACCAATGCTCTAAAGATCGAGTGGGGTTGTTTTTGGATACTCACAGGTCTCCACTGCGGCAAGCAAAGAGCCCCCAACATTTTCTGCCCCTCCCCCCAGACTCAAAAATGCTTCCAAGAACAACTGAGATACTAAGCCATTAGACCCTACATACCCAGAGAGACCAAGGGAGTGTCAGGTTCCCACACTGCTACATCCAAATAATGCAGAAAGGTTCCTGACAACCAGTTGTATCATATGAGCCTAGACTTGACCAGAAGTGAGTGATATATTCAGGTCCTGGGTCAGGTGACTCATGAAGTCTATGACATCAAGAACCTTGCCACTTCCAGGAAGATGAATGAGAATGCGAGGCCAGGCAGCCACCTTATCTCATATCTGCTTCCCAGGCAGCCTTCTTCAAGCAACTACTCTGGGCCAAAGTTTCATCTGGCAGAAAGAAGGACCACTTGGAAGACAAGCATGGCACTACACAATTTTAAAAGAAGACCAGAGTATCTGTGCCAGGCTCCCAGCAGGGGGAAAAGTGCTTCAAATTCACACCTTCTGGGATCCAAGGTTGAGCATGCCAATAAAGAAGTTACCTACTGGTCTGACGACCAAAGGAAGGTGGCCTTGATGACACTAAAGCAAGTCCCCCAGAATGGCCCTCTGGTTACTTAAATCCCATTTGCCGTAGTTTCCTTCTCCATGGAAGAAAAACATGCCTAAGTTCATGTCAGGACATTCCTGATTTATCCAAGAGCCCAGGATCAAATAAACAAAGGGCTCTGAGCTCTGCCAGGGAGCCTCCTCCTTCAGGAGGGAGAACTAGAGGGAAGTAGGCTTGGTACAGAGCTGGCCCATCACCCCATGAACTTGGTGAGTGACGTGGCTGCTCACTGCCATGGCGATGGGGATGTTACGGGTGGGTGGAAGTGAGAGAAGAGGCAAATAAGTCATGAGAGACGAAGTGAAAGCGAGGCAGGGTCAGAGGAGGAACCTACAAAGCCACAGAATTTGTAGAGAGGCCGACTGTAGTCTATGACCGCAGCAAAACTAAGCTGAGTCCTTGCAAAGATAAGTCCCCATCTCAGGGGTGCGGCATGGACCAACTATGACTCGCAAAAAACTATGACAACACTACATTCAGCAAGGCTTTGTTTCGTTTCATTTTCCCTCTAAATCTTTTCCTTCCCATGACCCCGTTGATACAGCTTTGATGACTGGAAGAACACTAGGGTTTTTGGTTTCGCTCCGGTTTGAATAAAATGACATGGACATACGTGGAGTGGTTTTAAGGAGCGGAGAATTTAATAGGCAAGAAAGAAGGAAGAGGCTTTTCCTGTACAGAGACAGAGGGAGGGGGGCTTTAAGCCAAAAGAGGGAACCTTGAGTACAGTGGAAAACAGCCAGTTGTGAGAGGAGGCTGGAGGAGGCAGGATTAAAATATTTTAGGTACTTCTGTCCAATTCTAGGTCTTTCTTCTATTAACCTGATTCTATGAGGCACCGAGAACAGAAAAACCCGAATGGGATGACCAGGAAGTAGAAATGAATTCAGTTCCAAAAACACGGGAGGATGTTTACTTAGCAAGCATGCTCGAGCCTACAAGGAAGCAATTTTACAGGGTGCTGCATGCAGTGTTTGATTTCAGGGGGTAAAGATAACTTCAGAGTGAGGAAAAGGTGCTGGCTCCTTCTACTCACCCTTGGAGGCCTGGGAAGGCCGGGCCAGCGCAAACTTGAAAAGGCAAGGCTTCAGTTCAAGCCCAACAGGTCGCCGGCTCTCTTTGGCTCCTCGGCAGCTACCGGGCTCAGGAACTAAACAAACTCTCCAGACTTCATGAGCATTCCGTGGCCTCTGACTGATCTGGGTCAAAACTTCGAAATGTCAAAGACAAAGAATTTTTTTCTTTAAACGGAATGAGCTGAACTTTGACCCGCCCTTGTTCAGGGTGTGGAATGCAAGCACTGTGTACCGGCCACAAACTCCAGTTCTGCAGGCAACAGCCGGAAAAGCAGTCTTCATGCCGGCTTCATGCCGGCCTCCCTGTCCTGTTTCCTCTTTAGGTCCGACTTGACAGGGTCTAGGTCTTTACCTCGCTCTCCAGACAGGGAAGCTGTGCAGAGGACACATTCCAATTTCTGTTATCTAGAGCTAGAGTGGATGTTCTAGATAAATCTGCAGTGATCCAGTCTCAGGCGGAACTGACAGGCCCAGGCCACAGCCAGATGACATTTCTGTTCACTCCCTAGGAGCTGGCGAACAACAGGCACTTGGCTACCCCCTGAGGTAAATCATTTATTAAGTACCTACTAAGTGCTAAGCCAATATACAGTACAGGAAAAGCATCAGACACAGGCCATCATGGAGAACACACATATTCCAGCTGAGGCTAAGTATTCCCAAATTTGCATTGCTGATATTTAAAACATCTGCTTACTTTAAAAGCTGAGATCCACTTTTGCAATGAAATAATATCAAACATACTGCTTGGTTCTCAGGCTAGCTCACAAAAGCCCATTTTATCCACTCCAGGGAGTCATCAACTCCAGTGTCTTCAGGGGCCAGGCAGGTAACGAAGGAGTGCAGTGGCCTGGGCTGGGGCGGGGGGGGACGTGGATGTGCCCATTGGAAGGACCCCGCCACTCCCGATGGGCCACCCTCCCAGCTCTGCTTCCTGGGGACCATCTGGGAATAGAGACCCAAAGAGTCCAGATCATCCAGGTTTTCAGGGCAAGGTAGAAAACTAGCTTTATGTTAAACTCCTGATTTTTTTTTTAACACTGTCAAGATATTTTAACGGTCAGAACATACCTACAGAGCTTCCAGTTTGTTCTCCTGGTTGTAAATGTGTCTAAAATACAATACATTTGAAATGAAAAAAAAGAGCAAGCATTGCCAGAGTGAAGAATTAAATAAAATAAAGAACATACCCAAAGAGGAAAACTTTACCTCACACATCTGCCATTTGAGGAAAATAATAAGCATAGAGGAAAATAAGGAAAATTTAAACCTTCTGGTAAATGGCTGTCAACTAGCCCTACCCTGAGGGCTGCAGGTGGAGAGGTGTATCAAAATGACTTCCAAGTATATGTGATTTAACTGAAGTACTAATAATATGTGTGCATCCTGACCTGCCAGCCAGGCAGAAAAGTCATGCTGATATACTGGCTGTGTCTCCCAGTTGAGAGCGCTTCTCTGTACATGCACAAAAGGTCCATCCAGGGCTTTGGTGATAAGATTGGAAGGGCTTATCATAATCCAGCTGCCCATCCAAGGCACAGTACCCTCCACAAACACTACCGTGACCAAGTCATGGTCTAGCCCCCACTTGATTCAGTAACTCCCACCACACCTTTGGAGGGCTCAGACAAGTAGAACACAACTCAGATAAAATCTCTCTGCAGGGAAATACTAGCCTTCGGGTCTCCACTCTGCCTCTGGAGCCCCAGAGAACAAGCCTACTCCCCCAAAGACTTGGAGACATTTTAGGATGGTTTTTACAACCAGAAGTTTTTAGGCTAAACAAGAAGGTACAAAAAGGGAAATTAAAAAGGAAGGGCAGGGGGAAGAAGCCAGAGAGAAATATTCTTGAAATAGCTGATCAAAAGTTAACAAGCCAAAGGAAAAGAGGAAGAGACACAGGCATTCATGAGACAGGAGCCTCTTGTGGCCAAACCAATAGCAAGTGAAAAAGCACATGGGAAAGGAAGGGCCCACAGTACAAACACAAAAGAATGCCAAGAGCCACCAGATCAGTCAGTTCCCAAGGCCAGCCACCAGGCTGTGCCAGTGATCCAGGACATATTGGTTAGAACCTGGCACTGGGAGAAGAAAACTGCATACAACTCACAATTGTTAAGTATGGAACTTTTTTCTGTCTAGTTGGGGGAAGAGATTCTTTTACTGATAGATTTGTTGGAATTATTTATATATTCTGGATATGAATCCACTTGCCAGGTATAGGTACTGAGTATATCTTCTCTCTGATTGCCTTCACTCTCTTTTATTGATGTCACTTGATGATCAGAAGTTCCTCATTTTAATGACATCCAACTTATCAATCTTTTCCCTTAGAGTTAGTGTTTTCTGTGTCTTAAGAAATGTATGGCTACCCCAAAGTTATAAAGATACCCGAAAGTTATAAAGATATTCTATGTTATCTTGTAGATGAAGTTTTGTTTTGTTTTAATTTTAACATTTAGATTGATGATCGCTCTGGAATTTATTTTTGTATATGATCAAGATTCATTTCTTTCCTGTGGATATCCAGTTGAACCAGCACTATTTATTAAAATAACCATCCATTCCCCACTGCCCAGCAGTGCCCTTTTCATCATAAATCAGGTGTCCAGATACATATAGGTCTGTTTCTGAGCTCCCTGTTCCATATCTTTGGTAGAAATAAGACAGACAAATAGGTCTGTTATTACAGTGTAGATCACTAATTGTAAATCCAGTGATTTTAACATGTCTACAAGTAAAGTTTAGGAAAATATAAACTGAGGGGCCAATTGTGAGAAGCCAGCTCGATGTAGATATCCATAGTCTGAGAAGAGAACTCTAGCCTGGGCTTCTCAGAATGAATAGGATGAGCAAGAATTGGTAAAGAAATAGCATCACAAGCTAAGGAAGGGGACAGCAAGAAGAAATGCACAGAAAAATAAAAATCAGCCTTATTTTTTTGTGGAGAACAACATAGTGATTAAGAGTACAGACTCGGCCGGGCATGGTGGCTCATGCCTGTAATCCCAGCACTTTGGGAGGCCGAGGCGGGCGGATCACAAGGTCAGGAGATCAAGACCATCCTGGCTAACACGGTGAAACCCCGTCTCTACTAAAAATAGAAAAATTAGCCAGGTATGGTGGTGGGTGCCTGTAATCCCAGTTGCTCAGGAGGCTGAGGCAGGAGAATGGCGTGAACCAGGAGGCGGAGCTTGCAGTGAGCCAAGATGGCGCCACTGCACTCCAGCCTGGGCGACAGAGCCAGACTCCATCTCAAAAAAAAAAAAAAGAGTACAGACTCACACAGTTTAGGAGACAGCTTGCATCCAATTCCCCTAATACTATTCAGCTGTGTCACCTTGGGCAAGTTACCTTGGCTTTTCTGGCCTCAGTTTCCTAATCAGCAAAATGGGGGTAATCTTCCTCATTGAGCTGTAAGATTAAATGGGTTAACTGATGCGTATCTTTTAGTACAGAGCTTACCACTGCAAGCGTTCAAAAAATGCTGTGTGCTATCATCATCATCATTAGTGACACCATGGAGAACAGCTGGACTGTTAGAGCAATCTTGCCATTCAACCAACATTTATAGAGTACTTACTACCAAAAAAAAAATATTACATATAGTGGTTAAAAACTCTAACTCTAAAATGAGATAGATTTGAATCTTAATTCTAGTGCAGCCTCTTGACTAATTATATAAACCTGAACAACTTACTTAACCTTTCTAAGTTCCTAGTTTCAGCTTCATCTATACTTCATAGGAATTTTCTTGGAGAGGATATGAGATACAGAAGTAATTCAGCACAAGGCCCAACACAAAATAAGTGTTCAATTAATCCCAGCCTTCACTATGATGATGAGAATGACAATGGCGACATAAAGATTTTTCATTTGGTATAAGAAAAAGCCTACCAACACCTCAAAAGACTTAGAATACCTAGCATTCTCAGGTCTTCCATCCAAGTACTAACCAGACACAACCATACCTAGCTCCATATTGACAAGGTAAGTAGACAAGATCAAGTGTGTTCAAGTGGTAGGCCCAAGACAGATAAGGAGCTTGGAGAAAAAAAGATTGGAGAAGCCAAGTAAAAGCTAAATTACTGGGATAGTTCAATACCTGGTAAGGAAGAGATGAAATTCCAACATCAAGCAACTTCAAGAAGAAACAAAAACACACAAATCTAAGCATATATAATCAAAAAGTATGAGAATGTGCTCGATGGTTGGGTGGGGACAGAAATGGTACTCGTAGAGTAGAAGTCTGATGGCATTCATGGGGAAAAGGCTCCTAAGGAGCAGTGCCATTAATAGTTGCAGATCAACAATAGCAATCGCGGCGTGGTAAGCCCTCAGCCATGAAGACCACACTGTGCCAGTCTCCTGGAAGAACTACCCCAGAGACACTGAGGAGCTTTCCCCCAACCCAAGAGACCGTGGCACTTCTACCTGTGTCATTGAGCTGAAGCGAAACAAGGCCCAGCAGTGACAACGAACACTCCAAGGACACAATGCAGTGCCTGGTGCCAAGTGAAAATCCGAGAGGCAAGGGCTGGGGACAGCCTGTGCTGGAGGGTAGCTGCTGGCAGAGGTGAAATGCAGACACACACTCAGAATGCCGCCACAGACGGGGAGCCAGAGCCAGGCAGCAGAGAGTGAGTGGCCTGGCAGACGCTGGCCAAGAACGTGGGGCTCCCCGAGCCCGCAGGGTAAAGGAAGACAAGCAAAGGCCAAGTTGAGTGCTGAATTCACAGCACAAATGGAAGTGAACCCCAGCACCAACAGGGACTCCCGTGTGACATACGCCCAAGGGCTGAATAGAGAGGGGCATGTTTGCATGGGGGAAGGTCAGGTCTGCAATGGCAGATATTGTGACTAGGATGCTGTGTTTGTAAGTAGATGCTTTTTCCTGGGCAGACATAGTCTGTCTCTCAGGCCAGAAATCTAGGCTCCAAAACATCCTGCCCAAACTGGCTCCCATCACCTCCTGGGAAAGTGAAACAGGCCAAAACATCTACCTTGTCTTAGGCTGCTAATCATTAAATCTAAACTCCCACCTCAGAGGGCTCACAACTCAGCCATAAGCAAAACCCAGACTGGCAATGGCACTGGCACCTGCTATCCTGACCATGGACTGCGGCTCAGTGAACATGGCCACTCTGCTAACCACTGGTCACAGCTCCTGCTGCCTAAAATACAGGGGGATAAAGTCCTCTTGGGACTGAGGGAGTAACCCAACGTGCCTCTTGGCTGGCTGCTCTTGGCCCTGCCAATGGATGGAAATAATTTCCAGAGAGAGAGAGAGTATGGTTGGGCCATGTGAGAGGGACTTGAGGAGAACATTACTCCATTCCTCAACAGTGGAACCTGTAGCCTATGTCGCACGCCAGATGTGGATGGGATTGGGGGGTCTTGGCCAAACTCCCTCCAGGCACAGGCTGGTGCCCTCAGATGCTGCTGCTGCTGCTCTTGTGGGCAGGAGGAGATGTCTCTAGGGTATGAAGAACCTAGGCCTCTGATGACTTATGGGGCTGTGCTGACCTCTGTGTGACCACATGGGTTTAGCACCATGTGACTTAAAAATGGAGTCTCTTTCCTGCCTCAGAACAAACTTCTGCTCTGCTTAACTGAGTCAGATCTAGACAGCAGGAATCATAAACACAAGTGGGGCAGGGGATTCCCCAAACACTTCTGACTTAAGCTTTCATTTCCATACTGCCTTATCCCCCAAGCAGGGGCACGTCTGTACCTGCAGCCTAGGACAGAGGAGGAAAGAGACCGGGGCCATTGTGCATGGCCTGGGTGCAGGTCCGAGCTTTCAGCAAAGTGCCAGCCTAGGCAGGAGCAGGGACAAACCTTCCAGGGCCAAGGCTCTCATTCAGGGGTGGGAGAGGAGCTGGGGACTGTCTAAAACATAACAGTTAATATTTGGGATACGTTTTCATATTGTTTTCACAATATGAAACCATACCAAAAGTAAGGTTCCACAAAACCTTTGATGATGTGAATACTTCCTCTGCACTGGGAGGGGGTGCTGACCAGAATCTTTGCGGGTGGGAGGCCGTCCTGTGGTTTATTTACTGAAGGTAGGTGTTGGAATTACACTCTTTTAGAGGGTTCAGCTCTCTGAAACTCCCTGGGACCACTGGACAGCCATTATTCTCAGGCTAGGATTTGACACTGGCCTCAGTTCTATGTCCAAAAGCAGCACAGCAACAACAGCTCCGCCTTGGAAGACAGAAGATCATACTTAGATGATTTCTGCAACGACACATACTTTGGAGGTGAGAAGAGCACCCCGTCACTCTCCCTCTGAAAACTTCAAAACCTTCAGAGGCCAGGGTGAGTATTTAGAAAGCAGGCAGGTCCAACAGAAAGAACGGCCATTGATTTATTCCAAAAAAAAAATGTGGGGTCCATGTGTCAGGTACAGTGCGAGGCACTTTTTAAGGAGCTCCGCCCTTGGCTGGCAGGAACTCCCTTGGTCAGCAGAGGTTGGTAAACTAGGAAAGCAAGACACTAGAAGGAGAGCTGGCTCCTTAATCCCACCCTGGCCCCCCAAACAAGACAGCTCAAGTCCTGCTGGCCCTGGAGGCCCAGGCACTTGGACATCACTTGCTCTATACCTTTCTTGGGAGGCAGAGCTAAGTGGGGGTTGAGGAGAGACCTACAGGCTGAGTGCACTCATGACACAATCAGGAAGTTTCTCGGGCCAGGTGCAGTGGCTCACGCCTGTAATTCTAGCACTTTGGGAGGCCAAAAGAAGCGAAGGCAGGCAAATCACTTGAGGCCAGGAGTTCAAGACCAGCCTGGCCGACATGGTGAAACCCTGTCTCTACTAAAAATACAAAAGTTAGCTGAGCATGGTGGCACACGCCTGTAATCCCAGCTACTTGGGAGGCTGAGGCAGGAGAATCGCTTGAACCTGGGAGGTAGAGACTGCAGTGAGCCAAGACTATGCCATTGTACTCCAGCCTGGGTAACAGAGTGAGACTGTCTCAAAAAATATACATGTAAGTTTCTGGGTATGCTGACATGAAAAAATTACCACTGGAGCTTCTGAGAGCCCTAAGTCACCATAAGGGTAGAGGAAGGAGGACAGGAGGAACTGAGATGCTGAGATAGCTGGGATGCCCCAGCCCACTTCCCTAGAGAGGCCCTTTCCTAACAGCCAGTGGGAGAACCCTGTTCACGGAGCCCTATCACTGACCTCGAGGGCAGCACCAGTATCCACAGTCAGGTCATCCCAAGGGTTGTAACCACTGTTCCTGCCCCAAACCCACAGACTCTCAATCCCATCCAAACAGCCCAGGATGAGCCACAAGACAGGGCTTTAGAACCCTGGGGGTGTAAGACACCCTCGATGTCATCTGGCCTCACCTTCTACCGAGACAAGAAGAGTCCGCCTTGGGTTAGAGTCCAAGGTGTAGGATTTTGGGTGGGTTATTCCATGTCTTGCCTAAATTCTCTCATCTATAAAGTAGGGCTGATAAGCTCATCATACCTCTTCACAGTGTTGCTGTGAAGATTAGAGTCTATTCCAGTAAAGCACTTAGCAACAGTGCCTGGTACCCAACTAGTATTCAGTAAGGGAAGTTATGGCTACTGTTTTCATTATTAGCATCCATCCCTGCATGGCAGCCATTCGCTCATGTATAAACACTATCGGACCCATGGAAGAAGCTGGTAGCCTGACAGGGTCACCCATCTTCTCTCTCTCACATCCTTCACAGCTCATAAAGCAAGACAGGTATCCAGCTCCCAGCACCAACATCTGCCTCCCTGTCACAGCTGCCCACTGGCCCCAGGGCTGCCTCTGAGGTAGCACAGGGTAAGTCTGACACCCACATCACTTGACAGTGCTTTAAACACACAATACTGTACCTAGCAAACCCCCCTCTCACCAAAATCTCTACCTCTCTGGGGCACACAGTCTCATAAGCTCTGCTCTGTACTTGAACTAGTTTGACATTTTCCCTCCTAATTGAGATCAGGAACCGAAGCATCCCTCCAAAAGTGGCCTGAGAAGGCCAAAGGACAGTCGGCTCTGATCTCCCACAGAACCTTCTTCCTCCCTCAGGAGTTCTCACTCCCTATCTTGCTTAGGCTGCCCCTGCAGCTGCCCCTGCCCCTCTACTTCCAACCCAGCCCTCCCATACACACAGTAATTAAAACCTTGCTATGTGCCTTCTTCAGGCCCTCTCATTCTTGAGCTTAGGAATCTGCCAATAAGCCTTTGTTGAATTATTTCTGTATGACACACACTAAGCCATTTCACATATATTATCTCCATTAATTTGCTCAATTTCCCTTAGCTGGGAATCAATCCCAACACTCACCTGCTCCTTTTTTTGAGAGCTAGCTGGATGGATTCTTTCCACGTGGCCAAACTCCAGCAAGGAGAAGGTGCTTTGGTACTCCTGATATTGGACAAGAGTCCGAGACCCATGGTCTCTACTAGACTAAGCAATATGTCTACCTATATCTTTCACTCTTTCCCAGATGAGATAGACAGCAATCCTGCAGGCCCCATGTTTGCCACAATTGTTCTTCCTTCTCCAAATGCCAACACTTTAACCCCTTGTTACAATTTAGGGCCATGATAATATGCTGTTATGTTTCATGTCACACGTGGCTCATCTGGTGCCTCCAATTAGAGTCTGAACTTTTTAAAGAAAGGGTCCAGGCAAGCTTCAAAATTCTTTTTTCATTCTTCCTAAAGCGATATTTCTAGCAGCACTCAATCAATACTTGCTGATTGGCTGACTGGACTAGATTAGGCCTGTCAACATGACGACCCCTAAATCCCCAACAAACAGACTGGAAACGGGCTCGCTTGATATGAATCCCTTCCCTGCCCACCCACACAGGTCCTCTGAGGTTTCTCCTACTCTCCTTCCTTTGATCTAAATGTATCAAACAAGAATGTGCTCTTGTAACTGCAGCTTCTGGAAAGGGTCCCCAAGCAAATATCAAACGGACACTCAACCTGTGGTGTCACAAACACCAGCAATCACCTCACCCCTCTGCCTGACGGATGCCAAGAACAGCTGGCTCTGGACTAAAAACAGTGCAACCCCAAATCTGAGCCCTGGGGATCTTTTATGTGTTTTCCTTTTCCCTGTGACCCCATGTGAAGCTGAGAACAAAGGAGACAGAAATCAGCTGTCCCATCACACAGGTGGGAAGGCCACTGTCAGACCCACCCTCTCCCAGGGAATCAAAGACCAGAGACTCTAATGGTTCCCCATGGCTACCAACTGTAAATTTCAACTAAGAGTAGAAAGTGGCCTTACCTGATATGGTAACAGAAGAAGAAAGGAAAGGAGCAGAGGAGTGCCACCCAGGGCCCTAGGAAGTAGGTGGAGAGGTGGAGCTTTGCATGTCTTCAGGTGCCTCCTGCGGTGGGCTAAAACTCTGTTATTAAGAACATACACCAACCAAGGAAAAGAGGGGGACAAACCCTCTACATTATGGCCTAGCTCCAGGCATTTCACAGATTCTGATGTGCTCCAGACAGAAGCTCAGGGTCCTTTTGAGACATGAAAAGTCTTGACTGCACAAGAGAAAGTCAAAAGTTCTTTGGAGATGGTTCTAGGTCCCTACTCTAGTTAATTAACAAGCTTTTACCAAATACCTCCTAATTCTTCTAAGTACTTCCAACACCTACGACACAGCCAGGCACACAGTGTGGATGCTGCTACTGAATCCAGGACAGGAGGGAAAAGAGAATCAAAATTAAATATAAGATACGGTTCATAACCAAAGGCGTTCCTGAAATAGCTTCCAGAGCTAACATGATTTGGGAACAGTTATAAAACAGCCTCACTGCTAGGAAGCTTCTCACGGGCCTGGACTGCGTCTTACAGCCCTTTACACTACCACATGGCGCACATCCACGTTCAGTAACTGTCCGCTGGGCAAACAGGCCGATGAACACAGGAAGGAAACACGGCACAACTTCTGTGAGGCCTACTTCTAAACATTCGAAATACCAAGCTTACCCCTCGTTTTTGGAATCATACAACACTGAGATACAACTGACTGGCCACTTCCTGCCTACCTGTAGGCTATCCCCAGAGTCGTCATACCTTTGTATAAGAAATGTGTCCCGGCAAGCCGATCTCAACATTTAACCTCCTTCCCACAACCATCCCAACACTTGGCTCCCCCGTCTCCTTTTTCTGTCTCACATGCAGAACCAAGTAACAAGTTAAAAAATGGCAGGAACTCTTTCTGAGTAAACTTTGCTCCTTGGCCAAGATGATAAAGTTGAGCTTCACCATGGAATGCGTCCCTCCTCCCAGTGATTTGTAACCTGCTCAGGCACAGAATGGAAGCTGGCCAGCTGGCCTCCAGGACTCAGCCATCTCCCTGGGGCCTACAGAAGGACCAGGGACAGAGGATACCTCCCTGTAGTCCTTGTTGGGCCCCACAGCCCTGACCACCACTGACCCCCAGCTTTGGGAGATGAGGAATAGAACTAGACCTTCCATCTGGCTGAGAGCCCGTTTACAGGGCTCTGGCTTCCTCCCAAGGCTGCCCTGGGATCTCAGCCCTCAGTCCCACCAGACCTGTATGTTCTCCTTGTCCCCCTCTGGGAGAGCCTTCAAATAAGGCCAAGGCCCCCAATTAGCATGTCCCTTGCCTTTATCTGCCCAGGTAGCATCCTCCTCATCAAGAACATCCACTTCCACATTCCACAAACCTGCCATGTTGTCAGGCCTGGTGATTGGCCCTGTGCTGCCTCATAGCTCATTCAGCATTCCACGACAGTGGGATGAAGCTGGCACTGTTGTCACCTCCACTCCACGGATAGGAACTGGGGAGCCTACATGAGGAGGCACAGCTGATAACTAGACTCAGAGCCCTGTCTCTTAACCGCTGTGCTGTACATGCGGATGACATCCTTTCCCCTCTGACGAGACCTCCTCCCAATGCCTGTCCTTGGCAGATGAACTACTCTCCATTGTCACACTTGACCATCCCTGGCATAAAAGGTGGGGCTAACCAGGTTTCCTTAGGAAAAGAAAAAGGCCCAATACGTGTGACTTTTTTGTACATAAGTATTTTTTAAACAAGTTTTTACTACTGACTCATTTAAATGAGGTGGAATGTAAGTTGTTAACCCCTTCTAGCTTACAAAGTGCTTTTGTAACAAATTAACTTACTTCATTCCCCATCAAAGCCTAGTGAAGTATATGCAATTATTCCCATTTTATGGAGGAGAACATGAGGAAAGCTAGGAGACTCAGCCAGGATCACTTAGCCAGTATGCAGCAGAGTAACAAATTGAACCCAGGACTCCCAAAGGCTAAATCCTGTCTTTTGGGTACCTACCGGTTGAGAGAAAACACAGCATTGGCATTGAGAGTGGGAGAGTGGGAGCGTGGGAGTCAGAAAGACTCACACTGGCTGTGTGACCTGAGGCAAGTTAATTAACATCATCTTGTATCACTAAAGTAGCACTACTAAAAAGCATGACACATGGTTACCGTGGGGATTAAATAAGATAATGTATGCAAAGTACTTAGCATGATGCCCAACACATAGTAAACACTCAATAAATGGCTGTGATTTTTATTACTCTCCACTGTCCAGGCAGGGATTAGAGCATCTCCTTAACTCTCTGTGTGCCTATTATAGTGGACATGAGATACAAAACTGTAATAAGTACTTCATACAGGTTGACTAGGAGCAACTTCCTGATATCCCAGCCACTGTACCTCACAAACAGCTATGGGCAAGAATCACAGGACAAAGACAAGAATCACAGGACAAAGCCAAGCTCCCAAACACAGCAACTAGAAGGAAGCAGTGTCCAACCCTGAGAAACACATTCCAGGACTCAAAAGGAAGAGAGAGGAAGGGTCGGAGCTGCAGTCTGTAGACACAAATAAAATGGCCGCCAGCCTGTGCCCTGTGCCAGCCTGAGCACAGCTGTGGCTCCCAAGGGCAGGGGTCTGTGTTTTCTCCGCATTCTGCAGCAACCACCACTCCTTCCCAGGGCTCTGGGTCTCTGCTTCCGGGGCTTGGGAACATGCATGTCCTTGATGAGAAGACCACATAAAAGGGCATGGCCTACTTCCAGGAGCCTCCCTGTTTCCCACTTCGAGATAAAAATAATAAACACACACACACACAGAGGGCGGAGAGTGAGGGGGGAATTAAGTGGCGTAGAAGCTGAGGCACAAGGACTTACACAGCACAGGGCTGCGGTAACCTGGCAACCTACGAAAGGTGTGTCAGAATGAGTAGGATGCAAATAGACAAGTACCAGGGCTGGGAACAGTCAGGGCTGGACGGGGGAAGGTCACAACGTGCTGGCCTGGATCCTTGTGGCGCTGAGCTGAGGAGGGAGGGGGAGGACAGCAGATAGGACGCTGCTGCCCACACAGCTTGTGACTCCCAGCTGTGTGTTCCCAACAGACTCCCAACTGGCCACTCTGCTAGCTTCAGGCTCTCTTCTCCAATCCTGTCTAGATATTGCCATCTGTATCTTCTCTGAAATTCTGAACCATCATATGCCTCCCCTGCTCTAAAGCTGCCCATGGCTCCCCAGCACATAGCCTCAGCATCCTGTAGCATCTGGTTCCAATCTGCCCCTTCAACCTCAGGATTCGCTACCCTCCCATGTCCTGTACCTTCTGATCCTGCCTCACTGCCCCTTCTATATGCCTCCTTTCTATGGGCTTCTGCATATGGTGAGTCCTCCCTCTCAGCTCAGCCTAAATCCAGAGGTCACAGCTATTTCAACACATTTTCTAAATACCTACCATGTACCAGGCACTGGGCTGGGCACTGAGACTATAGAAATACTTAAAATATATCCTGCCCACAGTGAGCTTGTGGTCATAGGGCAACTCAAACATGCCAATGTGAAAGTAATACAGGAACAACAGATACAGAGCACTTCCTATCAGCAAGACACTCTTTTCAGCCTTTTACATGCTCACTTTCATCCTTTCAATAACCCTATCAGGTAAGTACGATTATTATCAGCCCCATTTTATAGATGAGGAAACTGAAGCATAGCAAAGGTCAAGTAAAACTTACTCAGACTTACCCTAAGGAAGCAACAGGCTTCTATGGACAGTGAGCATCTCCGGGAGTGGGTGCTGCAGTCCAGCAGGGCAGTCAGAGATGGCCACAGCCACGGATGAAGCCAAATCCAGGATGGCCATAGCCAAGGCAGCTTCTCTCTATTTCCCCAAGAGGCCATCCTGGAAGCGAATGCTTCCTACATGGAAGATATACTTAAAGCAGGAGGTATATCCCAGCACTCTGGGAGGCCAAGGTGGGTGGATGACCTGAGGTCAGGAGTTCAAGACCAGCCTGACCAACATGGTGAAACCCTGTCTCTACTAAAAATACAAAAATTAGCTGGGCACAATGGCGGGTGCCTGTAATCCCAGCTACTTGGGAGGCTGAGGCAGGAGAATCGCTTGAACCCGGGAGGCAGAAGTTGCAGTGAGCCTACATCGCACCACTGCACTCCAGCCTGGGTGACAGAACAAGACTCTGTCTCAAACAACAACAACAACAACAACAAAATCACCCAAGGCTGCCCTCTTTCCTTCTAAGAAAGAGGCAAGCAGAAGGGGAGATGTGCATGAGCAACAGCCAAGTGTCACAGTGTGAGGGGATGGAAACTCAAATTCACAGCAGATCCACTCAACATCTATGTTTCCCCCAGGCCACATAGTCGGAGGACTTTATACTACTGAGGGCTCAGCAGCTCCACCGTCCTGCCTCTAGCACAAGCTGAGGAAGGGACCTCGGAGGTGTCTGGAATGGCTTCTTCTTTCTGTCCCTGCATGGCTGTAAGTGTTGGCATGGCTAGAAGATTCCATGCATCTCTGACAGCCCAGGATGCCTCTATGTCCATGCCAGGCAAGTCTTCACTATACCACAGGGGAACAGGAGCAGGATGCTGGCACATTCACATCGCAGGAGGGCACGGGGCATTGTGACCCAGTCTCTAGACAGGGGCATCTCCATCTGGTGCTGTTCCTCCTTCCCACTGCAGGCGCTGGATTGTTGTACAGCCTCAGGGTCAGGCACAGCAATATGGCTCAGAGGAGCTCACTGTCCCTTCAGTCCAACCCAAGGGGTCTTTTCTCCTCTTCTCTTCATCTCACAGTAGAAATCCTACACTACCCAGGGAGTTCCTGGGCACCACACAGGCCACCAGAGGCAGCCTCCAGCCAGGGTGCAGTTCTACCACTGGCCAGGCAGAAGGGACTCATTCCTCCTCCTCTTGTGCCAGCAACACTGTGCTGCTCTTCCTGAAAACTGGCTGGATATAAACTCCATGAGGACAGGAACTTCTGCCTGTTTTATAAACTGCAGAATTCCCAGCGCCTAGAATGGTGCCTGGAATATAGCAGGCACCCAATAAATACCTGTGGAATAGAAGCATTATCATTTCTACCTTACAAATAAGAAAAATTAAGTATATTTCCTATAGACATAAAGCTAGTATATGGCAGAACCAAAATTCAAATCCAGGACTTCATGGGAACAAAATAAACCATATTGTACAATCACCTAACACTACTATTTACCAAGCACTGACCTGGCAAAATATGTGGGAGGACATGGAAGATAATCCCCATGATTAAAAACCTTTATTATCTGAGCAAGAGCATGTGAGCAAATAAAAAATTTTAAAAAATCTTTATTAGGGATCTATTATGTACCAGGCACTGGGGGACATACAGACATGGTCTCTCTTTAAAGGGTGTGTGTGTATGCATGTGTGGCATATACATACATATACATACATACACATATATGTAAATATATAAGTATATGCTATTTATATACACAATATATATAAATATTGTGTTATAAATTTTTTAAGCCCATCACTAGGCAGTATAGGGGAGGCCAGTGATTGAAACAGCTAATAAATAAATATAACAGGAACAGAAAGGGGCAGAAGTCACTGCAGGCAGATGCTCCAAGAAGGAGGTGGAAGCTGAGGGGGGCTCTGAAGAACGACGGCACAAAGGCAACCCCAGGGGCAGGAGTGCATGCAGCAAAACCCTGCAGGCTCTGGGAGGAATTCATAGAGAAGTCTGACTACCCTTTTTCCATTTTTTGGAAAATGTATACTTCTGCTTTTAACTGTTCCACATTCTGTACCTATCCTTAATACCTTGTTTGAAGAAAGTGTTCCACTGCAGTAAAATACACACACACACACACACATTTATTTATTTATTTGGAAACTCTGCTCAAATTCAAGCTTGTTCTCCTATATATGGGAAACTGGAGTGGCCCAAGATCCCAGAGCTAGCTCATAGCAGAACTGAGGGAAAGACTGCAGGCTTCCGGGCTTCCCATGAGCAGCCTGGGACACTATTAAATTTCACAGGGTATAGCAAGAGAGCAGAGAAGGCAGGCTGCTGTGGAGACTGGACATTATGATGAGCCAGGCCTCAGCATCCTGACTGTGAAACAAGGGGACCTCAAGGCCCTTCTCAGTAATATATGCCTAAGACCAGGTCGTAAGCTGGGACCTTCAGGCCCCCCCCAGCTGAGGTCTCCCCTCCTGCTGGAGAGACTGCAGGGCGTTTTCTGCTGCAAGTTATGAGTTGTTTGTTGTTTTTTTTTTTTTCCTGCTTGGCTTGTTTTGACACAAGGAAGAGGCTAATCCTCCTGGCAAACCTGGGTAAAACAACAGAGCCACAGTCCCCTCCCTGAAGCAGTGGGGGCAGTTGGCTCTGACAGGGAGAAACCGGATCTAGGAGTGTGATTGGTCAGCAGCTGACCTCTCTGCTCTGGCCTCTGGTGGCTCCTACACATCCCACTGGAGCTGTTTCCCTAAGAATGCAGGCTCTGGAGCAGGACCGGTCCACTTTCTGTCTCTGCTTATTACTAGCTGAGTGATCTCAGGAAAGATATTATAGCTCTCTGTGACTCGTTTCCTCATTTGTCAAATAAAACAGTTATCTCAGAGTTACTGTGAGGTTTAAATGAGTGAATACATAGAAAACAGAGCAGCACCTAGGACACACTAAACACTTAATAAAGTTAGCATCATCACTACATTATTGCTTATACATAAGGTTCGCTGAAACCTGGTCTCTTAGATGCTAAGACCAGACTAAGCCGGATGCTTTTGCGGGACAGAGGTAAATAGTGGTGCCAGAGATACAACAGGCACAAACCCAGAGACTCAAAGCTTCCTTTAGGGTCCTGGATTCCCCTTTAGCACCTCAGAGCTGGAGGCTGGTAGGGTGACACCTCACACTTCCTAGCTCTGGCAGGGACACCCCATTATTCAGAAGCAGGTAGGCTCTCTGGCCTCTCTGGCCCCATGCTCTCTGACTTCATTCTGGCACCGGTGGGTGGCATCTGACTGGTTCCCTGTATAGAATACTCATGCTCCACGTGCGTGCATCCTTCATTTACATCCTGTAGGAATACTCTAGGCAATCTCCTGGAGATAAATAGCTTCTAGGGATCCTGAATTTGGGGGAGTTAGCTGGATATTATCTTCCAAAATCATTTCTGAGGATTTCCTTGAGATCTGGGGCCAACCTCGTGGGTGTACCTAAGAAGTTACCAAGCCGCTTTTTCAGAAGTGCGTATGCATGAGAGTACAGACTTTTGCCTGGCCCTAGAGCAGAGCACTGGGAGCCCAGCAATTGTGTAGGAAGCTGCAGAGACTAAGATGGGAGCAGACAATGCATCCACTTTCTCAGTTTTCGGTCCAATATCTGTGGAAAGGAAGGTCTCTAAAACTCAGGTAAGTCTAGGTACAGCCCAGGCTCAACTCTTACTTCTTAATCTCACCTTTTTGTCTCTCTATCCCAGCATCTACTGTTAAGCAGGGCTCTCAGCTGCCGCCCAGTGAATACTGTTTAAATTGACTTAGAGGCTCTTGATTTTTCAGCATGTGACTGATAAATCGCCACACTCATATTTAAGTCAAGTGCATCTGTCATGTGCAACCATGTTAGAATATTCTATCATACATACAGGGTAATCAGCTCACCTGGGGATTCTTTGGTGTCCAGTAATTTTAAGTAGCAGTGACATTAGATGTAGTGTTTAGATGTAGATTGCTCAAGCTTCCCAACTGTCAACTCTTGATCAACTTTAAAGGGAAGGAAATAAAAGAAGTGCCGACCCTGTCTCCCACTTCCCCTGCAAGTCCACTGCCTCATCTTTCTGGTCTCCTTTCGTGCCCTGTACCCTCCCATTCTTTCCACCAAGCTCCTTTTCTCAATGCTTTCTCACTTGTGGTGTCCTTCTCTCTCCTCTTCATAGTGCAGAGTCCAATTGTATTTCAAGTCCACACTCAAGTTCAAGACTTCCACTTCCACGAGGTCTTAGAACGATTTGTGTTGGTGAATCTTTACTTCTGCCTCATGCATGGTGCTAGTCCTAGTGCCTTGATTACTGCCTTGCACTTAATAGCTCTGGCTGTACTGGATACATTTCCCCTGATCTCATGTTCTGGTCTGTACCACTGTCCCGAGACCACCTTTCCTGCATCTGTCATGACTCTGGTCCCACCTGTGCTAGCCCCAGGCCCCTGCTCCTACTGTTCAACCCCTGTCCCTGGGAGCACCTTCACACCACTGTCTTTACCCCTTGCCCATGAAGGCGATTCCAACCTTTAGTCCTGAGACATCCAGGAATGCCTGTTGGACAGCCCACTTGGGTATCCCACTATCACCTTGCGTTCAACATAACTAAAATTCATTCAACTATTACCTGCTGAGTTACTTTTAAAGCCAGGATCTGTTCTAGTTACTGGTGAGCAAGCCACGTAAAAGTCCTCATCCCAAGGGTTCATCAACGGATGAAGCGATGAACAAAATACAGTGGAATATTATTCATCCTTGAGAGGGAGGAAATTCTGACACATACTACAACACAGATGAACCTTGAGGACATTATGCTGAGTGGAATAAACCGGTCCCAAAAAGACAAATACTATATAATTCCACTTACATGCAGTTTTAAGAGTAGCCAAATTCATAAAGACAGAAAATAGAATGGTGGTTGCCAGGGGCTGTGGGGAGAAGAACAGGCAGTTGAATGGGTACAGAGTTCAGTTATGTAAGATGAAGAGAGTCTTGGAGACAGATGGTGGTGATGGTTGCACAACACTATGAAGGAACTTAATACAACTGAATTGTACAATTACAAATGGGTAAGATGATGAATTTTATGCTACGTGGTTTTTAGCACAGTAAAAAAAGGTTAAGTCCTTGCCTTCTGTGCACTTTTCTGTATGTTATGCTTCAATTAAAATGAAAAAGATTTTGTCATCATGGAATTTACATTCTAGAGTCAGTATCTCAGTTATCATCTAAGCAGTTTCCTTCCAATCCCCATCACCCATATTACCAGTTTCCAGGCCTGTGCAGTCCTCCTGGAATTCCTCCTTTCCCCCTATATTCAAGCACTCGCCATCATTTCTCTCTAAGGCTTCCACCTCAGTGTTTCCTCCTTCCAAGTACCACAATTCCCATTACCTCTTCATTTTTGATACAAAATACGAGGAAGTGGGAAAAACTCTACAGTGCCTGATTTCAGCGTTGGCTCTACCACTTGCTGAATAACCTCTCATTTAAACTTTGATTTCCTCACCCACCAAATGAAGAGTTTGACAAGACATTCATGAAGGCTCCTTCTGGCTCCGGCCCAGGATAAGTCTCCAGTTCACCCTCCCCAGCCCGGCCTAAGGTCTGGTGTATTCCTCTCAGGCACTCTGAGCAGCCTGAGAAGAAAGGCCTCATTCAGGAGGGGAGCCCAGCCCGGGCGACAGCTCCCTCCAGGAGCTCCTTGGCTCTCTTGCCAGCCAGCCTGAACTTTTACTGCTTGCAACCTTGTGACTTTGGATTACCTGACCTTGAATCCTGCCAGCCCTGCACTCCTGCTGGGACCTCTTCTGACCTGACTGCCTGTAACTGGGACAGCCTCGCCTGCTGACATTGGACCCTATTCTGCTACTACAAACTGGGCTGCCTTGTGGCTGTACAACTGGGATGCTGCTAGCCAAACTGTGAATTCTCCCTGGGCCATGACCATGGCCCCGACCATGGCCCTGCCTTGGCCCTGGTTCCTGTAGTGTCCTCTGAGCGCACTCCATCTGCTAGACAGGGTCCACAATCTGCCTGTGATTGATTCATTCACTCCAAAATGTTCACTATGATACTTACTCCAAGACAGGCACTGCTCCAGGTAAGAGACACATGAGGATGAAACACAACTGCTTCCAATATCAACATATGCCATTGCCAGGGCAAATTTCCCCATTTAACGAAGACCTATGTAACTCACCACTGTCAAATTATTTCATGTAACAGGTATTTACCATGTGCAATTACTATGTGCCAGCCACTAATCCAGCACTATAATAAAACAGTAGTGTAGGGAAATGCAATTTTCTATGTGGTACAATGGTTAAGAGTATGGCCTCTGCAACTGGAATCTCAGTTGTGTGACCCTGGGCAATTACAAGATTTCTCTGAGTTTCAGTTTCCTCACTCAAAAATGGGAATAATAATGGCACTTAACTGATAAGCTTATATGAGGAATAAATGAGCTAGCCCATGTAAAATGCTTGGAACACTCTATGGCACACAGTAAACACTTGGATATTAGCAGTTTTTATTTTGATGTAACCCCAAAGATGCCAGCACTTAATATGCCAGGAACTTCAAGAGTCCCTGCTCCAGCCTATATAACCAGTATCCTGAGTACCTTTGTAGATGAGTAGTGATAGCATGTACCCCAACTTCAACATAGCTAACAAAGAATAAAAAATTCCTGTGCAAAGCACTATATACAATTCTAATATTTTCACATGGGTTAAACAGGAATATCACTAAAGAAATGGATACCCAAAGCTACTGAGGAGTGAAAATCTTCATAATACATATATCCAACAATATATAAAGTACTTCCTACAAACCATTAAGACAGGCGACCCAACAGAAAAATGAGCAAATGATCTGAAAAGGCATTTTGCAAAGAGGACACACAAATGGCCACTATCATCAAAATGCACATTCAGACTACAGTAAGTATTACTACATACCCACCAGAATAAGTACAATGAAAAAGGAAGATAATATCAAATATTGGCAAAAATTTGGAGCAACCAGAACTTGCCTACTTTGCTAGTGTGAGTATAACTGTTACAACTGCTTTGGCACTACTATTAAAACTATGATCCAGCAACTCCACTTCTAAGTTTATACCCAACAGAAATATATATGTATATACACAAGTATGTATATGTATGTATACATACATTCAGGTATGTGTGTACATATCCATTCACCAAGACATTCATATTTACACTGGCACTGTTTGTAATAGCCAAAATCTGCACACAGCCCGAATATCCATCAACGGTATACAAATAATAAACTGTCGTCTATTAATATGGAATACTACACAGTCATGAGAATGGAAAACTACAATAGCACAGAACATGGATGAATGCCACAAGCAAAATGATGCGTGAAAGAAACTAGACTCCAGAAAAGAACATACTGTGTGATTTCATTTATATGAAGTTGAAGAGCAGGCAAAACTAATCTGTGATTGTAGCATTCAAAATAGTGGTTACCCTTGGAAGGGGTGGTTTCTAACTAGAAAAAAATGCAAAGTATTTTCTGTGGGGTTTGGTTTGGTAATGTTCTGTTTCTTTTCCTGATCTGGGCACTGGTGACAGGATATGTACACTTTGTGCTGAACACTTATGATTCACTCACTTTTGTGCATGCAGTTATACGTCAATAACAATATTAATTTTTTGAAAAAGCCAGGTGCAGTGGCTCTCACCTGTAATCCCAGTGCTCTGGAAGGTCGGGGTGGGAGGACTGCTTGAGGCCAGGAGTCCAAGACCAGCCTGGGCAACGTAGAGAGATCCCATCTCTATGGAGTCGGAGGCTGCAGTGAGCTATAATGGCATCATGGCACTCCAGCCTGGGCAGCAGGGCAAGACCCTATCTCTTAAAAAATAATAATAATACTACCAAAAAAAAAAAGCTAACAAGAAAAAAGCTAGGAGGAAATGGACTTTTATCCAAACGGGTTGTTGCCTTAACACCAATGAATTTTAGTGCCTACACTCTCTGCTCACAAAATCTGAAGGACACACACATTTCTGAGCATTTTCCTATTGCATTTTAATAAATGGCAAAAATGTTACTCTACAAAGCTTCAATACCATAAAAAATAAGCATGTTTTCAAAACTCCAAATTAATTTGTCAAGCTTTATGTTCTGTGAGACTGTGTCTGAAAATGTCTTCAGGTTTTATAAACCCATGCTGAAATATAAAGTAACTCTTACAAGAAACAAGATTTTTAATGAGACAGAAGTGGTTGGGCCAGGGGTGAAGGGAGTGAAAACCAAGAAGACGGAGGGGACGAGACAGTTCCCAACCAGCAAAATCCAAGGCTTAAATTTCCAGTGGCTGCCAGAGCCCTGAAGTAACTCTGGGCCTGGAAGCCAGGAAGTCCAAGCAGAAGCCGCGGACCCAAAGACCAGCTCAGGATCTGGGAGCAACATGGCAGCTGAACTGTGGAGACTCAGACACAGGCAAAAGAATCCAGAATGCTGCTGATGACTATAAGCTACCAAGAGGTTATGAGCGGAATGATCTGCACTTCCTGACCAGGCTCAGGAAACAGTAGCTGGGCGTGGGCAGCCTTGGGTACATAAGGAAGTGACTTCAGCCGATCATGGAATAAGAGGATGTAACCTTGGGTGTGCTCTGACCTGCAGCAGGGATGAGCAAGCCGGGCTTACCCAGAGGTTCTTTCTCTACTGGGTGTGAGTTTCTAAATATACACACACTCATCTGTTCAATCCATTCAAATATTTACCCTCATTGAACAGGACTTCTGAGGCTTTTGGTTTCGACTGCCCTAGTTGCCAGCTAAGACAGCAGTAATCTAGAACCTGGCTCCTGAGCCCACAAGTACCATCTCAGTCCCTTGCATGAGAAGGGGAGCAGTGAACCTGAACTCCAAGAACAGCAAGCACTTGCCATATCATCCATTCCCCAGTGACTTCCACTAGCAAAGGGAGACATTTTTAAAAAGACAAAAACCCAGACAACCCCAAAGTCATTTGTAAAATGTTATTTACTCTCTTCCTAAGTAGAATGATCTTCCTAAACTGTTTGGTTTGAGTGAGAGTTTTGTGGCCAGGGGAACAACGCTGAGAAGCAAACTGGAGGCAAGGATGTCAAATGCACCCAATGAGAGTATCTGTCCCTCTTCCTGCCAATCTTCTCTCCCACCGCTCCCACTACCTCTTCTTTCCCTGAATCATAAAGTGTCACTCACACCTTCACCCTCTGACATGACGATCAGAGAGTCCAGGTGGTGGGGTCACATGGAGAGAACCTTGAAACTTGTCGTGAATTTTTAAAAGTCAGCACATTCTGGAATCCACACACAGTGACCCTCCCTTCAGTATCTAGAGCAAGCAAAGGTCCTCACTTTGGGAGACTTCTCATTTCCCCATTCTGGCCTTCAAGTAGCCCTGTCAACTGCAGAAAAATGGTGTTGGCAGATGAGAGATGCACCAGACTGTTCAGGCATCTGGCCACAGGTTGGGTCTTTTACCTGGGAAATAACATCATGTTCTCCAGGGCAATGAGTATGTGTTTCCTGAATTTAAGAGAACTTTAGCAAGCAGAACTCAGTTCTGCAAGGCAGAACAAACATTTAGCTACAGAGAGAAAGAGAAGGAAAACAGCTCCAGGCTAGACTCTGATCATTCCCACATGATGCCTGCTTGGAATGGCTTCCTGGTTGCCCTTACAGTTCATCTTAAAGGTACCAACACCTAAATCATAGGTTTACTTAGGTGCACCAGAGACACAGCTGCACAAAGCCACCCAGATGACCTGGGATACATGTGTGCTTACAGGTGGATTCTACAGGAAACTGTACCACAGCAGCTTTAGCGATGGCTTGGAAACAACTTCCTGAAGACAATATTGTTAGATGCTGAAGTATTTCACTACCAAGGTTCTCCATAAACACTAAGAAGAGAGGGGAGCAAGCGATGAAGGGAGAAGGCAATGACTCAATAGTTCCTGGTTTCAAGTCATTTCCAACAGAAGCAAAGAGCTGGATGAAACGACCTCTCATGGCCATTTCTACAAAACTGTCCCCCTATACCAAGGTTTCTCAACCTCAGCACAATTGATATTTTGGACC
This sequence comes from Chlorocebus sabaeus, assembly GCF_047675955.1. Taxonomy (NCBI): domain Eukaryota; kingdom Metazoa; phylum Chordata; class Mammalia; order Primates; family Cercopithecidae; genus Chlorocebus; species Chlorocebus sabaeus. Next base: position 21,660,797 of record NC_132928.1, on the reverse strand, counting down.
AACAACTCTGTTGTAGGGACAGTTGTTCTGTGCATTGTATAATATTTAGCAGGATACCTGTTTTCTACACACCAGATGCCAGTAACAGCCTTCCTGCTCCCCAGTTATGACAACCAAAAAATGTCTCTGGACATTGCCAAATGTCCCCTGGGAGCCAGGGCTAGGGAGTACAGAATTGCCCCTAGTTGAGACTCACTGCCCTATACTAACAAATCATGCTTGATCCCAGTCCTGGGTGAAGGAAGTGAAAACCAAGAAGACCAAGGAGATGACACAGTTCCCAATCAGCAAAATCCAAGGCTAAGTTTCCAGTGGCTGCTAGAGCCCTGAAGACTTCACACTCATAGGCATGATCCCAGTCCTGGCCTCATAGTGTAATCACCCACTCTGGAAAGAGTTGAGTAAAGTTAGCCTGGTCATTATCTCCCAGGGCATTAAGGAAACAGAAGCTCCTCCAGACAAGTCACCACCATCAGATCTGAGGAGTGGGAGAGGGAGCCAGCAGGGAAAGATGTCCCATCACCCACTGACATCCACTCTTTAATCCCACAAAACCCACCTCTTCCGAGATACATCGACACCAGGACAGAGACTCAGCCAACCAAAGAGAAACTCCCAACTGTCCAAGAGTCTCACAGCCACTCTGTTCCCATGACAATTCACTTCAGTTGTTGGGTATACAAATACCATCTACCTGGCTAAGTTTCTAGGAGGAGGGAAAGTACATCTCAGTCCCTCAACACTTGTTCGACTAACCATCCCAGCTCCCCGCTTTCCTCCACTTGTCCACCTTGACTGAAAGGTGTCCTTGGTGCCAGATACTCTACAGAAAATCTACCAATGCTAGGGTCTTGCCTTCCAGGGCCTTGGGAGTCAAGGCTGGCAGCATTGGCCAAGAGGCATAAAAGAAGGTCAAGGTACTGAAGTGGAAATTCCAGACACACAAGGGAGAGACAGACAGATGGATGGAAGACTAAGTCCAAGGGCAGCATCAGTGGTGGGGGTGGAGCCAAGTCTTCAAGGGGCAGAGTCAGGGAGGCCTGTGGGACAGGCTGACAAGCTTCCGGGGTTTGGAAATCGGAAGATCCTGTGTAACCACACACTTTCCCAAGCAGAGATGATGCTGACTGTGTTACTGACTATAAATCTAGTCCACTCAGGGCTGGGTTTGGCTCACTCTGGGCCGGCCCCCCACCAGCTACAGTTTTGCTAAATTTAGTGCTGTTCCCAGCCACCCAAACGACTCTGCTCTTCGTGTCCATTTCAGGTTCAGTCAGGGACAGACACAGAGGAATGGGACTTGTCCAGAAGAGATCTGCCCTCATGTGACCCTCTCCCTTCCCCGCCGAAGTCAGGGGCCCCAGGGAGCAGAAGATGTGAGAAACCAGTTGGAGGTCTCCAGGGCTCTGAAGGAGGCTCTGCCCTCAAGGTGGCATGCAGAGTGAGAAGGGCCACTGATCCCAGGAAGACCACCCCACACCACCTAGGTTTCACTCTTTGGGAGTCACAGATGCCGTGGGGTGGCAGGGGTCCTACTCCGTCAGATACTATATGGCATGGTGAGTGGACAGACAGACATCCTCAGGGTAGGACTGGAGGAAGGCCCCTCTGCAGTGCTTTGGAGAATCTTGGAGGTAAAAAATGTATTCAGTCAAATATTCAAAGGCTCTAAAACACAGAAGGTTAAAGTAGTGGTCCTTAAATTTGGATGCACATTAGAATCACCTGGGAAGCTTCAAAAACTGATGCCTGTGTCCCAGCACCCCAAGAGACTCTGATGTAATCAGCCTGGGCTTTGGAAATTCTGAAAGATTCCCAGGTGATTCTAATATTCACACAAGAGTGGGAAGCAGTGAGTTAAAAGTATGCCCTTCTGCTGTCACTGAGTTCCGCCTTTCAGGATACCCTGGTAGACTCCTCACCCAACCACTGCCTTGCTATGTCACCCACGAAGGGCAAGTTATTTAACCCCTCTACACCTCAGCTGCACCAACTGTAAGGTGCACATAATGATACAGAACATCTACCTCTCTAAGGTTCCTGTACCTGTAATGAGACAATCCATGTAAAGCACACAGAACGTGGTATACAAAATGTGCTCCCTGAAAGCTAGGAATCATTATTATTGTCTGTTGTTATAATAATGAGGAGGAAGAGAAGAAAAAAACAGGGAACCCATAGAGCTGGGTCTACATTGCCCAAGGAATAAGGGTCTCTAGCACTAAACCACGACTATCTCAGGAAGTGGGCAAGAAGAGGCTCCATGGCCATCTCCACAGTCCTCTCAGGAGGACACTCATCCATTCCCCCTTCTGCTGTTTGCTGTTTCTTCTATCTTCCAAGCCCTACCATCTTCCCATCGTCCTAAATCCCACCACTCAGGGCCCAGCTCTGACCACCCCAGGGCTCTCTCCCTTCTCAGGTGAGAAAGCCCTGAGGTCTCTCCAATAATACTTCCCCTCCATGCCTATCTGTCTATAGTAGGAATGAATGCTTTGATAGGGACTAGCCTGGTAGCCTCAAAAGGACAATAAGCAACTTGGGAGGAGGGCCTGATTCTCATGCTTCTGTGTGCTCCCTGTGACACCTAGCACCATGCTGGGCACACAACTCTGGATTAATGAATATCTGTGAAATGAAAACACATGTAGAGCCAGCAAAGCTAACTGCACATCAGCAAGAATCCAGGCTCAGTGTCCAAGAGAAGCAGGCCCAGCACCCAAGTTGCTGGCCCAGCTCCCCATTCTATCATTACAAGGACACACCACCACCCAACTCCATCACAAGAGATCCCGCCCACCTAGTCCCAGAGCCTGTGGCTCCTGCGAGAAAGTCACTGACCCCCATGATTCCCTAAACCCCAAAAGAGTCAGGAAAAACCCAGCTCTGCCCACATGGGAGTCCAGAGCAGCTGGCCACCCAACAAGCTGTAAGCCTCTTACAGATTAAAGGCCCTAATTTAAACCTCTATTTGAGGTACGACAAGTGGGTCAACACTCTGCAGGTCGGTCAGTGCAGCTGGTGGAAGGAGAGGCAACTATGACCCAAGAAAGGCTCTTCTCCTCCGGGGGGAAAGATGGAGCCAGAGAATCACAGATCTAAGTAGAATCACTGAGGTGACAGCAAGTTCATTCTGATCCACCACGAATCCTACCCCCGCCCCCAGATCGCCGGGACTCCACCCTCCCTAGGCAACGAACCTGAGAAACAGAGAATATAAGGACAAAACCACAGTCGGGATAGCCTTCCTCTTCCTGCCATGGCTTTGGTATGTGGGGAAGAAGGAAATTTGCTGCTAAAAGATAAAATCTTTCTAAGGTAAAGAAACAGTTAATAAAGCCAGGAACCAAGAGAAGACCGAAGGGGCTGGATATGCTGCTGCATTCTAGGGAATCATACCTGGTGACAAGACAGGGAAGGGGACCTTTGCTCCTAAACCTGGCTGAGGTTTTCCCGGTCTTTCTCCCTAGCTCCTCTGCAGCAGGAAACACCAGGCATGGGTGAGCAGCTGCAGACAAGCCTAGGATCACACTGTCAGAAGCTGACTCTGGCTGCTCTTTAAAAAGAGCCCTCTCACCACATCTGTCTCCATAGAGATGGCCTCTGGGGAAGTGGCTGGAACCCACTGTTTACACTAAGAGCAGAGAAATCCTTCCAGGACAATGTTTCTCAAACTTTCTGGACCCTGATTCATAGCGGGAAATCAATGCTACGCAGCAGCCCAGCACAGGCATATATGTGCACTTAACTATATGTCTCTCTCTCTATATATATAACTGAAACAAAGTTTCATGAAATAATACTCATCTTTACTACGTACTATGCAATCTAATATTTTCCATTATATATATATGTTTTAAAGGCTGGTCTCAACTGGCTAAATTGATCTCACCCAGTATGGCCTCTGGACCTGCAGTTTGAACATTACTCTGCAGGAAATGGAAGAGGCTCTTCTTTGAAAGAACTTTTAAAATTCCCTCACAGACTAACCTCCCTACAAAACAAATTCCTGCTAAGCCCATGAGTGAGGTGAGGAAATTGGAACCTCAGCTGCCCAGTCCTTTCTCTGCAATATGCACAAGCTGTGGCTGCCTCAGAGAGCCCGGTCGGCCCCACCTCTCTCAAGGTGCAGGAGTTCCCCCCACACCCGCAGTGATGCCTCCTCGTGCTGGCCAAGCACCTAAGCACAAGCCAGTGCAGGGCAGATTGTCACCATCATTCACTGGGATCAAGCATTGCCTTACCACTCCTCAACCTCACCTTCCACTGAAGGAACTTACCTATAACACACAAAGGCAGAAATGCCAACACTGTGCTGCCCACATTGGCTTTTTTCCCCTCCAAACAGCCTATCTATATATCAGATGCACTACAAAAGCCTGGAGGATGGGAAGTTTTTTATCTTTTTTTTTTGAGACGGAGTCTCGCTCTGTTGCCAGGCTGGAGTGCAGTGGCGCCATCTCGGCTCACTGCCACCTCTGCCTCCCGGGTTCATGTGACTCTCCTGCCTCAGCCTCCCAAGTAGCTGGGACTACAGGCACGTGCCACCATGCCCTGCTAATTTTTTTATTTTTTATTTTTATTTATTTATTTATTTATTTTTTTGAGACGGAGTCTCGCTCTGTCGCCCAGGCTGGAGTGCAGTGGCCGGATCTCAGCTCACTGCAAGCTCCGCCTTCCGGGTTTTTACGCCATTCTCCTGCCTCAGCCTCTCGAGTAGCTGGGACTACAGGCGCCCGCCACCTCGCCCGGCTAGTTTTTTGTACTTTTTAGTAGAGACGGGGTTTCACCGTGTTAGCCAGGATGGTCTCGATCTCCTGACCTCGTGATCCGCCCGTCTCGGCCTCCCAAAGTGCTGGGATTACAGGCTTGAGCCACCGCGCCCGGCCTTTTTTTTTTTTTTTTTTAGTAGAGAAGGGGTTTCACCATGTTGGCCAGGATGGTCTTGATCTCTTGACTTTATGATCCGCCCACCTCAGCCTCCCAAAGTGCTGGGATTACAGGCATGAGCCACCGTGCCTGGCCTGTTTTTGTTTTTTTAAACTGATAGTACAGAGACACATTTTATGGGAATCTTTTTAATGTAAGGAAAAAGAAATCCAATGTTAAACGTTCCTCAGTCCAGTCTTCCTGCTTTTCCAAGAGGCCTGTGAAATGCCTCCTCCTCCAGACAGCCCTCCCTGAAGGGTCAGGACAGCTAAGGAATTCTCCCAAACCTATGCCATGGTAATATAAAACTCTAATGACTCCTTTCCACACTCACCATTCCCACAAATGTAACATGCTGCCTCTCTGAATCCGTCATTACGGCTTGGGTGGGTATCTAAGTTGGAAATCATGTCACAGAAAAAAAACTTAGCATAAACATTCAATAGTTTGAATCAGTAAGTTGTAAAGGTTAATTTTTTTCTATTTTTTTCCAAGTAATAGAACAGGTATTTTTGTCCCCTGTTAAGTAGAGCAAACACTGGACCTCTCCATTTGTGTCAGTGTGTACACTCCCATTCCCCACTGCTTTCCCAAGCTCCTCGGGACCACTGTTGTGCTTGCTGCTTATCAGCACCCTCTAAACCCAGAATGCCCACTCAGTGCACTTGGGCAAGTACCAAAGACTCCAGGAGAAAAAGCATCTTATCACCATCATAAGAGCTCAGTGAGCATTTGACGGCTCACCAGCCTATAGCAGGTTTTTTGTTTGTTTGTTTTTGTTGTTGTTGTTTTGTTTTTGAGATGCACTTTCGCTCTTTTTTGCCCAGGCTGGAGTGCAATGGTGCAATCTCGGCTCACTGCAACCTCCGCCTCCTGGGTTCAAGCAATTCTCCTGCCTCAGCCTCCCGAGTAGCTGGGATTACAGGCACACGCCACCATGTCCAGCTAATTTCATATTTTTAGTAGAGATAGAGTTTCACCATGTTGGCCAGGCTGGTCTCAAACTCCTGACCTCAGGTGATCAACCCACTTCGGCCTCCCAAAGTGCTGGGATTACAGATGTGAGCCGCCGCACCCAGCCCCTACAGCAGGTTTTTGTAACTTGGGATCTGTGAATCCTCTGATGGTGTATGCCAGATTGTGGGCTCTTACTATTTTTTTCTCCTGGAGAGACTATAGCATCCATGCAATTTCTAATATGAACTGGCAGGAAAATAAGTTAAGAGCCACCAAAACCAAATTCTTAGAAAGTTGATCAAGGGCCTCCCAAGACCACCTCTACCTCTCCAACACACAGCCCCTCCTCTGCCACTTACACTCTCTGAGCATCCCAACCTCCTTCTGCCAACAAGCCATTTCCTTCTTCAGTTTTGTGGTCTGGCATGAACTTTCAGGTGAAGTCCTCTCATCCTTGAACCCTTACTTATTAACAAACACCTATTCACTGAGCACTTGATGGGTGCAAGCATCATGCTAGGCTCTGAGGATACAGCCATAAACAAGCGGAATGAGATCTTCCTTGTGTTCCCAGAGACATCCTCCAGCTCCCAATCCCATTTATGGCTAATACAACACTATCTTACACTTCATTTGTGTCACATTTACACTCTATTTTAGGTGAAGGTATCTGTCTACCTCACTCATTCCTTCTCCGTCCCCACCCCACTACATCCAAAAAGAGAAAAAGACACAGAATCTTTCACAGAGGCCAGCCTAAGCAAATGCACATCAATCCATGAATGCTGATGGGCTCACCAGTGGTCCAAGCAGCCAGACTAGCACATCAGGGCAAGCCTGACTCAGCAATGCAGGGTCCAGGGGACCTTGGGAGACGTCTCTGTTGCAGTAAAGAGAGCACGGGGCCTCTGTTCCTCAGCCACAGCCTGCAGTTCTCATCCCAGCTGCTGATCTTTCAAATTGTGCATCCAGTCAGGGTAGTTAGAAAAACAACACCAAGTAGATGTGTCCAGCTGACATACCTCCTGGACTATCCAGGTGGAGGAGAAGCTTACATCTCAGACATCTGCACCAATATTTTCAGCATGTAAACTGATGGAAGACAGGAAACAATGCATCAAAGACATACTCTCTCATGAAGAGGAGAGCTGGCTGCTCTAGATACCATGACCATCTCTTCTAGCAATCTCTGCCAGCTCATTTCTGGAGCATCTGAACACGACTATCTACTTCCTAAATGACAACATGGCAGTGACTAGAGCTGCCACCATCCTTTCAACCTGTCAGATGCAGAAGGATGCACAGCTAACGGCAACAGGACCACAGAGCTGTTTCTCTAATATCACAAAAGCTTTCAATACTGTTAACGAAATGGCTCTAGCAGCCACCAAAGAAATCTGCTACTGGACTTTGTTGTCCAAGAAATACGACCTTATGGTGCTGAGGTCAGAGAATGAGATACTCCTCAGCACTATTCAGTCAACGAATATCAGTGAAACCCAGCACTGTCAGGTACTATAAACAACAGAAAAGACAAGACTCAACCTTTATGTCAATTAAAGGTTGTTAGGGAGGCAAGGTTACTATAGAAAAAACAATCAGAGCAATCACCTCTAATGTGGCGTGTATAAGAAGATGCACTAGGATGAGGAAGAAAATATTAGAATATTTATACTTTACTGAAACACAAAAAATTAAATTTTAGTATTATTTAATATAGGAATTGACACTGACACACTCCTTCAATTTGTGTGTTGGGTGGTTGCTGTCATTTAAGGTACCAGAGGCATCCTTGTGTCTGAGTAGGAGATCCAAATGCAGAAGGGTAGACAGTGACACCCCCAGTCGCCTGTTGATTTAGTACAGTTTACATCTGCCCAGTGAAGCAAAATTAAAGATACCATCTTCAATACAATAAACAACAGTCCTTTGTAATAAGACGGTGAGACCTGAACGTCATCTGACCACAGTGTCACTAATTATCTTGTGGTAAAAATATCTAAAAGAGTTGCTCAACTTAGAGAAGAATCAGGCCAGGTATGGTGACTCACACCTATAGTCCCAGTGCTTTGGGAGGCCAAAAACAGAAGGATCTCTTGACACCAGGAGTTCAAGACCAGCCTGAGAAACACAGCAAGACCCCCGTCTCTACAAAAATTTAAAAATCAGCCGGGCATCACGGAGCACATTCGTAGTTCTCACTACTAGCAGGGCTGAGGATTGCTTGAGCCTAGGAGTTTGAGGCTGCAGTGAGCTATCATTGTGCCACTGCACTCTAGCCTGTGCAAGAGAGTGAAACTCTGTCTCGAAAAAAAAAAAAAAAAAAAAGAGGAATTATACTTTTTTAAACTAGAAAACAAGAGTACTAAAATGTGCTGACCTCTTCTGTAATGAGTGCCAGTAAGTAGAATGCTACTTAATGGATATTTTTAAGCAAACAAATAAATACTTACCCTGTATCTTTATGGTGAAGGTAGAATTTTTTTAATGGGTAAGAAAGCCATTATTCTTTTAAAACGGGCAATTGGAAATCATTTCTACCATTATATGATAGTGTTGCCAATATCAATGTAAGGATGTCATCTTTAAAATCTCATTATCTACACACACTCAAAATAGAACATCAAAACTTGTTTTAAAATCACCCAAAATGAAGTATTTCCGGGGTCGTGAACCCATTTATTAAATTCAACCTATAAAATTATTAAATTTTGCAATGAGTTTTTAAGAACAACTGATTGATATCAAGACTGACTGAAATATATTAGCTGGATTTCAACAAAAACCTTTGCAGAACATGGTGGATGTGACTAAAAAACAAGTATCAAGATTTCATAAGTATAATCCAGGATGCATTTCTGCCATGGGCATCTGCATAGCATTGTGAGGTCTCTTTTAAAATATCCTGATTCCAAACAGAACTTCTAATTGCAAATGACACCGAGCTATCCTGAAATAATAAATTATGCTCAATTGCTATGTTCTTACTGAAAAATAATCATTCTTAATAGCTAATTTCACTTAATTCTTCAACAAATGACCATCTCTTATATACATATGTCAGGCACTGTTCCATGCTCCAAAATATAGCAGGGGACAAAACTCACAAAAATCCCTTCTCTCATGGAGCACATATTCCAGTGGGGAGCGACAGAAAATACACTAATAGAAATAAATAGTACACCAGCTGGTGAAAAAGCACTACATGAACAGGATGCAAGGAAGGCTAGAGAATGCTGGGGGCTTGGTGGACCCACTGAGAAGGTAACATCTGAGCACAGACCCAAAAGAAGTAAGAGATTTAACCATAGGGCTATCGGGGAAAAGCATTCCAAACAGAGGGAACTGGAGGTACAAAGGCCCTAAAACAGGAAATGCCTAGTATACCTAAACAACAGCAGGAGGCCAGTGATGCTGGAGCAAAGTGGAAGTTGAAAAGAGTAACAGGAGATAGATACAGAAGCAACGTGATAAAGCTGGGTAAGGTCATATGGACCTGTATTGTGCAAGATGGCAGCCACTAGCCATGTGAGGCTATGGAGCACATGAAAGGCAGCTAGTTCACATGGAGATGTGCTTTGACTATTACTTAGTACAACAAACAAACAAAACAAAAACAATGTAATATACCTCAGAGGTGAAAATACTGTTAATATACTGGGCTAAATAAAATACATTACAAAATTAACTTCAACTGGTTCATTTTCCATTCATTTTTCCTTTTATCAAAAATTTTTAAATTATATACATGACCCTCACGTGTAGCTCACATTATATTTCTACTGGGCAGTGTTGAGATAAGCTATGAGGTCTTATGGACCACAGTAAGGGTGATGGCTTTTACTGAGAGAGAAGAGAAGCCACTGCAGGGTTTGGGCACAGCAGAGCATGATGTGACTTAACGTTTCACAGGACTGTTTCGGCTGCGGGGAAGACTAACAGCCTCTAAGGGGCAATAAAGAAGCAGGTGAGAGAGGATGGTGGCTTGGACCAAGGTGATGGCAGTGGAAATAGTTCTGATAGATGAGATTTTGGATATGTTTTACAGGTAGAGTCAACAAGACTTACTGATGAACTGGATGAAGGACAGATGAGAAAGAGGGAAATCAAGCATGACCAGAGGTGTTTTCAAAAAGCAACTGGAAGGACAGTATTCCCATAAATGGGATGGGGAGACTGCAGGAAGAACATATTGGGGAGGGAAACCAGGAGTTCCATTTTGGACACGTTTACTGAAATATCTATTAACATCGAAGCTGAAATATTAAACAGACAGATGGATACACAGGTCTACAGTTCAGAAGAGAGTTTGGGCTGCAGACAAATGATTAAGGGTCGTCAGCGTATCGATTTTTTAACTTTCCATTATAGAAAATTTCTGGGCCAGGCGCAGCGGCTCATGCCTGTAATCCCAGCACTTTGGGAGGCCAAGGCAGGTGGATCATGAGGTCAGGAGATTGAGACCACCCTGGCTAACATGGTGAAACTCCATTTCTACTAAATATACAAAAACATTAGCCGGGCGTGGTGGCAGGTGCCTGTAGTCCCAGCTACTCGGGAGGCTGAGGCAGGAGAATGGCATGAACCCAGGAGGCAAAGCTTGCAGTGAGCCGAGATCACGCCACTGCACTCCAGCCTGGGCGACAGAGTGAGATTTCTTCTCAAAAAAAAGACAATTTCTAACATAAGTAAAACGAGAGAGAACAGTATAAAAAACCCCAGGTACCCATCAACCAGCTTCAACAATGATCAGCTCATGGTCAATCTTATTGATCTCCCAGGATTACACCGAAGCAAATTCTAGAGATCACTCATATAGATGGTATTAAAAGCCATGCAACAGGAGACGATCACAGAATGAGAGAAGATAGAGAGGAGGTGCCCAGGGCCTTTAATGTTTAGAGGTCAGGGAGATGAGAAGCCGAGAAGGAACGGCCAATTAGGCAGATGGAAAGCCAGAAATACACACCCTGGAAGTCAAGTGAAGAAACAGCGTCAAGGAAAAGGGTATGACCAGAGGTGCCAAACTGCTGAAGAGCTCCTGTAAGGAAGATGAAGAAGTGACCACTAGAGTCAGGATCATGGGAGTTACCACAGGAGCACTCTCATCAGAGCGGCATGAGTCAAGAGAGGATGTGAAGACAGCCAGGACTGAAAATATGGAGGGACAGATGATGGGGCAGTAGCTGGGAGAGGTGACCAAAGAAGACTTTTTCAAGATGAGAAAGATAGCCTTTGGAAATGATCCAGTAGAGGGAAAAGGTGGGGATGCAAGGAGGAGGGGACAGGCTGGGGCAATGTTGAATATGGGAGAGGAATTGAAATTTAGGGCAAAGTAGAAGGCTGCCCTTGGACAGAACCATGAAGACTTCACTTAGGAAGAAGGTAGGGAATACTATATATCCTAGCCATTTGAAGTCTTTTGTTTTGTGCATTATAATACTATAATGTATTTTAGCACAGCACTGCTTTTTATAAATTATAAATACACACACAAACAAGGGGAATTGCTCAAAAGTTTTAACTGATATGGGCACACAATCGAAATAATTAAAGACCTCTTAACTGAAAGAAAACAAAACATATCCTCAGAGGCTGAACATGTAGCCTTCAGGGACAAGGAGATATGTATCATAAGGCTACTAGGTCTTGTATCTGAAAATATACTTTTATTAACTAAGATTTTTTTTAAAGGCTCAGACACTACAATCCAGTAACTACAATACAGTTGCACTTGAACTGAAAATGCAAAAATGTAAAAAGAATCATGGACCATTCTCAAAATCAGAGCATCACAGGAATCAGAGTCTGATAATTTACTTACATAAAGAAATGTAAATCAGTTAAAAGTTTTATCAGCAAGACAGGCCTGAATTGTACCATCATATTTGGCTACTGAGGCAGACTGGCTACCCAATGCATAACAAACAGCAAATCAAGAAAGTGGGCCTGTCATCTGAAAGGCTGGCAGGTAGCCTATTTGGAACAGGCAAAAGCCCCAAACCAACCTGAAGTCCACAAAGCCACAGAAACATCCAATTTGCTCAAACACATTAGCAACACTTGGCGTTTGACAAGCCCTGTAACAATTCAGAGCCCCTCTCTTTAAACGTGTTCATTTAGCCTCTCTACAATCCACCCATTCAGGAAGCTCTCCATTTTAACTTTCCGAGCTATACACACTCAAGCCCAAAAGTGTTACATGGATACGCTCAGAGCCCAGGCAGCACCACAGTTAAAATGCCGGGTCGCGTGGCTATGAGACATAGGCCTGCCACAGAAGCCACGTCTGGCTTCTTGAACATGCTAAGGGCACCTTTATCAACTACATAAAATGACAACATGAGAGCATGAACACCATGCTCTAAAACGTGGCAGGTCTGCCTGCACAGAAGTGACGGTTGTGGTCACACCGCTCAGCTGGGGTGAACACACGGGGAAAACTGCCAAGCAGCAGCTCTCCTGTGGTCAAACTGTAAGCTCCAGGCGTTGGGCCCTGTCTGTCCTTTTCACAGGTGTAGGGCCAGTGTCCAGTACAGCTCCTGGAACAGAGCAGGCTCGCAAGAAATATCTATTGAAGGAAGGGAAAAATGACGAGCTACATTACACCATAAAGGCAAGAGGGATCATGAAAAAATGCTCAAAATCATAAAAATCATCTAACAAAACTCAGGAAGCTGTTGATGGCAGTTGACTGGGAAGAATGGTGGGCAGCTAAGTAAATCTAAAAGGTAGAATTGCAAAACATCAATTCTTTTAAGAATGACCATAATCTTTATTAACAGAGCTTTGAAGATGTCATCAACTAAATGAAACATACGGATCTTGTTTGGAGCCTGACTCAAACCAACCCGCTGTTTTCCAAAAAAAAAAAAAAAAAAGAAAGAAAGAAAGAAATTGAGACTACGAAGGAAATTTAAACATTATTTGGATATTTGGATGACAGGAGATATTTAGGAATGACTGTGCTTTTTCACGGTGTAATAATACCACTAGGGTTATGTTTTTAAAAGATATTATCTTTTAGAGATACATTAAAAAGTATTCATGGATAAAATAATACAGGATCTAGGACTTGCTGTAAAATAATCCAAGAAGGGGGTAAGGAAAGGTGGGTGAAGGTATGAAAGAAATGAGAAAAGCCATGTATTGATTATGTGTCAAAAAACCGGGGGATGGGAACATTGAGGTATATTACGCTAATTCTTTGTGTACCTGTGAAAATCTCCATTGACAAATTTGAAAAAAAAAAAAAAAGACTAACCATAACGTCAAACCACAGTTAATTTCCTTGCATTTGCCGCACTGTTGGAAAATAACTGAGAGGCATTTTTAGTCATACATGGACACAGTCATTTCTGAGGAGACTGGCAGAACAGAGCTGAGAGTCCCATCTTTTCTTTATCCCTGCCATCATGTTCATCTGAGACTCGCTTGTGTTATTTCTGCTTTCATCCTAGGCCTGAAGAGGTCTCCATGTTTCCTCTCACAATGGCCCCTATTCTCCCTCCACTCTTCCCTTCTCTGCCGCTGGTTAGTTCTTCACTATTCTGGTGGCCCTCTGCTTTATCCAATGATCCTGACTACCTCTAACCCACCTTTGTAGCCAGGTCATATTCCTTCCTTCTCATGGCCCTAACGCCAATGGATTCTGTCATGCCCACATGGCTTTAACCCTTCTCTTTTCCTTAAAGGCAGTCACTTAAAGGCAGTCATCATCCTATATCCGAGTACGTCCATCTTCCCCCAAATCTGTCACACTTGCTGCGTTAAGCAGCTCTCTTCCTCCACTTACCCACTCAGATCCCTCCTGCACATTTCCAGGACAGATCAAACAAGGATGGGTCAACCAATAAATATCTGAGGCCTATCGTGTGCCAAGCTCTGTACTTAGCACTGAGGTGACAGCAAAGAACAAGACAGATACAGACATGTTCTCTTGAAGCATGTGATCCAGTACAGACGGAATTAAGATTGGTTCAGCTGCCCATAAACCTTCCAGATCAAACTGCGAATCTTTTACTTACTTCTGTATCCTGAGAACTTCACACAGTGCCTACCATATAATAGATCTTTAATAAATATCTGGTAAATGATATTTATTTATCCAAGTCAGTATACTTGTCTCAACAGAAGTTTAAGACCATATAGTATGGGGTCACCCTAAACCCTACAAATGAAAAGATATTTAAGAGAGAATGTTTTCTTTATAACAGCCTCTGGGGAAACTGTGTCGGGGAGGTATGAAGGAATGCTCCTAGAGCCAGAGTTACCATTACCAGCTAAAAGCAGCTCTAGGTGTGCTTGACTTCTGTCTTCTTTGCTATTGCGGACTGTCTGCTCCCTCCTCCCACTGCTGGCCTCCTCCCTACCAAGTGCAATGAGAATCAACCTCAGTCACCTCCCTTCCCCCTGCTACTTTCAGCACGTGGTTTCCTCCTGCTACCGACGTGTCTCACTTCCTATCTCAGCCCTGAGCAGAACTGCCCCAACTGCTGGGCTGCTGCTGTTCTGCAGCAGTGAGAACTTTAGCCCTGTTCCTAGCTAGGAGTTTCAGCAAGACTCCGGCTGGAGGACCAGGTCAAAAAGGTGGAAACTAGGACACAGGAGGACTCCATAAAGGTTGGCTGCAGGAATACTCAATGCTGATTCCAGTCCCAAGCCAACACAGACACACATCCCACAAACGCCAAGCCCAGGGCCTTATTCCGACAGAGTGGATAAGTGCCAGATTCAGACAGACATGCCAGGCTGGGTTGCCGACTCTCTCTGCGGTGGCATCTCCAGGACTTTGGCATTAAAGGTGCCAGTGAGATCAGAAGCAATAGAGATATCAGGGGAAGATCCTACAGGACAGGCGGAACTAATAAGCCTCCCTTCTCCTTACCCAACACTAGGCTTGGGTCAGTCCAGTATATCCTCTGCACTGCCCTGGGAAATCAGAATGAGAGGGACAGTAGCTTGTCAAACCCAGTCCTGCTGAGGAGCTCAGGCCTCCAGGCTCCAGGGAAAAGGCTGAAAATGAAAGAGCTTTCCTAGATACAGAATGACTATTTTTGAGCTGACTCTAATAATCTACTATTTCAACTATCAGATCATGCTCTCATGGGATCACAAAGACAGGCCCAACGCAGAATCTTTAAGAACCCTAGAAATCTGAAACAGCCATCGTAAGCATCCCCAGTAAAAGGCCAAGCACCTTTCTGGTAGTCTACAGCAGGGGTTGGCAAGTTTTATTTTTTATCCTAAAGGGCAAAATAGTAAATATTTTAGACTTATGGGGCATACAGGCTCCCTTGCAATTACTCAACTATGCCATTGTAGCATGAAACCAGTCTCAGACATACAAACGGGCATGTCTCTGCTCCAGTGAAACTTTATTTACAAAAACAGGAATCCGGCCCACGGGCCACAGTTTGCAACCCCTGGTCATTGGGAAAACCTGCTCTTCCAGTATTTTCATGCTCCAAAGAGGAACAGAGGCTCCTATCCACCTGGAGGGCTCTTATCCACACTGAAGACAGGGAACCACTCTGGGGACTAGGCCTCCATCCCTACCAGTCCCTCCCACAAGGCACTAAGAAATCTAGGCTACTTGTTCAAAAAGCCTGGTCTGCATCAGAAACCTGGGCAAAGGTAGAAAAAGCTTTCCAGACATCAAATCAGAGGGCTTCAGAGCTGAAAGAAGCTAGATCCCTTAGACTAGACACTTGGCCTGGAAAAGGAAGTGGTGTGTCCAAGATTATGTAGCTAGCAAAAGTTGCCTCTCTATCCAGTGCTCTTACTCCTCCAGGGTGACTAACAGCATGCTGGAAGAGGCCAAAGACTTGTGGCGCATTTCTACAGCACAGTCCCAGGCTATAAGCAAATGGTACAAGAGCTTGGGGAAATAAGTGCGTGCGTGTGTGCGTGTGTGTGTGTATGTGTGTGTATGTGTGTGTGTGTTTCCAGGTATACCTGGACATAGTTACTAGGGAGAAGAAAACGTAAGCAAAAATCTTAACTTCAAAAAGGGATATGGTTTGGTAGAAGATGTGGGTGTTTTGTTAGCAGAAATGTCCAGGGTCTGGGCAAGCCCTGGGATAATAAACCAGTACAAGGCATACAGCCTCACTCAATTCCAGGTGATGCCCCAGGCCCTACGATCTACCTCTACCCACCTTCAAGCTTCATAATCCAATATTCTACAAATCTTTTCCCAGAATGGACTTCCATTGCATATTTTACTTGCCTGACCATAAACATTTTTATTTGGATACCCTGCCATCATCTTGAAGGCAACATGTCTAAAGGAAAATCAAACATGACTTCCCAAAACAAGTTTGAACTCTAATGTTTCTATTTCTATAAATCAGTAAGGTTCAAAATTTCAGCACTTCCTCTTCCCCATGTCCTGTTCTCAAGCCAAAGAAGCACTCTAAATTACCTCTTCCTCTTCATTTCCATAGGCTCCACCCTAACCTATCACCTCCAATCTGGTATGTTGCTAGTCTCCTGCTGGGGACCCCAGATTCCAGGCTTGCAACAACGCCAGATCTCCCCCCATATACTCATCCTCCTTCCATTCACCACAGTCTCTTCAAGGTCAAGGTCCAGCGCTACTCACCTTTTGCTTCCCAGTTCCCAGAACCTCACCTAATATGGGGGACACACAATAAATGCTGAATGAGTGAATCACAGTTTTCATCATAAGATGAAAGATAAAACTTAAACAAAAATCTTAACTTCAAAATGGGATATGGTTTGGTAGTTTTCATCACAAGATGACTACACAAGAAACCTCATGCCCTTCCTAGTTCCTACTCCCTTGAACCCAGACTGCTGAACTCTGAAGGCCCTCCATCATCTTACCCTGGCCACCTTAGCTCCTACCAGCCCAGAAACAGGCTTTTGGCTCCATCTAGCTCATCAATGCTGGACCCTCCTCATGTGCCAGGCATTCCTGCATCCACATCTCTGCCCACGCTCTGCTCACTCTGCCCTGTGATGACGTCCATGCCCTTCCCCCTGCATCTACTCCAACTCCTACGCAACTGCCAACTGCCAAGCTGTGGGGGGAGACAGGGGATGCAAGAAGAGGGGAGATGATAAAAAAGACTGGGGAAAGAGGGGCATGATGAAAACATGCTGGGGTCTCTCTCTGATCCTTGGAAGCACAACCCTCTCAATGGGTCACAGGCGATTTAGAGAAGGAAGAGCCAGGAGGAGGAGCCAGATTTTTCCACTGAACGAAAGGCATGATTTTCATCACTGCTTCTGTTGCCCTGGTAACCAGGGACAGCCCAGTGGAGAGTACAGTAAAAGAACACCATGTTTATCTTTGCTGTCTGATCTACTTCCCTGTACACCCTTCCCTGACCATCCCCTAGCCCCTGGGCCTGCTCCAAATCTCTTGTAATGCCACCACCATCCTTCTGGTTACCCTTGCTCGAAACCTCAAAGGCAGAGCTAATTTCTCCCTCTCTTTATCCAATCCTAAGTACCATGTGTTCTTCCACTGCAACATTTTGGGGTTCATCTCACCATGCCACCTGCCATGCCAGGGGTCCCCCAAAACAAAGAGCTGGTCTCAAAGCACAAGGATGGCATCTGCTCTACCAGACAGGGCAAGTGGGACTAGTGAGGCAGGAAGGTGAGGAAAACTGCCCAGCCAACCGTATTCTCATCCCACACAGCTGGTGTGGAGAGGGACCTGGGTCTCCCAGCCCCCATCCTATGCCTGAGATCAGGAGAAGGAGCCAGGCTGGGGATGGGGGGAGTAGGTTCACCCACAGGCTTCCACAGATCCTGCCTCCCACACGGACACCGTGTCTGCGTGACCTGAGAGCGGAGACACAGTGCTCGCCCTGGAAGATTATATAAGCGTTATATAACATGGTGGCACCAATAAGCACACAGGAGCAGTTGTCGAGTGCCAGGGACAGGCCAGGGGTGGAACCAAACCCAAGGGGCTGGAGGTTCAGCCCTCCTGCCACCGATGCCAAAGCAGCACCAGGCCCTGGCTGCCTGGGCCCTGTCTATACCTGCTCCTTCCAGCCCAGAGGACACAGAGAGAAACGTGCCAGGCTCTGTGCTCTTCTTCCCACACGGGGCAGCAGGGAGGGGCCGCAAAACCGTCACCACCCTGGCCCATGGCAGCCTTTGCCCATCCAGCCTGAGGCAGCCTAACTGCCCTTTCCGCAGGGCAGCAGCCAGGGGGTCCAGGGCAGGGGAGGGGTGTGGGCCAGTAGCCCCCTCCTCTCTGTCCTACCAGAATGTAGGAGCACTTGTTGGGGGAACAAGTGCTGCAGCAGCAGCTCCAGGATTGGCTGGGTCAGCCGTTCCTCTGCTCTGTCACTTGCTGTTTCTCTAGAAAACAAAACAAACCGAAAGGGAAAGAAAAAAAAAAAATAAGCACATTTGACAAACGCCAGATCCCAAATTTTGGTCTATGGTTGCAAAGCTGGAAGGAAGGGGTCCTAAGGAAATTACCCTATTTCCCTACAGCCCCCATCTCCCACCATTCCTGGCCAGTTCACCATCTACGAACTTGGGCTGTGAGCCCGAAGATTGCCCCGCAGCCCCTATCTCTGGAGCTGCCTCAGTGGCTGTAGCTCCTTCGGGTATTCCCCCTCCCGCTACAGAATGCTCAAAGTCTGCGGCTCCCAGATATACACGCGGGACTAGGCGGCCGGCCTGGGGCAGTTCTGGGCAGTTTGGGCCAGGTCTTCATCAAACTCCTCCACTGTCATCACCACACCCACTTTATTAATTTGGCAGGGGTTGGGGGGAATTGAACAGGGACAGAGCCAAGTGATCTCCTGTAGCACCTGCCCTCTCCTGAGCTATGCCTCTGGCCTTCCCGCCTCCTCCTCCACACGGACCTCCGCGCCCCCTGAAGAAGGGGGCAAAAAGAAATATGCATTAATACCTTGAGCCTTGGCGCACCGGCCCTCGCCCCCTCAACCACCTGTCTCTGCGCTCTCCCCCGCAGCCTTCCTCAACTCTGGGCGCCCCCTCTGCAGCAAAGGGGCACCACGCCCACTGCGGAGAGGAGAAATGCAAGGTGGGGAGTGGGCAGGGGCTCACTTGAGGGCCCGGGGGCTGCTCACTCACTCCTGAGCGCAGCTGGCCCTGGCCCCAGAGCCCGGGGCCCGCCCGGAGCTGCTCCAGGCCGCGACCGCTCCCACCCCCGCGGCGAGGCCAGCAGCGCCGAGGCCGCGCTGCAGCCGGGGTGGGGCGCGACCGGAGCGCGGCCGGGGCCTCCGGCATCGTCCCCAGGGAGCCCACCCTACCCCGGGACGCTCGGGGACCGCCCTGCAGGCCCGGCCCAAGGTGCCCACTCCCACCTGGCCAGGTCCCGGCGCTTACCTCGGCGGCCTTCCTCCCTCCGGGGGTACTGCGCAAACCGGCTCCCCCCCACCCCCGCCCGCCAAGCGCCCCGCTGCAGGCCCGAGATGCGCAGCCGCTGCGGACGCCGGCTCCGCGGCGGCCGCTTCCCGGGCGTGTGAGCTCAGCCTGCCCGCGCGCCCGCGCTTCCCACGCTCGGCGTCCCGCGCGGCGCCACCCAGCGGCCGCGTCGGGCGCTGCAAGCTCGTGTCCGGGAAAATCTGCCGCAGCCGGGCCGGCCAACTGATTCGGAAATTCCCAGAATTTGACTATAGGCTTGCGGCGGGGCGGGAGACCTGTCAGGCCGTGTGGCCGTCGCTAGACTTGGGGCAGAGCAGCTCCCATCCACCCTGTCTCTGAAGGAGACTCCAGAGTCTTTGCAAGATACTCTGATTTCCCCCTGTTCCTCTGACCTTGCCTCGCCATATTTCTTCCAGGGCAGTGGAGACTGTGGGGAGGCTGGTGACTCCTTGTAAAATGGGGGTGGAGAATCGAGGGGTGGGAAAAGGGTGGGAAGCTCTCAAGGCTGGCATCTCAAGGCCTCCATGGGCTCGTCCAGAGATCCGAGGTGTGCACTGAGTCACTTCCAGAGCTTGTTAGAACACACATGCACAGATGCTCCAGTCTACCTGTAAATTCTAATTCGGAAATTTCAAGTACTGTTTTTAACCTTTTCTTGTATCTACACCCTTCTGAGAATTGCAGAAGAGCTATGGACCCTCTCTTCAAAAAATGCGCATGCATATGGAAATATAATTTTGCACAATATTTCAGGGAATTCTGAAACTCCTCAAAGCTCCGTGGATCCCAGCTTAATATCTCACTTTCTGCAGATACCCTACGCAGAAAGAGCGAGCTGGTGATTACCTGAATACGCTGCCATCTTATCTCATGATTTTTCCGCCTTCAGGAATATCTCCACTGGACCCCCAATCTCACATTTCTGCTTGTACAAATTCCAACTGTCCTTTAAGGCCAACTCGAAAACCTCTTCCTCTCTGATTTTCCCAATCAGCAATGCCATTTATGACCTCAGTTTTCTGTGAGTATGTATTTTATGGCTGTTAACATGTTATACATACACCTGTATTTATTTCTGTGGTTGGTTTTCTTATCTCCTTCTAGATAGTAAAACTCTTTTAAGATCAGTTTCTCCCTCTGCAACTACTAAGGGCCTTATATGGTATAACTTTGACAAACAGTTCTTAAATAATCAAAGAGAGGTTGGATTGAGAGAATAGGAGGCCCAGGGAGATGAATGTCTTTGCTCTACCTGCACCTCTCCTCCTTTCCTGATGCTCCACCACATGGACTGCTAGGCGTCTGGAAAACAGAATCCTCAAGTTGATAGACTCATCTCATTCTTTCCTGCTCCTCTAGGCAAGGCAGCCATAATTGAGGGGTTCCTGGATGAAGTTGCAAGACAAGTTCATGCAAGATGCACATACCAAATGGCAGATATTCTACCACCAGTGTCTCCTAGTCCAGTGAGGGGTGTCCCCACTCGCCTGGTGCACAAGCAACGTGGATTTCATCCTTGAGTTTTCCATTTCACTTCCCTCCTTTCTTGCACATATGCCAGTTAATCACCACATTCTGATTCTACTTCCTAAATCTTAAATCTCTAAGATTGGCCCTCTCTTTATTCCTAGCTCATTCCACCATTATTTCTTGCTGGGATTTCTGCATTTGTCTCTAGCCTAACTCGTCTACCTGCCTCCAGCCTCAGTAGGCCCAGATCCAGTCTCCACATCTGCTGTGGACTGAATGTCTATATCTCCCTAAAGCTTGTTTGTGTGCTCTTTCTCTCTCTCCCTCTCTTTCTCTCTGTTTTCCAACACGGGAGGATACAGTGAGAAGATGGCCAACTGCAAACCAGGAAGCAGACCTCTCCAGACACAGATCTGCTGATGCCTTGATCTGAGACTACCTTGCCTCCAGAATGGTGAGAAATAAATGTTGCTTAAGCCACTCAGTCTATGGTATTCTGTTATAGCAGCTTGGACTAATACAATATCCCATTTAGAAGGATCTTGCAAACATACCAATCCCTTCCCTACGTAAAACTCTTATGTCGTTTCATTGTGGACTAAGGATGAGGTTCAAATTCCTTCACCTGGCTAACAAGGCCTCCTAGATCTGGTCCCAACTGACTCTCCAGCCTCCCGTCTTGGCATAGCCTCCACTCTTACCTATATGCTTCACTTGTACTAAACACCATGTTTCTCCCACCTTGATAAGAGTTCTCCCCCAATTTTTTTTTTTTTTTTTTTTTTTTTTTTTTTTTTTTTTTTTTGAGATGGCCTCACTCTGTCACTGGGGTGCAGTGGTGTGATCTCAGCTCACTGCAGCCTTGACCTTCCCAGCTCAAGTGATTCTTCAAACTCAGCCCCCTGAGTAGCTGGGATTACAGGCATGCGCTACCATGCCTGGCAAATATTTTTGTATCTTGTAGAGACAGGGTTTTGCCATGTTGCCCAGGCTGGTCTCTAATTCCTGAGCTCAAGCGATTTGCCTGCCTCAGACTCCCATAGTGCTGAGATTACAGGCATGAGTTGCCATGCCTGGCCCTCCCCGACTTTCTGAGACTTTGTTCCACCTATTCCTCAGGTTTCCCGACTGTCTCTTCTTGCACCACCTGGCCCTTCCTCTGCTATAATATGAAAAACACAATATCGTTATTGTTCTTATATGACGTCTGCTTTCCCTGCCACACTAATACCTCTGCGATAGTATCCTCAATGCCTGGCACAATACCTAGTGCCAAATGGGAACACATAAATATTTATTAAATAAATGAAAGCTGTGAACATGGCACATACCCCAGATGAGAGACTCTGGGGGTAAATGCAGTGGTGCTTTGTAATCTAAAAATCAGATAAGGTGGGACAGGCCTACTGCTTTTTAATAATAGCACTATTCACTGTTTTCAAGTGAATTTCAATCTTTCTGAGTTTTTTATTTCCTTATCTAAAAAATGAAAATAATAATAATTAGGCTTGCTCTGAAGATGGTCAGAGATATATGTGTAACAAAGCATTTTGTAATTTTAAAGTTGTCTCTCTCTCTATATATATACACACACACACATATATATGTATACACACACATATATATATGTTAGTGAGAAGTATTGTATTACTTCACTTGATCCTCACAATAACATTTTGAATACACAGCTGACATTTCCTACTTTGCATATAAGGAAACTGAAGGTAGACATGGTAAAGCAATTTGCCTAAGGTCACCCAGCTGGTTACCAAGGAACAGAGGCCTGACACGGGATTCCAAGCTCAGACTCTCTCTGCCACATCACCACTGCTCCTCTCTCCATTCCCAAAGTAGGTATCAATGTTGGGACACATACATGTTGACATCCTGAGGATCATGCAGCTCATAAATGTCACCACTGACCGCTTCTGAAGGATTTTCATGTGTGTGTGGGTGTCCTTGTTGGGACGCAGGGGGCAGGCGTGAGTTGTTGGTAGAAAATGGACTATATATCAACAGTTATCAAGATAGGAAAGAATGGAGTGGGGAAGAATTGTCCTTGGGTCTGACCCTATGCTGTCTACCTCTGCCCCTTCTCTTACTCTAATGGGGCCACCTCAGTTGACAGCCCGCTTCACTATGTAGTTGGACCCCCACAGACTCTGAGCTTCTCAGAAGCTGGAGATCTTCCATTTCCTCCATATTTTCAATTCTGTCCATCAGCAAATGTTTACTGAGCTCTTACCAAGTGCTTTGTCACAGCCCATGGAAGCCAGGTCAAATTGCTTAACCTCTCTGAGCCACAGTTTCCCCATTCTGCAAAATGGGATTGATAGCCCATCACACGGCTGTTGGGAGGATTAAGCAAGATAACCTATCAACTGTTGGTGAGCTGTTGCTAGTGGAGACACCTGCCCCAAAACTCCACCCCGTGTCTGCTGTTCTTCATGTGAGTGCAAGGGGATGTCTGCTGAGTAAATAGGGGAGGAAAGAACAGATCTGAGGAGCTGGGAAAGTGAGAAAAGGAGTATGAAGCCTGCAGCACTCCTCAGTGTGCATTTGTCAGGTGTATGGAGACGGCTGTGGGGCTCAGAGCTCGTTGGAACTCTTTAAGAATGACTTGTGAATTTCTGGACCCAGGCAGAGCCCTTTGAGCTTGCAAAACAAGGTCAGGCACGGTGATGAGAGGCTTTCCCAAGCTCTTGGTGGGCAGGGAGCATGACCCATTGAGAGCCACAACAGGAGAGGCAGAGCAGAGCAGCCATCTTTTGGTGACCACAGCTGTGAGGGCTCATATGAGGTCCCTTTCTGGGCACTCCCAGAAATAACTCAAGGGCATCTGAGAATGTAGATGAAATCATCAGACAAGACACTACAAACATAAAGAATGGGGGTGGTGCCAGGCACATAGTAGGAGCAGAGTGCCTCTGCCCCTGGGTCTTCTGATTATGCTGCCTTGGCTCTAAGTATGCTTGTTTCTCACTGTGTCCTGTGCTCTAGGGAACACCCAGTGGAACTGCCCTTCACAGATCCCTGAGTGTGGTTATAGTGGTTATTCTCTTTAAAGATTAAATCTTTTTTTCCCCTTTCTGCTCAACACAGACAACAGCCCTTTGGTTTTTGATAAACGTTCTTTTCCTACTAGCAGGTGGATATGCCCGGGGCACTAAGAACTGTGCTTTTAAAACACACACAAGCCCAACTGTTTGAATCTACCACTTCTGTATGTCTTACTTCTCTTATCTCCTGCCCCCGGGGCTGAGTTTTCTCTGCCTTGGCAGGCTGATAACATGTGGAAGGAAGAGAACAGTTCTAATTAATAGACTAATTAGTGGTACAAGCCTTTAATAGCTGATTATAGGAAAGCCATTCTCCACCCCCCAAGTGATTGATTTATTTATTGCTGTTGTGCTGCATTATTGCAAAATAGTCAGCTTCTAATTATCTATTGGCTGGTTCAATCAGGTCTCTTCCTTCTCTTCTATCTTGTTCTTCCCCTTGCTAAGGGTAGGCACAGGCAGAATGGGAGAACTCAAGCCAGCTGATGACCAGTTCTGGACAGATATTAGTGTTGGGATCCTACTGCCACTCCATCTTGAGTACTTAGAGCTGGAAAGGGAATATGAGGTTCGAGGGAAAAGAAGGCAAGAAAATCCCACTCATTTTTCTAGGATAATGTCCCCATAATGGCTATTCCCTCATGATCCCTCTGACTCTGTACGCCATAACTCACACATTGTCAGTCACATTAAAAAACAGTATATTCAGGAAACAAGCATGATAAGACACAAAAAGAAAAAAATTAAATAAAAAATAGTGTAGTGTGGAGCTTAAAAGCATGCACTAGGCCAGGCGCTGGGGCTTACGCCTGCAATCCCAGTACTTTGGGAGGCTGAGGTGGGCAGATCACGAGGTCAGGAGATCAAGACCATCCTGGCTAACACAGCGAAACCCCATCTATACCAAAAGATACAAAAAAATTAGCCAGGCGTGGTGGCAGGAGCCTGTAGTCCCAGCTATTGGGGAGGCTGAGGCAGGAGAATGGCGTGAACACGGGAGGAAGAGGTTACAGTAAGCCGAGATCGCGCCACTGCACTCCAGCCTGGGCAACAGAGCGAGACTCTGTCTCCAAAAAAAAAAAAAAAAAAAAAAAAAGGCGTGCACTGAAATCTAGCAGCCTGGGTTCAAACCTTGGCTCTCCCACTGGCTAGCTGTGTGATCTGGGGCAAGTCTCTTGAACTCACTGTGCCTTATTCTCTAACCTCATTTGTAAAGTGGGAATATAATTGTTCCTCCCTAGGACTGTTGAGGATTAAATATAAAAAGCTATGTAAAGCACTTAGCATGGTACCTAGTATATACTAAGCCCTCAAAAACATTAGCTATGACAATTACTACTGCCTGAAATTATTTAACTTATCTGACACATCAAAGGACTTTGATAAATGTTTGTAGAATAAACAAGTGACTATATCAAAATTTTTAAGTAGATTGTGAGCCCTTGAAGTAAAAGGGGTGAAGAAAAGAGGAAATTGAACACTAAGTCATAGTAATAAGGGCTATTTTAAGTTGAATCCTTATCAAGAACTGGACTCTGAGCTAATTGCTTTATGCACACTCTCTCATTTAATCCTTATGTAACTTAATTTTTACCAGCCTTCTTGAATCATGTTTCATTAACAACCCAAGTCTGGAGAGTCCATGTTTTCCCAAGACATATATATATATGTGCGTGTGTGTGTGTGTGTGTGTGTGTGTGTATATATATTTTTTTTTTTTTTTTTTTTTTTTTTACTTTGAGACAGAGTCTTGCTCTGTTGCCCAATCATAGCTCACTGCAGACTCGAACTTCTGGGTCCAAGCCATCCTCAAGCCTCAGCCACCTGAGTATCTGGGGTGAGAGGTGCCAGCCACCATGGCTAGCTAATTTTTTTTTGTATTTTTTGTAGAGATGAAGTCTTGCTTTATTGCTCAGGCTGCTCTCGAACTCCCAGCTTCAAGTGATCCTCCTGCCTTGACCTCTCAAAGTGCTAGGATTACAAGTAGAAGCCACCACACCCCGCCAAGATTTCCAAAAACTCTTGGGGGATGGACTGACATTTTTTGTGATCACTTTTCCTTATGAATTCCTGCTCCAACTGAATTTGGGCACTTTCACCTGCCCGCTGACAATGTTGTCCTCGTATCACATCACTCTCATTCATGGTAAGTGGGCCCCTTCTTTCCTTCTTTCCCCAAAGAGCCCCAGGACATAAGGTCATTTTGCATGGAAGACTTTTACTAAAGGTCAGAGCAACATGGGATTGTGACAGCACCACTCAGACCAGGAAGTGCTGAAAATCATCACACTAGCATGCCCAGCATCCTTTTTCCTGGCTGCTCTGCCTCCCAGAGCCCTGCCTGCAGTCATTTCTCTCTTTCCCCAATTCTTCCCCTCCATCTCTCTACTGCCCTCCACCTCTCCCTGAAAATATCTGATTACTGTTACTTTATTACACAAAGGAAATTTAACTCTTTTGAGCAAATATCTCCATTCTGGGCTATTCTCACTCTGAGATCAGAGGAGGAGCTGAGAATTGGATCCTCAGCTGCTTTTCTTAACCAAAAAAGTTGAACAAAGTGTTTATTCCTCCACAAATGAGCGAAGCACCTCTGTGATGAATCCTGCTCCCTCCTAGAATGAAGAAATATGGCAGTCATTTTTTACATTACATCTTTTTCTTCCTGTTATACTTACGGTAATACTATGAGGTAGATATTATCCCTTGCCCCCCCTTTTTTTTTCAGATGAGGAAACCGAGGATGGAAAAGGTTAAAAAAGTAATCTGCTCAAAGTGACATAGCTAACATGTCAGAGCTGGACTCCAAATACAGGCATGTCTGACTCCAAAGCCAGAGAGAGTGACCACGACACCATGTGGCCGCTAGGTGCAGCTCAAGCAGGTCTGAAGTGGGTTGTACCCCCAGGGCAAACCTTACTCAGGAAACCTTTCGCAGGGAAGACTGTATGGGTCAGAGGAAGGTGAATTGATTGACTGAAGGCCAAATACATTAAAATAGAGTTAGAGCTAGGAATAGCTACCTATCTATAGCTTCACGTCTGAGACCCAAGAAGAGATGTTGCTATTAATCACTGCTGAATGATTACCCTGATTGCTTCATTTGTTGATGCTGCAGTTGCTGAATTTTACTGTGCTCTATTCAACCTTGAGTAGGGCCCCCCTCTCTAGGAAGCTAAGGCAGATTTTCTTTTGCTTGTGGAGTGCTGACTTCATATGTAAAACTGCCAGCGACAAGTTGGTTGCCCATTGATGTCTAAGAATGCTAGCCAGGTAGCTGAAGCTCTTATAAGAAGCTCAATAAATTGCTATGGGATGAATGAAAGAATGTTTCACTTTAATTTGTCAGTTCTCTTTCTAAGAACTTACCCAAGGCAGTGGGGGCTCGGGGGTGAGTTAGGCAGAACCAGATGAAGGAGCATCCCAGCTGCGAAGCTGGCTGGGTCACCACAATCATAAGGGATTCAAGAATATCACTGGAAATGGAACAAGGTCGCAAAAACTGAATTTATCAGAACTCTTCCCAGAAACAGTAATGAATGTAGGTGGAGAGAATTTTCTTTTCTTTTCCTTTTTCTTTTTTTATTTTTTTTGAGACAGTCTTGCTCTGTCACCCAGGCTGGAGTACAGTGGTGCGATCTTGGCTCACTGCAACCTCCATCTCCCAGGTTCACGCCATTCTCCTGCCTCAGCCTCCCGAGTAGCTGGGACTACAGGCACCCGCCGCCACGCCTGGCTAATTTTTTGCATTTTTAATAGAGGCGGGGTTTCACCATGTTAGCCAGAATGGTCTCAATCTCCTGACCTCGTGATTCGCCCGCCTTGGCCTCCAAAAGTGCTGGGATTACGGGTGTGAGCCACTGCTCCTGGCTGATAATTATCTTTTTTAAAGACAGAGTCTCACTGTGTTGCCTAGGCTGGAGTGCTCTGGTGCGATCATGGTTCACTGCAGCCTTGGCCTCTTTCCTGGGCCCAAGTGATCCTCCCACCTCAGCCTCTGAGTAGCTGGGACTACAGGTACGCACCGTCACACCTGGCTAATTTATTTTTATTATTTTTTATTTGCATAGAGGCAGATCTTGCTATGTTGAGTAGGTTGGTCTTGAACTCCTGGCCTCAAGCAATCCTCCTACCTCAGCCTCCCAAAGTGCTGGGATTATAGGCATGAGCCACCTTGCTACCAGAGAAAATTCTTTAATGTATCACTGGTGGAACGGTCAGGAGGATTTTGCCACATAATTGCAATGTGACTTTGGCTTTCTCATATCTAAAATTAGGATTATGATACTTACTGTACTATTCCTCTCAATAAATGTGATAATGGAAAAATTACAGCTTTTCTTATTTGTTCTTTGGCCTATTATAATCTGCTCTCTGCCCCACCCCCATCCCCCCCGCTCTCCTGACTGCTTTCACCAAGGTTATAAATCACCTCTTTGTTGAAAATTCCAAACCTCCACCATTCAGTAGTATTAGCCACCGTATTCTAGGCTGTCCTCCATGAAATATTCTCATGATCCCAGGCTCACAGTTCTCCTATCTCGACGTATTCCCTCTTTGAGGCTTATCTGTGTTCATTATCTGTTGCTGCATAACAAATCACCCCAAAATTCAGAAGCTTAAAACAACATGGATTCTCTCACACAGTTTCTTGATTTTTTTTTTTTTTTTTTTTTCTGACAGAATCTTGCCCCATTGCCCAGGCTGGAATGCAGTGGCACAAACACAGCCCACTGCAGCCTCAACCTTCTGGGCTCAAGCAATCCTCCTGCCTCACCTCCTGTTTAGCTGGCACTACAGGCACGTGCCATCACGCCTGGCTAATTTTTTAATTTGTTGTAGAGACGGGGGTTCTCATTATTTGTGTAGGTTGGTCTCAAACTCCTGGCCTCAAGCAAACCCTCCACCTTAGCCTCCTAAAGGGTTGAGTTTATAGCATGAGCCACCATACCCGGACTCACGCAGTTTCTTAGGGTCAGCAATCTGGAGCAATTTAGCTGGGTGGAATGGTTTACCTGAGTTGTCTGGCTTGGGTTGTCTCATGAGATTGCAGTTGTGCTGTTTATGTATTTATTTACGTTTAATTTAAAACTTTTTTTTAAGGATACTCTTCCAAGGTTTTCCAAGGTTCCTCACATGGCTGTTGGCAGGAGGTTTCAGTTCTTCCCCACATGGAACTCCCTGGAACTACCATGACATGATAGACAGCTTCCCCCAGAACAAGGGATCAGCAAGAATGAGCATGTACCAAGCCAAGATGAAAGCCACCATGTCTTTTATGATGTAATCTCAGGAGTGACATACCATCACTTTCACCCCTCTTTTCTCACAGACCAACCCTGATACAGTGTGAGAAGAGCTGACTACACAAGAGCCTGCCTATGAAGAGGTGGTGTTGTGGGCCATCTTGGAAGTCGTCTACTCCGATATTATTCTTTGCTGATCCTGAAATGTCAGTGTTCACCAGGATTTCATCCTCACATCTCATCTCTTCTCATTCTCCACACATGCCCTTGATACTCCAGTGTCCCCCAGTACCTTCCATTATCATCTAGATTCTAAAGACACCCATGTCTGCATCTCTACCACATTTCCCTATCAAAAACTTCAGGCTTGTACATTGCCTGCTGGAGCCCAGAGCCTCTCAAAGTCCACGCATTCCATACTGAACTCATCATCCCTCCAATTCCATTGCTCCTCTTGCACTTCCGTCTTGGGAATGACGATGCTGTCTATTCTGTTGCCAGGCAAGAAACCAGAAAGTCACCCCATTTCTGTCATATCTAATCAGTGATTTCAAAGACATTTTGAAGTTTTTTTTTTCATTTTCCCCCCACCTTTTTATTTTGAAAATTGTCAAACCTACAGAAAGGGTTGGAAGAAGAGTAAAATGATTCACCATTTACTAGATTGCTTTCATGTAGATTCAAAATTGCTAATATTTTGTCTCATATTTGCTTTCTGTCTCCTTCCCCTCTCTCCATATATATTTTTTCATAATACTACTAAGATGCTATTTACCTTTTCATTCTTGTTATCTCACAGATGTACTGTGTATGTGTGTGTGAATATGATGGACCATTTGAAAGTAAATTACACACATTATGGCCCTTCATCCCTAAAGATTCCTGTGTGCATCTCTTAGAAATAAGAACATTCTCTTACATAACCAAAGTGCCACTATTACACCTAAGAACCAAGTCCAGTTGATTTCATCTTTCCACTATGGTCTCCAATTTATTTATTTATTTGTTTATTTATTTATTTATTTTTTGAGACAGAGTCTCACTCTGTTGCCCGGACTGGGGTGCAATGGTGTGATCTTGGCTCACTGCAATCTTCACCTCCTGGGTTCAAGTGATTCTTGTGCCTCACTCAGCCTCCTAATTAGCTGGGATTACAGGCACATGCCACCTACTTTTGTATTTTTAGTAGAGACAGGATTTCACCATTTTGGCCAGGCTGGTCTCGAACTCTTGACCTCAAGCGATCAGCCTACCTCAGCCTCCCAGAGTGCTAGGATTATAGACGTGAGCCACTGTGCCCAGCTATACGTCTCCAGTTTAGCCACTTTTCTTCAGGCCACAGTCTTCCTACCCTTCAATAATGCAAGCACCTCCTAACCCTAACTGGTTCCTCCTTCAGTCCATGCTCCACACTGAAGCCAAAGTAAGCTTTCTAAAATGCAAATCTGATATGTGACTTCTCTACTTCAGACTTTTCAATGGCTCTACATTACCTTCAAAATAAAGAATAAGCTTTACATGACACACAAAGCCTTCATCATCTAAATTCATCTAGAGCAGCACAGTCCAGGGGAAACAAAATGTGAACCACATATGTCATTTTGAATGTTCTAGTATCCACATTCAAGATTTTAGCAAATATAGCTTAAATTAATTTTAAAATACATTTAACCCAATATATCAAAAATATTATCATAGCAAAACATACTCAGTATAAAAACTATTAATGAAACATCTTACATTGTTTTTTCTAAGTCCTCAAAATCTGTCATGTATTTAACATGTACAGCATATCTCAATTCAGATGCTAAATTTTGAAGGGTTAAAGTGAAATGTATTCTTACCGAAACTATAAGGTCATGTTTAACAACAACAACAACAACAAAACATTTTATGCTGTTCCAGTTTTTAAATTTGAGTTTATTAAATTACATACAGCTGGAAGTCCTGTCTCTCATTTGCACCAGCCACATTTCAAGTGCTCTGCAGCCACATGTACCTAGATGCTACTGAAATAGTAACGTGTCTAGAGCCACGGTTCTCAAAGTGTGATCGAGGGTCCTCTGGGGGTTCCCTAAAACATTTCCAAGTGGTCTCTGCGGTCAAAACTATTTTCATAATAATACTAAAAATCTATTTTCCTTTTTCACATTCATTCTCTCACAAGCATATAGTGGAATGTTTCAGAGGCTACCCGTTGTATAATATCACAACAGATTGAATATGAAGCAAACAAAAGAATCAGCATTCTTCCCATCAGCCAGATATTAGAGAGATTTACCAAAATCTAAAACAATGACACTCTTTTTCCTAATTGTTTTTGTTTTGGAAAATATAATTAATTTTCATTAAGAAAAGCATTACTTACATTATCATGTAATGGAATGGTTATTGTTATTTTTAAACAAATTAATAAATAATTTAAAATTTTCTCAATTTTAATTTTTGAAATAGTAATTATTGATAGATATAACCTTCAAAATCAAAAGCTCTTTGAAGTTCTAAATTTTTAAGAGTGTAAGAGGGCTTTGAGAATAACTGGTGTAGAACCTGCCTAACTCTCCAGTCTCATGGCTTGTGATTTCCTGTCCTCTCTCTTATTTTTGACTTGAACTTCCAGTTCCAGACAAGATGGAGTGGGCACACTTTTTCTTACACCTCCTGTTAAGTACCTCTGAAAACCCTGGACATTATATATGAGTCAAACATAGGGAGACTCTGATAGGCAGAAAGAAGAAGGCAGAAATGGGGAGACTTTTGGACTCAAGGAATGACATGGCACCAGGGTGGTATCAGCAGATATCTACTGGGAAGCCTGAACTTCTACCCTAGCCCAGCAATAATGAGGTACCCACTTCACCCCATCCCACCCCTCTGTCCTGCAAGTGTCAACAGCTGAATGGGGAACCTGGACCCACCAGTGTGGTATCAAAGGAAGCGTGCTAAACAGAATCTTTAAATAAGATCCAGTCTTTCAACATAAATCCCAAATTTCCAGATGCAATTAAAATCACTGGTAATACCAAGAACCAGGAAAATCTCAATTTGATTGAGAAAAAACCATGAACAGATGCCAACATTGAGACGATAAAGGTGTTGAAACGGTCTGACAAGAATTTTAAAACGGACAGGCATCATAAAAATGCTTTAATGAGCAACTGCAGCATGCTTGAAACAAAAGAACAGAAAGACTCAGCAAAGAAATAGAAAGTATTAAGAAGAATCATATGCTTTGCTTGAGCCTTAAAAGAATCACTCACATTTCTGGAATAATCACCCTCACTTTGCTCCTGGGACAAGGCTCCTTCTTCTCTCTGGAACACCCATCTCTCTCCTTTTCTCCTCTTTAACTCCTGCTTGACCAAAGGATCAGTCCAGACGTCACTTCTCCTGGGAAGCCTTCCATGATCTTCCATGGCTTCCACGCCCCTCCCATTCAGAGCTTCCTATACCATAGTGCTTACACTCAATGCATATTGTTCTGTCATCTGTCCCTCCTACATCCACTCAATGTAAAGACTTGACAGAAGGGACTGTGTCTTATCCCAGGTGCCTGGCACAGTACCTGGCTTATAATAAGCACTCAAGAAATATTTTTTGAATAAATGAATAAATTGATGAATAAATGGAAACTCTTCTGTGGGTTCTCTTCTATTGGATAAAATTAAACTCTGTGGTTTAGCTTTAAACATCCTACACAAACTGTGACACCCGGATCTTTCTGGTGCTCAGCTTCCCTTAACACATTCTACTTCTCTGACATACCAGAAAACACATTGTCCTTTGACAGTACCTTATCTTTCCCCATCACTACATATTGTATGCACTCTTCTATCAGTCTCAAATGTCCTTACTCATTACTGCCATCAAAATCATATTCATTTTTACAGGACCCACTCAAGAAACCACCTGTTCATGACCCAGTCTCAGATCTTCCCAGCTGGAAAGAGTCCTGTCCACGTCTAGATAACAGCACCTCATCTAGTCTTTCCTCAAGTTATTTCTCACTTTCTGCTATGCATTTTTTTTCTTGCTTGTTTGTTTAAATGTGTGTTGTATTATCCCCAAGGTTTAAACATTTGGGGTTCAAATAAACTCACATCCTATTCATCTTTGCCTCTGCCACTGTGCACCCAGCACAGTCCCTTGTTTTTCTCTGAGTTTCAGTTTCTTTTTCTGAGATTACAGAACATACTTCACAGGGTTTCTGTGAATATTAAGTAAAATATGCTATTTAAATATTGGCACCGTGTCTCAATTTTCATACAGTAAGCACTCAAAAATGTTAACTACTATCATTGTTAGTGTGATTATTATTTGAAGAAATAAATGGACTGAGCAAGTCCTGTTACCTCTACCTTCAAAACACTCTTTGAATTCTGCTTGATCTCATCACTGCCAATATGATTACCTGCTTCCAGCCATGATCATTCTTCTTGCTATGGTCTCTTTTACTTTCTTATCCCTCAACCTCTATTCTCTACTCAGCAGCCAGCATGATCCTTTTAAAACATAAAGCAGATCATATGACTCTTCTGCTCAAAACCCTCCAGTGGCTTCCCAATCTACAACTAAAAGGCCCCATAAGTCTGACCTCCTGTGTCTCCCCACCCCCCCACTCACTGACACAACCTCATGGCCATCTTGCCCCCTGTCATATGAGGCTTTCTGCACTTGGCGGCTTTTCATCATAGGGCTTTGCACTTGTCCTTTCCCCAGTGTGGGATAATCTCTCCCAGCTTGGCATACAACCTGCTTCTCCACTTCATTCAAGCGAACCTGTGCTCTCCACTGTTATTTTTCTGAAAGTAACCACCATATGTAAAATACCAACCATTATTCTCAATGTATTTTATATTTTTCATAGCTCTCAATATGACCTGAAAACACACGTATATACTTACTGAGATGACATTGTTTACTGTCCTCTTCTGCTAGAATTATAAGCTTCATGAGTGTTTGCTCTATCCCCAGTCTCAAGAACAGTGTCTGGCACATAATAGATGTTCTGGCACATGTGGCACTGTATCTGGCACATCGTAAGACTTGATGAATGATTGAATGGTGGCTGGGAGCTTCTTCGATGGGGGCTTTAGGAAGAGAAGCAGCATTCTGTTGCGCAAAATCGATGACCTATTACTGGTTTTGTGTGAAGAGGAAATGTGGGATTAATCTACCTAGAGGGGATGAGATGGAAGTGATCTATTTATCTGGATTTAGATGGTATTCCCATTTATCCATTCAGATGAAAATCTGGCTGAAGATAATTCCAGGTGAATTATCTCCATAGTGAACAGTGTAATACCCTGCAGCTAATTTTCCTGGGCTCACTGTGGACACCGAGGAAGCCGAACCTCATGGCCTCCTG
The DNA here is from genome assembly GCF_047675955.1 of Chlorocebus sabaeus. Classification (NCBI taxonomy): domain Eukaryota; kingdom Metazoa; phylum Chordata; class Mammalia; order Primates; family Cercopithecidae; genus Chlorocebus; species Chlorocebus sabaeus. Next base: position 21,626,379 of record NC_132928.1, on the reverse strand, counting down.
TGATCTTTTTGTTCCGGGGCTCCTCCAGGACCTGTTTGGCTGGCCAGGCCTACAATAGCTTATGTTGATGAAATGCTCCAGAAGTGAAGTCCCAAACCTATCTTCACACTGCCACACTGGCTTCATGACATCCAACTGCAGGAACCCGGAGGACTCGGCAGAAGAGTAGGATATGATAGAAGGGAAAACTACAGATTGAGGACTTCTGAATTCTGAGTGATTGGGCAAGCCACCTCCCTTCTCTGAGCCTTAGTTTGTCTTTATACCATAAGGGAGTTTAATTAAATGTATCTTTAAAGTCCTCTTCAACAGTGACCTTCTATAGTTATATGAGCTTTGTGTACAAGAGAAATTGGACTAGAGGATGGGGCGGCCAGGGAGAGAAGCTCAACATGGAGGCGATTGAGCTGAGGCTGAGCAGTAGGACCTCAATAAGGCCAGCAGGTGGCGCCATTGCTGTATCAGGATGCTCAGGCCCAGGGTGGGAAAGTTGGGTTTTTCCAGAAGGCAGGCAAATTCTTCAGGGCAAGCTGTCCAGCCGTCAGAAGGAACCAGTTGCTGCACCCCACCCCACAATACACACAAACCCCTTCCTCCCAAAGCCTACATTCACATTCCAACAAACAGGGTGAAATGCATTGCAGGTTGCTAGGCCTGAGGCTGGAGGTGGTTGCAAGTTGCCTTTTCCTCTCCTCCCATGTTTCCTACGAATCTGAACCCTGAACGCACCCCTCCTACCTGATGACCTAGCTGGGACAGATCCTCACTGGATCACTCTCAAGGCAAGATGTGCAACTAGATGCAGGCCGGTTGGACTTCCCTACTGATTACCATCGTCCTTTGCTCCAATCCTCAAGGTAGCCATCGCCTTCAAGGGAAGACTCTAAACCTCATCATTTCACCTCCCCTGAGTCCTGGAGAGGAACCTATGGTTAGAGAAGTTGGAGAAAAGCAAGAAGGAGATGGGGGTGGAGGAGTGCTGAAGGGAAAGATCTGGTTTTGTGGAGATAAGAATGGAAGAATCAACCTTTGTTTGGTCCCAACTGCCTCTGCCACTGTTGACACACTTGGGAGTGTTTCATGGAGCTCCTCAGCACTCCCTCCCCAACTTCCCCCGGTAGGGATTGGGCGGGGGTTGTTCTGGAAGCTAGGGGGAGGCACATGCTTACAGATTTTTTTTTTTTTTTTTTTTTTTTTTAAGGCTGCTGTCTTAATATTGAGGGCGGAAACCAGCTCCCTCCCTGAGTTGACTGTCAGGTCTCTAGAACCACAATCCCCACATAGACCTTCACTGTGTCTGCTGTGACCTGGGAAGCCGAGGAGCGGGGGTGGCCTGTTAATAGAGGATGCACAGGACATTGCCCCTTCCCTTTGTTTTGCATATTTTGCAGCAGTGATCAGCATGTTCCTCTTCTCAGAATGATGTTCATGAAGGGTATAGCTCCTAAGACCCTAGCATACCACCCTCCATTTGGAAGCTCCCTGGTACATTTGGGTCTGCCTTTCTACCACTGGAAATGGGTGTTTCCTCTTCCCATGGAGGAGAATAGTTGGCAGATTTGGCTAAAGGTCCTTAGTATCCGGGCTGGTGCCTGTGTCTGCTGAGGTGCTCCACCCTTTTCCCACGCTAGTCCTCCCCACCACATCACTGCATAGTCTAGCTAGGTCTAGTGGAGGGTGTTGCTCTTGCATTCAGACACACCCAGCTAAGACAGAGTCACATAACAGATGTGTTTCAGAATCACTTTAATTGCAGTATTTAAACACATCACTTTGTATTCAGAAAAAATATCTACCCAATCCTCTCTTCTCTGGAAAGTCCTATTTCCAACCGTCATTGAAATCAGGATCCCTGCTCAGCCCCTCTGGAAAGAAATCAACAGCAAACAAGGACCTGGGTCACCCACAGAAGAGGCAGCTGGTGATAAGGGTTAGGAGCTGATCTGGGTCTCTGACCACATGGAGGTGCAGAGCAATGAAGGGGCTCAGGGTGAGGGAAGCAGAAGAGCAGGATGATATGATGGAAGGGAAAACTACGGACTCAGGACTTCCGAATTCCGGGTGATTGGGCAGACTGAGACTGAGACAGAAAAGCATCTGCTGGGGGACTGAGGCCTCACCTCAACCCAGGAGTCGGCAGGAGGGAGGAGGAAGTCATGGAGATCAGAGGATAAGGCCAGGACCCAGCCTCAGAGGAAGAGGATTGTTCAGAAGAGTACAGGTGAGAGGCTCAGCTCCAAGACCCGGTCCCATGATCCTGTCTACTTTGATTCAGAGGGAGAAAAAGGAGCCCAAAAAGAGTTTCTGTGTGGCCCCAAAGAGACTAGAACTGAGCTGTTTGTCCTAAAACTTGGGAGATCCGTTCTAGGCTCCAGCCAGAAAACTGTGCAGGCCTCTGCAAATGGTGGAGGGGGCACATGGAGCTCAGTGGAACTTAGAGAACAAGGGAGGAGCTGGTGACCAAGTCCACAGTGTCTTGGAGAAGAGATAAGGGAAGTAGTTCAAGACGTTTTTCTGGCTGTATCATTACACGAGAGCAGGTGCAAAGGGTTACTTTGGTTTCCTCAAAGTAGAGAAAGAAAATATAGGGAAGAAACAGTAAAAATCAAAGCTTCCTGGGAGAAAATTGTAGCCTAGAAAAGCCCATCTTTCCCCTAGGGGTTCCTGTAATGAGGCAGAGAGGAGGGGGGAAGGGGAAGGGGGTCCTGTGTGAGTGCTGCAAGGCCATCAATCATTCCTGGGAGCTTCTCCAGACCTTGGCTTTCCCCCGTCACACGTTTACCCAAAGAAGACCAGAGTCTGGCTCCCGGGAGCCGAATGTGTAAAGGACAGGAGTTTACCTGCCCCTCTTCAAGGTGTAGGGCCCCAAGAGCAGCCTCTGAGGTGTGTGCAGTGGGGAAGGGTTGGGCGTAAGAGATGTCACCTCCAGCATGGAGGCAGCATGTGGTCAGATGCAGAGAGGGGTGCTCTCTTGGACACTGCCCAGCCTTGCCCCACCTAGCCGAGTCACAATTCGGTATCAGCCACCACGTGTTGTCTTGCTGAATGGCCGTTTCTGGAGGTGGCCTGGCCGGTCCCGTTTTCCTGAGCCCCTCGGTTCACACTGGCCTTTCCCTGAGCCTCAGGGGAGGTCCCAGGTCCTGAGCTATAGCCCTGGCCTCCACCGTTCTCCGTGTAATAAGGGTCTTCGCCCTAGACAGTGTATAAATAAAGTAGCATTATCTGGTAAGCAGGACTGTGAGACACTGGATGGGGGAGGGGCCCAAACAGGAAGTGGGGGCAGGGGCGGGAGGTGGGGGGAGGTGAGAGGGAGAATGGGAGGGAGGGTGCAGCTGCATGTGCAGACTCCTTTCTTCCTGAAGAGTGGTCAGGGTTCCAGCTCCTAGAGGAGAAAGGACATAGGAGAGGCACCACACCATGCCACCGCAGCTTGGCAGCCAGCTCCCACAGGAAAACGGGCAGTCCCAAGAAGGGTGGGATGACCTCCCCAGGGTAGGGGACAGGCCAGAGGCCAAGATTCAGACCTCAGCCTTGTCCTCCCTCATCTAGAATGGCAAAAGGAGATTTTCCTTCCATATGCCTCCTTTTGAGCAAAGGGGCACCCACTGGGCATTTAACATGGTTACAAATACAGTGTGGCTGATTTAACAGGCTGTTCTGGTGGCACCAAGCTGAGCTATCCCAGAAAACATAATGAATAGATGACATGAATCATCTGCTACCACACTGAGTAGGTGGGCTGGCACCATTACTGTCCCCTCCCCAGTTTGCTACATAATATTTTGAATCTTCCACTGATTACTGTGTGTGCACACGTGCATGTCTTTATGTAAGCTCACAGGAGGACTTTTTCTGGTACTTCTCCTCCTGCTCCATGACAACCACTGAACTCCCCGGAAACTCACTATCTTTCCCATTTCCTTTGCCCTGGCCCCCAGAACTGACCAGCCTTTCTCCTGTGGGGCTCCAGCTGCGGCGATTCATCAGGAAATAGCCAGTGATGCCCAAGATAGCCAGCAGGGTTCCCGAGGTGACCAGCGCAATCAGGGTCTTTCGGGAATAGCTCTGGTGGCTTGCAACATCTTGCTCAGTGAAATCTAGGATCCCCAGCTTGAAAAGAAGACACATAAGACACAGCCTGTCACTTGCCAAAAGTGGAGCCCAGCCCACTCCAGCCCCCTGTGTGTGACTCAACAGTGAACAGATGCTTGAGGGCATTGACCTCAGGAATTTTTGAAATGGGATTTGAGACTGACATCTCTTAATTCAGTCACACCCCACCATTTTTGGTTCGAGACTAGAAAGGAGAAGACTCAGAGAAGGAGGGTAGGTAGAACTGGGGAAGGTAATGGCTTCCCCTCTTACTCCAGGGACCCTCCCTGCCCCGGCATTCCCTCTGAGACGCATACCTCAGAGAACTTACCTTTCTCAGGTCAGACTGGTGCTTTTTCATAAGTTGGAGTTTGCTGGAAATTTCTAGAATTAGAAACAGGGGTTTCTAAATCTAGAAGATAAACCAGCTTATCCTGCTCCACCCTCCCATCCTGTTCTACAAGATGCTCTGATGGTCAGGGTAGTCCATTTCAGGGGGATCTCTCCCAAAGTCACCCAAGCCCTTCTCCCCAGCACCTGTGGTCTCTCTGGATCTGGGATGCCACATCTCCACCTGGGATTCTCTAATCTCAGCCCTACTCCCTCCCAGTTCCCCCAGACAGAGGTACACCTTACCTGTTCTGTTGGCCAAGACCAGTAGTAGGCACTGAGGCCTCACCTCAGACTGGGCAAGGAGCAGGGAGCATATCTGGGCCCCAGCATCAGCATCAGCCTGCTCCTCCCCACACAGCACTCGGGCCAGGTCCTCTCCCCTGTCCTTCCTAAACTCCACCTGGGAAGACAGAGAAACATGGAGAGCAAGAGATGAAATTACTGCTCTACCCTAAACTGCACCCAGGGTCTCAGGCAATAATTCCGATTACAGTCACACTCTTACCCCATCCACAAGAAGCATCCTTCTTTCTAAAATTCCAACAGAAAAAAAAAATACTGCTAACTGTATATGTGCAACAACACAATAAGAAAAAAACCTACATAATCTCCAAGGATGAAAATCCATATCTTCTAGTATCTAAGATGTCAGAAAACAAACTTAAAAAAATTGTCTCATTGAAGCATCACCCATGTACACATATGCAAATTAAACTCAAAGGAAATGACCAACAGAAAATATTAATAATACAATAAAAACTAAGAGAAAATATTCTGTTTCAAGATTACACCAGTCCCCAGTGATGGAAGAAAAGTCAAGGAAGGTGAGGAGTAGAGAATGAATCTATAATATACACTCAGTGGAAACCTCAGTGGCCTCCTCCCTCTTACTACCCAAAGGAGTCTCATGAAGTGCATTGCTCAAACTGAAATGGCATTTTTGTCTGGTCTTCCATCCCTGCTTTTCCATTGAAAGCATGGAACCCAGTTTTAATGAAGTTCATAGATTTTTCTCGAGGTTGCTGACTGGGCCATCAGACCCAGGAACTCGGACTCAGAAGAAAAACTCTGATAATTCTTCAACAGTGAGTCAGAATTTATTCCAGCAGCCTCCAATCAGTCACCTCCTCCCCTGAACAGGAAAGGAATCGAAACTAAGACTTTCTCTTCAGTCCGGATGGCAGATGGCAGAGAAGGAAATGCCTGAACAGTCCTGACAACTTTCCTGTTAGGGGAAAACTGCTGGGGTGTGTGACCATCATCAGAACTGGGTCTCTGTGGAGAAGAAAGCTTCCTGTTTGCGGGCAGGGCCGCTGCTTGCAACAAGGCCACAGGGTCCTCCCAGTTGGAATGGAGCCTGGGTATTTTCCCACTGCTGTGACCCAAGGCAGGAAAACCCAGGCTCCTTTGCTCCTACACAAAGCAAGGTCAAGATTGGCCTCAGGACCCAGCTGGAATTTGAAGCAGCTGAGGGAAAATAACTGGGCTTGGATAAAGCCAGGAGAGTGTGGTTAGCCAAACCCCAGGTCACAGAGACACGAGCCCGAACTGGAGCCTCAAAAAACCCCCAGGAAACAAGACTACAGAGAAATGAGTTCTCAGGCCACTGCTGCTTCATTCTTCAGGAAAAGGAGCAATTCTGCAGGTCTCCCAGTAAGTCCTTGATAGACACTCTGCCTCTGGAAAAATCTGTTTTTCTGAACAGCATTTGAACTAAGTAGTCTGAATGCCACACTGAACCAATCAACAATCTCCACCTCTCTAAACCCAGTTTTCTCAGGGGAGCCTTACATGGCTTCCCCTTGAGCACACTTGCTCCCCAGCACCAAGAGTCTGGATGAGGAGGAGGGGGGTTCTTGCCTGGATGACTCTGGCCTTCTGAAGCGTCTCCAGTTGAAATAGATCTGCTTCCCAAGAGAGGCAGAGGGACAGGGCTCCTGCAGGTCATAAACTAGCCAAACCGAATGGCACCTTCCTACACCTGCTGAGTGCAAGAAGCCACACCTTGACAATTTATCAAGCCCTGAATATAGGATGCCGTGTGAAAACCTCTGCATGTGTCATGTATGTGTGTATTGTGTTTATGTGTCATGTGTAGGGGGGTGGGCATTGGGAAATATCTATGAATTCCACCCGGTGAAAGCTTTCAGTTTGCATGTATGGCAATTAAAATAACAGATGCCAGCCAGGCGTGGTGACTCATGCCTGCCATCCTAGCACTTTGGGAGGCTGAGATGAGAGGATCACTTCAGCCCAGGAATTCGAGGCCAGCCTGGGCAACACAGGGAAACCCTATCTCTATAAAAAATTTAGAAATTAAACCAGGGGTGGTGGCATGCACTTATAATACCAGCTACTTGGGGGGCTGAGGTGGGAGGGTCTCTCCACCCTGAGAGGTTGAGTCCACTGTACTCCAGCCTGGGTGACAGAGACCTGGGCTCAAAAATAAAGAAATAAAAAATAAAATAACAGATGCCTACGATATCTAGGCACAGTTCTGAGTGCTTTCCATATATTAACTCATTTAGGCCTCACATGACCTACAAGATTGGTAGAGCTATTCTGCTAATTTTGTAGGTGAAGAAATGGAGGTGCAAAGAGACTTTAGAGGTCAGAGCTACTACCATGGTAAGCACCATAAGAAAGGTACAACCAAAGTGCTATGGACATACAAAGGAGGGTGAGGACACGTCTGGTTAAGGTTAGCAGACACATCTCACTATAGGCCTTGAAGAATGGCTGGAGGGTGAGCAGAGGAAGCCAGTGGGGAAGAGCATTTGGAATCGAGGCACCACCTCCAGGAAGCCCAAGATGGGGAGAGCATGCATTGTTCCACAACCTTCATTTCAAGGAGAATGAAGAACACTTCCTTCTCCCTGGTATTCACTATCCTTCAAGACTCAACTCAGTTTCTACCTCCTCAATGAAGCTGGTCCTATCTTCAACCAGACTGGGCATCAATCCTTGCTCTGCTCTTTACTGGATTCCTTGCAAGTCATGCAACTAGTCTGACTGTCATGTTCCTTAGCTATACACTGGGTTGTTGTGGTGACTAAAGATATATTGTATGAAAGTGTCCAGTCAGGTGCGGTGGCTCATGCCTGTAATCCCAGCACTTTGGGAGGCCAAGATGGACAAATCAGATGAGGCCAGGGGTTTGAGACCACCCTGGCCAACATGGTGAAACTTTGTCTCTTCTAAAAAATGCAAAAATTAGCTGGGCATGGTGATGGGCATCTGTAATCCCAGCTACTCAGGAGGCTGAAGCACAAGAATCGCTTAAATCCAGGAGACAGAGGTTGCAGTGAACTGAGATCACAACACTACACTCTGCACTCCAGCCTGGGCAACAGAGCAAGACTCTGTCTAAAAAAAAAAGTGTCCAGTGTGGTGTTGAGAATCTAGTGGGCACTAGATAAATGGCAGCTGCTACTATCATTATTAATAATAGCTATACCTTATACATCATATCATCTAGAGTCTACATATTGATCACATTCTGTGCATTGTTATCATCATTTTTCTCTGACTAGACTGTAAGACTCCTAAGTGTGTGTGTTGCGGGGAGTGTACATTATAGCATTTACAACCCAGACTGCACAAACCATAGCAGCAAACAAAAGAACTCAGGGAATTGTTGTTCAACTTAACATCCCAACCAGTTGGCTTTGACACAGGGTCCCTCCACCCCTTGCACAGTTTCTTGGACTAGATTCAAAGGAATAATAGCGGCCAGCCTCCCACTCTGGAATCCAACCGCATCAGTGAATTGTGTTTGAGCCCCAAGAGGAGCAGGTGGATCCTGAACAAAGCACAATGCTTCTCCGGACGCTTGGAATAAACATCCTCCCCCAAGAGAGGCTGTGGGCAAACATCACGGGAGAGTGGGCAGGAGGAAGACACAGCCTCACCATTCTGTTCATGAGAATCAGATTTACAAGCTCCTAACTACATCAGCTCACACATGTTTCTTTGCAAACATAATAAACCCATCTAACCTCTCTAGAGTAGCATTGTCAAACTTTGCAAAGACTCTTAATGTCAAGCATTGGGATGGGGATGAGGGTGGGGGAAGGATAGGTATTTTTTTAATGACCTTTAAGATATTTTCCAATGCTGAGATTCTAGGATCAATCATCTCCCCCAACCCCTTTTAAAATCATTTTATCTATTTTGGTGTGAGTTTGACAATGCAGGTGAAAACTCTATTTTCATATAGGAACTGGAATAATGAAGGGACCTGTTTCAAGTCACCTAACTAGTGGAGGCAGTTAACCAAGGATGAGAAGTGAGATTGCTTCCAGATCGCAGGCTTTTTCCAGTAGACACACCACCTTCATAAATCCTTCATCTGTAACTTACGTTTTCCACATGGAAACTGACCTTTAGTGGAGGCTGGAGGCAGCCTGCCTCAGATGAAGTCAATGTGAATAGGAGTAAAGTGAGCTAGCTGAGTAATTACAAACTCTGCAAATAAACCGATATGGTACTAAAGATAGGTATTTCTAAAGAACAAATTGGTGGACAAAGGACTTGACTAGACCTTTCCCCAAAGAAGATATACAAATGACCAATAAACACATGAAAGAGGCGCGACATCACTAATCATTGGGGAAATGTAAATCAAAACCACCATGAGATGCCACCTCATACCCATTAGCATGGCTGCTATTTTAAAACCCAGAAAATAACATGTGTTGATGAGGATGAGAAGAAATTGGAACCCTTGTACACTACTGGTGGGAATGTAAAATGGTCTGGTGGTTCCTCAAAAACTCAAAAATAGAATTCCCATGTGGTCCAGCCATTTCACTTTTGGATATATCCCCAAAAGGACTCAAATCAGGGTGTCAAGAAGATATTTGTATACTTATGTTAAAAACAGTATTATCCACATTAGCCTAAAGGGGAAAAAGCCCAAGTGTCCATCAACAGATGAATGGAGAAACAAAACAAGGTTTATGCATAACATGGAATATTATTCAGCCTGAAAAAGGAAGGAAATTCTGACAGGTGCTACAACATGGTTGGACCTTAAAGACATTATGCTGAGTGAAATCGGCCAGTCACACAGCAAGACAAACACTATAATTCTACTCATATGAGGTACCTAGAGTAGCCAAATTCATAGGAACAGAAAGTTGCCAGGGTCTGGGGAGAGCAGGGAGTTGTTTCATGGGTATACAGTGTCAGTTTTGGAACATGCAGAGAGTTCTAGAGATTGGTTGTACAATAATGTGAACGTGCTTACTGCTACTCAATGGTACTCTTAAAAGTGGTTAAAGTGATGACTTATGTTATGTATATTTTACCACAATTAAAAATATTTTGGTGGATTCCTCTGGACAAATGGGTGTAGCATAAAAGTATCAAGTAATCTTACATTTTGGAAACTATTTGGGGAACCACAACCACAAAAGCTAAATTAAGCTGACACTGCTGCCAGAAGAATGAAAGTTAGACTTAGGAAGACACACTGCTAATGAGGGTGCTGAGATATGGTAACAGGTGTTTGAGATGAGAGTGGTATCACCTTCCCTTCCCCTGGCTGCCTAGAGGTGACGGCTAGGGGGCAAAAAAAGAGTGAATGAGATAGACAAGTCTACAGAATGCACATACAGAAGACACACCTACAGAATTCACATAGGGTGAGCTAACATATTGGCACTCACTATGTATCAGTGCAGAACGAGTGTCTGGATAGCTAGACTCATGCACACATATTCCTGTTATGGGCATATATCAGATGCAGGAGAATACCAACATACATCAAGGATGTGATGCTCGGGGAAACCAAATCCTTCCTGCTCTTCACGAGAATATTACGTAGGGCCTGAGGCTCCCAACGTTAGAACCAATACCTTAAGGCCCTCTGACACTGAAAATACAAATCCAACCTAAGGAAAATTAGGAGGACCTGCAGCACTCGCAGCATTTGAAACAGACTGTTTATCAGACAAACAGGTAGTAGGGCCGAAGGAAAGGGCGTCTCGGATAAACATTTTGGAACAGGATAGTTGGCTGAGGATAAATTACCTTGGAGAGTAGGAGAAGGCATTGCCACATGGGGGCTGAGGATGAGGAGCCCTCAGGAAGAAAGGGGATCAACACTGGTGGAAAGATCAGGGAAACAAAAGCACTCATATGAGCTGCCACTGAGTTGCTTCATGAAGGGGCAGTGTGGATGGAAGTCTTCTTTAGCATAGGAACTGGAGGGGAGCTGCTCTCTTTTCACATCACCACTCACAGATCCTACCTGAATCTTAGAGGAACATGCAGAGACCTTCTCAGCCGTGGCACGAAGTAGGCCAGACAGCAAAGACCACAGCAGAGTTAAGAGGAATTACTTCTAAAAGAGCAGTAAGTTTCTGGCACGTTTCTCATACAGTGACCCAAGTTACATGTGAACTTTGAAGAGCAACAGAAAGGCAAAGGCTCTGCAGTTAACTCTAAATTCTAGGCACAAAGAATTAGCATTCTGGCACATACCTGTGTGATACACAGCAAAACGTATGCTCCACCAAGTCGATGGAGTTGCAGGGGGAAAGATTGTCATTTTCCTTGGCTACGATCAGCAAAGAACTTGACAATTTTTTTTCTAATGAGTTGAGTTGAAAATCAGCATCAGAAGCACACTGCATGTTACTTGTACATTGTATGTTTACATTTAAGTTAACTATTTTGCAGACTGCATTTAGTTATTCCAGTATGCAAACTTATGTCATCACTATTTCGGTTGCTTTTAGATGTCCTAAGTTAAATTCTTTCAGGTATAATTTTTACAAATTTGTAAGTCTGAGAGACCCAACTGATGATTGTAGTAAAACTACCAAGTTCGAATGGAAAAAATAAGTAATTTATGCCCTCTACAGACTGCGATCTCTCCAATCTATGCATGCCAACACATCACATATGTGATTCCCTTAAATGGATCCCCAACTCATAAGAAAATGTTTTCTTGTGTAAGTAAATACCACTCTTTCCTTCACCTCGTCCTTCCTCCAGAGCCATGTTACTCTTAGGAAATTAGATTTACTGAAACAAAGCAAGGTCTGCCAGAATCATGTAAATTAACACAATGCCCTCTACATTCTTTCCAATGCAGTAAGACATGAAACTGAAACAAGAGGCATAACTACTAAACAGGAGGAGAAAAACAATATATTGTGGTAGATAACAAGATAGCTCACCTTAAAATTGAAAGGAATCAACTAAAAAGTTCCTAGAATCGATAGGCAAATTCAAGAAACTGGCCAACCCAAAAATAATTATTCAAAACTCTATTAACTTTCTAATCTATCAGTGACAATCAATTTGAATATATAATGGGAGATTTATGTGACAAATAGGCCTATGAAATCCATCAAATCTAGAGAAAAAATAAAGCTAAAGAAACAAGATGCTGAGAGAGGCAAAAGAAAACCAGAAAAAATGAAGAAATTCCAGAGCAGTTACAATTCAAATTTTAAAGCATTTTTTTTGCATTTTTTTCCTAAAAGAAAAAATACTTCACAGTTTTTACAGTGTAATAAAAAAAGATCTGCCTGACTGGATATTAAAAATACTATAGCAAAAACAAACAATAATTTTGAAAATTTAAAATAGGCAAAAGTACAGACAAACTGAACAAATAAAATATGTCTGAAGAGTATGCCCTAAGACATATAAAAACTTAATATAAGCTAAAGGATACATCCTATGCAACAGAAGAGGGAGTCATTCAACAAATAATGTTAGGAAAAATGGTTACATGGAAAATGTAACATTACAGCAAAATAAATTCTATATGGATTAAAGAGTTACATGTAAATATTTAATAATAACAAATGAACTGACATTTTAGGTGACTAGTTTATATCTGGTGAGTGAGAGGGATTTTCTTAACCAAAAAGCAACTTAAATCTGACTCTCTCAGATTTAAAAGTACTATAGAGAAGGAGAAAATTTAAAAAGTGCTATAGAGGAGTGGGAAAAAGTACTATAGAGGAGGAGAAAATAACAAAATTTATTAATAATTAAAACTGTTTTTGCCTCTTTTGCCCACCAGATGGGGCCTCTTACTTCCTAAACAGAAAGCTGGGTATTAAAAGCAGGTTGACCAAGCTAAACTCCCCAGACCCCTACTCAAATCCAGTGCAATCCAAGAAGGTTTAAGGGTGTTCAGAAGGGATTGAGGAAGGGGACAGGGGGCGGGAGGAAGAGGTTGGATGGGGAGTTGACTTACACAGCTGGAGGTCTCATTTTGCTCCAGGCAGATGCCCTGAGTCAATTTCACTTCTTTGATGCCTGAACATTTGATTTCTGTCTGTATTAAAACAAAAAACAGTAAGAAAAACAAAGTAAATAAGCCAACATCTTTCCTCCTCATTTCTTTCCCAACTTTTTCCAGTTTGCTTTCCGCGGTGTGCTCTCTCAGGAAGTTTTAAGGAAAAGGAAATTTAAAATTTGTCAGGGGACTAGAGATTTCTAATAGTCACACTCTCTTCTATTTCACCTCTATCCTCATTATCCTCATCAGATGACAAAACTTTTGTTATTAGCCTGGGCTTACTGGCAAGTTGCTATTTGCAATCTTGGTAAACGTTGGCTTGGATGGTGCAGGAATGGGAGAGGGGAGGATATTTTCCCATTTGGGCTGTTTTCTCTCTAGTCAATCACACACTTGCAGGAAGGTCATACAGGCAAACAGGGATAATGGGGTTGACCAGCAGACGCTGGGGATGCCTGGTTTTTCTCCTGGCCTCCAGGACTCTCCAGATTCCCATTTTGGCTCTTTTTTTTTTTTTTTTTTTTTTTTTTTGAGATGGATTCTCGCCCAGGCTAGAGTTCAGTGGCATGATCTCGACTCACTGCAACCACCACCTCCCTGGTTCAAGCAATTCTCCTGCCTCAGCCTCCTCAGTAGCTGGGACTACAGGTACACGACCACACCCAGCTAATTTTTGTATTTTTTGGTAGAGACGGGGTTTCACCATGTTGCCCAGGCTGGTCTTGAACTGCTGACCTCAAGTGATCTGCCCACCTCAGCCTCCCAAAGTGTTGGGATTACAGGCATGAGCCACCACACCTGGCCCTGGCTCCTTTAAAAACAGAAAGCAGACAGATCCCTCGGGCATATCTCCTGACTGAGGCCCTCATATTTTCTGTCCTGTATGCTCAAAGCTGTTGACAGCCATAGGCCCTAAGGCAGAGAAGGCCAGGCTGAGCTCACCATCCCTGGTCTGCCCAGTTCCTGCCATTGCCAATGACCCCCTTTACTGCCTCTCTGTGCCTGGCACAGCCACCAAATCCTCTCACGTAGAGAAAATGTTACTTGTCCTAACCATTTTGGGAGAAGCAGCCCCAGCAAATGAGCAATAGTTTCCAAATATTCCCAAAGGGAAATGGTGCCCTGGTCAAAGCCCCACCAATAGGTACTAGAAAGAATCAGAGGATTGGTTGGATCTCTGAGAATCCCGTTTACCCTCTACTCCCTAAAATGCAATACCCAAAGCCTGGATGGGCCTTACTACCTAACTCTACCCCTTTCCTCCTCTTTCTACTTCTCTCAACAATATTTAAACTGTGTATTTCCATGCTGATTCTGACATGACCCAAATCCCACTGGCAGAGATGAGGAGAGGTGTGAAGGGAAAGAGACAGCTTGCCTGCATACATATGAAGTGAGGGGCAATCTGCTATTTTTGGCCCAATTTACCCACCTTGATGACACTTAGGATAGGAGGAGACGATGTATACGGTTCAGTGGGGGATGTTGCAAGGCTAGTGCTAGTGGTTGAAAGGTCTGAAACATTTCCAGGTGACAGGCTAGACTTTAAAGTTGTCTCTGGAGTTGAAATGTTGGCTGGGGTGGTGAACACTGTGGTGATTACGGAGGTCTGTGACTGGACAGAAGAGTTTGTGGTTCCATAAACTGAGGTGATCACAGAGGTAGATGTGAATTTGACTGTAGTTTCTGGAAGAGAACAAAACATGGGTGTGTATGTGTGCACGTGCTCATACATACACACAATCTTAGTTCATGATATGGGCATGCATTTCAACACAGAAAAGGGAGTTTGGGGAGTTAACAGTTACTTCATGTCCCATCCCTGAACAAACTCCTTTCAAGCTGTTGGAACCAGAGCTAGAATCCAGAATGTATTAGAGGTGCCCTGAAACTGAAATAGATGCTGGTCTACCTTAGAGAAGCCAAAGACCCCCAGTTGGGACCTGTACCCACCTTCTTTCCTTTAGAAGAGATCGGAGATCTCTATGGAGTCATCTGATCCTTATTTTATCACTAAGCTGAACTCAGCATGAGAGAAGGGGTATGGAGGCATTACTGATCGGCATCAGCTCCCAAGACATGGGCCTGAGAAAACTGTCACTGAAGGAAGAATTATCTAGAATTTACTTCAGGGTGCCCTACGCATGATACTCAAGCCATTAGTACTAGGGACTTGTATAATTTCCTCTGTGGTGAGGGGGAGCAGCCTGAAAACATCCTAAATGCTTTACCCAAGCATCACCAGCACCTCTCAGGGATCTGACACAAATGCTCTTTTTACCTGTGATGTTTGTTGTGGCCTCATTGCCATGTTGAGACACAGGGTGTGGGCTGGTACTTCCGAGGGTACTAGGTATTGCAGTTTCTTGGTACGATACATTTGTAGAAACAGTTGAAAATGTTCCCTGGGTAGGTGACTTTGGGGTAACAGTACTGGTGTTGTTGACACTCGTGAACCCAGAGGCTATAGGGAAACGAGGAAGAAGAATCAGAACCTAAAGGTATCAGCCTTGTGATATTATCTGATGCAATTTCCTGACTTCAGGCAGAATCCATCTAGAACATTCCCTGCTGTCCCTGACAATGGGGCAGCAACAAGAACATACTCCTGGACAGTGGACTAATTCCCCACTACCAGATTTGCCCTGAGGACATAGGGAAGGAAAGATTTATATGCATAAAAATGTATCATACAGTATTATTTATAGGAGGGAAACATGAGCAACTAAATGAATTACAACAGGATAAGTGATATATGCACTTAATGTACCACAATCATTACGTAATCATATAAACAATCATTAGAAAGAAAAAATTATAAAAACTGTAGCAACGTGGAAATATGAGGTGGCATTCATAGTATGTTTAATTACATACTAAAGTATAAAATTACACCTGCATAAATATTGCGAAGATCTAAAGTGTGCAAGAGGTTATGCTTCTTTTTCCTTTTCACTGTATCCTCTTTTTTGGTCACTCTCCATCCGGTATACTAATTCTCGGAATAATCACTAAACTCACACTGTCTCTATGTGATCCCCTTAAAAATCTATCCTTCTCAGGCTTCCCCATTCCCAAACTCCCCTCATCCTTTTGCTCATGGTATTCAAACCCATTTGCCTTTCCTTTTCTTGAGGAATTCAGCTTTTAGGATGCTCTGACCTAGGAATTCAGCTAATGAACCAGGGAACACAAGGTCTGGTTTCGCATCAATGTAGTGGGAAGGTAGACAAGCTTCGTTCTGGCTCTGCCAATAACTAACCGTGTAATTTAGTGCATGCAGGTATCTCAGCTCTCTTACCTCTTAAGTAAGGGTCTTTTCTGGCTACCTTACATGGATTGTTGGGAGAATCAATGAGATACCAAATGCTAAGTTATTATAGTATTATAGTATAATGTTTTGGATCTCATTTTTCTCTGAAGATCTTCATGAGTGTTCTTGCACATCTCTTCCATATATCTTGGGATACATCCTTTTTTTTTTAAAAAAAAAAAAAAAAAAAAAAAAAAAAAAAAAAAAAAAAAGACAGGGTCTTGCTCTGTCACCACTGCACCCAGGCTGGAATGCAGTGGTGAGATCACAGTTCACTGTAATGTTAAGCTCCTGGGCTCAAGTGATCCTCCTGCCTTGGCCTCCCAAAGCTCTGGGATTACAGATGTGACTCACCATTCCCAGTCAGTATCATTAGACACAGGAAGGAGAAATTTCTTGCCTGAACCCTATGCCTCAAAGAGCCCACACTCTGTCCTGCTTCCTGTGAAGACCAATCAGGATGTCCCCTCTCTTCTAGATCATACTGTGGGAACCAGAAGTCCTAGTATTTCTTGCTCAAATGGCACTTTGCTGACATCCACGATGGTCCTCTTCTCCCAGTCCATCCTGCTAAGGGGAACTGCAGCACAAGGGTGTGTACCTCCAAGGCCCAGTGGTGGCCAAATGATGACTGCTTGCAGGGAGAAGAGTTAGTGCTTAGTGCTTAAGCCTGTGGGTGGGGTGTCCCAGGCACACATGCAATTGCCCTGCAATGTGAGCCAGAGTCATGAGTAGAAAGAAGAGAAGGGAAGTGGGCTGGGGTCAGGAGCCATCTTTTCCTGCTCAGCTGCATTGTGGCACTGAATTCCAAGAATCTGAGCATCCCAAATTCAAACCTGGCCTTCCAAGTGGTCATGAAGATATGTTTGTCAAGGGAATAGGATAGAAGATATTTTATCACTTAGTTGGCCTGACTTACAACCTTGAAATGTTTAGAAATACAGTATGTAGGCCTCTGTTGTACTCTTGCCTTGGGCCTTGTAAATGTTAAGGGTGAACTTGTTATCCGGAGTTCACAAAGGCAGTTCCATCTTCAAGGAAAAGCCCCAGAGGGTCCCAGGCCACCCTAAAGCTTGTCTCTAAATTTTCCTGATTGGGATCTAGATCTGTACTTTTCAGCAATTTCCAGGTAAACAGCAAGGTAGAATGACATCTCTTGTTTCCCTTAAGATCAAGAGGGAAGTTAGACTTTTGGCTTCACAGCCATCAACCTGGGGCCAAGAATGCTTTACCTAAAGGTGATGACAAGGGTTTCACTCTTTCATATCTGCTTCCTTCCGCAACCTGCTGCAAGTAGATTGCTATTAATGGTGAGTGCGGCAATCATGTCTTACTATTGTGTGTCAGGTAAGCAGTGGGAAGAAGGAATATCACTATCTCTGTCTTAGAGATGAAGAGCCTGAATGACCAAGGTATCTCCCAAAGGGAAGGCCATAGTTCATGAAGGGAAGCAGCAATGGAACACTGAGGTTTAGCTAACTCTTGAGTAGATGCAGCAAGGAGGTTAGGCTGGGTCTAAACTGTCAAAAAATCACAATTCTTCCCCCATATCTCTGGAGAGAAAAGGATGAGCTCCCATCTGGCTTAAACAGGAGGTGGGTTGATCAAAATAAAATTGATTCAGAAGCCAATCCAGGTTTCTTTCCTGTTTAGATGGGACCCTCTCACTACTCTGACTTTAAGGTCAGATTCATCTGATTTCACCCAAGGGGGCAATATTCAGACACTGAATTAAAGGATCACCCTCTCAAGGCACCATTCTAAGACTCCTCTTCTTGCCTGCTCTCTCCCTCTTCTCCCCCAGCATACTGATTCCTGGGAACCCCATCTGGTCCTCCCTGGCCCAGACCTTTTCTCTCTCCAGAGGAAGCTGGACCTGACTCAGATGATGTCATGCTCTTGAACCCCCTCCCCCGAAAGGCCTCCTTCACCCAGACAAACACTTTTGAACTTTTCCAGATGTGGAGCAAGACCTGCTGCTAGTTCTGAGGACAGAGGTGCCTGTTCCAGAAGAGCAAAGCAACTCTGGACCCAAGCCAGCTACTGATCCACTGAGGCTGGGCTCCCAGCTGCAGCAGCCCCTCCACCCAACACCAGGCCGAGCACTGTGGAATGAGTAGCGGGATCCACCTGCAAATGAGAAAGGGACCCCAACTTCAGAGTCAGGGCTCTGAGCCCAGGGTGAGCAGAGCACCCTCTGAGACACTAGGGGGACAGGACAAGTGGGAGAGCAGAAAGTCAAAACGGAGTGATTGGAAATGCCTGAGCTGGTGCGGAGCAAGGGGACACCTTAGCCAGGGGCCTGGAGCCAATCCTGGCATAAACACTGCAGCACAGCAGGGTGAGTACATCCTTTAGGTTTACAGTCTCTAGAGCCCTGGAGGAACGACATTTATGAGAGTCAAGACTGACCACAGATCTCTTTTTATCCTGTCTTCCCACACACATCCATGGCATTAAACCATCAAACACTGACCTTTCTTTATCTGACCTTCTGACTTTCAACTCCGTAGGGGAGTAGCAGGAGTCTACCAGTCAGTGAGAGCTTGTCAGATCCTAAGAGACAATTGATGAAACCTCCACTCCTTTTCATTCTAGATGGAAGGAACAGCCCCTGTCCACAAGCTTATAAGAATTATAGTACAATTTAAAGTTGAATAAAAAGCTCTCCTCTGTTGTTTACTTCTCAGTCCATCCTGAGTAACTATGTCTCCCTAGGGACTTCATTTGACCCTTAGTTACCCTATTTGATCTCAACTTGTGAACTTGGAGCAAGGGAGGAGACAAGGTCTCAAGAAATTAGTAAAATGTCACAAAATTCATGTAGTAAAAGTCATGCACTGAACTTTCAGGTACTTCTTCAGAGGCAGTTACTCTTGTTTTACACATAATTCTAATAACCCTGGTTATCTGATATCCTAGCTAAAGTTGGAACGTAGGAACAGCCTATTAGAAGCAAATAATAAGGAGAAGCAACAGTTGAAAACTAAGAAACAGAAATAAGTGAAAAGCAGACATAAGTATGAAAACTCACACCAGTTTTCCAGAATCATTTATGGTAGGAGTGAATACGTTAGATATCTATACCTTAATAAGCATTAATGATGTCACTGAGTTGCAACATAGCCATGACATTTTCATGATACATCTGAGTCATATAGTCCTTTCCGGAGGGTATTCTAAGAAAGCAAAGACATGTGCAATACGTTTTGAAAATATTTCTACCTGCCACTTGTAAATTGAAGATTCTTTTGTTGTTTAAAGTGAGTTTGCAAATCCTCAGCGATCCAGAAAGCTCTGCTACCTAAATAACTAAATCCCCATACTTTAAGAGATTGAATTTTCCTATACTTGGTCTTGCTTTTCACAGTCCTTCTTAGTTTTTTCCTGGTGCTATTTCCTGATCTCCTAGCCTGCCAGTCTTATTTTGCCCATGCTTTCATATTCTAGCACCTGGATCAAGAGGAGTATCTTGAAGGAGTTCCTGGGAATCTTAGTCCATAGAGTTATAGAACCAGGATGAAGGGACATGCCAGCCTCTGCAGGGAAGTAGGCCATTGGGAGCCACAGAGTGTATTGCCAGGAAGGCAGTATAGCCCAGAGACAAAGAGCTCAGGCTCTGCAGCCAGACAGGTCACATTGAAAGGCTTCTTTACCTTGTTTCAGCTGTGGTTTGGGAAGTTACTTCAACTCTGTAAACCTCACTTGTAAAACAGAGATAAAAGTAGTCCCTATGTCTTAGCTGTTTTGAGGAACAAAGGAGCTAAGAAGTGGAAGCAGTTATCCTGTCCGATAAAAGCTCAAGAAATAGTGGATATCTTTCGTTTCAGGCCCCTTCCTTCTGCTTCTCAGAGGGCATGAGATACTTATTTCTGTGACTCATCTGCCACAAAATCATATATGCTGCTTCCTCAGAATAGGTCTAACTGTCACCTCAGTCAGAATATAAATTTCTAAAGTGCTGGAACCATTCTTATTCTTACGTGTTTTATTCTTGGTGCCTAGCACAATCCTTGGAGTTTAGGAAAAGCAATAGGATTGAAGGACAACTGTGGCAGGTGTGTTCCTACCAGCTACCTCTAGCCATAGCAGTCTTGTTCTCATGTTACATTTTAAGGGGGAATTAATTAAATTGGGGACTGTTCATGTGAAGATAACCAGGATTAGGAGAGGTCTAGAAACCAAGTCATATTGTTGAGGGTCTAGTGTTATTTCCTCTAGCTGAGGGGTTGGCAAACTATAGCCAGTGAACCTAACCTGACTCACGGGCTGTGTTTGTATGGTCAGTCAGTAAAGAAGGGCTTTTACATTTCTTTCTTTCTTTCTTTTTTCTTGAGACAGTCTCACTCTGTCGCCCAGGCTGGAGTGCAGTGGCGTGATCTTGACTGGCTGCAACCACTGCCTCCCAGGTTCAAGACATTCTCCTGCCTCAGCCTCCCAAGTAGCTGGGATTACAGGGGTGTACCACCGTGCCCAGCTAATTTTTGTATTTTTAGTAGAGACGGGGTTTAGCCATGTTGGACAGGCTGGTCTCAAACTCCTGACCTCAGGTGATCTGCCTGCCTCGGCCTCCCAAAGTGCTGGGATTACAGGTGTGAGCCACCGTGCATGGTCAGCTTTTACATTTCTAAAAGTGTAATAAGATAAGACAAAGTAGAACATCCATCAGAAACCACATATGGCCCCTAAAGCCTACAATATTTACTCTCTGGCCTTTTATAGAAAAAGTTTGCTGACTCCTGATATGGAAAAGAAGAATTTGGGGAGGAAGAATAAATAACTTTCTTTAAGATTCATGTTATTTATACTGGTTGAGCACCCCTAATCTGAAAATCAGAAATTCTAAAATATTCCAAAATACGAAACTTTTTGAATGCCAACATGACGCCACAAGTGGAAAATTCCACACCCGACCTCATGTGACAGGTCATGGTCAAAACACAGTCAAAACTTTGTTTCATGCACAAGTGTATTAAAAATATTGTCTAAAATTATCTTCAGGCTATGTATATAAGGTATATAGGAAACACAAATTTCATGTTTAGACTTGGGTGCCATTCCTAAGACATCTCATTATGTTTACACGGATATTCCAAAATCTGAAAAAATCTGAAATTTGAAGCACTTCTGGTCATAAGTATTTTGGAGAAGGGATATATTCATTCTGTATATTCATTCTCATTTTTCTGCAGTGCCAGTGATGGGCAAAGGGTCTTGCTCAGTGCTGTGGAGAGTATAAAATGAGAGCTGGATCTCTTTCCTCCATTAGGTGTAGTGTCATTGTCATTTAAATCAATCCCTCAAGGAGTTTATAATCTAGTGGGGTCCACTAGAAACGTCTTCAGGTATTGTCATGAAGGACAAGATTAAATCTGTGCCAGCCCAAAGAATAGAATTAGAATTAATGATTAGAAGTTATGGGAAGGCCAATTTCACTGCAATCCAAGGAAAAAGCTTAAAATGATGTAGCTATTTATAAGAATGAAATAAGCCACATTGGGAGATAAGTGATCCATTCATGCTTCTTGCAAACACTCAGGAGGCATCCATGTTAGGGGGCTGTCCAACTCTGAGGCCTACCATGAATTTGAGTCATCCTAGACTAGAACAAAGGACTGAGCAGATGCCTTCTTAAGCTTCAAAGGCCAAGCCGAGGTGTGAGTATATATAAACCAACGGTCTGTGGCCTGAGGGTTCCCAGTGTACCGAGATTTCTGTTTTATATTCAAATAGCATGTCTTGGCCGGGCACCGTGCCTCATGCCTGTAATCCCAACATTTTGGGAGGCCGAGGTGGATGGATCACCTGAAGTCGGGTGTTCGAGACCAGCCTGACCAACATGGAGAAAGCCCGTCTCTACTAAAAATACAAAATTAGCTGGGCATGGCGGTGCTGCCTATAATCCCAGCTACTTAGGAAGCTAAGGAAGGAGAATGGCTTGAACCTGGGAGGCAGAGGCTGTGGTGATCCGAGATCACACCATTGTACTCCAGTCTGAGCAACAAAAGAGAAACTCTGTCTCAAATAAATAAATAAATAAATAAATAAAATAGCATGTCTTGGACCCCATCCACTTACTGTGGAACCCTGATTATTTTGAAGATTCTCTGGGCACCTACATTTCTCTCTGCCACCTGTTCCTCCATTTTACCAGCACCACAGACTCCTGGGTTGTGGCCCCATGGCTCAATGGCTCCCTGTCCGCACTAGTATACCACTTCACCGTAAGCTAGCCAAGCACTCTTTTCTTTACTCTCCCCAGAGAGTCACTAACTCAAGGCTAGTGTGTGTAGCCAATATTTACTGAATGGTTGAGGGCATGGAACGAGATTACAGGGCAACCCAGGGGAGACAATGGCATAACCTTGAAATATTAGACATTACTGTGCTAATGAAGCCATGTATTAAAAAAAAAAATTTTCCTCCCAGGTCTTTTCCATTCTCCACCCATCACTATCCTGCTATGACTCTAGGTACCTCGCCGCCCTTTATATGCTCTTCCTGGGCTCCGGAGTCCTTTCAGGTTTGTGTCTCTTAGGCCCGAGCAAACAGAAGGCTTTACTTTATTTTATCTTGCTAAGCAGTTCAGTTCCTGCCTGCCTTTGCTCATCCAGGGTTGTCTGGGGTTCTAGGCTTTGTCACCCAAAGACCCCTGAAGACATTTTCTTAAATCAGCTGCCGAGAGATGCCACTCCTGTCTAAGAAGTATCAGGTTTGATTTCACTTTTCCAAATCAGGAAGAAGCCTACTTCCCAGTTAAGCCCAAAAGCCTTTTCCATTGCATCTGAAGGAAGTGACTCATTCCATGATGGGCTCCAAGAGCACAGGTACTAGGAAGTACACCTTTGTATGCATCCCTATTTGTTTGTCTCTCTATCTTTCCAACATGCATGCATCTTTCTCCTTAGCACAAAGTTCGGCTCTGGGACTAAAACTCATAAATAATATGTTTTCATTTATTAGCTAAGGAGGGAAGAGAATGTTCTCATTAGAGAAGTCAAAGCCCAGAAAAATACGGAATTCTCGCAGCCCTGGCGACTGTGAGAATTTTCTTTTGGAGGGTGGTGTTGTGTTCTTTTTCCATACCTTCTCATTTTTAGTTCTCCACACTGCAAGCCATTTAGTTAGATCAACCAAAGTCAATGAGAGAGGGAGGCCCAAGTACCCTGAGGGTGGAGTTGGGTAACCATCCAGCCCTGAAAGTAAACCCAGTCCCTCCAGCTCAGGGTCTAAAGGAAATCAGGCAATGAGACCAACCGTAAGAAGTGGAATTTGTTCCTCATTTTTATTTATTTTTGTAGGACTCTGCAGCTGAGTTTATCTGCTGCAGTTTGGCACTTCTTGCCCTGAGCTTTTTGAGACAAAGATTGCGAAGGAAGGAGACAAGGACAAGGGAATGAGGAGGTCCAGGAGGTGGAGCCAAAGGGATAAGAAAAAGAGGCCCCAGGCCCCTGCATGTTTTATCAGCCAAACAGGAATGCTGCTGTAGACATGCATCTGCAAAGGTGGTGCCAGCTGGGTTGGGTCTATAAGTGGGGAGCACTGGGGACCACTGAATTAGTCAGAGGTCCCCAAGGCTGCTCCTCCTCGGTCGCCATATGGCAGAGATTCAAAGGGTGGAGTCCTCTCCCCTCTGGAAAATAGCTGATAAAATTCTTTTCCCTTTTATTTTTCCCCTCTTACATGTAGCCCTAGACAGGATATGGGTGTGGGGGTCAGCAGGCACGAAGGACCCAAAGGAAGAAGAGGAATGCGATGGGGAGGGCCTGGGGGTGTTGTTAGAGTGAGGAGAGGGACAGGCCTTGGAAAGCTTGGAGGAAATAGATACCCTGAGCCTGACAAAGGGGTTCCCTAATTACCTGAAAGGCTTCCTGTTCCAGCCAGTACTCTGTCAGTGCTGCCTGGTGGCCCCTGAGTCCCCCACCCCGATTCTGCTCTGTGATCTACCCCACTTCCAACAAAGACAGCCCACTTCTGGTTAGTTGCAGTGCCTGTGCCTATGCCACCTTCTCAAAGGGACAGAAAAAAGAACTTTCCAGAACAAGCTATTTGTTGGGGTAAATGATGAGAAAACAAACCACAGAAATCCCCTCTACCCTAAATTTTACAATAATAATAGCATTTCTGCAACAACCCTATGGTAGCACTTCAAGGCACACTCAGTTATCTTATTTATCCCACAATGTATCCCAGGACAGAAAATGACTCCTAGTATTAACAAAACAAAACAAATCCAAGCAAAAACCCTAGAAAGCTCTTGGGAAGGGCATAAAACTACAATTGGCTCAAGTAGTCTGGCAAGGCTGGGAATGGGGCCTTGTGCCCCATCCCTCCCCACCCAAAGCTGGGATATAGAATTCTCAACATATCAGTCCAAAGTTTTGCAGAGGTTGTGTTGCTCCCCAAACCCCAAGCTCAGCAGGCCAAGGCGAGACTGACACCCACCAGCTGAGGAAATAAGAAAAGGGTGGACCTCATTCGGCTGAGGACCAGGTCATCATGAGCTGTGTAGCCAAAGGAGAATGGAGCATCTGATTGGAATCTGCACCACTGGCCAACTCACCCCTATATTTTGCTTTTGTTTTTGTTTTGAGACGGAGTCTCGCTCTGTCTCCCAGGCTGGAGTGCAGTGCCAGGATCTTGGCTCCCTGCAACCTCCACCTCCTGGGTTCAAGGGATTCTCCTGCCTCAGCCTCCTGAGTAGCTGGGACTATAGGTGTGTGCCACCATGCCCAGCTAATTTTTGTATTTTTAGTAGAGATGGGGTTTCACCATGTTGGCCAGGATAGTCTCAATCTCTCGACCTCATGATCCACCCGCCTCGGCATCCCCAAGTGCTGGGATTATAGGCATGAGCCACTGCGCCCGGCCAACTCACCCCTGTTATGAGGGCCTAGTCTAGCACCCACTCTAGGGTTTTGAAACCTCAGTGATAGCTTTTCCTTGCTCCGAAGCACATGTCCAGGACTGCCAAACAGGGCAACTCAAAACTTCACTCGGAGCTTCCTCCAGCCCAGGGACAGCTCTCCCCAGCTGGGTGGACCCAAAGGGGGACAACAGAGGAGACTGGGAGCAAAGAGGTCTAGTCCAGGTCACTCTGCAGGGCCATAGTGGGTGGCCTTTAGGATGTAGTGAGAGTGCAGAATTGGGAGCCCTGGAGTGCTGTAAGCAAAAGGGAGAGCAATGTACAAAGCTTCAAAAGTTTCAAACCTTCCAAGTGCAAAGAGATGAGGTGGAGAATGTCATTCCCCAAGGAAATTAATCGAGTATAAATATGTATACTCGAAGCCTTTTTTTTTTTTTCCCAAAGTGAGAGCAAGACCTTAAGAGTAAGGGTATGTGTAGGTGAGTGGGGAGAGTGTTCTAACCCATCTACTAGCTTTAGAACTTGGAGCGGGGGTAGAGGAAGAAAACTCCAAAAGGTAACAAGTTTTGAGTTTGTGCAAGGGTGACGGTTTTTGGTAAGGCGAGCGAGGCTGGGTGCAGAGCAAATTCTGTCTACCTCTACCTCCGTGGTGGGGTTGCTGGAGCGGGAATTGAAACTCAGCTTCCTAATCTTAAATGCAAGGATTTTGT
This sequence comes from Chlorocebus sabaeus, assembly GCF_047675955.1. Classification (NCBI taxonomy): domain Eukaryota; kingdom Metazoa; phylum Chordata; class Mammalia; order Primates; family Cercopithecidae; genus Chlorocebus; species Chlorocebus sabaeus. The sequence continues at coordinate 21,600,736 of NC_132928.1, read as the reverse complement.
TTGGTTGGTTGGTTTTGTTTTTCCTTTTCACGGACTGTTCATTCCGAACTCCCGTGGCCTGGGACCTGGAGCCTCATCCCTGATTCGCTTCCCTCGAATTCCTTAATGTACACTTCTGGCTCTCCCAATCCCGGTGCAAGTTGGGCACCCCCGCCCCTTCCCATCTATCAGCTCCGGATCTATACTTTCCGAATCAACCAAGAGCCACAAAACTTTTCCTGCTTCTCTCCTCCCCAGTCTCCCGGTTCTGGCTGCAACTTCGCCCTCCGCACCTCTGGCAACCAGAAGAGACCCTGGCATCTCCAAAGCACTTTATCTCAGTCCAAGAGCCAGTCGTGCTGACCGATTCGCACCTCGGCAAACGCACACCCGCGGGGTGGTGGCCTTCCCTTCCCCTCCCACCCCCGTCGGCTCCCAGTTGAGGCGCTGGCCCCAGGGGAAGCCGCAGTGGGCGGCAGTGCTGGGATTGGGCAGGGGTCCCTTCTCTCGGTGAGACTCTGCTCTGTCGTTCAGCCTCCCAGAGAGACTCGACCCTCCCCGCGGCGAAGCCAAGCGGCCGCGGCGCGCGGGCGGTACTCACGCAGCAAACTCAGCAAGCAAAGCGCAGTCCAGCCCCGCGGCATCCCGGGCCCCGCACGCGCTCCCCTGCGGACCAGCATCCTTCCCGCGCCGCTCCTAGAGAGACGCACGGAGTGGAAGACACTCCTCGGCTTGGCCAGGACGCGCTCTTCCCGCCCCCTCCGCCCGGGAGAGGGGTGGGGGATTCTTGCTTTTTTCCCTCTCTTCTCCCCCTCCCTCTTTAGTCTTGGCAAGGCAGCGCCTCTCCTTGGCTGCTACTAACTTGAGCTCCCTTGGTTGGTCCCAAAGGCGGAGGGCGTTAGGAGGGAGGCTGGGTTGCCGCCGTCGAGGCCAAAAAAGGTGGAGGTTTGTTCGGGCTCCAGATGCCTCGTTCAGCTTTCTGGAGAGGCCCCATCCCACTTCTTCAAGCTCCGCTTCCACTTAACTTTTAACCCCTTTGTGGCAGTCTTGCTAGTGGCCAGGGCAGGGGCAAGTTTCCTCCGATTTTTTTCCCCCTTCTCTTTCCTTTTGATTTTCCTTTATTTTTAAGTTGTAAGCTAGTAACAATCTTGCAAAAGGAATCTACTGTAAGGACCTCAGTTTAGAAGTTTGAGCATTTCGTTAATCAGGTAAAACTTAACCACAATGTGACACATTTAGTGATAGGTCACAAGATCCTGTGCTGTGTTGTGAGTGAAGCATCAGGAGTGAGCAGGTATACGTGACTATAAGTATTCATTTTAGCTGTCCAAACCATTCTTGGAGATTCTTTCTTTCTTGCTTGCTTGCTTTCTTGCTTGTTTGCTTGCTTTTTCCTGCAAACCTTTTTGTGTAAACTTTTTGTTAACTTGTGTTAACTTTTCCTGTGACCTTCCATAGTTCCCCACCACCATCATTCTAAAGAAAAAGGACTTCCCTGGTTGCCTTCTCTCCAGTTAGCCCCTCTCCAGCCCCGGGTCTAAGCCACTAGGGATTTCACCTTGCTGTCCCATCAGAAAAAGGACTTTCTGTGACTCCATCCTCCACCACTTGATAGATCCTTGAGCTTCCTGTTCCTCACCAGTTCTTCTGGGTGTTGGTGAACTGAATAGAAGAAACTGAGTGGGGTAGGCAGCCTAGTCTTGAATTGGGGATGTAGAGATCGGAGAAGAGAGAAGCCAGCCTGGGCAGATGATGGCACCAGGTGGGGGATCAGATAAGGCATAACCTGGGAGAGGCTGCTCTGATATCCAGAGTGGAATCATGAAATTATTCTCAGTTCAGCCTCTTCCGTGAAGTCTGTGCCACAAAGCCTAAAGGGAAAAAAGAGAAGCCGGCCAGCACTCTCTGTGGTCATTTCTCATTTCTCTGCAGACACTCTAGCATTATAAAAGTAGCTTTACCTTTATGGTCCATCTCAAACCTACTATGCATTGGGATTGCACCGGAGAAGGATCTAGGTCTAAAAACAAAACCAAAATCTCCTTATTCTGGTCTTGTTGCCTAGTATTCCTTTAAACAGGGAACAAAGTCTTTCATCACACAGTCAGAGCAAAGGCCTGATATGCTAATTTGATTGAATATAACAGAATGGTATGAATCTGTTTCAAAGTGCAAATGGTGATTCAGAACTGATCACATGGTGATGTCAAGGGCCTGGGGACAGGAAGAGCGGCATACACGCATTTTAAAATCAGGCATCTGTCCTTGGGACTCCCAATTAACAGGGAAAAGGAGTTAGCTCCAACACTGCCAGGCCCCCCACTCCCCTCAACTTCCTCAGCTCCAGGGGCCACTGGGTCTGCTTCAGGCACCCAGTGTGCGGTTGCGAACAAATGTGGAGTTGTAATCCCTGCTAGATATGAAAGCTAATGTGGTCCACTTTAACTTCCATTTCCAGATTTTTTTTTCTGGTTACTTTAAATACTATTTGGCTCCCATAGCTGGACCACTGGAAACAGGGGAAGTAACTTGTCTTTCTTTAGTATCCGAACTTCTTAACTAGCTTTGGGAGCAAAGAGAGAGAGAATGATTCTATGGAGCAGAGTTTTCTCAAAGCATGGTCTACACAGAATCAAGGGTGAGGGTCAGAATCTGTACTTTGAATAAGTATTCTCCATGACTCATGCACACTGAGGTTCAAGAAGCCCTGGTATAGAAAGAACCCATGCTGGGTACAAGAAGCAAGGGCGAAGTGGATGTCAGGCTTCAGGGAGGAAAAATAGACGTAGAGGATATGGAAGGCTGGTAAATCCCTTCCTCTGAGAGACCAGGGCTGTTTCTTCTCTGGCTTGCAAGGCTATGGATAGCCCCAGAACCACAAAGCTAGATAATGATTGGCCACTCTTCATATTTTCCAGGGTCACTGAGACTCATCACCCCAAACACACACACCCTTGCCCCAGCCATCCCTAAACACAGGTTCTGGCCGCTGGACACAAGGGCACCAAGGGACCCCAGCCTTACATTTCCTCACAGGCCAGATAGAGTTGAGCTGTGTAGTCCCTTCAAAGTTCTAGCCTTTCTGGGCTGCTCCTCAATTCTCTGCTCTCCTGCTTCGTAAGCTGTTGCTAAAAGATGTTAGCTACACTGCACAAAGTGGAGGATACAACAGAAATACTCTGAATGAGAGACTGTCTCAGGCCCTTTATAGACCCTTGGAGGTCATGACCACTTTTACTATTAAACATCCCCTACCTCACCCCTCTCCAAAATACACATGTATCATGTCAATCAACCTAAAAGAGGCCCTCATCCTATGTCAAATATAATGTCTTTGATGTTAAAAAAGTAAGGAAAATGGCTGTTATAATTCGAATTTTAAAATATATTCATTTTGTTCTTATAATTCAAACTTTATTACATTTACATGAAACTATTAAAGAGTTGAATTGCAGTTTACAAGTTGACTGAGCTGACGTTTTGTAGGCATTTAATGAAAAATTTGTGAACTTTGATTTTCCAATTTTATATTTTGGAACCAAAACTTTTTTCCCACATTGCAAACTTCTTTTTTTTTTTTTTTTTTTTTTTCTTTCCAGTTTGGCAGGGAGAGATCCTTGGCTGTAGAAATATTCAGCTGTTGGACTGATGCAGTGACAACCTGCAAGTCCCTTTTTTCCTCTTTCCACCTTCTAGTCTCCCTCCAGCGCCTCCTCTTGGCAGAACCTAACCAGAAATCAGCCGACAAAGGAGTCTGGGAACCAGTGTCCTGTGGTAAGTCACCATGATGCAATGTTTGCCTCCATGATAGGCAGCCTATTCCAGAGGCCACAGATCAGGAAGGCTCAGACCAAATCACGATGATCAAAACACAAGGGTTATGGAATATATTTGAAGCATAGAGCCAGAACCAAGGGGACAGATTTACGGGAGGTTGATACACTTGGGGATGCAAGCAGGGCGAAAGTCCTGCACAGTCTCACAGCCTCAATCATGTGTTTCGCTCTGCAGTGGTATAGTTATGAGGACCAGAACTGAGATTGAGTAAGGGGATCAGTGTGAGGAAGATGCTTGGAACCAAGGTATATTCATTCTATTGAGAGATGTTTAAGGGCAGGTAGGCTTGGCCACAGGTCTTTGTCAGTTTTCTGGGAATCCATCCTTTTTGCCAGCATTTCTTGGGTAGAGCTTATGGGGGGCCGGAAGGTGCCACCAGTAGGTAGTCAATTTAGGGATGATACGGACACAAACCCCAAGGTGGCATAATCTATACCTCATGGCCTATGATTTGTTTTTTTCTATCCTTTTCTGCCTGTAAGTAGCACTCTTGTTTGCTCCGTCCTTTTGTAGTCTATTCCATTCATTCTGTTTTACATGTCTTGCAGGTTGCTAACTTACTGTAGATTGAGAATCCCAAGTCTGAAATTTGAAATGCTCCAAATTCTGAAACTTTTTGAGCACTGACATGACACTCAAAGGAAATGCTCATTGAGGCATTTTGGATTCCAGATTTCTGGAATGGGGTACTCAACATATAAATGTAATGCAAGTATTCCAAAATCCAAAAAGCATCCTAGATAAGGGATACTCATCCTGTATTTTTAGCACATCTTTTGAATTCTGCCTATGTCTCACAAATGACTTGCTTACTTTGTATCTGTAGTTAATACATCTGATGAGTTTCACCTACCTGCTTTTCTTGTCCTCTGTATGAAACTGAATATTCTCACATAATAGAGTAAACACACATTATAGCCAGTATCATAGAGAAAAGTACAGAGGAGTGAGGTTGGGGCTGAGGGAGACAAAATAGATAACTAGCAGGAATCCAGTTTTATGTAGTTTTCATACAGACAACCATTTTTCTAGTTGCATTTACTGAGTAGTCTCTTCCTTCCCTGCTGATCTGACATGCTATTTCTGTCGTGTGTCCACATTTCATACATATGTGGATCTGACTCTGGGCTCTCTAGCATTGGTCAGTATGGACACCCCAGTGCCTTCGCCATTGCCTTATTTACTGTAGCATTGAATAAGTTCAGATATCTGTAGGGCAAGTTTTCCTCTCCCAAATTGTCTTCAGAAATGCCCTGACTATTCTTGGCTCTTTGTTCTTCCAAATAATAATAACATATAATTTTATAAATGCTTATCAGATTTCTTCCAAAACAACAATACGGATTTTGATCAAAATTGCTCCATAGATTAACCTGTGGAGAACGGAATGTTTCCTTCAGAGAACTTGATATATATCTCCACTGTTTGAGTCTTCATTAAAGTTTGTAATTTTCCCTGTAATGGTTTTAATTCATTTATTGTTAAATGATAAATTCATTTAATTTATTGTTAGATTTATTCCTAGGTAATTTATGTCCTCTAAGACTATGGCAAATACTATCTTCTTTTTAATTATTTTTGTTTCTGGTGTATGAAATTATAATTTATTGTTTATATTAATCTTTTATTGAGCTACCTTATTAAATTCTCAAATGAAGTATTTATAGATTCTTTTGGGTTTTATATGTAAATGATCATATCATAAGCAAATAGTGATGATTTTATGTTTCCTTCCCAATCCTTCTGCGATTGATTTGCTTTACTTAAGTTAATATACTGGCAAGAACATCTAAGGATAAAAAGGAGTGGTGATCATGCACATTCTCGCCTCATTCCAGATTTTGAAGCACAAACTTCTAATATTTCCACATTTGCTTAATTTTTTAAATGTACTTTTTATTTATTTACCTATCACTTTTAAATTATTATTTTATCTTAGAGACAGGGTCTCGCTATATTGTCTGGGTTGGTCTCGAACTCCTGGCCTCATGTGATCCTCCCACCTTGGCTTCCTAAAGTGCTGGTATTACAGGAATGAGTTGCTGCAATCGGCTTACATGTGCTTTTTGTCATGTTAACTTTATTCTCTTCTATTCCTATTTTACTAAAAGATTTTTTCTTTAGTAATGAACTAATGATTTTTTTCAAATGCCTTATCTATACCTATTAAAATTACATATGGTTTTTCTCTTTTAATATGGTAGTATGGTGAATTACATTTATAGATTTTCTAACATTAAATCAACTTTGCATACTTGAGTTACACCCAACTTTGTCAGTTTATTATCTTTTTTATACACTGTAGAATTTAATTCGCTAATACAATCTTCTATTTATGATTTTTGCTTCTATAGTCATAAATGAAACAGCCCTATAATTTTTCCTTTTCTCTTCATCATTGTCTGGTTTTGGTATTGGGGTTACGGAGTCCATATAAAATGAGTTGGAGAGTATTTCCCTGTTTTTCTATTCTCAGGAAAAGTTTTTTATAAGACTAGGGTAATCACTTCCTTTTAAAATTTGTGGGAACTTGCCTGTAAAATCATTTGGGCCTAGTATTTAATGTGGGATTATTTAACAATGCTGCTTGTATTTTTGTAATTGTTGAATTCTCAGATTAAAAAAAATTTCTTCTTGAGTAAGTTTTGTTATTTTCCTAGGAAACTGGGTATTTATCAAACCTTTCAAATTGTTGTTGATAAAATTCCTATTTGCTTGTTAATCTGTACTTTACCTAGAGTGTGTTCCCTTTTTAATTTGTACTGTTACTTGTTTGTGAATAATTTGTCTTAACTTGTTACAGATATTTAAATTACAAAAGTTTTCAAATTACTTACATGTATATATACATATGTTAAATATACTTCTGTGTTACTTCCAATGGATCGGAGGTGATTCTTACGTTGTGAGAACGCCCTTCTCTTGCCCTTGAGCAGGTGGGGCTGTTTCTTAGAAGGGAGTGAGCTTGGGCTGATCAACCAGTGCAAGGCACCCGAGATAATACCTTGGTGTGTTTCATAGGCCCCTTGGGATGTCAGCAAAAGCAGAAATGGAACGATGTTCAGAACAGAGCTGTAAAATGCAATGCCTTGTGTCCCCCTCCCCTCCAAGCATCATTCTAGGGCTGCCGTCCCAGTTTTGCCCCCTAAGGGACAAGCTTGTGAGTGAGTGAGAAAGATGTGTTGTGTCAACTAGACTACTGCAGAATTCACAGCTTTTCTGTCATTGCTACAACTATTGAGACCTAGTGACCTGAAGCCGAGAGCAGTGGCTCACACCTATAATCCCAGCACGCTGGGAGGCCAAGATGGCTGGATTACCCGAGGTCAGGAATTCAAAACCAGCCTGGCCAACATGGCAAAACCTCGTCTCTGGTAAAAATTACAAAACTTAGCTGGGTGTGGTGGTACACGCCTGTAGTTCCAGCTACTTGGGAGGCTGAGGCAGGAGAATCGCTTGAACCCAGGAGGCGGAGGTTGCAGTGAGCCAAGGTCACACCTCTCCACTCCAGCCTGGGTGACAAAGTGAGACTCTGTCTCAAAAAAAAAAAAAAAAGACCTGGTGATCTGACATATAAGTGGGGAGAAAAAGCATGTCACAATATGATGCTATTTTGTTGTGGCAGAGGTAAAAAGTCAGTGTCGGTGGCAATACATGTCTCATATACACACATAATGATTGTCTCAGTGTTGGAATTGTGGGTAATTTTCACTTTCGTTCTCACTCCAGTATGCAACATTTTTGTTTTTCACAATAAACATGCTACTTTCATAAATAAAAATACATAAAGCTATTGTACTGTGAAAAGGAAAAGATGTGGCAATTATGCATGACTGTAGTTCATTTCTTTGGATTTGTCAGGTCCTGGCTTGTCCACAGGAGCTGTCAGGTGACAGTGGAAACAGCTTGGCCAAAGGGCTAATGTGTCAGTGATAAGGGCGACTTGAGTAAAGATTCCTTACACCCTGGGAAGCAGCTCTCTGAGAACAGGTCAGAAATCCATTGTTTGTGGATTTGTGTCTATAATTCTGGTATTGTCTCTGCTCATTTCCCTCTGTAGTGTCTAGGCTTTCAATCAATCTTCCTGATAGTGAAGCCTAAGTCAACATTGCTCATGAATATGACCGACAGCATTTATGCTTCCATTAAAGCCAGATATCAAAGGGGGTTCAGGTTACCCTGGGGGTGAGGGTGTCGTTGATTCAAGAAAACTCCATAATGAAGGATTTATTCAGGAAAACAAAAATAGAACTACTTTGCGAAATGTCCTTCCCCACTTGGAAATTCTCTTTCTGGTGCTACCTAAAGGTAGGTATAGGAAAATAATTTTTCTCACTAAAGTGTCCAGGAATCTGCCTCAAGGGGCTGGTTCTTCCTGAATCCAATATTGCATCAGTTCATGGCCCAACAGGCTGTGAAAGCTGGGGACTTAACAGCCTTTGTCTCTGTGAACCCAAATAGAGAGCTTTAATGGCATACATCTTATGGAAGCCAAAGCAAAGAAGATGGCTATTTTTAACTTGAGGCAGGAAAATGTGACTGGAAAGGAAACATCTGTCCCAAACTATTCTCTTGAGCTTTATATAGAGGTCCCATCTATCATGAAACCATCAAAAATAAAATAAGGTGTTTGGTCCTGGCCTGGCTCTGAGAGAAAAGGGCAAAGCTTCCTTACTTCACATTTCTCCTGCTTCTTGCCTTTTGAGTTGGGCCTATGGCCTGGAAGAGACCACCTCAGAGGCAGTGCATGGGGGGATGGCTCAAGGACAACCTAATTCCTGTGAATTTTGTGGACCCCTCCTAGTTTAACATCTTCAACCAAAATGGCCCCACCCTTTAAGGTTCAGATTTTGCAGAATCCCCAGCCACGAGTCACCAGAGGTCTAGTACAAGGAGAGTAAGACCTTCTAAGGTCTTGGTGCTAAGGTCTCAATTTGGAAATAAGGTCTTGGGACCTTAGAAGGTCTTACACTCCTAGCACCAGACCTTTGGTGAGTCCTGACTGGGGAGTCTACAAAATTTCCTTGGTGGTTCTGTCTGTTGGTCCTTAAGCAGAGAAGCCATTCTTTCTTCCATGGGCAGCAAGAAAGTTCCTTATTTTTCAAAGACACGCCAGTCTCTTGTGTATCTGGCTGAGGGGACAAAGGGGCAAGGGTGAGCCTGCCAAGTGTCAGAGACGTTTTTGCCTCAGTAGAAGCATTATACATCATTCCTGGGCACACAGAGCAAGGTCAAGTTCACCCATCAGAGCCTCAGGATGAATTAAGTGTTGAAGGAGGTAGGGTTGCAGCAGATGGTGCTCAGGTTGTGCACTGCACAAATCCAGGAGCTCCATATAGACTGGAATCTATGTCTATTCACATACACAGGAGATGGAGAAGAGGAGAAGCAAGACAGTGTGTTGTTGGCTCAGGGGTTCTCAGTCTTTGTCTTGGAGAATTGATCAGAATATTCATGGTGCAGTTCTGTGTTCTTTTTCTCATTTTCTCTTCCTCTTTTTCTTTTTATTTGATTTTTTTTTTTTCTCTTTCCTGTTTTCAGTCAAAGATTGGGCCAGGAGAAGAACACTTTACTTTTTGTTTTCCAAATTGAGCAGAGAGTTGCCAGGAGAAATGACAAGGAAAGAATAAAAGAGCATGCAGGGATCCACTCCCTCCCTCTCCGGGTGCTCTCCCTGCAGAGCAGTGTCTGAGCAGCAGGGCTTGGAGGGTGAGAAACAGGGTTGCCAAATTGCATAAGTCTCTAAAAAGATCCATATGTCTGGGCTGCACCAAGCCTCTGAGCTCAGGGAGGGGGCCAATAACATCATCTGCTGGATGGGAGTGCAGTTCCCTTCCTCTGGGGAGGATTAGATGTCAGCTTGAATAGATGCTGTTAGGCTTTTGATGACCCAGATTGGGAATTCGGGGTGCCAGTGTTTGGGGTAGGGAGGAAAGAAGAGGAGCACAGAGCAGAGCAAATAGGAAAGATCAAGTTTGTAAGCTAGAGTCTGTGAAACATTGAGTAAGAAGGAAGTTAGAAACCCTGGGACATTAAGTTTTCTTTGAAATTTTTTCCCATGCCAGGACATTTTTGGGGAGCCACTGTGCAGATGAAGGCCAAACCATTTGCCCACTTCATGGGAAGTCTAGACTCTTTATTCCCACAATTAACTCTCTATAGACAAGGGAGAGCTCACTGTCTTCCCCATCACTTCTTTAAGCTCTAAACTGTAGCTTCCTCTAGGGTAGAGGGTAGCAGATGGTGTACAGCTGTGGGACACATCTGGTCTTGTGGGGATCAGAGGAAGACACAGAGGCCAGTTGAAATCCCAGTGGCTACCCTGGAGGCCTGTCTACAAAGATCAGGGGTGGTACCCCTGACATCTACCCAGATCCCATCTTGGGCAGACGTCACATTTTTCCTTAGTCCCCCATGCCTCCCCTCTACTCCAGCTTTAACTGGATTACAGGGAGATGATTTTGTGAGAGTGGCCAGGCAGCTGCTTCCCAGATGTGTGCATTCTGCAGAAATGGTCATATCCAAACTGGAGAGCTTTGGGAGGGTTGGTTGGGGACATTAGGGACAGGGCTTCGGAGGTTCCTCTGAGGATGTATTAACCTATGGGGAAGAAGCCCGGCAACCAGCTGAAGACCCCAGGGTAAAGGATTGGAGCTAGAGAGGGATTGGGAAGGTCTTGGAATGTTCTCAGCTCTCCTTTCCAAAGCTCTGTGTCCAAACATATGACTTTACTACATTTGCCAGATGACCTGACTCATTTAGCATGTGTGTGTGCATTTTCTCAACAAATAGAAAATTATCTTCTCTAGGAAGGTCTTGAACTTACCACTTCTCGCCTGGAATATCACTGGTATCTACTCTGGTCTCCCTAGCACCATTCTTGAGTTGCTCCTGTCCATTCTTCACACAGCAGGTAGAGAAAAGTACAGTTGGCCCTCCGTTTCTCTGGGTTCTGCATTTGTGGATTCAAAAATATTCCCCCCGATATTGCATCTGTATTGAAGATGTGCATACTTTTTTCTTGTTGTTATTCCCAAAACAATACAATATAATATCTATTTACATAGCATTTGTATTACATTAGGTATTATAAGTAATCTAGAGATGATTTAAAGTATCCAGGAGGATATGCATAGGTTATATACAAATACTATGCCATTTTATATCAGGGACTTGAGCCTTTGCAGATTTTGTTACCCACAGTTGGGGTAGGGAATCTGGGAGCCAATCCCTTGTATTTAAAATTAAAACTGGACCATCTCATTCACCTGCTGAAAACCCTTCAATAACTTCCTTTTCTTTGAAAATAAAATCAAAAACTCTTCTCTTCTCAGCCTCCATAAGACCTAAAGGGGCTGGACTCCAACCTGCTTCTCTCACCTCATCTGGTAGACCCTCCCCCTTGCTCCAGTTCCTAAAACTCCCCAAGCTCTTTTCCAACTTCAAGACTTTACTCAAGCTGTTCCTTTGCCAAATTGCTTCTCTCCCCTGCTCACTTTCTGCAAAATGGCTCCCCTTCCTCTTCTGGTCTTCCCTAACCACCCAACTGAAAATAAGCACCTCACCATTCCCTTTATTCCCTCTCATAGTATTTTCTTGTAGAAACTCATTATTGCCCTTATCATATTTTACAGTGACATTCACTTGTTTATTTCTTGTCTTCCCCATTTGATTGTAGGCAACATGAGGGTAGAAATCAGGTGTATTTTGTGCTCTGGTGCAGTGTACGCCAAAAATAGACTTTCAACATTTATTAAATGAATGAATGAAGTGTATCTTTATTTTCTTTTGAGTATTCTCCACTCTATTGCTTCCTAAATACATATTTTACTTCACACATCAGTAAAAAAAAGTTTTAACGTTAGGGACTGACCTAGGATTGTCATATACCATTAGAGTCATTTCATAAAGCAAGGTCTTTTTGGCAACCTCAAGATAAGAGGAGCAAAAATGCAGAAAAAGTAAAATCCTTTCCATGAAAGCACAGTTGGTAATATGACACAAGTGGTCTTTGTTTTATGAGGACCTGCAAAGATGTTGGCACAAATAGCGCCTGTCTGCTGATTGACATTTGGAAACCTTAGCCCAAACTTACAGCTTGTACACACTATGACCCCACCTGGCCCTGGTAGAGTTCTTAGTAGAGTTCTTCGTGACTCTGAATGTCTGTGTGGCCCTGGACAAATCATTTTCCCTCTGTGGGGCTCAGTCCTGACTTATCAGGATGCTAGGGTTCTAAGAAGAAAGTGAAGTGGTGGCTGAGGCCCCGCTCAGCTCTAAATATACCCACAAACTGTAATATAAAAGGGAGGCAGAGCTGTGCTTTCTACTGAGGGGACTACGGGTGACCCATGTCTGAGCCATGCACTGCTGCTGGTTGCAGGGAGTAGGGTGGTCATTTCTTTGTGTGAGGGGCAGCCAAGGGAGAGAGGGGAAGCAGCCAGAGTGGGTGGCCAGTTCCTGTCTCTGACCCTCGGGGCAGCGCCTGCAGCTCCTGCCAGGCTCCCACACCTCGGCTAAGAATAGCTCAGCTCTTTCCTGCTGGCCTGCAGTCCTCCGGAGCCCAGAGGAAAGAGAACTGGACTGCCTAACCTCAGGCTAGGCTGTCCCTTCCGGCGATTCTCTCCTCTGCTCTGGGGACAAAGGGCTGCCAGGGATTTCAACTCTAGCCTCTGACATTCCCATCTAATAATAGTGCTGTGGGATACAGGGGAGGGTGGTATTCAGGCCACTCTCTATGGGTTGGCAAGATGGAGGCCTTCATACTGAAATCAAATGGTTCCCAGTGCTAAGAGTTGGAGAATGGGTGCTTAGGGAAGAGAAAGTCATCAGGGACTTCAAGGCAAGCTGAGGTCAGAGGAGGGAGCATCAGACTGAGGCTCAGAGCGAAAAGGAGCTTCTGGTTCTGAGTAGGACCAAGGTGGGTCTGGGCACCTGCGTGGACACCCAGCACACAGCTGGCTCTGAAGCAGGCAGCCTGAAGACGACACTAGGAGAAACGCCCTAATGACAGATGGTTCACTGGTCCAGAAAGCAAATCTCTGCATCAGTGACTGGCCCTGTTCTGACTCCTGAGGTGACATCAGGACCACCACTTAGCCCCAGTGACTAAGATGACCATATAATTTATCACCCACACAGGGGTACATTTGACCACGAACAAAGGCTGTTTGTTAACAATCACACCAGGATGGTGTGCACAGGTGGGGACTGTCCAGGGAAAGCCAGGACTTCTTGCTCTAACCACTATACATTGCTGAGTGTCTGTGTTCCTCTCTCCATAGATTTCTCAATAAGAACACACGAGATGCAATCAATTAAAAAAGCGCTTTAGAAATTGTGGCACCACAGAAATACAGGGATTATAACCAAGCTTCCCTGTATTTCACATGTCCTGTCCCTTCTGCATAAATCATGTGGAAGGAAGTTAATTATAGCCGCAGAGGAGCTGTGCTCCAGGGCTAGGAAAGAAAGGAGAACTTTTCTCAGGAAGTCCCATTGCTGGGCTGGGCTGGGGGCTGCCTGGACGGAGAGATAAGCTGCGCTGATGGGTCGGGAGCAGCAGCCTTGGTGGTTTTCTGCTGCTGAAGTCCTGGCCTGCAGGAAACCCCAGGGAGGACCCCTGCATCCTCTTTTATAGCAGAATAATCTTAGTACCCAGTTAACTGCCCACAATCTATACAACTCACTTGAAAAAACAGGCCTAATGTATATTAATTAAGGAGTTTGTAAGGGGCAGATTCTCTGTTATGTGTCAGATTCTGGGTTAATTTCTGCAGATTTAACAACAAACAGGACAGCAGCCCTGTCTTTTAAGGAACTCACAGTTGAGCAAGTGGAGGCAGAGGGCTAAATGATTTGTGAAGTGATGGAACAATGCTGTTTTGGTGGCAATACCTGTTCCAGAGCCTCTTTTTCAGATTATTGGAGACTTTCGCAACCGCCCTTTAAACTGACGATAACTATCTGTAAAGGAACACATTTGCTAATGCAGTGAAATTTACTGAGAGGCATGATGGAATATTGTGAGGAATATAGGTTTTGGAATCAGTCAGACCTGAATTTGAATTTTAGCTCTTCTAACTCACAAATTGTGTACTCTTCATCAAGTTTCTTTTTTCTGTTCTCTCTGAACGTGATCAGCAAGTTTCTTAACCCTTCGGAGTTGCCTACTCTGTAAAAGGTAGATAGTGATAGCACCTGCTTCATAAAGCAGTACTTCTACATTTTAACTTATGAACAAATCACCTGGGAATCTTGCGGAAATGCAGATTCTGACTTAGCAGGTCTGGCCTAGGGCCTGGGGTTCTGCATTTTTAACAAGCTCCCAGGTGCTGCTGCTGCTTCTGATCTGAGGACCACACTTTGAGCAGCAAGGTCGTAGGATGTTGAAAGATCAACTAAGTGCTGAGCACACATCTAGCAAATAAGTTTAGTGCTCAATAAATGTACCCATTACTACTCAAATGTAATGTGAAAAATGGTCATTTATCTTCATTCAAATATCTCCCCACATTATCATAAGTCAAAAGAAAATGTCTTAAGTCAGGGAAGCACTCCCTGCCACATCTCTAGGGTACCATATGAGGCCAGTTCTTTTCATCGTCCATGACATTAGGAAGAAGAGAGGAATGGAAGATTCAGAATGTATTTCTCATAGCATATAGTTCAGTGGTAATTTTATGGCCCCCAAATCCTCCTGATGTGAGGAGTGGTGGGAACTCTTGTTGCACTGTGACATCTCTCCTGCTGAATGTGGATGCTGTGAAGGCAACACTCTCAGGCCCAATGTGAACAGCAAATACTAACGTTAAAGTGCAGATATCCAACACATGACTAAAGGCCACATATTTTTGTAAGCTTTGATGGTTTTAAGATATGGCCCCAAATTTGTTGATGCCCTTATTATTGAGAGGCAGGCTCTTGGTCCCCCACCCCTTAAATCTGAGCTAGTGTGTGACTGCTTCAACTGAGTAACACAGCAATGCTGCTGTGTGACTTCTGAGACCAGAGCAGAAAGTGCCCTGCAGCTTCCTCTTGTTTCCTTTGGAATGCTTGCTCTCCTGACACACTCCCTGTCTTGGATCCCAGCTGCCGCATGCCACAGGAGAGGCCCTGCCTAGGCACTCTGGTTGACAGCTTCAGCTGAGCCCAGCCTTTCAGTAATCCCAGCGTAGGCACAGGGCATGTAAACGAAGGAGCTGCCAGATGCTTCCACCTCCCAGTTGTTCAAGTTACCCCCAGCCATTCCAGCTTTTCCAGCTGAGGCCCCAGGCATGGTGGAGCAGGGACAAGCCCTTCCTGCTGTGCTCTGACCCACACACTTTATGAAGAGAATAAAATGCTTGTTGTTCTATGCCAGTAAGTTCTGGCATAGAGCTAGTAATTTGTTCCTCAGCAACAAATAATTCAAACATAAACATTATATTTTTATTTAGTTTAAAAAATAAATATGGTACTTAAGCAGAATACGTATGGAAAAAATATGTTAAATGTTGTATTTAAAAATTAAACTTTATATAAAATTAGCTGAGCATGGTAGCACATGCCTGTAATCACAGCTATTAGGAAGCTGAGGCAGGAGAATTGCTTGAACCCGGAAGGTGGGGGTTGCAGGGAGCTGAGATGGCACCACTGCACTCCAGCCTGGGTGACAAGAGTGAAACTCCATCTCAAAAAATAAATAAATTTTAAAAAATAAAAATTAACATTAACATTTATCTTGATAAATATATCTTATTTATATATATTAAATATTATGCATATTATTAAATATTATTTATTTGTTATACAGTTATTAGTCCATTAGGTTTTTGAAAGTAAATATCAACAGCTGGGTCTAGTGGCTCCTGTCTGTAATTTCAGCAACTTGGGAGGCCAAGGCAGGAGGATTGCTTGAGGCCAGGAGTTCAAGACCAACCTGGGCAACATAGCGAGACCCTGTCTCTATGAAAATAAAATTAGCTGAGATTTTGAGGTTACGTTGAGCTATGATCAGGCCACTGCACTTCAGCCTGAGTGACAGAGCAAGACACTATCTCAAAAAGAAAAAGTAAGCATCAAATCTCTAAGAAATTAAATTTAAATTCCACGATTAAGTATTACATCATCAGTAGAGGGAGATTACATAGTGGGAAAAAAATCAGGCTTTGGAATCAGACAGAACTGGGTTTGAATTCTAACTTTAAAACTTACTCAATTGTGTGATCTCGAGTGGTTTATCTTTCTGTATCTCAGTACTCTAATCTATTAGTTTATTAATATCTACTGCATGGGGCTATGGAAGATATTGAATAGAAGTAATTATAGCACATAAGTAATAATAATTATTGTTGTTATTATTTCCAGAAAGATCTCTCAAGGAAAATGTGCAGTGATAATTACAAGGTAGTTACAAGGGCAATAAGTGGTAATTGTAAGATGGGAACCTAAACAACCTGTTGTGAGGCAGACGGAGAGGTTTCTGAGGAAGCCACCCCTAATTGAGTCTCAAAATGAGTAAGAATAACTAGGTTAGATATTCTCAGACTTTGGAATTTTTTAAATTTCCAAAGAATGTTGGGGACAAATCTAGGGAAAAATACTTTTAAAAAATCAGTTTTCTAGGATGGGTGCAGTGGCTCACACCTGTAATCCCAGCACTGGGAGGCCAAGGCAGTAGAATTGCTTGAGGCCAGGAGCTCAAGACCAGCCTGGGCAATATAGTGAGACACTCTCTCTGTCTCTTAGAAAAGTAAAAAGAAAGCAATTTTCTAAAATTTTATGTAAATTCAAAGAGCCAATAATAGCCAAGCCAATCTTGAAGAGAACAAAGCTTATATTTATATTTTTATAAATCAAGATCTATCATAGAGGTAGTAACTAAGGTAGTGTGGTTTTGGAATGAGGATAGACAAACTGATGAATGGAACAGAACAGAGTCAGAAACACGCTTATCTGTGTTTGGTCACATGATTTATGTCAAAGGTGACAACTCAGAGATGATGACAATACAGAAGAGCAATAGACAGGTGTGCAGAGAAGAAGAAAAGAGTATCACAGAACCCAAGGGATGAAGGGATGAAGGAACTTCAAGAAGAAAGGAGAGATCAACAGTGTCATATACAGTAGGTGTCTATGAAGCTGAAAAATTACTTTGAATTTGACTTGCAATGCGATGTTAACACCTTAAAATGGGCCCTTCCAATCAAGTGGACAGGAGTCAGATTATAGTGTTTTGCAGAGTGAGTAGAAGTGATGGGTTAGATATAGGAAGCCTGGGCTGTTCCTCCAAGAACCTGGGTGAGAAGGGAAGCAAAAAATTCACGTGTATAAGCAACAGGTGTTGCTTATTTATTTCTTAAGGCTAGCAGAGACTTAAATATGTTTCTAAGCTGAGAAGATGAAAGTTGAGAGGAAAAAGAAAATACATGTCATTGAAGATGTATTATATTGCTAGTCTAGAGGAAATTCAGTGTATTCCAGGAGAGAGAGGAAGATTAAGAGTCAAGAACAATAGGTGGATAAACTGAATTTTATGTATCTTTGAATGTCTCCAGAAACTATTATAATAATGACATTTCAGTTAAAATAGCCTCAATGCTTGGACATTCTCAGTTATGTCTCAAAGGTCTTTTAGCTGCTTAAAAAATGTATTTTGAAATACTTTGGGCATAAAAAAGGCTATAAAGAGCAATGTAAAGTACTTATGAATCCTCCATTCACCTTAAGAAATGCAACATTACCAAAAGAAGTGAAGAATCCTTTGGCTCTCATTTCTGATTATGACTTCTCCCCTCCCCAATATCTTCAAAGGGAATCCTCATCCAGAGTTTGCTGTTTATTGTTCCTGAGCATTTCTTTATACAAAACGTATATTTGCACTTATCTCTAAGGGATATATACATTGTCTTACACTTTTGTATGTTTTAAATAAATGACATCATACTGTATATTCTGCAACTTGGTTTTATTCCTCGATGTTTTTGTGAAATTGATTTTTGCTGACACATGTAACTCCAGTTTATTAATTTTCACTGATGCGTGGCATTCCATTATGTGGATATAACATAATTTATTTATTTCTCACCTATTGATATTTTCAGTATTTTTCAATTACAAATACTGACATAATGAACATTCTTGTACATGTTACTACATACACATATGCAAGAAATTATTTATGGTATATACATACCTAGAGGTAAGATTGCTGAGTTGTTGACAAGTGAATATGCTCAGTTTCAGTAAAGCTAAATTCACAAATTGTTCTTTGGTGTAGTTGTTCCTATTGATCAGGTCTGGAAAAGTCTCAGCAGTTATCTCTGCAAATATTTCCTTTGCCCCATATCCTCCATCCTTTCTTTCTGGAGCTCTAATTGAATACTGATCAGAACTCCTCAATATGTCCTCTATATCTCTTAACTTCTCTTTCATATTTTCTGCCTCTTTGAATATCTGAGCTGCATTTTAGCAATTGTTTCATTTCAATTTTTTGTTTTTGAGTCAGAGTCTTATTCTGTTCCCCAGGCTGGAGTACAGTGGCACAATCTCGGCTCACTGCAATGTCTGCCTACCGGGTTCAAGTGATTCTCATGCCTTAGCCTCCCGAGTAGCTGGGTTTACTTGCACCACCATGCCCGGCTAATTTTTGTATTTTTAGTAGAGACAGGTTTTGTCACATTGGCCAGGCTGGTCTCAAACTCCTGCCCTCATGTGATCCACCCACCTCAGCCTCCCGAAGTGCTGGGATTACAGGCATGAGCCACTGTGCCTGGCCTTCATTTTTGTTTTAATGTTTTATCACTTCTTCACCTTTTGGTTAAGAGCAAGTGTATTATCTATTTTATCATTTACTCATTCAACTAATTATTTCTTCAGTTGTACTTTATTTTAAATCATGTATTTTAATTCTAATCCTTGATTTTTATGTTACAAAATACATTACACAGGTACAGGATTCCAAAATTGGATTGCTTCAAGAGATGTTTATATTTTTAGGGTACAGATTATTTGTCAGATATATATTGTAATATCTTCTCTCAGTCTGTCGTATGTCCTTTTTAAACACGATTTCTTTTGCTCTATAGAAGTTTTCAACTTTAATGTAGTCTAATTCATTAGTCTCTTCCTTTATGATTTGTGCCTTTGGGATCTCGTATAAGTTTTTTCCTACATTGCAATCTTAAAAATATGATGTTAGAATTTTATCCAGAAATCTTAAGTTTTTTACATTTTGTCTTTAATTCTATTGGAATTAATATTGATTTTGTAATGATGTTAGTATCCAGTATTACTACTTTACATGAGGCTCATTGGTCCAGCATTAATTAGTGACAGGCATACCTCAGAGATATTGCAGATTTAGTTCCAGACCACTGCAGTAAAGTACATAGCTCAATAAATCAAGTCACACTTTTTTTTTTTGGTTTCCCAGTGCATATAAAAGTTATGTTTACCCTATACTATAGTCTATTAAATGTGAAATAGCATAACGTCTATAAAAACAATGTACATACCTTATTTTAAAAATACTTTATTGCTAAAAAATGCTAATGATCATCTGAGCCTTCAGTGAGTAGTAATCTTTTTGCTGGTGGAGGGTCCTGCCTTGATGTTGATGGCTGCTGACTCATCAGGGCAGTGGTTGCTGAAGGTTGAGGTGGCTGTGGCAATTTCTTAAAATAAGACAACAATGAAGTTCACTGCATTGATTTAATCTTGCTTTCATGAAAGATTTCTCTGGAGCATAAGATGCTGTTTGACAACATTTTACCCACAGTAGAACCTCTTTCAAAATTGGGGTTAATACTCAAACCCTGCCACTGCTCTGTCCGCTAAGTTTATGTAATATTCTAAATCCTTTGCTGTATTTCAACAGTGTTCAGAGCATGTTCACAAGGAGTAGATTCCATCTCAAGGAATCACTCTCGTTGCTCATCCACAAGAAGCAACTCAACTCCTCGTCTGTTAAAGTTTGATCATGAGATCACAGAAATTCAATCCCATCTTCAGTCTTCACTTTTAATCCTAGTTCTCTTGTTATTTCCATCACATGTGCAGTTACTTCCTCCACTAAAGTCTTGAACCCTTCAAAGTTATCCATGAGGATTACAATCAACTTCTTCCAAACTCCTGGTAACGTTGATATTTTGACCTCCTCCCATGAATCACGAATGTCCTTAATGGCATCTAGAATGGTGAATCCTTTCCAGAAGGTTTTCGATTCACTTTGCCGAGATCCATCGGGGGACTCACTATTTATGACAGCTATAGGGTTACGAAATGTATTTCTTAAATAATGACTTGAAAGTCAAAATTACTGCTCGATTCACAGGAGGCAGAATAGGTGTTATCTTAACAGGCATGAAAACATTCATCTCCTCGTACATCTCCATCAGAGGTCTTGGGTGACTAGGTACATTGTCAATAAGCAGTAATATTTCGAAAGTAATCTTTTTTTCCAGAATGGTAGGTCTCAACAGTGGGCTTAAAATATTCAGTAAAGCATCATGTAAATAGATCTGCTGTCATATCTGGGCTTTGTTTTTCCATTTACAGAGTACAGGCAGAACAGATTTACCGTAATTCTTAAGGGCCCTAGGATTTTCAAAAATAGTAAAGAAGCATTGACTTCAGCTTAAAATCATCAGCTGCATTAGCCCCTAACAAGAGTCAGCCTATCCTTTGAAGCTCTGACGTCAGACGTTGACTTCTACTTAGCTATAAAAACCCTAGATGGCATTTTCTTTCAATGCATGGCTGTTTCATCTACATTGAAAATATGTTGTTTAGTGTGGCCACCTTCATCAGTGATCTCGCCTAGATCTTCTGGATAACTTGCTTCAGCTTCTACATCAGTACTTGTTGCTTCACCTTGTATATATGTTATGGAGATGACTTCTTTCCTTAAACCTCACTAACCAGCCTCTGCTGGCTTCCAGCTTTTCTTCTGCCACTTCCTCACCTTTCTCAGCCTTCACAGGATTGAAGAAAGTTATAGCCTTGTTCTGGACTAGGGTTTGGCTTCAGGGAATGTTGTGGCTGGTTTGATCTTCTATTCAAACCACTAAAACTTTATATCAGCAATAAGACTGTTTCACTTTTTTATGATCTGTGTGTTCATTGGCATAACAATTTTATTTCCTTCAAGAACTTTTCCTTTGCATTTACAACTTGGCTGTTTCATGCAAAAAGCCTAGCTTTTGGCCTTTCTCAGCTTTCAACATCCCTTCCTCTCTAAGCTTAATTATTTCTAGCTTTTGATTTAATGTGAGACATGTGTGACTCTTCCTTTGTACTTAAACACGTAGAGGCCATTATAGGGTAATTAATTGGCCTAATTTCAATATTGTCATATCTCAGGAAATAGGGAGGCTTAGGGAGAGGGAGAGAGAAGGGAGAATGGCCAGTCTGTGGGGCAGTCAGAGAACACACAAGATGTATCCATTAAGTTCTCTGTCTTTTATGGGCACAGTTCATGACATGCTCCAAAAATGACATTAGTAACGTCAAATATGACTTATCACAGATCACTACAACAGATATAATAATAATGAAAAAGGTTGAAATATTGCAAGAATTTTCAAAGTGTGACACAGAGGCAAAGAGTGAGCACAGGCTGCTCAACAATGGTGCCAATGAACTTGCTGGATGCAGGGTTGCCACAAACTTTCAAATTGTAAAAAACTCAGTATCAATATGGAGAGACACAATAAAGTGAGGGGTGCCTATCAGAGTCAGTCTTTTCTTCATCAATCTTAAATGTCATTCCAATCTTAGATAAATGTTCCATGTATGTATATTTCTGGATGCTCTAGTCTATTCCATTCGTTTATATTTCTATCCTGTGTCAATACCTCACTATCTCAATTACCATAGCTTCGAAATAAATCTTGATATATAGATGGTAGGGGCAATCCCCTCCACTTCATCCTTTTTCTTCAAAAATATCTGGACTATCATTGAACTTTCACTTTTTCATATAAATTTTAGAATGAACTTACCCAGAAAAACCATGCTGGCTTTAAAAAAATTATAATTATGGCAAATAAAAAGATTAAATTGGAGATGCAGGAGAGTTTATGATATTAAGTCTATCTGCACGTGAACATCATAAAGCTAATTGTTAAGTCTTTTTTTTTTTTTGAAATGAAGTCTTGCTCTGTTGCCCTGGCTGGAGTGCAGTGGTGCCATCTTGGCTCCCTGCAACCTCCGCCTCCCTGATTCAAGCTTTTCTCCTGCCTCAGCCTTCCCAGTAGCTGGGACAACAGGCGTGGGCCACTATGCCCAGCTAATTTTTGTATTTTTAGTAGACATGAGGTTTCACCATGTTGGCCAGGCTGGTCTCAAACTCCTGACCTCAGGTGACCCACCTGCCTTGGCCTCCCAAAGTGCTGGGATTACAGGTATGAACCACCGCGCTTGGCCTGTTTAAGTCTTTTTTAATGTCTCAAAACATTTTATCATTTTCTACCCGAAATGAATGCAGTTTTGCTGTTAGATTCATTCCTGGGTAACTACTGCTTGCCATTACCAATGGTATCTAAAAAATTTGTTGTGTTGTATAGGAAGAAATCAATTTTTGTACATTTATACAATCAGTAACTTGGAACTCGAATTTATTTTAAATATACACAATCAAATCAACAATGAATATGACAGTTTTGTCTTTTCTTTTACATTTATTTATTTATTTTTTCTTTTCTTGCTGCACTGGCCAGAACAGAAAGCATGATGTTAAATAGAAGCAATGAATCTGGACATCTTTGGTCTGTTCCTGATTTTAAAGGAAATGTTTCCGACACTTCACCAGGAAGAATCATTTCCTTTAAGTTTAGACCAATGATTCTCAAACTTCTGTGTGTATCAGAATTTCCTTGACCAGTGAATCACAACAATCACAGATTGCTGGATCCCAGCCCCATGATTCCTAATTCAGTTGGTCTCAGATGGGATCAGAGAATTTTCATTTCTAACAAATTTCCAGGTGCTACTGATACTGCTGGCCCAGGGACCACGTTTTGAGACTCACTGGATTAGACATAAATTTTGTCGGAGACTGACTGCTGTTTTCAATTCTCTTACCTATTCTTCCCTTCCCCCTTGGTAATAGAACCCTGATTTTTAGTTGAGAACATTGCAGCCCAGGGAAAAGACTACAATTCCCAGACTTACTTATTGTTAAGTGTGGCTATGTAACTAAGTTTGGGCCAAGAAAATTAAAACCAAGTTTTGTGTGAGATGTCTGGGAAGGCTCCTTAAAAGAGAGATGTTCAGGTTATATATTGCTGTGAAGGAAACTGCATAACCTCAGAGGCTCAAAACATTTAACTTTGCTCACAGTTTCACAGATCAGGAATTCAGAAAGGGTCTGGCTGGATGGTTTATCTCTGATCCACATAGTGTCAACTGAGATAGCTAGGGCTGGGGCGTCCACTTCCAGGATGACTTCTTCACTCTTACATCTGGCACCTCTGTGCTCCTTGATCTCTTTTCACATGACTTCTCTTCCTCCAGGGCCTTTCTATGGAGCTTGGGCTTTTCCCACAGAATGGTGGTCTCAGAATAGTCAGCTTGAGCCTGGCTGCTAGGAGGAAGGAAGCAGGAGCCGTGAGTCCAGTTAAGGGATATGCCTGGAATTGGCACAGTGTCATTTCTGCACACTTTATTGGTCAAGGCAGAAAATCTTTCAATATTCATGGGAGTAGAGAAATAACTCCATTCTTTGGTGGGAGAATGGAAAGGTCACATTGCAGAAGAACATTCAGGACGAGAGATATTGCTGTGGCCATATTTGGAAAACAGGAACTGCCACAGGAGGGATGGGAAGCAGATGTATGATGGCTGTCTTGGACCATGAAATTGAAGCCAAACATTGTGATGGCCAACTAGAGAGACGCCTACATCCCTGACGATGCCATAGAATCACTATACCATCACTGTTGCTAGCCTTTGAATGCTACATGCATGAGAAAGAAAGGATTTTTTTCTCTTGATATTTGAAGGAGATTTCTGTTATGTGCAGATGATTGTAATCCTAATACATACAATACTCTTTTTAACATAAACCAGTGTTAACCTTTGTTAAATGTTTTCCAGAATCTATAGCGGTAATCATAGTTTTTTCTTTAATTGGTTAGTATAGAAAATGATGGTAGTACATTTTTTCAGTTTTGTGTATGTGTGAGAGAGGGAGGAGAGAGAAATATTTAATACATTGCTGGCTTTGATTTTCTAGGCCTTTTTTTTTTTTTTTTTTGAGACAGAATCTCACTCTGTCACCCAAGCTGGAGTGCAGTGACACCATCTCAGCTCACTGCAGTCTCCACCTCCTGGGTTCAAGGTATTCTCCTGCCTCAGCCTCCTGAGAAGCTGGGACTACAGGTGTGCACCACCATGCCTGGCTAATTTTTGCATTTTTAGTAGAAACAGAGTCTTACCTTGTTGGCCAGACTGGTCTCAAACTCCTGGCCTCAGGTGATCCACCCACCTTGGCCTCCCAGAGTGCTGGGATTACAGATGTGAGCCACCGCGCCTGGCCGATTTTCTAGTATTTTGTCTTGAATTCTGTATCTCTGCTTATTAATGGGTTGATATGTGATTTTTCTTTCTTACTGTCCTAGTATGCTTTTGCTTCAAAGTTCTATTAGCCTGGTAAAATAAGTGGTTAGTATTTCTTCTTTGTCTATTATCTGGGAGTATTTATATTTATTGGAATTACTTGTTTCTTGACTGTTTTACAGAACTCACCACTAAAATGTCTGAGTCTTGGGTGAGAATGTATCTGTGTGGGTAAATTTTTATCCTTATTCAACTTATTTAATAATTATAGCAATATGCAGATTTTCTATTTAGTTTTTAGTCAGTTTGATGTGTAATATTTTCTCTTTGACCGAAGTTTTCAAACTTTAACATATGTAATTGTTCAATAGTCTGGATATTTAAAACTATCTCCTATGTCTATAATTATGAGTGATTTTAAGATTCCAATATTCATTATTTTCCTTCTTTCTTTTTTAAAAAAATTAAAGGAAGGAGACCACCTCTCTTATTGCCTCATACCTCAGAAAAAGAAAGAGGAAGTAAAAGTTAAAGAAAGGCAAAAATGAGATCAATAGTCAGACAGCCTGGTGCTGCACCCCAGGCCTGGTCTGGTAGTTAAAAAAATCAACCCCTAAACTGCTTGTATTATCTATAGATTCCAGGCATTGTGAAAGTATTGTGAAAGCATGAGAAAGCATTGTGAAACTTTCTGTTCTGTTCTGTTCTGTCTTGATTACCGATGTATGCAGCCCCAGCCACGTACCCCATGCTTGCTCAATAGATCACGACCCTTTCACATGGACCCCCTTAGAGCTGTAAGGGGCAGCCATTTCTCTCTCAGGGAGCTTGGTTTTTGGGATGCAAGTCTGCCAAAGGTCCCGGCCGAATAAAGTCACTTCCTTCTTCAACCTGGTGTCTGAGGGGTTTTGTCCAAGGCTCGTCCTGCTACAAAATCAATCTAGTTACGAAGTGTCAGTCTTTAAAATCTCAAAACATCAACTTTTGGTTTTGTTCTCTGTGTGCATTCTGTTGTTCTTTTTGCCATTTCTTAAGACATTTAACGTATTCATTTCCATTCTTTTTTATTTTCTAATATAAATATTTAAGTCTGCAAAATCACCACTAATATCACCTTTTCTGTGTTACACATAATTGGATATGTAGTATTTTACTATCATTTAAGCTTATGTTTTTTCCGATTTCCACCTTGATTTATTCTTCAGTACATGGATTTTTTAGAAGCATTTTTAAATTTTCAAAAATCTTGGGTTTGTTATCTTTTTTAAAAAAAACCACTTAATTCCATTTTGGTCAGAATAGATAGTGTCTATGATATGACAACTTTCCTACTTACAGAGACTTGTTTAATGACCTAATAATACATGTTCGTAAGTGTTGCTTTACTTGAGCAGATGTACATTTGCCAATTGGTAGATTCAGAGTACTATATATGGCTACTGGAATAAATGTTGATAATATCATTTAAATCTACTGGTAGCTAATTGCTTAATCTATTAATTTAATATTGTTGTGATGATTGCATTAAAATATTTCACTAAGTATGGAGATTTTTGATGTTTTCTTTTCATAGTTCTGTCAATTTTTGCTTTATATGTTTGAAACTATATTATTAGGTATAGAATAGGATAGAATTAAAACAATATTTAATTATCTTAATCTTCAGTAAGCTTTTTGCATTAGTCTATATTGTTTGATATTAATATAAATACATGAGTTTTTTTCTATTAATATTTGCCTGAATTACTAACTTACCTCCTATTTTTAACATTTCTGCATCTTGTGTCTTTACATTTAAGATGTGTCTTTTGTAAACAGTATAAAGCTGACTTTTTGTTTTAATCATCTCTGTCCTTCAATTGGTAAGTTTTTAGTCTACTTGCAATTATTATAATTATTTATTCATTTAGATTTATTTCTACCATTGTATTTCATGTTTCCTATTTGTACTACTTTTAAACACTCTTCTTTCTTTATTTTCGTTTTTTTAGATAGGTCATTTTTCTTAATTCAATTTTTTTCCTCTTACAGTAATTTGGAAATTCAGTGTTCTATTTCAATTATTTGAGAGGTTAGACTTAAACTTTTAGCAGTATATTAATCTTAACAAAGTCCAAAATTAATACCTCCATTTTTTTTCCCAAACATTCAAGGATTTTCCCTTTTGTCTTACATGATATTGTATTCTGTTAATTGAGATCTATTTTCATTCGTTTTTCATGAGCAAATATTTATTGAGTGCTTACTATATGCCAACACTGTCATGGTAGCACACAATACATCAGCAAACAAAATCTTCTAAAATAAGAATTCTTAACCCCCACCCTTATGAGGTCAGCCTATAGTTAAGAGTTCTAGGGGTACTTTTTTTTGTCCGTACTCCACCACACCCCCGAAGTCCAGATGCAAAAAGAAAAATTTTCTTGTGATTTATCTTTATATAAACTGACAGAAATAAAAGTGGAAATAAACAATTAAATTGCACATACACACACATTTGTAAAATATATATACATATATGTATATGTGTGCATATCCATGCGTGCATATAGACACAGATTTTATCAAAATATATCCCTATGTAGTTTAAAGACTCCTATTTTTCACAGAGCTGATTATTAAAAATAAAAGGGAAAAAAAGCAGGAAAAGAAAAAAAAGCATACCTTCTAATTACCCCTGTCTGCATCAGCCACATTCCTCTCTTTTTACAAACTCTTTTGGCATTTACCTCCATATTTCTTTTAAAAACATGCTTACATTACCACTTCCTGATTTTTTATTTCAGTCATTACAAGTAAATTCCCGAGGTTGGCAGACCAGGTTTAGCTGTTTTGCTTTACCTCCTCCATTATACCATTCACTCTCCTGCCCCAAAAAGTTAATTCCAGAAATGACAATAGATGGTTCATGTTGCACAGTTATATCCTAATACTGATGTGGACTATCTTTATTTTGCATTTACTATTTTTAAATTATACAAACTCTATTTATAGGTGAATAAAGTAACTTAAATATTTTCTGCCTTTTCTGAACTACTTTTTATTTTCCCTGCTAATAAACATAGTCTTGAGTTTTTACTTGGTGTGGGTTTTGTTCATCTATATAGCTGAGTGCTTGATAAGTCTTTTGTCTCTGGAAACACATATCTGGCCATTCAGGGGTGTTAAAAGAAAAACTTTAGACGAATTCAATTTAGCAGAATTCATTTATTTATTTATTTAATATGAGACGGAGTCTCACTCTGTCACCCAGGCTAGAGTGTAGTGACGTGATCTCGGCTCACTGCAACCTCCACCTCTGGGGTTCAAGTTATTCTCCTGCCTCAGCCTCCTGAGTATCTGGGATTTCAGGTGCGTGCCACTACATCCGGCAATTTTTTTTTTTTTTGTGGTTTTAGTGGAGATGGGGGTCTCACCATGTTGGTCAGGCTGGTCTCGAACTCCTGACCTCGTGATCCACCCACTTCTGTCTCCCAGTGTGCTGGGGTTATAGGCGTGAGCCACTGCACCAGGCCAGCAGAGTTTATTTAAGCAAGAGTGATTCATGAGTCAGGCAGTAACTAGAATCAATAGAGGTAGCACAGAGAGCAAAGTGGAGCTCTCTGAAAGTGGAGCTCTTTATAGACAGGAGGAAGTGACACACAGAAATAGCTTGCTTGGATACAGCACTGCATTTGCCTTATTTGAACATGGTCTGATTAGCTGGCAGCCTGTGACTATTAATTGTTGCAAGAATATTCTTAAGGTGGGTTGCCATTTGTGTACATGCTGAGGTTGCAGTTTGCTATGTAAGAATTCAGAATACGGAGGCAGCTTAGGCCAAATTTAATTGAATTTAATAGGGGAAAATATCTTGAACTATTTTGTTGTCTGGGTATTGAACCTTTCTGAACTAGCCCTCTGGCTTTCTTTTCTTTTCAATAATATTTTCCATCTTGTGTTTTACTCTAACCTGGGTGATTTTCAACTCTTTTATTACATTTGTTTTCTGAATGTTGTTTCTTTTCTTTTTTGTGTTTTGTTTTTGGCATTCTGGGTTGTTTTTGGTAATATCTTTTCTTCTCTCATCCCTTTGAGAAAAGAAAATATATTAGTATCTTTCCACATCTCTGTGAGAATATTAATGATAGTTCTTTTAAAAAATGTTTTTTCTTCCTGCATAGTCTCCATTTTTTCTAAGTTGCTTTACCACACTGTTTACATGGTTTTTGTTTGTTTGATTTGGTTTATATGCATCATGATAGAGGCTTTCTTTGATATCTAATGGCCCTTGAGTGTCTGTTCATATTTACTGGCTATGGGAGCACCAGTGACCTGATTGGAGGCTCTGAGAGTGAGGGTTTGGGTTGCGGCTGAGACATATCTTTGGGGAACTCCTTGGCATCAGTAGCTTTGGATCTTCCTTTTGTGTTTGTCAGAGGCTCCAGGCAGTTTTCCATTCTCCTGTCTGGGATGTTTAGTGCTAGCTGCATACATCCTGGGAACTAGTGAGAGAACAGGCTAAGGATCTCAGCATTCAATTGATGCTCTGTTTTCAGAATGATGCACCTGTCCTAAGCAGGGCCTGATGTCTGGCAGTCTTGTGATTGTCTTACATCCTTCAGTGACTAAATCTCTGGTCACTTTTCTGCATTTGGGAAGGGACAGTTACCTATGGTATAGGAGGAGGAACAAGTAGGAGGGAGGTGGAAATGTGGAGATTAACTGCTTCTTAAAATGACTTGCAATCAATTATTTCATTTTTAACTTTACCTTCATTTCCTATAGGTTCCTCCTGCCAGTTCTAAGGTTTTGGGAGATTTTAAAATTAAAAGTCTGTTTGTTTTGTTTTGTTTTGTTTTGTTTTGTTTTTAAAATTTCCCCAGTATAGGATTAGGATTCACCCTTGTAGAGTTCTTCTAAGTCAGTTGCTGCTCTTTGATATGTTTTTAAGCTTCCAGTATTTTACCATTACTGATTTTCTCCTGCACCTCTTTATTCCTGTGAATTAAAAATTTTCTTTGCTCCCATTTTAGTGGGGTTTCAGAAAGGGATAACAGTAAATGATAAAATAATCCTTGTATGCATCCAGAAGTAGCATGCATTTTTTCTGATTCTCCTTCGGTGAGTAAGCATGGTTCTTCAGGAAGTGTGGCCCTGTGGTTCCACCAACAGTGCTCTCCAGAGGTCTTGGTTCAGGTCCCACAGAAAAAAGGCCTTATTTCTTTTCCTCTTTATTATGGTTTAAATCAAAACTTCTATTTGACCAACTGAAAAAATTCCTCTGGACAGCTTGGCATGGAGCACGGATTTATAAATCTGATTTCTTATTCCTTTAGGGATTTCTTTTACATTTTGAGAGCTCAGCTTTGTATTTAAAAGGATGGATGTCTCTCAGGACTGGCAATGGTTACTTAGGCAGATAATGTTATACTGATCCATTCATTTTACAAGCAGTATTTAACCCTATGTGTACCCTGTGCTTGAAGGTATAGAGGGATATGTCCCTATTGTACATGTGTCCAAGAGGACTAGATAATTGAACAGAATAAAGCAGATTTGAGCAGTGTCCCTAATTGAGCAAAAGAGGGTCTGCCAACGCAAGATTTTGGAGAACCACAAAGTAACATATAAGGAAGGGCACACCTACAGGTTATAGTCAAAGGAGGCTTGGAAACACGGCAGGAATTGGATCATTGGAAGGAGACATTTTAATTTGACACACACACAAAATGGAGAGTTAATATTTCCTGAACCTGAAGCTGTTATGATCAAATAGTGTTTCACCAGAGAATTCTGAGAGATTTATATATTGACCATGGAGACAAGGAGGGACAGGGACGACCAGAGATAGAGAAACCAGCTAGGAACAACTGTAATAGTCCATGGACCAACTGTGGCTTTCACATTCATTTTTTTTTTCTTTTTGGAGAAAGGTAATTTGTAAAGGTCTCAACTATTTCAAATGTGTGCGTTGTTTTTTTTAAAATTTGATTTAGGATTCAAACTTTACTTCAGTATCAGAGGACTCTTTGAAGTTCTCTTAGAAACATTATCTAGAGTCATTTGCTTGCCAAATATTTCTAAGTAGCAACAACAAAAAAATTAAATTCTTTGTAGTTAAAAGGCCTTTCTAGATGTGAAAAAGAACATTTGCTCATAACACCATTAAATTCTGCTTTCAGTCTGTGACCTCAGGCATCCTGAGACATTCAAATCCAATTTATTCTGGAAAATGTTTTAGATTTCGAAATTTTAGATAACTAGAGCCTATATTTCATTTTAGGAAAAAATTTAGTACTCTTTTTAATTTTAACATAAGAAAATCAAAGAAGCAATAATTACTGTAAATAAAAAATAAAAATGCATTTTTTAAAACCCCAAGAAATTTCCCCAAATTTCACTTAAACACTATCATAAATCTATGTAAAAATCCATAAAGGTTTCTGAAAGGTATAAAGTATTTAAAATGCCAATTACATTTAATTCTCATTAGTTGTAATTAGTGAGCATAGACAAATACTATGTTCAAAAATATCATTTTTTAATATCTAATACAAATTAGGTTGTCCTTTTACCTGCTTATACTTTTTTAAATTTATTATCCTTTCTCAAAACGCTTTTTCACTCTCAATCTTCTTTTTAGTGATTAGGTTTTTTGGTTCCTATACTTTCTTCACAGACTTTTCCACTTTTTTAGAAAGCGTTTTCACTTAACAATGTGGAGAAGATGACGATGATAACACACAGGTTTAAACAGCACAACAAGCAATGCAAGCAAGATAGAAACCATCTTGCAGGCAAAGCAGCTAGATCCGACTGCAGGGCACCCTACGCCCTCCTGCCCAAACTTGTGTTCAAATTGTAAGTTTTCACTGGCCCCAGCATGCAGATATTTTATAGGTTTTCAATTAGGGTACTGCATGTGGGATAAAAATGGATGCAAGCCATTACAGGGAATATTTGTAGAGTGAGAATTCAGGCAGTGAGAGTTATCTATATTGTGTTCTGTGCCTCTACTGTCTTGTCTAAAACATACTGGGTGAAAAAAATTTTAATTAACAAAATATGTACCAAAAAAATACAAAAACACAAAAAGGAAGACAAATTATTATATTTATTTTCTTATGGTTTGCATTCTGTCTTCTGATCAGACAACAAATTCCTTTGTGGAAATGACCTCATTTTACAATTCAGTCCAACAAATGATGCTGGCCGCCCACGTGGTGCCAGGCACGGCGCCAGGCACTGGAGGCAGGGAGCCACTTATGACGCAGACGGAGCACCAAGGCTGAGCTTGTAAGCTCGCTCCGGAAAGTGTTTGTTTCCTCCCAGTTTCCATGTCTGGATGCCTTGTATCTGCCACTAGGTAACTGGGTTATTTCTCCACAGCACTCCCCTCTCCAAACAAAAGCTTTTCCCAACCATAACCAGCAAGACAAAATAGGAATCTGGTCATTTATGTTGATATTCTCCCAAAACGTGGTTTTAATTAAATAAGAATTAAATTAAATAAGATTAAAATAAGAATATCAATTTTTAGGTCGCTATTAGTTACTTACCATTGTTTATAATGCTTATATATTTTAGAGCGAAATACAAAGAAATACAAACAGGGAAGTGCAAACTTCCTGTATCTACCTCCCATTAAACTTCAACTTTAGTTCTAACCATTTCTTTACCTAACTCTGTTTTTCTTATTTTGTAAAAACAATCTTTTAAGTGTCCAGTGCCACGAAGTCCTAGCTTTTCAGAGTTTCAGAAACTAGAGCCTCTTTCCTTCTCTGCTTCAGGACTTCTGATAGTTCTGGGGTCAGAAGCCGGTGGTTATTTACGTACCCTTACTAGAGAAAGGGCATTCTGTTTTACTCTTTGCTGCCATGAATAGACTCTGACGCATTTTAACTGGCCGACTAGACTGTCTTTTTTTTTTTTTTTTTTTTTTTTTTTTTTTTTTTTTTTTTGAGGCGGAGTCTCCCTCTGTCCCCCAGGCTAGAGTGCAGTGGCCGGATCTCAGCTCACTGTAAGCTCCGCCTGCCGGGTTTACGCCATTCTCCTGCCTCAGCCTCCCGAGTAGCTGGGACTACAGGCACCCGCCACCTCGCCCGGCTAGTTTTTTGTATTTTTTATTAGAGACGGGGTTTCACCATGTTAACCAGGATGGTCTCGATTTCCTGACCTCGTGATCCGCCCGTCTCGGCCTCCCAAAGTGCTGGGATTACAGGCTTGAGCCAAAATCTGGCTTCAAGCTCTCAGAAGTGACCTTCCTCTTTCTTTTTCTTTCATAGTTAGAAGAGGAGGCCAGGCGTGGTGGCTCACGCCTGTAATCCCAGCACTTTGGGAGGCCGAGATGGGCGGATCACGAGGTCAGGAGATCGAGACCATCCTGGCTAACACAGTGAAACCCCGTCTCTACTAAAAATATAAAAAATTAGTCGGGCGTGGTGGTGCGCGCCTGTAGTCCCAGCTACTCGGGAGGCTGAGGCAGGAGAATCGCTTGAACCCGGGAGGCGGAGCTTGCAGTGAGCCGAGATCGTGCCACTGCGCTCCAACCCAGGGTGAGACTCCATCTCAAAAAAAAAAAAAAAAAGGAAAGAGCAGGAAGACAATGGCAAGCACTGACAAGCACTTACATACACAGTCAGGGCAAAGATTTCTTGCAGTAGTCAGGGTCAGACTGGCTTCTTCCCCTCCTTGCCCTTGAGACAGTCACCCAGGCTGGAGTGCAGTGGAGCGATCTCAGCTCACTGCAACCTCCGCCTCCTGGGTTCAAGAGATTCTTGTGCCTCAGCCGCCCAAGTAGCTGGGATTAGAGACGTGTGCCACCATGCCCGGCTAATTTTTGTATTTTTAGTAGAGGTCGGGTTTCGCCATGTTGCCTAGGCTGGTCTGGAACTCCTGAGCTCAAGCGGATCCAGCCAGCCTCGGCCTCCCAAAGTGTTGGGATTACAGGCGTGAGCCACAGTGCCCCACCCCTCCTTGTCTTTCACAGCCCTTAAGTGCAGTATTTATTGAGGAGGATATATATATATATATATATACTCCCCAGACCAGTGCTCCCTAGAAATATATCATGTCACATTTGTCATTTAAAACTTAATCGTAGCCACATTTTAAAAAGTTATCAAAAAAGGGTGGGTGGAGGGATGGTGGGGACTGGGCGAGGTGGCTCACGCCTGTAATCCCTGCACTTTGAGAGGCCAAGGGAGGTGGATCACTTGAGGTCAGGAGTTTGAGACCAGCCTGGCCAACACAGTGAAACCCTGTCTCTACTAAAAATACAAAAATTCTCCTGGCTGGTAGCGTGCGCCTATAATCCCAGCTACTGAGATACAGAAGGCTGAGGTGAAAGAATCACTTGAACCTGGGAGGTGGAAGTTGCAGTGAGCCGAAATCACTGCCACTGCACTCCAGCCTGGGCGACTCTGTCTCAGAGTCTCAGAGTGAAACGCTTTCTTAAAAAAAAAAAAAAAAAACAAAAGTTAAAAAAAGACAAATTAATTTTAATAATATAACTTTATATAACTTAATACACTCAAAATATTGTATTTCAATGTGTAATCAATCTAAAAAATATTTTAGATTTATTTCTCCTTACTAAATGTACTTGACACTTACAGCTCACCAAATGCAGATGCTCAATTTTTACGGGAAATAATTGAGTTGAAGTGTATGATTTTATAAAATTTACAGTTGGAAAACTATATTCACATACATAAGGTGTTCCAAATATACTTAAAACGTTTTCCGTTAACTGAAAAATCATTCTCCTTTAATATTTGCATCCATATGTACAAAACTGGTCCAGCTTTTTTTCTTTTAACTATAATTACTTTAAACTCAATTTAAAGCAAAAGCTATCAGTTTCAAAACCATCAAGGTTAATTTATTAACTCCTGTGCGAACTCGGCATTATTAATATTGACTTCAAAATGATATTGATAGACTGAAAAGCAACTCTATAAGTATCCACAATGAGTTCTTCACACTTTTTCTTGCAGTTTTGGTAGCCAATTTAAGTAATGCTATCCATTACAATTATAGTCTTCTGCATATTGACTCATATAAGAAAATGATAAAGATCGTTATTATTGATTAAATTATGAAAAGTTTTTATTTCATTTTAAAATCTTGTATCTGTCCAGAGAGGTCATAGATAAACATTACCTTTCCTTGGAGTTTCAAGTTTAGCTCATTTATATGCAGTGTGATATCAGTGTGAAAACTTAAATCACATTGCCATCTTTTCTCTTTGATTTCTGAATATTTGGCAATTTTTCTTTATTTTCAAAAAATATTGAATTGGAATGAACAGTATAGTAAATCTTTGTAAAATTCTTTCACGACTCAACCAAAGAGCACTGTCAAAGAAGGCATGAGGTCATCGAACTCATTGTCTTCTGTTTCTTTCAACAGTTCTATAAACTTGTGATGATTCATTGCACTTGCATGTATGCGCTGAATGATTTTAACAATGTATCCAGGACACATTTCATGGAGTTTGCTTCAGAAAATGAGCATAAATATTTTTAAGATGTATCATATAGTGAAACAAAGAAATAAAGAAAACATCAGTCCCTTTAAAAAACTTCCAGTAAGTCTGATTTTTAGCATAACATAGATGGAAAACTGTTTGTTGTGTTAGAAGCTAATTTTTTAATAACTAGCTGAAATTCTTCAATAGATGTAAAATATTGAAAAATACTCATGCCATGAGTTTGATATTTTAGGCCACGAATAGACAACAATTATTAGTAATTTAATAAGTGGTTAGGGACAAAATATACCCAAAGCACTAATTGGGCAGTGTATTTTATATCTCATGATTTATCAAAAGCTAAAAACAACCACCACAAAAGTTGCAGTTTTTTAGATTTTGAATCAGCTGATCTCTGTTGTAGTTAAAGAGATCTTATATTTTATAAGCGATTTTTTTGTGGCTTAGTTGAATTTCTTACTTTTGTGAAATATCTTTTTTTGACTTTATCTCATAATTTTCTTTAAAAATTATATAACTGAAATAGTTTCTTTTATTATCCTTCCATCTAAAACATGTGTGTGTGTGTATATGTATATATAAGAACCAAAGCAAAAATATATTTGGCCAAAGTGACAAGTTGGGATCTGTAAAAAGTCTTAATTTTTTCTTGGATATTTAATTCTAATTTCAGGTAATAAATTCCATTGGTTCTTTTTTGAATGTTGAGAGAAAATTTATCAAATTTACTATATAGTTGCCAAAAACATCTCAATATTTTTGTACTTTATTATACTTAAATAAATTTTATACAGCAGCTTTCTCATTTTGCACATTAGCAAATTGCAATGCTATTCATTGTGAAATTTGCAATGTCCTTTTTCCAGTGTCCTCTCTTTCTCTCTTTTTTTTCAGTTCCCATCATAGTACTAGCTTCTGCACCTCTATGCAATTCTGCATCTGTAACATGCCTTCATTTTGATTTTTAAAATTTATCCATACTTATTTTTTAACTAGAAAAATAATTTAAATGTTACAATTACAATAATATTTTCATTTCATTACCTGCTATGATTTATATAGGTGTCACTCTAATTGTGCTGTCTACATAAAAGATTCAAATAAACATATTATAATGTTACATCACTATATAGCAAAAAATTATTTAAACTGGATCAATATGTGGACATGAACTAAATTAATGATGCATTTACATGTAGTACTAGAAATAATGCATGAGCTTTACATATACACTATAATACAATAACATCTTACGTGAGACATAAAGTGAAATGGTAACCTACAAAGGGATCAAGCTATGTTATTGGAAAACTAGTTTACGCAGTTTCAGCTTTTAAATGTAAATTAATTACAATTACGTAAAATAAAAAAATTTAGTACCACAATGGAACTAGCCATATTACAAGTGCTCAATAGCCATATGGTAGCTAGTGTTTACCATATTGGATACTGCAGCCTCTAATTATGTGGTAACTAGACCTGGTAGGCACCTAACTCAGTCTAAAAAGTCCTTTTTAAAAGGATTTTGATTCCATTTCCTTGAGTAAATATTTAAAAACACACATGAACAGATATTTTAAAAACATGATTCAGCTATTATTTATTGTGACTCCTCTAAATAAGGATGTAATAAAATTGCAATATAAACTAAGAATAAAAAAACTCAACTTGCAGAAATCTAGCTTTCTTACTTTCTACATTTTTTTTATAACATAGTATATCAAATAAGATTTCCATATAAACCATGAAGCACAATGTCTGGAACATAAGAATTCACATACTTATTTGTTTTTTCGCTATGTCATCTGATTGCTGATGATTTTGAGCCAAAAGAGGGTGGTGCTGTTGTCCATTTGTTGCTGCTGCTGGGGATGAGGGGATTGATGCTGCTCTGGGAGACTGATGGTTGAGAGCCAAGACTGGACTTCTAAGACAGCAGATGTCTCCGCCCTCATCCTCTCCCCCAACCCATAAACCTATCTCTTGACTGCCAGGGTGTCTGGGGCTTGCTCACCACATGGGCTCAGCATCTTAAGCTGGTATCCTCTTGCTAGGCCTCCTCTTCTCTGACCACATATATAGAGAAAGCTGGCCACTGAATGGAGGGCCTTGCTCAAGGGTAAGTTTATGGGGAAGAGCAGACTAAGTCTTCATTTGCTGTTTTTTTCAGAAGTAAGGAAGGGAGATCTCCTTCCTCTGCCCCCAGTCCCTGTGTATCGGAATGTCCTACAGAGGGTAAGGGAAGGGGCTGCATAGCTTTACTCCCCTGGTCCTAAGGATTACCTTAGGACCTTACCTTAAGGAGAAGCCTCAAGCCCGTCTCACATAATCGCAGCAGTTGCTACCCTGGCTAGTTGTGCCTATTAAAGATTTTTATATGCTCTAGGTTACTAAAGTTTGAGTAAGGCAGTCTCTACAGGAAGCAAAATTAAGGATTTTCCAATATTTTGCTTTTGGGGAGGATACCTCCTCCCACCTTAAAATCAGTAAGTCTACTATTCAACTTTTGAATACTGGACTTCTAAACATTGTCAGGATACATTGTTATCGTAAATGAGGAAAAGGAAGTTTTAAGAGTAAAAGTCAGTATTTATTGAGCACTTACCGTATCCTAAATGTCTCATTAATCCTCAAAGCAAAATTAATTGAGGTTGTTTTTATCTGCAATTTGGGGACGATGAACCAGAGGCAGCAAGAAGATAAATAACTTTACCAAGGATACACAACTAGTAAAGGGTGGAGTTAAGATTCAAACCTAGATTTGAATCTAGGTCTGACTCTAGATTTGATTTCTTTGCTCTTACACACGTGTGTGATATGTATCTATATAAAATATCCCTAGCTGGGTGAAGTAGGAATAATAGTTTAATTATATGCTAGGTGCATGCCTGTAATCCTAGCACTTTGGGAGGCCGATGTGGGTGGATCTCTTGAGTCCAGGAGTTCAAGACCAGCCTGGGCAACATGGCAAAACCCTGTCTCTACAAAAATTAGTAGGGCGTGGTGGCATGCACCAGTAGCCCCAGCTACTCGGGAGGCTGAGGAGGGAGGACCACTTGAGCCTGAGAGGTCAAGGCTGCAGTGAACAGTGATTGTGGCACTGTGCTCCAGCCTGAATAACAGAGTGAGACTCTGTCTGAAAACAAACAAAATCCCTATTATTATTATTATTAGTTTTTACTGTTAAGCCTTTCTGAAAAGAAATCTTAAATATCTACACAGTGATTTACTTACGTTTGCTTATAATGCTGATCCAACATTTTTGTTGTTGTTGCTATTGTTTAATTAATTTAACTCTCTTTATTTGAGGTTTAAAAATTGTCCTGCCTCCTACTTTAGAAAGGACTCAAGATTAAGACACAGGGCAAGATAAGATAATTAGCAGTAAAGTTCTGCAGACTACATCTGAAGGAACAAGAGAGAGTAGGCAATGAGGCACTGAAATTAAACTGATTGGCACACATGGGCAATAAACTGACTGTAAGCTTTCTGGCAGCCAAAGTAAAAACTAAACATGTTGGATTGCATATTTTTTGTTTCCTGACAATAAGATGGATAAAATTCAGCTGCAGACAACTTAAGTAGGAATTGATTGCATGAGCCTTTAATAAAGGGAATTGAACAACAACATGGAAAATATCTAACCCAGGTTTTATGAGACACAGAAGAGTCATTCAGATACTTTGTTGTCATATTGTTCTTAAATAAGAGCAGATGCCCTTACATACTAACCTGATACTTGTTAAATCATCTCTATAAGGCTGTAAAAACATAATGCTGTGCTTCCTTTAAGACCTAAAATCATGATTAGAACTTGGAGATTCTCTGATGGCTAATTTATGTGCAATTCTCTCAAATACCAGATTCTTTAACAATCACTAGTCACATGCTAAATACCTGTAAATAATGAGGAAATCCCCTAAACAATACAGATTTTTCCAGTGTTTATGAGAGCTGTAAGCTTTAGGTACAAGATAGCAAAGAAATAAATGTGTCATTGTGTGTTGGAAAGTTAAGACCTCAATTTGTAATCC
The DNA here is from genome assembly GCF_047675955.1 of Chlorocebus sabaeus. Classification (NCBI taxonomy): domain Eukaryota; kingdom Metazoa; phylum Chordata; class Mammalia; order Primates; family Cercopithecidae; genus Chlorocebus; species Chlorocebus sabaeus. Next base: position 21,561,868 of record NC_132928.1, on the reverse strand, counting down.
TGACCAGACAGACTGACCACTTCAGGTCCTACACTTATGTGATATGTATCTACATAAAACATCCCTGGCTGGGTGGAGTAGGAATAATAGTTTAATTATATGCTAGGCACTGTTTGAAAATATTGTCCACATTTTTCAGATGAGAAAACAGAGGCTTAGAAAATTAGAAAATTAAAGGCCCTATCCAAGTAGCCTGACTTCAAAGCCACTGTTCTTCCCAGAGCACAATACTGATAGAGAGGCCTAAGAATTCTAGTCCAAACTACTTACAAAAACGTGACTTTAGTCTGACAAGTCATTGGCCTTGACATTCCCACCTGTATACACCTTCTCAAAGAGAACTTCTCTACCATTCTGTTGGTTTTTTTCTGAAGAAGGCTTCTATTAGATACCACAAATAAGTAAAAGTGTGAAAAAGTAATTTAATAGTAGAATAATTCAATTTAACTAGTTGCAGAAGATTGTTGAAAACTGCCCTTTTAAATGTGGATGAATGATTACTTGTTTCTATGATTTAATTATGGCATAATTAACATTATTAATGTTCCTTCTGGCAATAGCTGAACTACAAATACAATTGCTCCTTAAGACCTCTGTTGACAAAGACAATAAAACAATGCACCTCGTTCAAAGGAGAAAGGCTGGCCTTCCTGTTTCCTATGGCAGAGACACATGCACCAGCATAATTAGTTTTCTTAGTACTAGAAAGATTTAAAAAGAAGCAATGTTAGGTCAATGCCCCATACCAGGCCATTTAAAATTGGTTCTGTATCTGCTATGAATATCTGACTAGTCTAACAGTGCTGGTTTCCTAGAGATGCTAAAGAAACAGGAGGCTAGCCTTGGTCTGTATTATGTATTAAATGATGTTACATTACCCAGCTGTCCTTGATGATTTCACAATGTGGAGGAAACTTATTCTTTAATAGAGCTTTGTTTCTATACAAAGCACTTTGTAATAGTAGCAGTAGGAATAGAAAAGTGGGTGTAGATAGGAAGTCAAATTACTGGACTGAGGGACCATAGTGATTGGGGGCTACAGAAAGAGACAAAAAGGACAGGAATTTTACATTTCAGCAGCTCAGGTGATGCCTTAATCAGCAGCAGTAGGAAAGGTAAGAACCAGATAGGTTTGGATGGTAGAGGGTAAGGAACCTTGTATATAAATCTATTTGAAAGCGGATGGTTGGGTTCATTAAAGGTCCTAAAAAATTAACAGACACCCTGCCTGCCTTTTTTGGGACCTATGCTGTCAGTTACTATTTCGCATTAATATTGACACAATGTCAAGATTTCCCTAACAGTCTGATAAAGGTCTGAAGGAGGCAAAAGAGCTGACACTGCCATCTCAAAACCTGATCCAACTTATAGAACCAATACCAGGTTATCCATCCATCTATTCTTCCATACATTCAGGTTCATTCATACACAACTAACAGGTGTTTCTATAAGCCAGGAACTGCAGGCTAGATACTGGAGATGAAATGGCTAATAGTGCAAGTTGCTTGTAGTCTTATTGGAGAGACACACAAAAATGGGCATTAACACCAGCATGCAATGATGGGGAGTAGAAGACAGCATTATGCAAGCACATAGGAGCATCTAACTCAGCTCAGGTGAGTCAGAGAAACCTGCCTGGAAGAGATAATATCCAAGTGAAGACCCTAAAGATGGAGAAGGGATGGCCAGGTGAAGTGGCGAGGTAGGAGCCTTCCAGGTAGAGCTGTAAGCAGTCAGGAAGGTTGGAGCATAAAGGATGAGGTGAGGTGAGAGTTTGGATGAAAGATGTAAACAAGCCAGATCATAAAGCACCTTGCCTTATTCAACTATTTGGACTTGATTCTAAGAGCAGTGTGTGCTGTTTACTAAAGGATTAGAGCCGTATCTCTGCCTTAAGTTGGAAGGATGGTTTGGGCTTGGGTAGAGCTTCAAGGAGTACTTTGTTGTCTATGATCATCTGGGGCTAGAGTCAGAGCATCAAGACCTTCGGATCATGTCAGTGGGAGCATCTTAGGAACTCAGAGTCAAGGGTGATAGGAAATTTTGCCCCAGTGTCATTTGGCACTCTACTGTCTGACTCCCTCTACCTTCCACTACCACTTGAGCATGTAAGGAATAACAATAACCTGTCTTTCGTACGCACTTGCTTTGTACCAGACACAACGTAAGCATTTTACAGCTTCTTCTTAACAACTCTGTGTTGTTGGTATTATTATATCCATTTTACAGATGAAGCAACTAGGCTTAAAAACTTTGAGTACCTTGCCCCAGGTGGCATCGGTGGTAAGTGACAGAGGGAAGATCTGAACCCAAGCAAACTGATCCTAGAGCTCACACTAATCACTGCAGGAAATATAAAAATGCAGGTAGCTTTCATTTCTTTAATTTGGATGTTAACATATTGCAGAGAAAGAGTCCGAGATAGAAGTACAAGACTTTTTGTGGTTTTATAAATATAACCACAGTTTTATATGTAGAGAACATTAAATATGCCATTTAACAATTTTTAAGTGCAGAATTTAGTGGCATTAATGACATTCATACTATTGTGCAGCTATCCCCACTATATGTCTCCAAAACTTTTCCATCAGCCCAAACAGAGACTTGGTACCCATTAAGAAATAACTCCCTATTCTTCCTTCCCTAGCTCATGGTAACCTCTACTTTCTGTCTCTATGAATTTGCCTACTCTAGATACTTCATGTAAATGGAATTGCACAATATTTATCCTTCTGTGTTTGGCTGCTTTGCCTGGAACAATGTCATTAAGGCTTATTCGTGTGGTAGCATGTATCAGAACTTCCTTTACGTCTGAAAGAGATTTCATTGTATGCACATACCACATTTTGTTTATTCGTTCATCTGTTGATGGACGTGGGTATTTTCCTCCTTTTGGTATTGTAAATAATGCTGTAATGAACACTGGTGTACAAATATCTGCTTGAGTTCCTGCCTTCAAGTCTTTTGTGTAACCGCCTAGGAGTGGAATTGCTGCGTTATATGGCGATTCTGTGTGTAACTTTTTGAGGAATCACCAAGCTGAATATTGGCAAAACCACAAAACTTTAAAGATGGAAAGAATCCTGCAGAGAATTTTGTTAGTTCCTTTACTATACAACTGGGGAGATAATTAATTTTAAATTAATTATCATTTTTTGAGCTTGGACTATATATGGTAGCCATTTTACATACATTATCCTATTTAATCCTCTCCAAAACCCTATGCCGTGTTCATTATTTTAGTTTTATAGATCAAGAAACTGATGCTCAGAGAGGCTAGATAACATGCCCAGCATCTCACAAATGGCAAATGGAGGAGCTGAGCTTTGTACTCAAGCCTGTTCCTATTGTCAAGTTAACTCAAGACCCTAAGCGTGGATCTGCTCTGTGGCATGGGTCTTACATGTTGGAAATGGCTCTTAGTTTTGTCCATCTGCAGATGGAGTACAAAATGTTGTGTATTTGTGAAAGTGTTTAATTAGTTCTTTATATTTGGCACTTTACTTTTTTTATTTGTGGGTTTTTTTCATATTACCTGGGTTCATATTTTTAAAATGCACCTTCATTGTTGGTGAACAATGGAAGACACAGGAAACAAAACACTTTGTTGTTACTGGGTATTGATGCTGGTTTTCCCTTTTTTGAATTTTCCCCAAAGTATTCCTCTGTAGAGCTACTATAATCTGATATTCAGTAAACATCCTCTTAGTTGGAATGCTGTGGGTTTTTGTCTTTCTTGGGTGTGCTTGTCACTCATCTCTTGTCCAATTTTCTTTGTTATATTATAGATTGAATTTCCAAATGCCGCTTCGTAGTGCTGACAGCCTTTCTTTCTGAGGATTCCTTTCCTGTTTAAGACATTTCACACACCATTGTTTAAGCACAAGCACATTTAATCTTGAGCCGATGATAACATCTCCTGCAAGACTTCTGCTTCTCCTCTGCTTTATGGGTATTTGATTCCATTCATTCGTTTTGTGTAATGTCCTTATTACAGAATGTATTCTGTTGTGGCTTCCTTTTTTCTTTTGCTCTCTAAGCAATTTAGTTGGCCATTTGGGGGGTCATATTACTTTTTGTCTGCTTAGGATTTTAAAGTCTGTTCTCGATGAGGCTGAGAATTAGTCTAGCATGTTTCTCAGTCTGCTTTTTCATTTTTACTTGCATAATGAAAGCACACTCAAGAGGAGAACTAGCCCTTGCAGCTATTCCCCATTGCCTTCTCTCAGGGGCTCTACTTACGAATTTTTTCCTCTCTATTGGGTTTCTAGGTTTTCAAGCTGGGACTTTCACTGCCTCTGGCTCACCTGCTGCCCTGAGCATCTTGCTGGTTATTCCATCTGAATAAAAATAGTAGCTCACATTTATTTATTAATATATACAGGTGTATATTTTATAAAGCACATTGAAATACATTATCTGACTTGAGTCTGACTTAAATACAGTAAGTAAACATTATTATCTCTATCTTATAGATGAGGAACTAAGATGTAAGGAGGTGAAGTCATTTTCCCAAAACCAGACAAACTAAGTGGCAGGATGCAGACCTTATATTTTTCTTATTTTTTTTATTTTTATTTTTAGCACTTGGGCATAGTCAAATTCTTTCTGGTTCCTAGTAATCAGATAGTGAATTTTCAAAAAAAAAAATGTATAAAGAAGCTAACGGAAAATAAAAAGGAAATAAATGTGGGGGGAAACAAAGTACAAATCTGATGAAGATTGACGCATTTCTAGCCCTAACTCTGAACCACATATTTCTTTACTGATTTGCATTCACTTTCTTTTACTACATAAGAAATCACCATAAACTTAGAAGCTTAAAATAACACCCATTTATCAGCTCACAGTTCTGTGGGCCAGGCAGGTTTTGAATCTGGCATGGCATAGCTGCGTTACCTGCTCAGGGTATCACAAGGTTAAAATGAAGGTGTTAACCAGGCTGGCCTCTTATCTGGAAGCTCTGAGGAAAACTCTACTTCAAGCTCATTCTTATTCTTGGCAAAATTCAGTTCCTTGTGGTTTTAGGACTGAGATTCCTGTTTTCTTGCTGCCTGTCAGCTAGAGGCTGCTTTCAACTCCTAGAGCCACCTAAATTTCTTAACAGGCGTTCCCCTCCATCTTCAAGCCAGCAGTTGAGCCTGAAATCCCTCTCATGCTTCAGATCTCCACTTTCTCTTCTGCAACAAGGTAAAAGAAGCTCTCTGCTTTTGAAAGGCTCAGATGATTAGGTCCAGCTCACCCAGATCATCTATCTTAAGGCTAACTGTGCCAAATTAATATAACCTGATGATGGGACGAAAACTCATCATATGCATAGTTCTGGGGATTATGTGGGGTGTGTACACGGGGATCAGTGTGGGAAGTGGGAGGAAACATCTTAGAATTCTGTCTTGTGGAGAAAATATTATTTGAGGGACACAGGCTCTGTTTTTTTTCTACCATCTTAAGTAACACCACAGGCTCTAGAACCCCTAAGTAAGGCCTATAGGGATCCCTAAAACCTCTCCAACATTAATTGTTGATTTCCTCTGTGAGTGAGGCCTCAGACAGCCTCACTGGACTTTCAGGTGCTCTCAGGTGTGTAATAGACCACTCCTGACTCTAGCCCCAAGAATTCTTAAATCTGCCTTTCTACATGCTGCCAAAGGTCCTTTGGCTCCCAAATCTTGAAAATCCTACTCTCATTCCTGACCCATCTCTTCCTGTTCTGGGTGGCTTGCCAGCAATCACTAACCGATAACAGTGGTCTCTGCTCCATGGGGAACTTGAGTGTCTTTCTTTAGGGTCCTAGCCAGTATCAGGCCTGGGTCCTATCCCACTTTCTATGTAGCATACGATAATGCATTATATTTGGGCTCGGCTCTGGAAGCTACTGTGACTTTCTTTCCATATCCTGGGCACATTAACATTAATGAAAGTGTCATCCTTCCAACTGCCCACCACCCACTTGGCACCTCCCAGCCATTTCCCATTTCTGATGGGACCTCACTGAATTCTCACTGAAACCTCATTTGTTGAGCTGGGTGACAGACATCACAGGATCTGGTCAACATCATAGTCTGGTGCTTCTGACCATGATTCCCTCTAAATAATAAGGTAGAATACCTGCCTCAGGGAATGGGATTTTTTAAAATGACAGCTTTAACATGTTGTATTACATGTTCAACATTTTCTTCACTGTCTTACTGTATACAAGGATTATGACCACACTACGGGGGAAGTATTATTAGACATATTTTACCACTGAAGAAATTGAGGCTCAGGAAGTTCAAACCACTTGCCTAAAGATATAGAACTAATAAGTGACAGAAGCAGCACAGTTCGCACCTCTTCCACTTCCGTGACTACTTGTTCTTAGAGAATCACACACACTGTGAGGATGCCAAGAACACAGTGAAAGAAAGCGGTGTTGTGCTCTCACACTTGGGCTACTCGACGCTTGGGTCCCATGTGTTTTTTAAAACCTTTGTTTTAGGAAACATTCTGCGGTGTTTCTTCAATCTGCATCTGGTTCCGTCACTCTGCATCTGATTCCGTCACTCTGGCTGCTGCTCGCACATCCCAACAAAGTGCTGCACTGCGAAGGGTTTCACAGGGACTCAAACAACAAAACATCTCTTAAAAAGTGCCCCATAAAGTGCCATATGCAAACATCATGTGTGGTGTGCACATTTTGGACAGCGGCAGAATGTCTGCTTCCTGTATGGATGCATGGGTGGGTGCACTGGGGGCAGGGATATTTTCTGAGTAGTATGACTGTGTTTGGGGGCAGCTTTAGGTATCCAGGCAAACATGTTGGCCCAACACCTCTTACTCTGGGGAGAACAGATCTACAACAGAAAGGGCTTGTGGTAGGAGTAGATTCCTTTGTTCTGACCCTGGTAGACTCGGCACTGCCATTTCATTGTTTCTAAGAAAGGCTCTGCTGGCAAATCAGTCTTAGCACCTGCCAAGAGCACTGTTTTCTTCTAGGGGAACCTTCCCAGCCCCTGGCCTCTGCCAGAGCCTCAGGCTGAGTGGGGCTGGCCAGGTCCTATATCCACTCTCCTTACCTTAGACAACAAGGAGGAAACTGATTCAAGGACAGCCAGTCCATAGACTGACCAGCAACCTGTAAGGTGGCCAGGCATGGAGTCTCTTTCCTACCACAAGCAGTGTGGTTAACTAGGCCAATCAAGTTCTCATTCTTGGAAATCTCAATTGGAGATTATGGAGAGAACCAGGCAGCTGGCAGAAAGAGAAAACCTCAGACACAAAAAGGGAGACAACATGAGAGTAATGGGGCCACATTCATGGTGAAACACTTGAAACTGGGAACCCCTGAGATGGATCAGGGAGATGAGGCAGCTCAATGCTTAGAGTGGCCAGGGATCCCAAATGTCCTCCTGACACCTCCCTCTGACACCTGGCTGGATTTTTGTCTCTACTCTGGTATTACAGTGAGATTTTAGTCTCTTTAATTACATCAATTAGGATGCTTTGGGCTGCAAGTAACACAAAACTCAACTAAAAGCAGTCTTCGTAAGAAAAATAAGTCATCTCACTTAACCAGACAATCCTAAGGATTTCCCCCACTCCCTGGGTTGGCTAATTTAGTGGCTCAACAATGTCATGAAGATCCCAGATGTTTCCTGAATTTCTTCTCATCACCCTCTATTTTGCTTGTCCTTCTAGCCTACTTTTTCTCATGGTATCAGAAGCCTGCAAAAGTTCCAGGCAATGACATCCAGAGATGAAAAAGGGAAAAAAGTGAATGCACCTTTCCTGTGCCTCTTTTAAAGCAAAAGGAAAATGCCCCACCAACTCCCCAGCAAGCTTCTCCCACATCTCATTGGTCAGAACTGCACCCTCTACCCATTCCTAAATCCATCACTGGTGCCAGCAGGGAGGAATGCAGCCGCCTGAAGCACAGGGTAGCTCTATCCTTTAACCCAGTCAATGTCAGCCCTCTGTTAGCTAGGGAGAAGGCAAACAGCAGTGTCTGCTCCACTTACTACCCTATCTACTGAACAATAGAGCTCCATTTCATGAGATGACCTGGTTACATCTGTTTCCTTCAACTCAGAGAGTTGGCTAATACCCAGATCAGACTTAGCAAGTTGAAGACATGATCTTCAGTAGGTACTCTTAGACAGTAGTTGAGAGCTGAGTGGTCATGTAAATACAATATTATATGGAGCCCTAAAGTTTCCATCGCTTTGTAATATTTTATGGGGCCCCAAACACACACAACAGAGACTCTAAGGAATGAACCTATCACACCACTCCTAACTCTGGGCTTCCCAGTTCATTTCTTGCCTCCCTGGGCCTCCTAAGCAGTGATGGCATTCTGTCTTTTGATACAGGGCTTGCTTCGAGCTGATACATAGGCTTTTCTGGAACAGTGGTTTTCAAAACTTCTTTATGCATCAGACAATCTCTTCAAAGGGCTCCTTAAAAATTGCTGGGCTCAAAAGGACAACATATGAAGCTTAGGAGTGAAGGGACTTCCTGAGCAGAAATGGGCCAACTTCAGTCTTTTTACTGTGTCTTTGCAGTATTCTATAGATAATTTCCTTAATTGGTAAATTTAGTGACCATTACCTAGTGATCATTTAATGGGCAGCGATTCTAATGGTATAAAGTCCACAATGTTCTACGTCCCTAGCCTGTCATTTTTCAGCTGCGTGTAAAAGGGGGTAGGATGAGATAATCAATCATTATAAAGATTTAACTATTTTATGCTGAAGCAGCCATATTTTCAAGTGATGAAACCATCTCGCACACAACAATGAAGGTACTCGGCCATAGACTTGGAATGAGACCATAAATGGGGATGAGATCCTTCTGGTTAGCCTAATACTGCTGTACTGGCCTGTAAATGGGGTCCTTCTGCTGAGGCCTTGCAAGGCAAGCCGGCTGTGCCATGTTTGTAGATAGGGCAGAGGAAGCTAGAATAATGGAAAAGTAACCTATTTATGCTAGGTCTAGCTATTGAAACAAGGTGGGAATGAGGCTAGTGTCCTTAACTTCCCTAAGGCATACTTTTCTGGCTACCTTCTGCCCTGTGTCTGGTACCCACATCCTTGATGATTGTTCTCTCTGATCCATATATATATATAAAAATTGCTGGGCTGGCTCTACCTCAAAGCTTCTGATCCAGTAGGCCTAGGAGGGGGCAGCTAAGATGCATTTCTTACTAGTTCCCAGGTGATGCTTCTGCTGCTAGTCTGGGCACCACACTTTGAGAATCACAGCTTTAGGGCTAGGGGTGCTAATCTTCATTCCGAATGGAAGGGAGGCTGCTAAGGAGTCCACTTAAGTAATTTTTCCTGCGATAAAGACTTGCTTCCTTGTCACTTGCTGTCAACACCCCTCCACACAGCAGCGACTGCCTGGCTTAATTCTTAAACTAGCGGCGTCTCAATAGATAGGGTGGACACTTCCTCGCCTCCTGGCAGGAGAGAGAAAGAAGGGACTTCAATCTTTGGTTGGCAGTGCCTGACTAGGCAGCCGGGCACAGAACCTAGGGCTTTCCCACCCCTTTTCTTTCTCACCTGTAAAACAAATAAAGGTACTGGTCCTGCCAGCTTCACAGGTCGCTGTACATAGAGGAACGGTTGGTTGAAAGTGCCCTGCATAACGCAAAGTTCTTTAGGACTCGCAAACAGCCTTAATTGCGGTAAGGGGGCACATCAGGGCTGTGAGAAGCCCCCCTTTAGGGCTCGGCACAGGTGATTCTGGGCTCCCTGTGCTTGCCAACCTCCTAAAGCAGGTGCCCACTTTCAGCAGGTCTGCACGCCCCACCTGGGGGCCTCTGCTGGAGGTCTGCCTGGCCCCAGGCACACGTGTGCGCGCGAGGATTTCTTTTGCAGAGAATGAAACCACCGTTACTTTCCGTCCGCGGTCTACTCCGGGGTCCCCATCCCTCGTAAGTGCTGTGGAACCCCGAGGTGATGAGCCCGGGGGAAGCCAGCATCTCATGCCCTCCAGTGCCGGCGGCCAGGAGAGCCCCGGGACTCGGAGTTTTTGCCGCCGCTGAGGACGCCGAGCGGACTGGTGGCTGCGTCGCCGAGGGAGGGCCCGGGCCGCCCTGCAGCGCGTCTTCGCGGAGCCCTAGGGGCCGCGCCGCTACTCCAAACATGATTCAGAACCGCCCGTCAGCCTTGGCTCCAGCGCCTGGCGCGAGCGAACCGGGCTTGGCTGCCTCGGCCCCGTCTGAACCCTGTGGGCTGCGGGCCAGGGCGGGCCGGGATCTGCCGCGCCAGGACCTTGCAGACCCGGCCGCGGCCGGGCTGAGTGCCTCCCGCCGGGGCCTCACGCCCACGGTCCACGCTTGCAACACCAGGGCTGCACGGCGGGGTCCGCAGCTGGGTCTGCGCCTGGGACTTGGGACTCCCTGTGCTCCTGGTGCCTCACCCCTTGCCTTAACACCAAGCGGATGGGTCCTGGGGCGTCACCTGGCCAGGCCGGAGCCCCAGACCCACAGCTCTCCCCCTCCCCCCCGCACTGCCCCCCTGCGCTGGGGCGGGAGTCGGGGACTGGGGCCGGAGAAAGGAGACATGCTGGTTCTCAAGTCTCTTGAACCATTTCGGGTCCGGACGCACCCCACAGGGCTCCAGTAGCGCGAAGTTCCAGATATGTGCAGCTGTGTGGTGCCAGGCTTCCAGCGGGTTCTTGGTGGGGGCTCCCTCTCTGTGAGTCCGTGGGCAGAGATTTGCCTTGGAGGGTCGCACCTGGCTACAGAAGTATAAGACTTAGTTTCCGGGGAGCAGAGGGGCCTTGGGATAAGGAACTGAAGCTTGTGGGGGTAGTTTGGAATCTTGGTTCCACCAATTATTAGCTGTCCAACCTGGAGAAATCCACTCCCCCTGTTTTCTTGGTTATAAATAACTATAGCTACCATTTGAATGCTTATTATTTTCCATGTACTTTACATATGTTATTTTTATCTTTCCAACGATTTTGCAGGCCATATTCTGCTGATGGAGAAATGGGATCTCAGCCAGGGAAAATGACTTGCCAAGGTTACACCACTGGTAAGTGGAGACCTATGACTTGAACCTGTCTCTAACTCCAGAGACTGTAGTTTCTCTGTAAGTGAGAACACTGACGCCATACAAAGAATTTTAAAACTGTAAGATGGTGACGGATACCATTCTCTTCTGACCTGTCCTCAGGCCAGGTCCTGAAGTCTAGGCTGAAAGCATGACCTTTCTTTCTCCCTATCTCCTCAACCACGCTTCCCTAGGAGGGTCAGAGTGCAAGAGGTAGGGTCTGGGATTGGGGACCCCTGGGTCAGCCTTGCCCGCCACTCCCACCTGGACCCTTCCCATCCTCATTTCTACCCCACACTGCTCAATGTCCTTGAGAGACAAGGTGGTGTCACTGTTGTGGCATTTCTCCTCCACTACCAGTTGCACAAGAGGATTTTTCTCCTGTGCTCAGAGTGGGAAGAAGACCAAGAAGGTCTGTACAGTAACTTGAGACCCCTAGGGCCCAGTTTGGGCTCTTAGGAGGCCAGCAGTGCCTCAACTTTCTCATCTGTGTTTAGAATTCACTTTGTAGAGAAAATGGGTGGACTCTTGGGGAGAGGAGGGCCTGAGTGTCAGAGAAATTTGGGTGCCAGTCTTTTGTAAAATGGAATCTATTGATAATGTCACCACCAGTCTTGCCTGACCCCACAAGAGTTGCAGTAAGAACTCAAAATGGATAATGGCCACACAGTGCTCTGGGAAGTGCGAAGTGCCTCATAAACATAAGGTGGTATTATTCGCAGAAGCCACTGCAGGCAACAGGAATACAAAGATGAATGCCATCTTGGAATCTTTCAGGCTAGCAGGGGAAATAGGAATGGCTATACAAAGAGTTAAAATATAAAACAGGGCATGCAAATGCTCCACCAATATGCCCATGTGGTGCCAACTCATACTGATTTTGTAATAACAAAGAATAGACACAGGTCTATCTGGGTACCTCTACTACTATTGCAAGAACTCCTTCTCTTCACAATAGCTCTAGCCAATCTGTCTCCCCTCTCCAATTAGCCTCCTTCTTACCACCTGTGTGATCTATGGCAGGATTTTTTTTTCCCTTTGGGGTGTGTTTGTATTAGTTCCCTATTGCTGCTGTGATAGATAACCACACACATAGTGGCTTAAAACAACACTTTTGTTATCTTACAGTTCTGTATGTAAGAAGTCCAAAATGTGTCTCACTGGGCTAAAATCAAGGTGTCAGCAGGACTGTTCCCTGTTCCTTCTGGAGGCACTGGGGGAGACTCTGTTTCTTTGACTTCTCCAGATTTTCGAGACCACTTGCATTCCTTGGTCTGTGGCCCCTTCTCCGTCTTCAAAGCTATCAGTGACCAACTGAGTCTTTCTCACATTGAATCACTGCCACCTCTGCTTCTGTGGACATGTCTTCTCTGCCTAACACTCTTTTCTCCCCATCTCAAGACTCTTAATATAATTGTATCTTTAAAGTTCCTTTTGCTTTGTAAGGCAGCAGTTTCACAGGTTCCAGGGATTAGGACCTGGACATCTTTGAGGGGGAGGCAGCATTTATCAAAAATCAAAAACCCTAGGGCCTCAAACAAAACATTTTTTTAAAAGAGAAATATAAAAGGTTCAACTCTTCTTCAAAGAAGTAACACATAAACTTTTTCTATAAATGTAACAAATTCTGAAAAAAAAAAGACAAAAAAAACCCTTTCAGTTCCTAACTACACCCATAAAAAATCAGACTCCCTGGTGTCAGGGAAGAAGAAACAATAGGTGACACCAAATAGACTCCACATAAAAGGGTAGGGAAAGGCTCCCTAGGTTGGGAAGTTATAATATGTGCTTCACTGGGAATGTAGGTAGAGCCCTTGGAAATGATTAGTTGTTAACAATTGTCCACAGCTCTTCAGCTGCTTTACTTTATAATCCTTTGGTGCAGTAGACATCGAAAACATTTTTTTTTTTTTAACAGAAATCAATAAACTGTATTTTTTAGAAAAATTTTAGTTCACAGCAATATTGAGCAGGAAGTAGAGTTCCCTGTCCCTACACCCTCCTCCCACTTAAACCATTTTAAAAGCATTAATAGAATTCTTGGCTCCTTATTCCCCCCCCCCAAAAGAAATTCCTACAGAAAAAAAAAAAAATCGTGCTGCTCTGGTTCAAGTGAACTCATGGAGTCCCTCAACCTCTGTAAATCCTACTGCATGGTTTAACCCTGTGGAACAATGAGAATAACTCAAGTTGGAAAGTATCCTCTGGACCACAGAAGCAGGGAGACTGTCATGTTGAAAATTATTCTCCAGGCTTCAGAAGCAAGAATTGTCATAATATTCTCCCAAGAATGAGCAGGCTCTTGTTCTGAGGTAGAAGCATAGACTCTTCTAGGCCATAAATCTGCTTATTTTAGTTACAATAGTGAAAGGGCCAGTGGGCAGCACGGTGAAAAGTACATGGGCCCAGAAATTGGGGAGTCGGACAGGGCAGCTCGGATGTAGGGGACATATTAATTAAGACCTAGTGTGGGCCTTTCGTATTCTGGGTCAGATAGGTGAGGTTCTGTGTGGGCTACCCTGGAATACAGTGTTGCCTAGGGTTGTGTGAGAGGTGCAGGGAACGCCTAGAAAACTTCGCAGGGAGAATGTTTTCTAAGCCAACACCTAGAAGACAAGCAAGAGTTTGCTAGGCAGAGAGTGAAGCTGGACGCGGTTGGGATCATGGGGCCGGATGTGCACAGCTGGGACAAGGGGAAGAGCTGCAGTGCAGAGTGGGGTATAGTGGAGAGCAATCAGGGCCAGACTACGCTGGAGGGCCTGGAGGCCTTGGGAGCGCGGACTTTCTCCAAGAGTGGGGCTGCCAGGACAGGGTCCCAAGCAGGGGCCCAACGTGGCCTGGTTTGCTCTTCACTGGCAAGCTCCATGGCCCTGAGCAATGTGCTTCTCCTGTTTTTCTTCTCATCGGTGCCTGCCTGAGCTCTCGAGTCGTTTCCTGCTCTGAGCCTGAAACTTCAAGCAGCAAAAGGACGGTCCACAGTCCCGTTACTGGGGCTCTGCAAACGCGACGTTCCCAATGGCCCTCTCCCAGGTTCCGGGCCTCCGGGTATTGGAACTTCTGTGTATAAAGGATGAAGACGACCTTGCTCACACTGCAGCGGGATGGAGAAACGTGACCCAGCGGAGAGGCTTTCGGCTGCGGGGTGCGAGAGGCGACCCGAAGGGTGAAGGTAGGGCGAGCGCGGTCAGCGCCCCCGGCTGGGCGGCCTCCCCGCCGGCCAGGGAATTCGTTCCCAGCTCCAGCCGCATCTCACCCTCTATCGCGCCTCTCGGGCCCAGAGGGAGGCTGCACGGCCCGGAGGAGGCCTGAAATCCGCCTTTTGTTGCCTCCCGGGACCACAGAGCCACAGCACGCTGAGCGCTGCAGTCTGGGCAGCCGGAAGCGCTGGCCGGGCGCAGGGCCAGCGACCGCCCCGGGTCTGCGCAGGCGCAGGTCGAGGAAGCCGGGCGCGGTCGGATTTCTGCGGCCCGTGGCTGCCCTCTCGTGGCCGCGAGGCGCCATGGTACGGCTGCTTCCGCGCAGCGGAGGGGCGCTGGCCGGGAGGCTGCGGGTCTGGACCGGCCAGCCGGGGAGGCCAGCCAAGCGCTGTGTTTTTCCAGGTCCGCGCGGGCCAGGGGAGCCCTGCGTGTTTACTTGGTGGGAGTGGTTTACTGGGAAAGTAGACGGAAGGTACCCTGCAAATCGGCATGCACTGTATTGTTTGGGAGTCAACAGCCTGGAAAGCAAATATCAGGTGAGGGCAGTGCTGGGAACCACCGCCTGCCCCCTCCCCTGGCCTTGGCCCTGACTTTGAACGCGGCACCGCGAGCCAAACAGCTCCGCGGCTCAGGGGAGAGGGAGGAGGAGGAGGCAGGCAGCGGGGGAGGTGTCAAGACTCAGGAATAGGAGCCAGCTAGGCCCAACCTACGCCTGCCACCCCAGGGGCTGCAAACAGGGAATACACCCCTTCGGCCCACCTCAGGAAGACATCGTACACCCCGACAAGTCACCATTCCAGAGAGGCTAACTTTCTGCAAGGGTGGGGGCGTGAGAGTGGAGGGGTTGCTCGGGGCCCACCCGGACATAACTATCTGAAGGGCACACCCCACAACGGAAGGGTTAGGTGAAAGGGGTGAACCCACACTCTGGCACGAGAATCATGTGTCCTGTTCCACGCAGGGAGCCGCACTACACAGAGTTCTCTTTAAATTCATCTTCACTAGCTGGGTGTGCCTGAGGCTTCTCCTATCTCCTGATTCTGAGTTAACTTTTTGCGTCCCACCCTGTTCTTGTCTCAAGCAGTCGCTTTGGAATGTGTTTCCTCTTGTCCGGGGTTTGAAGATTAGTCATGAAAAACACCACTGTGCCCTTGCTGAAGTGCTTGCTGGCTGCTCGATCATTCCACTTCTATGTCCCAAGAAGGTCTGCTAAGGAGATGGCTTCTTCAGGGCTTCCCTCTTTTCCATGCGCTCTCAGCTCCAGACTCCGTCTCATCCATGGATATTATCCTGTGCCCCGCGGGGAGGAGGGCGGGGGAGGGTTTCTGTGCCTGGATTATTGGTGGGAGGAGAGCAAGTGCAGAAATGAAGCTATGACTCTCGCAGAAGTCATGCATTCCGTTCAAAGATATTCCTTTCCGTAGCCTCCACACATTCCCTCCGGCTGCAGGCCCCTGGATTTTTCCGTGTGACCCGGTCACATTGCATCTGTATAGATTATCAAAGCACCTCATGACTGTGGAAGAAGAAGTTGGGGACAGAACATGGATCTGGAAGGCTCACAGCATGGACTTGGTAGGGTGACACAATGTCCCATGTTCTTCAAGAAATGTCTAGACTAGGTGATTGATTCTATCAGAGATCTGGCACAATGCTCTTGCCACACAGAGGGGCAAATTGAGATCCAGAGAGAAGTGACTGGCCCAGGTCACTCAGCCAGCTGGTGACTGAGCTGGAATTCGTTCCCAGGTCTCCTGACACCCAGTTCATTCATTTTTTGCACATGTTTCCTGAGGACTTACTGTATGCTAGGCACTGTTGTAGGTACTAGGAATATATAAAGTGCCTGTATGGAGCCTGTGTCTTGTAATGTGTATGTGGGGAGATTGTTTATAAACAAATAAACAGATTTATCCAGAATGCCACATGGTTAAAAGTTTTTATGATACTCAGTGCCTCTTTTCCTCTTGTTTTTGAAGGGAATGGGTTCGAGGCTTGAGAAGAGATGTTCACTCACACATTGGGTCATTAAATAAACATTAGAGGATGCCCCACTATGTGCCGGATGCTGTGCAGGGCACGCAGACATAAAGGCAGGGTCTGTCTTCAAAAGCTGCCACCAGCTGGGCAGATAAGGTATGCCTCTTAGTATCTTTATATGGATTTCTGTAATTTTTATGCTAATTGTTTTTCTCTCCAGATCTCTCCCAAAAAAGATGCTTGTAGAAAACGATGATTCTGAAATGGTACAAATTCCTTTCCCAAAAGGCATCTCAAAGCCAGCCGCTGCTACTGACTTATTGATGGCTATCATCCAGTGGCCTTGGGGAGGCGGTGGGCAGCCCAACCACTGCCTGTAATAAGGAGAGACAACTCAGCATCCGCCCTACAGTGAATAATAGAACAAAAAGCTGCCGGCGCCTGCAGGATCAAAGCACATGGGCAATCACAGTGTCTCTGGGTTCAACAGATCAGCGAAGGCCAGGCAGTCAGCAGATGTCATGGAACTTTTAGGGGGAGAAGTCTGGGTTGTGGAGGAAGCCTCAGCTGGATTTCAGTACCTTACAAGATGCTCTTCTGTGGCTCTCTCCTGCTAACCTTCCTTGGACATGAAATACTCTTCCTTCTATCCTCCCTCTTCACCACTGCTGTTCCCAAAGTCTAAAAAGATGGGGGCAGGAGGTGAGGCAGGAGGGGATGGGAAAAGAATACTGCACCAGGAGGCAGGAGACACTGGATCTGTGGGTGTAGGCAATGCTGAATGACTTCCATGGCCTCAGTCTCGCCATCTGTAAAATGGGAAGGTTGATATATGGCCTCAAACTTTCTGCCCACTTTGATAAATCATATTTCACCAAAAAGAGGCAGAGGGGATCTGTTGCTTTTCAGGTTCCTGTCCAGTTACTTCTAGGTCAGACAGAATGATTGCCCCAGTGATTCTGGGTCCGCAAACTCTGTCTGTGAACCGCCATTTCTTGGGGGTGTTGGGATCAGGACAGGCAAGAAGACTATATTATTCCCTTCTCCTACTTGCTCCCACTTGCCAGTGGGGAAATCAGTGACAACCTTAGAGTAATTTTGGAGGGGCGGGGGGATGAGTTATTATTGGGATTTTTATCTGCAAAGAATATTTTCAGATATTAATGTTTGTGCCTTTAAATGTACATGCAGTTCTAGAGCAGAAGACCCTAGTGGCTGTGGTGCTGTGAGGCATTTTGCATATATTTATCTCACTCAAGAAGAACTGTGGGGTCCGTGTGAAAGTAAGTGTGTGTGTGTGTGTGTGTGTGTGTGTATGTGTGTGCATGCCCTGAGTCAGCCTGAGTCCTGAGCCTTTTGTCTTTGCTCCTGACTAAGCCACTGGGAGAGGTAAGTATATAATTGGAGGAAGAAATCTGTCAGGAAATAACTTTTTTACTTGTGGAAAGTCATTGAAAACCCTTGCTTTTGTATATGAGCACAGCACCCTGTAGGCAGGTGAGGAGTCTTAGAACAGAGCGGGGAGCAAACCAGACTAGTACCAAACAAACCTCCACGTTTGATATAAACCCAATGCACAGGTCCACACAGACAGAGCGTGGAGGTGTGCTCTGCAGGGGCACCGCACAGACCCGTGTGATGGCAAGCCCGGACATGAGTACAACTAAACATCCTCACAGATACATTTTAGTGTAGGCGGAGACCTGATGTTATGGGTTAGACTATGTCCCCCCACAGAATATGTGTACTGGAAGTCATCTTTCAGTACATGTGACTGGGACCTTATTTGGAAATAGGGTCTTTGCAGATGTAAACTGGTTAAGATAATAAAAAATAATAAAATAAAATTTTTTTAAAAAAACTAAAGGTAATGGCAACAATTTAAAAAAAAAAAAAAAGAGTAAGTCATGCTGGGATAGGATGGGAGAGCCCTAATTCAATGTGACTGGTGTCCTCGAAAGAAGAGGGGAATTTGGACACAGAGACACAGAAGGAAGATGGCTACAGAGGAATGGAGGTAGAGATTGGAGTTATGTGGCCACAAGGGAAGGAACTCCTGGGGCTCCCAGAAGCTGGAAGAAACAAGGATCCTTTCCCTATGGGCTTTGGAGGGAGCGTGGCTCTGCAACACCTTGGTTTTGGACTTCTAACTCCGAAAGTGTAAGAGAACAAATGTCTGTGATCTCATACTCAGTTCATGGTGCTATATGGGGATAGCCCTAGAAACTAAGACACCCAGGTATGTTGAATGTATGCATCAGGTCCACATTCAGGGTGCACAGGGCCTTTGGTAAACAACAACAACAACAACAACAACAAAAACTCTCATTTCTGTGGAGAATCCATTGCCAGTGGTCTGGATGGCATGGCCACTGCCCTTCTTCAGGGATGTGCACAAGACCCCGGCCTGGCCAATCAGAATACCTCATGCCCTGGACCACAGTAATTGGGTCAGGGGTGGTCAAGATTTACATAAATGATTTACATAAAATGTTTAAATGTTTTCTTAAAGTACTTAAAATAAAAAATGCTTTTAAAATTTCAGTTGCCAATTGTTTTTTGCAACTATATAGAAATGCAATTGATTTTTACATATTGGTTTTGTTTCCTGTATGCTTGCTAAATTCATGCATTAGTGGTATTTTCTAGATTTCTTAGAATTTTCTGTGTACACAAATCACAACATCTGTGAATATACACAACATTACTTCTTCTTTTCCAAAACTTATGCTTTTCACTTATTGCTCTTGCCTTCTTGCACTAGGTAGAACCTCAGTTGTATATTAAATATATGTTTTAAAAAGGTAGACATTTGAGCCTTGTTTCCAATATTGGGAATACACTATTAAGTCTTTTGCCCTTGTCTGCTTCTAAGCTGCCAAAGCCTGTGCTATTGTGGGGAAATGTCGCTCTGTGGGCCAGCCATGGTGTGAGTGTGCAGATGGGACAGTGGCAGCGGGTACATTCTCCTGGGAAGGCCAGGCCTGGTGGCAGGCACCTGTAATCCCTGCTATTTGGGAGGCTGAGGCCGGAGGATGGCTTGAGTCTGGGAGTTCGAGTCCAGCCTGAGCCACACAGCGAGACACTGTCCCTTAAAACAAAAAATAAAAAACAAAACCAACAACTCCCACACCTGTCAAATTTTCCTGGGGAGGGCAAGACACAATTAAGAAAGTGAACACTGAATTTATGTCATCCTTGTCTGTATCTCAGTAGCCACAGTTGTGGATTCCTTCAATTCTCTCTTGGTAGAAGGTGGGGCCTGAATAAATGATGACATAAAGCCAACTGAACTTACTGAGCAGTCTCCCAGATGCTGCAAACTCAAGGAGGCTTCTGTGCTCAGATTTTTATTCTCTCTCTCTCTCTCTCTCTCTCTGTCTTTCTCTCTCTCTCGTGCAGCATTTATGCTTTTTGGCAGTTATTTCCTCTTCATTCCCCCATCTTTCCAATTACACACTTATATACACATAAACACTCCGATACCCTCAAACCACCAGAAGCCACATCAGAGACTTGAGAGCCTTGGACCAGGAACTGATGGAGACAAAGACGACCTAGGAATGATTGCTTGCCCTACCCTCAGGAGTTTACAATTACTGATAGAGACAGAAGCCTTTACAGGGGGTGAGGGGTGGGGGATAGGAGAAACTTTACAAACACACCTGTCAGCACACACAAGGACAATAATAGGAAAGGGGGTTTTCATACAAGGGAAACATCTGGAAACTGAGAAGGTCCTACAAAGCTGTATAATCCAGTGTCTGTTGAGATGCAGGAGACCACCCTAGCTCCCAGTCCTTCCTTGATAAACACCTCGAATTTACAAGATGAAGTTTGAGGATGGGGAGGAGATGCCAATTATAGCCTATATTAATGAGGCTATAAAGTAAATACTTTTAGCCTCATATTACCAAGCATGAAGGGAATATTTTGACTAATCTAAGTGGAAAGTCCAGAGCGTAGGTGTGGCTTTAGGCATGGCTGGGTAGTAGCGTAAGACTCACATCCTACCAGTTAGCAACCAACCCCAGGAAGAATAAAGGTCCTTCCCCACCAGCTTTGGCAGAAAAGTCCTCTAGGAAGATCTGATTATCTGGGTTTGGGTCACATGACCACCCCAACCCAATCACTGTGACAAAGGGCATGAGGTATTCTGATTGGTCAGGCAAGGGTCTTGTGCACATCCCTGAAAAGGGGCAGCGGCCATGCCATCCAGACCGCTGGCAATGGATTCCCCACAGAAATCTTTTACTAGAAGAAGTGGGGAGATCAGTTCTGGACAGGCAGCACAATTGCAGCCTATGACACCCTCTAAGCCTTAACTCCATGTCTGACTGTATGGAGCAAATGACTTATCCTCATGATGCATGTTTCTTCATCTGAAAGAGGGGTCATAGTTTTGATTTATGTTATAATTACACAATGCATAGCATGAAGCCGATGGTCAAGAATGCACCCTGAGATGTTAGGGGGTTATTCCATTACTGGATCCCATGGTACAGACATTTCCTTTGTAGAAAGCCACAGAGTAAGTGGCTCCATTCCCTGAGACTCAATACTCAGTGGCCAACTGGGGTAATAGATTACTGTCCTTGGAAAGGCACAGAGCTCACCAGAAAGAGCACGCAGGCCAGGCGCAGTGGCTCCTGCCTGTAATCCCAGCACTTTGGGAGGGTGAGGCAGGCGGATCATGAGGTCAGGAGAACGAGACCATCCTAGCCAACATAGTGAAACCCTGTCTCTACTAAAAAATACAAAAATTAGCTGGGCATGGTGGCAGGCACCTGCGGTCCCAGCTACTTGGGAGGTTAAGGAAGGAGAATCGCTTGAACCCGGGAAGTGGAGGTTGCAGGGAGCTGAGATCATGCCACTGCATTCCAGCCTAGTAACAGAGTGAGACTTGGTCTCACAAAAAAAAAAAAAAAAAAAAAAAAAAAAAAAAAAAAAAAAAAAAAAAAAAAGGCAGGCTGTAGGGATTCTCAACCCCTCTCCTTCTTTCTCCATGCATGGGATGCCATGATCACATGCTTGTAGCTCATAGCATGTTCCTTGAGGACACAAAGACAGGTGTCAGGTAGGTGAGTCTTGGGACATGCACTATGTGGCCTTCTTTTCCCCAGCTACCCCCGTCCCAACTCAATCACAAATAAGATTACAGAAAGCCACAGAAGGCAGCATTCAGAAATGTAAAAGATAAACATGCATGGGGTAATTGAATAGCATTCTGCTGAAAAATGAGCTCTCAGAGCCCATAATCGAGGCTATGCTTTAGTGGAGGGGCCTTCCCCGTCTCCCTTTGCAAACCCAGGACACCAGCAGCTTTAACCCTTTGGGAGGGCTGCACTAGGGAAGGGCAGGCTTTGGCTTTGTGAGGATTATTTGAGGAGTCATGGGAAAAGTCCGATGATGGAATGAGGTATCGATGTTAGAGGGAGCCCCTTGTTTAAGCTGAGGATGGAGAAGAGGGATAGGTCCTGTGATTGCCAAGGGCCCATCAGCTCTGAGATTCTGATTCTACCATTATGATTTTTCAGATTCAACCATTAGAGATCTGCTGAGAGTGTACTGTCTATCTCGTCAGCACTGGGCTCCGAGCTGTGGAATAAACATACAAATAATGAGAATACAGCAAATAGTTTATCTAGCATTCAGTGTGTGCCAAGCACTATTTCAAGTGCTTTACATATAAGAACTAATTTGATCCTCACAGCAGCCACAGGAGGTAAGTTCTATTATTGTCTTAATTCGACCATCAAAGAAACCGAGGCAGAGTTTAAGTAACACCGAAGTTCATATGCTAGTAAGGAGAGGAGCAGGATTTAGACTCAGGGACAGGAGAAAGAATATGATATGCATATTTAAGTCTAAAAATATGATAACACAATCCCTGCTCCCTTGAATTCACCATCTTGAGGGGAGCAAGGTGTCTTAAGGTTTGAAAACAAAAGGACATTATATGAGACCCAGAGTGGAAGGGCTGTCAGGGCCCTTTTTGTCAATCCCCTGCCTCTAAGGCCCAGCCTTTCTCAGTACCCTTGGTAATAGCTGAGGACGGATGTTGCCCTTGGAACCATTACTCACGAACATGCTGCACACCCTTACTCCCCCAAACCCACCTACCTCTTCCCTTTTCTCCCTTTCTCTGGTTATTGTAATTATTTGGGAATTTGCAGAATAATCTGTCACGAAGTCCTCCTGAACAAATTGAATGTCAGGTTTATAAAACAACCTAATAAAGCAGATGGCATTACCCGCTGGTAAATCTCTTCCCTGTTTCCCGCCCCACCCCCTCCCCACTTCAGTGTCTCAGAAAGCTGACAGATTATCCATTTACAGCCAGATTAATCCTGAACAGTATAAACATGGGGAGAAAATTACACTTTCTTGTCTCCATAATTGATAAGAAGGATGCATTAATCTATAAAGCCCGGAGGAAAGGCCCATCTGTCTGCCCAGACAATCGTGGGGATGTCTGGGAAAGGAGACCCTTCCATCTCCCTGTCTGTCTGCCTTTTCGTCAGAAACCACTTTTTCAGAAGCTGCCCTCCCCTTCCCTGGCCCCAGAAAATGGGCACCTGTAACCTTCGACAGCCCCTTGGTCCTGTGCGGGAGCTAGCAAGGTTCAAGGACCCACATCTCAGGATTCCAGGCCAGAGACAGGCCTCTCTCCAGCTTTCGTCTTCTTTCCAGAAGTTACGTCCATTGCAGAGACGTCCACAAGCCCAGCTCTGCAGTGTTCCTAAGCTTGCCTTTGGTTTCCTCGGACCAGCCCTTGAGGAGATTCCAAGACAAATTTGTTCAGTAAGATTCTCATTCAATTCCCTCCCTGCTCTCTCCTGTTGCTTTATAACTTTTTGCAAATTTACGCACTTCCCTCCCTGTTCCCCCCGTCTTCCAGCACCTTTCCTGTTAGAGGCAGCTGTGAGGCGTTAATTATCTCCTTGAGGCCTGTCAGAGCTGTCAGGAAATGTCCCAAGGGCCGATTCCTGCCTGTGGAGGGATGCAGTGGAGCCAGGGTTTCTGGTAGACTCTGCTCCAGAATTGACCATCCCCTCCCAGCTCAGAGGTGATACTGACAGGGACACGTGAGCACTGCTCCACTCCCTCGCTGTTTGGAGGATTTCCTAAGGCTCCTCCAGTCACTGTGCTTGGGATGACTTGAGGAGGAGATGAAGGGAGCATGGCGGGTGGGTGGATTTATTTAGAGTGGGAGAGAGAGCCAGGGGAAGTCCTGGAAGATCCCCACCCGGCCAGAAGAATCTTGTTCTCCAGAAGGATCTCAATGAGATAAATAGAAAATAAAAATGAACGTGGGGGAGGAAGACAGGCAGAGGAGACCGCCGGAAAATGCCGAGGGGCCAGAAAAAAGGGGTGTTGAGAGATGGAATAAAAGAAATACAGAAGTCCATGGCAAGAGCTCGCAGTTCCTGCCTCCAGCATGGATGGGCATGCTTTGGGGTCTGGGGATCTCTGGTCCCTTAGTCTCTACTGCCTCGTTTCCTCCGGAGGAGAGAGGGGGTGCTGCCTCCAAAGTGAGGCACATTCCTGACACACTCGCTATTTTGTGTGGAGGTGCACTGAGTGCCCAGGGTCTGAGTAAATAGCAGGAATCTCACAGGTGGGTTGTGTTTTACCAAACACTTCACACCCACCCCCCGGACTGCAGACTACCTTTGGTTAGGCTTTTCCAGAGAGGTGGACTGTGGGAGGAAATGCTGTGGACTGAAGTGTGGGCTCCCAGGGCCACTTGTCTCTGCTGGGAATTGGTAGACACAGGAGGACTTCCAACAAATGTTCCAATCTTTGTCTTGCAGCTCCCAGCTCTTTGTACCAATGGTGCATGCTACTCCTGGCTGAAGTTTGAGGATGACGCTAACCAGGTTTTCCAGACTGGACTGTAGCTCTTGGAGCACTGTTGGTGCTTGGACTGTTATTTGGGTTCCAGAGTTGCATAAATTTGGAAGTTGCTGAGTCAACAAAATTAAACAGTGCTTCTTCTCCTGACTTACTTTTTGGTATTCTTTGCTTTCCATCCCTTCTGTACTTTGGCTAATTTTTCTCCACTTTTTTCTGTTTTTCTTTTTTTTTTCCCCCTTGTTCTCTACATTCTACAGCATTGATTGTGGGTTTTATACAATCTCAATGAAATTGTAAATACTAACTCATTTTGGTTTCATGCTTTTCTTTTTTAAATAAATGATTAAGTTCTACATATGTATATATTTTAAATTGACAATTATAATTTTAAAGGAGAAAAAAGATTAGTGACTCTGATTCTAGGGTCCTATAAACTTGGATGTAATATCATTCCATTTTCATTTACTAATTTTAATAAAAATTATTACAACATGAATTGTAAAGTAATGATATGTAAATTATCTAGAGAAACCAACAAAGCACTCAATTTTAGCCCCTTAAATGTAGTAATTAATTCTGGATGATCATTTAAGGTTTGGAGGGTTAATTTTAATAGGTGTACGGTTGGGTAATAAAATGAAACTTTTTACTATTATTTGAGAGTCTCAAACTGCTTCAATCAATTAACTTGTTCTGTCTAAAGAGGCAGCTTTTGTGCTCTTTTAACAGTGAAAGCTGAGTTTCTTGGTTCTATCACTTCATTTTCATAGAGCCACAACCAGCATTAGCCTCCCACATGCTGTCCAAAGAGGAGGTTGTTGGTTTTTTGTTTCTTTAAATTTGAAAAGCCTTGTGTTAGACATCCTCAAAAGATACAAGGAAAGTGAGAAATACTATTTTTGTCCTTAAAAAGACAAGGCAGAGTTAGAAAATGTGCCTGTCCGGAAGATGTCATTAAGAACGTTACAAAACAAAACCAACTGTTAAAAAAAAAAAGTGACGTGACATGAGAAAGAAGTGGAGAATGGGGAACTGGGTTTTGTATTTGTAATATCTCATAGTTTTTCTCACATTGTCCCCTGTGCCTAGACGGCCTGTCCCATACTCTATGTCTCATACATTCCTGGCATCCCTTCCCCTTCCCCTCCTTGGTAGCAGTGACTGCTCCTGCTTTGGGCAGTCACTGTATCTGCTCCATGCTTCTATTAACATCTTCTTGCATTTTAATATTATTCCATGTTTGTAGATTTAAGATTCAAGTTCAGTAAACCACAAGCAGGATAAACTCAAGGAAAACCTCATGTAATCTCATAGTCAAAATGGTGAAAATCAAAGCAAAGAAAGACTCCTTAAAGCTGCTAGAGGAAAAGCTACACATTACATATAGGGGAACACAAGTTCTGAGGGCTACAGGTTTCTTCTTGTCCCATAAAGGTCAGAAGATGGGATCAACATCTCTAAAGTACTAAAAGAAGGAACTGTCAACTCAGGATTCTCCATCCAGCAGAAATATCCTGCAGGTGTGAAGTCAAAATAGAGCTACTCTCAGATGCAGGAAAAGTGAGATAATTTGTTACCAGAATACATTTTCTGTAATAAATGATAAAGGAAATTCATCAGCGGCTAAAAGATAATGATAACAAAAGAAAGTTGGATTTTAGGGAATGTAGGAAGAGCAACAGAAGTGGTAAATATCTCGGTAAATATAAGAGACTTCTACAAAAAGTTTTTAAAAAATGCCTATGACCATTGGAAGCAAAATTTATAACATTAGCTGGTGGAGTATTTAATGTGTGAGGATCTAGTCAAATGACAATTATAACATGTAGGTCATTTGAAGGGAATATTAAAGGACCTTTATGTGGTTGCAAAGCTTCTATATTTTACTTGAATGTGAAAATATATATATATTTATCTGTATATATACAGTAATCTGTAAAGCAACCACTAAAAGAAAAATTCAAACAG
The DNA here is from genome assembly GCF_047675955.1 of Chlorocebus sabaeus. NCBI lineage: Eukaryota > Metazoa > Chordata > Mammalia > Primates > Cercopithecidae > Chlorocebus > Chlorocebus sabaeus. Next base: position 21,535,824 of record NC_132928.1, on the reverse strand, counting down.
ATTTAGCCACAATGCTAATGATAAATTTAAACAGAGTACTAAAAATTATTTAAGTAATCCAAAAGAAGGCTGAAAAAGGGGCATAGAGGAAAGAAAATAGAGGGATGCTGAGTGCAGTGGTTCATGCCTATAATCCCAGGACTTTGGTAGGCCAACGCAGGAGGATGGCTTGAGCCCAGGAGTTTGAGACCAGCCTGGTCAACATAGCGAGACTCCATCTCTAGAAAAAATTAAGAAAAAAAAAATTAGCCAGGCATGATGACACGTGCTTGTAGTCCCAGCTACTCAGGACGCTGAGGGGGGAAGATCACTTGAGCCCAGGAGTTTGAGGCTATAGTGAGCTATGATGGTGACCCTGCACTTCAGTCCAGGTGACGGAGCAAGACACTGTCTCAAAAAAAGAAACAATATTAAAAAGAAGAGACAAATGGAAATCAAAGAGTAAAGCGGTAGAACTAAATCCAACAATATGAATAAGTACATTAAATGCTGATGATCTAAACTCTTCAGTTAAAAGGCCGGGATTGACAGAGTGAATAAAAAGGCAAGTCATTATTATATGCTGCCATCAAATGACACACTTCAAATGCAAAGGCACAGATAGGTTTAAAGTAAGTATATACCATGCAAATAATAAGCATAAAAAGCCTAGAATGGCTATTTTTAAATCAGCTAAAATAGATTTCAAGACAAAGAGTATCACTAGAGATAAAGAGGGACATTTCATAATGATAAAAGAGACAGTTCATCCAGAAGACATAGCAATTATAAATGTATATGAATCTAGTAACAGAGCCATTCCAATCCTGGAAATAAAAACAATAAAAAGGAATGAACTTTGTTACATAACCTAGGTGAATCTGAAATCATTGTATTTAGTAAAGAAAAGCCAGGCAAAAAATAACACATACCATCTAATTTCATTTATATAAAATTCTGGCAAATACACACTAATTTATAGTGACAGAAAGTAGATTAGTGGTTGCTTAGAAATGGAGGTGGAGGCAGGCATGGATGTTGAAGAACAAAAATACGTTTTTGGAAGTGATGGAAGTGTTTGTTGTCTTTATCATGGCAATTTTTTTGAATGTACGATTGTCAAAACTCAACAAATACTATATTTTAAATATGGAGTTTAGTGTACTTCAGTTATAACTCAGTAAGATTGGAAAAAAATAAATGCCTAAAAAAAGTAACAAGTACTTACTAATACTTCTAACTTCAATCTAATACTGCAGGAGTTTTCCTCTTCTTTTTCTTTTCCTTATTTGTATCTGATTCTTCCACAGTGATTCTCTCCAAAAGGTTCTTAGCCTCCCTGGTTCTCAACAACATCAGCATATACAGTCATTTGCCAAAATAGTTTGGGAATTGTTATTGTATATCATTACCAAAACAAAACAAAGTTCAAACTTTCTTTGCAGTTCTTATTTTATTTAGAACATGTTCCCCTGAGAATGTACAGTTCAAATACTATGCTCAAGAGTTACTTGGATTGATGTTTCCCTTCTGTATAGACACCTTGTCAACTACCAAAGGTATATAGATTAAATTCATTTGTTTCTGTTTACACAATTTTCCTCATCAAACATGAGGAAAACATTTGATGATTTAATTTTATTTTCATGTGTAGTAAAATATTTGGTGGGTCAAAAAGTAAAACTAAACAAAAGGTACATTTAGATAACTGTTCCCCTTTCTTAGCATTTTCTTCTTGTTTCAACTCACTCCCTGCCAGAAACCAATTTCCCTGGCTTCTAATTTATCCTTCCTACGTTTCTTTTGCAAAAATGGGCATATATTCTTATTTTACTTTCTTTCATACAAAACTATAACATACTATCTATGATTTTTACTTTAAAATATCCTGGCAATCACTTCACGTCAATTTACAGAGCTATTTCTCATTTTTATAGCTGTGTATTATGCCTTTGAATGGATATGCAATGACTTATTCTACCAATCTATCATTCATATATGCATAACAGATTGTTGCCAATATTTTGTCCTTATAAATAATACTACAAGTTGAGAATCTTAATTAAAACATCTGAAATTAAAAATGCTCCAAAATCCAAAACTTTTTGAGTGCCAACTTGATGCCATGAGTGGAAAATCTCACACCAGACTTTGTTTCATGGGTCATAGTCAAAACCTTGTTTCATGCACAAAGTTATTAACAATATTGTATAAAGTTACCTTCAGGCTGCATGTATAGCATATATATAAAACATAAATGAATATTATATTTAGCCTTGGGTCTGATGCCCAAGATAGTTCATTATTTATATGCAAATATTACAAAATCCAAAAAATATCTGAAATTGGAAACACTTTTGTTCCCAAGCATTTCAGCTAAGGGATACTCAACGTGTACCATAAATGATCTTGTACATATTTTGTTTCATATTTTAGGATATGGTTCTTCAAAGTAAATTAATATATTATCATTTATTGGATGAAAGGTTACATCCACACACAGTTGTGTTAGATACTGCCAAATATTAGATATTGTATTAAATATTGCTGAATCCCTTCTGTAGAGTTCTACCATTTTGCATTCCCACCAGCATTGAAATTGAGTGCCAATTTTTCCATATCCTGTCAACAGAATGTTTTGTGAAGCTTTTGAACTTTTGCCAAACTTGCAGTTGCAAGATGGTATCTATGTGATTTTAATTAGCATTTTTCTTATTCTGATGGTCTTTTTACATATTTATGGATGATTTGTATGTCTTTTTTTGTTCCCTTGATTTTTACGAGTTGTTTGTGTACTAGGGATGTTAATCCTTTATCTGTGACATGCATTGCTAATTGCTAATATTTTCCCAGTATATAAGGTGTCTTTTGACTGTGTTTATGGTGATTTCAGCCATGTGAAAGTTTTCTTTAATGTAGTTGTATTAATGAATATTGTCTTTTATTGACTCTGAATTGTGAGTCACAATGAGACTTTTTAATCAACCAGATTATAAGATAACTCACCTGTGTCCTAGTCTGTGTTACTATACAGGAATACCAAGGCTGGGTAATTTATAAAGAATAGAGGTTTATTTTGCTCACGATTCTGCAGGCTTTTTAGGAGAAGCATGGTGCCAGCATCTACTTCTGGTGAGAGCTGCAAGCTGTGTCCACTCACAGCAGAAGACAGAGGCGAGCCAGCCTGTGCAGAAATCACAAGATGAGAGTGGAGGCAAGAGAGAAAAGCAAGGGAGGAGGAAGGTGCCAGGCTCTTGTTAACAACCAGGTATCTCAGGAACTAATAGAGTGATAACTCACTCATTACGATGAGGAGGCATCAAGTCATTTATGAGAGATCTGCCTCCATGACTCAAAACACCTTCCAGTAGGCCCCCGCTCCAACATCAAGGATCAGATTTTAATATGAGATTTGGAGGGGTCAACTATCCAAACCATAGCACCTTGTTTTCCTTTAATCTTGCATGGTTTCTTGTATGCATCACACATCTGATCTATTTGCAGTTTATTCTTGGATAGGGTATGAGGTATTGTTCCAATTTTATCCTTTTCCAAATAGTTATCCAATTGCCTTAGCATTATTTATTTTAAAGTTCATCTTTTCTCCAGTGATTTGATATACCTTTTTCATATAATACTTTTCTTATGGACTTACTCTATTTCTTTATCTCCTGCTTTATTAGTCTGCCTATTAGTGCAGCAGTACCACACTGTTTTAATTTTGGACAGAGCCGCTGTGTTTTAATTGATGCACTAAGTCCCTGTATGGGTATTGAAATTCTATTAATTGAGGAGTTATTTCTGCTATGTTATTTTATATTTTATTTTTATTCTACATTTATTTTATTTTTTATTTGTTTTCTTTATGGTTTCTATTGGATAGATCAACTTTTCTTATGCTTATTTAAAAGTTTTATCTTCTACTTTTTTATTATGGTGGCTGCCTTTAATCCAAAACCTACAATTATATTTATTTGTCTTGATAATGTCTACAATTTTAGTTTTGAGAGGTCATAGATATGCCTTTTTCTGTTTCTTTTTTTTCTTTTTGTCATTTGGATATGCTTTTCTCTTATATTTTGTTTGATCCTTGCTTTCTTTTTTAACACAATAAGTTTTACCAAGTAATTTGACCATTCTTCCATCATATTTCTCTCTCAGCACTTTCCTGAATTTATTTCTCTTTTTATCGGGTACTCTTCCAAGAGTGTTTTCAGATTGGGATTTTGTGTGGCAAACTTTCTGAAGCCTCATATTCCTGGAAATATCTTCATGGCATTCTTGCATGTAAGTGACAATTTGGCTGGATATGAAATTCTAGGTTCAACGTTCTTTTTCCTTTAATACTTGGAACATATTTTTCTCCATGTTTTCCTATGCCCAATGTACTCTTCAGAAATCTGATAAATTATGATTCTTTACTTTTCTTTAGGTGACTGTTTTATCTTTCTGACAACTTTTAGAATTTTCTTCTGAAATTTTTTTTTTTTTTTTTGAGGCAGAGTCTTGCTCTGTTGCCCAGGCTGGAGTGCAATGGCTCAATCTCGGCTCACTGCAACCTCTGCCTCCCAGGTTCAAGTGATTCTCATGCCTCTACCTCCCAAACAGCTGGGATTACAGGCGTGTGCCACCATACTCAGCTAATTTTTGTACTTTTAGTAGAGACGGGGTTTCACCGTATTGGTCAGGCTGATCTCGACCTCCTGTCCTCAAGTGATCCCCCTGCCTCGGCCTCCCACACTTCTGGTATTACAGGAGTGAGCCACTGCTCCTGGTCTTTTTCTGTATGCTTAATATTCTTAGTTTCACTGAAGTATTCTAGGTGTGGGTTTTTCTTTGTTCTTCTTGGCACTGTGTAAGTCCTTTCAATCTGAGGTCTTTTGTCTTTTATTCTTATTTCTTCAAATGTTTCCTCCCCTCCATGTTTTTCCTCATCTCCTGGGAATCTCATTGTTTGGATATTAGCACCTCAGTTTACTTACAACCATATTGTAAGTAAATGTAAGCCACAACATTCTTAGACTTTCTTTCATATTTTCTATCTTTTCATCTGCTGCTGCTGCCCTGTGGGAGAACATCTCAACGTGATCTTTCAGCTTAGAAATTCTGCTTTCAGGCATGTCCATCCAGTTATTTATCCCTTCTGTTTGTTTCAAATCATTCATATACAATATTTCCATTTGTTTCTTTTTTATAATTTATTCTACCTGTTCCATATTTTAGTATCATCTCTTTTGTTGAGAATATTTATTACGCTTATTTAAAATCTTGGTGCATCTGTCTCAATTATCCCGGTTCAAGGGATGCGTATTGTTCAGTTTGTTGCCTTTCTTTTAAAGTGGTTTCATTCCTTGAGGTCAAATTAATTTGGCCCATAAACTTATGTTCCCTTGGGGCTATCAGTTATTCTGGGCAGTAATGTGTAGTGAAGGAGCGTCTGAAATCTTAGTCTATTACTTCCTGCTGAATTTAAATAAGAGGGGAGGGAATGAGCTCCAAGCCAGAGAGCCCCTGGTTCCACAGAAACCCTCTTGATATGTTCCAACAACCTGCTATCCCCCTTCCCAATTTAGGATCCTTTTTAGATGCTACTTTCTTGCTATGCAACCCCTCTTTCCAGTATTTTCCTTTCAAAGAAGCAGACTCGGGAGGTGGCCATCCCTTTAGTAGATCCAGCAGCCTTCAGGGTTAAAGGGGCAGCAGGGGATGTAGGATGGATGAATGAATACCCAAGGGCAGACAGAAGTCCATTTCTTGTCCCATTAGCTCTTATTCTTATAGGGTTTTTGGTTTTTGTCTGATTATACTCTTGGAATCTCTGAGGACTTGGTTTTGATGCTGCTTGTTCTAGATAGATAATGGTCACCTTGCGCTTGTGTGTGTGTGTGTGTGTAGAGGGGGTACAAGACCACAACTTTAGGGCAACTTATATCCCACTGGGGCTTCTGCCTTTTCTATTCCCATTCATCCACCCACCCATCCCCTCCACACACACTGAGTCTCCGTCTTCAGAAGCCTTTGATCTTCCTGGAATTTCTCACTCTTTTATCTTTGGATTGTCAGATCCATGGTACATTTTCTCTGCTGTGTTTTCCCCAAGATTAATTTTGGAGGGGGGGACCAGTAGCCTATGCTTATTGGCCATCTTGTCAGAAAACAATGACTCATTCTTTTGGGGGGTAAATGCTCAGTCTTTGAAATGTCTTCTCCCTCTCCCTGGTCCTCTTCATTGTGGTAGTGAGTTTACAAGACCTTGTGCAGCTGTGGAGAGAAGGATATCCTGAATTTACATCATGTCAAATTGCCCAGCTTTCTCCTGCAGAATGGCTGATCTGGGCTTGTGCTCGGCCCCATGACCCCGGGAGGTTTGGTTGTTTGAGGGATTATGCTGGCACCACTGTCAGAGTTTATGGTCTGGTCTGTGACTCTAGATGGGAAGCAGCTAGAGCCCTTTCATCAGGCATCAAGCTTCAGCTGGTCCATGGCCCACCAGGCACCAGGGCATGGGTGATCCTATACCCCCCCTGCAGGCCATCAATAGATACAGCAGGGAAACAAGAGCACAGCCTCATGCTCGCTTATGTAACCAGCACCTTCCCAATGGCTGTTTGTATGCTCTGTGCCAGGTTGGATGTGCCTGTGTGATGGACTTCTGTTAAGCTGAAGCTTCCAGCCTCCCCAACCTACACTTGACAGTGTAGTGCCATCCTTCTAATATTCTTGATTGCCCCACATCTATATAGATGCTTCCACAGTGTTTCCCTTAACTAAAACCTGTAGAGTTCTGTATAAACTTCTGTTACGACCTCTCTCCCTTTGCATCATCAGTATTTATGTTTCTGTCTCCCCAGCTAGAGAGTGAGCTCCCTTAGGGTGGAAATTGTATAATATTTTTCCTTGCACTTCTCAGCATCTGGCCTAGGGCTTGGCATAAAATAAGCACCAGATAAATGTGTGTTGAACCAAATTGAATAATACAAGTTAAAAAGAGATAAGTGCTTTAAAAGAAGTGTTTGGGGGAGAAAGACTTTATTTATGGTTTGGGGATATGGAATGGCTTCTTAAGAAGGTAATAGTGGAGGGTTTAGACTGATGGAAAGAGAATATTCAGGGTGAAGGGAACACTGTAAGCAAAGGCACAAAGATGGGAAAGTGCAGGATGTTCATTTGTTCCCTTTCAGGGCAGGAATTATTCCTTGGGCATCTTTGCAAACCCTCTGAATAGTTCCTTGAATGTAAGTGGTGCTAAGAATAAACTGCGCCGAGTGGAATAAAATCCCCATCTTCTCCTGCATCCCTCAGAAGTGGGGGTGTCCAGTGGTCATAGAAGACATTAACTCAGAAAGAAACAGGTCTTTCATTGATACAGTCACATCCAAGATTATAATATTGCAGACCCTATAGCAGTCAAGGTTGCTGCAGGAAATAAATGACAGACAAGTCCATTGAGGATAATTTAAGGGAGTGCTATTTACAAAGGTGTGGCTATTAAAGGAAACCAACAAGTGGGGTAAGGCACCTTGGGAAGAGCAAAGTTCCATCCCTAGGCATGCTGGGACCAGGGAAGGAGGAGTTACTCTGCATGAGACCGGGACTGTTCAACCCCTAGTTGCATTGCCAAACTGTGTGTGTGTGTGTGTGTGTGTGTGTGTGTGTGTGTACGCATGTGTACACATGCATGCATGCAGCAGGGTGATCAGCCCTCTAATCTTCCTCTGGAGTCTCCTGGCAGACCCAACTGGAAGCCTCAAGGAGCCAGAGCAGGGTGGGGAAGGGAGGAGAGGAGACTGGCAGATGCAGAATATCTAGTACGCACCCAATGTCTCATTTCAATCTCACAACAGCCCAACAAGGATGACTTTAGTATTAACAACCATGTATTATTGGTGAGGAAGATAAGCCCTAAAAGGTTGATTTGCCCAGGGTGAAAATCCTGCCACTAGGAAGATTTTGATTTTCACTCCATATAGGATCAACTGTTCTGTGTGTGTGTGCACGTGTGTGTCTGTGTGGGCAGGGGCAGGTGGTGAGGACAGTGGGACACCAGCAGACTGAAGCTCTCATGGGCCACCCCAAGATGGAATCCCTGGAGGGGGCTGGCGTAGTCTGGGCCTGGCACTATGGTTCAGAAACTTAACGCTGGGACTTGAACACAGGAGAAGCATTCGGGCTCCAGGCTCCAAAAAGGAGATAGTGGTGAGGAGCAGTGAGCTAGAGCAGGGACTCTCAAACTTTTGGTCTCAAGATCCCTTTACAGTCTTAAAAATTATGAAGGACTCCAAAGAGTTTCTGTTAACTGGGTTGAATTTCGAACACAGTATTTCCTGTATTAGACATTAAGACAACAAAATTTTAAATACTTATTTTCCATTAATTTAAAAATAAAGTCCTGGCTAATACAGTGAAACCCCGTCTCTACTAAAAAATACAAAACAAAACAAAACAAAACAAACAAACAAAAAAACAAAAAGAAAGAAAGAAAAAAAAAAGAAAATTAGCCGGATGTGGTGGCCTGTAGTCCCAGCTACTTGGGAGGCTGAGACAGGAGAATGGTGTGAACCTGGGAGGCGGAGCTTGCAGTGAGCCGAGATAGCACCACTGCACTCCTGCCTGGGCGACAGAGCGAGACTCCGTCCCCCACAAAAACCTAAAAAAGAAAAAAAAAAAAACAGGCCAAGGCAGGAGGATCACTTGAGGCCAGGAGTTAGACACCAACCTGGGTAACATAGTGAGACCTTGTCTCCACAAAAAATGGAAAAAACTAGCCATGGCGGAGCATGCCTATAATCTCGGGAGGCTGAGGCAGGAGAATCGATTGGGCCCAAGAGTTTGAGGTTGCAGTGAGCCATGATCTTCCCAGTGCACTTCAGCTTGGGTGATAGAGCAAGACCCTGTCACTAAAAAAATAGGAAGTAAAATTGCTGGGCATGGCGGATCATGCCTGTAAACCCAGCACTTTGGGAGGCTGAGGTGGGAGAATCACGCAAGCCCAGGATTTCGAGACAAACCTGGGCAACATGGTGAGACCTCATCTCTACAAAAAATACAAAAATTATCTGGGCCTGGTGGCGTGCACCTGTAGTCCCAGTTACGCAGGAGGTTGAGGTTGGAGAATTGCTTGAGCCTGGGAGGCTGAGACTGCAGTGGATCGTGATTGCACCATTGCGCTCCAGCCTGGGTAACACAGTGAGATCGTGTCTGAAAAATAAAAGAAAATAATAAATTTATTAGATGCTAATATAAATAACATATTTTTATGAAAAGTAACATTTTCCAAAACAAAAGAACATCAGTGAGATGAGTGGCATTGTTATACATCTTTACAAATCTCTCTAATGTCTGGCAGAATTTTCCCACCACCTGCTTTTGCAATCAGTCTGTTGGGATATGTTGTTTTGGTAGAAATATGGGAAGAAAATCTGGCCTCATCCAGATATGTGGTTGCAAAAGGTAGGAGTTTTTAATAGTTGTTTCAGATAATTGTGGCTATTTGTCTTTGATTCTGCTCTTAAACTCAATAAATGGTAGTTTCTTAAAGATTATTTACAATGTGGAATTTGAAACCATATCGACGAACTTTTACACTTGATTTTATGTACTGTACAAAATGCATGAAAATACACCGGTGGTTCTATAGCTTCCAAAGATTCTTTTATCCATGCATAATCTTGTAAATCATGCATTGGACATTTGGAAAGTATTATTTTACTGAGTTATGTAGATGTTCCAAATGTTGACACATTTCATTATACAAAATTTTTTTTTAAGCCAAAACAGATTTGTTACTATTACCAGTGATCTCATCCGGAAAGATCTTAAGTATTGGGATGCTATCAAGTTCATGGTGGTGAACACAAATTTTCCAAAATTCTAATTTTCATGTGAGAGCTCATATTTTATCATTGGCCACAAATCTGTCAATCGTTTTCCTTAAAGTGATAGGCTCACTTTGTTCATTTTCAAGACAATTTCTACGAAAAACACAAGTCCTAATAACTGTTGCGTGTCTGCTGTTTTTTCAAATAAGAATGGTGTTCTGTAAAAGGAGTGGCCAGCTCAGCTCAAAGTTCAAACAATTACACAAGTGTTTCTTCCGTGAGACAAGCATCACGTTTCAGCAGAAATACCGTGTGTGTACTTCTAAGGTAGTCACATAGAATATTAAAAAGATGTGTACTCAAGGGTTGAGATGGAATAAAATTAGTGATTTCTACTGCTTTATAAAGAATATTCACAAATAGAAATGGCTTTTAAAAAACTGTGAGTGTGTGGTGAGGAGAAAATAAAATGACTATTATTAGACTTTGTACTCTCACTTGGTTGATGTGGGTGTCAACAGTTTCACCCACCAATGCCTTTGCACCCCAGTGCAAATGTCAGCACCGTGAAAAGGACAAATCATGTGTTAATACTGTTATAAACATGTTTTGACCTCATGGTCCCCTGAAAGTGTCTCGGGGAACCCTGGAGTCTTCAGCCACACTGAGAAAATCAGGAGTAGATGGCATGAGGCCGGGGACCGCAAGGCCCACCTGACGGAGGAGCTGCTTCCAGCTTCTACTCCATGCCCCTCATGGGGGCTGGGCTTTTGCTGCCCACACAGATGGCAGCATGCTGGGGCGTGGGCCAGTGTCAGGTTTGGGGGTGTGCCAGGGTCCACGCCATTCATTTGAAGCCTGTGCAGGTTAGAGGACACAGCCTCAGTGGACAGTGGGGATTGAAAATGAAGGGGAGATTGTCTGGGGCAGCAGTTGCTGGAAGAGGAACCCAGCATGGACACTGGGTTGGGGGCTATTTTCTTAAAAGACGCTCAGGAGTCTACAGGCTGTAGGTGTGCTGAGGTGGCTCAGGGCACCAGCCCCGCCCACCTGGTCCAGAGCCTTCACCCCTCAGCTTCTCGGAGCTTTCATTTCCTCTGTTAGATGCACAGAAAGGGGTACTCTGTAAGTGGAGGAAGTCATCTCCTAATCTGGGCTTGTGGATCTGAAGAGGAGACAGGAATTAATTTTAGGAACTGGATTCAGTAAAATGTTACATACATATTACAGCTGGTTGGAACTGCACAGGTCCACTTATTCAAGGACTTTTTCCTACCCCTGCTGCCCTGAGACAGCAAGACCAACCCCTTCTCTTCCTCCTCTTCCTCCTTCTTGGCCTACTCAGCATGAAGACAACAAGGATGCGGACCTTTATGATGATCCACTTCTAACTAATGAATAGTAAATATATTTTCTCTTCCTCCTGATTTTCTTAGTAACATTTTCTTTTCTCTAGCTTACTTGATTGTAAGAATGCAGTATATCATACATATAACATACAAAATATGTGTTAATAGACTATTGGTAAGGCTTCTGGTCAACAGTAGACTATTAGTAGTTAAGTTTCTGAAGAGTCAAAAGTTACATATGGATTTTTTTTTATTTCAGTAAGTTTTTGGGGAACAGGTGATATTTGGTTACATGAATAAGTTCTTTAGTCGTGATTTCTGAAATTTTGGTGCACCCATTCCCCAAGCAGTATACACTGTACCCAATGTGTAGTCTTTTCCATGGATTTTGAATTGTGGGGGGATTGGTGCCCCTAAACCCCTCATTGCTCAAGGGTCAAGTGTTCTTGTTTATAAGCAGAATCTTCATGCACACAACCCTGAAGTCTGATGACTCACAGTTCCCCCCTTCAAGCCTGTGTTTGGTCTATTCCTTCCTGCCTCCCACCAGAAATTCCTGACACCCTCCTCTTCCACCCCCTGTCAATCCACTTCCCTCCCCTGCTTTAGACTTGGCTGAGAATTCATGCCTTCCAGAAATCTTTCTCCATTACTCTTCCCCTCTGTCCTCCCTTGTAGAAACCTCTCTGTGATTAATTTCTAATTCCCTCAGTGTTCGTAATACTTGAAGTGACCATCTTTGAACACCACTGTGTGCTGGGTACTATGCTGCCCACCTTACATGTGTTGCTTCTAATTCTCTTAAATTTTTTTTTCTCTTTTTAATGAGAGACAAGGTCTCACTGTATTGGCCAGTCAGGTCTTGAACTCCTGGGCTCAAGTGAGCTTCCCACCTCGGTCCCCCAAAGTGTTTGGATTACAGGCATGAACCACTGTGCCCAACTCTTCTAATTCTCATAGTAAGAGTTACTGTCCTCTGCCCCTCTCTTCCTCTGGCTCTAACATCCAATCTCTCAGCAAACCCTGCTGATTCTTACCTCCAATACCTAACTTACATTCATTCTCTCTCTCTATCTCCATGACCACCACCCTAATCCAAGCCACTGTCCTCTCCTGCCTCTACTACAGGATGGCCTCTTTCTAGTCTCTCAGCCTCCCACCCACCAGAATATAAGCTCTATGAGGGCAGACCCTGTATGTCATGTTCCGGACTCTATCTCCAGAGCCTAGCACAATGCCTGGCTCATGGGATCTGTTCAATGCTTACTTTTGAATGAATGAATGAATGAACGAATGGAAGAAGTGAATAAATGAAAGAATGTGTAGCCGTTATGCAGATCCATGAGGCTTACTAAGTAATGGGATCATGATCTCATGGCCTCACTGTGGAAAGCACACTGAGATTCCAGCTATGAGTGTGGGCCACGAAAAGGTACACTCTCTCTACTCCCCAAATTGCCTTGGCATAAACTTACTTCATCCTACAGTCATGGGCACTATTTTTCTCTACCTATGTGCATTTTCAATTAACCCAAATTGATTGTAAGCTCCGTGAGAATGGATGATGGCTAACATTTGAACAGGTCCTTGGACACCAGAACTGCTCTGATTTTGAAAGAGGAGACTCAGATTTCTGAATAGAGTCCATCAGTAATAGTTGTGTGATCTTTTAAATGAGTAATATCACTTCACTGGTGTTAATTTCCCAGTCAATTGGGGACGATGATGTACTCATCTATCCCTCAATGTAGCCAGAGGGAAGCAGAAGGGCTGTGCCTTGGACAGGGGTGGTGGCAGTGGAGTTAGAGAGAAGGCATGAGATTGAGACACGTGTTGGAGGCAGAATCAACAAGGTTTGCCAGCTTAAGGGGTGATTGTCATCATTCCTGACTGGGGGCCTTGGGCTGGACTGCACTCCAAGGTGAAACATACCTTCCACTATTTGTGCACCTTTGTTTCAAGGTGATAGTGTCCCTCGTGCTGCCACTCTGCTGTTTGTCCATGAGTAAAGCCTTGGAGTCTTTTTTTTGCTTCTCTTTTGTCCAGTGTAGCCCCAGGAGCATTGCTCCTTCCTGGGTGAGGCTGCCTTCCTTTTCATGCTCCAATTCCTACTCCACGCCCCACCACCTTCTCCTCCCTCTCTGTAGGAGCGTCTCCTCAAGCCACAGGTCATCAGCCACTCCCTGCTCAGGCCCTGCAAGGGCTTGCCATTGCTTAGAGACACAATCCAAGCTCTTCAGCTTAGCTTCAGCTAAGCTCTCCCCATCCACTCCTACTCTTCTAGCCTTGGTGGCCTTGTTCCTCCTCAGGTCCCCTACACTTCAGGCAGACTCATTTACCCACTTCCATCTTCAGAGAGGGCTCAGTTGTCATGGAATCTTAGACTCTTCACTCTGGAAGATACCCAAATGGCACCTAATCCAGCCTCCCATCCGATTCAGGAATCCCTGCTAGAACCATCTCTGACAAAAGTGTTTTCCCTGGGCTGGGCACATTGGCTCATGCCTGTAATCCTAGCACTTTGGGAGGCCAAGGCAGGTGGATCTCCTGAGGTCAGCAGTTCGAGACCAGCCTGGCCAACATGGCAAAACCCCGTCTCTACTGAAAATACAAAAAAGTTAGCCAGGTGTGGTGGCACACACCTGTTGTCCCAGCTTCTCGGGAGGCGGAGGCACAAAATTGTTTGAACCTGGGAGATGGAGGTTGCGGTGAGTTGAGATTGCACCACTGGGCTCCAGTTCTAGCGAGACTCTATCTCAATTAAAAAAAAAATTATTTTCCCTGGATTGAAACAGTCTCCACAGATTCCGTCTTCTAAGTAGACATCAATGTCTCTCTTGCATTTTGTTTATTTTGTCCTCCTCCACCCTTACTCCTTTTATTCAAATCCCCCCACTCTTTAAGGTCCCATTCAACTCTCACCTCCAAGCATCTTGCTCTGGTCACCAAGCACACAGGAATCTTTCTTCCTTCTCGGTTCCTTTGGCATGATAGTTAACAACACAAGTTTTATTAAATATTGTGATAAAACACATACAATTTGCCATCTACAGTTCTGTGGCATTAAGTACATTGACACTGTTGTGTAGCCATTACTGCTATCCATCTCTAGAACTCTTTTCATCTTGCCAAACTGTAACTTTATACCCATTAAACAGTAACCCCCCATCCCCTCCTCCCTACAGCCACTGGTAACCACTTTGTCTTTATGAATTTGCTATTCTAGGTACCGCATCTAAGCAGTATACAGTGCTTTACAGTATTTCTCCTTTTGTGACTGGCTTATTTCACTTGGTGTAATGCCCTGATCATCTCCATTGTAATATATGTGATAACTTCATTGTTTTTTAAGACTGAATAATATTCCATTGTATGTATATGTCCCATTTTGTTTATTTATTCATTCATCCATGGTGGAACACTTGGGTTTTTCCACCTTTGGCTGTTGGGAACACACATTTTGCATCAAACAGAACTGAGTTTAAATCCCAGCTTTGTTAACTTTCTAACTTGGGTAAGATGCTTAACCTTCAGGAGTCTCAGATTTTTTAGATATAAAACACAATGGTCTAATCTGTCCTTTACTAGTTTTGTAGGCATGTGAAGTGGGTGGTGAGCATGGCTGACAATTGGTAAGTGCTTGATGCATGCTAGGAAGCTACTAGACCACACACGTGTCCCTTATCAGTCAGGGCTCTGTATTGTTAGTTCCTCTGTGTAAAATCTCAGGCAGTTCTATTTCCAGAACTAATGCTAGATTCTCAAGGTTCCACGAACTTGACCCTAATAAGTAGCCAGTAACTCTTACCTGATTGTTTGACTTGGAGATGGTTGTATGGGAGTGTGTAAAAGCGTGAGTGTGTAAAAACATGAGAGTGTGTGTGCACATATGCGTGCCCTGTAGGGAGCACGGGAGACGGTGTGAGGGTCTGTGGGTGGTAGGCAGGACTGGTGGCCGATGAATCAGTGGGAGTGGGGCTGGGGTGGGGGTGCAGGTGGGTGTTTTACGCCCACCTGCTCTGCATTCACTTGCACCCCATCCCCTTAGGGTTGCACATGCTACACTCTCAGTAGGGCTGGAAAAATGTGCAGAGTATGGAAGTGAGCTGGGAGTTAGGGAACAAAGTAGGAGTGCATACAGTCGCAGATTCTTTGTTCTGTTCAATGACTTCCCCTGCCCCTTCTCTACGCAGACCCTGAAGAGTTGTTTTCTGTGCCAGCCTGGCCTGCCCATTCCTGCAGCCCAACAGAAGGACCGTCCTTACTTGGCTTTTGCAAACCCCGGTCTGGTGACAATGTGAGTCGCCTTCCAGCATCTCTCCCTCCCCTTGCATTTGCCACTTTGCCTTGGCAGGTGTGAAATATTAATTGCCTCACTGGGGACTGGGCTCTTTCTGTCTGTCGTGTCTGACCAGAATATCATTCTCTCCTGCAAATATAATTACGGGGTAGGGGAGGTGGGCTGAGTATATGGGGGTAGGGGGTGGGCTGCCACATGGGGGAGGGGGGAGCGCATGTGGGAGGGGTGATGAGAAGGGACTACGGCTTTTTTTCTTAATCGCCTCTCGCCTGTCTGTTAATTAGGAGCCGTGCTTTGCTACATGCTGTGATATTTTGGTTAATTATAAAGAGAAAAGGACAAATTTGTCACGTCTTTTGTTTTCGTTCCACCACGTCTCCTGGTGACAGCGGTGTGAAGGCTGATGGACTGCTCAGGCAGCAGCGCCAGATGCTCACACACACCCTCTGCCAGGGGCAGGCGGGGAGGGGTCCACAGGGCCAGGAGGCAGCCAGGGGGGCCACCAGGCAGGCTGGTGCACATGGGGCTGGTCTGGACTGGGTTCACAAGGGGTCAAATGGAAAGATTCACATTCTTGAATGTGAATGTGAAGTGGATGCCAGGAAGGAGCCCCCAGTCCCACTGGAAGGAGAGGAAGGGGGAGATGTTCATTCCTCCGTTGCCCAGTTGGGTGATTGGCCTGACACCAACGCCCCAGGGATCAAGGCTGAACTTGCCGATAGCAATCAGAGCAGACAGGCAGGCTGTGACCCCTCCTAGGATCTTGAGGCAGTGGGGGGCATGTTCATGTTGCAGAGTGGGGCTGAGTAAAATACAGCGTAGTATTCTACGACCCTGTCACAAAACGGGCCACCCGGGGATGTGAAAGGATGTGCTAGTTCTCCCTGCTACCATTTACTAGCTAAAGCCTATTTCAGGCTCCAGCTTATACATTACACCCCATCTGCCAACACACAGACACACACACACACACACACACACACACACACACACACACACAGACACACACTGGGTTAGGAGTCCTCTTCTCTGGGCTCTGAGGCTTACTAAGCTTCTATTGTGTGATGGTTAATTTTATGTGTTCACTTAGCTAGGCTACAATATCCAGTTATTTAGTCAAATACAAGCCTAGATATTGTTTTGAAGATTATTTTTATTTTTGCTTTTATTTTTTGAGGCAAAGTCTTGCTCTGTTGCCTAGATTGGAGTGCAGTGGTGTGACCTTGGCTCACAGCAACCACCACCTCCCTGGTTCAAGCGATTCTCCTGCCTTAGCCTCTCAAGTAGCTAGGATTACAGGTGCATGCCACCATACCCAGCTAATTTTTGTATTTTTAGTAGAGACGGGGTTTCATCACATTGGCCAGGCTGGTCTCGAACTCCCGACCTCAAGTGATCCACCTGCCTCAGCCTCTCAAAGTTACAGGCATGAGCCACTATGCCTGGCCTGTGAAGATTATTTTTAGATTGACAACCAATAGACTGAATAAAGCAGATTACCCTCCATAATGTGGGTGGGCCTCATCCATTGAAGGTCTTAAGAGCAAAGACTAAGGTTTCCTGAAGAAGGAATTCTGGATCAATACTGAAACACAGAAATCATACCTGAGTTTCTGACTCTTGGCCTGGCCTACAGATTTGAGACTTGTCAGCCTTGACAATTGCATGGGCCAGTTCCTTAAGATCTACCTAGCTGTATTTGTTCTGTTTTTCTGATGAATCCCGATGGATACATATCCCATTGCATCTGCTCATAGACTTTCCTGCTTTCCTGACCATCTCCTTCACTAGAAAGTGAGGACAGAAACTAAACTGGGTCCTGTGTACCACAGCATCCCCTGGGCCTCGTGTAGGGCCTGCTTGTAATAGACCTTAATATGTATTTGTTGCATATTGAATGAATTCATTTGGGAAACAAGAAAGACGTACATCCCCGCACCAATCAAATAACCATCCAAGGCAGCACAGGCAGTTCCTGACTTATAAATAGGTTTAGTTCCAAAAATTCATTTGAGTTAGTTGTCTGAAGCTTTTTCCCATAACAACAAGGATATCAGTGCTGGCAAGGCTCCTGGGCAGGCTGCCAGAAACGTATTTAACCCATAGTATAGATTAAACACTGTGCATTTGCCATGAAAAATAGTAGAAAACAATACTCTTGCAAGGCTAGTAATTAGAAGAGAAGTATGATAGTATTGAATAAAAATAGGTAAAATTTTTCATTTAGAATACTGGAGTTTTGAAGAAAAATGGTTACAAAAGGATGAGCAAGTAGAGAGAGACTAATGGAAAATCGGAATGGAATTTCTGAGTATTTTCCAGGGTTTTAGAAGCCGATGGGACTGATTCTCTATTTGATCTAAGTTCTGCTCAGAACTCGAGGCTGCTCCTCCCACTCCCTTTTTGCTGTAGAAAGAGGCCAACTCTTATTGGTCTCAATTAAGGGTGTTAGTTTGTTCACACATGTAACAAAAATAATAAAGAAACGGTGGGCTGTTGGGACAGGAGAGAGCCGGGGGAGAAAACCAGCATGGACAAGGATGTATGTTTATGTGGGAATGAGATTGTCCCAGGTGAAATTAACTGAGCCATGAGGGGTGATTGCTGAGAAGGAGTGTGGGACAGAGGCCTGGAAGCCCAGGCTCTGACAGGAGCTTAGGGAATGTGGAGGAAACGCCGAGTTAGACAGATTTCCAGATCAGTCCCCAGGAGGCACTGTTGCTCTGTTTTAGCCCAGGGCTGGGCGTGAGCAATATCTGAGGGGTTGGTGGGGCAAGCAGCAAGCAGGGTGTGTGGTGGATGTTTCCAAGTTGGGGGTTAATCCTGCAAAAAGACTCTCTGGTTATTGAGATCCAAACTAGTAGTGTGGACAATAAATGCC
This sequence comes from Chlorocebus sabaeus, assembly GCF_047675955.1. Taxonomy (NCBI): domain Eukaryota; kingdom Metazoa; phylum Chordata; class Mammalia; order Primates; family Cercopithecidae; genus Chlorocebus; species Chlorocebus sabaeus. Next base: position 21,517,497 of record NC_132928.1, on the reverse strand, counting down.
CAGAGAGCCATCGGAGGGAGTGTGGACTGTGGGAGAGCCACTGAGGTGAGCCTGGGGCTGGCCTCAAAAGGCTGGCGTAGTGGAGTCAACAGGAAGGCAGCTAAGAGGGAGGCCCACAGCTAGGAGGGCCAGGAGGAGCTCAGCTCCAGAGGACAGGGGGAGCCTGCTGTGTTGGGGAAAGGGAAATAGCTCCAAGTGCTAACTATGTGAAACAAAGCAGCATCAACAATAATGTTAGGGTGGGGAGGGTTTTTAAAAACTTTTTATTTTGATGAGGAGGGAGCAAAACAATGAGTTTTTTTTAAAAACCAAAAACTTATTTTGAAATTATTTTAGATTTACAGAAAGTTGCAAAGACAGACTTCCAATGTACCCTTCATCCAGCTTCCCCTAAGGTTACTATCTTGCAGAACCATGGTACATTTATCAAAATGAAGAAATTAACATTGGTACAATACCATTATGTAAACTCTAGACTTTCTGCTAATTTCTCTAGTACTTCCATTAATGTTATTTTTCCTGTTCCAGGTTCCAATTCAGGATACCATGTTACGTTTAGTCATCCTTCATCTCCTCTGGTTTATGACAGTTCTCAGCCTTCCCTTGTTTTTCATGATCTTGACAGTTCAGAGGAGCACCAATCAAATAGTTTGTAGACTGTCCCTAGTTTGGGCTTATCCATTGTCTTCTTATGATTTGAGTGAGGTGATGAGTTTTTAGGAAGAATGTGATAGAGGTGAAGTGCCCTTCTCATTCTATCATATCAGGAGACACAATGACATCCACATGACATGACTGCAGAAGCCAGCTCTGCAAGGTTCTCTCTTGGTACAGATTCAGCCTAATTTTCCAGAATAATCTAGCATTCCTGCCTAAGATGTACCTTATTATCTAGATAAACTAGAAAAGATTTCTTGCTTTAGAAAAGCTGCACATTTCAGCCATAAAAAAGAATGAGATCATATCCTTTGCAGGTACATGGATGAAGCTGGAAGCCATCATTCTCAGAAAACTAATACAAGAATTGAAAACCAAACACCTCATGTTCTAACTCATAAGTGGGAGTTGAACACTGAGAACACATGGACACAGGGAGGGGAACATCACACACTGGGGCCTGTTGGGGAGTGGGGGCCAAGGGGAGGGAGAAAATTAGGACAAATACCTAATGCATGTGGGGATTAAAACCTAGATGACAGGTTGACAGGTGCAGCAAACCACCATGGCACATGTACACCTATGTAACAAACCTGTACGTTCTGCACATGTATCCCAAACTTAAAGTATAATTTTTTTTAAAAAAAGAAGAAAAGCTGCATACTTTGCCATGTCTGGATTCTCCACTGAAAAGTTACTATTTTCCTTTTCCTTCTTCTGTTTGTTTAGATGCCAGTCACTAAGTCCAGCCCATACTCAAGGGGATGGAAATTAAACTCCCAGTCCTGGAGGAAAGAGTAGTAAAGAATTTATGGAGATATGTTAAAATCACCAAGTAGTTAATATCTATTTTGAGAGGAGATGCTTTGAGGCTATGTAAATATCCTGTTTTCATGGGTTCATTATTAGGTAAGTTGATTTTGCTGTGACTACAGGACAGAGGACATATTTAGGAGGGAGGGAGAGACACAGGATGAGAGAAATACGTGAGAGCCAGAGAAGTTAACTTTTTTTTTTTTTGCCTATGGCTTATCACCTAGCAACTTGTTCCCAGAGCTGGGACTAGAACTGAGTTTTGAGAACCTGGCAAGGCCCTGAAGAGAGGAAGCTATGGGGCTGGTGGAACAGGTCGGGGGTGCAGGTATGGGAGGAGTAAGGTGCGATTAGCATTGGTTTCTAGTGATGAATTCTTGGCCATCTTTTGCAGAGAAGGGATCAGGAACTTGGTCAGCTATAAGGATTCAGGCCGCCTTGTCCCATGGCTTTCCCTGCTTTGCTATGGGACTGACAGGGTTGAAGGAGATGCCCTGTGGTTTCTTTGAGGGCCTTACCTCTGACCTGTAGTGGGAGCCTGCCCCCCTGCCCACTCAGGAACTATAATCAGCTTCCTCTTTAGGGCTGCAGCTTCATACAGCCCAACTTGCTGGTCCACTGACTCGTGGTCTGTTCTTGATCAACTCCCCCTGCTGCATCTCTTCCCCATATTTGAAACGTCAGTCAACAGCTGGGATTCACTTTGGACCTGCTGGTATGTAAGTAGTGGCAATAGACTGTGACAAGAAGCTGATAGGCCAGTGTTGGGACCTTTGAGGTTTTTCCTCTCCTATTTTGTTTTTCCATATCTCAGCTTTAAACACAGTCGCTGAAATTAGGAAGCTGTTTGTTTTTGCAGAGGTAGCTTTGGATCAGCTGCAAGGTGACCCATGAGCTGGTTAGGAACCGCTTTGGCTGGAATCACTAGTTGTTTTAGGTGCACAGCTGGTGCTCCCCACATATATGTATGTGTGTGCGTGTGTGTGTGTATATGATGGGAACCGTGTATTGTCTCAGTATCTTCAGCCTATCTTTGATTTATTTTATTTCATTGATCTGACCTGGCTCCAATTTACCTCTTCCAAGAAGTTTCCTTGATAAACTTAACATCAACCTAATTTTAATAGAGCTAATTTAACTGCAGTTCTATCCTGTGCTGTAAGTAGTACCAAATTGTTTCGAACGTGAACATTCAGACTCCCCATCTAGGGTGTAAGCTCTTTGAGGGCATCCCTTGTCTTTCTAATTCTGTTATTTACAGGCAGACTGAAGAATGAATATGCATGGTGCTTTTTTAAAAAAGTCTTTTTTGACTCCTAGTGACTTATAACTCCATTCATCCTCTGGAAGAGTTGAAGGTCTGGATCTTAAACTGCTAGGAATCTAGGGTTATCCTGTCCATCCTTTGCCTATGTATGTGTTGTGAGAATATCAGGTGCATGGAGAAAAGTGCTTCTTAGTCTAACCACATGGCCAGGCCTCTGTACTGCAGCTTCTCTGTTTCCCCAAAGGCAATAGCAGAAAGCAGAATTAGCCTTCCTCAAAAGAGGTTCAAAGAATTCTTCGTATCTGAGTCAATGCCCCATCCCCAGTCGCCGCAGAAAAAGGGTCCCTGAGCCTGGAATAAAGACACTGTGGACAGGAATCTGCCATCTGTCAAAAAAGAGGAAAGAAGCACTGTTTCTACCCAGGTCTGTCTTTTTTTTTTTTTTTTTTGCCTTCTTATTTGCATTCAGTGAGGAGGTGACACATTCTAGAACATAACCTCCCTTTTTCATTTCAGGAATCTAATTGTTATTTCTGTGTTTGTGAAAGATAAAGGATTAGCAAGAACACTTTGCATTAAGTCACCATTTGTAAATGCTTTATAATTATTTATGAAATTATCCTGCATTTTATAGCATGGGAGATAATAACTTAAACTGATGTATTAAACATGCATGATCGTTATTTTAACAATATTAAATGCACCTCTGTAGAATAATCATTTCATAAATATGAAGAAAGCATTCAGAAGTGGCACCTTAATTTAAGATATTACAGGATTCGTGACACCCAAATCCACGACCCTTTTTCTCGAAGACAGATGGAGTTTCTTATCTGGCTGCAGTGTTCCTCTTTCTTGAAGTGAAAATGAATTCTTCAATTAAAAAATATATTATCGAGGTAATTTTGGCAATGTGATGAAGCAATGGGAGAGGAGATAAGAAGCAGAATTTCCCGGGACCAGAACAAATTGGACAAACCTTATCTTTGCTTGTCTCCATCCCCCCATGCCCAGCGTGCTGGAAGAGTCATCCAGTCTTTGGGTATCCTGCAGGGCTTTGGGGCAGAGGTATGAGCTGACTGATGCTGGAGACAGTTATTTTCCTCTAATGCCAGGGCTTTGGGGCTGTTTTGAGCAGGGGAGACCTCAAACCTGAAGACCCATTTTGCACAGCAGGAGGTCTCTCCAATGAGGGGGAGAATCCAGAAGCCATTTAAAATTCAGCAAAAAGGGGTGAGGAGAAAGGGGAGAGAGAAAAACTGTGAATCCCAATACCTCATTTGTGTGAAGCTAGTTGGATCCAAGGCAAATAAGCCAGTCTCCCCAGCAGTGCAGCTCCACCGTCTTCTACTGACGGCGCCCTCTGCTGGTCACTGTTAGCTTCAACGCCATGCGTTCTAAGAGTATAATCAGTGGGTATGTTATCTTCACCAGGAACGAATCGCTTTCTAAGGTTTTGGCTCTGTGCTGAGTGTTTTATGAGGATGATCCTGCTTAATTCTCACACCAATCATTGGAAAACTGAGTTCCAGAGAGTTTAAGCGCAGGTCCGACCTTCTTAACTAATGGGCTATCTGGAGTCAGCAGGCTAGAGAGCTGACCTGTGTGGCCATGTTATCCACCCACTCCAGACCCAAGAATGAATGCAAATCTATTCTGCATGTAAAGGCCACACTCCAGAGTCTTAATGATCCTATCTGAAGTGCATCTTAGTCTCTAACTTAAATCCAGGAATATCTCAAGTGCACGTCCTTTGGGGTAGGATGGGTCTTAGAAATGGATATAATTTATTCTGAGGATTTAATACTGGCCTCTCTGGGTTCAAGTACTGGAAGCCATGCTGATTCTTCTTATTTTTCTCATGCCTTATACCCAAGCCCCATCAGGAAAGCCTGTCAGCTCTACCAGAATCCAGCTTTCGTCTACTCCCTACACTGTGACCATCTTGGTCTATGGGACCATCCTTGCTTATTTGTGCCCTTGCTATAGCCTCCTGGCTGCTCTTCCAACCTCTGTGCTCTCCCTCTCTCCCCACATCGTCTATTCTGAACATAGCAGCCACAGTGACCCTGTTAGGACATAAATTGGATCATGTCCCTGCCTCCATCTCATTCCAGGTAAAAAACATTGAATGACCCTACAACAGTCTACAGAGCCCCTACACAACGTGGTCTCTCTGACTACTTGGCACTTTTCTCCCCTTTGCTTGATCTTTGCTCACTGTGTTCCAGCCCCACAGACCTCCCTGTGGGGGCTCTTTGAATATGCAAGTCAAGCTCTGCCTCTGAACCTTGGCACTGGCAGAGCACTCTGCCTGGAATGCCCTTCCCCCAGGTATCCTCAGGACTTCTTCCTTCTCCTCCCTCAAACTTCTGCTCAAAGGCCACCTTCTTAGTTAGGCCTACCCTGACCACCCTATTTAAAATTACACCTCCTGCCCTTCATTACCAACCTTCCTTGCCCATTTCATGTTTCTTCACAGCACTTGTCATTTTCTAGTACATCATACAATGCACTTATTTATCATGTGTATTGTTTGCTCCCTCCACTAGAATGTAAGGCCCCTGAGGGCAAACTTTTTTTTTCTTTTGCTTCTTCTTCTTCTTTTTTGTTTTTTGTTTTTTGAGACAGGGTCTCACTCTATCACCTGGGCTGCAGTGCAGTGGTATGATCATAGCTCACTGTGGCCTGGACCTCTTGGGCTCAAGTGATCTTCCTGCTTCAAGCAGCTGGAACTACAGGTGCAAGCCACCATGCCTGGCTAATTTTTAAAATTTTTTTTGTAGACTGGGGTCTCACTGTGTCGTCCAGGCTTGTCTCAAACTCTCGACCTCAAGTGATCTTCCCACCTCTGCCTCCCAAAGCACTGGGATTACAGGGCATGAGCCACTGCACCTAGAGAGGGCAATGTTTTGGTCTGCTTTGTAACCTGCTAATTCCTAGCACCTGAAAAGTGCCTGGAACATTGTAGGTATTTAACAAATCCTTGTTAAATGCATGAATGACGGGCTGCTCCCTTGTCCCTAGCTGGTGACAGGTAGGGTGACCAACTGTCCTGGTTTTCCTTATATTAACCTGGTTTTAGCACTGAAAGTTCAGCCTCCTGGGACACAACTATGACGGTTGGTCACCTGAGTGACAGGCAGGAAGAGCACTAAGAAGGGATAGTCATGCTCAGGAACCAGTGAGGCCTTTCTCTCAGCCTAGAGTCTGGAAGAGGCACCTGTCTTCCCTTGCATCATCAGAGGATGAGGTGGGGGTAGGAGAGTGGCTCCATCTCAGATAAGGCCTTTTGAGTTATTGAAATTGCAACTTATTATGAAGAAGAAAGTGAGTTTCTATTTCCCTGTAAGTGGCACAGGAGTAGAAAAATGATAGTGTAATGATGTTCCAGTGGAACAATTATTTTCCCGAGATGGAGCAACATAAAGTATCACTTTGATTATGTGCTGCCTTCTTAGCCCACCCTCTCTGGCCTAGTTTAGTAGCCAATAAATCTTTGAGCCTCCCTGACCTGCGGCTGCTGTCTCTGCAGGGACTCATTGGCTGGGCCTATCCTCTCCTCATCTGCCCAACCCCTGCTTCTCCTAACTATGGTTTTGGATGATTAATCCAGGCCAGGGCTGAGGGCAGAGGTGAGAGGAGATGGATGCAGAGGCAGAAAGGGCTGCTCAAAGGCTCAGGCAGTAACTTGAGCGCGTGATGAAGAGCTGTGATGGAGCTGGCTGGGACTATGTGGGAGAAACAGAGAGAGGAACAGGGATCAGAAAGAGATTTTCAAGGCACCCTTGTTAGGATTGTCTGGGCATGAAAACAAAGAAGGATCAATTAGAAGGTGAGGGTGGGTCTGAAAGAGCTGGGGGCCAGAAGAGAGTCATCTGTGTTGCCCCCTTGGGGGGTATAAATGAAGACCTTTCTATTATTACTATTATTTTAATTTTGCTATTAAATCAGGTTGTTTCGTCCCTGAATCTGCTGTCTTAGTTTGCATAGGTTGCCACAACAAAATACTTCAGACTATGTGGCTTAAACAACACAAATTTATTTCTCACAGTTCTGAAGGCTGGGAAGTCTGAGGTCAAGCTGCCAACCTGTTTGGTTCCTGATGAGGGCTCTCTTCTTGGCTGGCAGACAGCTGCCTTCCTGCTGTGTCCTCAGGTGGCAAAGAGAGAGCTCTGGTGTCTTCTTATAGAGGCACCAGCCCTATTGGATTAGGGCCACATGCTATGACCTAATTTAACTTGTGTTACTTCCTCACAGATTGTGTCTCTTAATACATTATATTTGGGAGGACATGAACTTTTAGCCCATAACATCACTTCTATAGATTGAATGTTTGCATCCCCCCCTCCAAATTCATATGTTGATGAATATGATAGGAGACAGAGGTCTTTGGGAGGTGTTAGGTCATGAGGGTAGAGCCTTCTTGAATGGGATCTGTGTCCTTATAAAAGAAACCAGAGGAGCTCCCTCACCCCTTCTGCTATGTGAGGTTATGGTGGAATAGGAAGTGGCCCTCATCATGCAATGAATCTGCTGACATCTTGCTCTTGGACTTCCCGGCCTTCAGAACTGTAAGGAATAAATTCTGTTGTTAAGCCGCCCAGTCTATGGTATTTTGTGATAGCAGCCCGAAGAGACTAAAACAACTGCCTCTTTGGAATTGTTCCTCCTTTGGCTTCCTGTTGCCCCCTGGGCCCAGAAATTTGGTTTGAGACCAGCCATCTTTCAGCCTGAGGATTATATCTTGTTTCCAGATATTTAAATCAGTGGTTGTCCAAGTGTGGTCCTTGGACAAGTAGCATCAGCTTCACCTGGAAACTTGTCACAAATACAAATTCTCAGTCTCACTCCCTATCTTCCCAGGCCTCCTGAATTAGCGATTGGGCTGGGGTCCAGCAATCTGGGTTTTAGCAAACTCTTCAAGTAGAGTTTGAGAAAAACTGATTAATAAAAGAATGCCTCCCTTGAGAGCTGGCACTTTGTTTTTAAGCTTTAGAGTCAGACTTGCCTAGAATGCTGATAAAACACAGATTGCTGGGCCCCATCCTGAGTTTTTGATTCAGGCGGACTGGGATGAGGCTTGATCATCTGCATTTCTAACACTTTATTGGGTGATGCGATGCTGCTGGTCCTGGTATCACTGCTTTAAGTGAACCCTTCTGGCACCTTCCTGAAAAACTACTCTTGTGGCCATGGTAGGACCCTCACTTTGTATCCAGTTCCAAAGTGTTCTCTGTTTCCTTTACCTGGACTTGACCGATCCTTGCATCCTGAGGTGACCTTGGGCTGTTGGTCTGTCCCCCATTGTCCAGCATTGGCAGTGGGGTGCCCGCTGTTTCCTGGCCAGACCTGTCAAAGAACCTGCTTCCTCTCAATTTAGACTCCAGCTGGAGGAGAATAAGTCCACATCACCTGGGCTCAAAATCTGGTCCCCTATCCCTGACTGGGCCTCTTTCCTTGCCTCTTCCTCCTTCCAGGTACCGGGGTCCTCTCTTGCACCCAGACCTCACACATCACTGGATCTTTGTTTTAATTTCTATTCCCGAACCTTGATGCTAGAGCCGGAGTGCTACAGGATTCTACAGATGGCCAGACTTCATTGATACCAAGTCCTGCTTCCCCACATTTCTGAACATGGCCAGCTGGGAGGTGATTCCCAGCCACTGTGATGTTCCTTGTGGCCTCCTCCCAAGTGCATTTGGAGGGCCTGGGCCACCAGCTCCTGCTGTTCTCTCCACCACACCCCTGCATCTGCTGACTGCACAGTCCTCAGCACCAGCATCAGCTCCAGTCTCTACGGGCTGGCCTATCAGGGTGCGCACTTCTAGCCCCAAGTCCTCCCTGCTCTTAGGCTGCCTATCCAGTCATTCAGCTGTGGTGCTTCTTCCAGTCTGGGCCATGTCTTTGGATATAACGGGTCTCAGGTTGTCCCTGGGGTGATGCGGCACTTAGAGATGCAGTGGTGCTAAATTCCATGTGGCTGTGGCCACTGAAAGATGTGCTGAGCTGTCGGCCAGGCTGCCAAGTCCTCGGGATAAAGGACAGGTGGTGGGCTTTTTATTGCATTGTTATCAATTATAGGGGTCCTGCAGCAATTGCTGGCTGGGAATGAGGGGAATGAAGAAGCCTGTGGTTTTTGTCCTAATTTGTTTGGTTTGGGGCTGGACCTTAAGCTCGGGAACCACAGTAATTAGCCCAGCTGCAGAATTGGGCAAATGTAGCACATGGCTGTCATTGCTCCAAGGGGCTGCGTGGCATTAGAGCCACTGGCTCTAACAAGGGCTTTGTCGGCTCTGGGTGGGAGGGTGCAGTGATTGCGGTGGCAGATGTGGAGAGGGCCGCGGCTTTGATTGCCCAGTCTCTCCCTTCCTGCTCCCTCTCCGCCCCTTTTGGCTTGAGGAGCTGTCCCGTTGGTGAGTCTCAGGGTTGGGGGTTAAGGAGGGAGCCTTGGGATTAGGAGGGCAGGGGAGTAGGGACCACACAGCCTCTGAGTGTCTGGAAATTTGTTTGATGGGGAGGTTGGAGTTTGGTGCTCGCTGAGCATGGAAAAGCAGAGAGAAGGGAGCATCACTGCCACATACAAATGGAAGCTGTGCACAGGCCCAGAGCTCTGGGGAGAGAGCATCTGCAATCTACCGAGCCAAGCAGAAAATTAAAAGATGACTCCACATGCACGATGAAGGTCTGGGTGGAAGTGGGTATGCAAGAGCCAGAGAAGTCATGACACCGGGCCTCCGGAGAGGAGCTCTGGGTTAACCACTGACGGGACTGGTGCTGGGGGCATCTCCCCAGGGTGGGGCTCATCCTTTTCATCTGGGAGTGCATTCACAAGGCCGTCAGTGGAGCTCCAGCTATGGGAGACATATCCACTGGGATACGTCCCCCGACTCTTGGGGTGCCTGGGCCTCTGGGGACCCCTCCCCACCCTGGCTTCCCTCTGTCCTACTTGAGATGCCTCACCCTCAGCTGACCAGTGTGATCAGTGGGTGCCTTCAGGCATGTGGCTACAGTGTGCTGCAGTGTCCAGAATCTGTGACATTTGGGCGACTCTAGCTCTTTGCTTATAATTATAAAAAGAAATAACAGCAAGAGGGATCTAGGGCAGACATCAGGAAGACACTCTCACTTATAAAAGTAGGTTGAGAACTGGAAGGAAGGACTGAGAGTTGCCTCAATGGTCCATGCTGGAATTTTGGAATGCTGGAAGGGGAGGAGCTGATAGCCGGCCTCCCTGCAGGCTGGGAAGAAGCTCACCAACCTAAGACAGGTAGGGTTCTCTGGGTAGACTTGAGGTCAGTGCCCACCTTGGAGCTACAGATTGCCCGGCTACCATTTTCTTCCTTTGCTGAGAGTCTTCCCTGTAGCGAGCCCAGAGAGTCAGCCCCCATGGTTTAAGGGAGCACAGGGCCATTAAGAGATGTTTAAGGTGGGAGCAGACGCTGGGCCTCAGTCTATTTCAGACCAAATGACCCTCTATGTCTTTCATGTAGAGATCTGTTGGACATAACTTCTTTCTTCTTTCTGTCAGCCAGACTAGAGGATACTGCTCTTTTCCAAACCCATGGCAAACACCAGCTGTTGGATTTTTATTGTACCCTTGACATTTCCAAAGAGTCTGAGTGGACAGAGGAAGAGGCAATGATCAGATAAAAGACACCCAAATCCTGAGAGATGGACAGCACCAAGAGAGAGGTGGGTCTGCGAGCAGGGCAGCAGTTGACACAAGACTCATGGGCTGTGGCCCAAAGCCAGGGCTCAGGTTTGGGGTGCATTTTCCCCCACCTACGTACCCTTGCAGAAAAGATGCAAGCCAGACCCTGCTTTGCTGGTGGGGGTGGCCTCAATATCTTTAGCCTTACAATTTCATCCTCATAACCTGCCATCTCCCTTGCAAGCTTTATTGCACTGATTCCATGTCTGTTACCCTCACTATGGTGAACTTGGACAGAACAGCAACTATGTCTATTTTGTTCATCATTGTATCTTCTGGGCCTAGGCCATAGTAGGAACTCAGTAAAGGTGGTAAAATGCATTCACTCATGAGGGATGTAGCGCTGCTGGGTCCTGAGGGCGCAGTGGCTGCTGTGGGCTCTTTCATCTGGTTTCTTTTCCTCTCCCTTCTTTGTCTTCTGCTACCCTCCATTTTTCTTTCCTCACTTTCTCTGTTTCCTCTCCATAAACCAGGCCTGGTCACTGGCTATTCTTAACCATACAGGCAGATGTATTTATAGCATACATTCTCCACTGGGAATCTCCCAAAAGTCCCAATCCCAGTATGGAAATATGTGGCCAGGGTCCCAATGTGTTCCTTTCATGGATCTTCCCAGGATCCCCCTTCCCTATGGTCTCCCCAAGGCATTCTGAGAGGACTGAGTCAGACTTCTCCACAGGGCAAGCTGGGCAGCCCAGAATAAGTCTTGACTTGGTGGGTGGTCATCCTAACTATACATCACACCCACGTTCCTCCTAGACTTGCTGATTCTTAAAATTCCTTTCGAAGAGTAAAGGCCTTTCACAAACCACCATGAGAAATCAACTCGATTTTCCTAATGTGACTGACTGTGCTCTCAGAGTTGCAGCTCTATTCCCAGAAGATTTCTCAATCAAGGTAACCCTGTGAGATTGTGCAGAAAATTTGAAGGTAGTGCCTTTTATAGGAAATACTAATTTATAGTACAGAAAAGAATAATGAAGTTTTTCGTTTTTCATTTTTTGTTTGTTTGTTTTTTTTTGTTGTTTGTTTTTGAGGCAGAGTCTTGCTCTGTTGCCCAGGCTGGAGTGAAGTGGCACGATCTTGGCTCACTGCAACCTCCACCTCCTGGGTTCAAGTGATTCTGTTGCCTCAGCTTCCCAAGTAGCTGGGATTACAGACAGTCACCACCACACCCGGCAAAACTTTTTTTGTATTTTCAGTAGAGACAAAGTTTCACCACGTTGGCCAGGCTGGTCTCGAACTCTTGACCTCAGGTGATCCACCCGCCTCGGCCTCCCAAAGTACTGAGATTACAGGCGTGAGCCACCGTGCCTGACCTAGAAATTTTTTGAAAGGAAAGGTCAGTGGGGAAAGGGGGACAGATGTCAGAATTCCATCAGTGATTTACACAAAAAGTCAACTTCTAGAGAATATCTGAGAATCAGTACATAGTTACCCTAGCTGTCTATACCTTCTGTTTTGACTCCCGCTGCCATGGAACATAATAACCTATGTGGTCCAGAAATTCTGTAAGACTCTTATCCACCAAAGAGGCATTTGGTGCCATATTCTGCTGTCCAGCCTGTGATAGCCGTTTTTTGTTGTTGTTGTTTTGTTTCGTTTTGTTTTGAGGTGGAGTTTTACTCTTTTTGTCCAGGCTGGAGTGCAGTGGTGCAGACTCTGCTCACTGCAACCTCTGCCTCCCAGGTTCAAGAGATTCTCCTGCCTCAGCCTCCCAAGTAGCTGGGACTACAGGTATGCACCACCACACCTGGCTAATCTTTGTATTTTTAGTAGAGATGGGTTTTCACCATTTTGGCCAGGCTGGTCTTGAACTCCTGACCTTAGGTGATCCACCCACCTTGGCCTCCCAAAGTGCTGAGATTACAGGTGTTAGCCACCATGCCTGGCCTGATAGCCTTTTTAATAGACCTGGCATGCTCATGCACTCAGTCCTGCCTTTGGGACCTGAAAAATAACCCCAGTGTGGCCAGCAGCTTTTATGGTGGCCCTCAGCATTCTCTGCCCCTTGGTGTTCACTTACTTGTATAATCCCTTCCCCTTTGGTGTGGGCTCAACTTGTGAATTTGCTCCAAATGAATGGAATGAGACAGAAGTGATGACATGTCACTTCCAATATTGGGTTATAAAAAGACTGTGGTTTCCACCTGGGGAACTTGCTCTCTCCTGGTTTCTCTCTCACTGTTTCTTCCTCTCCCTCTTTCTCTAATCGCCAGTTCCCATGTTTGAAGACCCTTGGGCAGCCTCTGGGGAGGCCTATGGGATGAGGAATTGAGGCCTTCCTCAATCACGTGAGTGAGCTTACAAGTGGATCCTCCCTCTCCCACCCCTCAGTGAGGCTTTAGAAGAGGCAGAGCTCCCATCTCCACCTTGACTCAATCCTCAGGAGAGGCTTTGAGCCACTGGCATCCAGCCAAGACATGCCCAGTTTCCCCACAAAAACTGCAAGCTAGTGAATGTTGGTTGTTTCAGGTCTGGGGTAATTTGTTTTGTAGCAATGGATAATGAATATCCCCAGATGTTGCCAATTCTTGATCACTGGGGATCTTTCAGACTCCTTCCCATTCACCACTGTCCCTATGTCCTTTCCTCCAACTTCCTGACTGTCCCCATCCCTCCCATAGCCTCCTTTAGGCTCCTTCTCTAATGGCTTTGATGGCTGGTCAGGGCTTGGCCTTATCAAGTGGCTTTGAACTTGGTACCTCCCCAGACATAATGTTGAGGATCTGCCTTCTGACTTTACATTTCACAATCTTGTGTAAGAAATTACCTGCTGACATCAGGTGCTGTAGCTCACACCTATAATCCCAACACTTGGGGAGGTTAAGGGTGGAGGATTGCTTGAGGTTAGGAGTTCAAGACCCACCTGAACAACATAGAGAGACCCTGTCTCTAAAAAAAAAAAAAAAAAAAAAAAAATTTAAAAATCAGCCAGGCATGGTTGTGTGTGACTGTAGTCCTTGCTACTCATGAAGCTAAAGCAGGAGGATCGCTTGGACCCAGGTGTTTGAGGTTACAGTGAGCTATTATCTCAACACTGCACTTCAGCCTGGATGACAGAGAGAGACCCTATCTCTAAAAAAAGAAAAAAAAAAAGGAACTACCTCCTGAACTCCACTCTGGCCAGGCTTGCCTCTCACCTGCCCCAGATCTGACCAGAAACAGGATCAGAAAATAAGCTGACTTACTAGAACAAGAAAGCTAAACCAGACACCCTGGCAAGGTTTTCAGTGAAAGCTGAAACAACCTCCTTATCATGAGAAAATTCATCACATTGTAACTTTCACCCCAATCTCTTAGTGTGCCTATCAATCAGGACTTTCCTGCATTTGTTAGCTGATGGATGGCAAATAGTGGGGCCATTACTTTGTAAAAACAAGATGTTGTTTTCAGATATTTTTCTTTCCTTCCTCTTCCTTCCACCCCTGCCTCACTTAAAAGCATTCATTCCTTAAGTCCAGTCAGCATTTCATTCATTATTATCATTATTTTTGGAATTTAGACATTAAAATGATTGAGTCTGGATTTCATTACCAGGCTCTGGTGACTTAGGGTAAATATTCTGTGAAACTGAAGGAGTACTTGGCTACTTTTTCTCAGTCCTCCTGGTTTCATGATAGGTCAGGCATTGAAGTAAATTGGAGGTCAAGTCAAGGTTTCAATTCGTGTTCACTGGATTGCCAACAGATACTGATGACTCACATTAAATTCCGTGTTTCTGCGTGGGTTGGAGGATGTCTAGGCTTGGTTGGAAATTGGACATGACATTCCTCATCTATTGTCGCTAAGGAAATATTATACTAATAGATGAAAATGCTTGGTGACAAGAGATGAGTGGTTTGCATACAGGAGATGCATGGCACATGTGGACCGAAATGATGAACAGAGATTAAGACCTGTGTGGCCACTCCATCCCTTCCTGGATGATTTAATCTATGATCATACTTCAGTCATCATCTGTGACCTGATAATTTCCAAAGCATTATCTCCAGTCCATTATTTCTGTGGAGCTCTGGGCTCATGAATCTAACCACTCACTGAACACCTGACCTTGAATGTTCCTAAGAAACTGAAAGCTCTTCATGTCAAAATTGAACTTACTATCTTCACCCAAAGCTGCTCCCTCATCCTCTCTTTCCCACCTTCTAAAATCCCTCTGCTTTGCTCAAGCAAGAAAAATGGGGTCAGACATGGCTCTCACCTCTCCCTCACACTCTACTTGTGGTCAGTCACTGTTTGGTCAGTTCTATCTCTTGCCTGTCTCTGGAAAGGGCCACTTCTCCACATCCCCACTGTCACTCTCACCTCTCCTGCATGACTCCTAACTGGCTGTTGGCTTCTAGGGTGGCCTCTAGCCAGTCCATCCTCTACATGCCTGCCAGAGGGATGAACACAAAAAGTGCTTCTGTTCACATCATTCTGCCAAAAACCACTCAAAAATGCTCAGGCACCTCTGGGGTAAGCTGCCCAAGCTGTGAGCACAGCCACAGGGTCCTGCCTCATGTGATCTGGCCCTTTTTACCTCTCCAGCTGTATAATTTTTTTCACAACACACTTTGAATTTTGTATTTCAGACACAGTAAGCTGCTTACAGCTGCTCTCTCTCTGGTGCCTTAGGACACAGGATTTCCTTGCCTGGAACTCTTTCCCTCAACTCACTTCTTGGCCTGGGTTTCTCCTCTTTGTTTTTCCAAACTCAACTGAGATGCCATCTCCCCTGAGAAATCTTCCGTATTTCCCAAGCCCGGGTTGGATATTCCTTGGTGTGGTTCTGTGGCATGCTACACTTGCTCTGTCATTGTAAATAACTGCTTGCCTTTTTGAGAGCAGGGCTGGCCATAGTATCCAGCACCTAGAACTGTGCGTAACCCATGGGAGGAGATCAGTAAATACATGATTGACCCACAAGGGATGTTGAAGATCTACTGAGGGGAAGTTTTCCACCATCTAGATATTGGTCCGTAGTAAAATTCTGCCACCCATCCAACCCACCCAAACCATCCACAGTAAGGCCAACGAGTTGCTGTGATAGAATGAGTGCTAGACCCAGGGTCCTGAGGTTGCAGGTTTGAATTCGAGCTCTGCCTCTTATTAGGAGAAGCTACTCAACATCTAAGTCTTAATTTGCTCAGCTGTGAAGAAGGAACCATAACACACACCAGACAGGGTTGGTGTGAGGACCGCACAAGACAGCGGGTGCTAATGCTCCCACCTCAGTCAACTGTTGGTTAGGATGGAGCTGTCCCCTCTGCTCCCACAGAAGCCCAGACCTGGGGCCATGAACTTGTGCTTTCAAGAGCGGGGCTGACAGAGCAGACTTGATAAGGACCCTGGTTGTCGGATATGATAATAATAGTCTCATTTATTAATATAAAGGCCCGCTAATAGAGGCGGCACTTTTAATTAGCCAACACGGCCACGATATTCATTTTTATCCAGAGTTATTTAAGTCCAGGAGCCTTCCTCCCCTCTCTGTTAGCACTTAGCTGGAGGGCGATTGAGAACATTTGTAATTGGATTTCTGTGCAGGACTTAATTATAAGGAGACAATAAAGCCCCTGAAATGCAGCAGGTTCTACCCTGTTAACTATTATTTTCCAGAGACACGCTCACACCAATGAATGCACAGATTTATCTAAATTATAATTTTTAAACTTAACAAAGACTCACTTCCTCCTCCCCACCAGGCCTGAGAGCAGTCTGCCGGGAGGACAGATTTGCAGGGAGGAGGGCACAGAGGCGGAATACTTCATTCCTGTAATCAAGTCTTTCACTCTATGGGCCACTGAGCGGCTTCCCCGGGCCCCTTGGGATCTCGGAAGTGTATTTTCTTCTCTTGGCCAAATGGCTTATTAATAGAATTGGCTTATTTATATCTCACCCAGAAAAATCCCAAAGTGTTACAGCAACAGGGAGATATCGAGCCAATTAGTTGTTGGTCTTGTTGTCATGGGGGGGGAATCTAGTTATTAATTGATTGCCCTTCACCAGTGGCAGAATCGATTCAGAGGAAATCAGAAGGAAAAGGTGAAAAAAGCCACGTGTCTCAGACCATCTGAGAAAACTCAGAGACAAGGCTAAACCATTTATACCTCCAGCAAAGCTTTCTAACTTTAGGAGAGCGAGGAGACTCAGGCGTCTGCTGTGGTCAGCTAGGTGTGGCATGGGTACCAACCTCTAAGGAGTGTCTGCTGTGGTCTGACTGTTTACAAACATCAAACCACTCTGTGAAACAGGCTTCTTTCATCCACTGCACAGAAGAAGACTGTGCATCCATTCATTCAATATTTGCTGAATCCTATATCATAAGATAGGCCTCAGAGACACAGTGGTGGACAAGACAGAACCTGCCCTCCTGGAGCCTACGTTCCTGCTCGTTGCAGAGATGGTTCCAAGGTCACTGACCCACATTCATACTTGGCCAGGCTAAGATAGGAAACCAGGTAGGTTCTACCAACGCCAAAGTCTAGGGAATTGCTTTTCCTTCTTTTGAGTGCTAGGTTTTGTGGATCTTGTGGCCTCCTACAAAGCCCACACTGTGAGTCACCATCCACCTTCTTCACTGGGCAGCCTCAGAGGAGGAAAAGACATCACTAATTTAGTTTAGGATCTGGGAGGTGGGGTGTAGTTTCCCTGAGATGAGGGAATGGGAGAGGACCTTCTGCTGTTCTATGCAAGTAATTGTGGATCATGAGGAGTTTAGGAGTACAGTGACTTTTTTTAGATTGTCATTACACTTGTAAATATTTGGGAGGGTGATTGGGAAACAGAATAAAGTAACAAATAAAATTCTCACACAATCCTACTCCCCTATTTAGACCACACCGTAACATGCTGTGCACAGTTTTCCAAATCATTAAAAATTCTTTGTGGACATAATTTTAAATCAGAATATAATATTTCCTCCTGTGAACAGACTATAATTTACTTAACTTTCCCATATTGGCAGATATTTAATGTGTTTCTACTTATTATTTTAAATAAAAGACATGTACATGTATGTTTGTCCTTGTTTTTACTTGCTCAAAATGGAAGTGAAATTATTACCATAAAGAGAATGAATATTTTAAAGGCCCTTGAGACTTACTGCCATCTTGTGTTCTAGAAATATTGTACAAATTTCTAATAGCGTGTGAGAGCACCCAGCATTGTAGTACACCTTCCTTCATCAATAATCCACATTGACTTTTATAAGTATTTGCTAATTTAATAGGGCAAAAATTGTATTTCATTATTGTGTTTTCTTCACATATATTGACTGCTAGTGAGCTTCAACTTTTTTTTGTATGTCTAAATAATCATTTGTATTTCTTCTGCAAATAGCCTATTCTCATCCTTTGCACATTTTTCTTTTGGGTTTAGTGGGGTTTTTTTATGTGTGTGCTATTTTGTATTTTAAGAACATTAACTTTTTGATGTTTTTGTTGAAGACATTTTTTCTCAGGTTGATTTTGCTGTTTACTTTTACTTTCCATGATGTTTTTTATAGATATGATTTGAATTTTTATGCAGCCAAATATATCTATTCTTTCTTTGTGATTCCTCCAATTGCTTTTATACTTAGAAATTCTGTCTCCACACTGAGATAAACACACTAATATTTTATTCTAAGTATTTTATGATTTTTTTCTTTTGAGGTTGGGGGACAGAGTCTTGCTCTGCCACCCAGGCTAGAGTGCAGTGGGGCAGTCATGTCTCACTGCAGCCTTGATCGCCTGAGCTCAAGTGATCTTCCCACCTCAGCCTCTGGAGTATCTGGGACTACAGGTCCACACCACCACTCCTGGCTAAGGTTTAGAATTTTTTAATTTAATTTTTGTAGAGGTGATATCTCCCTATGTTGCCCAGGCTGGTCTCAAATTCCTGGGCTCAAGTGATTCTCCTCCCTAGGCCTCCCAAAGTGCTGGGATTACAGGTGTGAGCGACCACCGCCCAGTCAGGTTTGATTTGTTTCACATTTAATTTTTTAGTTCATTTGGGATTTATTTTGTTCTGTGTTGCATGGTAAGCATTTAGGTTGATATTTCCCGAAATAGTTAATCATTTATCCCTGAATCATTTATTAAAGAATGTTTTTGGCTGGGCATGTTGACTCATGCCTGTAATCCCAATACTTTGGGAGACCAAGGTGGGTGGATGGCTTGAGCTCAGGAAATTGAGACCAGCCTGGGCAACATGGTGAAATCCCATCTCTACAAAAAATACAAACATTAGCTGGGCGTGGTGGTGTACATCCTGTAGTTCTAGCTACTTGGGAGGCTGAGGAGAGAGGATCAGTTGAGCTTGAGAGGCGGAGGTTGCAGTGAGCTGAGATCGTGCCACTGCACTCCAGCCTGGGTGACAGAATGACACCCTGTCCAAAAAAAAAAAAGACTTTCTTTCCCCATTGGCTTAGTGCTGCCTTTGGTTTATGCTAAATTTTTAAACATATATATACGGTAGACTGTTCTGAGCTATCTTATTCTGTTCAGTTGGTTCTTCTATTACAATCACACTGTTTTAATTATTGTATCTTTATTCATTCACACACTTAAAAATACAACATATTTGTGTATGAAATATAGCATTTTAATATCTGGCAGAGAAATCTCCCTTAGTTACTCTGTTTTTTAGGAGGAAAAAAGACTACTTCTGTTCGTGTATTTTCAAAATAAATTTTAGAGTCATGCTGTCTAGAAAAAAAAATCTCATTTGGGATTTTGTAAAGGATTAAATTAAATATATATCTTAATTCATGAAGCATTTGCATCTTTATACTATTCAGTCCTATCATTCGGGAAAATGGCACGCTACCTTTTTTCCCCTTTACATTGTTTTTGCAGCTTTAACTCTGTTATCTAAATGGGATTTTAGTGTATACTGTGAGATGAGAATCAAAATTAATTCCCTTTCAATTAGTCAGTTTTCCCAAACTCCAGTTTTTGCATAACTCACCAATGACTTATAACATTTCTTTTATCATTTATTAAGTCCTTATATATAGAAGGGTCTGTTTCTAGGCCATCTATTTATTCCCATTGCTCTGATTACTGTCTTTCCTAGTACTAGAGGGAAGTGCCATCCACTCCAGATGGCTCTCAGAGTCACTACCTGCTTTCTGCAAAACCAGGATTCATTTCCTGAATACAGAGTCAGCTCCTTGGTCAGAGCCTCTGCTCCGAAGATTTTTAGTGCCTCAAGGTACTCCAGTAGAGCAGGTTGGTGCCAGGGCTTTGGTTTTAGTTCAGAAAACACCCAGGCCAATGGAGACTGATTCCTGATCCCTGCCACTGGCCTTCCCTCTGTTCAGTATGGCCGGATGCTGGCTGAAAGGGGGTCCCAGACTCCAGACTCCCCAGGTAAGAGTGAGGGCCCAGAAAGTTTCAGAGAGGTGTACAAGATAGTAATGCTATACTACAAATCTCTGCTTTGTGCCAGGCCTGTGATGAGGACATTATATACCTTAGTTCTAATTTTTACCATAACTGCCTGAATTAATGTTAACCACATTTTCCACATTAGAGGACGCTCAGAGGGAGTAAGAAACTTACCACATATCATCCAACTACAAAGTGGCTTATTTTTCATCCCAGTTGTGTCCAATTCCAAAACCCACAATCATTACTTCCGAGCTACTGGCAGTTGACTCAGCCAGAACGACCACCACAGCCCCTCCCCTGGAGAAAATGGTTTAGGATTGTTGAGCTTTGCTTTGTCTCCAACTCCAGCTTTCATGGTAACAGAATCTGGTGATGTGAGGACAGAGGTTTGAAGCTGGTCATCTGAGCCAGAACTCGGTGGCCATCTCTCTACTCAGGGTAGTGGGGTCCATACCACGCTTGGTGGGGGTGGAAGCTCTGCTTCCCTTCCTCACCCCAGACCACCACACCTTCCTCGTCCCAGTCAGGCAGGCAAGTTTGCCTTGTTACCTGAAGATGCAAGGTTACATGGTGTAGGGGAGAGAGCTCGTGTATGTAGCAGGGTAAGAGGGGGCACAGTGGTAGGAGGAAGACAGGCAGAAGCCCATTGCTTTAAAAAGTGTTCTGTGGGCCTGGCCACCTTCTATCAAAACAATGGTTCAGAAGGCTGAAACAGCCAGAATCTGAAAATAATAAGCACCCACTTATTGAATATCTAAAGACCACAATCTCAATTTACTTCTAATCTTGGTCAATAAACAACATGCACATGGTTGCTTTTCTATGCATGTAATCACTGTGTACTCTGTATGGTGGAGTCTCCACTTTTCCACTTGAAGGTACCCCATCCTCACATGTTCACATATGGACACAGTTGTCCCACTCAGTTTTTAATGGCCTATAGTGTTCCATCATGTTAATTCATACGTTAAGAAAACATATTTTAAATGTTGTCTGAAAGGGTCAACACATAAACAGATTGATAGGGAAGGGTCTGGTCTTGGGAATATAAGGCAGATGTGCTTTGTGGGGAAATTTATCATTTCGGGGGGCTTGGGAAACGAAATAGCACAAAGTATTATTTTTACAGTCTTCCACTGATGCAGACAGAACCTTGGGCTGGGGATCTAGGCACCTGGCTCTGAGTTTGACTTTTTCTTTTGTTTACTTTGAATTTCTTTGTGAGATGCTTTCTTTCCTAGGTTCCCAAATTTTATGTGTGCTATTCTGATAATCATAGGAGTCACAAAAGCACAGAGATGCAGGGCTCCCCAGAGGTTGAGTGACTTGCCCAAGGTCACAGAGTCAGCCAGTGCCTCTGTGGACATCACCTCCACCAACTTCCTAGTTTTGGAGAATTAGGTCAGAGATGGAGGGTTTGGTCCTCTGAAGAAAGGCCAGGAGAGAACTTCGTTAAGACCCATGCCCAGCCCAACCTTGAGCCTTTGGCATGTTTTTCCATCTAGGGAGTTGCTTTGTACCTCTGCTTCTGGATGCTCTGTGGGGCTTATTTGACCTCTTTATAGAAGGTAGGAGAAGGTCATGAGGTTCCCCCTGAGCCCTGAGGCTGTCTTGTTTCTTACTCACAGGACTCTTGCCTCATGTCTTTACCTTTTCCATCTGTTTGAGTTGACCCTTCCTTTCAGTTGCTCTTGGAACAGGCCAGAGTCATCACCATGTTGCTATTCCGTGCTGGCAGAGTCTGTGGACTGTTTGGCCTGTTGTAATTATCTCACCACCTTGCTTTATTTCTGTCTCAGTTCACAGAAGACTCAAAGCAAGCCAAGACACAGGCACGGGGGCAAGGGTAACCAGGGCAGGGTGGGGCTTGGAACCCTAGGACACTAATTCCAGTTTGACCTGGGCACTTCTCTTAATGTGGCCTACACCTCAGCTGTAGTCAGAGGCCTTTTGCCTAACAGGGAGGGTGGTAGACTTTCAGGACGAGGTGGGACCTTAGAGAACCAGTAGCATTCCATGGAGCCGTAGGGTTGTGCAGAAGCATACAGGGCCCAACACAGGGAGTGGGAGCAAGGTTGGGGGAGGGCTGGTGTGGGAAGGGGAGGTGGAATGAGTAGGGTTGCCTTCCCATCTGTTTCCATCAGAGCAACTGCACTTGGATCTGGATTCTGTATGAGCCTTTCTTTGATAAAAAGTTGGAAACTACTGATCTTTTCTAAGTCCCTTCAATTTATGAAGGAGAAAACTGAAATTGAGCAAAGAAAAAGGTTTTGCCAGGGCCACTCAAGTGGTTTAGTAGCAGATAGGGCTCTGGGAGGAGACAGGCCCAGTGGCAGGGGCCGATTGCTGAGTCATAGGACCCACCTCTCCAAGAGTCTCGTGGATTTCTGTGTCTTGTCCTAGCTCTGGCTGGTAGAGGCCTGAGGGCCAGTGCTACTGTCACAGGCTGGCTGTGAGCAGTAAGGGCCATTTGGCTTTGGTCACTATGTGCCGAAATAGGGAACAGCCTTCCCTGAGCCCCAAAGAGCAATGGGACTTTCTTCATGGCCACTGAATCCACAGCTTGTGAAGATCTTGTCAAATCCTAAGGATCTCGCGACCTCTGTGTGATGTTGGATTTGTTATATAATCTCTCTGAGCCTCAGTTTCCCCATCTCTAAAATGGGAATGAATGCCAGTTGTTTCCTCTGACCTTCATAAGAGTCAATCAGATCATGTCTGTGACGTGCTAACCACAGTGCTGGTTACGCAATGAAAGTGCAATAGACACACTAAATCATTGCTACCAGATGAACATCATGGCCAGGGAGGCTCACAAGAGTAAGAGGTCAGGTCCTGGACCTTTCTGCTTAGCACACAGCAGAGCATATAAGTGACTCACTAAAGATTTAGTTAAACAAACAAATGACCAGGGAGACTCTTTAAGGTGGAAGAAAAACTTCTTTGGGGAAATGGCCTGGAGGATTGACAATGTGTACTTCCATTCTCCCTCAGCATCCTTACCGTTCGAACAGGGAAATGGAGTCAAGATGAAAACCAAGGGCTGCCTCAAATGAGGAGGGGCACGAGCTGGGTTCCCGCAGTCACTGAAGCTCGGGGTTCACTGCAGTCACCCAGATCTCAGCTCTGAAAAGATCCTGTGGCCTTTAAAGTCACTCAGGCTCAGTGCCAGGCAGAGGAGAAGTCAGGTACCATCAGGCTGGGGAGGCTCCCTTCCCACCCTCCAGTGTATGACACTGCAGGCTCTTCTGTGGGGCCGGGGGCATTTTAGGATGCTGTGGCATGCTAGAGGATGATGATAATGATTGCGACAAAAGGAGAATTCCAGGTGAGCTTTTCTAAAATGGGTCATGGAAGTTAGGGGCACCTGTGATGGCAAGTAGAACCTTCAAAATGGAGCCACATGAAGATGGGAGAACCAAAGAGAGAGGAGCCTGGGGAGATGGATCAGGAAGATTGGAGTACTACCCGATTTGGGAGGGTTAAATAACCAACCACATGTTTTTGTTGTTTACCGATTTTCTGGTGTTGGCCTCTTAGGTGGGTCTCTTCTAAATGGGCTGGAATAACTCAGACATTAATGATATTGGGAAGAAAACCAGATGGGGGATGGCTTCCAGATTTTCCCTCTTATTATTTCCCATAATGAGTCCGAGAGTTGTCCACTTCCCTGATCTGGAGCCAGTACCCTCTCTGCCTCTCAAGGGCCCTCCATATCCATTGATGTCTGTTCCTCTTCTTCTTTGGTTACCCAGTAAAGGTTAGGATCTTTCAAAAGCATCTTCTCCTCAGAGACTAAGGGTAAAAGAAACCAGACAAGAAATCATCAAAGTGAATAGATTTAAGGATCACAGGCACTTCATTTAGTTTCAGCGTTTGATGAACGGCTTGACTGGTTTTTTCCTCACTGTGATGGTTAATTTTATGTATCAACTTGGCTAGACTACAGTGCCCAGTTTTTTGATCAAATACCAGTCTAGATGTTTCTAAGAAGGTATTTTTTAGATGTGATTAATATTTACAATCTGTAGACTTTGAGTAAAGCAGTTCACCCTCCATAATGCAAGTGGGCCTCATCAACAGTTGGAGACCTTAAGAGAAAAGACTGAAGTTTCCTGAAGACGAAGAAATTCTCCCTCCAGACTGCTTTTGGACTGAAGGCTGCAGGAGTCTTGAGTCATCATCAGCTTTGGCAGGAATTTTTAGCCAGCCAGCCTGACCTGCAGATTTCAGACTTGCTAGCTCCCACGATTGCATGAGCCAATTCCTTAAAATCTCCACTCCCTCTTACACACACACACACACGCAACCTATTGGTTTACTGGTTCTGTTTCTCTGGAAAACCCTGACTAATCACTTACCTAAAACCAGCTCAGGATGGAGGTGCCCAGACTCTTCCCTGAGGGGAGACACGTGAATCCCCCTCTCAGGTCTGGTGAGTGCTCCAGCCCATTTCCTACTCCACTTCCTTGACTTCTTGCTGGGAATAGTCCTTCTGGGGTCTGTGCCCTCTGCCTCCAGCCTCTTTGCTCCCCTCTGTTGCTGTTATCCTCTACCTGTGAGCCGGCCCTGCCCCCTGGCTCTCAGGGTGAAGAAGCACCTTTCTTAGTAGGCCCCAAATCCTTATCAGACCCTTGACCTGGGCATGCTTTCAGGAGGCCATTGACAGACTCTTGTAGCCAACTGAGCCCTGTCTGTGGCCTTAGCACATAGAAATTTGGCTTGATCCACTTCTGTCTGCCACTTCCTATTTATCTATAGCATATTCACTGGCAGGTTCATAGCTGGTTCTGCCACTGGGTGAAACCTTGATTCATCTTCTATTTTCCTATGTCAGCATCCATGACTAGTCTCCTAAGGACCTAACTCTCAGGCACCAACTTTCATCTCCAAAACTTCTGTCTATTAATTCAACTTCTCCCCACAGTCAGATGAAGATGCTCATCAATTCCTGCCTGTAGGTCCTGCTGGGCTGCCTGTAAAAGAAGGATGTATGGTTAATTCTCTCTCCCGCTCATTTACCTATTGTAATACTTATTTAGTCCATTACATACATTACCTTATTTAACCCATATAAAAACCTTATTGGATGCATATTATTACCCTCATTTTACTGATTTGAAAATTGATGCACAGAGAGGTTATATAACTTGCCTCAGACCATACAGCTTGAGGATGGAATTCAACCCGAGGCAATCTGAATCCGAAGCCTATGCTCTTAGCCAGGGATACATGAAACCTAGCAATTAGAAAGGAGTAGGAGTGAGGAATCAAGATAAATGAGACAGAGACATAAAGCAAAGCCAGGAATAAGATGAATGCAATAACACGCAGTGGAAATTTCTGTACATGTGCTTTGGTGGGCTGCTCATTTGGCTCTAAGCTTCTAGCAGCCAATGCAAAACAGGTGGAAGACTCGTCTGTCTTTCAGCTCACTTGCTGAGCAGAGATGTTTGGTAGCTCGTGGTGTCAATACGATCAAGCAAAGACAATCAGCAGCACCCCTCTCCCTAAATTCTCTTGAGTGTCTTATCATGCAGGTTTTACCCTCAAATTGAGGAAACCAGGTCTCTGAGAGTTTTACTGATGCGGTTGGCAAAATTATTTTGCATTTGTGGTAAAAATGAGATAGAAGTACCCCTAAGAAAAGGGATGAGTCTTTTTCTTATAGAATAATGATTTGGTATTGACATTAGATTGTAAACCCTGGGAAAGCTGCAACTTCAGGACTTAGTTTTTCCCTCCCCTTTGTGTCCCTAATAGTACCTAGTCTAGTGTCATGCTCATAGCAAGTGAGGAAAAGATATTGATTGCATTGAACAAATATGACTATTAGTGAATGAGGAAGAGTGTTTCCATAGGATCTTCTTGTTACAAGAGGAAGGATCCATTTCTGGGGTGGACTTCCAAGTATTCAATGGTTCCAGAGCTAATGAAAGGTAGTACGGTGCAGTGGAAAAAGCCTGTGCAATATGAAGTCTGGAATCAGACCTCTGTGGCTCTACCACTTTGCAACTGTGCAGTCTTAAGTAAATCCCTTAATCTCTCTGAGTCTCAGACTTACAAGTGGAAAACTCTTATCATGTGAGCATGAGAAGCCTAAAAGGGAGGATGTTCCAGAGCCTGGAATTTGGTAGATGGTTCCCAAGTTCCATTCGTTCAATCATCTGTTTATTCAGAACATACTTACGGGGCATCTGCTGTGGGCCAGGGTCTGTGCTCTGTTCTGGGAATACGATAGTGAACAAGACAGACAGCCTGGTAGCTTCCATCCTCTTCCTTTGTTTCCTTTCCAGAGGATGGTAGTTTCTGCAGCAGATATTTAATAGTAGGGATACCCTAAGTCCAAGTTGTTGAGGGGACAGATGGTGGTGGGATGAGGGGAGAAAAAAGAAGATTGGGCAAAACTCAGGGATGTAAAGATCCTTTACTGAGAAATGTCCTCCTCTGTCCAAATTTCCCTGCATCCCAGCCTCTTGTGAAGCCAGGAGCCCAGTCAGGCAGTGACAGAGGCAAGATTCATCTAATTGCTCTGTCCCACATTGGAGCTCACCGGGGCCATATTGTTGCTTTTACTGAGAAAAGACACCTTTTTCACTGCTGGACACTAGAGTGCTTCCAGGGTTCTAGTTTTGCATTTCAGAGAGAAGAGGAGGGTGGTTTAAAGTTAGTAAAAAGCTCTAGTGCATTCCCCAGGCCCAAGGGTGCACTCCCCAGGCCTGAGGCCCTCTGTGTTGTTGAAAATGACACACTAATTACGTGCAGGCCTCAGCACTGAACTCTTCTCCTCTCCTCCTGACTCCTCATGGTGTTATGTTTGCATTTTTCTCACCCTCGGGACCAGTTTTTGCATCTCTCCATTCCATTTGGGAAGGGTGTGTGCGTGTGTATATGTGTGTGGTGTGGATGGGGGACACACTGTGAACTCAGTGGCTGCTAAGTCGGGACTGACGATCTTCCCAATTATGATCTCTTTGAAGCTGTGAGCACATACCATGTTTACCAACATGCACTTGTTTACATGCTTTGTTTTATAAGTCCCAGGCCCCATTCTCCCTTGTGTGCTAGCTGTCCATTTTAGACTGCAGGCACTCTGAAGGCAGGGCCTGCACCTCATCCTTCAGGAGGCTCTACTCTTAGTGCTTGGTATGAGGTTGAAGACCCAGAACTCTCTTGGTCCCATTATCAGGAAAACAGTGAACAGCAGTTTGCTTGCATGCTAAGTTGAGATGTCAGATGGATTCCTGAGTTATTCTCATCTATTTCTCTTACCAGAGAGCAGAAGTGTTACCTACACACTTTGGAATACCAGAATGTAAAACAGAAAGATGAAAGTACAGAGGAGAGGAGGCATGAGTTCCTTGGGTTAAGGGACCCCTAAGGATTAGGAGTCCTAAGATCAATTCCCTACTTCTCAGCCTTACTGCGGAATTGTGATGTTCATGCTGCCTCTGGACTTTGTCAGTCCAGCTGCTGTTTTCCCCTAGGCAGGGCCCGCCTTCTTGTCTTACCTTCACTGGATCTAAAAGCACACACTATCTGGCATCTTTCCCTTTATTTACCTTTAATCCTTTAACTGAAAATGACAAAAACAAACAAACAAAACAAAACAAAAATAAAAACACCAAAACACCCCTTCTCAATGCATGGTGAAACATTCCTTTTTAAGAATGCTTATGATTTTCACTACACTAAAAGGTTGATGAGGACAAGGATCACCTCTTTCTTATGTATTATGTTATCCCCCAGCACTTACCACAGTGTCAGGCCGTGCTTAATACATGTTTTGTACAAACGCATGAGTGCACTTTGTACACATGAGTGTACATACCCATGAAGAACATGTATTAAGCATGGAGGCAGAGGAGGATCTCACTCTTCTGAAACCTCCCTTCACTTCTGGGAAGGGGTCCTGACTCATGGAGTGCACTTGCTGCCTCCAGTTGGAAAAAAGCTGTATTCTGAGGTCTTGGGACTAGGGGGCAGTGTTCACCTACCGGTATAAGCCAGGGCATCCTCTGTGTGTGTGTGTGTGTGTGTGTGTGTGTGTGTGTGTGTGTGTGTGTTGTGTTATGTTGATGATGATGACTGGTACATTAATAAGCTCTGGCTCCAGAGAGAGTTCTAAAACTCCCTCAAAACAACTTAGCTCATCTTTCCATGAGTACCCTTCTTAAATATGCCCGTAAAATGTTATTCTGCATATATGCTGCTGAACAATCAGGTTTATTTAAAGATTTAAGGATTTTTAATTCAGTAAACTTTATTTATATATAACAACAGTACAAATTGTGTCCTCAGCTTGCAAAATAGGAGTGTTTCGTATTTACAATAGGTACACAATAATATATTAGAATAACAAAAAACCCCACTTTATTGGAACATTTTAAATACTTAATTTTCTTACAGTTTTTATTCCACAACACCTGTAAAAACAACAAAACCAGACAACCATCATTGTATTTTCTTAAAAATATATATAATACAGATTCCAGTGTGTCAAGAGGAGTGGGTTTGAGCAGGAAAAGTTGTGGGGAAAGGCAGGTGGGTTCTGGCCCCTAGTCTCATGTGATAGAGAGCTTGTCCTTTCTTCCCTTACACACGCAAGAACATCTGTTCTGTTTGGGGGAACCATTTCCATTCTGCCTGCCATACCTTCCATGCCAAGATGAAGGCCAAATAAGTCAAAATGAGGACTTTGAAATGCAGAAGATGTTTCCCACCTTCCTTGTGGCCAGGGCAGGAGGGAGCAGGCTGCACTGCAGCAGAAAGAAGACAGCTCAGGCTGAAGGGAGAGCTTTTCTGCGCTGAGAAGAACGAGATGTGGGTGTCCACGAGAGGCTGAGGAATCTCCAGTTTGCTTATTGGGCGGAGGCCCTGTCTGCCGAGCAGTGGCCGTGATCATGTCTCAGGACTTTCCTTGGTACTAGTTAGAAAATACCAAGAGTGAAACCTTATCCCTCATTGATGGGGATCACTGAGCTCCAGATACTAAAATGTCACACTTCAGGGAAACTAGGGAAGAAATACTGAGTTATGGAAAGGATGCTACCATTTTTCTCAAAGCATATTCCTGAGACAAGACATTGGAAGGCCCTGAAGTTCATCTCCCAAGTTCCCCGTGGGATCTGCTCCCACAGCCCTCTGTCTATGAAGCCACTTTTCATTTTCTCACCCACCGAGCCTCCTGAGTCTCAATTCTTTTCTGTCTGTGCCCAGGCCCCAGGAGTCTCATGCAAGACGCAGTGTGACTGAGAAAAAAACAGCCTGTCCTGGAGCAGCTGCTGGCTCAGTATTTACCAGCAGCAGGTTAATGGGGGCAGGTGTGGCAACCGGGATGCACCTGGAGATTTATCAGCCGAGGCTTTCAAATGCTCCCTATTTGTTCTACCCAGGTCATTTTTCGTCCAGCACACCCATCCATTGATTCTGTTTCACGCTCAGCAGGGCCAGGGGTCTTGACTATTTCCTGTCCTCATTTAGTGGAATTGAAGGAAGGTCAGGAGCTCAAGCAGCAGGTGATGTGCTGCCAGAAGAGATAGTGGCAGTAGAAACAACAGCAGCTCTCATCGCTGGGGGAATGGCCCCAGAATAAGGTAAGGCAGCTGGGTTGGTCTACTCTCTTCCTTTGCTGGAGCCCTTTTCCTACAAAACTGGTACCCTGTGCCACTAGAGGAGGAGAACTGTTGCCTGCTAAGTTGGTGGCAGGAACCAGCTTCCTGAAGGATATAAATTCGCTGGAAGAAAGACCTTGGTTTTGTTTCATGCTGTTTTCCCATCTCTAGAGCAGTGGCTGGCAGACAGTGGCTATTCAAGAAGGTTCCCGAATGAATGAATTCAGGAAACAGTTCCCTCCTCCAGTGAGATTAACAGCTGATTCGTGCTTTTAATGACTGAACTCTGTAAAGAGGGGAACTCTCTGCCAATGGGGGATCAAAATGGTTTTGAGAGCCATGCTGTGGAGAGAGGTAGGACGGCAAGCACAGAAGCACCTGACCCCATGCAGAGGACGGGAGGCAGCAGCAAGGGCCAGCTGGAGGGAGTGCTCTCCGTTACCCATTAGCATCCTCTTTCTTGCCAAGCACCCTTCTGGGGTCATCTTTCTTTTCCAGAGCATTGTCTCTTGTGCAGATCAATGAAATGAAGCAAAGCTGGATAGACTTTGGAGAGAGACTTCCGTCTCTGCCTCCTCCAAGATGAATGGCTTCTTGTAGAGAGGAGCTGTGGCTTCAACACTTCATCCTTACCCAAGGTCAAAATATCCTCAAATTGGATAACAGGGAGAAGAGAGGCCAACCAACTCCCTCTTTTTTTCATTCCAAAGGGTGTGAACTTCATTGGTTCTTGGTGGCCCAAAGCCAAGAGGTGTGGAGGAGGAACAAGTGGCCAGCTGAAAAGGGGGCAGGGCCTTACAACCTTTCACCCTCATGGCTTGGCTTGAGTCCAGTTTTTTCCCTTTTCTTAATTCCTTCCTAAAGGATGCCCGAGGCCACTTCCTTTGTCAGCCCAAGTTCCCCAACTCTCTCATGGAATCCTGAGAAATGTGGCCAAACCACTCATAGCCAGCTCTGGCTCTTCCCTCTCCACCCTCCAATTGGCCATTGCCCCATCATTCTCCACGCTCTCCACAAACCTTCAAGGAAATGCCCCGGGGCAGTGAATTATCTCCAAAAGTAACTGCTGGGAGATGCCAGGTAGATGCATTGAGTTAAGGGCTGGTAGAGATGCTGCTGAGATGTCCAACTGCCTTTAGCTTCTTGGTGGAGCAAAGCCTGGATGCCAGTCTGAGCAGCCGTGTGGCCAGAAAATCTTCACCCAAACAGAGCTCAGAAGTTAGATGGGGTGGGCTGGACTTTTTTACAGGTAGCATAAAGTCTCCTGCTCACACTCTTTTTGCCTGTATCTCCTTTCCTTTTATCTCCACAAATTATGAGCTCTGCGCTGATAAGCTTTGGGTGCTATGAAGAGCAAACACTTTGGCTTAGTGCGGAAGGCCAGTCATTAGTATTTCCTTCAGGCTATTAATAGGGCCCGAGAAACTTTAACAGAAGTGGATTTTCAAAAGAAAGTGGCCTTGGCATGGCTGGTTGTGAATTATAATGAAAACAGCAAGTTTCCTGAGTATTTTGCCGAATGCTTTTCTCTTCCCATTTGTCAGCTGCATTCAGGCAAGAAACTAGAGCTGGGGGGACCAGGCAACGTCTGCTGTGTGGTTAGACAGCGATCCAAAGCTACACGCCAAGGATGGAAGCCAGCCCCCTAAGCTCCCCTCCCCCAGCCCTCTCCTGGGAATCACATGTGGTCAGCAGGGCCTTTGGAAATTGGAACCACTTGGAGGTAAAGCAGGGCACAGAGAAGCTGGAGCCCAGAGTTAAGAGCAGAGAAAATGACCCTGGTCCAGTCTCTCTTGGAGGAGCTCGTCTAGCTTCCCAGCATCATAGCCTAGGATTCTCGACCCTTTGAAAAGTGAGGAAGGGCAGCTTGTTCCTCTTTATCTTCCCCAGTCCCACCCCTTTGCTTCCCTTGTCCTCCTACCCCCTGAGTCCAATGCTGCTTGCAGAGAAGTTGGAGCTGGCTGCTCGGATCCAGGCTAATGTGGGAGGCCTGGACACTCTGATGGCTATCCTGGCCACCAAGGTCCTGACACCAACAGAGCTCCTTTCCTCTCGATGACTCCCGCTGGCTTCTACGGGGCCTCTGGACCTGGGCATAGAGCTTTGGTCTCTTTGTTTGGAAACTACACTCAGGAGAATTGGTCATCCATAGTTTTAGGCGTCATCAGAAGAGACAGAGAAGGCAAGTCCAGCGAGAAGTCATCCACTTATCCTTCACACCCACAAGTCCGTGAGAGGCAGAAAAGAGAGGCAGAAGGTAGTAATGTGGGCATGCCACAGTCATTTCTACTGAGGAAGTGCTGTAGGCCCAGATGGTCAGGAGCTTCCATATATGAGCGAAGGGTTGTCTCCCCTCTCCAGGCACAAGAGAATGAAAGAAAGAAAGCATAGTAATAAATACTGCAGCTTCTGTAACCTATGCTCTTCAAGTATTGCTTGCTGTAAACAGTGTTTGATTTTTGTTTTCTTTTTAATTGCCAGGAACTACTGGATGATGGGAGTGAACTCCAAAGTCAAACACCCATGTCCCCAAATCAACTTCCAAATGGAACCTCATGGAGGCCTGGCCCACACACCTCCAGGCCGTTTCCCGAGGGTGCCTGGTTTATGACAGGGATTGATACGAGGCAGGGCTGCCCAACCTTTGCAGGGAGGCCAGGTGTCTGGTCTGGGAGAGGCCCACTTCACCCCACTTCTCATAGTAACTTTAGGGAAATTGAAAGGAAACATATCAAAGACCAGCTCCTCATTTGTTGAGGTTTAAGATTAAATAAAACAGAACAAAAAACAGTAGCAAAAAGCATTGGTACTATCTAGGTACACATCTCCTCTCAAAAGATGAGAATATGCAGGTATGTGGTAGGTAAAGCTCAGTTTCCAGTCAGCCAGGGTGAGCTCTTGATGGCTTTGCAATTTTTGCGAAGTTCTGGAAGTCCCACGCTCTTCTGGCTGCCGGTATAATTCCAGGTTTTACTGGCCTCCGTTTTTGCGAAGTGTTTGGTGCATACTTGTGCTCATTCTTCTTCTCCTCCTCTTCACTTTTTTTTTTTTTTTTTTTTTAATTTCAAGGAAAAGGAGACAGTCATTTTCTCTCCAATGTCTCTCAGCATCTCTTTGCTTTTTCTGGCATTTGGAAATGGGCATTATATAAAGAAGGAGGAATGGGGGAAGAGAAGGAAGGGAGACAGAAATCAGAATTAAACAAAAGTTGGACGGGATCAACAGGGCGGCTTTTTGTTTTATTTGTTTTTTTCCCTTTTTCTTAAAAAAAATTAAATAAAGTTCTTATTATTTCCCCAATATACATCAAATGAGTTTTCATGCAAAGCAGCAGTCACAGAGGCAGAACTGTCCCCAGCTCGTGCCTCTCGGCTTGAAGAACCACCTTCTCCTGGCCCCGGGTTCTCTGGTGTTCTCACTGTGGATGGATGACACCCACTGTCTCTCCCGGCTGGAACTGGCTATGACGAAACTTGGCTGGCATAGGGAGAGGGGCCCTCCCCTCTCCCCAGGATGGGGTCTCAGGGGACAGCAAGCTCTGGGGCCTGATCCCCATCACTTGTCCTTCCGTCTGAGACTCCCAGTGTGACAGCTTGGACAGGTCCCTCTTCCCAGGAATGCGAGGCTCCTCCTCTCAGCTCTCAATGGACATGGCATTAATGAGCTGCTCCACCTTATAAGCCAGCCGCTGCCGCCGCGCCTGCTCATCCTGCTCTAGGGCCCCGATGAGCTGAGGAGCAAAAACAAAGGCAGGAAGACTTCAGGACTCAGAATAGAAGACACCGTTTTCCAGAGTCCTCCCTCTTCACCCTGTCTACCTTTCCATTCTGCCTTCATGCACATAACCTTAAATAATTTAAACGATTAACTGAATGAATACATGCACACACACCTATATATATGTATGTATGCATGGTGTTTAAAACATTATCTGGCATAGGAAGTGCTATGCAAGTGTTAATTATTGCTGCTACTACTACTACTACTTTCAAGTTCAATGCTATAGAAACTTTGTGAATTTTCCAAAGCTGTCCTATTCAACTTGTATTCGTATTAGGGTCCACCTGTCTATCTGAAATGTAACTGACAGGATCCGCCCGAGTGCAAACAATAGTTTGATTCATTAAGAGAGAATGAAATTAATTATACAATACTTTGAACTGAAAAACAAATGATTAAAAGTGTTATTTATTGTGTTAACAATGAGTGAAAGACAATGAAGCGTATAAAGCCTTCAGTGAATCAGGAGTTGAGTTGCCTCATAAAGGAATGATAGTTTTTGAGCTCATGGGCTTCTGACTCCCTGAATGTTTTTCTAAATTGCCATCTATTGTTATTTAAGGACTGAGTCAGACTTCCTGCTCCTTGCCTGTTGGTTTCTGTCCCCACTGGGGCCCTGTCTCACCTCCTCACTATACTTGCTGACGTAGGAGTAGATCTCATTGAGGGCACTCAGCATGTTGAACTCCACGGCGTGCAGGCGGGACTGCTCGGCGAGGTAGGCATTCATGTCTTGGTCACTGATGGCTGGGAGCTTGGCAATGTCTGCGTAGTATCTGCCAGAGACAGGACAGGCGCCTTGATGGAGGCCTCAGCAAACATTTACCTATAGCTACCCTCGGCCCAGGTCCTTTGAGGGCACTGATGTCCCCAGTTGCTCCTGCCGCCTATTTCTCTTCTGATGTGGCTTCCTCTGGCCTCTTGCTTCAAGCTGAGGTTGAGGCTGAAGGCCAGGGTTTCTTCAGTAGATTCCATCTAGCTGAGAGCTCGTGGCTGCGGTACCCAATAGAGTGGTTAAAAGCCCAGACTCTGACCAGGCTCTTTGTGTTCAAATCCCAGCTCTGCTACCTGCTAGCTGTGTGATGCAGGGCACGTTATTTAGCCTCTCTGTACCTCAGTTTCCTCATCAGTAAAATGGGGATAATAATAATAGCAGCTCCACAACTCTGCTGGACATTTTAATGAGATGATACACACAAAATCTTATTAGAACGCTGAGTGCTTAGCACATGCTCAATGAATGGTAATTAGGATGATAATCATCTGACTTCCATGGGCACAAAGCCACCCTTCCTCCCGAAGCAGGGGGTATGGGCAGGGAGGGGAGCGGGAGGCTCTGAAGCGGTGACAGACACCGTCGTCTGAGTCCTCGGTCAGTGATGTCTACAGAGTGGGGAATGGGCAGGGAGATAGGGGCATGGGCCTGTCCTGAGGGGGCTACTGACCTCTCCACCCAGCTCTTGTAGCTGGGGATGTCCTTGGCATAGAGCAGCTTGTTGGAGGGGGAGTCCTTGCCCAGCCGGTGCTCTGATGTTGAACAAGAGTCCATGAAGGTCTGGGCCACCACAGAGAGGCAGGCGTCCGTGATGCTGCCCTTGTGGATGTCAAACACGAACTGGGGGTTCTTAATCACGTTCACCCAGAAGCGCAGAGGGAGGCTGTGGGGAAAGGCAGAGCAGACTTGAGAATGCATTCAGGCCATGCCCCTTCTGCTGCCCACTGATATTCTTCCCCCACAAAGTTCAAATCGTCCACCTGAAGGGGCAAAGGAGTAAAATGGAAGAAAATGGGTCCAGCCAGGGTGAATTTAGCCTAAGCTGTTACTGACCTGGGAGAAATGGAGGGAGAGGCACCTTGTGTCCTAAGGGGGACGCTGACCCTGATCTCTAACATCCGAGGGGTGGGGCTGGGTGTGTTCCGTTCCCTCCTGGGAGACTTTTCTAAAGGCCTCTGTGCCCCTAGGCAAGCCCAAGTACAGGGGACAGCACATTTTCTCAGGGCTTCAAACAAAGCCACCAGGCTCCTGGAGTCCCTTCACAGTGCCCGTGGCCATTGTCCAGAAGGAGGCAGCCAGCAGCTCCAGGCTCAGCTTCAGAGTGGGCACAAAGGGCGCCACCTGCGCTCCCCGCCCAGCCCGGCTGCCCAAGCTACTTCCCAGGGCTGGCCTGGCCTGGCTGGGCCGAGGAATGGGCTCCCCTGGGGGAAGTTCTTTCATGACTCTCCCCAGGGCATTCTTGTATCTGGGCAGGGGCAGAGGGAGAAGTGGAGGCCATTGTTGGCATCCTGGGAATGACTCGCTGTAGCTCAGAGATTTTCCCACCCCAAGAGGAACCGATCAGTAGTTACGAGACTTCCTTCTGCAACTTGGGAATTTATAACCAGAGGAGAATGAGTTTTCTCTGCTCCTTAGGCCATAAAGCAGATAAGCCCATTTACTCTCCTTCAAAATCAGAACAGCTGCTGTTTTTACTTCCTTTCCCAGCTTTGCCTTCTTTTCCAGCTGCCTCCTGGGCTTTAACTCTTTTGACTCCTCTGTGGAACAGGCCCTGTCACAGGCTTGTCCTCCAGCCTGAGATGATGTTCCGAGCTCCCCAGCTTCTTCTTCTTTCCCCTTCTTCATCTTCTCTTGACTCTCATGGGCCCCAAACTTTCCCAAATGTCTCAGTAGTGCCAGGTCTTGGGAAAGATCTGCGTTACCCAGACTCGGGCCCTTCCATGATGATTTCTGCCTATCCTCCAAAACACAACAGGATCCCTCACTTTTCTTTAGCCCAGGAGGAGTTGCTGCAGCTGAGAGCTGACTCATCTCTTCTGCCCTCCCCTTCTTCTGGCAGCCTTGGGTAGTTTCTGGTAATCCTTCCCTGGACATTTGCTGTTGAGGTCTGGGTAAGAAAACTCTCTCCACACCACGATGCCAGGGTAGTGCATTTCTATTACTTGGGTCTGGCCAGCACACCGAAGGTACAGAGATGGGGATAACCCAGGACTTTCTCTTGATTTCCCCTGAATTGCCCTCTCCCAGCACTGGGCTGGGGATGCTCCAAAGCAAAGGGGACAGGCATGTGCTGTCCAGGGAATGCAGATCTGGAAGGCCTGTCCTGGCAAAGTGGACTGTGGGCTCTTAACCCTAGGGCCACCCCAGCCTATCCATTTCACTCCACTGTGATCAAAGCTGCAGATTGAGGAAGGCTCAGCGACCACAAGACCCAGGAGGAGGAAGGAATAGATGGGGCTGGGGTTGGCTTTTTCCAAAGTGTTTTGTTGGTTGCTAGGACTTTTGATTCCCAAATAACAGCCTGGGCCCATCTGTGTCGGCTCTGTTTTCTGAGGAGACCGCTGACTCCAGACAGCTGCATGGGCTGCCTGCCCAACCCAAATGCCTGGACCTCCCCTCTCCCCTCTCCGTGCTCTTTCCCAAAGGAAGCCTTTTGATGCCAGCTCTTGGCCGGGTCCTATCTGACCTGAAAGCCAGTCGTTAGCTTGGTCTGTGGCCCAGGTTCAAAACCCATGAGGATAAAGTCTCCTACCAGGGGCCTGAGGGCTTCTCCCACTGCTGGTCTGGTTGCGGAGGTGACTTTAGGGGAGAGCGTCATGCCTGCAGGGCATTCTGCCTGCTGCTTCCTGAAAGCTATGGCGCCAGGATAATCACTTGGCCTTAAGAGATCAAGTTTGCAATGAAATCTTCCCTGTCAGTGGGCTCAAGTCTATAGCAGGTGTGAACTCCCTCTCCAGTGCTGACCAACTTCACCAGGGGTCTCAGTTTAATTCAGGGCTTTCCCATCTCAGGAAGTGCCTTAGAACTGCCCCACTCAGAATGCCCCACAATGCCTGGCTGTGAAGCTCTGCTGCAGGCTTCCAATGCAGTTCTTTGCATGGGCTCCCCCAGCTCCCTTCTCCTGAGAACCAGAGATCTCACAGCCAGGGGAGGAGGCTGTTCTTGGGGGACTCAAGGGTGCATCCTAGTGCTGGGCCTCAAGCCAGGCAGACCCTACTTGGTACAGGCAGCTGGGGGCTGTGTGGGCTCTGCAGAGCATATGTGCACTATTTGTTCCAGGAGCTTCGGATCACCCAGCCCCAGCCAAGAATAGGCTACCCTCCCACCCTCCCGTCTCCTGGTCCTCATCCCTCCTAACTCCAGGCCTCTCCAGGCTGCACCTCCTGCCGAGCTCCCCTAGGGTTTACCAGTTGCTTTTCCAGGTGTGCCGCACATCTGTGTCGTGAATGCTGTGCCTGTCTGCCTGCTCATCCAGGAAATCAAACATGTACTTGATGGCCAGGGGGAGAGCGCTGCCCCGGTGCACAGTGCTGAACAAGGTCTCAAACAAGTCGTCCACGAACTTCTGCAGGGTGCCCTGGAGGAGGGGTGGGGGAGAGTGAGATGGAGCGGGGGTGATGGCAGGTAGCAGACAGGCATACCAGATGGTGCCTTGGATCCATCCTGCCTTGGAAATTTGTCTGGGACACGAGGCTGTGCAGGCAGTGTTGTGGGGTGGGGTGGTGCGGGGGAAGGGTACTGTTGGTTCGCTGGGGAAGTGGAAGAAACTGGGTGGGTTGTGGATCCTAGGGAAGAATCTCTCCTCCAACCTGCAGCCACATTCCACATTCCACATAGGGTGTAGGATCAGGGTCTTTGATAGGAAGACAGGAAGTGCCCTGAGTCCGGGCTTCCCATAGGTGAATGAGGGGACACAGGCTGTAAGCCAGTCTGGAAAGGGTGTCCAAGGAACAAGCTGGAGGACCAGGTGCCTCCTGGCAGGAGCACAGCAGGACCGGGAGAGTCTGATAGAAAGGTATAAAGAGGCTTAGGATATTGGTGGCCTGGGACAAGTGGTATCTGGAGTGTGGAATGCGGGTGAAGGGTCTAGACTCAAGAACACCCCCAGGCAGAGAGCTGACCCACAGGGCTTTGGAGGGTTTCTGGAACAGGAATAAGACTTGGCCTGGCTCCCACAGTTTACAGGCTCATGGCACACCTCTGAGGGTCAGTAGAAACCTCTAGCCTTGCCTGTTATCTCTTTGTTGGTCTCTTATTGTTATGCTGAGCATATCAGGCAAAGCTCAAATGGTGACATGGGGTCTGGTGGAATATTTCTGGGCCACTCTGGGAGCAAGTCTGAGAGCTGTAAGTTGGATGCCACTGTATTAAAACTTCAGTGCCATTGTTGGAGGGTCCATGGGGGAGAGTATTTGAAATCTAGCCCCGCCTGGAAAATATGGGCTCTTTGATTGTCATACTTACAGGCTTATTTTGTTATCTGCTAGGAAGGCTAGAAGATGTAGCCTCGCTTGCATCAACATTTGGGGGTAGCTGGGGTGGGATGGGATGGGAAGGGAAAGCCTCCCCTTGGATTACTGGCAGGGCCAGGCCTCTGTGCTTTCCCTCCCATTGTGGCCAGAAAGGGGATAGAAAGGACAATGATAATGGAGGCCAGCATATCTATCCAACTAATATCAGCAAGAAACCCCAATGCCTTCCTAGAGCTTAAGGGGTCCAGAGGGAGAGAGCTACTCCTCTGAAGCGAAACAGTAGTCTCAAGAAGTATGCAGAAAGCAAAGATATGTTTGCTATTTTTGCCAAAGGGCAGAGAACAGTAGTGGCCTGATTGTTTGGAAGCCCTGCCCGGGGAACTGGACTATCTCTCTTTTTTTTTTGTTAGTGGAGATTGGGTCTTGATATGTTGCCCAGGCTGGTCCCATACTCTTGGGCTCAAGTCATCCTTCTGCCTTGACCTCCCAAAGCACTGGGATTATAGGCGTAAGCCACCATGTCCAGCTGTACCTGGACTGTCTGACTGGGTCCTCTTTAAGGACACACTCT
Organism: Chlorocebus sabaeus; assembly: GCF_047675955.1. Classification (NCBI taxonomy): domain Eukaryota; kingdom Metazoa; phylum Chordata; class Mammalia; order Primates; family Cercopithecidae; genus Chlorocebus; species Chlorocebus sabaeus. Next base: position 21,478,472 of record NC_132928.1, on the reverse strand, counting down.
AGACATCCTTTCTGTGTTGTGGAGTGGAGGGACGTGCTCCTCTAACAAGCGCTCCCTGGTCTGGGCAGAGCGGGAGTTACCTTGGTGGCCAGTAGCCGGGTCAGGTAGATCTCAGATACCATCTTGCTGCCCCGGTCACCCTCCTTCTGGTCACCGTGGTCATGGTTCTTCACCAGATGCCACACCTTGACCCCACTTTCCAGGTCTGGGGTGATCATCGGGGCCCGGGACCGCAGGCTGTCAGGGCTGCCCGTGTACCTGAAGGAGGAGTCTGAGGAGAAGGGGGTGGTAGAGGGCTGTGAGTAACTGAGTCACCGTCCTTGCTTGTAGAATCCTCCCAGAATCCCTGCCCGCCTGCTGCATCCACTCAGAATAAACTCATTTCAGCTGAAAAGGGGCTGCAGGGACCTCATATATGGTAGGTTATTTTAGGGATCCTTGGTTGACATGAGGACAGAAGAGCCTGAAGGCTTTTTTAGAAGAGGATTTATAAATTTTGTGAATTAGAGAGACCCTCAGGAATTTGGGAGTCACCTCTACTCGGACACTCCCAGCAATGAATAATTAATAGGTAAAATGTCAACAGGATATTTTCGTCAGTGCTTTAATGGAAATCTGGATACTAAAGAGCTGTAAGTTGTAATTCTCCTCTTGGGAGTTAAGGGTCTCTTCTTGCATGGGGCCTGGGGTATGGAATTTCCTGAGCCCTTTTTGGTGCTGCTGGGTTCAGTCCTGCGGTGCCTTTTGGTTGGGAAGCCCAAGGCCTTACTGCATACATGAAACCAGAGCAAATAAAATAAGGGACAAGGGGGTGCCATAACCTCATTGCCCAGAGGGTCTGGGGGCCCCAGTACTCCTCTAATTTATTGATCAAACTGGGACACTTTTAAGAGTAAAGGGAGGGGCACTCTTAATAATTCAGCCAGGACAACAGGCATAGACTGGACTGACCCAGGCAACCTGGGATATATGAACCCCCAGCCAGGCGTCTTCCTGGTTCTGGGCCACTCTGACTCCTCCACCAGGCAGGGATATCAAAGAAAGGGCACATGATGCCACCTGATCCCACAGGTCTGAGGGTGCAGGCTGCCTGGGAATGCCTGGACTGGGGAGGACAGAAACCAACAGCCCAGGAGCAAGGGCTGCCTGCTGTTAGAAGGGGTAGCGAGTGGGCCCTGCTAAGTCGCAGAAGACTCTGCTCTGAGCTGCCCAGTCTGCCCTCCTAGTTCTCACCATATCTGCTGATGGATGTCCGGGAGATGCTGGCAGAGGCAGGGATGTTGTAGGAGGAGGTCTGTTTGGGGACCAGAGCCACCACCGACCTGTCTGACACCTGAAAAGGGTACAAAAGGTACAGTGTGGTGAATGTAGGTGTCTTGGGAAGTTGGAGTCAAGTATTTCTAGAGGGTTATAAGATAGCTGTGGGGTAGAGAGCAAGGAGTACAGGAATACTAGAAACAACCATTACTGCTGCTTTTTGAGCTTTTATTGGGTTAGAGCTGCACAACCCAATATAATGGCTACTTGCCGTGTGTGTTGACTGAGCATTTGAAACGTGGTTAATCCTAACTAAGATGAGCTGTGTCTAAATTGAGATGTGCTATAAATATACACTACGTGCTGGATTTCAATGACAGTATGAATACAAATATTAACTATCTGATTGATAATTTTTAAATTGATTACATATTGAAATGATAATGATTTTAGACCAGTTAGATTAAATAAACTATGTAACATTAATTGATCTTTTTATTTTTACCTTTTTAATGTGACTAATACAAAAAGTTTAAATTACACATGTGGCTTGCACATGTGGCTTGCATTATATTTCTACTGGACAGCACTGGGCTAGACTCAGTCTCCCATCCACTTCGTGAGCTACGCACAAGCATTCCCATTTTACAGATGAAAAAAAAAAATGGAATCATAGGGAGGCTAAGCAACCTCTTAAAGGTCACATAATTCATATATGGTAGAGCCAATATTTGTAGCCAGGTCTGTCAGGCTCCAGAGCACATGTTCTCTTCATTATACATTCTAACTTGGAATTTTATTTTGAGTCACACTGGTCTGAAGCCCATTTTCCCTTTTGGCTCTGCTTTCTTTCTGGCCTGGGTCCTATAATGCCTGGATCACTTCAAATAGTTTCACCAAAAGGGCAGCCACTCTTGGGGACCGAGCGAGAAAGATGGTGTCTTGTCCCATCCTCTATGAGGGCGCCCCAGCTCAGCACCCAGCCTGCAGGGAGAGGGCTGATAAATGAGGAGCCATATTGAAGACATTTGGGGCCATTTTGATTTAAGATTACCCTCCATCCAGTAAAAACAGAGAATCCCCAGAATCGTGGCGATCCAATTAAACCCCTAACGCAGAGGGAATAAAACAGCTATAATAACGTTATGGGCCATAAAACATTCCTATTAAACCATTTTTTATTTTAACAATTTTTATGAACTTTATAAGTTTGATTTATAGCTGCACCAGTCATAAAACCATCTTTCTGGGTCTTAAATTGTCAGTCCCTCTCTCCCACCAAAAAAGAATTAAATGTGGGGAAGTCAAACTATAAATGAACATTAGTGCTAACGAGATTCCCTGATAGCGGGTTTTAGTGGTGGTGTTTAATTTTACCCTCCCTATAAATCTCTGGAAGCCTGGGAAGTTTTTTAACATCTCTTTGTTAATTAAGATTATGCAGATTTTCTTCTGCAGGGGCTCCAAGGACCTTTGACTCCAGAGAGGGTAACAAGAGGGCAGTGCATTGACTTGATGGTATAAAGCTCCAAGGTCCTGTGCTTGGAAGGTGCCAAGACTCCATTACTTCCCAGCTAGAATAGCTCCCTGGACTTGTCAGCTGTTGGTACCATCAGCACCAGGATAGGGAGGGGGGCAGTCTCTACCTCCGTCTTTCAGGAATTCTCCTTCTAACTGACAGCCCAGAAATGATACCCAGAAAACTTGGCAGGGGCAGGAGTTTACACTCCAGGGAGAACAGATTACATTATCATTTATAGTTTCTTGTCACCTAATGAAAGATTCACAAGGTGACTCAAATGACCACAGTTCAACTCAATTGCAGGTCTAATCACTAAACCTCTCTTGTCCTTGGTTTTTCTCTGTCTTAACCAACAGGTGGTGCAAATCCATGGTCAAGATGACCGGCTGGGTCTGACCTTGACTCTGCTGCCTACCCGCTCCAGGACTTAACCTCTCTGAGCCTTAGTTATCAGTGGGGATAATAATTGCATGTCGTTTGTGGTGAGAATTAAAGAAGTTAAAACACAGAAAGGCTGAGAGCAGTGCCTGGTATCCAGTGAGCACGAAGTAAATGTTGGTATTAGTGGTGCTATTATGAGCATCATCATCATCACAGTCTCCCAAAGGGGGGAATACTCCCTGCTGTCCCTTGTCACTCAGGGCTAGCATGTGGGAAGTGACTTGCACTCAGCAAAAGCTCAGTAAATATTTGAGGAATGAATGCATACATGAATGATAAATGACATCAGGGAATTGAAAGTGCTTTGTATGATCAGCACCAAAAGAACAGAATAGTTCCTTCTTCTGATTGGGAGCCGCAGGTTGGAAAGCCCAGTAACAAGCATTAGGGTATCGGAGGCAGAAGCAGAAAGACCCCACTCCTGCCCTTTAGAAACTCATGATTTGGGAGCATCATGCTGTTTTCTTTTGCACTTTCTTATTCAACTTTAATTGGTTCATTACAGTTGTTCTACCGGATACATTAAGCACCATATGAAGTGGTGGTGGTTGGGCATGTGTGTATGTGTACAGAATTAACAGGGAGTGATGGCAGCTACCTTATCTGTAAGTACAATCCTGGGCACCTCACACTTTCACAAGTAAGGGTTGTTATCTCCATTTTATAGATGAGGAGCCCAAGGTGCAGAGAGATTAAAGTCACGACACCAATGAGTGGGGAAGCAGGGGTTAAATATAGCTTCTAAAGCCTCTTCTCTTCTCACTACACCACACTCATGTCCTCTGGGCGGGGGTCCAGGCAGGGTGTCAGGATGGGGGGTGCAGGTGAGTCAGGGGGATGGAGCCTGGAGAAGAGCATTTTTGGGGATCCCCTGTGCCCTAGCTTCCTCTGTGCCCGTGGAGGCTCCTGCCAGCTCCAGCGCCTGGTGGTTGGCAGCTCAGTGCCTGAGAGCCCAGCCTGCCAGCCCCTCTGCAAATCTTTCTTTCCGAGACAGGGACATGGGAGGATGTTATTAATCAGACGATCCCATGGGTCTTGCAGCCTGAGGCGCTTCCTCTGGTTGGTTTAATTTCCCTTGGTGTCTCTTATTTCCAGTTTCTATTTTAGTATTTTTTCTGAATCCCAACCTGTCTACCTGTGCTTAATCTTACAGAGACCCCCCAGCTGGGAGTGGTTACCATGGGAGGGGAGAAGACGCGGGAGTAGATACCTCCTTGATCTTGTGTTCTTTTGCAGGGATTTTTTTTTTTTTTTTTTGATTGCTCATTCAATGTGTCTGCCTGTGTGCTAAACACCTCACCTTCTATCTTGTATCTCTTCTATACAACTGTACAGGACAGGGTTCACCAGGAGCCCTATTTTACAGGTGAGAGAAAAGAAAGCCTGGGTAATTTTCCCAAGGAAACCAGCTACTAAGAGGAAGAATGTAAGACCTCAAGAGAAGTCTATCCAACTCCCTGCTCCACTGTAAGTCAGAGGTGTGGGCTGCATTAGTAAGATGCTAAAGAGAGAGTGCCAGGTACCTTAAGGCAGCTGTCCATGTGGAGGGCTTTGCAATATACAGTTTTTTTTGTTTTGTTTTGTTTTGTTTTGTTTGCAAATGTAGAGGTACACAGAATAGAAATGCCTAGACCTTACCCCAGACCCATTAAATATGTTTCTGAGGGTGGAGTCTGGTCACTCATGTTTTTTATCAGTTCCCTCAGTAATTCCAATGGGCAGCCATGGCTGAGAATCCCTGTTCTATGCTCCAGTAGGAGGAGGAAAGCAGGGAGAGGAAAATCTTTTTCAGACTTTTGAGGCCTTAGAGCAAGGCTTAGTGGGAAGGGAATATTCTGGGAAGTTGAAGAGAGGAAGAGACACCCCCTCTCACCTGATAATGCATCAGTGTGTTGAGCCGCTTCCAGTCACCCTCAATCTTGGTGGTGATGTCCTCATCTTGCAGCACGACCCGGGCGATCCGGCCTTGGCGCCACTCTGGGAGGAGGGGGTGGTGCAGGGAGCAACGTGAGAGGGATGAGGGCTGTGAGCCAGTGTCTCCCGATTGCCCCTTCTCTAGGGACCTGGCAGCCTGGCCCCCTCAAGCTGGTACCAATAACAGAGGCTAGAGACATCTAGGGCTCCATGGGCCCAGGCAGCAGAGGAAACACATGGGTCTCCTCAGAGACAGCCACATCTGAACAGGCAGTGCCCAAAGCGGGAAGCATTTCACATGGGCCTCACCTGGCCAGGACACAGTCATGCCCCTGCAAGGGTTGTGTGCAGGGCAGCTTCCCTTCTTTCACCCCTCAACCCCTGCCCTCACACTCCGAGTCCAGGTTTCCTACCCAAGTCCATGTCCACCGCCCTCGGCCGCTGGGAATAGGGCACATTCTTATACACGGCATCAAGAATCTTCTCCTTGACTTGTGTGATGGTGTCACAGTTTAACACCTTCACTGGGATCTCTGGGCTGTTCTCGTTGTCAGGGTTGACGCAGTTCAGGATCTACAAGTGGGGGACAGAGGGTGAGCAGGACAGGAGCTGAAGGAGTAGTTTGAGGGAGAGGGTCAGGACCTCAGAATCTTCTTTTTCCAAAGTTCACTCTCTTTATAGGGGGAATAAGGGTACTTTTCTGGTCTGTGACTCAGTTTCCCTCACCTTCGTAACACCTGCCAAATGACAGCCTGAGTCATTGTGTCCACTTCTTCATTCTCAAAGCACCAGGACTCTACTTTCTAGCTCCTGGATGGCTTAAGAGAGACTATAGTTCTGGAATGAGGCACCCTCAGTGTTTAGAGATGGTTCTAGATGTATCAGAGACTAGTGGTGCACTTCCCCAAAGCCTCTATGTTAGGAACCAACATACATTTTTCTCATAATGCCAATTACCCAATACCTAATGATGGATGAACTTTTTTCTCCCCCAATATTGTCTAGGGTAAACAGAGGCATGGAGTGCTTTATAGGGCTTACCAAATGAGATGGGATTGGGGGGTGGGCCTGCCTGCCTTGCTCTTGGTACACGTAGTTGCCCTTTGGGCTCACCCCAGACCAGCCTCCCATCCTCTTTAATGACCCCCTAGACTGCTTTTATGGACAGAAGGCAGAGTAAGGGGCAGGAGCAGAAGATACACATGCGGGTCCGGAGCTTCTGGCTTCCTCACCAGGGTCTTGTACTCGATCTGCTGCCGGATGAGCTTGTCCTCACTCAGGGAGTAGCGGGCCTCGCCCGTGATGGCGTCAATAGGGCCCTTCTCCATCTGCTGCTTGATGGCGCAGTACAGCATGAAGAGTGGCTCCCCCGCGCACTCCTGTGGGCACAGGCAGGGCAGGAAGTGTGGGCATGGCCTCCTCAGGTTTGCACGTTTTCCCTTTCCTCTCTCGGAGCGAGGCCAGTGGAAGGAGGGGCTTTAGCACACCCAGTCCAGGTTCCTGCTCCTGAGGGAGGGGGTCCCCATGCAGCCCTGTGGCCAGGATCTGAGCAGCAGCACCATCTGCCCTGGACTCTAGGCCCCATCTCACTCCCTGTCTCACCTTTAGGAACTTGTGCAGGAGGAAGGCGAACCAATTGGTCAGCATCTTTTCAGCCACAGACTCTGTCCTGGGGAAGGAAGAAAGGGTAAGGGGCAGTCCTTCACAGAGGGGTCTCTGTGTGGGGCCTGGGCTTGTCGCGAGGTCTCCCAAGAGAACAATGGAGCATGCGAGAACGCAGGGTGGGGCGTCAGGACACCTGGGTCCCAGCCCAGCTCGCCCAGTAACTAGACTGTGACCTGGGGGTAGGGGTGGCTTCTTTCTGGGCCTCAATTTCCTATGAAAATGGAGAGGTTGGCCTTTTCAGCCCTGATGGTCCGTGGTGCTCTGAACTGCTTTGGCTGCATCTGAGACAAGGTCTGTGGCTAAAGGTACCTCACTATCCCATGGGGCTATAAAGAACTGGTTCTCCCAACTCACTTCTGGTCTTAGGGTGATAACTAGAGAGTTTCCCGGTCCTTCTGGGCTTTCTCGCCTGCCTGAGTACCCTGTTTTGCCTGGTCCCTTCCCCTCCAAAAACACTCAGGGTTACACTTCCTTGGGTTCAAATCCTGATTCTGCCATACACTGGCTGTGTGACCTTGGGCAGGTCATTTAACCTCTCTGGTTTCTGTAGTCACATCTCTAAATGGAGACAATCGTAATAACATCTACCCCCGATGGTTGTTGTCAGGGTTGAATGAGTTACTATTTGTATTTGTAAAGTGCTAAGAAAAGTGCCTGGCACCTGCTAAGCACTATGCATTAGCTGTCATTATTGCGGTCATGTGGGGTCTTGGATCCCAGCCCTCAGGTAGAGAGCAATGCTTAAGTGTTTTGCCAACAGGGTATTTGCTCATGTAAGCACTGGTCCCCCTCCCCTTCCCGTCCCAGGGCTACAGATCTGGGGATTTGGGAAGGAACAAAGCGACTGTGACAGACCCTCAGTGAAGAGGATGCCGGAGGGGTATTTTAACTCCCTGCACGTGGTGCAAATTATACCCTCTGGTTGCAGTAAATCCCAGGCATTTGCCAGGGCTGCTCTGCAATCTGGGCCTGGGAGAGAGTGACAATGGCAGAAAAAATTGTAGCTTTCTCCCCTGGCTCCTCCCAGCACCCTCTCCCTGCATTGTGCCTGAGATTAGCTCTAATTTAAATACAACAGTTCTTAATGAGAGTTTCTAATGCTCAGATTGGCAGGATGGGGGCTCAGTACTCATAAAACAAAGCCATTCTTCCTCCCTCCTCAGCCCACGTGGTGTCTGGAAGCCTGAGACCTTGCTATAGGAAGGCTAAAGAGGAGGGGTGGTGAACGGAGGTGGAACCCTCCAGCCCCTGCTGCCCAGAGGACTCCAAAGCTGTGCCTGGCTCCCCACGGCCTCTAGGGAGGTTGGGCTCAGGGGATGTTGAGGTCTCTAACCCTCTCCCCTGCCAGGAAAACTGCAGCGGGCATGTGTAGTGGATGCTGTGATTCAGATCCAGGAAGCTGAGCTCAGAAGGCACAGCCTTCCAGGCTGTCCAAATCCTGAGCTCAGTGCTACGCAATAGAACCTCCTGCGATAATGCGAATGTTCTCTATCTGTGCGGTCCAGTATGGTGGTCACTAGCTGCAATGTGGCGACCAAGCACTTAGAATGCGGCTAGGTGCTAGGGCAATGGAGGAGCTGGATTTTACAGTCTATTTCATTTTAATTTGTAGCAGCTACCTGTGGCTAGGGGTTGCTGTGCTGGACACACAGCTCTAGAGACACCGGGAGGAAGAGACCGTGAGATAGGAATTATTTTTCTCATTTTGTCTAGGTGGAAACTAAACAACAGAGAGGTTACAACACTGGCTAGAAATCACAGAGCTAGCAGGAGGCAGAGCTGGGACTCCAGCTGAGATCCGAGCAAAGGTCTGAGCTTGTCCATCACACTTGGGCAACTTCAGACTCTGTAGTCTCTCTGGGCTGAAGGAAAGTCAGATTCTGCCCTGCAGAGACATGAGGACACAGGCTGCTCTGAATGGGTGCCCTTTCTGGGGAATGGGCCTTCTCATGCTGCTTGTGGGGCCTGCTATAATGAGGTACTCTGTTCCCGTTCAGACTCCTGCCACCCTCTCCACCCACTGCTGCGGACCAGACCTCCGGAGTAGCAGCTTGGGGTGGTTCTTGTTCTCCAGGTTCTTATCGATGAGGTCAGAGAGTAGCTGCTTGAGGACATCGGTGGCGTACTCCAGGCGGCCCTGCAGGCCGGTCATGATGAGCGAAGCCACGTTGCCCCGGTCGCGCATGGAGAAACTACGCTGCAGCTCCAGGGTGCGGATGAAGGTCAGCAGGAACACCTTGTTGTTGATGAGCTGGGCAAAGAGCTTCAGGGCCTTCTCCACGTGCTGCTGCCCATTTCCTTGTACCTGGGGTGGGGCGTGGTGGAGATGATGCCCTTAGAGAACAGGCATTGGGCCTCTTACCCGAGGGTCTCACTGAGGGCCTGCCAGCAACGACACTAGCTGTAGAACCCTATCTTTGAGGCCTATCACCACCCCAACCCTATTCCGCCCGCCTGTGATGATGTAGGAACAGCTGTCTGCTCTGGCCCTGCACTGGGCCGGGGAGGCTGGGCTCTACGCGGAGCTCTCAGAGGGGAGGCTGCCTGATTTTCCCAAGGATAGACGAGGAGACGCCCCCTCAAACTTCTCAGTTTATTAGTCTCCCCTTAATCTCCTCTGCCTGATTTATTATCTTTAGTAAAGCAAACCAACAAATGAAGAAACAACCCTCATAGAATCCTGTGTCTTTCTTTAAGCCATCTTAAATCCATTTTAGAATGAGGCAGTATCTTAGTTAATTATTTCAGTCATTAATTAAAAAATGACAATGAGCTTTACCCTGGAACCATCCCAACAAGCCTGGGTGTCCCCTTGGCCGTAACCTTCCTGATAGCTCTGTTGCTGAGATGCTGTTACAAACTACTGACCCCTCTTCGCTGTTAACCTTACTCTGTACTGCTGGGTCTCATCTGGATTTCCTAGGATACACTGGGCCTGCATCCCTGCTGGGTGGCTGGGCGCAGGAGGCAGGCATTACCTCCAGCTCCCGCAGGACGGGGTGGTCCTCGATGCCCGGGAACAGGACTCGCATAGCGTAGGTACGATAGTCCAGGTAAGGGATTCCTGAGCGGTCCAGGTCACTGGTCAGCTCATTGATATCCGTCTGGAGCTCAGCAAAAGCTATGAGAATAAGCACACAGACAGGCTCGTGGGGAAGCCCCAGTCGGGGGAGGAGAAAGAGGGAGAAGAAGTTTGCAAAGGAGAAGGGGAGGACCTAGGGTATAGAAACTCTGAGAATTATGGGGGTGTGTCTCCAGAGGGCGGGGCTACTTCCAGCCTATCTTTTTTAGGTGGTGGGGAAATGGGTGATTTTTATGTTATTTTCTCCTCTGTACTTAGCTATAATTTTGAATTTTCTCTTTACATATTACAAGTGTAGTTACAACAAGGAAAAAAGAATATTATGATTGGGCTGTTTAGTAAAGATCCCGGAGGTTCTGGAGGCAGGTGAGAGACCATGGTTGAGGGGGTCCAGCAAAGACCAGAACAGGCAAAGTGCTGCCCTTTTCCAAGCAAGACAATAAATCAAGATGCAAAAGCCTAGGGGAGGCCTGGTCATGAGACGCTCAGCTCAGAGTCGAGTTTGGGACGAGAAGGGCTTCAGAAGCCTCACTTTGGTGGTGGCACACCTGTCTTCCTGGCTCCTTCCTCTCCCAAACTCACCAGCCCTGTTGCCAGGAAGAGCCTTGGCTCCACCTGTCCTATTTCCCAGCCCAGCTCTTCCCTGTCATCCAGCAGAGGGCTTGTTTCTGATCTTGACATTTGCAGCAAAAGGAGAAATGTTTTCATTCCTAACTGAGCTGTTTACCCTGAGAGCCTGCCAGGTCCTCAGCCTGAGAGGACGCCAGGTACACTCGTCACCTCGAGGCTGTGGTTGCGTGGTACACAGGAGAAAACACAAAGTGCACTCCTACACACCTCCACAGCCAAGGACACCAGCAAGTGGTGGCCTTCAGAGCGCTCAGCCTGCAGCATTGATGGGAAACAAACCCTGGGGGAGATGAGGCAGGTGCTCTTCTGCCTTTCCTGCCGTTGCTCTCACGTGCTGCGAAGATAGTGTGCAAAAAACAGGAGCTGGACACTCCCATGGGGAATCTAGAGTCTGAGGCTACGGAGCCTGGGGGCTCTGACTGTGGGGACATTGAGGCCCTGAGAGGGAGAAGGTGTTGGCCAGATTGTGGGATGAGTCAGGGCGAAGAAGAGATTAGAACAATGTAGTCGGACCTGGGTCCTCATGCAGTGGGCATTCTTCATTGGACATCTCTGGCCCTATGGGCAAGAGAAGTTCTGGGAAAACAGAGGTGAAAGTGGAATGCAAAGGCATGGCTTGCAACAATGGGAGTAAAGATGGGAGTTGTCTGCAGGGAGAAGGGCAATAAGGCAGGTGGAGAAAGAGGGGCCCAGCAAATGAGGGTGGGCTTCCACTAACCTTCCTTGCACTCCAGGGCCACGCGGGACTCCAGGTTGTCCATCTGCATTTGCAGCCGCTTGAGAGTGAGGTCATTTTCTCGAGACTTGCGCTTGTAGGCAATGAGGACGATGATGACGATGATGAGGAGGAGGCTGCCGCCGGCCGCGATGCTGACGATGGCTGGCAGGGTCAGCAAGCTGTCTGAGATGACACTCACCGAGCCAGGCGAGAACACCATCCCGCCCACGTGAACCTGTGCATTGTACACACACAGACGCACACGGATGCACAAGGTGTAGAGCCCTGGCATGCCAGCAGATCCTTACAGTGCGAGGAAGAACATGACAGACCACAACCACACAGTGCAGATCTGGATAAAAAGCAACTTCCTGCCTTGGCATCTGCCTTTCTTTTCTTGTGTTCTCAGCTTATATCCATTTTGATGTAGGACACAGAGATGAGGAGAGATGGAGGGAGTGAGTCAGACAACGAGGCAGAAGAGAGCCTTTCCTTAGGACAGATCACACATGCACCACGAGGCGGGGAGGAGGCACTACAGAGAAGGGGCTCACTCACCATGACCTTGTGCTGCCCAGTGAGGTTGGGAGGCTCGCAGAGAAGCTGGGTCTCAGATACAGTGACAGCGCAAGGGGTCTCTCCGATGAACACAGTGTAGTTGAGTTTGGCCCCTCCAGAGGCAGGAGGGCAGAGGTTTTTGCCCTGTAGAGAATAGCAGTCTTTATAGGCATAATTGACACATGCATGCACAAGTTAATTGCCTACTTAAAAAGAGATTAAGGAGATGGGGAAGGGCAGCAGTGCAAAAACCAGGAAATGACTCCTTGGCAAGTTTTTGTGGAGGGGACTTCTAGCAGCCATGATCTAGAGAGAAAGAGAGAAAACAGAGGCAGGAGAGAATGAAAATGAAGAGAGTGGGAAAAATGCAGGGGAGACAAAACACTAAACAAGAGAAAATTTGGGGGAGGATACATGGGATTTCATGAAAGTAGTGCGGCAACAAATCACTTGGATGGACAGTGCCAGGGACTGTGACCTCTTGAAATGTGTGTGCAGGTACCTGTGGCCACAGAGTGGACGGAAAAGGAAACAGTTACTCCCAACTCATTGCAGTACCTCTGGTTCCCAAAGCTCACAAGAACAAACAGAAATATTCTAAAGTATTTCTTGAGAAGCCTGGATATCACTTGATGGGTTGATATCTATCCACGAGCTCCTTCTGTAGGAAGGAGACAGCTTGGCAGGTTCGATAGCATAGAAAGGAGAGCCAGAAAGAAAGAAAGGCCAGGAGCGTGCGGGGTGCTCTCTGGCATCGCTGCCCCTGGTCCTCTCTGGTGGGCATTCATACCTTAAGAATGATGGGCGATCCCGGCTTTTGATCCAAGACTCCAGTAGGGCTGAGCAGTTCAAAGGTCGGGTTGGGGTAGTAGATAAACTTGGTGTCATTGTAAATCAGCAAGGATTGGACATTGTTAAAGACAAATCCGAACTCATCTGGCCGTTCTACAGTGTCCAGGCCAGGGCGGTAGTCCGTGGTCAGAGAGGGTGCCAGGCAGGTGAGGGTGGTTGTGTTCACGACTTTACACACCTAAGAGATCCAGAGCACAGCATTCACACACTGAGTGCCTGGCAGACAGAGCCCAGGGGCCTGCAGCCGTTCTCCAACCCTCTCCCTGTTTTTGTGTCTTGTTACTAGGTTTACTTGCTTGTCTCCATTCCATGGGAAAGCCCTCCAGGAAAGGGCAGTGAAATTTTGGGGGAGTGGGGGGCATTTTAGCTTCTTCATTAATTCATTCACCAACACTATTTGGGCATCTAGTTTATAGTTTGTGCTGGCGCTGTGCTAGGAGGTGGGGGCTATAGAGTGAAATAGTCACAGTCTGGAGGGGAGACAAACAAGCATTACAGTCTAGTCCTGGAAGAGGGCCTGGGGCATGGGGGACACACGGCACTGTTGGATGCATGCAGGGATGTGAAAAATAAACGCCTTGGTAGGGAAGGACTAGCTACTCTAGGAGTGTCTGTGTGTGTGCATGAGTGTGTGTGTGTGTATGTGTCTATGCGTATATGGACACACGTGGGTGTGCATGGCCTGAAGCAGGGTAGGAGTGACTCATGGAAGTTTTCCCATGGAAGAAATGAATGACATTTAATCTTAAGAATGAGTAGGACTTACCTAGATAAGGAGAGGGAGGGGGAGGGAAAAAAGTTCCAGGCAGAGGGAACAGCACCAAAAGGCCTGGGGACAAGGGAGCATGGGGTGTTTGAGAAAAAAGACAGAATAGCATAGTGTGTATATGTGTGTGTGTGTGTGTAGAGTGTGGAGCAGGAAGTGGTATGAGATGAGCACTTTGCCCAGTATGTAGTAGGTGTTCAGTTAATGTTGATTGAATACTGATGAAAAATAGGATTCTGCAACTCTCTAAATGTTTTTTGGGTTTTTTGTTTTGTTTTGTTTTGTTTGTTGAGATGGAGTCTTGCTCTGTTACCCAGGCTGGAATGCAGTGGCGCAATCTCAGTTCACTGCAGCCTCCACCTCCCGGGTTTCAGCAATTCTCCTGCCTCAGCTTCCTGGGTAGTTGGGATTACAGGCATGTGCCACCACACCCAGCTAATTTTTGTATTTTTAGTAGAGACGGGGTTTCACCATGTTTGCCAGGCTGGTCCTGAACTACTAACCTCTGGTGATCCACCCGCTTCGGCCTCCCAAAGTGCCAGGATTACAGGCCTGAGCCACTGTGCCCAGCCCTCTTTAAATGTTTTATGCAGGACCTCTCTCTCTTCTCTAACCAAGGGCCCCTAACTCTGCACTGGGACAGAAGCTTGGTTTTGACACAGAGTTCATGATATCCTTTTTCTCTTGGAGGACTCTGGTGCCAACTAAAATCATGGCTGGGCTGGTCCAGTCCCTCCTTAGCATGAGCTGTGCCATCTCTCCTGTGGAGGTCTGGTTCTGGGGCTGCCCAAGACAGCAGTGAGACTGCAGAAACCACTAAAGCGCCCACGTGGGGCTTGGGAAGAAAAACCCAGACTCCTACTCCCTCTCTGCCTGGCTCCCACCCAGCACAGCTCGGTTTCAGCTTTGGGAGCAGCGGTGTCCCAGCAACAGCCAGGGCATCTCTGAGAACTCAGACTGCTTAAGCACACGCTGTCCTGGCAGGTCCACACATGTTGTGCGTCTGGCCAATATACACACACACAAGCTTCATGTTCAGAAACCAAGACTGTGTGTGAAATTGCAAAAATAGCTGACACTGCATAAAGATTATGTCAGAGCTTCAAGTCCAAGTCTTAACCCTTCCTTTCCAGAGGGAATTTAAGAGTTTAAACAAAACGGCTCACTATGGCCTTTATGTGGTAGTGGGAGTGAGGACACATTCCTGCCCTTTCTGTGGTGCAATTCAGCAGTCCCTTATGAACCTAATGCCCCTTTCATGTTCCAGCAGGGTGCAATGAGGCATGGGGAGGTTGAGGGGTTTGGTGAAATGGGTACAGCTGAGCCAGGGGGTCCCAATTCCTGGGTTGTGCAAGAAGACACCGAGCCTTGGTAAGCCTCACCACCAACATCTTCCTCTCTGCTGGTCCTAGTCTAGCTTCCCTAGACCAGGCTCCTCAACGAATAAGCAAATCATTCCCAAGCAACAGGCCTCTGTACACTTCCTGCCCCACGCTGCATCGGCACTTTGTTTGCCAAACATTCCTCTGGGTTTGGCGGCTTCACTCTGGCCCTCCTAGCTATCCACTGGGGCAGCTTCAAAACCCAAAAGTGAGGGGTAGGCCCAGGTGTGCTGAGGATGAGATGGGGCCCAACCAGGCAGGGCTTCAGGGGCAAAGTGCTTCCCTCTCTCCTACCATTCCCGAAAGCTGAAGCACAGGGCAGGGGTTCTGAGCCTCCCATTCTGGAGCCAGTTGACAAAAAGCTACATTCCTGCATTTTTCCCTCCGGGTCTGCCAGCCTGTAGATACCAGGCAGGTCACCACTGAAGCTGAGAGCCCCCAGCTCCCCAGAGGGCAGAACTGCTTCTTAAGTCCTTAGAACGTTGAGATCATCGTGCATGGGGCTGGAGGAAGCGCTGAGAACATTCCAGCCCAGGGCTGTGAATGAGTCCTGGTGAGGGGCAGGGGGATTGGGACCTGAGCCTTTGGCCACAGGTGTCAGGTGTGGGGAAGGAGAGGGGCTTCCTAGCCCAGGCTTCTCTTCCATGGCTTCCTGAGGACTAAGGCTGAAGCCTTTGGAGGTCACGTACTCACCTCCAAAACTATCTCTAGACTGTATTAATTATGTCTTTTATTTTCTGTATGCCGATGCTTTGACATCTGGGGCCTTGCTGACTGGGGAGGGAATGTCCCTCCCAGGGCAAAATCCTAGAGATAGCAAATAACTTGCCTATGAGCCTGCCTTTCATATACAGAAACCAATCCAGACCACACAGCTCAACTGCCCCTTTCCATACTATCCTCATGCCCTAATCATTCCAGGACCAGGCACCAAACATCTAGAGACAGCCCTGGGCCCGAGCATGCTAAAATGACTCAAACTAGCTGATCCTAAACTTGCTTACCCTGCTGTGCCTGTTCCTTCCTGCAGAAACCACATAAAGACTCTTGCCATGGTTTCTCCCTCCACCTCCAGGCAGACCAACCCTGGTGCTTCCCCCTGTGACCCCTGGGGCATGGGTTGCCCTCTTCTCTTGGGATCTGATCTATGAGTAGAACAAATTATATTCTGGTCTTGCCATACCTGAATAATAACAAAACCTATATTTTAAAACGTGTATCTAATTTGCTTGCTTTTTTTTTTTTTTTTTTTTTTTAATCCTTCCTGGGTGTGAGTTTACCATTCTTGTTCCCATACCTCACCCTAGACCCTGGAGTTACCTGTGAGCTTCTGGGGACCCTAAGCCTCAGTCTGGAAATGGAATGAGGGCCTAGGCTCTTTTACCAATGGATCAAGTTTTACACCTGGTAGAAGGAGGCATGCGCTCACTTAGCCCAAAAAGGAGTGACCGTGGTGGATAACGAAGGTGTGGTACAAGTGCCCCTACATCTCAGGAAGGATGGTAATGTCAAGCCCACCAGCATTTCACGTGGCCTAGTTACGAAGAGTCTGGATGTTTGGGATCCACCTTGGCTCTTCCACCAGTCACCTTTATGATTGGGGGCAAGTCATTTAACATTTCTGGCCTTAGTTTCCTCTGCTACACAATGAAGGGGTTGCATCAGATGATCCCTGAGACCTTTCCATATCTAACCTTCTAGCACTCTGTCATTTTATGTATCTCCGTGTTTCTTATGGAAGCCTCAAGTACCCTGGAAATGTGTCAGGGGTAAGAGGGGAGACAACACCATCTTCTCCATCTCCGTCTTAGCCTAGTCAAGCCCCTGAAGGTCAAAGCAGTAATAATAGTAATTTCTATAAAAAAATAATGGCCATAGTAGCATCTGCTGTAACATAATTATGAATACAATCATGTTTCAAAAAATATTGTCTGAAAGAGTGAGATGGAGCCTAGAAAAATGATTTAAAAATTTACAACGTACCAGACATTCTATCCCTGTGATACAGACAACTTTTTAAAAATTACAAAAATTACATGGCTCTGCATGGAAGACGAATATAAAATGTCCAAACTGATCATCTTAGCAAGCGGGGTGGAGTTATCTGATGCGGTGACTAGCATTTATCAACTGCCAACCTCATGCCGGCCACGGGCTGGCAGGTTACGAAGCTGGGGCAGGTCTGCTTGTCACCATTCATAGCTGAGGGGTGGAGGATCCAGAGGTTAAATGACTTGACCATGCTTGTACAGCTAATAGATGGCAGAGCCCTGCTTCCTCTCCAGACTTGTCTGAATCTGGAGCCAGAATTTCTCCAACCACTCCCAACATGGGTTTTTGTCAGACCTCAAAGTCAACCTGTCATAAAACAGGAGTCCTTTTGTGCTGTATCATAAACTCAGAAGCCAGTACTTTGATACACTCACTATATCACCTTCTGACAAGAAACTGTACTGTCATTATACTATAAAAATCATTGTAGGGCTGAACATGGTGGCCCATGCCTATAATCCCAGCACTTTGGGAGGCCAAGGCAGGAGGATCACTTGAGCCCAGGAGTTTGAGACCAGGCTGGGCAAAAGAGACCTCGTCTCTAAAATAATAATAATAATAATAATAATAAACTAGTCAAGCAGGCGCTTGTAGTCCCAGCTACTCAGGAGGTTGAGGCGGGAGGATCTCTTGAGCCCAGGAGGTCGAGGCTGCAGCGAGCTGTGGTCGCACCACTGCACTCCAGCCTAGGTGACAGGGTGAGGCCATGTCTTTAAAAAAAAAAAAAAAAAAAAATTGTGATGTTCAGGTATTTGGACCATGATTCCAGGCTCAGAATCTTAAGCCAGCTTTCCTCTTGGGTATTCAGGGGCTCCAGTGCCTAACCCAGAGCTCATTCCATTGCAAAACATCAACACAGAGCTGTGTTTACCAAAGGCTGGGGTGGACCAACAGTTACTCACATTGACAGATTCTTTGCCGTTGAATTTGACTCGGATCCTTGGCTCCTGGATGACATCCAGGTTGAAGCCTGTGATGGTCAGGGGTGTGTGGCCACTGGAAACAGGCAGAGGCTGGGTTAGGTAAAAACCCCCTCAAATCTGGCATGGTGAACCTCCACCTTAGCGAACCCTCTCATGAGCCAGACTTGGGCTGCAGGGATCATGCTGGGTGGCTTCCAGGTGCATCCCTCCCACCTTCCGCCTCACCTGGCAATGCTCCACTCTGGCTCGATGCGCTGGACCCGAGGGTCATCTATGTACTCAAACTGCAGGTTGTTATCCACACGGGCTCGGTCGACACTCACAGAAACAGGGACTGGGCCAAGGCCATTGGATGATGGGGGTGAGACACACACGATCTCACTCATTGACCTCCTGACAGGGAGACAGAAGGAGGGCTGAGAAGAAAGGCATGGGCAACAAGAGGTGCCTACCGGCTCGACAAGGGGCTTTCCTTGGTCTGGGGGTACGGCCACAGAAGTGTTCTCTCATCCTTTTATATTCTATACAAGGGGCTTTCCTTGGTCTGGGGGTACGGCCACAGAAGTGTTCTCTCATCCTTTTATATTCTATATTCTAAGTGTTCTCTCATCCTTTTATATTCTATCAGTGCCCCAGTGGATTGGGAGGTAGCAAATTGGAGAAGGGGGTTAGAAAATGAGGGGCTGCCAGGTGCGGTGTAGTCCCAGCTACTCAGGAGGTTGAGGTGAGAGGATCTCTTGAGCCCAGGAGGTCAAGGCTGCAGCGAGCTATGGTTGCACCACTGCACTCCAGCCTAGGTGACAGGGTGAGGCCATGTCTTTAAAAAAAAAAAAAAAAAAAAAAAAATTGTGATGTTCAGGTATTTGGACCATGATTCCAGGCTCAGAATCTTAAGCCAGCTTTCCTCTTGGGTATTCAGGGGCTCCAGTGCCTAACCCAGAGCTCACGCCTATAATCCCAGCACTTTGGGAGGCCGAGGTGGTCGGATCACCTGAGGTCAGGAGTTCGAGACCAGCCTCAACATGGAGAAACCCCATCTCTACTAAAAATACAAAATTAGCCAGGTGTGGTGGTGCATGCCTGTAATCCTAGCTACTCGGGAGGTTGAGGTAGGAGAACTTCTTGAACCTGGGAGGCGGAGGTTGCGGTGAGCCGAGATCGCACCATTGCACTCCAGACTGGGCAACAAGAGCAAAACTCCGTCCCAGAAAAAAAAAAAAAAAAAAGAAAGAAAATGAGGGGCAGGGATAGGGTTTCATCGACTTTGGGGAATGCCTCTTTTCTGGATTTTTCTAGAATATAACTATTTAGCCAGTGCTTAGAATCTGGTCAGGCAGCCAACAAATATTCACTGAGCACCTACTGTATATACCAGTGAATGCAGAGTCCTTGCCCTTGTGGAATATCCAGTCCAAGAAGGCGATAATCAGGTAGATAATCAAGAAGGATTATCAAGTAGATAATCCTGGGCAAACTGGGTTCTCATCCATGGATTCTTTCAGAAGTCTCTACATCTTCAGGGCTAGGGGAGTGCTGGCAAATTGTAGGTGTTCAATTTTTTATGTACAGAGGATGCCCTGAACGTAAGTCTGTGCTTTCTAAGAGCTGTGGCTATGCAATCTCTGTGTTTCTCAAGTCACCATAGTGAGGACTTAATGAATGCTTGATCCTAGTGGTGACTGGGGAGCTCCTAGGAGCCTCCTTCATCTGGTGTTCTCATGGCCCTCACTTCACATTATTTTTGGAAGTGTCCAGCCCCTTTCATATATGGGCTATAAACTGACAAGTGGCATATATTTCTCACAGTGACTGGTATGGTATTTGGGTCTAGGTGTAGCAAATAATATGGAGGTGATGGGGCAGGCCTATGAATGAACATGCACAGTAACATGTGTACAGCACGTGTCCCAGATGTGCAGTTTTCTGGTGGGCCTTCAAGTTCATCTCACCCGTAGAACTCGCAGGTCTGGTTGCCCAGGTAGACTGCCACGCTGCTCCCAGCCCCAAGGTAATGGCCGGTGATGGTTACCATAGTGCCTCCTGACTCTGGACCTCGGACTGGGTTGAGTGACAGCACAGAAGGGTTCTTTGGAAAGAAGCAGAGAAATGACTACAGCTTAGGTTTTGTTCAAAAGGATGGACCATGGTTAGATCTAAGGATGGGAGAGACTGTTTTCATTCTGGGCATGGTGGTACTTGTCCTGTCCTTTTCAATCCTAAATGCTCACTCTGCTTACCCCAGAGGTGAGAACCTTTCTAAGAATCATCTCTGGGCATGTCCGGGAAGGCAGAAGAGCCACGTGCTGAAATTAATTAACTCCCCAGAGTCTCATACTCATAACAATGAAGGGAAAGCAGAGGTGACACTGACTAATCTATCAATTAGTTTACAAATTGAGAACAATTTGAAACTGCTTTTCTATCTAGAGCCTGTACTGATTTTTTGGGCACAAAATCAATAGGGCTGAATAAAGCGTCCCCGCCTGGGTTGGGCCACTGAGAGGCTAAAGTCCTCCATTAATGGCCCATGCACGTGCCCTTCTGTCCTTCCCTAAGCATAAGAAGGGCACAGCAGGGCACCTGGTGCAGAGAGCTGTCAGTAAATGTCAGGATGGCTTCTCAGACCCTCATCAGGAAGATGGCGCATCACTGGCTGGGGCTTTCTACTAAGCTCACTAAGTAGTAAAATTCAGCCTGAAGCTTAAAAGAAATGCCTAGCCTAAATTAATGCATCAGGCGGCTGACCTAAATCAGAAAAGAATTGCTTCTGCCTGGAGGGCAGTGGAGTGGAGTGAATTGGAAAATGCATTTAACTGAGCAACTATACAGGCATGAATTCTAGTTTGCACCAGCCATTCATCCGCTGTGCATCCTGAGGCAAGTTTTCAGATCATTCTTCACTCCTCTGTCAAGTGAGGAGGGTGGGCTAGATTATCTCTAACACCCCTCTCAGCTCTGACTTTCTCCGGATTGTCAGAGTGCTGACATTCTCCCCAGCTAGTTCTCTTGCCTTTGCTTCTAACACAAATGCCCACTGCCCCTGCCTTGCCCTGGGTAAGAGATGGAGTAGGTTGGCTGCAGATAGGGCAAGGTACTCTCCAATCTGAGAGAGAATAGTATAAGAAAAAGGTGGAGATGCCAAGATAAGAAGGCAGAGGCCAGAAAACCTGAAACAAGCAGTAAAATGCTTTACAGAGAATAGAATTTTGTGCTCTAAAGATTTTTTAAAACTCTCAGCAAGGCTGGTTTGACCCCATCTGCTAGTGTTAATGCCTTTTAATGAAGTACTCCATGTAGCAATGTAGGTAAGTGTCAGAAAAGAGACTTCAGAGCTGAAGAAGCCAGGTTATTGATTCAGTATGAATATAGCTCCGCTTGGCTCCAGGGCCCCAGAAGCAAGTTATTGATTCAGTATGAATAGAGCGCCATTACAGAAAAAAGTCTTTGCAATTCGACTACCTGTTGCCTTTGCATAAGGAGATGTTTTCAAGTGTGAGTGTGTGAATGTGTGTGTGTAACTATAGTAGCATACAGAGTGACTGTGGTGGTCCTGTGCACAGATACACATCCCTGCCGGATTTCAGTGACTCTTCTAAACTCCCACTTAAAATATCCTTGGCAGAAAACAAAGCATGTGGATAAATATAGACTTATTTAATTAGGTCCCTCAGGCTATGCATCCTCATTAGGCTAGAATTAGACTAAGATATTACATTGGTGGAACAAGAGGCAGTCCTTCCTGCCCCCAGTCTAGGATCCACTTTCTAAGAAAGGCTGGATTTTGCCTTATTTAGAACGCTGACCTGTGGCCCTCTGGGACTCCTAAGATTCCACAGCTTTGTTAATCACAGGCCCATCTCATCCTGGAAAGTCAGGCTCTGAAAGTAGCAAGACCAGAAGTTGCCTTATCTGGAGGGTCCCTTTTCTCCTCCTTGGTCTGCAAGAAGCCTGTTGGTAGAGGGGAGTGGGGGCTTCCTGGGAGGAGTCTGGAGCATGTGAGTGCCCTCCCTGGGCACAGGCACCCGGCCCTGGACCCAGTACTCACCACGAAGGTATACTGCTGATGGGACTTGGTCATGAACTCTGGCTTACACTCGCCAATGCACAGGCGCACCGGCCCGGAGGTGGTTCCCACGAGGGCATGGCCCATCTCACAGACAATCCTGGGGAGAAGGCAAACCTTCTGGTGAGGGGCTGGGCAAGGGCTGGCATCCCTGCCTGCTTGCTCTCCCAGTCACGGCAAATGAGTCATCACAGTCTTGCAGTAATGCCAGACCAAGAGAGCTTGGTCATCCATCTTGCTGTGTGACCTTGGGTACAGTGCTTTCCTTCTCTGGGTTTTGGTCTCATCTGTACGGTGTGAAGGTTGAACTGGATCATCTCCAAAGCCCTATGTGCCTCTGATATGCTCTGCTGCCTAATTCTGTGGTTCCCCATGCCTAGTGCAGTGCCTAGCATTGGGTAGGGACCCAGAATTTGTGGAATAAAGGGAATGTCCAGCAGAGTGATCTAAGGGCAGCAATCTAGCTGACGTTTTCTCCTATGTAACAAGCCGACATTGCTACACTCCCTAAAGGAGTGGGTGAGGGCGTGTTTACCAAGCAGATTCAATTGTGGTTTGCTTCCTGTAGTGAGTTTTTAAAAGGGGAGAGATAATCTGGTGAGACAGTGAGAGCTCAAAGAAGGAGCTCCCTGCAGAATGGGAGGGGTGGAGTCCTGCAAAGGGGTGGGAGTTGGACGAGTTCATTAGGCCAGCAGGTGACACTGGCCTTTCACTTCATCAAGGGCTGAGTGCACCCAGTGGAAGAGGCAGTGACACGGCCCTGAGTGAAAGTCATGTCTCACACTAACGGGAGAGCTGGAGGGAAGAGGTGTGCAGCGCTGTCTCTTGAGCTGCCCAGATCAATACCCCTAGTGATGACTTCCCTGGTGCCTGAGAGCAGTTACACAAGCACATTTAGATACTGGTTGCCTTAACCATGGTAGCCTTCTAGAAAGGGTGGGCAGCTGAGGATGGGGAGAGATGAAGGAATCACGGACTTGGGAAAACTCTTGCCTGGAATGTTCGGGCCTCGGCTGGATGGGAGAGGGCCCTGACAGTTTAGCAAAAAAGAGCTTGGGAACAGAGGGAAGAATTTTTCCTTTCCTCCCAACATCATTTCGGAGGTTCAGAGCAGTCTGGTGCTGCTAGTGGGTTTGCTTAGTGGGAAGTCAGAAAAACAGACCCCATCTCCACTAATCCCCAGCATTATCCTGGCACGGTGGGGAAGATCCGTGTTTAACCGAGCGATGCTTATCTCAACAGCTTCTCTAGGAAGGAAGGTAACTAAACAGAGATTTCATTTCGATGTAATAAAACTTGCATTAAACAAATACGCTGCATGCTCACACACACGGCACGCCACTGATCTCCATCTCCTTCATAACAGTTAATCCCAAATAACTACTTTCACTCCTGGTGAATATTTACTTAACATGCAATAACTGTCTTATTATGTTTAGCATATTAGATTCAACAAGAAAGTACTGAATGCATATGGAAGAATAGTCTCTTTTCCCTTTCTCTATGAATCAATCAATTAATTATGAACCCGAGTAAACATGATAGTGATGATCAATTAATATTTTACACATAACTGTCTCCTGAAACCCCATTAGGGGAGCATTTGAGAAGCTCAATTTAAGGTACCGTGTGGTTATCTCCATGCTGCTACCTGCGTGTGGTTAACGACTCTCCCATCCTGTTTCCTGGGCCCTGGCAACCTGCTGCTGTTTCAGGTTCCTGACATCCTGCAAATGATGCCCAGTATGCTCAAGGAGCTCCAGGGGTGGATCAACTGGCTATTGTGGGCAGTGTCAGGGGAGAGGAGGGAAGAGAGCAGGAGGAAGCAGGTACGTTTCTCTCTCTCTCTTCTAATTAGGGTTTGCTTGTTACTCAGTCATCACCCTCGGACACTCTGCTGGAGTGATCTTAGAGAAGAAAAGGAGGAAGAAATCACCACAGGCTTGAAGTTAAGGAAAAAAGAAATAAGAGAATATGTGAAAGTCATGGGCAGCATGGAAATGTTCTTCCCTGGGTCCTGGGTCTGTGTAGGAAAGGAGAAGGCCTGGAACAGTCCTGGTCAGCTGCCCCTGTGTGGAGCTAATGATGGGCCCTTGGCACACTGTCTCTTCTAGGACATTTTCCTGCTTGGGGCGCATATTTCAAAAGAAAAGCAGTATATTCAAGCACCTAGGAGAAGAGAGATGACTGAGAGGTGGACGCCACCCAAGTGTCCAAGAAGGGGCACCTGTAGTTGGAAAGGCAGGATGCAGGGGTTCAGGGGCTGTGCTGGGGAGGAATCAGAGCTGGCCATGGGTCGCTTTTCTCGGGCATCAGCTGAGCCCCCTTCTCAGCTGTGGAATGAGTGTGGAATGAGTGGGCAGAGGGCTGTGGTCAGCAGTGGGTTGTAGAAAAGGGTCTGGGCAGGAAGATCTAAGAACTGGAGAGTCCTAAGAAAATCAGGCAGCCTTGCAGACAAAATCTAATCACCTCAACTCTTCTTCCCTTTCATTCCTGGGACCCAGTGCCTGCAGGCAAGGGTGGAAAGGGCTTGAAAGTATTTGTTGCAGGCACTTGTTATTTGAGTTCAGGAAGATAAGGAGGTAAAGGAAGAAGCTGGGGCAGCTGCAGGGAGTGGAAAGGGTTATATTGTGGAAGGAGCATTATGCCAAAGCAGATTCTAGACCTTAATAATAAGAACTACAGTTTACTGATTCTGCCAGGCAGTCTACAAGACAGGATCTCATGCCATCCTCAGGCTCTGCTACAGAGCGGGTCTTATCTCCATTGTACAGGCAATGAAACTAAGGCTCAGAGATGCTAAGTGACTTATCTATGGCCATAATTCTGGTAAGTGGCAGAGCCCTGATTCAAATCTGGGTCAGCTCGACTCCAGAGCTCACGCTTCTGACCACTCCCCTCTACTGCCAATAGATTTAGTGGGATGCTCTGTACATCTTTCAAGGAAGGGACAGTATGGATATGGCAGCAATGGTAGAGGTGAGGTTGTTGGCAGGGGGTGGTAAGAAAGGCTGAGCTGGGTTCCTCAGGTTCTAAGAGCTAACCACTTGTCCCCTCTACCTTCTTGGTTGTAGATAACCATAGGCAGTGGTGTGCCCACCACCACCTCCTCCAAGTCCTGCAAGTCAGCAAGATTGGCTGATTTCTTGTGGTTTGATTTCTTGAGGCCTCTTGCCTTCCCTGTCTCCTCCCTGTGTCCCTGGTGGCTCTGGGGTCCCTATGTACTGTTAGGAAACAATAGCTGGAGATGCCTAGATTCTCTCCTTATAAAATGGGAAGTTGGACCAAACAGCTGTCCAGCTTTGACATCTGAAGACCTGACTCCTCCTGGTGCCAGGGGTCTTCCGGAGGCACCTTAGTGCCACAGGTAATCTTTACAATGGGAGCTGCAGATTCCATGGGCATACCATTTACCGGTTTGGACATCCAAAGGCCCACCAAAGCCAATGTAGAAATCATCTATTCCTAAATATCTATTTTCCAGATGAGATGTTTGAGGAGCAGGGAGCAAAGTAACTTGCCCAAAGTCACCTGGTTCATCCACAGCTGAGCTAAGGCTTGAGCACCAGTCTCCTGAAAGGCAACCCAGTACCCTTGCCCACACTACACCACCTACCATAGACTTGCATAGATGATGCCTTGCTCCCTGGGGCAGCAGCACACACACATCTCACATCCACCCCACAGTGGCTGAGTTCTCAGGTACAGCAGATGAGAGGGAAGCAGCCTGAGGATCTGAGGGGAATCTGCCCCATGTGGAGCCCCTGTCCCAGGAGGGGCTGAGCTGTAGCCTCAACCTGCATCCCATGGTCTAGGAAACTTTCTGTGATTGAATCATCCAGCCCTCCACAGACCTGTGGGATGCTGATTGCAGGACTAAGCGGGGCCCTTTAACCAACATTAACCTAATTGCTGAGTGATAGATGGCACAGCACAAGCATATGGTGAATCATTACCGTGCTGGCGAATCCTGCCCGCGCCCGGGACTCTGCACCAGGCTCTTTTAGCCAAATTCATCTCTCACAGACATCTGTAATGATTGTGCCTGCTGCTCACTGCCCAGGATGGAGGCTTTAATGATGTTAACAAACTCTGAAACCTCGGGAGTGGTAACGAGCCTGGCACGGCTGGAAACGAGGGCTGCATCCAGCGAGGCATGGGGTGTGTTCTCTGCCTCCTGCCTACCCCATATCTGAGATGGTGGTTTTCTGGAGCAACCACCAGCCTCTGCAGGAACGCATGGGGACCATTCCCCTCCCCACGCTCCTTTCATGGCCTCACTTGCAGCTTCTCTCGACACTTTCTTCCCCATGGCCCTGGGTGCGGGGTGAGTGCAGTACATTACATTTCATAAATAGAACTGAAATTCCTTACATTTGGGCAGCACATTAGGCTAATGAAGGTCACAGAGATTGAACAGCTTGAGGCTGGTCAGTAGAGGAGGCAGGTCTAACACACGGCTTCATTCCAAACCTCTTATGATTCTGAGGACCAGTTTCCCAGGAATTTGCACTTCTCAGCGAAAAGCCTTACCTCCCACCCTCACCCCATACACTAGCCCTTTCCTTTGGATTCCTGTGGCATCTCACCAAGTTGGATACAGGTCGGTATCCAGGGGCCCAAGGGAGGTCCTTGAGGTTGAGGTGGATTTGGGGTCATGTAACTGAGCACCTTGCCCAGTCTGGCAGGGTGCGGGACTCTGTAAAGATGGTCTGCCAGGAGGCCTTCTGTGGGTGCCCTGGCTCCTGCCACAACAGCTTTCACCTCTTTTTCAGCTCAGAAGCACTATTTGTTTCCTTTCTCTTTTTCCATCTTCCTCATCTCTTTCCTATCGGCTCAGCCAGCCTTTCCTCCAGGACTCATTCCTTGCAGGAATAAGGCTGTCATTGAAGGATCAGACCTGAAGGATCTGAGTGATCAGGCCAGCTCTTTCTTCTCCTCTGCTGTGGCTGGCAGGCATCACACTGCCCTCAGAGTCTGGGAATTTACCCCTTTGGACTCTGACCCTTCTCTGGGCCTTGCGAGAATCATGGCCTCTGAGCCTCAGAGCTACACACGGATTCGTGGAATTTCGGACTGCTCCTGTCCAGGAGTTGTGCGCCATCACTGCTATGGAAGGGAAGTAGCCCTGCATTAGGGGTCAGGAGACTCAAAGTCTAATTCTGCCTCAGCCACTTATGCCCTGAATGAACTGGGGAAAGTCACTTCACTTCTCATGAGTCCTTTGCTCTCTGCTGCTTCGAAGAATGACGATAACAATATTTACATCTCAGAGTCCTTACCAATTAAAAATGAGATAGTGGATGAGAAAGTGCTCTGTTAACTGCGAAGTGCTGATGGAAGATAAAGCGATGTCATTTTTATGGTTGCCACTAAAGGCAGGCTCCGGCGGGGGGAGCGGGGGATCAGAGGAAACAACCTGACCTGGCAGAGGGCTGAGAGTAAGGGAAGGAAGTCCCTGCCCCAAAGTCATGCTCTTGCTCATGCTCCCAGTACCCCCTGCAGAGCTGTGTTCACAGTGGAATCAGAATGGCTTGACCCAACTGTCCTGATAAATCACGCAGACTGATGTGGCTGCTTTCCGCTTTCTCCTTTGGAGGGGTAGCCTCCCCTTTTCCATCCTCCTGCCCCCAGCTCCGTGCCCACCTCCTGCCCACCAACTCCACAGCGGGCTGCCACTGCCAAACGAACACCCCAAATTGGAACATATGTCACTCCTGGAGCCCCGTTCGCCTGTCCGCCACTACATGCCTATTTTCTAATTTCCAGCTGACATTTCCCTTAGTGAAATAAATGAATTTGCTCCGGCGGAGGCCCTGCTCGGATTAAGCTGCTGTCAGAGCCCCATGCGCCAAACAAATTGTTACCCGCAGCCCACCGTGCGGGATGCATTCCAATGGGGGCTGGCAGGGGAAGGGCTGGGGGAGACCTAGGAGGAAACGCTCAGTCACACTGGTGGGCAGGCAAAGACTGAATGAGAGACCGTCAGGGCCGGAGCCCTGATGCCATAAGAGCCAGGGAACAGGGAATCAAACAGAATGAGACCGCCTGAGGGTGAAGGTGAGGGAGGAGGGGGTTCTGGGGAGGCTTCTGGGGCAGGTCCATAGGAGGAGAAGGTAATGGGAGATGAATCATGGAAAAGGCCCAGGGAAGGGAAAGGGGAGAGTCTCCAGTCTCCACTCTGAAGCTCCCATGGGAAAAGGGTCAGCCAGGGCAGACTCACTGCTCAGCGATGATGTATTCCCCTGGGAGGGGCGTGCAGGGCACCCCAGCCACCTGCACATGGTGGGCGATCTCGGAGAAGTCCAGACCCAGGTTCACGCCATGGATGGTCACTCGTGTCCCTCCTTCCGGCGGTCCAGACACCGTCAAAATCTGCAGTAGGAAAATGGGATTAAAATTTGGGTTGGCCACAGGGGGAGAAACAGCAGCGCCCTTCCCCCTCCCCCAGGGAGGTTTAAGAACCTATGGGCACCAGGAATTCTGGTGAGTGACTCTGTTTTGTCCACTTTTTAGGTTATCTCGGATCTTGACATCATGTTCTGTTTTACACTACTTCCTCAGTTCTTTAGGTCATTCATTCATTCATTTACTTATTAAAAAATTATCAGAAAGAATATTAGACTCGAGGCAGAAAACCACGGTTTGAGACGTGTCTCTAACTCACTAGTTGCCTGATTACGATCAGTCACATAACGTCTCTGAACTTCAGTTTTCTTAGTTGTGAAGGAGGTATAATCATTTCTGCCAACCTCGAAGGGAGCTTGGAAGAACCAAATAGAAGGTGTGCTAGGGAGCACTTTGGAAACCAGAGGACTTTGTAATTGTGACAGTGTTATTATTACCCCTGTTGTGTCCTAGAACCTGTTGGGGGTACAATGATGAATATGACAGGAAATTTGCCCTTATGAAACTTAGAGTCAAGGAGGATGAGATAAAGGCAGTTCATGAATACCACTGATTTGGGGTATACAGGGGTAAGACAGATACAGAGGGAAAGCAGTGGGAGTGCGGGGAATAGAGTAGGTGTGGCTGCAGGGGAGATGATCAAAGATGGAAAGTGCATTTGACACTGTTCTGCAAAAAACATCCTATACACATGCTAGGACCAAGAAGAAATAACTTTAGGATGTTCCAAATCTTTGCTGGCTTCCTGTTAGCAAGAATTGCTTATTTATTCATTCCTTAATTCAGCCCCCAAACGCTGGAAACAGAATAGCAGAATCCGGGTCTCTCAAGACATAATACAGTTCTATCTGGGAACAGACCAGGCTCTTGGAAAAATGCAGCTCTTTGGGATCCAACAGATCCCAGTGAGTAAGTTCACACTTTGTGGCCAATAGTTATCTGAAGCAGGAAAAATAATTAGAAGTGAACTCAATCCTAAATAGCAGAGGAACATAGAATTTCATAACTGGAAGGGATCTCAGAGTATCTTATTCTAAGATCCTTACTTTTCACAGCAAGATGCATGAGACCCAGAGAAGTCAGGGATATATCCAAAGTTTTGAACAACTTGTATACACAGTTGTAAAAAGGTCAAGTGTTCTTTTTACTACATCCTAGGGAGGGCAGGATGGAAGAAGGAAGAAGCAAAAAAAAAAAAGGGGACTTGATGAAGATCGAGGGTCCACTAGAATCTCTCAGAAGAGGATACCTGGGCAGAGCCACAGCCTAACTGTTTTTGGACACTTCTGGACAGCCTCCCTCATGACCCTGTATGTGCTGGTGGAGTGTCCGATGGGGTGGCAGGGTCAGCGTACCCAGGGGTGGAGATGATAGATGAGTACAGGTGAACGTGCTGTCGAGAGATCTGGAGACCCTTCTTATCTCATTGCTTCTCGGCAGGTGCACTGCTCCCTTTCTGTGATGTGGGCACCATGAATTGTGCTGCCAATTCAGCCACCAACCACCAAGTGATAGTCAGAGAGAAAAGATGCTTCCTTCCCTCACTGCCTGGCTGATATGCTGTTCAGACTCCCAGTCTCTTGGTAAGTTGGCTGCAGAGCCGGGACTTGAACTCAGACCTCCTGCCTGTTTATCCTCCGTAGGACAAAGATGCTTCTGCCTCCTTCCCTCTGTCCCATCCAGGCCCTGAACACTCTTATCTGGAGGTTCATTTTACCCAAGTCACCTTGTCTATGGCTCTGACTCCCTTGTCTGAAAATAAAATATCTCCCTTATGAATAAAACAAAACAACACACATGAAATGAATCAAGGGAGATATAGTCAAGGGGGCTCAGAGGTGTCTCTGTATGCTGGGGGTGAGGGTGGGAGAAGGAAGGACAACTTGGAGAGGAAGGAGCTGGCATGAGGAACTGACAGCCACTATAGCTCTTCTGTCCCTGGACTCTAAAAATATCCAACAATAATCCATCCTGGCTGTTCCAGTCTCCCCTGGCACGGTTTCCTCAGGGACCTGGGACTCCTAGGCTCTGGGAAATGCATACTCGTTAATGAGAAACAGAAAGGGCTGCTTCCTTACCTGCTGCAGGAGAGCATCCGTAGGAGACAATTTGCTTTTAGTTCCTGTTTCTCTTTTAATCCACTTGGAATGAGCTTCACCAGCCCCTCCATCCCCTTCCCTAGCCACCTGGATGGCATGAACCCACCTACCCAAAGGAACTGACGAAACAGTGTTGATTGGTTCTCTCTCCTTCCCCTACTTTTATTTCTTAAAAAACATTCTTTTGCTCGCTGCAGTTAATTACAACCTTTCAGAAAAACTGTGAAATGAAATCTTTCTGGAAAGCCTAAAAATATTTCTGTCTTGCAGGTAGCATGTGGGGACTGCACTGTGGATCCTCAGCGGCACTGGCAGCTTCCACGGGGTAGCTTCCTCCTGCTGGTAAATCACTGCAGTGCTTCCCTTCCAACATTCAGGGATCAGTGGCAGACACATGGTTGTGGCCATTGGGGTGCTGGAGGGTCTATTTGTTAGCACAGAGCTGCTCAGAAGCATAATTCAGCTTATATTGTTTAGAGAAGAAGACTCTTTTGGGGGGCAAATTACTAGCAAGTATTACAATCTTGGCATGAAGATACAAGTGAGATAGGTAGTTCCAGCTAGCAGCTTGGGGAATCCAAGTCAGGAGAATCAGTGTCCTTGTGGGTCATTAAACCAGGTCCACGGGGCTTGGAAAGTGCCTGGGGAGTGTAGGGTCTTTATGGCGGTCTTCTTTCTATGCTGTGTACCATGCTGCCAGCACCCAGGGTAGGTGGCAAGGGAGTTCAGGGGACAATGAAGCAACTATCATGCTCTGGGGCTTACAGAAGACACAGCTTATAGCTTCCTTGCTTAAAGCAAAACTGACACGTAAAATCCTGAATTTCCAAAACATAGATGAAGTGGTGATTATCTGATTTGCAAGTGGATTCCCAAGGCCTCCATTACTGACGACTTCCAAATCTATATGGTTGGCGCAGGCCCCTCTCCTGAGCTCCACAGCCATATATCCAATTGCTACTGGGCATCTCCACTTCCCCATTATGTACCTCAGGCGCCTCAAATTTCGCCATGTCTAAAAATGAACTCTTAATTTTTCCTCCTCCTACCCCCAAGCCAATTACCCTCCCAGATCCTCTTTCAAGGTTAATGGACTCACCATGCACCCACCCAGGAGTTCTGCAAGCACCTTCAACTGTTTCTTTCTCTCATCTACCACGAATAATAAAGAAAGTCGCCAGGCCCTATCGGTTCTCACTCCCAGGTGTCTTTTGAGCCCATGTGTTCCAGAGTAGGTGTTCAGCAGGGCTCCATCATCTCCTACCCACACTAACCCCAAGGGTTTGCATGTAAATATACTTTCCAATAGCTGCCAGGGTGACCTTCATGAACACATACTTGACCAGGTTACCAGTCTCTTGCTCTAAAAACCTTCCATGGCTCTGGCCATTGCCAAGGCAAAGTCCCTAATTCCTAAGGCTGGCCTGGCAGGTGTGGTCTTTCTGGTTCTGATCCCTTTTACCCCTTCTGCCACACTTTCCATTCAATAGCACGTCATTCATGTCCTACCCTCTCAGTGGTTCCTTTCTACATCACGCTCTTTAAAAATCTCTGAGCCTTTGGACATGTTACCCATTCACCTCCAGCTTAAAAATCAGAGTGGCTCAGGGTGGAGGTCTGCGTGCAGAGTGCAAAGGAACAGAGAGAGGCACCCTGTAGAAGGCAGCTTCTGTTGTCTGAAGCCTTCCAGGCAGCTGAGAATGAGTCTAAGGGCCTTGCCATCTCTGGTGGGCCCAGGAAGCAAGGACCCTGCATCCTGCCTTCTGCATTTCTTCTTAGGATCAAGTATTTGAAGATGGCCAGGGAGAGGAGGCTTGGTGACAAAGAATTTCTTCTCCAGAGAGGGAGTGAGCAGGATCTTGCAGGACACCACCTCAGACCAGGAAGCCGCAGGGTCCCAATCCCCCGACCCCCACCAGCCCTGCCCAACACACACAGAGACCATGTCCCCAGGGCTGTCTCTTAAAAGCAGTTTTTGATTGCAGGGCACTCAGGTCTGCATTCCACAAAGTTGGCTCTCCTGGAAGCCACGTCTGGCCTTTCTACATGGATCTATACAGGGGCAATTTGACTGAATCCCCAGCTACTGCTTGCAGGACTCTAAGCAAGTTCTTCCAGATCTGGATGGAGTTGAGAGGCTGCAGGGAAGGGGAGAGCTCATCTTCCACAGAGGTGAGGATGAGAGGCTGTGGTGGAGTCATATGGAGTGCCCCAATGACAGAAGGGAAACCAAAGTACGGCCAGCATGTTAGGCAGATCCATGTCTTGGTCAGTTTCAGATAGCTCTATGCTGCTGGCTACACTCAGGTAGGGGAGAAAGACCATCTGATGCTGGGAGAGTGTCTGCAGAAGGAAGAGAGTAACCTCTAGAATCAGACAGGCCTGAATTTAAATACCAGCTCTGACACTTACGAGTTATGTGACCTTGAATCTCAATATCCTCATTCAAAAACAGATAATGATGCTTGCCTCACAGGGATGATGTGAAGATTAAGTGAGATAACATTTGGAGAGTTCTTAGTATGCTGGTTTAGAGAGTAGGTCTTGATAATTGGTAATCTCCTTCCCTGCACCTCTGTCTTTGTAGATGACTAAACATGGGATGTCAGAATTGGCAGGGTTAGAGGTGATGGAGGACAACACATGGATGAGGGAGCTCATCACAGATGTTGGGGTGACCCAGGGTGCAAAGAGCTGCTCATGGGCCTATTGGAGAATGCCCGAAGCCTGAGCTTAGGCAGAGAGTGGTGATGCCGCCACAGTAGGGCCCTGGCTTTGGTGAGTTCTGTGCCCTGCACAGAAGCAGATTCAGAGCCAGACATCATCCTTTCACCCAAAATAAATTTGGAAGAACACTGGCCCTGTACAAGACGTTCTTTATTATTTCCTCCCCCCCTTCTGGCCATTTCTTCTTTCCCTGGCTATCAGCCATTCTGGGGTAGGTGCAGCATTCCACAATGAACTCAATTAATTCTTTCAGGAAAGTACTTCTGAATGAGACACCCACACAAACAAATGATTTGACAGTTTGGGGTGTGTGTGTGTGTATGTGTGTGTGGTGGGGAGGTGGAGAGAGGGGGAAGGGAAGTGAAACGTCAAATGAGCGGCCTGCTGCTGTTGAGTTGGGGTGAAAGGGGTCACTAAGGCTCTCCCCTCTGTGCTGTGCTGGCACTGCCTGTGTGCCCTTCCTCTGCCCACCCTTCACACTTGGGACCCCCCAGAGTCCTGGCCCTGTCCTCTTACGGACTACAGTCTTGTGCTGCAAATAGACATTTTGGTCAATGATGGACCATATATACGACGATGGTCCTTTAAGATTATAATGGAGCTGAAAAATTCCTACCACTTAGTGGCATTGTGGCAGTCATAAGTTGTAGGAAAGCCTAGGGAAGCATATACAATTATGTACAGCACATAATACTTGATAATGATGCTAAATGACTAGGTTATTCGTTTATGTACTTACTATATTTTTTATTGCCATTTTAGAGTGTATTCCTTCTACTTATTAAAAAAAAAAAGCTAACTGTAAAACAACTTCAGGGAGGACCTTCAGAAGAGATTCCAGAAGAAGGCATTGTCATCATAGGAGACAGCATCTCTTTGCGTGCTATTGCCCCTGAAGATCTCAAGGAGGTGGAAGACAGTGATATGGATGATCCTGACCCTGGGTAGGCCTAGGATGATCTGTGTCTTTGCGTCTTAGTCTTTAACAAAATAAGTTTAAAAAGTTAAAAAGTGAATTTCAAAACTAGAAAAAAATCTTACAGAATAAGGATATAAAGAAAGAAAATATTTTTGTACGGCTATACAATGTGTGTGTTTTAAGCTAAGTGTTGTTACAAAAGAGTCAAAAGGTTAAAAAGTTAAGTCTATAAAGTAAAAAGTTATAGTAACTGGCCGGGCGCCGTGGCTCATGCCTGTAATCCCAGCACTTTCGGAGGCCAAGGTGGGCGGATCACCTGAGGTCAAGAGTTTGAGACCAGCCTGACCAACGTGGGGAAACCCCGTCTGTACTAAAAATACAAAATTAGCTGGGCATGGTGGTGCATGCCTGTAATCCCAGCTACTCGGCAGACTGAGGCAGGAGAATCGCTTGAACTGGGAGGTGGAGATTTCAGTGAGCCGAGATTGTGCCACTGCACTCCAGCCAGGGCAACAACAGTGGAACTCCATCTCAAAAAAAAAAAAAAAATTTTTTTTATAGTAACTAAAGTTAATTTACAACTGAAGAAGAAAACAATTTTTAAATTAATTTAGTATAGCCTAAGTGCATACTGTCTTTACAGCTTATGGTAGTGTACAGTAATGTCCTAGGCCTTCACATTTACTCACCACTCACGGAACTCACCCAGAGCAACTTCCAGTCCTGCAAGCTGGAAATGGTAAATGCCCTAAATATGGTGTACCGTTTTTAATCTTTTACATCATATTTTTACCAGCCCGTTTTAATGTGTAGATACGCAAGTACTTACCATTGTGTTACAATTGCCTATGGTGTTCAGGACCAGTCACATGCAGTACAGGTTTGCAGCCTAGGTGTGCAGTAGGGCACACCATCTAGGTTTATGTAAGTACCCGCCATGATGTTCACATGAGGATGAAATTTCTAATGACACATTTCTCAGAATGCATCCCCATGGTTAAGTGATGTGTGACTGTACATGTGCTCGCTGGGAGAGCTCAGGGGCCCCCACGCTATAGGGTGTAAAGCCTCTATGCATTTGACATGCTGTTCCCTGTGCTGGTCAAGCATGTCCACTAACAAATGCCTACCCATCCTCAAGTCTCTACTCAAAAGATGCCCCCTCAGGGAGGCCTCCCCTGACTCCTTTAGCAGATTTAGTAGCCCCTTCTCCAACCCTCCCACTTCCCTCTATGAACACCTCCAGGACCACGATTGCCACACTACACTGTAACTGCTTATTCCCTCAATAAGACAGTAACTATCTTGGGACAAGGGACTATCTAGCTTTTCTTAGCAAACTAATCCTTAGCACACTGCCTGGAACAGAGTAACTGTCAATAAATATCCCAATTCCCTGTTAAAAGGAATTGCTGGTCTCAGCCAGATACTAGAACAGACTGTGTTCTTTAATGATGACTGGAGGAGTGGAGGTACGTAACTGTTGCCTGAGAGTGATGTAGTATTTTAACATCGGGATCATTAAACAGCTCTTCCTGCAATCTCCCTTGCTTTAATTTAAGCCAATTTCTGGTTTGATTCCTCATCGAATGGAGGACTGAACAGCTGCCTCCTCATCAAACATCTTTTAGCTACTGAAGACAGCAATTAAGTCACCCCTGGCCTTTGCTTCTGCAGTTCTTCCAGCCTTTTCACCGACGATCTTGGTTTCTAAACCCTTTGATCATTTTGGATGCTTTTCTCTGGACCCTCGGATTTCTATGCATCTTTTGAGAGTGTAGTGACCCAGACTCGGGTTGTGGCTTCAGCAAAGGCCTGATTGATTGATGAGCAGTAAGGAGGGCCTGTGAAGATGACTTCCTTTGCTTGTCACACACGCCATTAACCAGGCTGGCCCTGGGCAAAACCCAGTGGAGGATAAACATTTGGTATCTTTCCCATGTTCTTTTGTGTTTTTCTCCCAGGGGTTCTTTCCCCCATTTTAGGCACTTTTCACTCAGCTGTTCCCTCCTCCCTTTCTGTATTTGTTTACAACAAGTACAAAAAATGTATTTGCATCTTAATGGGACTTTAAGTTGTGTTATTACTTGGCCTTAAGATCACTATATCTATTGACTGGTTGTAGAATAAAAAGTATGTCTATTGTTTGCAGGATTCAGAGGGAAAATAAGGGAAACACTTTAGGGTAGAGAGCTCAGGCTAGCAGCGCTAAACCCTGCCCCAGGAGCAGTCAGTGACCACACCCAGGTATAAAGGTGGCTAGTTTAAGTCCTGGTCATACACTTCTTGATCTGTACATGTGAAGCCAGGAAGACTAGGCCAGCAGGATGTGGGATCAGGCAGGCATGCCTAGGTCACAGCACATATGACGATGGCAGGGGACTAAGCAGGAGATTCCTATCTTCTGCTGAGGCCCTCTCAAAACTTCCAGGAACCTCTGGTTTTGGGAGTCACTTCTCCACCTGCTCAGAACCCCCCTTGACAGCAGCACACAACTGAACCCTGGAGAGTGCCAGGGCACCCCAGCTAAATCTGTGTTCCTGCCAGACCCTGTCATGTTTGTTTTCCTCCGTGGGTGCCATGACCTGGAAAGCAGCCGCCGTGATGCTGCACCCGACCTCATTCTTGCAGCCACTAATTGAACAGTTCGGAGGGAACTGTGCCACAAAGCAGCCCAAGGGCAAGAGCAGATGCAGCCGATTAATTACAGCTGGGGAGATGCGAAGGGCTGCACCGGGGAGGCGCTGGAAGGCCCAGGGGCTTGGCAGCCTGGGGAGTGAGTGCTCAGGCGGGCTGTTCCTAGGTTCAGCTTCAGGCAGAGCCTTGTTGGGGCAGGGTTGGGGCCAACTTCAGAGTAGGGGCTTGTCGGGGCAGAGGAGCTTGGTGGGAGCTTCACAAAGCTCAGCTCCCATTCTAGACACCCTGTCTTCCTCTGGTTGTATCTCTGGGCTCATAGAGATGGCGAGAAAGAAGCCAGAAGCAGGGCTTCAGCTCTGAGGTATTGAAGATTCTGAGAATGATGGCTGCTGCTTTCACATTCTTTAAGTGCTTATAATGTGTCAGGAATTATGCCAGGGGCTTTACATATTTTATCCCACTAAGGGCTCAAAACAAGCTATGAGGTGTTATCATCATTCCCATTTTTCAGATGAGAAATGGTGTCCCAGAGAGGTTAAGTAACTTGTTTAAGGTTCCACAGTGAGTGGCAGAGCCCAGCCAGGTTTATCTAACCGCTGCTTTTTGCCTTCCCACAGCACTGCCCCGGGGAGACCCCCATCCTTGGTCACCCACCATAAGAAAGCATGCCCTGGCCTGCTCTTCGCTTCTGTCTGCTTAGGCACTCCAGCCCCTTTCCCTTTCTTCCCATCTCGGCAGCAGGCTTAAGATGCACAGGTCAAGAAGTGCATGGCGAGGACTTAAGACATGGCTAAGGCCATGCCTTGCTGCTTTCTAAGGAGCTCTGGAGTTGGCCTTGCTGGTCACTGCCTTTACTCCTGTTCTCTCTGGCTCCCTGAACTTCTCAGCATCCATCCCCCCTCCTCTCTGACCTCAGCCAGGCAATACCCACACTCCCCTCTTGGCCTTGCCCCTTTGTCTCTCCCTGTGAATGTCCAGTCTCCCCAAACAATGCCGGGACTGGAGACTACTGACTTTCTTCCCATCTCTGCAGCAGGCTTGAGGAAGAGCTTGGTGCCAGCTCCTTTCTCTCCTCTGGCTCTGCAGATTGACAGTTCTATTAGTCCAAGTGAGCTCAGGAAAGAGATGAAGGATAGTACACGGGTCAAACATATAGGGGCTCTTGAGTCAAGTAGCTGCAGGTCAAATTCCAGTTCTAAAACTTACTCTCAATGTCACTTCAAGAAAGTTATCAGACCTCAGTCGGGCGCAGTGGCTCACGCCTGTAATCCCAGCACTTTGGGAGGCCGAGGCGGGCGGATCACGAGGTCAGCAGATCGAGACCATCCTGGCTAACATGGTGAAACC
Source organism: Chlorocebus sabaeus (assembly GCF_047675955.1). NCBI lineage: Eukaryota > Metazoa > Chordata > Mammalia > Primates > Cercopithecidae > Chlorocebus > Chlorocebus sabaeus. The sequence continues at coordinate 21,440,510 of NC_132928.1, read as the reverse complement.
CCATCTCTACTAAAATACAAAAAAATTAGCTGGGCATGGTGGCAGACGCCTATAGTCACAGCTACTTGGGAGGCTGAGGCAGGAGAATGGCATGAACCCAGGAGGCAGAGCTTGCAGTGAATCAAGATTGCACCACTGCACTCCAGCCTGGGCAACAGAGTGAGACTCCATCTCAAAAAAAAAAAAAAAGCAGGAAAAGAAAGTTATCAGACCTCATAGTGCTTCAGTGTCCTCATCTATGAAATGGGTCTAATGACAATACTAACTTCTATTTCATAACAGTTGTTTTGAGGTCGAAATGAGATGACATATGTGAGGTGCTGAGCTAAGTGCAAGGTAAGTATTCCGTGAAAGTTAGCTATGATTTTTCTCACGACTATTTTATGTTGAAGAAATCCAGGTGGAAGCTGGGTTAGCTGAGGTCCAAAGGAAAAGTAGCTTTGTTTTCACGAGCATCCTATGCAGGTGGAGCCTCTGGGTCCTGTTCTTGATGGGAACTCAGGGCAGGGGCAGACAGGCTGACTCGAGAAGGAGAGGTGGTTAGTGTGGACGTTGCCCAGCGTGGCATTGGCTGCCCCTCTGATGGGCCTGCGCCTCTCACCATGGTTTCCAGCAGGTGGGCAGTGCCCGCCCACTGGATTTGTAAAAGGAGACAGGAGAAACTAATGTCAGAGCCTTCCAGAAGGAGAAGAGGTGCTGAAGAAGCCACTCCAGAATGGCCTCAGCACCGTCAGCATCCTCAGCGGATGTTCATACTCTGTATTAAAAGCTTTTGTGTCTAAGATTGGGATTTCAGGAGGGTTCTGCCCTGAGGAGCCCCCTAATCAGGACAAACCAGTGAGGACAAGTCGAGGATGCGTTGACAGCTTCTCCTCTCTTTCCTAATCCTCTCACTCATTTGACTTTAGAGGGCAGCGATGCCAACTTTGTGGCTGCACGTTTTCATTCCCTCCTGGCTCCTAAAGACACCTGGATGCTGGGTCTGAGAAAGCGAATTGTGGTATTCTTTTCCACTTGGAGTGTATGTGTGTGTGTGTGCCTGTGTGTGCACTCTTCACAGTAGACTAGAGCCCAGCTGACGAGCTCTGTAGGAATCTATGACATTGGCGGTGCCAGCTCTCCTGCCCGGCGTGAATCCTTGCTGGCTCTGTCTTAGCTGATAGTACATTCAAAACCTAATTGTTATCTCAGCAGAGTAACTCCATTATTCATCCTGACACCATTCCCCGTTAGCTGTTTGTTGCAGTGATGTTATATTAATGAGGCCTGCAAATAAATGAACGAAAGATCAGAGTGCCGGCTTGTTTCTCAGGAAAGCTGGCTGACTTATTTATTTATTTGTGGGGAACTTTGCAGTGAGTCACTCTGGCCCTGGGTAGGTGGCTTTTGGCCTTTTCTGCAGAGATTTGGTGCAGCCTTGCAGATAAATACTTGTAAATGTCCCAGTTTCCCCAACAGTTTCACAAATGCATTTGCATCTGAGAGAATCCAGGCAAAACCAATATACTTTAAATTATTTGTGCAAGTGGAGAACAGGAGCCAGCAGGAGTGATGGATCATCTCAAACTATTAAGGTATCAACAATTATTTGAGCTTGGTTTTGGAGGCCAGTGTACATGGTTTTCTATAATTGATTTTCTTTCTCAGTTACATTTACCTAAGATATGTAAGATAATGTTAAAGAGAATTTATATTCCCTAAGCATGGACTATGGAGGTGATGGAGAAGTTACTGAGGTTGAAAAATTCATAAAGTAAAAGCTACATGGTGGTCAATGGAGAAACAGCTGTAAACCTAACACCCCCACTGCCTGGCATCAGTGTGACCGTATGGTGCAATGTGCCAGGTGACTCTGGGAACACACAGGAATGTTCTTTCACATCTTAAGGGTGGTGGGCTCCTGGTCACACCAACTCTGGTGTTCATCTCCTGCATCTTAAGCCTGCTTTGCCTTGGCTTCACCCTGATCTGTTCTTGCCTGCAAGTGTGAACCACCTGGGCCCCATTGTCTGGCCTCTCCCACCAGGCTGAGATGATTGAGAGGTCAGAGCTGCCAGGCCAGGGAATCCAGCTTTCACTTTAGCTTAATGGCCATCTCACTGGTGGGCATAGCAAAAACAACAACAACAACAAACCCAACTGAATGTGATAGCTTCAAGAAATAACTGGGGTAGGGGTTAGAATAATGCTTCCCCCTGAAAGGCAAGAAGTGACTGCCCCAAGTTCACATGCACCCCAATATCCCCTTCTTGTTGTTTTTCCTCCCACTCATAGGAGTAAGTGTGGACCTCATTATGTTTAGGAAGACAGTTAGGTGAAGGTTACTTTAAGGCTCAGTACAAAGGGTAACCAATATTCCCAATTTGTCTGGCATCTCTTGGTAAGTTCCAAGAGGATTCTGATTCTGGACGCAGACATTTTTGTTACACTTGGGGTGGGATGAGGTGGGGAAATGTGTAGCCAAGGAACAGCCCCCCATCCCCCTCACCATGGCGTGGTGGAGGAAGTCTGCCTTCTGCTCTGCTGCTAACCAGATATGGGTGTGACACTGGGCTAATTCTTTACTTCTCTAAGCACTGTTTCCCCAACTCTTAAGTGGAGATAATCATAGCCATCTTGCAGGGCTGTTTGGAGGAGCAGGCTCAGAGCCTGGCACATGGGAGAATCTTGTTAAAGAGAAGCAATTGTCATGAAGACTCCCAGAATTAGAATGTTGGCTGGTCTGCTCATGTTCCTTGCCTGAGGTTAGTGTCCTCATTAGCAGGAGACCTGTATCCGTGCTTCAGGCCTCCTTCTACACAGGACACAACTGCGGAGGGTGGAGATTAGAAGTCTGCCCCAGGCCTTTTGGAGGAAGCACAGTGGCCTGCAGGGCAGTCAGTTTCCAGCCTCTTCCAGGTAGCCAATGTTCAAGGATAGGCTGGGGCTACATTGGAAGAGGCTGCATAACCTAATCTCCCTAACCAGGACTCATGTATACATGCAATAGACAATTTCCAAGCCCAGTACAGTTCATGGCATACAGTTGTCATTAATTAAATATTCATTTAATGAGTGAATTAATGTATTTGGAATGGTGGCATCTCCCCCCTCTGATCAGAATGCTTACTCTTATGGTTTGACTCCTGTCTCCTCAAAATTCATATGGTAAAGACCTAATTCACTACCTTAGAATGGCATCTTCTTTGGATATAGGGTCTTTAAAGAAGTAATCATATTAAAATGAGATAATTAGGGTGGGCACTAATCCAATATGGCAGGGTATTTATTAAAAAAAGAAAAAAAAAGACTAGGGAGACAGATACACACACAGAGATAGAATGCCATGTGGACATGAAGGCAGAGGTCAGGTTGATGCTTCTACAAGCCAAGGAATGGCAAAGATTCCAGCAACCACCAGAAGCCAGGAAGGAGGCCTGCAGCAGATTCTCCCTCACAGAGCTCAGAAGGAACCCATGCTGCTGACACCTTGATCTTGAAGTTCAGGCCTCCAACTACATTCAGGTTGTTTAAGCCACCTGTTTGTGGTTCTTTGCTAGGGCAGCCCTGGGAAACTGATACACTCGCTTGGAGTGAAGAAGACCTCTGTTATGTGAGCTCCAAAATCCCTTTACCCTCCCTGAGTTTATCTTTCTGAGAAAATATTCAGTCTCCTCCTTTACTGCTGGATCCTGCCCACTCATGGCTCCTTAAGAAATGTTTTCCTCTGGGCCTTCCTTTCCAGTGGGTGGCTCCTCACACCCTCCTCTTTGAGGTCCCAGCAGGTCCTGAAGCACAAGCTGGGGGAACGGAAACGTGGTGGGCCAGGCATCTCATGGGCTTTCCAGTCCTCTGCACGTCTCCTGTTTCTAGGGTTGAACAGGTGACACGTGCACAGACACCCATGATGACAGCTGGGAATGGGAGCAGCTCAGGAGGCCTCCCACGGGGGACAGCATCATTATCACACCACAAACTCGCTGAGGAGCAGACAGTGAGTCCTGAGGGGGTCCTAACCTGAAGTTTATGCAAACTGTGAAATTCAATAGCCTGTACAACTTGTTCTACATGAAGCTGCCATAAAAGATGAGTCCCTCGGGGTGGGCCTGGTTGCCATGGAGAAGATGGGGTAAGGAGGGGTTAAGGAAGAACGCAGCTGTTTATCTAACTATGTGTGCGCCCACTTCTTTTTCTAACATAGAACTCCTTTGAGATCATCTCATTTATTTCTCTGCTGTCCCAGGAAGGACAGCATCCATTCCAGCTTCCACTTATTTCCAGGTGGAGATTCTGCCACCCCCAACTGCCATCACAGGCCATCTTAGAATCCTTCTCTTTTCATCCTTCAAGAAGGATCTTTGTAGTAAGTGGCTTCTATTTACTGCACAGAGTGGCTGCACTAAGGAGGGAACCCATTCTGAAGATGAAGGCTGAGGACAAGGAAGTCTACATCAAAGGGTATGGGCCTCATGGAAGTCCGATGATTCAGAGGTTTGGGGAAAACATCTATGCCAGTGCAAAGGGATTAGCCAAGAAAGCTGAAGTAAAGAAAATGAGTTGGCCAGGTACGGTGGCTCATGCCTATAAATCCAGCACTTTGGGAGGTCGAGGCGGGCAGATCAGTTGAGGTCAGGAGTTTGAGACCAGCCTGGCCAACATAGTGAAACCATGTTTCTACTAAAAATACAAAAATTAGCTGGGTGTCGTGGCACTTGCCTGCAGTCCCAGCTACTCGGGAGGCTGAGGCAGGAGAATTCCTTGAACCTGGGAGGCAGAGGTTGCAGTGAGCCAAGATCACACCACTGCACTCCAGCCTGGGCGACAGAGTGAGATTCCATCTCAAAAAAGAAAAGAAAAGAAAAGAAAATCTCCTTAAAGGTTACTTTTAGCAAATTACATATTCTTGCCGAAAACACCATAGAGATGAGATTGTGTCCTTCTCAGAGCATTCTATTGAAAGGTACATGAGGTTGATTTTTCCCATTACTGGCTTTGTTTACTTTGATCAATTGGTTTAGGTGAGGTCTACCACATTTCTTCACTGTCCAGTTACTATTGTTCTTGTTATAATTAATAAGTATCTTATGGGAAGGTAGCTTAAGGTTATGTAAATATCCTATTTCTCATCACACTTTCATCTACTAATTTTAGTGTTCATTGACCATTCTTTGCCTGAAACAATTATTACTGTGTACTTTGCCAAATGGTGGTTTCTATTTCTGTAATTCCTTCTACATTTTTTAGTCGGAATTCTAGTGTACAGAAGAGTTTTTCTGTCTATTTATTTATTTAGAGACAGGGTCTTGGCTGGGCGTGGTGACTCACGCCTGTAATCCCAGCACTTTGGGAGGCCAAGGTGGGCAGATCACTTGAGGTCAGGAGTTTGAGACCAGCCTGGCCAACATGGCAAACCCCGCCTCTTCTAAAAATACAAAAATTAGCCAGGCGTGGTGGTGCATGTCTGTTGTCCCATCTACTCAGCAGGCAAAAGAAAGAGAATTGTTTGAACCCGGGAGCTGGAGGTTGCAGTGAGTTGATTGTGCCACTGCACTCTAGCCTGGGTAACAGAGCGAGGCCTTGTCTCAAAAAAAAAAAAAAAAAAAAAAAAAAAGTTAAAAAAGAGACAGGGTTTCTCTCTGTTGCCCAGGCTGGAGTGCAATGGCATGACCATAGTTCACTCTAGCCTCAGATTTCTGGAATCAAATGATCCTCCCACCCCAGTCTCCCAAGTAGCTAGCACTACAGGCATGCACCACCACATCCAGCAAAATTTAAAATCATTATTATTATTTTTTAGAGATCAGGATTCTGCTGTGTTGCCCAGGCTGCTCTTGAACTCCTGGCTTCAAGCAGTCCTCTCAGCTTCTGCCTCCCAAAGAACTGGGATTACAGGCATGAGCCATCGTAGCTGTCCCCTCATTATTTATTTAGTTGTTTGTTTCTTTTTATCAGGAAGAACCACGGATTCTTATTCTGTTGGTGAAATCCACAGCTATCATTTTTTATATTCTTGCTCAAATTGCCCAGATTTGGCCTCTGAGATCCCCTTTGAGTTGCCTCAGGTGCCTTTTTGATAGGTCCCGTACAGGTAAATTTTGGTACTTCTTGCCAAAGAAATATATAACCTGAATGATCATCATGAGGAAACATTAGACAAATCCAAATTGAGGGACATTCTACAAAATAACTAGCCTGTGCTTCTCAACAGTATCAAGGTCATAAAAGACAAAAATGACTGAGGATTAAAGGACAAAGGAGACATGACAATAGAATGTCACATGGGATCCTGGATTGGATCCTAGACCAGAAAAAGGACATCGGTGGGACAATTGGCAGAATGTTAATAAGGCATGTATATTAGATGATATTATTGTATCCATGCTAATTTCCTGATTTTGATAATTATACTGTGGTTATGTAAGATGTTAACTTTGGAAATCTGGGTGAAGGGTATATGAAAGTTCTTTGTACTATTTTTGTACCTTTTTATAAGTCTAAAATTATTTCAAGAATGAAAAGTTAAAGAAAGAGACAATGACTTTTACAGGGAAAGGAGGATGGGGTGGGGGTAGAAGAAAATGAAAAGGAAAAAATATTGAAATGAAAATAAAGAAATGAAAGAAAATATTCCAGATAATCATGAATACAACATTCCAGGCCTGGATGCTCCCTCCCCCATGTCCTGTTCAGAGTGAGGTGCCCCGAGTGGCTTGGGACACAGCATGGATTTGTCTCTCTCCAAAGATGCTCCTTCCTTTCTCAACAGCCTTGACTTGAAAAGCACCAGCAGGAGATTGGGGCCTCTGATGCCTGCTGATATGTTCACTGGGAAAATCAATTACAGCCTAATTACCTCAGGGGGTTAATTAGCCTCGTGTAGCTTGGGTGTCCTTTGTGAACAGAGCAGCCCATCAGCCCCCAGTCAGCGAGCAGGGGCAGCTGAGGCAGAGGTTTCCCAGTGAGAAGCTTGCCTTGGGGCTGGAAAGGGGCCCCAGCCAGTCGGGGAGCGGATGGTGCAGCTGCTGGGGCTGGCACAGGCGGGTGGTGCTGATGGAAGCAAGTCTCTGCCTAATTTAAGCTCCCCCACACCATGGGTGCCCACAGATGTAGTGACTGACAACTGCAGCAGCAAGAATTACGGAACAGTGCAAGTTCTCAGGCCAGCAGTGGCCGGAAATCACTCGAATCAGGGAGAAGGCACGGAGCCCTGAGCAGCTCAGGAAGCTAGCTGTCTGAGGGCAGAGGCTGGGGCACCGCCAGCAGCCCCTGCAAACATTCTCTTCCAGAGACATAAAGACACAGGAGAAAGTCAGGAGGCACCATCCCTGGTCACAATCAAGAATAAAATGGGATTGAAGTAGCTCTGTCTTTGAAAGGCAGTGTCTGTGCTCTCCTAACTCCTCTCTGCATGGATGAATGAGGGCCTGGATGCAGTAAGCACTCTCCCACCGACAGCCCTGCAGTGTCTGGGATATGCTGCCTTGTGGATGGATTGCATCTATTTGGTCTAGGAAAGGTTAAGGAAGGGGAAGCACCTCTTCTTCTTTTATGTACTTGGGAATATTGTAAAGAATTTAAAAATGGTTTTATAATTAAATATGAGTTCAAATACTGGCACTGCCACTTATCAGCTGTATAAACTTGAGCATGCCACTCAATTTCTCTTTTCTTCATCTGTACAATGGGGGTGAGAATACTTATTTCCCATAGTTGTTGTGAGGATTAAATGTAATTTACACACATTAAATAAATACTTTCTACCTCTTCAAATAACCTATCTGTAGGTTAGCAGCACCCATTCCATCTTAACGGTTTCTTTTAAAACTGATCTGAGGTTTTGATATGATCATAGAGATGTTCTAGAAGTTTCCCAATATTCTGTGATATAGGTGAGGACAAGAGTTGCTTTCTCTGGCCAGCAGGGAAAATGAAGCAGGGAAAAGGATGGTGCAGCAGCTCAGGGAAGAGGCAGAAAAGGAGCAGCCCCTTCCTCCTTTCTTAAACACGCAGACCACCGGGCACCTGCCCGGGCCTTTATTCCTAGTCACCATCAGGAAGGTGCAGTTAGTTTCAAAGTATGAGTGACAGTTATAGACTAGGGAGCAGTGAAAAGGGAGCACAGAACACAACCAGAGTTAAATACAGCGACTCCTCTCCCAGGCCATTTGAAACCCAAGCAATTGCATTTTCATCCACATTATCTATTCATCTTCCTTTGAAATTTGCTATTTTGGAAACATCATTTTTCCCCAGGATAATTAACTTCCTTTTCTTTCCATTAAAATGCATGAAAAAATTGGGACAGGGAGTAAATCCTGGGAAATGGCACGGTGGCTAATGCAGTGCTTGCCTTTACTCTCCTCTTCCGTTCTCAGCTTTGCAACTCCGAGCTAATTGCGGCTCCTGAAATCACATTTCTGCTGAGAAAAGCTAAACCTGTTTTCTGAAATGTTCACCCACCATGGAGCCAATTTCTCCTCCTCACTTGGCTCAGCCAGCCTGGCAGGGAGACTGGGCTGGCTCTGCCTCCCTTGTCGTGTGCACGTGCACACCAATGCACTTGTACATTCATGCGCAGGCATGAGGATGCGCTTCCATACGCTTACCTCTTATACCTAGACAGCGGCTATCGAGACACACATAAGAGATTTCCTACACCCCCCACATTAAACTCACTCTACGCCAAGAATTTGTCCACAGAGTCTCAATTTGCACTCCTCTCCCACTGTCTTGGGGTCAGCTCTTGGCTGCCCCTTCCTACTCTAGGGACTTGGAGGACTTACCTCGGTGATTTGAGGGTTGGAGCACTTGACATTGTGGCTGGACCAGTCGAGCCAGGGGCTGGAGGGGCTGGTACAGTGCTGGTGGAGGGTGCACCTGCGCTCGCCGCTGCACCAGCCACACTCAAACTTCCGGTCGGCCTTGAGGCAGAGGCCACAGCTCTCCCGCTGGGCTGCACACTTGTAGAGATGGACTGCAAAGAGAGCAGGTGGTCACAGATGAAACCAGAAAGGGCTGCTCACAATATGCCCTACTCTTGCAGGTGTGATAGAAACTCTTCCTCACCATGGATAACACCACTGATCATCATTATCATTGCAAGAATGACTGATGGGGAATTAATAAATTGAGCCTCTTACCAGTCACTTAAGGGCACTAGGAAGCATAATATTATTTAAGAATTCTGGCTCTAGATTGAATCAGATTAGGGCTTTAATTGCGGCTTCACTACTTCCTAGCAATGTGACAAAGGATTTCACCTCCTTGAACCTCACTTACCTAATCTCTAACATGAAGATAATCATTGTTTTTTTGTGAGATTGGAATAAGATACTGCATATTAAGTGTTTAGCACAGTGCCTGTAACATATCTGATGCCCTATACATGTTTATTTTCTTTTCTTTGAACTCGTGCTATATTCTTATGCTGCCTTTTCTCTTACTCTCACACTCTCACATATGGTCCTCATGCAGGAAGTAAGGGCTGCTTTCCTCCATTGAAGGAAAAATGAGGCTCAGAGAGAGATAATGACTCTTAGAGCTTAGTAAGATTAGTGACCCAAACTGGAATCTTCAAACTCCAACTTGCTATGCTGCTAAATGGTAGGTCTTGAGAAGAGAGGAGTCTTGTCTGGCAAACTGGAAATTGCATGGGTTTGAGAGAGGAGTCAGCTTGGGGTTAAAGGCCAGGTGGCTAGCAGTGGGGGAAGCACTGCTGATAAAAAAAAAAAAAAGAGGGTGACACAGTCTGTTCACAGCCCTTATGAATTGAGAATATGTCCCCAGAGAGGGAAAACTGGCTACTTAAATGGTAACATTTGGAGGGTGCAAACCCTTTGTCTTTGCTTTTGTCTCCTGTTGACTTGTAAGTGCTGGTATAACCAGCGAATTAGTGGAACTGTGCTTCAGGTTCAGGAACCTGGTCTTAGCTCCTTGCCTGCTGAGATTTCGAGTTAAAAGTAGAATTCTCCAAAAGCAAAACACATAAAACTCATTTTTCCACTCTTTTGGACAAGCACATATAAGCTTTCAGGACCAGGTGGTATGCCATTGCTGGAAGTGAGATACATGCCCCAGGGAAAGTGTAATTTTAACATTCTTCCCATAGGTCTTCATCCTGTTCCTCTGCTGTGTCCAGCATCCTTTAGTCCCAGCTGCAGGGCCTATATTTAAATACCCTCATGCTTATCGCTTTGTAAGGTAGAGGGAAGGAAATGGGAATCTTAAAATGAATGAGTACACACTGAGCATCTATAAATATGTACCACATGGTCCATACCCATGAGCTCATGTAAAGGGGAACAGCCATTCATCTGAGTTCACACAGCTGTAAGTGAAAGAGCCAGCAGGTGAATCCCGCTTTGCTGGATTCTAGAACCTAAGTTTTTAAACAGTGTGGTCCTCTCCATCCAGCCCAACGCGCAGCCTGCAGTGACACTCAGGCTAGCGGGTGGAGGCGATACGAATGTGAAGACAACACTGTCTGTGCACTCTCAGAGCTTCTTCAACATTGTGAGAGTCACAAGCAGAGTTTCTGATGCAACAGCTTGGATGTGGCTGCTCTCTAAGCTCCAGGTGCTAAGGCAACCTCTGGGATCTGAGCCCAGATTCCCAGCAGGGAAAGTGTCTCCTATGTCTTAACAGTGAGAAAGTTTAGCCTGGGTATGAGGAGAAATAGAAAAAAATAATCCTCCTGGCTCAGTTCGTTTCTCCCAGTCTAAGTAGCCATGATTTTAATGGCAGCATTTGGGACAGGGAGTTACAGCCCTAAAGATGCTGAAAAACTTGCAGCCCCTGCTATGGCCTTGCCGACTACCCCATCTCCATTGGCTGACTCCTCAGGTGGAAGCAGAGGCTTGTGACAACACTAGCTACTTGAAATGTGGTGAGGCATGGGGCTGAGGGTAGGAGAAGGGTGGGGGATAGGAATGTATTCCAGAGGGGAAGGAGTTTAAATCCCACAGTGGCCTAAGCAGCAGATCCTCACAGTGACGTGGCTCAGTTTGCAAGCTCTGAAATTAGACTGTCTTGCTTCCAATCCCAGCTCTTACTATCTGACTCTTGGCCCATTTCTTAATCTCTTTGGGTCTCAGTTTCCTCATGTAAAAAATGAGAATAATAATAGTACATACCTCTCAGAGTTATTGTGATGCTTAAGGAAAATAATTTCTAATAAATTACTTAGTGAGTGCCTACCCATCATGAGTGCTCATCATATTGGAGTCACTTTTATTCTCGAGAGCAGGGTGGAATCTTGGTATTTGCTGCACTGAGGGTCGGGCCTAACTGGCACATGGGAGGAGCTCGACATGGGTTTATAGGACGATGAATAAGGGTCAGTCTCACGGAGCACCCCTCCTTCTTCAGCCAGATCCCCTTCCTGAACTTCTTTGCTCCAGATGTGAGCTGGACTCTGCATGCGGCTCTCTCCCGCCCACCTCAGGAACAGGAGGGCAGCCTTAAAAACCTTCTTTGTGCAGTGATCATGACCAGGGCCAAGGACAGGGGAACAAGAGCCTGATTGGAAACAATATCTCTATTTCCAGGGAAACTGGCCGGACGTTCCTGCCTGCTGTTCTCCTAGGTCAGGTTCCACAGACACTTCAAAGCCTGCATGAGCCAAAGAATAACGTGGATGGGCCGGCAGCTGCCTGGCGGATGCTCTGGTTGTAATAAAACAGGGCTCCCAACAGGACTCCTTTGATGGCTCCAAATGTTGCTTTAGGATCCTCTGAAAGGTTCCGCTGACAGAGGGAGTGTATTATTCATGGCACAGCGGCTGGCTGGCTCTGATCCCTCCGGCCCCAGTCTTTCCCGGGTCGTGAAAAGATCAAACTTCTACCCGGAAGTAGCCGCTTACCTTTCAGGTCCTGAGGGTTGTCAATGATGAAATTGCCATTCCACACCACGGCGAAATCCACGGCCAGGTTGCTAATGTCCATGCCATCATACTGGTACTGTAGGGAGACGGGCAGAGGCACGGGGCTCACGCGACTCTCTATCACGGGGGTCAGGGATGCAGGGAAACCCTGCGTGCCGCTCAGATTATTCCCATGATGCCCTTTCCCTGGATCCCAGTCACTAATGCCAATAGAATCCCACTCAAGCCTCCTAGCTTGGCATTCAGTGCCCCGCAGAATCAAATGTAAACTGACTCCTCCAGCCTTCTCCTTCACAACTCCCCTGTGGAAAGCTTTGAATCTACTGTTCCCCAAACACATCTTCTTAAGCCCGTCTCTGTCTCTGTTGAGTTCCTGTCTCATAAGGAATGCAACCCTCTCCTTACAACCTCCAACCTTTTAACCCACCGTATTCTTCCAGCCCAGCTCAGCTCTACTTTCCCCAGGAGTCCTCTCCCACAACCCTGCAGACCTGTCCCAAACTGTCCGTCCCCTGGTGTTGCCACTTTCTGTCTTGCACTGGATCTGCTGTGCCTCTTTTCACGTGTCTCCATAGAAAGTCCATATGTCTCCGGAGGCAGAGGTAATGCCCTCTTACTACTCTTGTAAGGCCCACAGTCTCATCAAGCAGTCACCCGGCCAACCCCTGCAGTGGCCCTCTATTTCCACACGAGCCTTATTTTAGCCAACGGTCCACTAGGGAGAAGCGCCCACAGCTTTCTGGGCACACATCTCATCAGCCCTACCACTAAAGTCCTCTAGCTGTGGCCAGGAGTTTATGACTTTCTCTCTTGTGCTGATCCCACAGAAGACATGTATGCCCTTCACACACTTCAGAAATAACACCCCTGGGTGGCCAGTCCTGGCACCCTGTGAAGGAGACCTCGGGGCATCTCCCCGATCCCCCACTCTTCAGCTCTGAAGGGCATGTCACTGTCAGCCTTCTGCTCCCACCCTCCCCTGCCCCTGCTTCCCTTTGTTGTGTCCCTTTCTTTCTCATCTGCCTTCCCCTTGCGCTTGGCGGCCTTCTGCCGATTACAAATTCTATCAAGCGCCTGTGACCTGGGAATCTGACAGCTCCCTGATAAGAGGCCCAGATTCCCTTTATCTCTCCCAGGCGAATTAGCTTCCCTCAACACCTTTGTCACATCCTCCCCTCCCACATCTCCAGCTGACCCCCCACAGTCGGAGACAGGGAGCTGGCAGACAAAAAGATCTTCTTGGGGTTAGTATTATAATTAAACACCTCATGCTCTCTGTCTGCCATTCAGGATTGGTTTAACCCTTGCTGCTCTTGAAATTCACTGCTTCCTCCTTCCCCTCCCCTCCCACCTCCCCTCCTCCCATCGCACTTCCTGTTCCTCTCTTCTCCAGCTTTCGCCTGCTGAGCACTCTCCCGGTGATTCACTGCCTGAACGGGGATAGGAATGGGGTGTGGGGTGGAGTTGACTTGCTCTGGCTCAAGTTTCACTGAAGACAAAAAGAGGTGCTCTTTCAACTTCAGAAAGGTCCATGATGTGATTTGACATTGCATGCCTGTATCAAACATCTCATGTAGCCCATAAATGCATACACCTACTGTGTGCCCACAAAAATTAAAAATAAAAAAATTAAAATTTAAAAAGTCAACTTCAGAAAGGGCACAAAGATCTCAGTGTCTGCCATGAGGGTCCTCATGAAACTGTCTCCTCTGGCACCAGTCACCTGCTCTCCTCTGGCTCAGCGGCTAGGGTGCTGGCTGGCTCCTGCGACCCTGGGGATGTGGGCTTACCCTGTGAACCTTGAAGGCTCTGGAAGCCAGGGCTGGCCACACTGAGGCCCCAGCACGAGTGTGAGAGGAAGCCCTCCTCCAGGCAGGGCCCAGCCTGAGTTCTCTTACCGAGCTGTTCTGGCACTGGACGCTGGAGCTGTTGAAGCGCAGGGCGGGGACCCGGTGGATGGCCCCTTGTATGTTGAGGACACACTCGTAGCCTCGCTGGCCGGACTGCGGCTGGGGCAGGTTTCGCGCCTTCAGGGTGATTGGCTTTACCTCCCCGACTGGAATCAAGATCTCCTCCGTGGGCACCAGCTGGGGACAGTCCTGGGGGAACAAACGAAGAGGCTCCATCGGTCCCCTGTTCATGCTATACTACAAGCCTGGGCCAGGCAGGCCCCTCTTGTATCAGGCGGGCTGCCCAAGAGCAGAACATCACCTCATGTAAGGCCCGTGGAGTGGGCAGGGAAAATGGAATCGCTCTTAGCTCCTGGGCTTTGATATTGTCATTCCCATCCCACAAGTTGTCCTGTATCTGCTGTGTGTGTTACAATGCAGGAATTAATTTTCAAGCACAGTGTGGCAGGCTGTGGATTTTATCTCCTGAGACACTGGATAAAAGAGCCTCCACGTGTCCCTGTCCCCAACCTGGCACCCCTACCTCTGGGTTTCATCTTGTTTCCTGGCTCCAGATACTCAGCCCCTTGCATTGTCCAATGCCTAGGGCATCCGTTATCAGCAGCTTCAGCTTCCCAGCACCGACTGAGCTGGGCTTTCCAGGAGGTGGATCAAGCCCTCCCAGCAACCCTCTAAATATTTGCTCTGGTTTTTTTTTTTTTTTTTCTCTTTTTTTTAATCTCATTTCATTACCAGGCCCTGCGTGAATGCCATGTTGTTTTGGAAAACAAAACCGAAAAAGAAAGTCTTGGTAGGGAGGGGCTATGGGAAGGACCATGAAAGAGAGACAGTGAGAAAGACAGATTGATTTTCTGGAGTTCCATGACTAGCTGCTGATTCTCCACCAGAGGTCAAAGGGCCACCCCACTGTGCCAATCTCCTCTTTCTCCTTCTCTCCTCGGGAAGATGAGCCCAGTAGCCCCTGGCAGTGATGATGTGGGAACCACCTCCACGGGGAATCACTAGCGAAATTCTCACAGGAGGCTTCCCTTTCTCTGTCCCCTTCTCCTGGGCAGTAGTTCTTAGGGGAAACTTCTGGGAATGTCTAGGGGCTGATGCTGCTACAGGGCCTGCAGAGAGTGTTACTGGTATTGATGCCAGGGTCCAAGATTGCTGGACTTCCTACAAGGTGTAGGACGTGTTCAATGACAAAAATATTGTCCTCCTAATGGCAAATGCAATAATTAAGAAGCCTTGTGCAATGCCGGCACAGCCTCACACAGGGAATCTCTTGTGGCCGCCTCTTGTCACAGTGTGGCTTAGGCTGTTGCCTCTTTTCTCTGGGCCCCACTTGCAAGCCATTCAGCATCTGGCCCCCGCCTACCTCCCTCTGAACTCTGTGATTCTTGCACACAATAGTCCAGCCATACTGAATGTACGGTTAACTCTGAGATTCCGTCTCCCTTACAGGATCTGCCTCTGGCCCTTTGAACATGCTTTTCCATCTATCAGAAACACTCACTCCTGCCTGTCTTCCTCCTGCTGCTGCCTGACTTCAACCCTTCTTTCAGTTGATTACCTCTTCTTTTACTTTTTTGTTTTTTTAATCATCACCTTCTCTGAGAATGAATAATTGATTACCTCTTAATCAGCCTTCGAACTCGGCCCAGTTTCTTCTCTGCAAGGCCGTCCCTGACCCTTTCCCTGCAATGGCTTCAGGATGGGTTATGAATATTCACCCATGATTGCTTTTGACCCACAGAATTACAATTTCTTGATTTGCTTTCCTCACTGGGCTGTGAGCTTCTTGAGGATTAGGCTGCATCTTACTCACCTCCATCTCCCCAATCTTTCTGCCAGTGCTTGACATGTAATGGATGCTTGGTCATTGCTTGTGGGGGGGTAAATGGAAAATAAAATAAAGCGACCTGTGAAAAAACCTTTTTTTTAAGCTCCAACTTTGTAGATTCTTTAGAGATGAGGTAAAGCCTGCCTTCTGGACTTGAAGAGACTTGAGAAGGCATTTGGTTCTCAAAAGCTGAAGTTGGAAATAGTCATAGGTTTTGGAGTCACGTGATTTCTAAAGTGGCATGTCTGCATTTACTAAGGACAATTTATGAAGAACTCGATCCGGGGGAAATCCTGCACAGAAACCTACCTAAGACGGTCTGGACACACCTGCAGGCTTACTGGTGTCATCCTTTGTCAGCTGGCCACCTGCATGTGAGGACTCCAGGCAGGCAGGGCCTCCACGAGAGAGAATCATAAGGCAATCCCAGAACAGATGGGTCCCTGTTTAGGAGCCAGTCACTCAAGCTGCCAACTCATAAACTTGCTCTTTACTGCACTTTTACTTTCATTCCCTGCAGGCACTCTTGACAGACTCTTTCATATATTTATAGCCAAAAAAAAAAAAAAAAAAAAAAGATGAGCACCACTTTAGGGAAGCCCAGGCATCTCATGGAAAAGGAGATAACACTTCCTGTTAGCAGCTAAAAAATCTCCATCAAATCTAATGTTAGAATTTAAGTTAGAAATAAGGCTGAGGTATAATGGTCTCTCTCTCTCTCGCTCTCTCCGTGTGTGTGTGTGTGTGTGTGTGTGTGTGAGAGAGAGAGAGAGAGAGAGAGAGACAGAGAGAGAGTAAGAGAGAGAGAAATTTTCTTACTCCAAACCAGCTGATGAATTGTAAATGATGAGCAGTTGTTTTTCATCTCTAATGAGCTTAGACCACAAATGCAGATTTCAGTAGCAGGATCTTAAAGATGTGCTTTTGGAAGTATGATGTCTGGGGTTAGTAAAAAAAAGATTGTTGAATCCTTTTAACTTGGACCAAAAAGAGTATACTTTTATATAGATGTTATGTGTAATACCTATATATAACACAAATGTTACCTATATGTAACACACACACACACTTTCATCTTTTCGGCTTGGCTAAGTCCAGTCCAGCCTGGAGGTTGGAGAATCATGAGTAGACTTTATGAGTACTATTATATGAGTATTTTTTTAAGGGATTCTAGAATTTTAGGAAATTTCCCATGGTCTGCTGTTTCAGATTTTTTAGAATGAAATTTAAGGACAACAATTAAGGTTTTCCCAAATGCTGAACTAGGTCCCAAGATTGCCCTAGTAGAAAAAGAAAGTCTTACGCTTTGTTTCTTTATTTGGCGATTACTCTCAGGTCAGACAGAATAGGATTTTTTCCCTTCTATTCTCTAAGGCAAAGGAAAGAAGTGGTTGGTGCCCCAGGTACACTTTCTTCATTTTGAGAAACGGGTAGATACAGGGCTTTCGGGTTGTGAGAAGATTCTGGTGAGTATATTCATGAAAGATCTGTGAATCTTGGGTGGAAATTGCAGTGGTAAGGGCTGAAAGTGGGTGGAGGAGACTGGCATCCCATAAAATAGCCAAGTTGTTGAAACTTCAATATCTGTGGGGCTTGAGGATGGTGAAGGGTTTAATTAGATACAATGAGGCCCCTTCCAACCTGTTTGCTTCTGTGGGTATACACACACACAAGCACACACATGTGTACGTACACATACAGTACCTGTCTTATGAACAAGAAAGCAAATCATCCTAAGATGCTTTTCCTGCAGAATGTTAAGACTGTTGTTCACATTCTTAAAATACTGATTGCTACCTCGGATCCTCACAGCCTTCTGAGTGATCTCTTTGGGTCATCTTCATTCTCCTCTGTCTCTAGGCCAACTGGAGCCAGAATCACCTCCTCAGCAGCAATCTTAGTTTAAACCAAGACTTAAACTTGTGGGAATATCCCAGGGGTGGAGGTAGGCTGGGGAAGAGGAAACAGGTGCAGGGAGAGCAGGGACCTTGGTGTAGGAGACCTACAAGTCTTGGGCTCACACTGCCCACCTGTTTAGCTGTGCTCTGCCAGCTTTCTGTGCTGGGGGCCCTTTAGCCTTCTGAGGCGACTTCTCCCATGTGGAAATGGCATTATCTTCACCCACTGGACTTCAAAGAGAGAGCAGCCAGCATCCTGGGAAGCTAATCGGATTTATTTGGTTCTATCTTTCCCCTGGGACAGGGCATAAAGGAGATATTTATGTATCTACATATCACTAGGCCTGGTTTAGCCATGCAGGGAGATGAGCTTTAAAAGCTGAAAGCCATACATCTTCCCGTGCACACCCGCTTGCTAACACCATGTCACAGCCTGATCTGGCCTAGGGAGGAAGAGATTTGGGGGGGCCCCGTCAGAGATCTGCTGGGCTGTGAGTGCTGGAAAGGTCTGACTCATTACCTTAAGAGAGCTTCACAGATGGTTTAATTGAAAGTCAGTTTCCTCATCTATAAAATGGTGCCAATAATATCTGACAAACCTAGATTGCGTGAAGGAGGAATATCAATGTGTGTTGTAAGTGGTAATATGCTGGATTAACAATTGTTAATATTACTGTCTATTCGTTGTGCGTGTGTGCGCATGTGTGTGTGAATGCAGAATCAGTGGACTTCAACTTATTCAAGTTTGAAAAATTGTCTCTGAATCCTAATTTCTGCATTTATTTGATGATCATAGGAAAGCTGTTTAACTTATTTAAGCCTCAGTCTATTCATCTATAATATCCACTTCATAGAGTACTTAAGGTTAAATTATATATATATGCTGCATATATAATAAGTACTAATATTTTTGTTTTTGACTTGCATTTGCTCTAGCACAGTTCTTCATTGTCAAGCCTAAGCATGGAATTGGTCCATCAGGCTTCTGGAAAGATGTGGGCAGATTTACCTCACATGCTGGCTGTCTTTTTATCTGGAAATGGCACCACTGACCCATCTTCTATGGGCAGTTTCTCCATCTGTGGAGATGGATTTGTGCTGGCCCGTCTATAGCCTGAACCCTAATGACCAATAGCGAAGGACCAGGTTGAAGTCAGGCCAGCAAGTGTGGCTGTGACCATGGAAACAAACAAGCTCACAGGCCCTGATTTTCTGTAGAAAGCATACCGTACTCAGCTTTTTTGGATGCCTGAGTTCTCTGTAGCCTTGGGCAAAATCCCGACATTTTTAAGCTTTCTGGCTACTACAGATGTCAAATATAAATTACATGAAATTGCAGGGCTGTTGTGAGAATCCATTGAAATTCCAAATGTCAGTGGTTCTCAATCTTTAGCCTCATCTGGGATGTGTCCCAAGATTTTGAATTTCTATGAGTTCCCAGGTGATGCTGATGCTGCTGGTCCCTAAGCACACTTTGAGAACTTCTGGCACATGTGAAGAAATATAAATGTGTGATACATTAATGTTGCTATATTAATCAATGGAGCTAATCAGTTATATATTGTTTCTAGGAAGCAGACAGACATAAAATTTTGATTCAAAGTTGGGAAGGGAGGCTTACTGGAATTCTAAAAGAGATATTCTAGGAACCCCTAAAGAGACAGCTAAGGGATTTCCAGTTAGCTGGAAATCTAGGGGATTCTAGTTCCGCAAACTACATGAAAATATCAGCTGGGATGCCTGAGAGAGTAAGGGACATCCTACCCAAGTTGGGCACGTGCATCTTTGCTGTTCCTCAAATTTTCAGGGATAGGGTTCTCCTAAAGCAGAACTTTGGACAGAAAAGAGTGGGGCCTGGCTGCTGTTTGCTGAAAAGGAACATGTGGTCGGTTGTGGTTAAGAGCTAAAGCAGTATTTTAGGAAGCCCCGGAAGTGGCCCTGGCAACCTCGCTGAGAATCTGCATCCTGTTTCCTTTCCTGAGCAAAGTTGGGAGCTGGATGGAGTCTGGGCTTCCCTCACAGCCCTCCGGACAGTCAATTCCTGGGGCCATGCCAGGGACCAATGCACGGGAGCATAAGAGAGAGAGCAGCCATCCACCATTCCTACTCAGGGCAATGGGGAGATGAAGGGCGACAAAGGGGACTGCTCTTCCCCAACCCTAAGACACAGACATCAAGGAGAGAAAATGAAACAAAAGGAGGTGGGGAGTCTCTGAGTTTGCCCACAGGTCCCTTTTGTTATTAATTTAATCCTGAGTTGCAGGGAGGCAACAGTTTCTCTTGGCCCAGCCCTGGAATGTTGAATCTCTCATCCATGGCTGACAGGGAGCTGTATTTCAGTGACTTCTGAACGGTGTGAGGAAGGCCAGGCCTGCTTCCAATTAGCCTGCAGGGACTCAGCTCTCTGGCCTCCACACATACCCCAGCAGAGTTTATTTATCTTGCTTTGAGTGACACTCTCGTGCCCTTGCTCCAGCTGCAGGTCGCTTTCAGGCTTGGCTTTGGGTTTCTCTTGGCCTGAGGCGGGTAGCCTCAGGAGAAAGTGGAGCAGCTGCTCTTTCTTGTCTAGATTTGTACTTCACCCAACTTCTCTGTATCCTGGGGGCCACCTCAATCTATTTTATTAAGGAACTTTCAAAGTGGTCCATGTCAAGGTTAGTTTCTGAGACTACGTCTCACACTCTCACTGCCCAGACTTTACCCCTGCACAGGCCTCTCATGGTGGCACTGCTGTTCCTGGCTAGGTCTGCCCCTCTAAGCCATTCTTCCATTGGCTCCCAAGCTGTGGTGCCCACTCCCACCCCTCCCTGCAGTTCTGCCCTTTTCTCTGAGTGAGAGCAGTTTCACACCCTTGCAGAATTCCAGGGCTAGAATTAATCTCCAGTGTCCAGGAAGGCTGGTATAGGGTTTTTAGGCCAGCTGCATCAAAGCATACCAACTGGCGAGAGGAAAATGCTTTTCTGAAAGGTTCTCAGGGCACTAGATGCCTGGTTTCGTCATACTGAGGCACCCGTGGATGGGTCTGTTTGAAAAGCCACCTGTGGCACCTATGTTTTTCCCTTTCGAGACAGGCAAATTCCATTTTTCTGACTGAACATAACACCTGTTGTTTCATAAACGAAGAAGAGTTCGAGGGGGTATGTGTTTGAGAAACATTTCAGAGTCTATTTTCTTATGCTTAGCCATGGAAGCAACCAGCACTGCTATCAAGATTAGAAGACACGAGACTCCATTACTTGAAATCTTAGACAAATGGACACAATTGCCATCAATGGGATTCAAATAGAGAGGTCATTGGTTCATCCATTCTTTCATGCATGTATGCATTCTACAAACATTTGCTGAATAAGACACTGAAGATTTAAAGATAAGATGTAGTCCTTGCCTTTAAGGAGCTTGTAGTCTAGTGCAAGAGGAAGATGTGTATAGAAAGGCTATAGTAGGCCAGGTGCGGTGGCTCACACCTGTAACCCCAACACTTTCAGAGGCCAAGGCAGGTGGATCATGAGGTCAAGAGATCGAGACCATCCTGGCCAACATGGTGAAACCCTGTCTCTACTAAAAATACAAAAATTTGCTGGGCATGGTGGTGTGCCCCTGTAGTCCCAGCTACTCAGGTGGCTGAGGCAGGAGAATCGCTTGAACCCGGGAGGCAGTGATTGCAGTGAGCTGAGATCATGCCATTGCACTCCAGCCTGGTGACACAGTGAGAATTCAAATCAAAAAAAAAAAAAAAAAAAAAAAAAAAGACTACAGTTGTATATAAAAATGCTACATTTTCACTTATTACCATTTTTGGATTTTCTAAAATATAGAGTAAGAGAGGAATATGCATATATGCACACATGCATCTGGGCGACTACGTAAGGTCTCTATAGTTGTTCAAACCCAACTGGCCACCCTGGGGTACGAAAAGCATTTGACACAAGAAAGGGAGACTGAGCAACCAGGCTTCACTGTCCTGAGACATGCTATGAATATGTAAGAAAGTTGACATCAGTGAATAATCATTGAATGGAGTATCCATTAGAAAGATAAGAAATTTGATATTTCACTGTGTTGCTCACAAAGGTGTGTCAGGCTTTAGGGACGGAGCTTCGACTGTAATAAAACAGGACTTTTAGTAATGCCTGGTTCTTTTCACTAGCTGAATTTTTCTCACTTTCTACAAGGCCACCCACCCAGTTATACATCAGAGTCAAAGAATCATTGAATTTTAGAGTTGGAAGAGAAGTTGGCATGAAAGAATGGTTGGGAGTGAATGTTCTATTGAACTAGACTATGTCTGCAGCCAAGCAAAGGGCTAGACTCAAAGAATAAATGCCATTCACTACACTCTTCTAGACCAGGGAGTCTGTTTGGTTGAATATGTTTCCTCTAAGCTTTCAGTCTCAACCCCCAGTTACCTTTGCGCTTTTGAATGCATAGAGTCTTAGGAGTCTAGCAGATATAGCCTCTGCCTCTGGGGTCATTTGCTGCTACTTTTTTCAGCTTTATAATGACAGGACTTTCTAGCATGTAGAATTTCTGGCAAGATGGTCAAGATGGACCAGGGCAAGAAAATGGCCAAGACATTGGACTGACCATCTAAGGAGGGAGGGGCCACTCAGACTCACTGGGAACACGGCCATGTTAGGGTGAGCCCTTCTTACCTCTGAAATATTGATCCGGCCCTCCTGGAAGGAGCAGGTGGTAGGGTCATGAGTGCAGAGGTTGCGGTACTTGCACCAGTGGCAGCGGAAGGCGCTGTTGACACAGGACAGGCACCTGCAAGGACAGAGATGGTGAGAGGCAAAGAAGAGAACAAAGAGGGAAGGTGGCATGTGTCATGATAGAAGTCTGTTAACCTGTGTTTAAATCCTAGTCTCATTCTCAGGAGGGAAGACTGGTGGGCCATCCTTTAGCCTCGAGAATTGTGGATTCTCCATCCATGATATTCGTGGGAACAGAAAATTGGAAAGAAAATGAGACCAGATAATAGTATAACTTTTACAAAGCAGGGGTGTGCTTGTATAAGCTCATGAGAACTGATTATTCACATTTTCAGGAATTTTGCAAGCTGGTAGACATCATGGTAGTAGTTTGAAATCGGCCATGGTGGAAATAGTTGCGCCACAGAATTCGGCAATGCTGCAAACTAAGTTTTCTTCTGAATGCTGGTGGCTAAACATTTCCCAATATTTCACTGTTTGTAAAGACAGGGTAGCTGACAGAGCACAGGGAAAGGAATTAGGCAGATCTGATTATAGACTTGCCTCTGCCGCTGACACTGGGGTCACACTGAGTAAGTCACTTCACCCTCTGAGTTGGAGTATCTTCATCTGCCTGTAATAAAACATTCCTGTCTGTGCCACAGGGCTGTTTGGTGTCAAATGAGATAATGTATAGAAAATGATTTTGAAAAGTGCCATGCTAAATGTGAGTATTATTGTCAAGTGCTTAAATTATCTATTATTTCAACCTCTTAAACAACATTTGAGTGTTAACGATTGGTTCATATCATCTGTGTTATTGGGCTTGGGGAAGCTAACAGTATTAAGTGGTAACTCTGTCCCACTCCCCCAGGCACAGAACAATAGGATATGTGTGTGGTATGTGGTTTTCTTGCCAGGGTGAGCACTTCTTTCCTTCCAGTTTCACCTGGAGACTGTGTATATTCTTTTGGCTCTCTGTGTGTGATCAGGTCATTGTAATGGAAATGGCTTTTGCAGGTGGGGTTAGTCTTACTCCTCCTTGCAGTCCCCCTACTCTAGTCTTTCACAACTAGGCCAATCTGTAATGGACAGGACCAGGTCTACAGTCTGGCGCCACCTGGTGGGGCTCTGATTACATTTAGGTGGTTGGGGCTTGATCCAGGGGTCACCGGCTCACAGGCCATAGTATGTTAGGTTTGTTAGCCCATTTACACTTCATCTTCCCATGCAGAGCATTTTTATCCCATTCTCCATTGCCCAGACTTTTTTAGCTTCTGAGCTTCATGCTATCTCATGTACTCTCAGATAGCCTGGTTCTTGGTAACATCTTACGATTCAGCAAATAAATAATGAAAATGGATCAAAGGCCTCAGGAGGATGGTTATTGGGGCTCTAGCTACATGTGGCTCTTCCACTGGCTATCTTTGTGACCTTTATTGTAGCACTAGTCTTTCTGTGGGTCTCAGTTTACTTTTATTAAAGTAAATTATTGAAAGGAGGGGACTATACTTGATTCCATGAATTTTAACTGAATTCCAGTAAAGAAGGGCAAGAGAGACAGTGTTTGGCATTAAAATGGAATCTTAGCTGTCAAGGAGACCTGCTTTTTTTTTTCTGTTAAAACTTGCTGCCTGTGACAGCATCTGTGTTGCCATAGCAATACATATTTGAAAGTGGTGACATCATACTGGGTTGCCATGGAGATAAGATTGCTCTCACAAACAATAGATTCCATCACCACCATGTTGGAGTTTGACAAGGAGGTAAGAGGTTCTGTTGCCAAGATGCTTGCCATTCCCAAAGCAGGGTTTGCTGGGATTCAAATGCAGTGGTTAGAGGGCAACTTTGTCTATTTCAGCTTCAGTCCCTTTCTGGTCTCCCTGGTTCCTGCCAGGCCTTTTTTATCACTTGTTCTGTCTTTCTCAGTACATCTATTTATTTGTCCCAATGGGGCTCCTTCCTTGACTAATGTAGAGACCAAAGAACTCCAGAAGATTATTCTAATTATGAAAATCAAATTCAGAAAAATGGAGAATAAGGAGGACTAGCTTATTTCCCTCTTCTAATGACTAAAGATTCCTTTAGGGTTTAGCTGCAAACAGACCCTCTCCCCATCTTGATTGCTGAGTCCATCATGCCCATAGCTTGGACCCTACAGACTGGATACCCCTGAAGTCCTGACTATGATGTGGATCCCAAGTGGTTCCTGCCCTGGGCAATAGGAAAGATGAGTCCGTAAACATTGCGAATCACTGCCTCCTCTGATATGGAGCTGTTCATTGACCTTTCCCCTTGCTGAATGTCCAGGGTTTTTGATCCTATGACCCTTATGTGGCTCTATTACAGAGGCCTGTGCTTCCTTCTTTCCAAACCAAATGGTGTATGAGTTCCCAGCTTCTGTGGAAAGGGTCTCAGTTTCTCTACCAGAGAGGATCAGCAGAAACTAAATAGGGGTTTCACTCCCTCCATTTCTGCTTTTTCCTTGTGAAATGTTCCCAGCTTCTCACACAGTTGTAGAGTCTTATAGTGTGTGGGCACCAATTGGCAGACATTCAGCTGCTGGAATGGCTGGTGAGGTCAGTAGAACTAAAGTCAAGCCACACTGAAGGCTGTGGTTTGGCCTGTCTGGTTTCCCTTCCTCTGAAAAATTTTGAAGGATGTATTTAAAAAATGATGGAGTGAAGGCCTCCGCTCTACCTCCCCATCGAGGTCTTTTTATCATGTGCTGAGAGAGGCTACTTTCCCCCTTCCCTGCTCCTCCTCTGTGGGTGACTGTGTGCATAGCCGAGTCCCTATCTCAGAATTCCTCTTCATCAGGTTGTGGGTGACTCTACTCACTGTCAGCCTCTACCTTCAAAGTCACCACCAACGGATGGAAAATGAAGAACTTTTTTTACAGTTCCTGTTCTATGCCTCTCTTTTTACTATCATGGCCTGAGAGTTGGGGGTTAGTTGTGTTGGGGTGGTGTCCAAGGATTCAGAGACTATAGAGAGTAAATACCATTTGGTTTAATATGGTAATATTTATGTATAGTATTCTGTCCAAACAAAGTGTCAGGCCCCATGGGGAAACTGTGAGGTGACTACAACATGGTTCCTGTCCTAAAGGAGCTTAGCATCAAGGGGGAGAAATCCCAGACCCACATCCAGACCCAAAGCAAGACCCTTTCTAATAAGGACTTACAGTTGGTGGGCACTGCAGTTGTAAAACTTGAACTCGGTGCTGACAAATATCTTCCCTGTCTCCTTGGACCTCAGCTGTAGCTCCAGCCCAAACCAGTCTGGAAAAACAAACAAAAAAGGATGGGGTTGGGTAACAACGTGGGGACCCAGTGGACAGCCACAAAAATAAAATGTAAGCCATGAAGCCACCACAGGGCTCTCTTAGGATGCAGATACTATGTGGAACCTGCCTGAATCGTCTCTTCTCCTCCCAAGGGACTCTTTGGGTAAATACCAGCCCACCCCTCAGACCCAGACTTCCTTTGCCTACAGGGAGGAAGAAGCAGAATTCCATGGAGCCCCTTACGTTGGTCAGCCATGTTCCATTACTGAAAGGATTTCAGAAATATTAGGTCTGAGCCCCCAGTTCTGTGGAGAGATCCACTAAAAAAACTACTGAGGGAAGCCACTCCATTCCTGGGAAGGACGGGCTATCTGGAAAGACGCTGTGTTCTGTGTAGCCTTAACTGAAGGCAGAGCAAAGGTTTTTGTTCCTGAAATTCACTTTGGGGCATGACAGTTTGCTTTCAAACTTAAACAAGTTGTCTAAGCCAATATTAGCATCTGGTATAAGAAGACTCTGTGCCTGGTTCTTGTGACCCCAGCTTCCTCAGTATAGAGAAGCCCCTCATTTGTGGCTCTCATGGCAGATACTTCTTACCTTGATCCAGCGGGATGACAGGGACATCCTTGGGCCCAGGTGAGATGCAGATGACCTGGCTCCCTGACACCTGCCCCTCCACCTCTGTCAGGTTCCCAAAGGCACAAGCGATACCCGCAGATAGATCAGGAGCATCACTCACTACCAGGCTGAGCTGTGGGAGGAGCAAAGAGATGATGCCAAAGACAGACCTCAGGAGACCTGGGCTCCAGGCCCAGCCCTGCTATGACCCACTTTGCTCACTGATCTCCCTTGACCTCATCTATAAAAGAAGGATGTTGGTCTAGGTGGTCTTCCAGCTTTGAACACTGAAGTTACAGTCCTTAACTATTCAATGTGTGCAGGGTCAATGGTCTTTATTAATATTATTATTAATTAATTAATTTTTCCATCTTCTCCAGCATCAGAAAGCCCTATGGGTGGGGGTGCTAGAGGGAAAGGTACCAAAATCCATCTAAGCCTCTGTTCATTTTGACATGAAAATTAATTGCAAGGTACCATGCAAACTTGAAAGCAAGTCATGAAGCAAGCCCTTCACAAACAAGGCCTTAGCGGTGCATGGCTCATGAGAGTAAATATCACCAACCTGGAGGTTTACCAGGAGCTCACTAGGTTGGTGGAAGACAGCTAGCTCCTCACCCTGGCTGTCATTCATTAAGAGCCTGCTTCTAAAGGTTGTGGGTTCCCTAGAGTTTCTGTTTCTCTGTTCCATGTGGGCTCTCTGTTCTCTAGCAGTTCCCTTGGAATGGACCAGTAGGTTCATAACGAGTTCAGGGGATCAGAGAAGTGGCCACCAACTGCTTGATATCTGCTATTACCTATGGGTTCCAATCATCTAGGCCAGTGGTTTTCAGCTTTTATAAATTTGAAGATCCTCCTTTTAATAGTAAAAATTATCACAGACTCTCTGAGGAATCTGCTGATGAGAAAATATTCAATGGCAAAACGCTGCTCTAAATCCATTGCACTTTTAAATGAGTTTGTACTCAAATACAGCATCTAAGTGGTATCTGAGTAGGTAAGAAAGGCGACTGGCTTCTTTTGCCCATGAAGTGTGCCCACAGGGTTCATGGTGATGACATCTCGGTGGCCTCCAAGTTGAGGACCATGATGGCGTAGGTAGGTTTCCCTTTGTTTTATTTTTTTAATTGTTAGTAAGGACAGGGTCTCACTATGTTCTCCAGGCTGGTCTTGAGCTCCTGGGCTCAAGCAACCCTCCTACCTCAGCCTCCCAAAGCGCTAGGATTATAGATGTGAGCCACTGCACCCAGCCTGTAGGTTTCCCTCTGTCTTCCTATCAACACCCAGTGCTGTTTATTTGCAGTGGGTTTCTCAGTCTCAGTGGGCATCACCTAGCCTTTCCATACATTTGTCTGCTGCTGAATCTCTGCCCCAGTTTCGTTTCCATGGGGCCAAGAGACTTAGGTACAAACTCCCCTGTTTGTTTCCTCAGCTCCCTTGGAGCCAAAAGCTCCTGGTGGGGATGAATGAACTGAAATCTTGGAAGGTTCATTAACTAATTAACATTTGTGAATGCTCATAAAACCTTCAGAATGAAATAATAATGCGGGGCCTGAGGACATGAAATATTTTGGGTTGTACCTTGACAGATAGTTAAGGGCTATTTTATTCTCTTTAATATTCTCTTTAAGCATACACTGACTTCGAATTGAGGCAGTCACTTTCTTGCTCTTATTCTTTCCTCTCTCTGTCTCTCTCTCTCTCACACACACACACACACACACACACACACACACACACACAACTTGCAGATTTCTTTAAGAGTGCAGCAAGTGGAGAATTGTAAATACAGCAGATACTAAAGAATGTGTTATTTAGTATTGAATTGCATTATGTTGCAGACAGTTGTTACTAAATGCAAAATCTAGATTTACCAAATAGATCAATGGGTAATGAATTTGCAGGGAAACTGGAGAATGACTATGTCCTTTACAATAGGCATTGCCATACATTTGCTATAAACATAAAGTCTCCTTACTGGATTTAAAGTCTGATCAATTTACAGATACTTGTGCAAGCGTGAATGGAGCACACCCACACAGGTGCATGCACTGTGCTCCCTCTCCCCATGCCCCTGGATGAGTTACTTACCAACCGACTGTGCTCAGATACTGAGATGCTGCTGGGATGCACTGCGAGGCTCACACACTGGCTGATGCTGGCAGCAAATCGATTGGGTTCCCAGGCCTGTTGGCATTTGTCCCTGCGGGAGCACCTGCCATAAACACAGATTCACAAGAGGTCAGGCCTCTGGGACCCATCTGTTTGGCTCCATTGTCCCCTGGGCAGGATGGGGGTTTGCTGCCCTGAGGCCTGTGTCCTATCTTCTCAAGAAGACTTTTACTGTAGTCCAGAGGGCTTTGGTGACTCTCAGTCTCTGTTGCAGTTAAGGACAGACCAAGAGGGAAGAGGATTAATCCGCAACATAAGAGATGCAGTTTTGACGTAAACAATTGTTAACAGTGGAGGATGTTCAGGTTCTTGACACCTTGAACAAAGAATTGGACGAAACACACAAACAAAGCAAGGAAGGAATGAAGGGATTTATTGAAAATGAAAGTCCACTCCACAGTGTGGGAGTGGGCCTGAGCATAGGGGCTCAAAGGCCCTGTTACAGAATTTTGGGGAGTTTAAATACCCTCTACTTGGAGTATGTCTTATGTAAATGAAAAGGATGAAGGAAAGTTACAAAGTCATTTACAGCCAGTGTACGTCTATGGAGAGGATATTTTGCGTCAGAGCTGAAGTGTGAATCAGCCTTATGTTCCCTGCCTCCAGACCTTGTTTTCCTGCCTCAGAATGATTTTTTTTTTTTTTGAGACAGAGTCTTGCTCTGTTGCCCAGGCTGGAGTGCAGTGGCAGGATCTCAGCTAACTGCAACCTCCGCCTCCCAGGTTCAGGCAATTCTCCTGCCTCAGTGTCCCTAGTACTTGGAATTACAGGCGCACGCCACCATGCCCAGCTAATTTTTGTATTTTTAGTAGAGACGGGGTTTCACCATCTTGGCCAGGATGATCTCGAACTCCTGACCTCGTGATCTACCCTCCTCGGCCTCCCAAAGTGCTGAGATTACAGGTGTGAGCCACTGCAGCCGGCCCTAGAATGACTCTTTACAGCACTGTGAGATGCTGAGACCAAAGAGTGAGGGCAGCCTGCAGGACCTGAAAAGCAGTACAGCCATGGAAAAGCAAATGAACTTTGGGGCCAAAGAGCCCGGGTTCCAACCCCAGACCTGTTACCTACTAGCTGTGACCCCTTGGACAAGCTACTTAATCTCTCTCTGCCTCAGTTTCCTCAACTGTAAAACAAATAAGGATTGGCCAGGCACTGTGGCTCACATGTGTAATCCCAGCACTTTGGGAGGTTAAAGTGAGGAGGGTTGCTTGAGCCTATGAGTTCAAGACCAGCCTGGGCAACATAGTGGAACCTCATTCTAAAAAAAAAAAAAAAAATTAGCTGGGTGTGGTGGCACAGGCCTGTAGTCCCAGCTACTCAAGAGGCTGAGATAGGAAGGTTGCTTGAGCACAGGAGGTTGAGGCTGTAGTGAGCTGTGATTGCACCACTGTACTCTCACCTGGGTGACACAGTGAGACCTTATCTCAAATAAAAAAAAGGATGAGGATGATGATAATATCTATTTCACAGGGTTGGTGTAAGAAGGAGTTATGCTTAGAAAATGGCCTGGCACATAGTAGGTGCCATGACAGTGTTAGCCCTTATATTATTAATATTAATGATGCTGATAATGATTCATATTCTCATTCTCCTCCAGAGAAATTTTTAAGAAAATAGGAGAGGGTCTTGGCAGTGTGGGACAGTATGCAGATGATCTTGTGGGTGGATTAATGGCTATTTGAAGGCAGTGGCCATGTTTTATTCATTGGGATATTCTACCTGTCACATGGTATATTTTAAATAAATATTTGTGTCACAAAACAATGCCTTGAGACAGAGAGACAGACGAGCGCTGCAGCCAGGGCTGCCTCTGTCAGAAAACTTGTTTGACTGTTTCTCCCAACATCTTCAAGTCGGGCTCTAGGCTCCCCCTGCCCACAGTGGCAGGTGGGCAGGTGACACCAGCGCTTGGGAGCTTCAGGTTGCTGCCTGCCTTGCCACATGGAAACCCGCTCCATGGCTGGTGCCAGTGTATCCAAACCAAATAGCCATAGGGACACTAGCGATTCCACAATCAAGCAGTGATTCGCACCCTAACTCCCCCCAAACTCCTCCCCTCTTCCTTTTCAGGCACATAATGGATCTAAATATGAATGCTGTCAAAGAAAAGAATTATTGAGGTTTAAGTGAATCCTTAAGATAGCTCTAAAGTGAGCTCTTGACTGGAGCCTTTATCTCATTGACTCACTGAAATGGCTCTTTTTTATCATACTATTTATGGCAACAGCACTAACAGAGATAAATAGCCTTGGAGACAATAACACACTTGCAAGAGCAAGGCATACAGAAGAGACAGGAAGGCTTCAAATCCCCCCAACCCCTCAGACGCTCCTCAGCCCTCAGCCTCCGTTAAAGAGGCCTCCGTGGGGACCCAGGAGCTGCAGCTTCCCCCATCTCCTCATGCCCGATACCAGGCTGTTGCTGGCAGGCGGGAGAGCGCCACAGGAGGGTCTGGTGAAGAAGAGAATGACCAGATGCAGAGAAATCTCTGGGTATAAACAGCAAAAATCTTGTTCTCCATGAGCTCTTGGGGCAGAGTAGCTGGGAGACGAGTGCCCTGGTAGGTAGCGAGGACTCTCTGAAGAGTTAAGGAGTTGAGGGAACAGAGGAAACCTGGGACTACCCTGATGTGGCTCATTCCAGCAGTCACAGCTGACCTGCACCAGGAGGAAGACGGGGTGGTTTGTGGCACTGGGGAGGTCCAGGCATTGTTGATAGATCTATAGGCACTTGTTCAAGTCGGGGAAAGCAGACGTCCTTGCTGTTGAATAAATGATAATCCCCGATCTATAATTTTGGTGTGTTCGACATGGGAGAAGTGCCACAGGCACTGAAGCTGGGAGGACAGAGTGGGGGAGGCATGGGGAGTAGGAGGTACCACCAGACATGACCACTGCAGAGCTAGAGGGCAGGCCGCCCAGGGCCCTTCGCACAGAGCTGGCAGAAGGCTGTCAGGTTCTTTGGAGAAAGAAATTCTCTCGAGGAAAGACCCTGCCTGCTGGTTGGTGGGTCAGCCTCACTGCAGGGAACCAAAATTTACCCGCTTTTGCCATTCCTGGGGCACAACATGAACATCTACCACTTGTCCGACCTAAATGGAGGCACACCATCCAGGTCTGCTAAGAGCATTTCTGCAAAACTTTGTGAGGAATCTCTTACCTCCTAATCCCAAGCAGGGAACCCAGTATTCATGGGCTCAAATCCAGTCCAGATTTTGCATCTGTGAGGCGCCAGCCTCCCTCCCTCCCTCCAGAGCCCTCCCAACACCTGCTACAGAGGCTGGAAGCCAAGAGCTATTGTGCAGGACCCTGAACTCTGGCCCTCTGCCTCCGCCTCCACCCCAAACCCAGCTTATTTCATGGAGATGCTTTGCTGGCTGGCACAGAGCCCTGGAGTTTCCAACTCCATTGGGCAACAGAATTCCTAGCCAGCTCCTGTCTTTCGGGGTTTTCACCCTTTCTCTTCCCCTGGGGCTCTTCAAATTAGGAAGTTTAAGTGTGATTTAGCATTTATATTCAGTTCGTATTCAATGGCAGATGATGAAGCCAGTTGAAGTGAGATGCAAACTTCTTGGAATCATGAAATAATGAGGCCAGAAGGGTCCTCCCAAGGGTACAGGGTCCATGATAATTATTCTGATTTGTGTAGCCTCTTCTGGGCTTCCTTATTACCAAAGCATTTATTACTTCATTTAGTCTTCACAATTCACCTGTGAAACAGGCATTTTTCCTAAACAGCAATGGAGAAACAGAGGCCTGGAGTTGTCAGAGGACCCATCCAGGGTCACACAGCAGCTAGCTGGAGTCTAAGCTTCCCAATGCCAGTGCACCAGCATCTGCCCACTCTTGGCACAGAGGGGCACCTATTTCAGGCTACACTGAGGAGGTTTTGGGGAAACCTAAAGACTACAGTTTCCCTTGTGAGTTCTTTCAAAGACACAAGGATATAAGCAGCTCACTTCAGAGCAGCTGAAGGGCTGAATTTGGAAGTAAAATGAAAGAAGAGAGGCAAAGGCTCTGCACTTAGAAAGAAGGCCCACTCATGGCCTCTTTGCCTCTTCCCGTTCTCAACACTGAAGCCACGATTAGAATCACTGCTCTGAAGAGGACAATTCTTCTCTCTGCAAAATGCTGTCATTATCCCATCATTCCAGGAAAGCCCAGGTCTTCTGCAGGCCAAACCCTTTTCCAGGATACCCCAAACTTACATGTTGTGCAGGGCACACCAGCCACAGTGAGGGTCCCCAGAGCTCAGGCACTCCCCACAAGTCGTATACTGCTCACATGACTCCACGGGGACCCTGGTGACCTGGCAGAGAGAGGAAAGAGGGCATGGTGAGGTTAGGCTGTGACGACTAGCAGGTGTGTGTCACAGAGTCCTGCGTCTATTCACACTTGCACTGTCAACTCCCCTAAAGAGGTGACACTGGACAGCAGGCCATGGCCTCAATGTCCCCAATCTCTTTACCTGCATAAGGCAGGTAGGCTAAGCCGAATGTATCTCTGAGTTGCAGGCCTAAGACTTCTTGTCTTTGCCAGAGGTAGCAGCAAAGGCTCCCTCTATTTCTGCCTGCCACTAGCATCCTCCCGAGAGCTGGGCAAACCAGCGGCAAGTACTCAAAATGGTTAACTCTGTTGAAAGGCTATTGAGTGGCACAAACTCATCTCTGAAGAGCTTTCAGCTGGGCTTGGGCTGAGACATCCTGCCTACACAGAAAACATTCAAAAAGGGAAAGGAGAAACTTTTCCCATCAAATAATATTCATAGTATGGCACAGACTCTTTACAGCCAACCAAATATGCCACCTGGATCCAATTATCCCATTCTCTGATGTCTGCATTCAGTTTCTCTAGTAAATCTCCTATCCTTTGAAAAGTCTGGCTAAATGGGAACATCCACAGAAAAGAGCTGCCTGATTCTGTCTTGCCTGGAAAGTGGGAATTTGCAGATCAAGATCCTATCCCCGCAGAGAGTGCAGCCCGTGCACACTCCTCCTGGTCTTCTGCTGGGGCCCTGCAGGGACTTGAGCTGGGCCTGTCTGGATATTACTCACCCCCACCTGCACAGCAGTGGTGACAATAAAGACCAGGCAAGGGGGGTCAGAGGACTGAAGTGTTCCAGTTGATACGTCCTAGGTATCTGTTGCTGGCTGGGGCAGGAGGCTGCTGGGCTGCAAAAACATTTGCTGGGCTGGGAATGGGTTCTTATTTGTTAGGGCATAGAGGTCCCCCACCTACCAGATGTGTAAAAAGTAAAAACATAACCTGTGGTTCAGCAGCACAGTGTTCTGCCTCTGGCATGGCGACAAAGGATATGATGGAGACAACTTCACGCCATCCTCCTGAGAGGTTCAGGACGGATCCTAACACTATTCACTCAGCAAATGTTTATCAGACGTCAACGCTGTGGAGCTCTGGTGCTAAGCAATAGGGAAACGATAGTGAACAGCACACAGATTCTGCCCTCCCAGAACCCTACGGTCCAGTGGGAGTTGTTAATTGCAAACAGAGACTTGCTCTACATTGTGCTGAGTTTTTGTTGTGTGGGATTGCTGTGAATGCTGAAGGTTTGGGGAACTTAGAGAAGAGGTGACCAGTGGGGTAGGGGTGCCTTGAATGGTAAGAGAGGGGGTCAGATGCAGAGACCTGGAAAGACATGCCAAGCTGAAGGATTGTGATGAGCAAAAGCAATCACGGACAAGTTCAGTATAAACTTAAGTGTAGGATGTAGAGTGGGTGGGAGGGGAGAGAGATGAGCCTGCCTTTCCTCTCTTGGGTGTTCCCACCCATCCTTCCTACATCATCACACTTAACATTCCATACTACGAGGCTTTTCTGTAAGTCAGTGACATGATCAGCTTTAAACATCTCTAACCTCCCTTTAATAATACAAACATGAAATGCAGGGAGATGAGTATAAAATCTTGCAATTCAGCTTTAAAAAAAAACCTGGTACTGTAAGCGTAAGATGGGGGATAACTGATTTGAAATAGTTCAAGTGTAATAGACCTGAGGGTTTGAGTTGACTCAGAGTCAACTCAACTCGAAGTCTGATATGACCTGACAGGGTGATGTGATAATGAAAGAAGCTAATTTGACCATGGGCTGCATAAATAGACACACAGCATAAGGGTTGAGAGAAGCCACCCCACACTGGGGAGTTCGGAGTTCAGGTCTCCACAATCTGCCCTAGAAGGGGCATTGCTCAACCAGAGATCCTTCCCGGAGGGTGGCCAGGATGGGGTGGGACAGAGAAGTGGTGTCTGAGGTAGAGCAGATGAACCAGGGATATTTATTTAGTCCATTGAAGAGTCTCAAGGTAGTCATGTAGGCTGTTTTCCAGTGTTCGAAGGGGAGCAGTATGGCTGCAGTAGGACTCATGGGTGAAAAGCTCAGAAAAGCTCAACATCATGCAACCGCCTGGCTTTCCAAAGGAACGCCTATCACAGGGATGCATAAGCAGTCAACATGACATTCATCCCAAAGGCTGGAAGAAAGGATTTCTGCCCTCGGAGGAAGGCTACATTAGTCCCTGCGAATTCTGACATTCCAGCTTTCTATTTCCCACAATTTCCCTAACTCCTCCTTGAGACTGTTGATGATTTTTGTCCTGTACAATCTTACAGTTAAAAGATAACATGCAGCCACCACCACCACCAATTGATTTCACACCGCCTTAAAGAACAACCCTTGAACCCTGCCTCATGGCCCACAATGCCTACAAGAAACACCTTTCAGACAGGTATCTGCAGGAGATCTTCTAATGTGCCTCTCCTGAGCCTGGTGACTATCAGCCCTCTGGGATATCAGAGACCCAGGGTGCCTGGGAGGCTTCCGCTGGCCCCCTCCAAACCACTCTCTGAGGCCTGAGAGAGGCGGTCCAGTGCCTAGTGTCCTTTTCTTGGGTTTCGGGCTCCTTGTGAGTGATGTCTGCATCTGGCTGCAAATTAAAACAACTGTCTGCATTGCATTCGGCCCGTCTGTCAAAACACAGCCCAGCCCTCAGCAGCTGGGAAAAGGGGCCCTGAATGGGAGCAGTGTCTCCAGCAACAAAGCTCACTTTCACGCCAAGTGCCACGGAGATAGTGAAACCCTGTTCTTCTCCAAACACGAAACCAATAGCACAACTATTTTTCCTGTTTCCTGGGCCCTCCTGGTGATTTTTTTTTTTTTTTTTTTAAATGCACTGAGTTGAAGAGCAAAGTGAAACAGGAAACTTAGTTGGCGGGGGTGGGGGCGGTTGGTCTAAAACTTGAATTACTCTCTCCTCTAAGATGTAATAGCCACACACAAACCAGAGGAAAGAAATGTCACAGTGACCGGGAGGAGACCCTCAAAGTCAGATGTTCCCAGGAGCCTTCTCTGTCTCTTATATTCATGTGCTTCTATATTCATTTGTCAGCCAATATTAATTGATCATGTCCTCTATCCAGGCCAGTGCTAGGCACTTCAGAATAAAAACAACAACAGCATTAAAACACAACTAGCACCTTCAAGTTGCAAACAGGCTAGCAATAAAAAGAAGAAAGCGATACATGTTCTAAGAAAAGTATTCAAAGAGGGCTGAGGGAATTCAGAGCAAGGAGAAAACACTGCCTGCATCTGTGCTGCCCAATACAATAGCCACTAGCTTCATGTGGCTATTGAGTTTGAAATGTAGCTAGGACAAATTAAGATGTGCTGTAAGTCTACAATACACACTGGATTTGGAAGATTTACTGAGGAAAAGAAAGAAGGGAAAAATTACATCAATAATTTTTTATTGACGTGTTAGATATTTTGCCTATCTTGAGTTAAATGTCTTAATAATTTCACCTGTTCTTCTTCCTTTTTGAAATGTGGCTGCTAGAAAAGTTAACATTACACATGTAGTTCATGCCTGTGGTTAGAACTTTATTTCTATCTGACAGTGCTGCCCTAAATGGAGTATACACAGTTTGTGTCTGGGCCTTAAAAAGTGAAGAATATTTAGCCAGATGAAGAGCATTCCAGGTGGAAAGAACCAAATAAGCAGACATTGGAAAGCACCTTCAGACACCTTTGGTGAGGGCAAGGGAGGGATGGTTCAGGTCTGGATATGTGGGTCTGGGTGACCATGTGAAGAACTGCAAAGAACACAGAGCTGGAATATGTAATGCCTCCGAGCCTTCTAGTCTTGGCCAAAACAACGTCCTCCATGAGGCAGGCCTGGGGCTCTCAAGGAGCAATGGCCCTCAGTGTATGGTTCTCAAACCAGCACCATTGGTGTCACCTGTGACATTACTGAACATGAAAATCCAGGGTCCACTAAATCAAAAACACTGGGGAAGGGGCCCAGGAAATGGGTCTTAACAACTCTCCAGCCGATTCTTACGCAGGTCAACCACTGATATACATGACTCCAGCTCCCCGAGTGGGTCTTTTTACATGTTAGGTCCTGGGGCCAGGAAGAAACAGAATATCACTCGTCCTTGGGGCTATGGGAGGAATTAGAGGGATTTTAGGGGTGTAGGGGAAGGCAACAGTACTCTGGGGACTACTTTATGCCCAGTGAGAAATTGTTTCTAATCATTCTGCGACTATGAAGTCCATAAAGGACCAAGTTCAAACCTCTGCAGTCAGGAGCCACTTCACTGTGCACCCCAGTGGCGTCCAGCACTTGCTCTAGGGCTGGGTGGGGTGGGGAGGGAGATGTCTTCAGAAGCTCAAGAAGGAAAGGGAGCTTTCTCCTGGAGAGTGTCCACCATGTCGAGCGCCCTCTATTGGGGCTGACTCAGAGTTTAATGGGACACTCTATGACACTTTAATTAGCATTTGTTTATTATTATTGCATTTTAATTATGCCTGAGGCTCCCTGAACCCCTCCACTCTGAGTGCTGGGATCTGGGGGTGGCTGGGCTGGTGGATGAGTGTGACGATATAATTATACAATGGGAGGGTGCCCTTCTCCTGTTCCCCTATGGCCTTCTCACCGGGACCCGTGGTACTGCTTCAAACCGGATTCCACCCTCATGCTCGACATTCTTTTCTGCTTGATCTTATGGCTTGTAATTATGCCTTTGATGAATATAACTGTTCTATTAAGTCATTTACTTAAGAAATACTCTTAATTAAAGGTGACTCACACTGTGTTCTTGGCTCTCCTGGTCCCGGCGCCCCACGTCTCTGGTGCCTTCCTTGGCCTGATTCAGCGGGGCTGAAGATACATGTGGGAAGGACTTGGCAGGGGGTGCAGAGTGTGGGGCAGTTTTCTTTCCCCGACCAACTTTCTTAATTCAGCACACGAGTAGCCCACAGAGTGTCAGGCCTAGTACAGCCAGACACATTATCAGATAATTAGAGGCAGTGGGGACAAGACACTGAGAGAAGCCGCTGGACCCAGGCTTTTTCCTGAAGGCCTCAAAAAGCATGGCAGACGTGTAGTGTTTGGACCATCCAAGGTAAGGCCAGGAAATCCTCAGAGGCCCTGAGAGTGAGTCATCCTGGACAGAGCCCCTGGGCAGTTACTCCCATCAGGAGCAAGACAACACATCACCCTTTCCACAGAGGAGTTTCCCAATGGTAGGCATAAGAACAAGCGCCCTTTGCCAAGTGAGCTCGGGAACAGAGAATCAATGCTGCACCTCTGCCACCCTCTATGGACACCTGGAAGGACCCACACGGTTCTGAGCACTTATATGGCTCTTATGGAGAAACGCCTGAGGTGAAAGCAGAAAACCTCACATGATTCTGACAGTGGATCATGCCAGAGGCCCATTTAGTCCTTAAACATCTACTGAGCACTTACATTGTGCTCAACCCTCTGTTAGGCATCAGGGCTACATTCTCTCCCCTGTTGGAGACCATGGTTCAGTTGAGAACAAAACCAAGGAAACAGATAATCTCAATATGGTGGGACAGATGCCACAATAGAAGTAGAACCAGGACCGTCATGGCTCAGAGGACAGAGAGTGGCAGCTCGCCTCAGGGGGCTCTGCAAGAGCACTCAGTGTTCGAGCGACCTGCAGGATTCCTTTGCAGTCATGCAAGAGAGACACAGAGGGATGAAAGGAACAAGGGAAAATTGTTCCCCAGGCTGGTGGGCCCCTCCAAGATTGAGAATTTAATCCCCTTCTTCCCTGGAATCTGCTTTTGCCCCTGCCAGATGGTACACCTGTCCTCACACGTGTCCCCTGCTCCTGACACAAGGGAAGAAACAGAGGCCTTCTCAGTGGCTGGGAGCCAGGTGGCAGGGGTGGGAGGTGGCACAGATGCCTGAATGGAGCACCATTTGGCCTCATCAACAGCCTCCTGGTCCCCAGGGCTCAGGGCAGAGCACACAGCAGCTGAAGCTGATGGAGCTGGCTCCCTGGGCCTCTCTCCTTTCCTTTGTACCTCCTCTTGGTGGTCCCTCCCTGCAGGCCCACCCCTTCACCCCTTCAGGTTTGTAGGGTCTCAGAGCCACTTTCTTCTTTTTTTCCCCAATCCAAACCTGTTTTCAAGAAAAGATCTGACACTCATTTACACACATAGCTGATGGTGGATTGAAGAGAGACCCCCGCTGGGGCTGCTATATGGACAGAGATCAATAACGCAGTCACAGCAATCCTGGCAGAGGGTTTTGGCATTTTCGAAATGCTTTCACACACATTATCTCATTTGATCTGCGCAACTCCCCAGAGAGGAAGAGAGGACAGGTATTTTTATGTGTTATGATTTCCACCGGATCCACCAGGAAATTAAGGTCCCCGAAGGGCACTTAAGTCCTCACTTGCAGTGAGTGGCAAAGTGGCCAAGTGGAGGAGAACCCTCCATGGCCCATGAACCCTCCACGGCTCTTCTCAGATATACTACAAGGGCTCTTTCTGAGGGATGAGGAGGGAGAAGGTGGCCCAGGAGTCCATTGTGAGATCCGAGGCAAGAGCAGAGCAGGGATCAGGAGGCTTGAAGCAACCTGAGGGCAGGTGAGGCTTCTGCTTCTCTTCACCCTACAGCTCC
Source organism: Chlorocebus sabaeus (assembly GCF_047675955.1). NCBI lineage: Eukaryota > Metazoa > Chordata > Mammalia > Primates > Cercopithecidae > Chlorocebus > Chlorocebus sabaeus. The sequence continues at coordinate 21,401,286 of NC_132928.1, read as the reverse complement.
TAGTACCCAGTAGCTGTTAACTGATGGAATAAATGGGTGGGTGGAGTTTTTCTTCTTCACAGGCTTGCACCAAATCTTGTAAGCCCTTCTGTAAATGGGTGCAATTAACATGGAGATGTTGATTTTCTGTGGGTTTTCTGCCTGGCAGCCTAGTGTGCTATCCTTCCCTTGACACTCATTCAGAGTCCTCACAGGGAGAGAAATGTGGGCCAAGGTTTGGGGAGGTCTAACCCTGCCCCTGACCCTGACCTGATTCTCTCAGGCATAGAAGCCAAGGTAGACCCTCTGGGGAAAATCCAGGCCCCCTCCCTCCTGACATGCCTCTTCCTCCATCCCCTTTGGCTCAGCAAGTCTCCAGTGAAAAATTCCCACACCTCTTTCTATCCTTCAGCAGGAAACAGCTGATGTCTACTGGATGCCTGAAGCAACACCTTAATCTCAATCTCCCCTGCTAGGAGCAGGTGAGGGGGGCAGCAAGGAAATCATGTCCTTTTGGATCTGCTGCCTAAGGTTCTGGGGGAAGTGATGGGCACTGAGGTCTCCTGACAGCTGGCAGGCTCCTGGCTGGCCCCACCTTACCCTGAGCTGGGCAGTGGACCGAGCTTGTTGAATGGATTGAAGCAGCAGGAACAATAATAACAACAGCTGCATGTATCCAGTATTTACTGCATGCCAGGCATGTCACACAGATTACCTCATTTAATCCTTACACCAACCTTTCCAGGGAGGTATTCTTACTCCCATTTTACCTATCAGAAAACTAAGTCTCAAGTAACTCATGGAAGGTCATATACTTTGTAGGGTAACATAAACAAAATTGGAGTCTAAATTTGTCTAATTCCCACACGGATGCAGCGGGTTCCAGACAGACAGAGGCAAAGACTACAGAGGGAAGGCCCATTCTCCTGGAGCTGCCCCGAAAGCAGCCACTTGGGCTATCCTTCTTCCTAGAAAGAACATCTTTCTGCTTCCTAGGCAAGCTGCTGGATGCTGCAATTATGTTCACCCGCCTGACCACTGCAAGTCTCTTAGCTCATTTTACTCCCCTCTGTTTTCTAACAATGATTCAGCTGGGTGAATCAGGAGCCAGACAGCAAGAGAGGTGATACCAGAAGGCGAAGAGGGACATAGATTGGGGAGGGTGAAAGATTCCCTACTGGATTTTTTTTTTAAGTGAAAAAGTCTTGTTCTGTCACCCAGGCAGGAGTACAGTGGTGGATTCACAGTTCACTGCAGTCTCTACCTCCCCGGCTCAACGGATTCTCTTGCCTCAGCCCTCCTGAGTAGCTAGGGCTACAGGTGTGTGCCACCACACGTGGCTAATTAATTTTTTTTTTTTTTTTTTTTTTTGGAGAGACAGAGTCTCCCTATGTTCCCCAGGCTAATCACAAACTCCTGGGCTCAAAGGCTCTCCTGCCTCTTCCTCTTAAAATGTTGGAATTACAGGCATGAGTCATTACACCCGGCTGGACTTCTTTTTTTAAGCCTACTAGGACCAGAACAATAAGGGAAGAGGCTGTGAGCAGGCTCCACATTTTCCATCTGAGGCTCCTACAAAATGTCACGGAGCCCTCTGTTAGCACAGCTTGGGTAGTGGCCACAGGAGAGTTTTCTCTCCCGGTCTTGCCAGTGATCAGCTGTGTGGCCATGAGCACTCCGGTTATGCTTCAAGTCCTCATTTCCTTATTTTGAAATAAAGACAATACCAGTCCCACCATTCTCTGGGGCTCATCAGGAAGCAGAACACCTCCGAGCCCACACTTTCAGCTTAGGTTTTTCCTATGAATCAGCTTCACAGTAATTAATGTGAAGAACTCATTATTGTTTGTTCTCAGTGTTAGATCCATTTCTTTAAAAATCAATAGTCATGCATCCAGATCCCCTTAAATTCTCATAAAGTAAATACCAACCTTGCCTCCTGCCTGTCCTCTGGGCTGTGAAAGTCACGTGATCAACATCATTAAGAAAAATGAGGCACAAGAACCCCAGAAAATCAGCTGGAGTTTCCGGAGACTGTGATTGCAACTAAAGCAACACACAACCTTCTGACCAGAAGCTGACCCCGGGGCTGTCTCCTAAGAACTCCTGACTATCTGGAGACCTGAGGGCGGAGTGCAGTTCAAAGAGAAAATCTATTTTTAATGACTTGGGGGAGAAGAGTAGAGTGGTTGAGTAATTCAGAGTAATTAAACCTATCTATCACTCAGAGAGAGGAGTCCAAAGTTGGTTGAACTTTTCAATGACTTTTTTTTTTCTCCTCATTCATAAAAACTCAGTAGAGGTCCTGCAGGAGTCAAAGGGGAGAGAACAATACGAAAAGAAACTTCTGGCCCCATACAGTGGAATTAAACCCTTGGATGAGTGCTGGGGCAATGACTGTTCCTGAAACCTGTTTTCAGGTAGAGGCCATGTTTTGTACTGGTTTTGCACTTTGAAAGGGACAACCCTCGGTTTCAAATCCAGCTTCTATGCTTATCAGCCATATGACACTAAGTAAGATGTTGGACTTTCTTGAGCTTTAGTTTCCTTCTCTGTAAAATGGTGACAACATTGATATCAATTTCACAAGGTTGTTCTGAGGCTTACATGATGTCTGTACATACAGACTTGCACACAGCTGGTGCTCAATAGTGGTAGTTACCATGCTTAGTTTCTAGATGCAGACCCCACTGAAGGTGGCAGTGTTTGCATGGAAAAGCTGCAGAGGGCCCTGGCTTTGCGCTTCTATGATGGGTGACCTTACACAAGCCACCAAGCCTCTTTGAGCTGAGACTGCTTATCTATGACATGGGGAGAATTATGTCTGCCCTTTGCATGAAGAGCCATCCAGCCCCTGGAACTGCCATCTTTATTAAATAATCTAAATGTTGGAAGTGTGCTGAAACTCAGGATCCTTGGCTGAAAGAAGTCAAATTAAGCTTAGCTTGCTAAGGATAAAGGTAAAACTTGGGCAAGGTAAAACTACAAAGAGGGTAGAAAATCTTATTGGCAAGGCAGATATTCTAAACACCACACCATATTTTATCAGAGAAGACTCCATGCCAGAAATACTAGGGAGGTAGAAGTAGAACACTTTCTAGGAAGTTCTGGCTTTTGGAAGGACCTACAAAAAAACAGAGATGCTGATACTATGTTGTCTCCATGACAACAGTGGACTTATTCAGTTAGAAAAAGCAGCTGGGATAGGAAATGGGAGATGAGGAGGATTTGGGAACTGGGGCCTAAGAAATAACTAAAACAGACCTCTCATCTGGGGACCAGATGCCCGGGATTAGCCAGGTCCTACAAAGCTCCTTATAGAGCCCACATTGACTGCCCTAACCCAGGAGGGAGAAAGGTGATGATGGCATGGGGTGGGGTGACAAGGCAGGGATGCCCCTTACCCATTCATTCCTACTCATTCATTCCACAATGGTTGTTTGCCCAGACATTGTTCCAGTGAGGCCCCTGGACACACAGAGCCTGAGTCTAGCCTTACCACAGAGCTTGACTTCATCCAAGAACCGGGCATCTGCCTAACAGGCCCCCACCTCAGAGCTTTGCCCATTTGATTTCTACTTCCCCTGCCTTCCAGTCTCTAAGAGAGCATGAAAGAAGGGGTTTGGAACTCCAGTTAATCCCAAATGCTCTCTCTCTCTCTTTTTTTTTTTTTTTTTTTTTTTTTTTTTTTTTTTTTTTGAGATGCGGTTTTGCTCTCTTGCCCAGTCTGGAGTGCAGTGGTATGATCTTGGCTCACTGCAGCCTCAGGCTCCCAGGTTCATGCAGTCCTCCCACCTCAGCCTCCTGAGTAGCTGAGACTAGAGGCATGTCATGTGCCACCACGCCTGGCTAATTGTTTAAATTTTTTTATAGAGATGGGGTCTTGCCATGTGGCTCAGGCTGGTCTTGAATCCCTAGGCTCAAGCGATCTGCCCGTCAGAGTCTCTCAAAGTGTTGGAATTACAGGTGTGAGCCACTGTGCCCAGCCCCAAATGCATTTTTAAATCTAAAGTGCCTATGGCCTTTTTAAGCATAGAAGGTGAGGTTTAGAGTGGAAATCATCAGGGGAAGGAGCCCAAGAAGCTGGTCAGACAGCTGGGGTAAGAGCATCTTTGCTGTTGTTGAATAGAAGGTCGAAGCCACCTTTAGAGTTGTCTGAGATGAGGATTCAGAATTTATGTTTGGGAGAATCCTTTTATAATAGGGAAAGTGGGGCCTTTAGGACATCACTGCTCCTGAAAGAGACCATAAAAATTAGCTCCCTTTGGCAAAGTCCCTGGCACTGCCTCCCAGCAGAGCTCCAGTTTTTGCCTCTTGGTCCCCAGCAACACTTCCTGCTCTGCTGTTGGCATTTGTGGTTATTGATAATACATGTGGGTTCTTAGGGACTCTTTATTTTCTAATCTTCCATCCTTGACACTTCCCTTAGAATCTGTTTCCCCAGTTATGAAGGAACCCCACGTTGATGTTCCCAGGTCATCTTTACATAGGGAGGACAGTGTCATCAAATGGTATGACATAGAAGCAGACTTGGCGAAGCCTGACTGCTCAAGGCCTTCTTCACTGCACCAGGTCAACAGCTGTGTACACAAGGAAGCAGGGAGCTAGCTCAGCATTATCCATAGGCGCCGGAACTGAGACCAGCCTCTACCTCTCTGCCTGAACTGTTGTATGACTCTGAGTAGGTAAGAAGCCACTGGAACCTCATGCTATAAAACAGAATTTTGGTTTTCAGCAAACACCATGGAATGCATCTTCTCTACTGTCTCTCAGCTTTCCTTTCTAACCATCTGAAACTTGGGCATCTTGTCCTCTCTGACACATCAGACCCCCTGATAGTATTCTCTCTGACTTCTTGGTATGCTTAGTGACTGGTTCCCTTGGGCAGAACTATAGAGAATTGTCTTGTCCATCACAGCTTCCTAGGATGCAGTGAGTGAGTAGATGAGTGTGTGTATATGTGTGTGAAAGAGAGAGAGAGTGAGAGAGGGAAGGAGGGATAGAGGGAGGGGGAGAGGGAGGGGGAGGGAGATGGAGGATAAGAATATGTGTTAAATTTCTGCCTAAGTCTCCTATACTTACATTGGAACATTTTAATTTCCGTTCTGTATAGAGTTCATTTATTCTTTCCTGCCATTCATGCATTCAACCCTGGCAAGGTGGTGATATGAGAGGCAGGAAAGCTCCTAGGCTTTGCTGGATTCCATGCCTCTGTGTTGCTCTGGGAAGCTTTATAGCCTGGTCAATTGGACCAAGACCATTCCATGGAGGCAGCAATGGCCACATGGCCTCAGTGCTTTGTACCCAGGGGTTAGTCAGTGTGGGTTGATTGGCGTGGTCTTGTGAATTTGCATTCTGGTATATTCGATTTATCACCAAGTAGACCTGAATGTGGTTGAAATACATCTGGCACATATACTTTGTGCATTTGTTTGTTTATTCATTCATTTACTCAATCATTAGTCTATCCACTATGAGTTCATCCATCCATCCATTCATCCATCCATCCATCCACCCACCAGACTAGCTATATATATAAGTTATATAAAACTTGTCTGCAGCTAAAGAAGAAACTGAGGCACACAGAGTCTCAGTGAAGTTGTTTAAAGTCATGTGATCAGTAAGTTGTACAGCTGGGACTCACACTCAGGCAGGCTGGCTACAGAGCCCATGTTCTCTACTTTGACACCATACTGCCTCCAAGACATGAAGGATGCCATGGGTTAGAAAATGCTGAGTCCTGTGCCTTGCTGATAGCTGATACTTATTATTAATAAATATGTATTAAACACCTAAAATATAGTCTGTGTAGACATTAAGTTCACAGAATGAACAGATATGACCTTGATCCCAAAGTACTCATAGTGTTGTCAGGAAGACAGACAAACTTCCCAAACTATAATGAAATATTGGCAATATGATTGAGACATGGTAAAAGCTATTGGAGCAAAAGGGAAGTACAAATCAGGGAAGGCTTTCAAGAGCAGTGTTTTGTACCGATAATTTCAGCTAAAGAAACACAACAATGAAAATAAAATCCAAAAACAACAAGAAAACTCTGCCTATCTCATGAAGTTTATAGTCCAAACACCTCAGTGTGACATTTCAGCCTTCTAAATTCTGCTCCTCACCCAGGCTGACGTTTCCACTCCCGACCCCTTTGGTCAATGTCAACTGCCAGCCTGGCCTTCCCTCATGCTTTGTGCAGTCCTGCCTCCATGCCTCTGCTCATACATTCCCACTAATCCAAATGTGCTCCCTTCTCCTGCTCATGTGCAAACCCCTGGGCCCTCCCTCCTCCAGGAAGCCTTCCTTGATCAACCTTTGTTACTTCTCTCTCTGAACTGAGAATCTGGCTACCTGCCCAATTGGCATGACTCTAATGCACTTTTTATACTCTTCTTAGGTAGGTATCTTTTTAGATTACTTATAGGGCTCTGCTTTTTATTTCTTCTTATAAGATATCTCTGTATGCTCCCACTTCAGTTTCTTGTACAAAATAGGTCTATAAATACCTGCTGAGAAGCTAATTATACTTGCCCAATGATCCAGGTTTTATTTTAAGCTCCTTAATCAAATGCACTATGCTAAGGTTCTCTAGGTGTGGTTGAGGCCCCCTGGTATTCTGCGAGGATCCATTAGGTGACTTGAGGGCTTTTAAAATTTTTTAATAGTCAATGTTTATAACACAGCAGAGGCTTTTGGTGTCATGGAAAGGACATAGCTGTTAAGGTCAGAAGAACGTGGCTCAGCCTCACCACATACTCAACTGTACCAGGCAAGTCCCTTAACCTCTCTGGGCCTCAGTTTTCACATTTGTTAAATATTACTGGATGTTAAAATTAAGGCATCCATGAAGACACCATGATATAATAATGCTGTGTTCTAAGGTAAAGTGGGAGACTGCCATACAATTTTTCAGAGTAGATTATCAAGATCCAAGTTCATGATTCTTCTGCCTCTGACCCTGGGTCCCTGACCCAGATGAATGCAGCAAAATGGATGAAAGGGGCCAGGCGCAGTGGCTCATGCCTGTAATCTCAGAACTTTGGGAGGCCGAGCTGGGCAGGATCATTTGAGGTCAGGAGTTCGAGACCAGCCTGGCAAATATGGTGAAACCCTGTTTCTACAAAAACACAAAAATTAGCCGGGCATGGTGGTGCGCAACTGTGGTCTCAGCTACTCAGGAGGCTGAGGCAGGATAATAGCTTGAACCTGGGAGGTGGAGGTTGCAGTGAGCTGGGATCACACTACTGCACTCCAGCCTGGGTGACAGAGCAAGACTCTGTGTCAAATAAAAAAGGGTTGAAGGAATAAAAAAGAAGAGATTGTGTGAGTTTTTTGGAGGGAGCCCTTGGAAGGCTGAAACCTAACCACCCTTCAACAGGACCACCTGGAAGTGGATAGGAAGATGCAGGAGGAAACCCAGAAGGTAGGCTGCTAAGCCCACAGGAGGCAGAGCGAAGCAGCAACTTGGGAGGTCACTGCTCCCACCCCACCCCCACAACGGTGGCAGGCTAAGGATGGGCAAGTACTTCCCTTGCAGCAGACGTGAACACCTTAGGAGGGAGGGCTGGCCTGGAGCATTTTATAACTCGTCCAAAAGACCCCCTGGAGGTGGTGCTGGGACCCCACTGTGAACATCTGTATGGAAAGAACTGGAAAATCAGAGCCCAGAGGACAGCGTCCGGTCAAGAGAAAGCACCACCCACTTGATGAGAGCTGCAGCCATGGAATGGTTCAGGAGGGGGTAGTTTTGAAGGCCCAGGAAGAACCCAGCCCTGTAAGAGTCAGAAATATCCACCAGGCCTGAAAACAGAGGCTATCTGCTGCCAATTCCAGTTCATGTGAGAAAGAACCCCTCTGACCCCTCTCCTTTCTACAAAGTGGATCCACTTAAGGGAAAGCAAACGGGAAAGGGAGAGAGAGAAGTAACTGGAGACCGTGCAGCAGGCTTAGGCAAGGGGAGGAAAATAATCTGCACGTCAGTCCACAGTTTAAGTCTGGTCTGGAACTGGACATTATCATTCCGATTTGAGGCTGTGTTTGAGACTGGAGTGACAAAAGGGTTTTCATTATCTACAAGTATGCAGAGAAGCTATGCCACCTGCCTGAGATCCAGGCAAAACTTTACTCATGATAAACATCTTGAAGAGACAGTGGGAGACAGCAGAAAGCTGCCTTGTGATGGTATCTCCCAGCACATGGGTTGGGCGCGATGATGTTAAGGACAGCTGTTCCTCACTAGCATATTGTCATGAGGGTCACAAAAAGTGACAGTTTCAGCACCACATTGTTCACTATCAGGCTGATTGGGTACAGATGGATAACTTACTGATAAAATTGTTTAAAAAAAGAAAACTGCGGACACCAACCCTCAGATGGTTCAGCAGACCATTTTTCCTGAAATCCTGGTGTCCTTCCAGGGAGTGACTAGGTCAGGCAGTCCCTTTTGCAACAAAAGTGGCCAGAAGAATTTGAGAACAGCCACACAGGGAAGCCCCTTGACCCACTGGCCACCCTCTTCCAGGAGATGCAAGTGTGATGGTTAAATGTGACAACTGAAGCTGGTCTGCTGAAGATAAGGCTGCAGTCAGGAACTGGCTCTGGGTTAGTAGCCCTCTCTGGGTGCTTCTGCCTCCCCCACCCCAGGGTCTTGTCCTGCCTGGGCAATCAATGGGGATTAGCACTTTGCAGCCTCCCCTCACCTGGAGGTTAGTGTGGGGACTGTGCAAATCTACCTTCCTCACAGCTTTCTATTCCTGACCTCCCTATATGGCTGCCTCAAATGTAACCAATGTCATCGAGCTTCTGGGGGTCACAGGAGTGGGAGGAACTTGGGGGAGATAGAAGAGAGACAAAGATATATATATATATTTTTCTTTTTTTTAAACAGGTGCTTAGGAAATTAATTGGAGCAAATAATCACTGAGTTGTCTGAGTCTCTATTTTATTTGGTGCATGCCGGGTCTGGTGAAAAAAAGCGGAATTTTAAATAATTTTGGAGTTATAACTGATGTAATTAGGTGCTCAGTGAACACTTAGCATCGAGCTGTGCTTATTAAAATTACTGTTTTAATCAGAACATTGCCGGAGAATCATTAATAATACAATGGCTTGATTCCCTGGAACTCTAATTAGACCTGGACTTTTAACCACCTGAGCGTAATCTGGCTCCGTCTGGATACGCACCGCGGGTGATGCATTATCATTCCAGGGCATGTGGGGATGGGGCATCAATACTGCTATTTAGTGACTGCCTGAATGCTTTTTTTCTTTAGAGCAGGAGAGTGTGCTGAGGCGGCACAGGAGTATGAGGCTGAAAGGTGAAAGTGGAGGAGGTCAGCCAGGGGCTCAGGATTGGAGGTCTCCAGGAAGAAGTGGCAGGAGATACATTCCCTGATGCCACTGGCCAGGCATGCCATATACATTGTTGTCTAGGAGAGTGACAAAGCCACCATATCACAGACCCAGCAAAAGGTCTCCGGATGCTCTGTCCGCAAACAGGCCTGTCCCTGATCCAAAGCAAACACACCTTTAGGGAGGGGTGAAGCTCTAGTCCCTCCAAAGCCCCTGAACACAAGAAATCGAATCAATCCTTCACTAAGTGATAAGGAAAGGTGAGTCTGGTGAAGGGCTAGGGCCACTTCTTCCTCTTGCTGTCCAGCACTTTATGTCACCACAGAAAGAGACCATGAGATTGGCTGAGTTTCTCCAGAACTTTCTGTTTTTCTTTATTTTATTTTATTGAGACAGTGTCTTGCTCTGTCACCCAGGCTAGAGTGTAGTGACACAGTCTCAGCTCACTGCAGCCTCCGCCTCCTGCGTTCAAGCAATTCTCTTGCCTCAGCCTCCCAAGCAGCTAGGAATACAAGCATGCACCACCATGCCCGGCTAATTTAATTTTTGTATTTTTAGTGGAGATGAGGTTTCACCATGTTGGCCGGGCTGGTGTCGAACTCCTGATCTCAAGTGATCCACCTGCCTCGGCCTCCCAAAGTGCTGGGATTACAGGCATGAGCCACTGCGCCTGGCCTCTGGAGCTTCCTAATCCTTAGGGACATTTCTTTGGGTAATGAGGTCCAGAACCGGAGGGAGGTGAGTGGATGGATTTGTGTCCCCTGAGATGACTGGCTGAGCTGGCTTTTGGGGACAGGGGTCACTGGCCCAGTTCCTAGCTCTAAGCATGGGGCTTTGATGTCTCTGCACCTTTGGCTGGTGACTCAGTGTGTCAACAATACTGATTTAGCCCCAGCTGGGTGCAGAGTTTTCTGATGGATGTCACAAGGGTGGCCAAAAGCAAAGGAAATGAAAACATGCTCTCTGCCCTCCTAGAGCTTGCTAACTAGTTGGAAGGACATAACAAAGATGTGAAAAAAAGATTTAGGACTCTTAAAAGGCAGATACTGAGATGTGAAAATTAAGCTGGAGCCAGACAAGGGCATGTGGAGTTAAGTGGTGATTAGAGTGGGGTGGGATTCATCAGGGAGTGGGTGAAGCTTTCTGAAGACAGACTGGAGGCCAGACTTCATCTTTGACACACGGGGAGGGGCAGGCAGCACTCTTTGGGTTCTTCATTAAGCATTCCTCTGGTTGCTACTACAGGCCCTGAGACAAGAAGATTGAACTCTCTGAGACTCCCTTTCAGAACTACCACTTGCCAGTGCGGTACTTTGGTGTGATTAGAAAGAAGTGCCCCTTCTAGGTACATGGCTTGGTAAGATGAATAAGGACTTCGTTTCAGCCCCTACTTGCCCCTCAGCCAGGTGCCTTTATGTGGTGCATTTCCTGAGCCATCATTTCAGCCTTGATGCCCAAGTTCCTAGGGAAGTAGGGAGTTGAAATGTAGCTGGTGGGTCTCCCAGAGTTCTGGCCTGGCGGACCCAGAGATAGAATATTTTTAAGTACTATATATTGTGGACCCTCTTAAAATGTCTGTGAGGGGAGGTCAGAGGGTGCAGAGAGATGGGAATCACCTTTGGGTCTGAGAGTAGGCAAAGCTCCATGGAGGCAAGACTTGAAAAGGGGCAGGGTGAAAAGTGGCCTGGGCATGAAAACGCCATAAGCCAAAGCAGAGAGAATGAGATTTGGGTGTGCTCTGGGGACAGTGAAGGACACAATATGGGATGTCACCCATGTAGATTTCCTTTGTTACTCATTCCTTAGGAGTAGACACTTAATAACTGAAAAAGTAAAACAAATCTAAGCCTCCCTCAAGGATGAAGAGCCCAATGGAAGAATTTCTCTGTAAACCAATGCTTCTAGGAAGGAGATTTCCATCCCCAGGGAAACCTAAGTAAGGTCCACCATGACTGAGAGCTGGACTGAAGAATCCTCTCCGGCTCCGAGAATGTCTTAGGGGAGGGGGCCTGGTCAATCTCTATCCCTTTCCAGACTCCCTAAAACCTTCTTACCCCGGGAGGATTTATACAACAGGGAAGGTCAGATGTGAGGCAAGAATGGTCTCTGTGTTTTAGGAACAGATGGTTAGGTTTCCACTCAAGAATTCTCATGCTTCTGAAAAAAGAATACTGATATGGTTTGGCTCTGTGTCCCCACCCTTGAATTGTAATCAAGGGCAGGACCAGGTAGAGGTAATTGAATCATACGGGCAGTTTCCCTCATGCTGTTCTCATAATAATGAGTGGGTTCTCATGAGAACTGATGGTTTTATAAGCATCTGGCATTCCCCTTGCTGGCACTCATTCTCTCTCCTGCCGCCCCGTGAAGAGGTGCCTTCCAGCATGATTGTAAGTTTCCTGAGGCCTCCCCAGTCACGCGGAACTGTGAGTCAATTAAATCTCCTTTCTTTATAAATTACCCAGTCTAAAGCATTTCTTTGTAGCAGCATGAGAACAGACTAATACAAATACCATGAATGGTAGGCCCTGACACACACACATATGTACCCCATTGCTCCACAAACCCATACCCATACTCGCATACACACACTCATGAACACAAACACACATCCATACCACACGCTCACAGTGCACACCACCAATACAGTGACACCATGCATGAACTTCACACATGCTCACACCACAGCTCATATGGATACTCCACACACACATTCGTGTCCCACACAGTCATGGACAGGCAGGCCCACCACACTCATCTCCCCTCACACCCCCACCTGCACACAATTGTGAGAAGAAAAGAGCCATCAGGAGCTGTCTCCCTCTGGCTGGTAGTGAAAAAAGATTACGGCTGCCCAAGATTAAACAGGAGAGTTAAAAATGACAAACAGACTTCTAAACAGGATTAGAGTCTTAATGAAAACCATAATGAATGGAAGAGCCACACAGATATCACCCATAAACGGCCATAAATATCAGACCAACAGATGAGATCCTAGATACTGCAGTTTGGAACCCCATCAAATTACTTCTATTGTAATTCGTCAATAAATAACCAGGCCCAGCCTCATATTTAAGGTCCTATCATGCTTTGGAGAATAGGCTCCGAGGCCAGACAGACCCTGGTTTGCATTCTGTTTTTGCCTCTAACTGGCTGGGTTTTCTTAGCCATGTTAGTCTATTTCTTCATCTTTATCCATAAAAACTTCTTCATCTATAAAATGTGGATGATTATCTCCCTAATAGGAATGTTGTGAAGATTAAATTAAGTCCTGGACAGCTATAATAATAATTTATAATAATATTAACACTTTATTATGATGATGATTGTTAAATTTCACTATCTCTTGTTCCCTCTTCCACGCCCCTTCCAGCTTCCTAGGCTTAAGAAAGTTTCCTAGGGTTAAGGAAAGCCCACGAGATGCACCCATTGGATGGTGAGATCAGTAGGAAAATAAGGAAAAAAGGAGAAGGGAGATAGAAGGAATAGGAAAGAGTAGGAGAACACGGCAGTGGGAAGAAAACAGGGAGAAGGGAAGAGGAACAGAGAATAAGGATGGCAGAGCCCTCAGATGCACACATTGATGTCATCCATGGTGCAGTGTCCACTTCCTCTTTAGGTGGTGGTTGGCAGGAGAAGGAGAGGTGCTGGAGTAGCCATAAAATTAGGACATGATCTTCTCAAGATTTTTAATATAAGAGCTTTAATGAGATAATTCACCAACCTAGATTGCGCAATTCAATGGTGTTTTGAATATTCAGGAACTGTACAACCATTAGCGCAATCCATTTCAGAATACTTTCATCATCCCCCAGAAGAAACCTCATACCCATTAGTAGTCACTTCCATTCCCTCCTGTCTGCTCCAGTCCCAGGCAACACCAATCGACTTTCTGTCTGTAAGGATTCGCCTATTCTGGGCATTTCACAGCGATGGAATCATACGATACGTGATCCTTTGTAACTAGCTTCTTGACTTGGCATAATGTTTTCAAGGTTCATCCATATTGTAGCCTATATTAGTAACTTCCTAAATTTCTTAATTCAGAGCAAGAAGGTGAAAGAGCTTAATATCCTCCCACATAAGCAAGTATCATGATGGAAACTGTCCAACTGTTCACCCCAAGAAATCCCACTGATCCAGTTTAGTCATTAATATACAGACTTAAGAGATCAGGCAGCTGGATTATTTCATTTTTACCATCGGGGAAACCGAAGCACAGTGAAATGATATTTTTGAGTGTGGGCCTTTTGCACCCTCCATACACCTCTCATGAAAAAAAGAAAATGAAATAGCTCCAAGTGTAAGAGTCTCTTGTCTATGGTTTTTACGATTTAGATTTAATGTTAAGAGACAAATAAGGGCCTCTTGGTAGTCTGTCCGTAAGTCTCTCTCTTACCTCTTAAAAGTGACAATTCCCAGTTCGATTTTTACAATGTAAAAGAATGACTCTCCTCTAATGGTTATCTGTCATTGTTTGTGTTTAAAGTAATTTTATATGTTAAGACTGTAGCCTTAGGATACAGGAAAGCAGGAAGCAGTACCCCTGGGCCAAATGCAGTTCCTGAGGTTGGAGGAGCTTCTAATCTGGATTGAAAAGGATGCAGCTAGTTATTGGACTTAGAAAAACATAAACCACCTTTCTTCTATAACCGAAGGGAGATGTGTCCCTAAGGGAAGCTACTTGGAGAGTTATGGGAATGGCCAGGTATCTATTCCACATAGTTGACCCCAGAGAGAGAAACTATTTAAAGCCCAAGTTGTGTGTGCAGCTTCACTCTACACTGACGTCTACCAACATTACCCCATGGCCACTAGATGTTAGTCTAGGGCCACTGGTAAAGAAACTGAACTTCATAAAAAGTAGAACCAATCCAGTGGTTGTCAGACTAGAAAGCCAAGTACCACATGTTCTCACTTATAGGTGGGAGCTAAATGAAGGGAACTCATGAACACAAAGAAGGGAACAACAGACACTGGGGCCTACTTGAGGGTAGAGGGACGGAAGGGGGAGAGGAGCAGAAAAAGTAACTATTGGGTATTAGGCTTAGTACCTGGGTGATGAAATAATCTGTACAACAAATTCCCATGACCCGAGTTTACCTAAATAACAAACCTGCATATGTACCCCTGAACTTTAAATAAAAATTGTTTTAAAAAGTAGAACCGGGCCAGGCACGGTGGTCTGTCTGTAATCCCAGCACTTTGGGAGGCTGAAGCAGGCAGATCACCTGAGGTCAGGAGTTCAAGGCCAACCTGACCAAAATGGTGAAACCCCATCTCTACTAAAAATACAAAAATTAGCTGGGCATGGTGGCGGGCACCTGTAATCCCAGCTACTTGGGAGACTGAGGCAGGAGAATCCCTTGAACCCAGGAGGCAGAGGTTACAGTGAGGCGAGATCGTGTGACTGCTCTCCAGCCTGGGCAACAGCAGCAAAACTCTGACCAAAAAAAAAAAAAAAAAAAAAAAGAACCAGGGATATCCTATGTTTTAGGCAAGCCCAACTAAAGAGGGTTGAGAAAATAAATTTCCTATACATGTGAGGCCTTCTTTCTTTCCTATACATTCAAATATTGATTTAGATTGAATTATAGGGAGAGGAAATTATCCACAGCTAGGCCAAGCTGGTGTCACAGCGTCCTTAGTGGCCAGGCATGGTGGTAGTGGTATCAGCCACAGCTAGAGAATGAGGGCAGAAACTCAGAGAATGACGTAGAGCCATGGCATTCAGGTATAAACACTGGTCACTTTCTATTTAGGCTATTCAGTGACTAGTATCTCCAGTTTTCTCAATGGATACTGTGAAAGTCTCAGAACCAAATTTGTTAGACCCAAATTCACTTCAAACTGTAACAATAACTACACCAAATGGCCTTTTGTGTAGGGCCATATTTCATGAAATAATATAATGGTTTCCACTCTAAAAAGGTCAGGCATTGTTTATTAACGATGCCCAAGAATGTCATTAAATCTGGGAGGTGAGGATAGTAGGAACTAATACAATGCATTTGAAGTGATCTGTATAGCAGTGAAGGCTGGTCTGGGACCAGAGGAGCAGTTTGGACTTCCCATGGCTACTGCCCTGAAGTCCCCATGCTCTGTGAAGGGCCGTCATCCACTGCTCAGTGTCTCTCTTCATTCCACCTGCCATGGGGAGGCACTGGTCAGACTGACCCAGCCCTCAGATTCCTTCCTTCAGAATTTACCCCTTGGTTCATCCTTGGCAAACAAATAGGTGATCCCAGGTGAGGGAAATCGCATTCTGAGAAAAGCGAGGTGACGAGAATTTTCTCCATTAATCTGGGCATGCTCCAATTTGCACTAGGAGCATACATTTGCATGTTGAATTCCAGAAGCCCAATTCGAAGCATATTAGATAAAATAAAATTAATTCTTGTAATCCTCTGTGATCATATTCAAACCCAATATTCTCAGCTTGGCACACAGAACAGGTTTGCCTGCCCGCTTTCCTCTGTGCTTTTCTATTAAAATTATTTTCTCAAACACCTGATTGAGTTCTGGCTGCACAAATGGCCCTGGGAGGGGATGGGCTGCTTCCAGCCTGTGCCCGCTCCCCGAGTAGTTTAAAGCCTGACGGGGGAAGACACCACATAGATAGATCCGGACAGGCAGTTTTGCCGTAAGAGTTAGAGAAGTTCAGAGGACTGAATTCACTGCGATTGGGGTGGATTGAGATGGTTTTGAGTTCTGTTGCGGTCACAGGAGGAAAGACAACACGGAGATGGCAGCAGGCAGATATTCTGACCTTTGGACAAGTTCAAAACACCTGCATGCTCTTTAGCCTGTACTGCATCCCTTCCTTCCAGGGAGGCTGGCAACGAGAGAGACAGCACCTTAAGATGAGATGGTTAGCAGCTGAGCCCAGCAGGCCTCAGGGACTGAAAAAAGGTCTATGACCATGAATGATTGCTGGGTGAAACTCAAAGGGTGACAGCAGTGAACAGGAGGCTAGCTTACCCTAACTCTCTGCGAAATCTGTTAGACCCTGGGAGCAACCTTGGCCCCATGGGGTGGTTTGGTTCTTTCTGGCTCTCCCCCATGAGGAAACCACAGGCTTTTCCTGTGGTTCTGGAGGTATGGTCAGTTATTGAATATGTGGGCTTAGCTTGCTTGGGGGAATCAAATAGATTTCCTGCACACTAGTCTCTAGTGGTCCATGATCCAATGACTGACTGCCCAGTGCTACGAAGGCTTGTCTTGGAAAACTGAAGATCTTTTTAAAAAGATCTTCAATTTGTTTGTTGAATGTTTGCTGTGTTCTAGGCACTGTGCTCATGAAGCATCTCATTTAATCCTTGCAAGAACCTGATGGAGTAGATTCTAGCATTATTGACAGTTTTTCTAAGAGGAAACTGAAGGCTTAATGAGGATAGGTAACTTGGGGAAGGCTGATGCTTAGGAAGGGTAGCGCCAGGATTCCAGATGTGCCTAACACAGAGCCTATCCTCCCCACCATGCCATCCTGCCTCCCAACAGTAAGCAGGCAATTTGGAAGCACGTTCAGAGCCTATGGTATCCGCCTGCCTGCCCTGCCTTCCTGGAGCACAGGCTCTGCTCTCACTCTCTCTTTTACTACTCTCTTCACCTGCCTACCTCAGGAGCACTCCTGAAAGGAAGCACATAAGAAAGAGGCAGGCACACTGTGTCCTGGGCCCAGGGACAGGTGACCTTTCCAATTCAGCACCTTTATAAATCTTACCTAATGAAGTTAAGAGGAAAAAGGAATTAATGAATAAATGAAGGTTAAATCACTCCCTGCAGAAAATTGATGCTGACAGCAAGGGCCAAGAAGACAGCTTGGAAAGCAGGGAGCTGACTTGCACAAGAGGCTTTTAAAACTCCTTTCTCCAAATTTGAGGAAGGCATAAGGCTTCCCAATTCCAATACGGGCAATGAAAACTTTGGGAAGTCCAAGGAGATGGCCTGAAGAAAATGAAGTGAGAAAGCCATACTCTACCTTGGATGATTGTTTTTCCAGAAGCTGATTTGGGTATGAAACACATATGTGTGCAGGTACACACACACATACATACATACACACACTCCTTTTATTTACTCACAACCGGTAAACAAAAGGTCACTTTTATGCTGTATACACCATTAATTCCTGCAACCAATCCAGACATAGTTTGGGTCTGCCTGGCTCATTCCTGGCCTTCCAGGGACCAATGTGGTGTGTCTTCTTGTCAGCACACACTTGTTAGCCTCCTCTGTCTCCTTGTCACCACTACAATTGTCCCTATTCCCAACAGCCACCCTTCACTTCCTGAGGTGCACACCTCAGTCCAATTGGCTCAGAGGAGCTGCAGAGAAAGGCATGGCTGGGCCCAGGGAGAAAGAGAAAGAAAAGCAGAAATAGCTGCTGGCCATGGCCAGCCAGCCAGGCTGGGAGCTGATGTAGGGACTAGAAGAGGTTGAAGGGACATGGATGAAAAGAACCTGGTAAAGCTCAAAAAGTTGGATGAGGGCCCGAGAGAGTATGCTGCTGACTTACGGAGTAACTCCTAGGCAGCCACTCGCTAGCCTCAAGCTCAGTTTAGCTGCTCAGTAAAATGGGGTGGGAAGAAGAGGCCTGCAGGAGAGGATCTGCAGCAGAAATCCCCTCTGGTGGGAGCAGTGAGTAGGGAAGATCAGTAGCTCTGACTGCCCCTCCTGTCCGTGCCCACAGGTTTTTAGGAATCTGATCATGAAGACAGGGAGGCTCCGAGGGCCCAGCACAGCCTGCCTGTCCTGCAGCGTGAATCTGCCTGGGAGGCAGGGAACACACACTGGCTGATGGAGGGCTGGGAGAGCCGGGGGGAGCCTGAGGGGCAGGCAGAGAGTTCCGGAGCCAAGAGCTGACTAGATCAACCAGTAAATAAAAGGTCACAATGATTTTTCCAGGCACCCAGGGAGCAGCAGACAAGAGAGCTCAGCTGATGGTAGGAGCTGACAACTGGCAAATGAGCCTCCACAGTTATCTGTTTTCCTTCCTTATTCTTGTCTCATAAGACAGAGGCTAGAAATAGATGCAACTGGCAGATGACTTAAGGATGAAAAATGGGCAACATGTTAGTTGTGGGGGACTCCATGGTAGCGAAAGAGGGAGATTACCATGGAGGCAGCGAGAAACACAGGGCTTAGCTAGAGCCATGCCCGAGGGTTTGGCTCTCACTCTGTCCCAGGCATTGTATAGGGATTTCACTTTCTCAGCAGTCCTATCAGGTAGGTATTATTGTTATCCCTAGTTTACAGAAGACAAGACCGAGGCTTAGAGAGGATACACCAGGCCATATCAAAGAGTGATAGAGCCAAGATTTGAATACAGTTCTAATTGCCTCCCAAATGAGGCCTTACAGTAAACTAGAATGCCTCCTTTTCATAGATATTTTCCTTTGTTTCTTTTTTTCACCTCCTCTCTTTCTTCCTAAGCTCCAACAAGTGTTTCTTTTTTGGGGGTGGGGGCACGGAGTCTCGCTCTGTCCCCCGGGATGGAGTGCAGTGGAGCAATCTTGGCTCACTGCAAGCTCTGCCTCCTGGGTTCACACCATTCCCCTGCCTCAGCCTCCCGAGTAGCTGGGATTACAGGCGCCCGCCACCATGCTCGGCTAATTTTTTGTATTTTTAGTAGAGACAGCAGCTCACTGTGTTAGCCAGGATGGTCTCGATCTCCTGACCTCGTGATCCACCCGCCTCGGCCTCCCAAAGTGCTGGGATTACAGGCGTGAGCCACTGTGCCCAGCCCAAGTGTTTCTTGAGTACTACTAAGTACCAAACGCTGTGGTATCTCTTGGGGAGAGAGAAGCAGCGCAGACAGCAAGGTCCCTGCCTGTAATAAATGTTGCAGAAATGATACAATGAATGCCTGAAATGGGTGCACTACCTCATTTCCTTTATCCTCTTCCCATGAACCTGGGATGGGCAGAGGTCTTCCTTGCTGTACAGTCAGAGAAATGGCTGTCCTGAGGGGAGGGGATTGGCAAGGTCACAACAGGCTTTAGCACGGGAACTCTGCCAGAGCTAGCATCTTTTTTCTTGATGATGTTACTTAGATCCAGGGCATGTCCAGAGGACCTGCTGGTGAGCTTGCCACAGACAGCACCAGGGGCTGGGTGCATGATGGCTTCCTACCAATTCTATGTTGTAGCAGCCGGGGCTGGGGGAATCCCTCTTAGGAAAGGTGGGTGGATTGAGCCCACCTGAAGGCTGCTCGCCTGCATGCTGTAGAAATTCTGTGAGGATGGATGCCTCCTAATCCTTGCCTTCAGCTCTGCCAGTATCAAGTTTTGGGAAATATTCCTTGAATATACCAAACTCTGTCACACTTCCAAGCTTTCCTTAACTTGAACAATACTTCTTTGCTTTTTTATTCCACTGGGTGAGCCCCTCCCCTCTCACAATTCACCTAGAGCATAACCTCCTCCAGGAAGCCTTCCTTGACTCACAGGCTATACTGGGTGGCACCCTCTCCCGTAATCCCAGCACTCTGCATACCATACTGTAACTCACTACTTACTTGTCTGTTTTCCATATGTATGTGTGATAGTGCATAAGCTCTTTGCTGGGAGCACAGTAGGTCCTCAAAGGCTGTTTGATGAGCTATTTAATGGCTAAGTGGCTAGAACATTTTTTTAATCTCAGTTCATTTTTCCCCCTCCTGTTTTCCTTCTACCTGGCTCGCATCTCTTCCCACCTCTTTCTTGTAATTAAATATTAGTTGAGGGACAGAGGCTGAACCCAGACTGTTTGCTAAGCCACCAACAGCTGATTATACAGTCAGTCTTCTCTCTACCTGGTGGGAGTTTCAAACCTCAACCTGTTTGCAAAGTGGGGACCAATAATAACTGGGGGGAACAAGGTGAGGTGAGGGCGGTAACTTGAGGCACAGTGGCAAAGGCTCGGGGAACTTAACCACAAGGCATGCACTCTATGAAGTGGAGATTGCCGCTGAAATGCTGAGTCCCTGAGCTGGCCTGCTACAGAAAGATCAAAGGGCCAGCTGGAAATGCGGCCAAGCTGGGCTCTAAAAACAGCATAAAACTGGGAGGAGAAGGGCTCAAACACACATTTCCCCCAGCGGGTACATGCAATGGTATATGAAAGAGCCTAACACTAACATAGTGTAGACACTAACACTAACATGGTGTAGACACTATCACCCCCAGAACACACAGGAATGTTTGCTCTCATCTCACTCACCAACCCCACCAACTTCTGTTCTCACAAGCACATGCATACTCGAACCCAGGTCAGCCTCCAAGCGCTGTGCATGCAGCCTCCATTCCATACACATTCATGGCCAGAAAGAATGCACCCAATGTCATGGCCGCAAGGGGCATTCAAACACATTTTATCAATGGGGAAAAGGAGGCTCCGGTTGGCCTTGACTCAGATGCATGGTGAGGGACTCTTGATGACTGGCACAGGCAGACTCTTACCTACCACTCCCCGGCCACTGTCCCATCACCCCTCTGCCATCCTGCCACCTCCCTCCCACAATAAACTCCCTGGCAGTTCAAAGTTGGATTCCAAATTTTGTCCCTAGGATCAACCCCATTGAGAAACCTTATCTGACAGGCAGCATGTGCGAGTGGCTGGCCAGAACTCACAGGTGGTGAGAGAAAGCCCCCACATATTCCTGTAAATGAGTACAGCCGGTCACTTCTGGCTGAGGAGTTCAGAGGCCTTCCCTAAAGAAACCAACGATGGTGGTTATAGCTTCCCACCTCATGGGAACGCTGTGTTCACAAAGATCTCCCCGGATAAAAGGCCTGAGAGGGGCTGCCAGGCCTGAACCATTTGTGTGAGAAACCTGCTGGGGTGGAGACCAACACCTTTCCTCTCCCTCAGGGGCACCTAGGGCCCTGGCCCACATATACAGGGGCGCCTTGTCAAGTCCCGGCCACGGACCCCAGGACTTCCAATTGCTCTTATCTCTAGGGGTTCACTGACTTCCCCTTTGCCTCCGCCCCTCTCCCTGATGCATGGTGCCTCTCTTGACACCTCTGAACCTGTATCTTCACACCACAGTAACTGTCCTAGTCATCAGCGGAAGGAAATAACTGTTCATGACGGCTCCTCTGATGTTGCCATCTTTCGTGTTGATCAAAACAACAAAACGAATCAGACTCTCGGCATCTGATTGAAGCCTAATTGGAAATCCAAAGTGGCACTAAATGTTATGGTCTAAATAAAACACATTCAATTACTGAAACTCAACGCAGGGAGCACAAGGGAGCGCTCCTGGAAGGAGCCGAAAAGCAGGCTGCAGAGCTCTGGGGTGTCATTCCGGCCCCACCGCCTGTGTCTGGCTGGATAAGACTTAAGATGGCGAATAGAGGATGCTTTCTTGAGCCTGAGAACCTCTTACTTAGGGCCGGTGAATGAGCTGATATGAGTTTGCATGGTTCACACTAGAAATAGCACCAGAGAAGCTGAATCAGGGCTTCAATGCCTCCCATGTGTTCTGCAGCTGCCCTCCTTGCAAAGGTTTTTCCTTTGCCAGACCGACAAGCTTTGGATGGGGGTAGAAAAATATGCAGGGGAGTCATGATGTCTCCGTCTTGGGTCTCTGCATGGGCTCTCCTGGTGCTGGGGGAGGGCGAGCAGTGCAGGAGCTTTGCAGCCACACAGACAGGCTCTTCACTCCTGGCTCTGCCTCCTAAAAGTCATAGAAACACCTAGTTCAGATCCCTCAACATTGCTGCACCTGGCCTTCCTCATTTCCTAAATGGGGGAGATGATACCTGTCTTCCCAGGTTGTTGTGAGGAGGGGAGATCATGCTTGTGAGGCGCTTGGCCGGCTGCACAGGATAAACTCCACAGTAACTTCCTGGGGAGTGGCACTTTTTCTCCCTGCACTCTGACCACCTGCAGAGGCATTTCTTCTGTCTGTCCACTTAGGGCCTGGGGCAGTGCTTGCTTTCCTTTATTGGTTTTTTAAACAAAACAGTGCACTACTCCAATCTCCTTGAAGGTGTCAAGTGAGGAGTTACTGAGTCTGTGCTGGTCTCCTGGAGCCCAGAAAGCCGCCGCTGAACCCTTTTCCTAACTGGGAGCCGGGTGTGGGGAGAACAGGAGGGGAGGAGCCTTCTGCAGCCACAGGGCAGCCAGGGGGCGCTGTCTCAGGAAGCTGAAGAGGTGTGGATTTGGCTTCAGAGGTGTGGGGTGGAGTCCCAGCCCTGCTGTTGGACAGCTTGGTGGCCCTGGGCAAATTACTTAGTCAACTTGAATTTCAGTTTTGTTATCTGTTTAAAAAGGCAAGGACAATAATACTTATCTCATGGGACTGAGATCATGTTTGTAAACTAAAATAAGAAAAACATGGCAAAAATATTAGCTAGATTTCAACACAGCTTAAATAAGGTAGGGCTGAGAGGCAAGGCAGGGTGGTTAAGCTTTTTTTTAGGTGTGGCTGTTTGCAAAGCATGATCTGCAGGGCTTGGCTTGATGACGATGTATGGGGGCACAACCGTAAAAATATAATTACTACTACTACCATTTACTAAGCAAGTAGTATGTTCCTGGTACTTTTCAGAGTGCTTTTTATGCATTAATTAATTTAATTTAATCTTCAAACAGATGCCATAATTATGCCCATTTTACAGGTGAGGTAACTGAAGCACAGAAAGGTGAAGCAACTTGCCCAAGGTCACACGGCAGTAAGCGGTAGAGCCAGGACTTGAACCCAGGCTGGCTGCTCCCCATGGCTGTTAGGAAACTACTGATAGTCAATCATTGTCTGCTTCTCCACGTGCAGCTTGGTACACCCTTTCTTCTCCGGAGTCACTGCCCCCTCAGACCTCTCATCTCCTCTTTTGTAAAATAAAGGGCTGCTCTTCACTAGAGAATCTCGGGATAAACCAGCTGTGGATTCTTATGTTAGGTAGAGGGTGAGTCCCCTGAGTTACCCAATTATGGAGGGAACCAGGACAGGTCCCTTCCTGGTGGTATGCGTTTACATAAACACATTCTACAGCATTGCTCTGATGTACAAATAAATAACCATATCTTGTGATTTATCTATACATCATTGCGCCCCTCCAGAATTTGACCACCTTGAGGGCAGGGATTCTATTTTATTTTTTGCTATACAAAAACATACATGATAGTGCTACTGTTGCATTGAAAACAGCAGAAAGAAATCAAGAAGGTACTTATCTTTCTGGCAGCCCTATTTAGAAGGAGACTTTTGCTGGAATATTACTTAGAAAGACAGCCCTATCTATATCTACATATGCAAATGACTTGTCAGTGGACAGCTCTATGCATTATACATGGTCAACACTTAATGGTCTATTGAATGAATGAGTCTGCATATGCAAACAATATGCAAATCTTTCCCTATTTTAATTTGACCCTTCGGAACATCTTGAGGAACTCTCTTGGGCCTAGGTCGTTTTAATTTTGCTAATTAAAAGTTTTAAACACAGTCTGTTCGCTCTTGCCTGTGCTGAGGGAAACTGTTATCAAGTTGGGAAAGGATGCTGGACTAGACCAGGTTACTCAGGAGTTACCCTGATTCTTCTGGTAATTCAGATGATGACCTAGGCAAATGACTGTCCTCTTTGGAGGCATCAGTTTCCGCATATTTAAAAGAATGGGGGAGGGTAAGTTTCCTTCTGGTGAGACATAGTAACTTCCCATCTCCCGCTCATAGGAACATCATTCTGGGCAGTCAGTGTCAGCCTTCAGCAGTACCTATCTAGAAAGAAAACTTAAATCCCTCGTCAAGGATTAGAGAAAGAGTCTCCAACCCCCTGCCCATTTAGAGAAATGAGGTTTTTGGCACCACTTCTCCCAGCCTGGGCATTGTATTCAATCATTTCTTTCCAAACCAAAGGATTTCAAAATAAGAGGCTGGAGTTTTCTCTCTTAAATACAGCAAGCCGAGTGTCTGATTAATAGGGTGGGTTTGCATTGCCTTTCCCTCATGTGAAAATATTTATTTAAAAAAAATGCTCCGATGAGAATATTAATAGCCAGAGAATCAGCTCCCTGTCAGCTTCTTTGTTCCTTGACATTTGAAATGGGGGAAAGAAAGAGGAAAAAATCAAAACCCGGGTTTGAGGTGGTCATTGTTGCCTGCACCGGCAGCCCCAGGGGAGGCAGGATTCCATCCTTTTTTTTTGGGAAAGGCACTGATGTGAGCGCTCACCTCCTGGGCCACACTGGGGTCCTGCATCCTTAACCAGAAACACATGTGCATCAAAGGCTTGGATTGAAAGTGACACATTTTAAAACAAAAGTGCAGCAGCAATTCGCTTATCCTCACTTTCCTAATCCGCAAACTCTGTAATTCTCCTCAAAGTCCCTTAGGCTCAACTCTCCTCCCTGCCCCCTCACTTTCCCTCTTCCCCAGAGGCTCAGCCAAGGCCTCCCAGCCCAGGCAGAAGGGAGGTCTCCTGTTACTGAGACTTTGCCCGCCTTGTAAAAATATACCTTGGCATGCTCTGCCTGCGCCCTGGGAAGCCTTATCGCCTGGACTAAACAAATGTGCACAATCAAAATAATAGTCTGAGATGTCAAAATAAATGAGCTGGGGACATCTGGAAGCATGGCTCCCCACGTGTTTTCTTTCCCTTCTCCAAGGTCTTTACGTGCCTTAGGGACTTGACGTTCAGTAGCTTTGGCTACAGGTAGAACACTTACTGCCCCATGGATCACA
Source organism: Chlorocebus sabaeus (assembly GCF_047675955.1). NCBI lineage: Eukaryota > Metazoa > Chordata > Mammalia > Primates > Cercopithecidae > Chlorocebus > Chlorocebus sabaeus. The sequence continues at coordinate 21,376,277 of NC_132928.1, read as the reverse complement.
ATAGCACCTCTGAAAAGGATTCTTACTTTTGGCTCTAGATCCAGGTTAGTAGTTGACAGGGCCTCCTCCAAACTGAGGAAATCACAATTAGTTTTCTGGTGCAGCTGCTGGACGTTGGTGGATGGCATACTAAGGGTCTGGCCTGTCCTTCCATCTCTCCCCAGACACTGCGTAGGGTCTTCAAACAATGCAGAGAATTTCTTGGAGCGGGGGGTGGGGGGTCTCTGCTGCATTTAAGACCTTCAGGAAAGGGTGGCTTTACAATCTTTCCAAATAATTTTTGTTTCTGAAAACTCCAGGCTGACAGTCTCCTTGCCTCAACTCTCTTAAATTACGTTAAACAGATGTGGTTAAAAAGCCAGTTTCCTGTAATCCATGGGGATGAGGTCCCATTCACCTGCATACTGAAGGTGAGTCACTGAGAGGCCTGCTCTTGTGCAAGATGAGACAATATTGCCACAGGAAGACTGCCTGGAGAGCTATTTATAAGCAGCATACCCTTGATGGGGCAATTTCCAGGCAGTGTGATCCTGCTACTGATGGATTCCTGCAAACCCTTCCTGAAAGCATTTTCAGGGCCCATAGGCATTTGATAGACCTCACTTAGGAGTTACACAACCTTCAGCAAATCAACAGCAAGCTTTAAAGCTGTCTGTGCTTCCCCATATGTTTGACAAAATCAATCCAGCTCTGATGACTCCAGCTGGGCGTTGGGTGTTGCACAATGCTGATGGGATAGCTAAACAGGGTGCTCTCTGGGCCTCATCTTTCTCCTCTGGGGTCAGAATGGGTGCTCTCTACAGTCCTTACCAGCTCTGATGCTCTGTGATTCCATGACCTTGGTAGCCGGGGAATCATGTTCTTAATGTGTGCTCATGGGCCACACGCATGAGAATCACATGGGTGGTGGGCAGCAGAGGGAAGAGGCAGGTAGACTGATTATGTGACTGCCAAAGCCAAGTCACAAAAAGGCAATGCAATTTCTACCTTCTTGTAGGGAGTACTCACTCTTGGAGTCCTGAGCTGCCATGAGCAAGAATTCTGACTGTCTTGGGGGCCACCTGCTGTCAGGAAGCCCAACACACATGGCAGGGGCTTGTCTAAGGCACTAAGGTCAATAGTCCCAGCTGATCCCAGCTTCCACTTCCCAGACATGTAGGAGGAGAAGCTTCCAGATGATTCTAGCCCCTTGTCCTTCTAGTCAGCTCCAGCCATTCGTGTCATCCCAGCAGAGGCTGCAGATATTATAGAATACAGATGAGCCATCTTCGGTGCACCCTATCTGAATTCCTGACTTACACAGTCTTTGAGCATAATGACATGTTTTTTACAAATATCCCCAAATGTGGGGGTGGTTTGTTACAAAGCAATAAATAACCAGAACAGTGTGCCAACTACTAGCACAACTAGGACATTCGGAATTGGGGTCTGAATGTTCACTACCTGGAGAGGGACAGACCCATCTTTCACGATGAGCATGGGACTTTGTTACTTACCAGGAGAAACCAGAAATGAAAGGCCCCATAGGTATTCCCTTTCTGGCCCATTGTCCACGCATGCAGCCCCAGGCTCACAGGGTCCCCCTCCTCTCCACAGATGCCTGCTATCCTGGCCTTTGGGCCTCACACATCGGCCTGGGGCTGCCTGCCTGTGTATTGAGGGGAGCGGGACTGTTTAGTCTGCCCTGCACATTCCTGGATTTTTAAAATAAATACCAGATTATGAGAGACTTAGCCCAGTGCTGTCATTTGGCCGGGCCAGAGGCTTCTGAGGCAGTGCTTGGCAGGAAGCAGGAGGAATGGCAGTTGGAGGCCACTGCCTGAAACCGGGAATTCTGTGCCAGCCATAATTTGTGGTGGAGATGTTTCTAGCCCTTTCTGAAGTTCCAAAGAAGTTCTAAGAATAATACTAGTAATAATAATTACCACCACTTATTGAAAACACTATGTGTCAGACACGACACTAGGTGATTTATATACATTCTCTCAATCCTCACAACAATTGCATTAGGCCCATTACACAGATGAAAAAATTGAGGTTTAGAGAAGTTGAATAACATTATCAAAACCATGTACTTAGTAAGTGTCTGTGGAATGGAGGTTGGCCTGACTCCTATGGGCTGGCTCTTAACATCTATGCTATTTTGCCTCTCCAGGCCTTGAAATAAGAGAACAGAATCCTATGCCCCACCACCCACTCCAAACACACACACACCCATCACCATCCTTTCTGCTGTTCCCGAGGCCCTTTCCAGTCTTTACGGAGCCATTCTCCACTGTGACTCCCTTTTTCCATTTCACCCTTCGCTGGATCATTTTATGCCTCTATTCCCTCTGCTAATTCAAACTAATTAAAGTATAAAATAGAATAATTGCTTCCATCCCTATACTCTTTTCCCATCCACCCTGTGTATAGAGTTATACCCCTTTTCTGGGAGTGGCCAGCCTGACAAGTTGGGTGAAAACTGGGGCTATCAAGTTTCTTTTCATCTTGTTGCTTGGTTTTTCGCTTGGCTCATAGCCTGATTTTCCCTGGACTCGCTGTCTGACTTCCATTAGACACTGAGGATATGGTAGCAACTTGTATGCATGCCCATAACGTCTGCTGATTCACTGTCAGTGAAGCTGGGGCAGACTTTCTAGGAAAGAGCCAGGCATCCTCTCAGTGGAGCACCTGGGCAATTAACAGGATTGGGGAATCAGTTCCCAAATTTTCCCCTGGGACTGGCCAGTCTTAGATCTATTAACAGTACATTAACATTGACTTGTTAGGCAGTGACACTAACGACCCAACACTTACTAGTCCTATTTCTTAATTACATTTAATTAATTAATTGAGAATGAGAGAGAACACATGAGTGCTATATTGGATTGTTCTAGCTCTGTGGGGAGATGAAAACCTCTCTAGGCAGAACGTAAGACCAGAAACTTGGTTTTACTCTCACCATGTGTTCCACTGTCACGGCCCCAAGAATATGACATGTGTCATGTTTGGAGGAGGGGTGGGGGAACAGAGAGGCAAGGGTTGGGGGCAGAGTGGAAGACAGGTTGCCCAGAGATTTGTTTTAAAGTGAAATGATGAAAAACCCATTCCCATGATGTCTTAAAAGGTCTTAGGACTTTTAGAGAACTCGGAAGTCTTAAATTGCTGCCTCCAAGTAGGAATATAGACAGTCCCAGTTTACAATGATTCAACTTATGATTTTTTTACTTTACAGTGGTGTGAAAGCAATGCACATTTAATAGAAATTGTACTTCAAGTACCCATGCAACCACTCTCTCCTTCACCTTCAGTACAATCTCCAATTCATTAGATGAGATTTTCAACACTTAATTATAAAGTTGGCTTTGTGTTAGATGATTTTGCCCAACTGTAGGTGAAGGTAAGTGTTCCGAGCATGTTTAAGGTAGGCGAGGCTAAGCTATGATGCTTGGTAGGTTAGGTGTATTAAATATGTATTTGACTTACAATATTTTCAACCTACAGTGGCTTGACTGGGAGGCAACCCCATCGTAAGTTGAAGAGCATCTGTACATATCCATAACCAAACCAGCATTCCAGCTTTCTCTACAGTGTTCACTCTTCGGGAAAGATGCTCATATGAGCACACATGGTCTCATAAATCTCTCCTTAAGAACATTGTACTGACTGGGTGTGGTGGCACAGGCTTGTAATCCCAGGACTTTGGGAGGCTGAGGTGGACCTTTCGCTTGAGCGCAGGAGTTGAAGACCAGCCTGGGCAACATGGTGAAACCCCATCTCTATTTCTACAAAAATTTTTTAAATTGGCTGGGCATGGTGGTTCATGCCTGTAATCCCAGCACTTTGGGAGGCCAAGGCGAGTGGATCAATTGAGGTCAGGAGTTTGAGAGCAGCCTGGCCAACATGGCAAAACTTCATCTCTACTAAAAATACAAAAATTAGCCAGGTGTGGTGGCATGCACCTGTAATCCCAGCTACTCAGGAGGCTGAGGCAGGAGAATCACTTTAACCCGGGGGGCGGAGGTTGCAGTGAGCTGAGGTCACACCACTGCACTGCATCCTGGGTGACGGAACGATAATGAGACTCTGTCTCAAAAACAAAACAAAACAAAATTAAAGCTACTCGGGAGGCTGAGGCAGGAGAATGGCGTAAACCCGGGAGGCGGAGCTTGCAGTGACCTGAGATCCGGCCACTGCACTCCAGCCTGGGCGACTGAGCCAGACTCCATCTCAAAAAAAAAAAAAAAAAAAAATTAAAAATTGAAAAAGGGAACACTGTGCTTTTGGTTTAGTCTCAAGCCCATCTCTTGTGCTTTTGGTGTCATCTTCTGGAGAGAGACAGAGCAGAGTCCCAGTCCTAGGCCCTTAAACAAATTTCTGTAAGATCTGAAAGAGACTTTAGAGTTAGATTTATAATCTCCATCTTTAAAGATGAGGAAACTGAGACCCTGAGAATTTGAGGGCCCAGGTCACCCTTGAAGTCAGAGGTGGGGCCAGGCCTAGAACACAGATCTCCTGGCTTAGGCTGAGGATGACTGGCTGTGTCATGTCCCCCTGCCCCCTCCTCATCACACACCATCTTCATACTCCTAAGAAATGGGGTCATGAGGCATGAGAGTTAGAAGGGGCCATATAGAATGCGGCATGTGAGGCAGTATAAAAAGAAATTCCCCATTTGTTGTCTCAGTTGAGCCTCACACTGACCTTGTGTGAGAACACTGAGGTTAAGTGACTTGTGCAAGCCACTCAGATAGAGAATGGTGAAATGAAGTCCAAATCAGACCCGTGGACTTCAGAGACAAGCCTGTTATCTGATGCAACTCCTCTCAGCTATAAAAGAGGAGCTGAAGCTGTCAGAGGATTCTACTATCAGTGATAGCACAAGCTGGACTAGAACCCATGACATCTGGCTTCATTTTTACAGATTATTCTCCTGCCACACATTCGACTTCTTCCTTGAAGACACCTGAGCTGTCTGTGAGTACTTAACTCACAGCCAGCCTCAGACAGATGGGCCTCCTGAGCTGTTCTTGGCTTTCATCTTTGGACTCAGCCCCTGGTGAAGTCACCTGGCTACCTATTTCTACATAATTTACGGCTCTCCAGGTGACAGGTCTCAGAGCTCCACCACAAATCCCCCTTAGACTTTGCCTCCTAATCACAGCTCCATCTGGTACAGGGAGCTCCCCCTACTAATATCTCACTTGACCAGAGACAGCCCATGGCATGAAACGTAAGTTCTTCTTATCTCTGCTCATTGTGTCTGGCTACTGCTAAACCCCTCTGTTTGGTGCAGATTCTAACAAGAACTGGGTACCTGAAGCAGAAGGTGGGACAGAGGAGGGGTATTTACAGATAAGCTATGTGGACACTTGGTGTGGCCAGGCTGATGCTCTCAGAGATGGTGTCAGATAAGGATCTAGGAGGTGCCTATATTCTCTGAAACCCACTCATCCGCCTCCAGCCTTGACCCAGCCCCTCTTCTTTGGTTACATTTCGGATGGATTTTCAGAAAGCGTCTCATTGGATAAAAAGATATGCAGCTAAAATGTATGCCTTGGTACCTTCTTGGTCCCACTAAGGTCTCACTGGTCACTTCTTCTTTCCCACTTTGCTAGGCTCAGAGAATCTGAGAAAGCTCTTACCCAGAGCTACCTGCCTGGTCCTCTGCTACGCACAGTGCCTCTTAAAAATATTGCATAAAATATGCGTCTATTCAATTTCTGCCCATCGTTGTATCCACCCATATAGGTCATCATCTACCCATCTGTCCTTTTATCTGTATCTATTTCTGCATAAGTGCCTGGAATGGTGCTCACCAAATGTTAACATGGTGTTATATTTTGGGTAGTGAGATTTGGTGACCTGCTGCTGTTTTCTTTTCTGTATGCATTGCTTGAATTTGTATCACAAGCATCCACCATTTTTACTAAACAAATAATATTTTCCCTTAAAGAAGAACAGGATAAAAGAGCATGTATAGAATTCAATCTTATGTTATTGGGCTGTTTGAGTACCTGTCTCTCTCTTGTTAGATTGCAATCAACTTAAGGTAGTGACTAAGTCTCATTCATTTTGATGATTCCCAGCACTTTGTTCCCAATAAATATGTGCCCAGGAATAGTTCTTTTTAGGCCCACTGACTGTTTCATTGGAATGATAGGTCAGTGTTTATTTCCAAGACTGTCTTACCCACTCTAGGTTAGGCAGAGCTGTCTGCAGATCCACGAAATTCCCATCTGGACCTGTTTATACTTCAACTGCAGAGGCCACATGAAAGAAGGTGAAAAAGACAGGTGGATTCAAGAGGATCTGGGTGTAATTTGCATGCAATTATCATATGATTTACGTCATCTGTCCTCAAGAACTAATTTTCAAGTCAGAACTGCATCACTGCTTCCCTTAATGCTGTCGTGTGCACACTTGTCTCTTCCTTACTTCTTCTGCTCATCCCTCATCCCCTGATTCAGACTCCTTACATTCAAAAAGAAAGGAGGTAAGGAGAGCTCTGGAAAGGGTAAGTTTGATCAACTTGCAGAATTGGAACTCTTGCAGAATTCTCTGAGAATGACATGAGCTGGGAAGCAACTGGTGAAAGCTCTCCGGGCTTTCAGCTCTACCAAAGTCAGTGTCCTCAGCGGCTGGGACAGGCTGGCAATCCTTTCCCTCATTTCTTTGACTTTTATTTCACTTACCCTGTTAAGAAAAATGACAAGACCCCTGCTGCTGTTGAACAACTATTAACCCACTGACCGAGTGAATGGAATGTGCCAGGCTTGGCTAAGGTCTTTGCTTAGCTTTCTGGGTCTCTAACGATCCCATGAATCGCCTGCCTTCCCTGCTTCTCTTTCCCTTCACCATGGCTCTCTCTGCATTTGCCTTCTCTTTACTCACACATATTCACAGGAGATACAGTCTCTATCTATCCCAGAGGGTGGAAGACTTGCTCAGTTGTTTCCCTACAGAGGATGGAAGTCTATTTCTCAGGGCTGCCCACCTCCATAGGCCTGGTTTCAGCTTCCCAGAGCTGGCCAGCTTATACTCTGCACTAGTCTAAGACTCACGCCAAGATTTTTATTTCCTTCTGGGGCCCTATCTTGGGTCTGCCTCTCCCAGGAGTGGGCCCAGCCTGGAGGCCTGGATTATTTACACCTCTTTGGCTCCCTTGAGCTGCAGACTCTGTGGGCCTGAGAGCAGTAAATCTACCTCCTAATCACACCAAGCTGCTCTATGCAGTCTGGCCTATTCTTGCAGAGCTGTTCATCACTTGCTGAGACAGAGGCTGTGGCCTAGAGTGAAGCCTCCGGGAAGTGGCTGGCCCCCGGCTGCTTCTCTCTAGCTCCCTGCAAAAGCCTACCGAGACTCTGCCTCTCTCAGGACCCCTGTGCTGCAAGCCCAGAAGTCTCTCTTCTTGGACTGAACAGTTTCTGAACAAAGGTGACAGATTATCAGCAGTTTCTTGGAGTTTAGAAAGGAGAGATGGCTGTTAGCACTTACCTGTCTCTCAGACATGACGTACAGGTAGCGCTGATCAATGGAGAAGGCCATGTCCCGGAGGATGGGGCTTCCGTCCTTGAGCACAGAGACCATCTCGTACTGGACCCCACCATGGGGGGGACCATCGGCCCGAATCTGTATGAGAAACAAGGATGTCCTCAGCATCTGCCCTCAGTATCCCCTTGTGGGCTACCTGCCTCTGCCCAGAGCAGGTAGCTTACAGAAGACCATTGCTAGCCCCCAATCACTACTCCATAGACTGAAGTGCCACTTCTTTTAAATAGCCCAATTTCCACCAAAAGGAATCCTTTCCCAAGCAGTCTCAGTGTTCTGGGCCTGGGATTTCTGACAGTGGATTTATCTGTGTGTGCATATACACCCTTGGGAATGATTTTGAATATCCCTATGCAGTTATTCTTGTGTGCATGTACATCTATTTATAGCACTGTGTATTGTATGTGTGTGTAAGTGAGTGTGTGCTGATGCACACTCCTTCATGGTGGCTGGGGTGGGAAAGTCAACATCTGTTCACAGTATCTTAGCCTCAGACAAGTATGAAGGAATGGTGAACAATTTATATAAATCATCAAAAAGCTGTTCATTAAGAGATTAAAGAGTTTTGGATCCCATGAGGGTCTTTCAGCCCCCAAACATATGCCCTGACTGTCCACAAATCCACCCTGTGAGGTGTGGGGAGCCAGGAATCCTGGCTTAGCTTCTCCGAGCCCATCCTAGGAAAATAAGTCAGAAAGGACTGAGATGTCATCTAGTCCAGTGCTTCTCAGCCCTGGCTGCACATTAGAATCATCTGGGGAACCTTAAAAAATATGAATGCCAGGGCTACATCCATTAATCACAATCTCTGTGGGTGGGGCCCAGGCATCTTCTTTGACTTAAAAGCTCCCTGGGTGAATGTAATGAGCAGCCAGGGTCGAGGAGCAGCGAGACAGTCCTGCAGTTCTCACACTGGTATGTCCTCAGAATCACCTGGAGGGTTTGGTAGAATGTACTTCAAAGCCCACCCCCAGGATTTCTGACTCAGTGGGCATGAGGGCTGAGAATGTACATTTCTAATAAATTCCCCAGCTGATGCTGATGCTGTTATTATAAGGGTTTGAGAAGTACTATCTAGGCCTGTATACTGAATGCTGACCTCAAAGGAAAGAGGTCCCTAAGGTCATACAAAAAGTTGGTGGCAGGGAGCCCTTGGTCTGAATGTGCCCCACCTCCAGTTTTTCTAGTTTTTTGCTTCCAGCATAGTAGCTGACTGCTGACCAATATTCATGACCCCAGCCTGTTTTCACTGTCCATCTCTAGCTCAAGCCCCACCTCCTCCAGGAAGCCTTCCCCATCCTCTGTAATGGCTAATTAATTGCTCCCACTTTGATGCCTTTTTTTTTTTTTTTTGCCAGACATTTTGTCCTAGGATTATAATCAATTGATTTGTTCATTGTATATGTACTAGCTAACATGTATTGACTACCTACTCCAATTGTTCTCTAATTGCTTCAGATGTGTGTAAGTGCTGTCAACATTTTGAAGGCAGGGATATCTTTTCTATTTATCTTATAACCCTCTGAGGACTAGCATGTGGCTGGGAACACAGCCGGCAATGGATAAAAGGGAATGCTTGTGAAATGCTTGTTGAAAGAACATGAACTGTGCACCAACTGACAGCATATCCTAGACTCCTTAGGACTGAATCAAAGTGAGGTCAAAAGACATTTTTTTCTGGAAGATTTTAAGATTAAGGCTTCTTCTCCCTTACACCCTTTGGATTATCTCTTGTGCCCTTCACCATCTTCTCCCTCTGCCTATTTCTCCCCACCACACTGAGAGCTCCTCAGGTCAAGGCACCATGACTTATTCATCTCAAGTGCCAAGTTCAATGCCTGATGCCACAACAAGTACACAAGCATGGATGGATGGATGTGTTTTCATTTCTTACTGGCCAAGTGGGGAAGGCCAACAGCATTATTGATTGCAGAGCTAGGGGAGTGGGAGAAGAGCTTTCATTCCTATTTCTCTACTGTCCAAAGAATCTGCATACTTGAGGGGCCTGAGCCAGGGACTGGTCTGTACCTGTCGGGTTGGGATGGACTCGAGGTGTGTGGGAAACAGACCGTGAGTCCATCACGGGGTGGGAAGCTCTGGCCCAGGAGTCCCCGGTGGTAGAAACAGCAGATTCTTGCCTGAGGCCCTTGTGCCTATACCCCAGGGATGAAAATGGTAGGTCAGGGTCTAGAGGCAAGGACACTATGTTCTCCTCCTCACCTGCTTTGTTCGGTGACTTGCAGGCTTCTGGGCCTGAACTTGAGGAGGTAACCCCAATAGAACCAAATAAACTCTTCTCAGCCATTCCCATCCCTCATCACTCCCCTTGTGGGACTTTCCCCTAAGCTCCACTCTTGCCCTCTTTCTACCTAGTGAATGGGCTTCCTGCTGTTCAAGGCTATTGCCTTGTCATCTATCAGTAAAGCCCCTCCTTCCGGAAATGTTGTTAGAAGACCATTTGTTTCATTTTCATAGGGTCAAGGGGACTGTAAGAGTCAGCAGTGGTGTTACAGGGCTGAGGCCACCACCCTCGAACCTGGAGCAACTCTGATTAGGAGATTCAAGCAGAAGGAGGAACAAGAGTCTCTGTCTGGGAAAGTGCCCCACAATTAAAATGGTTCCCCTTGACATTCTCCCTTAGATAGACAGACCCACATTTCCATAAGACTCTTACAGAAATATCATAGCTTTTAGTCACAAAAGTTCTTGGGCTGTTGCAGGAGGTACAGGGCAGACGTGATTGTCATGACTTCTGGTTGGCCTGGTCTCAGTTTTCTGCCTCCATAAAATGGGGGTTTCAGGCCCTGCTTCTTGCCTTAGTCTGAACTGTGCCCCTCCTCTAAAGAGAAAGTGTCTCAGTGCTTCCCCCACCCTCCCTGTGACAGCTACTCCTCTCCAGGGAGATTTAAGTCTCCTCAAGGTGCTGACTGTGTCCCAGCAGCTGCAGGGCTGGGTCCCAGGAGCTTCAGAGCCAGGCCCCTCCCTCAGGCCTGGTCTGGGATCTCCTGCCCTAGAAGGCCAGTTAACCCTCTGCTGGCTGGAATAGTCCGCTATTTTCATGCTAACGGCACTTCAATATTCTTCATCTGCCTTTTCCTACACATTGCTCTCTACCCTCTCCCAGAGCCTGAATACTTGTGTGGATTCAGCAAGGCCTGCACACCAAGTCAGAAGAGAGAATGAATGCCATGGTGATGGCCCTTCCTCTGTGGTCCCTGGGACCAGATGGTACCCGTGGCAAGATTAGAGCTGGAATTGAACCAAAATCAACTTATCATCACATACTCTGCTGCATTCGGTCAGGACCAATCCCAACCATTAATGTTTTACTGAATCAGAGACCTAATCTGAAGGTTTTTATTTTTTTCCCCTGTCTCCAACCCCAATCTTTTAATAAACCAGTTGAAGCCAGAATCAAACCTACATAAAGTCTCAAATGTCAGAGCTAAAACCAAACCAGAACAGAAAATGTTGTTGGTACTGAACCTGAACTAAGCTATCCTACTTCATTCAGTCTAAATCCCTGGAGAGAAAGGTGATATTGGCCAAGAAGTCTATGACTTCCCCGACTCACCCCCCCGATCCATGCTATCTGCCCCAAGATTGAGTCAGCTTTCACGATACTTACAGGGTGTCAGAGAAGATGGAAAGTAGGGGCCAGGTCAAGGAGAAAAATGTGGGGCAGGGGCTGGCAGAGAGAAGGCAGCAGATCCCCTGGGCAGCAGAGATCTTTCCCCTCCATTGATCCCCTTTGCTCCCTTAAGGCAACACACCAATGAGTGCAGGGTATAAGTCTGGGCCTCAGGCATCCTGGGTTTCCATTCTGACTCTATTCTTCCCTGGGGCTTGATTTTTGCTTAATGGAACACTGTTAGGTGAGTTACCACTTTGAGCCTCAGTGTTCCTCTCTGAATAACTAGAAGAAGCAATCTGCTCGGTACCTATCACAGGAGAATCATAGACTTATAAAAATGACTGGAGCTAATCTTGTCGAAACTCTTCCATTCAAAGCTTCCAATCCATGGTGGAACTGGGACTCAAACCAGCCCCAGCTGGTGGGGTCCAGAGGAAAGCACTGATGGGGAGAACACCTTGGAAGTGACTAGGAAGAAGGCTGCTAATGCAGTTCAAGTCTGTGATTCTTCGCATGTCTCTGTCTTGGACAGGAAATTTTGGGTTTCAAAGATGTCCTCTGTCTTTGCCAGAAACAGGATGGCCAGTGGTGAGGGGAGTGTCAAGGAGTCCCAAAACAAGAGTGGGATTTTAAAAGCCAACTAATTAAGTCTATTCTATGGTGTCTCACAAAGTGACGGCAATAAATTGAACCATCCGTTATATGCAATCCAACACCAAGCTGCACTGGTCCCAAAATCCAACCAGGCAGCGGAGGATACTGGAGATGGGGCAGAGGAGGGAGGTGACAGGGAGAGGTGAAATGAGTCACTGGAGTCACTGGAGTGTGTTTTTCTATTTGGGATCTACTTCTTCTTCTGGGAAGACTTGACCTCGGTGGAAATGCAGGCTATTTTTTTTTTTTTTTTTTTTTTGAGATGGAGTCACGCTCTGTCGCCCAGGCTGGAGTGCAGTGGCCGGATCTCAGCTCACTGCAAGCTCTGCCTCCCGGGTTTATGCCATTCTCCTGCCTCAGCCTCCGGAGTAGCTGGGACTACAGGTGCCGCCACCTCACCTGGCTAGTTTTTTGTATTTTTTTTAGTAGAGACGGGGTTTCACCATGTTAGCCAGGATGGTCTCGATCTCCTGACCTCGTGATCTGCCCGTCTTGGCCTCCCAAAGTGCTGGGATTACAGGCTTGAGCCACCACGCCCGGCCAATGCAGGCTATTTTGCTTGGACAAGGCTCAGCAGCCAGGTAGCACAAGGTACACAAGAGAGTGACAGTCTTTACTCAAAATGTGCCTAAACTACTTATTTGTTTTGAGACAGGGTCTCACTCTGTGCCACCCAGGCTGAGTGCAGTAGCGCATTAATGGCTCACTGAGGCCTTGAGCTCCTGAGATCAAGCGATCCTCCTACTCAGCCACCCAAGTAGCTGGGACTACATGTGTGCACCACCACAACTGGCTACTTTTTAATTTCTTGAAGGGAGACAGGGTCTCGCTATGTTGCCCAGGCTGGTCTCAAACTCTTGAGCTCAAGTGATCCTCCCATCTCAGCCCCGCAAAGTGCTAGGATTACAGGTGTGAGCCACTAAACTGACACAAGGACATTTAGTCTAGCTCTAGTAAGAACTGGAGACTTTACTATAGAATGGGTGACTATAGGAGACTGTAATCTCCTCAGGAGGGTTTTATACCCAGGATAAACCCTTTTGCTTCATGGTTAAATTTGGCCCGGCCTGAAGGCAGTAGGATAGACTTGGATTTTGAAAGGTTCTTTTCACCTAAAGAATTTAATAATAGCTACCACAGCGCTACGTGCTGTCACAGTACTTAACAAAAATGATCTCATTTAATACTTCCAAGCATTCCTGAGGTAAATACTATTTTTAATCCCATTTTATAGATAAAAACTCAGAGGCACAGGAGCGTTAGGCGACCCTCCCAAGATCACACAGCTGGAGAGTAGCATAACTGAGATTCACAGCTGGAGCCTGAATTCTCTGAAGAGGGGCTAATACGGGGCAAACATAGCTGCCCTTGCCACTGAACAGAGTAGATGGGTCATCTAAAAGTCCACATTTCCCCCTCATCCGCTATTCCCCCTTTAGGATCCCAAGTTCAAAGTGGGACAATCTCCTATTTCTTGGGGACAACAGTAAACTCAGAACTTAATTTTTGGGGGCCTTACCTGGGGCATAAAACTCAGTTTATCAGGGCTGGCTTTGGGGCAGGAGTGTGTGAGGTAAAATCCAGCAGAGATTTAGTGTCCAGTCCTCCAGTTGAAATGAGAATGAAATAGTAACCCTATTAGTACCTTTCCTTTAAATTACAGCTATGTCTGGACAGAAATTAATGTCAGCCTCTTTTCTTGAATATCCAATTCCAATCAGCATATCCAATTAACTCGCTTACTTGCAGCCCCCTCTAAACTCCTTTTCTTGTGCTTCGATTTCTTCTCTAGTTAGCCCTAATTTATGGAGCCCTTACTTGCAATTTGGTACTCTAATATCACGTGATTAGTACTAGTAGTAGTAGCAGTAATAGTTTTTGTTTGTTTGTTTGTTTGTTTGATTTGCAAGAGCTATGGATGAGCAGTAGAATTGGGAATCTTCTTCTTGGGTTTCTTAGTAGCAAAGAGATTGGTTTGAAAGGCATCAGCACACAGAGGGAGGCACTGGATCATGTCTGGAGGGCTTGGATTTAATCCCAAGTTTTTCTTCAATTGGCTGTGTGACTTCAGGCAAGTCATTTCACTTGTTTATGTAATAGTTTCTGTAGCTGTCCCATAATGGTGAGATGTAATGGTCCTTAGCTCAAAAAAGATATTGTGAAAGTAAGATGAGTTATTAGCTATGAATGTCAGTACTGTCCAGTATTTATCTATTATGTGCCTACCACGAGCCAGGCCTGTGTTAGGAGCTGCAGATACGTGATAAAGGGTAAGGATCCCCTCAGGAAGCCCGGGGATGGGGAAATGGACAATTTAACTGGTCTTCACGAACACAGGGGTCACCCCTTGTGAGAAGAGGTTTGCATGGAGACCAGCATAGGGGGCAGAGCAGCATCTCACCTGGCCTGAAGGAGGCCCTGAGGGGGTACTTCCTGGAGGAGGTGAGGCCTAAGACAAAATGCATGAGTGGAAATGTGAGTTCTTTGGAAAATGTACAGTGTAATATAAATATAAAGCTGTTCTTGTTACATCTGAGTTCAGATTTCTTAGAAACTTGGTCTCTCAGACCTGAGCATTTGGAGAGGATGAGACTTTTGACACAGTTATTGAGGACTCAACATCACTCTCAGCAGGTCTCAGCATCTGATGTCTTCAAATTCACTTCAGAAGAGGCCTTTATCACTTGCTTCTACCTCTGTTCACCTGAGGACCCTATGCTTTTGTGGCATATATTAACATATATGTGGCATGTGAATGTGTATGTGTGCGGTATGTGTGGTGTGTGTACATATGTGGTGTGTATATGAGTCTGTTGTGTGTATGTGTATGATGTGTATGTGCTGTGTGTGCATGAGTCTGTTATATGTATATGATGTGTGTTGTATGTGTGATATATATGTGTGTGGTGTGTATAAGTCTGTTGTGTGCATGAGTATGGTGTGTATGTGTTGTATGTGTATGTATGTGGTGTGTGTGTATGCGGTATGTGTGTATGAGTCTGTTGTGTATATGAATGTGGTGTGTATGTGTTGTGAGTGTGTATGAGTATGGTATGTGTTGTATTTGTATGTATGTGTGGTGTGTGTAAGTCTGTTGTATGAGTATGGTGTATATGCGTTGTATGTGGTGTGTGTATGCAGTATGTGTGTATAAGTGTGGTGTGTGTATATTGTGTGTGTTTGTGTTCAGCCCTTTAAGGAGGTGAAAGGTGGAGAGAGCCTGGTGCTGCTGAGGCTGACCCTGGGAGTGAGCTAATGAGACAGTGTATTTGCAGTTGAGCATTTGGTGCTACGAGAGAAGATTCGAGCTGAAGGTTATTTTTGTAGAGCTTCATGACCCGAATTATTTATAGATTTAAGTCTTTGGTAAGTTCTGTCTCTGAGACTCTTCCTCCCTCTATCCTGCACATACATTCACACACTCACATACACATACACACACACGCTCTCACATACACATTCAACAGCAGAAACGGCAGCGCTGGCAGTCCAGGGTGCCTGTTGCTGGCCCCGCCCTCCGAGCTGTGAAAACATTAACTAAGCTTGCAGAGTCACAACTCAGCAGGCTCAGGCTCCCTGGAGGACAGCTAGGAGCCTGGTCCTAAATGCTTGGCTAATTGGAGGGGGACACAGGAGCCTGGAAAACTTGGCCTGTGGTTTGCACTGAGCTAGCAGAGGAGAGGAAGAAGGGAAACAGGGACAAGGGTCTCTCTTGTCCATGAAGGGGAAGGAGGTTGTTAAGATGTTCTAAGCTTTGAGAATTTCTGCTGCGCCCACCCTTACACACACACACACACACACACACACGCGCACGCGCACATGCACACACACAATGCTTCTAGGACTGGTCCCCAATGAGTTGTCGGCCAATCTTTGGTTGACACTGGAGATTGACATTTCCATGTACAATTATTTCTATTTCTGTGCATGTTAAGAGTCTGCCCTAGATGTTCAACTAGGGGTGGGTGGAGCTAATAGCAGGGTGCATGGGGGCTAGAGAGTCCTGGATTTCAGGGGGCCAGGCCATGGAGATCTTTCTCCTAGAATATGGGGAGGAGGCCCCAGAGGACTCACTTGTTCTCTGGACTTTTGCATCTTGGGACAGTATGAGAATTAATAGCCTGGCTAGTAAGGACTGTAGATGTAATGACTATTTATTGAGCATTTACGTTTACGATGAGTAAGGTCTGTGTTCAAAGGTTAGGGTGGGGAGATTGGCTGGTGAGGAGCTCCAGAGACCAGTTTTCTCTTTCTAAATTGGGGCGTCTCTGCTCCCTCATCAGATAAGGGTGGATGAGGATGGCCAAGCCATCACTGGTCCATGCTGCTCATAGAACTAAGAGGAGTGGCCTCTGCTCCATGCCTTCCTACAGTTAATGACAAACTACACTCACAAAGGCACCAGCATCCCATCCCTGGGGTCTCTCCCTTTGTCACTAAGGAGAGAGTGACACAAAGAGCTAGAAGCAAAAAGAATCCAGACCTCTGGGTTCTACTTTTGGAGAATTTTGAACTCTAAGGGCCAGGACAAGAGCTTATGAGAGGTGAATTACATTGGGTGTTTCAGGAACACGGGGCTCAGGCCTTAGTCCAACCCCACCTTTAAACACTGCTCCAACTCTAGGCCTGGGCAGGTCAGGAGGCTCTAGGAACAAGACAAAGCTGCCAGGGGCAGAGGAAGCATTTGATTGTTCTGGGAAACAATAAGATAAACACAGCGGAGACAGCCAAAGCATTAGGCAGCCTCAGATGAAATCAAATCATGCAGAAGCAACGCAATAATTCACATGAAGCACAGAGTTGGGGGTGTGTAACTGGAGGGGTGGTAGGAGGAATTAATAAAGAATAATGAGGAACTTCTGCCAAATCTGAACACTTGTTTACCCCAAGTTCTAGTAGTGTGGGCACTCGGAATCTCCATTCAAGACACTGCACACAGGTTCCTTTCCTGGAGATGCCCTGGTTGTTTCAGTATAGAATTGAACCTCTTAGGCTTTTTGAACTGGAATGATTTAGAGCCACTCTTTCAAGTCCATGGGGAGTGCAGGGCAGCCTTTCTCACCAAGCTCTGGAATAGGGTGTGGTGAGAACTGGCGGAATTAGGCATATCGACAGGTTAACTACCTTGGAAATGCCCATCTCACTCCTCAAAAATGGGCAGGAATAGGAAACTAGCACTTCCTGGGACTGGATATACATGGTGCTTTCAAATAGCTTCTCTCTCTTTATAAATTTAGTTCAACACATTTATTGAGCATCTATTCTATGTCAACCCGTGTGCAAAAAGTTAGGGATATAAACATGAATACTCTTCAAAACACCGAGGTAGGCATCCCCATTTTATAGAAAAAGACATGTTAAGTGTCTATTGCAGGATCACACAGCTAGAAAGTGGCAGAGCGAAACTCGAAGCTGAGTCTGTCTGATTCCAAAGCCTGAACTCTTTTACTCTGCCTCCCTCCAGAGCCTAGGCTTTCTCTAAGTTAAACAGTAGGACAATGCCTACATTAGGACTAAAAACTACATTTAAAAAGCGCTGGGTGCCTCTGGAGATAAGTCCCGGCGAACAAAATAGATCATATAGCTGTCTCCTCTGCTGTGACAAAGAAGGCCACCTGCAGTCTGGAGAAAGGAGCAAAGGATGGGGTGTTTAAGAGGGTTATTACTCTCTTTAATTAATTCATTCTTTTCTATGGCCTGAGATTGCCTTGCATTTTATAATCTGGAACAGTAATCTTCGCTTTGATTAACACTGAGGATGGCATTTCCAGCTGTAGGGATGGGAAGGGAGGTCGAGAGCGCTGAGCACCATTATCTGACACTGGGCTTGTGCCTAAATGCAGGAGACTCCCAGAGATTTTAAAAGAAGTCATTAAAAACACACACACATGTGGCATGTGCCCACCATGGTGCAGAAAACCCATGGAAACCGAGAGAAATGGAGCCTACATCCACGCCATTGAATATCTCTTCCCATTGCTAGTGAGCTGGGGCTGAGTCTTTATTGCCTCTTATCTGGGCTACTGCAATAACCTGAGAAATCTCCCTGCCTCCAGCATATTCTTGTTCTAATCTATTCTACCGAACACTGCCAGATTAATCTTCTTAAAACACTTGTTTGATCCTGCCTTTTCTGTATGCAAAATCCTTAAATTTCAGGTGTTTGTAATTTTCTTTCTCTTGCTTATCTCAGTCTCCTAATTTTCTTTTTTTTTTTTTATGATGAACACACACTACTTTTGGAATACTGAAAAAAGTAAATCATGGCACGTATTCATGCATGCATACACACACACACACGCACACCACCTTCAATTGTCCCCTTTAATAATTTAGAAGAATTCATACTCCTCAGTTTGTCATTCAGGGGTCTAGCTAACACGGTCTTCTCACCATTTTCCAATTTGCATCCCCAGCTTTTTGGTCTTCATGCCTTTGCTTGACAATTTATTCTACCTCCTAGATTCTAACCATCCTTCAAGGCCTTATCCAAATGCCACCTACTCCATGAAGCCTGCACCAATCCTTCCTTGGAATTCCTGTAGCACCTAGAATGTCTCTTGGCACGGTTGTAAACATATGCAGTGTGGAATACTATGCAGTCATAAAAAAGGATGAGTTCATGTCCTTTGTAGGGACATGGATGCAGCTGGAAACCATCATTCTCAGCAAACTATCGCAAGAACAGAAAACCAAACACCACATGTTCTCACTCATAGGTGGGAATTGAACAATAACACTTGGACACAGGAAGGGGAACATCACACACCAGGGCATGTTGTGGGGTGGGGGGAGGGGAGGAAGGATAGCATTAGGAGATATACCTAATGTAAATGACGAATCAATGGGTGCAGCACACCAACATGGCACCTGTATACATATGTAACAAACCTGCACTTTATGCACATGTACCCTAGAACTTAAAGTATAGTAAAAAAGAAAAAAAAAAAGCTAGGCTCCTGGAGAAGAAACCATGCTTTGTACAGCTTCATATGGCTTACTACACTTGGTACTGCCCTGCACACAGTAGGCTCTCAGGAACACAGGCTGATGGAATGAAGGAATCCCTGTTGCTGAGACTGGGCAGGAGTAGAACTTTACTCACGGCTCACATTGATTGAACCCCTATTATTGTTCGATGTCATGCTAAAGACTTTATGCACATTTTCTCATTTAATCCTCACAACAATCTAAGGGGGTAGGCACTACTATTATCCCTAAGGCTGAGATGAGGAAACTGAGGCATAGTAGGGTGAGGTAACTTCCCCAAGGTCACAAGGTTGGTAGGCAAAAGAGCCAGGATCTGAACTCTGTTGGGTCTTCATTTTTCTAGGCCTGTTTTTCCATCGCTAGAGAAAAATGAGCAGAGAAAGAGGGAATCTTGCTCCATGCCATCCCACCCACCTGAAATCTTCCGGAATCTGGCGTGTAAACACACTATCCACATTTGTTTCTGTTGAAATGATCTTTTCTGGCTCCCCAGTGGACTGGTGAGAGCTCTTAGGAGGAAAGTAATATAAACACTCAAGGTACTGCTATGAAAAGAACTCCAGAGCCACTAAGCAGAAGCCCTGCTGGCTCAGACAGGTGGAAAGCAAGAACTGAGGTCACAAAGATGAGGTCAGAGTTGGGGTCTGAGGAGCAGGGTAAGAGGAGAAGGGAGGGAAGGGAAGTCAGGCCAGAAAGCCTCCATCCCCTGCAGTCCCCGGCAGCCAGCCCAGGGGTACCCTGTGTGCTCTGGTCTGTCTGACTGCTTGGCAGAGCCCAAGGGCAGAACAGACAGCTGGGGGAGGGTCTAGCTCTTTTAAAAGATTCTGTTTGAATAGCTGTCATCTTCACACCTTTTCCCATCTCCACTCCCAGGAGAGGGGCTTTAATAATGAGCTGCTTCATGAAAACAGGCCCCTAATTAATTCACTGCTATTCTTCTGGGGCCAGATCATTCTAATCAAGGTGGGGTGGGGGTGGGGTGGCGAGTAAGGATTGTCTCGATCTGCTTGTTCTGCCATGGACTCTCTTTGCTCCCCGCCATCACTGCTCCAAGACCCTCCCCGATCACCTTGTTCTCTTTGGCTGGACACCTGCTTGTCCTCGATGCCCACCCCCTTTTTGTGCTAACGCCCCACAGCTGCTGGGCAGAGTGCCAGCGTGAAGACTCCGCTGGTGCTGGGTACAGTACAGCAGGTGCCCGGATCTCACTGCAGAGTGGGAGGGACAGAAGCAAGGCTTGGCCCTGTGAGGAAGGAACTTTGTCCTGCCTCTACTCTGAGCATTCTCAGAATATCCAGTGTGCTCAACAGTAGGCAAAGTACAGCCTCTATTCTTCTCCTCAGGCCTCCCCAGATCCTCCTGGCCCCTGAGAAGTTGGCACTACCTAGGATGTCATGTGCTCTTGGGCCTGGGCAGCCACATAACCACACCCAAAAAGTGGCATCGGCTGCAGAGGATGTGGGTGGGTGACCGAGGACTAAACCGAGGGAGCTACACTAGGACCAACTCAAAACAAAAATAACTTTAAAAACATTCTCCCCTCTCCAAGCCAGATCACAGCAAGATACAATGGAAGTTAGAGATTATACAAGTGTCACCTTGGGCAGTCTCTTCATAGATTTTTCTGATTTCCTTTCTAGATCTTCCAAGCCCTGCACTTCCATCTTCCCTTCCGATAGACGTTGATTGTCCAGTGAAGGCTGATGGCTAGCCCTCTGGGGTGGAGGCCACACAGGGGCACTCAGTCAAGGGAGTTAATTCTCACTTTCCTCATCTACAAAACTGGTGACACAACATGGCAGCGTGACAAGGCAGGGGCAGGAACAAATGAGATAAGGAACGTGAAAGCATTTGGGAAAATGGAAAGGAAAGCATGAAGGAGAGGGATTTTGGATTGATTTATCTCTGTTTCATAGACTTGGGTGGGACCAGACTGAAGAGGAAAATTGGGTAGGGAGGAAATTCTTCAGGGGCAAATGGGGGAAACTGATACCTCCTCCTCTGTCCTTTCCAAGGGAGCAGGATTCCGGGGAGGAGGAGGGGGCGGCAGCAGAGGGGCAGCAGGCGCGTGGAGTGGGAGCCCCTTGCATGGTGGCAGTTCCAGCCTGCTTTTGAAGGCAGCCTCTCTCAGAGCAAGGAGGAGTTGTTTGACTAGGGTCTCCACAGGACCAGTGCTGGGGACACAGAGGGCCGCAGCCACTGGGCCGAAAGGACGGCAACCTTCTGTCGCAGAGAGAAAAGCAAGGGGGAGGCTCCAGTCCTTCACCCACAGAGAGAAGGCAGCTCGGGGCAAACCTACCCACTGCTAATATGCTCCTTAAAAAGCACTGAAAGGAGCTATAGCCTGGCTTTTGTGTGAAGTACTAAAGCATCCCTCGTTCTGCCCCTCCCATACCCCCACTCTTCTAGAATTTTTTTTCTCTTAAAAGAGTGCTCCATCTCTCTGGGGACTGGAATCATTAACTGAACAGCACTTTGCCTCTCATAGCTTTTGACAATTTGGCAGTAAGTTGGAAAGTACCAGAGAAGCTGCAAAGAAGCGGGGGTGAGGATGGGGAGGGCGAGACCAAGGGGGTGTACCTGGAGGACCCGCCTGGGGCCTGCCTGACTCCTGGCCCAACACCTGGCTGCACTGGATCTGCCCCACCCTCCCTGCCCAGCTCTGGCTCATGGGATGCTAGGATCCAGCTGTCAGGGGGGTGTGGTGGGGTGTGCAGGGGAGCGTCACATGGCTTTCCATCTTCACCCCCTCTTGCTATAGCCTGGAGGCTGCCTGGGGCTGGCTGACAACCAATCTGGACAAAGGGATCCCTCCAGGAGAGGTGGGAGTTAATGCCCTTCATTCTGCCTGACACCAGGACCTCCCTGTGAAGTGCAGTGAAGGAGTACCCGATTCTTAAGGAATGGAGAGCCTGTGTGGCTGGTGAGGAAGGATGGTCTAAATAATGACCCTGGGGCAGCAAAGTCTAAGTCCTGGGCGTTTCCTAAGTGGGGAAAGCAGGGTGAGAGAAAGGAGGGTTGTGGGTTTCCCAGTCAAGTTGTGATAGAAACAGACCAAAGGGAGAGGTTTCTCCGGTTCCTGAGATGACCTATGCTGGAATATTTCCTGTTCAGCCTTAGACATCCTATTAGGAAGTAAACGGCTTTGGGGGTGCTCATCAACAGAGGCAATGAGTCTTCAGCTTCCCTGGAGAGGATCAGAAGACTCTTGCTCCTCTCTCCCCACTAGGAACTCATCCTTATTTAACAATCCTAGAATGTAAGCATAGCTACACCTATTGAGCACATATGACGAATTGGACAGGACGCCAGGCACCTTATGTAAATGATTTACATGCAAATCATTTACAAAACCCATCTCACTGATGAAACCCAAAACCCATTTCACTGATGAAGAAACTGAGACTCAGAGAGGTTAAGTAACTGCCTTAGGCCACACAGCCAGTCAGTAGTAGAAAGGCATGCAAACTTAAGTCAGTTTGATTATAAAATCTTTTATTAATCCATTTACTTCCCTAAAATACACTCACCTTTGTCTTGTGTATAATGTTAACATCTTACTGTCTGTCATTTTAATGCTCTTATTCTGCTGTCTGAGCCTCATCTAAGTGCCAACATAAATTATAAATTCCCAGATGTAGAAGTTGAATCTGTGTAGTTCATTTTATTCAACTTTTAGCAGAGTGCCAAGCATGACAGGGTGCTTAAAAATTGCATTCTATCCCTGAATCAAGTGAGAGCTCCAGAAAGCCGCAAACTTGGACCACAAAAGCCTAACCAGCAAGCTTCCCTTTCCTTCACAGCCTCAGGAACTTATTTTTTAGTGTTTATTACTCTATGAGAATAACGCATTGAATGCTGCTTGTTGCATGGAAGTCACAGCCTGGGCACTTTGTCGGGAGCTAATACAAGAAATTGCCATATAAAAGAAGCATCTGATTTGGATGTCAAACTCTTGTCCTGATGTCTGTACAAGGTCTCACATGATAAATCATTTACAGAATGTAATATCTTGGAATTGTCCTCAAAAGTAGGGACACTGCCTTCTCTCAAAGTGTAAAGATTTCTAGCTCATTTCATTTCCCTTTATGACTTGGCTGCTGGGACATTCAGGCCAAATCTCATACTGGGTCCTGGTGCCTGTGTTGACCTTTTTGGTAACATGTGTTTCTACTCCCTTTGTGGCTTGGCCTTTCTAGTTCTAAGACAGTTATCATTCCATGTTGGCCAAATCTTTTGTTGTAAGTCATCTTAATTCCTTCTTTGGAAAGAAGTGAGATATGAATACATGCAATTAATTATGCTCAGGTCTTTTCTTTGTACCCTATGAATCCGTACCTGTTGTAAACTGCCTCAAAATATTCTCGGGTCTTTTTACTCTGTGCTTATATCCTTTGCCTCTTCAAGGAGGAGTCAGTCGGCCAGTGGATGTTTCTGAGAGAGGGTCTAGGCTACTCTCAGGATGTTGTAAGTGAGGGGCTGGATGACAGGGGTGAGGTGGGGAGATACCACTTAAAACAGAAAGCCAGTGGTTGATTTGTATTCCACTGCACTAATAAAAATCCAGACTCCTATGGGTCTGGCCCATAATAAGGCGCTGTAATTATTTGTAAAATGGAAGAATGAATAAATAATGAATGAACGCTTTTCTGGCCAAGAGATTCTTCTCATAGGAGAGAAGGCAAGACCGTTTGGCAGAAAGCCCCGTCTTCAGGCCACAGAGGAGACTCAAGATCACTGGGAGCCCAGTGGAGTCCAAGCTCTCCATGCCATCCTTGTCCCCAGTCAGGCCAAAGCATTCCTCACCCGCACCGTGTGCTGTGAAACCAGGCCAGTGTGCTGGACACTAGAGGAAGGAGGGTGGGAAGTGGGAAAGAAGGAAGGTAGGAAGGAGGGAGGACAGAAGCCTAGGTACAGCTTCTGATGCCTTTCTCTTCTTCCCCTGTTGAAAGAGACAGTCACAAAAATGCTAGCCCACCGTGAGTGTGAGGAGAGAAATGGTGGCCTCGAAACATGTGTCCCTCTGTCTGTTTTTACTTAAAATCTCCTCTTAACTCCCACCTGCCTCTCTCTTTCTCCTTCCCTTCCTTGTCTCTCTCCCATCAATCCCCAAATCTCTACATACACTGTTTCTTTCTCTGTGCTGCCTCTGCTTCTTTCTCCCTGTGTCTTTCTCCACTCTCACACATACACATGACCTCCCCAAGATCCCCAAGAGAAAAGCTCTTCGGAGACCTGCATTTCCCCCTGTCTGCCCCAGACTCCAGTTAAGGGCGGAAGACAACAGCCCCGGAGCACGGGAACTCTACCACCTCCCAAACTGACCTGTGCCCAAACCTGGACTTCCATTCTAATCCCAGTGGCCTTGCCAACATTAGTTGGACTAATTTTTTCCTGTAATTAAAAGGAACCCCTCCCCACAACACCATCTCTAATCCCAGATAATTAGCTCTCTGATTGCCAGTGCTGGGCAGGAAACCTCCTGTTTGGAGAGGGATTTTGGACAGACAGATTAGGCAAACACTATGCAGGAAGCTGCACTGGGAAAACAGGCTGTTCTCAAAGTTTGTTGTTAAAAGAGATTTGTGGTGGGCAAAAGGGCCTGATTCCCTACAGGTGGTCTGAGCTGCCTCTGACCCTGTCAGTTTCTCCAACAAATGGGTCGCTTTTCTTGGCTTTCAGGATCCTCCCTGTGGCGGAGCCCTGCGGTGGGGTCTATCTCCAGCACACGGGGCAAGGAGTATTCCCAGGAAGCACATTCCTTTGTGCTCCCAGGGAGGACTGTGCTTCTCTGCATGGGAGAGGGAGGCAGAGCCATATAGGCATCCACCCCCACAGGCTAGCTGGACGATGGTCAAATGTTACTAAAATATGGCAGGTGACAACAAAACCACCATGATTCCAATCAACCAGGGAGTGGGAGAAATGCCAGGAAAATGGGGAAACCCCTTTCCTAGAGGCTCTAGGGAGGGCTCCTCAGAGCTGGGCGTGGATTCTCCCAGCCAGTGCTGTCCTTTGTCCATATAATAGGGACCGCACTGTCATCTGCTGGGCTGATGGTAGGCTGAAGGTAACGATATTTTGTTTGTTTCTACCACCTAATTTTTCTTTTTTGATCTTCATGATCATCCTGTGGAGGGAAGTATCTTTCCACAGAAGAGGAACTGAGTCCTGGTGAAAGCTCAAAATCACCAAGCAAACCTCTGCGGAGCGGATGCTCAAGTACCAGGCTCCAGGAAGATGGCTGCCGGGAAGACAGCTGCCCCTGCTCTTCGCACAATCCCATGTCCTCCAGCTCCTGCTCTTCCTGCCTTGAGAGTTTGGGCATTTAGGATGTTAGAGTCATGGGAGACTGGGGACACCAGCCATCCAAGGGGATTTAGGACTCTGACAGCCAAGGGCTGGTCAACTCCTCTGTGAAGATCTGGAAGTCTGGTGCTACCGTGATGCCCACCTGCACTTCTTGCTGACATGGACTGGAGCTGGCATTATCAGGCCTCTAAATAACCTCAGGAGGGCCGGATCTCTGATGCTGCTTCCCCCTCTCTGTGTTACTCAAAGCCATAAGATTATTCACTCTGGTTCTCAGAGAGGAAGGGGCAGTAACTGAATCCAGGGGCTGGTGTGTGGGAGGGAGAACCTGTGCTTCCAGAGCCAGGGAGGGGGCAGCAGGGGCTGGGGGGCTGGCACTTGGGGGATTTGTCCAGCCTGCTGGTTGAGGCGCCTGGCCCTGCTCCCCCACCATGGCTTCTGCAGTGAGCTCAGGACATGGGGGGGGAGCCAGGCCATGGATGGATTCCAGATGGGCTATCAGGTTTGCCCACAGTCGACTGTAAGGCTCCTCTGGTCTCGGAAGCTCCCTCAGCTCTGATTCAGCTGCACGCGGAAGGCCTGCTATGGAATGCCAGTGAAACCCAACCCGTCTCTCCCACCAGAGCCTCCCTCACTCCTTCTGCTACTAGAGATAGATAGCATGTTTTTTCTCTGTCCCTTCTTCCCTTCATTAGTACAACCCCCTTCTGCCCAGAAGTAGAAAGGGTTAGTGTGGGGAATTTAGCTGACAGTTGAGCCTCTGGCTCTGGAGCTCTGAACTATTTCCCCCTGGGAAGGGTAGCTGTATAAGGTTCTGGGTTCAAGTTCTGAATATTTGAGAACAGTGTGCTTGTAAGGGGAGCCACGGGGGTGGACGAGATACTCCTTGTGCCCCTCTGATTGCCAGATCAGTCTAGCTGGCCCTGACCCAGGCATGGGAGGGAAGAAAGGAGAACAGAGAACTAGGTAGAACAAGGCAGCCAGATATCTGATAGCCCAACAGCATCTTATTGTTGCGTGGCTTCCACACGAGCAGCATCATCTCATTCAATCTGCCTAACAGGCTGGAAGAAAGACAAGCTTTCTTTATCCCCATTCTGTGGACAGATATACCAAGGCTCTGGGAGGTTTAGAGCACAGATTTGGTTCTGGTCTCCTGAATCTTGCCATAAACATTTTTGAGGACCTACTGTGTGTTAAGGATAGCATTTATGATTTGGGGCACAGAAACAAATGCAACACAGATCATGCCACAGAAACCAGTGCTGTTTTCCTATGTCACATAATTCATAGATTAATTATTCTCAGAGAGGGCCCACTGGGCCTTGTAATATAATCGACTTTTACACGTCCTCATCTCTCCACTGCTGTTTTAAAAAGATCAAGTTCATTTCTACCCTGTAGAGCTAGGAAGGAATTACTGCAAGTGGCATGAGGGAATCACATCAGGATTTCCTGCCTCGGTTTCCCCTTTGTTATCAAAATTCTGCTTTCTGGTGATTTGCTTCCGGAGTTTCCAGAACATTCCATCTCAGCCTCCTCCACCCAGAGCTGCTGCTCCTAGTCTCCCAGGTCTGCCTTGGGTCCTTTTTAATGACTGGCAGGCTGGAGGTGATGCTGTCTTATCAGGGTTGATTAGTTAGGCTGAAATTTGCATTTTGCTTCAGAAAACCAGTCTGGAATCTCTGGCAGAAAGCAGCAGGGATCCAGCTTCAATAGAGAATGCCCCTGAGGCCCAAGCATCTGAATGAACCACAGAAGCCTTTTCTACCCTCTCCTTCTCCTTCCTCAAGCCCCTTCTCACCTCTCCCCTTGCACCAGAAGGCTGGTTAACTGTAGCAAAGGGCTCTCTGAATGTGCTTGCAGAAGAAAAGGCTTTATTTTATTTTTTGCTTCTTCAAAGAAAATGCGAAGCTCCCTCCAGCCTCTCTGGAGAATCAGTGAGGGAACAGTCTGTCTCAAAATGCCATTAAAACATCTCTGAAATTAAAAACAGTCCTGAAATGTGCAACTTCATGAGAGAGTAATTCACTAATACGCAAATGGTGGCCTCTGACCACCTGAGGGCATGGATGAGTGGCAAATGCTCTGTCCTGTGGTGCACAAGTGTCCTTGGGCAGGACATTTAGCCTCTCCGAGCCTCAGCTTCATCTCATTAATAATAATATAAAAAATTGTTATCTTTCTCCTCCCTCCCTAATTTCAGGGTGCTTTGGAGGGAAAAGTGGTCCTGTTACTCTCAGAGATAACGGTCTTGGTTCTCATCGCATGCATCTCCAGCCTCTCTCCCCTGCCCTCCCTTTCTTCACAGTCATGGTGCTATTTTAAGTTGAGGCTTCCAGCCAAAATCTGTACTTTATTAATTACGCGTCAACTACTCTGTGTCATGTTTAATGCATTTTCCAGATTGTATCGAATCCACAGTAAAAGGAGGAGTCTGAATGTGGCCTGGGTGCCTGGCAGGGTAGGTGCTGGGAGGAGACGGGGAGCAGGAGCCATCCTATGTGTGCCTCGACTTGATCTCTCCCCTTCTTCATCCTGGAGTCTCCATTGAGGCCAAGTGCAAATCCTGCTTGTAGCTCCTTAGAGCTCTCTGTTTAAAGAACACGCAGCACCCTGTGTAGAAGTACAGCACCCTGATGGGAAGGTAGAAAAACCTGCCTCATTAAGAAAGGCCAAAGGGCTCGGGACAGCTGACATCCATTAGCAGGAAGGGCAGAAGGCTGAGGATGATTGGAAAATGTGGCTCAGTGATATGCCAAGGAAAGACTGGAGATGACACTAACCATCTGTTCTTCTCTGAAGAGGAGATGGAAATAGCATTTGTATGGGAGCAGGAGAGAAGTGAGCTAGACCTGGGTATTACATTCCTGACTGCTAGGTTTCGAGAGCTGTTTCTAGCTGTGTGATTTGGGCAAGTCCTTCAGTTTATTGGGCCTCAGTTGACGGATATGTCAAGTTAGCATTTACTCAAGGTGAGCTCTGAGGTCCTTTCTAGCTTTGGCCCTTTGTGCTTCTTTCTTTGGGGAGACTATGGGGAGAAGCAGAATCTTTTTAGGGGAGTACAAAGATGAATCCTGCATGCTTCTTGACCTCCAGGAGTTCACAATCAGGCAAGGAAGGCAGATAAACTATGAAATAAACACAACAGCAAACAGGTACTGTTCCGTGTGCTTTACCTGTATGAAGACATTAAATGCCTACAACAGCTCTATGAGGTAGGTCCTACTGTTATCTCTGTATGCCTGATGAAGAAAGTAAGGCACTGAGAGGTTAAATAACTTGTGCAAAGTTATACTCGTAGTAAGAACAGAGCCAGGTTTTGAGCTCAAATAATCCCACTCCAAAGTCTGTAACATTCAGCCCTGTGCACACTGCCTTTAACCAAGAAATATAAGCAACTCACAGACATGGCTAACTCTGCTAAGTGCCGTAACCAATGATAAGAAATGTGGGATTACAGAGGGCAAATCAGGAAGGCTTCACTGAGGAGGTGTGATATAACTTAAGCCTGAAAGGACAGGGCACTTCCTCAGGCAGAGAGTAGGGAGGCATGGCAGGGACAGCTTGAGCCAAGGCACAGGCATGAACTGAGCCTTGAGCCAAGGCACGGGGAAGAGGGAGGGATTGACAAAGCTGGAAGAACAGGGTGTGAGTGTGGCAGAAGTGGCATGGCGAAGGGAGGTAGGGAGGGATGAAGTGTTTCTGGTGGAGGGATGCCAAGACCTTGCTCAAGAGACTTAGCTATACCCTACCTACAAGCTGCGGAGAGCCATTAAATGATATAAAAAATGTGAAAGCTAACTTAGAGAAGGCAGGGCAGGAGCCAGCACAAGTTCAAGAACAGATAATAAAGAAGTCTCAGCCTGGGGTGGGGCGGGGAGGTGGAAAGGAGGGCAGGTGAGGGAAAAGATGAACAGACAAGATTTGGCAACAAACTTAATGTGGGAAATGAGGGAGAGGGAGCAGTAGGGGAGTCAGAGAGCTCACCTGTGCCTGGGATGGCTGGTGGGAAACGTGGATGGGCTGCCCCAAGGGGCATGGGGTAGGGAGCTCTAAACTTGCATATTAGGGATGAGACAGCGAGGCTGACAAAGCATTTGCAATTCAGCTTAAATATTGCTTCCCCAGGAACCTTTTCCTGATCCCTTTTCTCCCAGTAGTTCTGGTTCCCTAGTTACAGCTTTCCATGATGCTTATTGGACTTTGGACATCTCTACAACACTGGCCAGCCAAGTAATAAACAGTTATTTGTGCAACCACTTGCTGGTGTCCTTTCTCGCAACCATCCTGTGTTTTGTTGAGTTCGGTGTCCCCAGTGCTGAACACAGTGCTTGGCACGTCGATGTTCCATAAACCCTTGCTAAATGAACTGAAGATCTCTGCCTCTGGGTCGGATGCCCTTCTCCCACTCTTGGGTGTCAGCATGATGGGATCTCATCACTGCCCCCAACAAAGGGGCCGCTTCTCCCCATGGAGCACAGGAAGGCAGATGTATTCATGTGTTCACCTGTCCACTTTGCCCACACTTACGGGTTCTGACGCTTCCAAACAGTGTTGCCGCATGGCAATAATGAACAATTTAGCATGGAAATTGACCTTAGAAGGAAGGGGCTGGCATGTGTGTGCCCCATTAGAGAGCATTTGGTTAGGGGACACCTTTAACCCTGCAGGCTGCAGAGGAAGAGACCTGTGATTCCCCTTCCTGGGCAAGCCCCTCCCAGCCCAATCCACCTCTGCCTCTTCTTTGTTCCCCCAAACCCTCCTCTGCCCCATTCACCACCAACATCTACCTGCAGAGGCGCAAGATGAGAAACAAGTGCTCTACCCCCACTCCCTGAACCCTGTTCAGGACTCGGCAGTTCTTTGCTCCCCAAGCCCTAATGCGAAAGGTAAGAGCAGAGGTGAGCCTTCCTTTCCTTCCCTCTCACAGGCAGGTTTAGTACCAGTTGCTTTTTGGTGGTGTCTTCCATTGAGGGCCAGTTCCAGACACCTTCCAAGAGACACTTTTTTTCCAAATCCCCACTGAATTTGGAGGGAAAAGGGAAGATGAAAGTATCTGATACCCTTAGACGTGGAATAATTTGGCTCCTTAAAAAGACAGGGCAGGGACCATCTTTGAAAACACCTAAGAAAGAGAATAAAAACTCTGTTTTAGAGGCTGGGCTGAGTGAAGAAGCTGGAGCTCCCTTCACGCAGGCGCCAAACCCAGCCCGCCTCGCCTTCAGATCCCTGGGTGTCAGTCCAGCAGTGGCTCCCTGGGGGCAGAGGAGGGAGCTCCTAAGGACGTACTTAGCAGGCGCTGCCTGACTCTAGCGGCACTAATGGATTCTCTTATCTCACTGGGACCCTTGTCTGCAGATCGGCAAAGCTGCAAGGAGGTGGCAGGTTAAAAATACTCTGTTAGCAAAGAGGCTTAGGTGGGGCCTTGCCAGGGGAATTACAGTGATGAGAGGCCTCTGGGGCGGGAAGTCAGGGATGGAACCAAAGCTGCTGGACCCTCCGCTTCTCTTCTGCCTTCCATTTGAATTTGCTGCAATGATTGGCAAAGGTCTGTGGAGATGGAGGGATTAATGTTGCCTCTTTTCTAAGGCCTGGGGAGCCATGTCGCGAATGAGGACCATGGCAGTCACCTGGCCTCCCTCCTTCTCAGCCTGAGGCTTGGGCATCCTTGGCATGCCAGCAGATCTCTGGTGGGGGCAACCAAGCCCTCATTCATCTTATAGCTTACATTCTCTTACCCAGGAAAAGGAACTAAGTCTCAGATGGGAGGAAGTAATAGTACCTGGTGTTTAGAGAATGTTTGTACTGCGTCTGAGTGTGCCTACATAGAACACCTCACTGAGGCCTCACAGCATGCCTATGAGGTGAGGATAATTACCCCGGTTTTATATTTGGGGAAACAAGGCTTTGAGAGTTTACGAGACTTGCCCAAAGTCACACATCTAGGAAGTGGCAGTGTGGACTTCAGTAAGGGCTTTCTGATGTCCTCTCCAGGGCTCCTCCTGCATCCTCCATTCTCTCCACGATTTTGTTCTCCTTAACCCTCCCATCAGGAAAACACCAGTGGGGCAGTTCTCCTCAACAGCCTCTTTCAACTTCATCTGTCTTAAAACCCCACAAGCCCAGCTGCCCCTACGTGGTCTGGGGCTGGTCGAACCCTAGGCTGGTCTTGGGGTCCTTGGTCTCCACTCCCTCAGGACCAGAAGGCAGCTTGAGCAGTCTGCCTCACCTCAGCTTGGCGTTCCTGCCTCACCTCAGAACTACGGAGTCTGAGGACTGAGAGCGGCCTCAAGCCTCCGGTGACTTCATCCTCTCCCACATGGGCCAGGACATCTGGGTCTCATTTTTTGATCAGAGAGAACAAATGTTCTACAACTCCCATTGGCAAACTGATTCAGTGCTTACTGTACTCCTCTCTCCTGCTCAGAAGGTCCCCCCTAAGGTTTGACTTCCTACTACAGCTGAGGGCTTTTTCTTCCATACAGATGAACTGACAGTTACTTCCCATGGGAAGACCCTATCTCTAACAGCCCAAGGAGAGAGAACTCTGAAAAGGGAACCTCTCCTTCCCCACCATCCCACCTCTACAAAGAAATGATAAGGGCAGATTATGTTTCTTACATTAAACACACAACATAGAAAGGAATCAACTACAAATAATGAGATGTTGAAAAAGGGAAAAAAATCGCGATAACATCAGCAATTAGTGACGGGAGTTGTATTCCTGGTCACAGATTTGCTCAAACACCTTCTCTCCGAGAGATTTCTGGCTTAGGTGACTGCCTAAGAGCAGACATTAGGCTGGCTTGGACCTAAGGCAGCCAACTGGTCTGCATTGCTTGAACCCTCAGCAGGCTCAGCCCACTGAGCTGGCAGCAGGGATCCCAAAAGACAAAAAGACGTGATCATTGACCTGCAGGTCCTTCCTGAAGATCCGATGAGGAAGGCATTCAAATACAGCTTGAATGCCTCCTGTGCAAAGTATGGTGCTATGCACAGAATGCTGAGTATGATCTAGTCCTTGATCTTAGCAGCTTGTTTTGAGAGGGAGCAATATAGGTAACTATGAGGCTTAATGACAAATGCACATGGAGCAGTTTGGAAAATGCCTCTGAGTTCAAAAGAATGAGAGATAAAGTCCCTGGGTTTCAGGGTGAGGAAGGAAAATTAACAAATGTACAAAGTTTATAACAATGAAAACTGCAAAGAACACAGAATGAGGATTTCATGCATTGATGTAAAAATTAAAGGTGGCGTGTGGAGTGGGAGGTGAGGGGGGAACACATATTGAAAGAAACCTAGAAGGGAAGGGTCTCTTTCTAAATAGATGGATTCTAAACCTCTGGTTTCAGTTCCTCACACTTCACCTAGGTCAGGCATAGCACTCCTTCCTCACGTCAAACCACAAAGCTCCCAGCACAATGGAATTCTGTGTGTTGCTGCAACTCCACACCTGAGTCTGCACCTGGGGCTACTGAACGAGAAAGGGAGTTCCCAAAATAGAGAGTAGAGCTTGGGGCTATGTTGGAATGTCAGTTAGCTGACTGCCAGCATCTCTAGGTCGCTGGGGATAAGCATCAACTAGGCAAAGGAAATCCATGTATGATTTCCAAGCTTCACTTATCTCAGTGCTGAATTTTAACCTTATTCTCTCAGTAAGTCTTGGACCACAGTTCCTAATGAGGACTCCCCTGACTATGGCGATTTTATAGTTTCTGGAAGAAAAGGCTGAGAGGAAGAGAGGAACAGGAAGGGAGAAAAGAACACCAGGAAAATCTCTGCCCTCTCTCCCACACCCCCCTCACAGCAAAGTGGGCCGCTAATGCATTAATTAACTAAGTAGTTTTGAATGTACTCCATTGCACCTCATTGTCTACAGCTGCCATTCCCTGGAGGAGCCATAATATGCTCAGCGCATACTATATAATTAAATATCAACACATGTGTCCCCTGCCCAGTGCTGGGATGCGTATTTACTTGTGTTAATGAGAACCAGAATGGCCTTACTGATGAGAGGCCCATAGAGGTAGGAGGTGAGGAGCACGTCTCCTGAAATTGAGGTGCATATGCCCTAGCGCCCTGCTCTTCTTACTCCTTACCACCTCCTCCCAATATCCTGTCCCCAGAAGGCCATCTCAGGACCCCTGGTGGAAGCTTTTCACCAGACCACAGGCCAAAGTGCCATCAGCTGCGCTTTTCCCTAATGGGAGTGAGCAGCAGCAGCCCGCACGTGGTGCATAATGACTATGTTTCTGCTTAATACAAATTGTGGTTATTTAGCAGCCCAAATACCAATTCCCTACTGAGATCCCTGTTGTTGAAACCCCACACACATACACAGACTCAGCAGACACAAACACAAACACCTGCGTGCTGGCCCCCCATTTGCCACTCCCCACCCCACCCGACCCAAATCCATTACAGAATTGCTCTCTGGCTTGGGGGACCAGGGTTATTAATACTGAGATGAGTGACAAAGTGAATGTGCTATGTGGAGCAGCTTGATGGAATCCAAAGGCAGGTCTTTAGAGTCAGAAGGCTGTGGTTCAAATCCTGGTTTTGCTACTCATGGGCTGTGAAACCTTGGGCAAGTTCCGTAAGCTTCTGGGGCTTTCATCTACTTATATGAAAAGTGGGGACAGTGACATCTACACGATCGGTAAGGACTAAAAGGTATAATTTAGGAGAAGTCGTCCTCCTTAAATGTTCATGTTTCTCTCCCTCTCTTTTCTCCTATTCATATATAGCCACATCTGGATAGTAAGTAGAGGTATTCTGTCCAGAGATGAGGAATGGAGTACAAGGATGTAAATCCTTCCCTCGGATTTCAGTTAAAACACACATTCCAATTTAAAACAGGGCACTAGAATGCAACAGGTGCTGATCTGTTTTGTTCACTGATATATCCCTAACATCTAGGAGAGTGACCAAGACGTAGGAGGTGCTCAGGAAATATTTACTGAATAAATGAATGATATTCCATCTCTTATTCAATTCGTATAATAACGTCATGTGGGGAGGTCTATTGCCCCCACTTTGCAGAAGAATAAATAGGCTCAGAAAGTAAGTGCCTTGCCCAAGGCACACAGCTAGCCTGGGATATAAACTCAGGTGTCTGACTCAAAGGTTCTATCTGCTGCTTTCAGCAGGCCCTAAGAGACTACGGAGTCTCTAAAAGGGAAAATAAAGACAAAAAGAAGACAAAGTGTGTGTGTGTGTGTGTTTTAAGAATGAGACGTACTGCTCCTGAGAGATTGATGGCTCAACACAGTTCTAATGAGCCATTTGTGGCCAGGTCATGCTACCCCAGTGAGACCCAATTTCAACCAGGACATGAGGCCAGAGAAACAGGACTTCTCAGCAGGCACAAGAAGCGGGACCTCTGGGAGTCAGAATACCAGGCTCCTCCAGGATCATGGACTCTCAATTCCATCCCCATATTCATTTCAAAAGATACCCTGCCCTTCAATGGTTTTCTATAAGGCCAAGCTGATCACCCACCTGGCTTGCACTCTTTGTCATGAACTCTCTAGAGAGGGTCTTGATTGTCCTCACTCTGGCCTGTGGATGCTCTCAGACCAAGTTATTGAACATGAAACAGCTGGGCTGGGGTAAGGGCATACTCCTCCCCGCACTGAGCTCCTCCATGTGCCCCAGAGAGAGCTCAAGGGAAAAAGAGGCTCTGAGGCCGACCTTTGGGAGTTAAGGGCAGGCAGGAGTTGACAGGGCACACAATGCAGATGCAGACAGGGCACACATTCAAAAACTGACAAACAAGTGCAGATTAATGGAGTGATGACAAGACACAGGGAGAGTTCAGACAGGTCACACACGATCAGCAAGTCTGGACCATCAGCCTTGTCTTTGGGCAGAACTTTAACTTGTCACAGATATTTCTCTGTCCTCCATGGCAGACTTGATGTTGCTGGGACCTAGCCCTGGGGCAAGTTACTGTTGCACCCAAAAGTCTATTTTGGGTGTACGTGGACCTATCTGGGAATAAACAGAGCCCCTGTCCTAGAAGGTATGCCTGGTGGGCAAGTGGACAAAGGGCTGGAGCACCAGGAACTCAGAAGACTCGGATTGGAAAGTCACATTGGGGTCCACAGGGAGAGATTCTGGAATGAATGAAAGATTGGGGCAGAATTTGGGGGACAGGAAGAAGACAAGAAACAGCGTGTTCAATAGGTGAGAAAAGGGGCTTCTGTCAGCAGACAGGATAACCAAACCCAGAAAGCCAGGGAACCCGGATTCTAGCCCTGATTATGGAGCAAATCAAGTATAGCCTTGGGCAAGTCACTTCTCTTCTACAGTCTTGAGTTTACAAAAAGGAAAAAAAAAAAAAAAAAAGATGGCTTAGATTGGATGAACTCTAAAATCTGTATTGACTACTAAGAAAAAGTCTCAAAGTCCAGATTTAATGCTCCCTCCCTAAATGTCTAGACTTTTCTAGTCGCTGACAACCACAGACATCAGGATCTCCAAGAACTTTCCCAGCTAGGAGTGGGGTGCTCTGTGCATCCCTCATTAGATATTCACCACCTCTTCTCACTCCCCAGCCCCCCTTCATTTCCCCATATGCAGATGGCTTTGTTTTCCAAACCTGATAGATGCTGACAGGTATATTGTTCTCAGCATCACCAGACTGCCAGAGGCTGCTTAAGTCAAATGATTTTCTTTCCCCTAATAACTTGGAGGATTTTTTTTCTTAAAAGGCAAAAAAATAGGCCTTTTTTAATGCCTCTCTTTTACCTTAAAGAGACAGAGTGTCATTTATCTTCCTCTTTAGCCCAAAGTCAAATGAAAGGAGCATTAAACAAAGACCAGCCTGCCTTGAAGCAGTCATTTGTGACTGGAGGCTGGGGAGAACTAGCATGGGCCTTGGGGACCATCTCCAGAGACTGGTGATTGACAGGCAGGGGGAAGCAGGGGTGGGTGGATATGAACCACGGCCAGGAGGAGAGGCACAGCCACCCACAGAGGCAGGGGAGCAGGAGGCCCTGTGGGGCTGGATGCCTGCCAGAGCTGGGGCATGAGCCTGGCTAGCAGGCAAGAGCTGTCTGTGGGCATGTTCATAAGGGGCTAGTTCAACCAAGCACAAGAAAATGGAATGAATCTGATGTGGTCAAAGCCCAATAGGTTTCATGGTATGATTTCATGACCCCAATGTTATTCTGGCCTTTGAAGTAGGAATAAGTACTGTCAAAAATCGCCTTTTACCCTATAATCTACATTGTTTTTAATGAACAATTAACCATTATTGGTTGACGCATGAACCAACAAGTGGTTTAAGTGCCTCCGGAGTGATAAATATCCTAGCAGTATAAACAGAAATAAAATAAAATAAAATAAAATAAAATAAAATAAAATACAGTCCTTGCTCTCAAGAATCCTATAATCCATTGAAGAGGGCAAGACAGAGGAAGAAAAATAACAAGAAGTAATGCCAGTGAGCAAATGCTGAATATTATAGAGGATGGTCTTACAGGAATTCGGGGATATCAATGGGGGCTGAGGAAGAAAGACTTCCTGGAGGGGGTGTTATTCCCAACACAGGCTGTAACGAGTGGTACCATCTCATGATGGGCTGCAATCTGAACCAGGGGACATAGATTAAAGGTAAGTAGGTAAGCTTCCTTAGCATTTGACAGACTTGGGAAGAGGCAAGTTGTCCTTATCAAAGAAGAGCAGTGTGGTGGTAGTGCAGGGTGCTATGATGACACTGTCACTGCTTGAATCTGAAGGACTAGTAAGATTTGAGTGTGCTGGGGAAGGGCTGGGGTACTTTCAATCAGAGGAGATGGTTAATGCAGTATTGATAATAATAACAGTTAACTTTTACTAAATGCTTACTATAGCCCAGATACATTTTAAAGGGCTGGGGTACTTTCAATCAGAGGAGATGGTTAATGCAGTAATGATAATAATAACAGTTAACTTTTACTAAATGCTTACTATAGCCCAGATATGTACTCTATCATTTAATTCTCAAAATACATTTAATCCTCAAAATAAAATTCTTAGTCCCCCATTGTAGCAGAAGGAAAATGGGGGCACTAGGAGTTTAAGAAACTTGCCTAAGTTACATAACCTAGTTGCTAACCTTTGATCTCTTTAACTATTAAATGTTGGTAATAGGCCTGGCAAGATGGCTCACGCCTCATCCCAACACTTTGGGAGGCCAAGGCGGGAGGATGGCTTGAGGCCAGGAGTTTGACACCAGTCTGGGTAACAGAGTGAGACCCTGTTTCTACAATAAATACATTTTTAAAGTTAGCCAGGCATGATGTGGCATGTGCCTCTAGTCCCAGCTACTTGGGAAGCTGAGGTAAGAGGATCGCTTGAGCCCACGAGATCTAGGCTGCAGTGAGCCACGATTGTGTCACTGCATTCCAGCCTGGGTGACAGTGAGACCCTGTACAAAAGGAAAGTATTTTTTTTTAAGATGATAATAATAGCTCCTACCCTAATAGGATAATGTGGTGAGAATTAATTTAAGAAAATGCACATGATGCATAGTGCCTGGGGCACATAGTAGGTGCTCAGTACATCTTAGCAGTTATTAGACTGGTGCAGAAGTCATTGTGGGTTTTGCCATTAAAAAAAAGTCAAAACCCACAATTACTTCTGCACCAATGTTGTGCAGTGAGATAAGCGCAAAGCAGTGTCAAAATAGAGAGCTGGGGGAAAACAGGCAAAAACCACATAGCAGCCTGAAGAGTGGCTCCGAAGGAAAGATGCACATATTGTTTGCAGACCTGCGCGAAAACCACTGTTTGGGGCTCTATTATTTGCAGAGGTAATGTTTTGGGTTGGAGGAAGTACTGTGGAATTGGAAAGGTTAGTGGGGTCAAATTGTGAAAGGCCAGGGATGCCTGGATTTTGCTTTCTGAAAAATGTGTTCAGTTCTTCCCTCAGTTTCTAGGTCTCTACTCTGACATTGCTTTTAGAAACAATTCCTAAGTACTTCCCAGTTATCGCTGCCCCCTCCTCTTCCATTTCCTCTGCCTGCTAGTTGTGCCCACAGCACTGCCCACATCCGCAGATGACACCTCGGGGTCACAAGGGTCTGATCTCAGCTCTGGGCAGGCTGAGTCGAGCACATGTCCTGACACTTATCTCACCACTGGAAAGCTTGGTTTCTGAGTTCTTGGGTGGCAACTATCCCAAGGAAGCTGCCTTCTCTTTGTAACAGATTCTGGAGGGCTGAGGGAGCTGATCTCATCATGTCCTTCGATAGTACTATCCATCTTGGCAGAAGGGAGGGCTGACAGTGCTCAGGCCTTACCCGAGAGTCCCTGCAGGAGGCTGCACGAAGCTGTTTTTTGTGTTCAGGGGACACTTTCAGGCAGCATTAGAGAAGAAAGGGGTAACTGGGATACTCTGGGGAGGGCTGGCTGGCTGCAGAAAACGGGTCCTTCTAGCAGCTCCCAAGGAATATAACTAATCAGCTCAATGTCACTGAAAGAGCCCAGGCCTAAGAGGGAGAAGATTAACAGCGAGGTGACTGTGAGCAAGTTATGCCCTCTAGGCTGGAACTGCCTCACTGGCATATCTGAGAGGCGGTGTTGGGTAGTGATTAAGAGCAAAATCTACAACCAGTATTGCTAGATTGGATTCCTGGCTTTACCACTAACGAGAGCAAGGCTCTCAGCCTCTATAAGCCAAATGCCCTCATTTGTAAAATGTCCTCATTTCGAATCCTGTTGGTGCAAGATCAAGAGTATATATATGTGTGTGTGTGTGTGTGTGTGTGTGTGTATAAGTACTTGGAACAGTAGATGGCACAGAAAACATCATATGTGTTTATTAGTATTACAGCCACTAGTACTAATGCCTTTACTGCTACATCAAGGATGTTGGATTAGTGAGTCTTTGAAGGTCTCTTAAAAAGTCTGCGGTTCTATTTTCCTGCACTGTGAGCCCGGTTTAGACTTCAGACTTAATCTAGCATTTGCTGAGTGCTTACTACATATGAATATATTATTTTATTTAATCCTCACAACAAGCCCTGTGCATCCCATGTTATTATGTTCATTAAGAACTGAGAAAATTGGAGCTCAGAGAATCCAAGTGAAGTTCTCAGGATCACACAGCTAGCACACGGCCAAGCAGGATTCACCTGCAGTCCAGTCCAATGTTCTTTCCACTCTACCAGCAAGGGGACAAAGGATCGGTTATTTGCTACCACGCTGTCACATCTGTCCAAGAATAAGGGCCAAGGCTCCTGTTCCCAGCAGATCTGGTTCTGGGGCTGTGCATGCTGAGCCTGTCTCAAGGGTGGGTGGAGGATTTGCCAATGAAAATGTTACCAGCTGAACTAGCATTAGCCAGCCATATTGGGGCCAAGAAGGAGGGGAACTAAAATTAATCCTCTCATTACCAGCCTGACCTGCAGAAGGATGAGCAGCACCAAGCCAGGAAGAAGAACTCCAGCAACATCTGCTGCTGCTTGCTTGACTTTCATTTCCTCTGTCCCTCCTGGGAATGCCACGCGGGCACCAGGATGCTGAGATGTGGTGCATGTGAGCACCCTCACTCACACAGAAGCACATATGCTGGAGACAGAATTAGGAGCCCACTGAGATAGCGCTTTGAAAAAAAGAGAAGTTGGAATATGTGGGTTTTCTCCCTTGTGCCAAGTCCCCTCTGAGAAGGGTATTTGGATCAGAGGCAGAATCTCTGAGTCATGATGTGACTGGGTTTTGCAAATGTGTCTAGGCCACTTGCCTGGTCATGGAGGGGTCCTGCCCACTGGCAGACCTCAGCTCCTGTCAGTGAGGGGCTTCAAGTATGGAAAAGAGAGGAGTGGGGACTTGCTAAGGCCTGGCAGCCAACAGTTGTGTGTAGGGTTGGGGGCTGGAGAGAGAAGGGCTAACTCTTTGAAAAGCCTGCCTGCTTGTTCTATTCTTGCAGAGGCACCTGGGGGAGGCAGGGAGGAACACAGAAGGCAGAGTCAGAAGGAGACGCTGCGGGTGAGGGTGGGAGGAGGTAAGGGCTGTGGAGAGAGTGAAGAAGGCATTGTAAAACTCTCTGGATGGTCATCAGCCAGATGTGGAGACCATATGGAGGAGGCGGGCTGGAGGTGTGCAGGCGAGGTAGAAGACAAACTGAGGGGAGGACAGCGGGAAGGGCAGAAGAGGCAGGTGAAGGCTGCTGACCTAAGCCATCAGAGTGGGAAGCCGGAGGAGCTCCCATGCCCCCTATAGGCTGGTCCATGCACCAGGGCCACAGGGGTCACCAGGCACTTCTGCTCAAGGCCCAGCCCAGTTCCTCTGCTTTCAGTTCTGAAATTCAAACCCCACAATGCACCCCCTGCTCCACACTAGCCCTTAGGCCTTCTCTCCTCCTCACGTGTCCACCCACCTGTATATCCTCAAGTTCATGACTGCAAAGTGACAACAGTGGTGGATACAAGAGAAATTCCCTGAGGAAATGAGCTGGTGTTTCCTGGTCTCCCTCAATGCCTCTGGAATGCAAGGGAAATTGGATTTGGCCCATGCTGATCTGATACCTCCCTGGTGCTGGGAACTCTCTGTCCAGCCCTGGCCATTTGCTGCCTTTGGGGGAGCTGGAACAGCTGGGAGCCAGCTGTTTTTAGGACTTTGCACACTAGCAGCTCTGTGGGAGCTCCCGTACCCAGAACTCAACAGCAGTGAGCAGACTGGCTGATCCTGCTGGGAATCTTTTCAGGGGAAAAGGTATATGATGAGTGAACTGGAACACCTGGAGACCCTATACCTGAAGAGCACTCGGGAGCTCCACTAAGGGAGGATGAGAAAGAAGGCTGAAGGGTGGAGGGGAAGAGGGCAGGGATGTGATAAGAACAAAGTGTGAGTCTTCCTACATTCCAACTGGGTCCACTCATCCTAGCTGAGCACCCGACAGTGAAATGTGGCCTCCAGTACGGAATACAGCCAGTCACTTGGCAAGAGTCCTTCCTTCCTGGGGGAGGTCCCTTCTTGTTCCCCCAACTGTATCCCTCCAGGGCTGGTACGTCCTCTGAACAAGGACACAAAGGCTCCAGCATTAAAGTAAGAAGAGATAGAAGCTACCTGGCCTGGAGGAAGAGGAAGAATGTAAAATAGCCTCCAAAGGATCCTATAGGGGTAGAGGAGACTAAACTATGCTTGTGCCCTGTGACAGTCTAGGCAGTCTGATTGGAACTATGTTCTCTTTCTTGGTCCAGTCCTTTGTTGAGAAGCCTGAGCTGGAGTCCTGGGGCCAGCTGTCTCTACAACAGGAATCACTGCTCCCCAGGGGAATGGGCTGGAAATCTGGAAAGGTCATCCATAGCCCCAGAGGGGGCTGGGAGCAACAACCTGAAGCCCTGGTGGGCAGAGGTCAGGCTGGAGAAAGGCAGTCTTCCTAAGAGAGTGCCTAAGAAGACCTAATAGCCAGAGACAGAGGACAGTATGGTTCAAAACATAGCTAAAGGTGCCTAGGGACTCACTGGGATGGTTATAGGGTTGGACACCAGCCGGCTTCCCATTGTGTAGTATCTTGGGGTTTTGTCTGAAGTGAATTGATAGATGGCTCAATTCTGTTTCTGTTGGAACCAACCAGCCTTACGCACCCTCCTTCTCTCTCATAGTTGTCTGGTGCTTTACAGTTTACAATAGGCTTTCAAAGTCAGATTTGAGTTAAGGTCACAATAACTGTGGAATAAACAGGTGAGGAATTGTTGCCATTTCACAGATGAAAAAATAAAGGTCCCCGGATGGCGCTTCTAGTACTGGTTCCCATCAGCCTTTCCAATGAGATGACAAGAGCTGAGTGAGACAGGTAAGCACTGCAGAGGGGTCCCAGTGGCCTGCAACTAACTCTAGACTCATTCATTTCCACGGGCATGGGTAGGAAGAGGCTGTCGCCCCTTCTTTACTCCTCAAATTATGCATGAATCCACATCTGCCCTTACCTACCAAAGCAAGGAGCCGTGGCCAACCTAAGCATGGGTTTCCAGGCTACAAACAACATTGCTACAGATATCTTGGGGTCATGAAAAATAGGATGCAAAATTAATGAGTGACAAGGTCAGAGTTAGGTGGGTACAGGTTGGAAAAGCCTTGAGGAGAATGGAAAAGATCAACTAGAAAAAGTCCCACAGTGAGAAACAGACAATAAGGGGATGCTGTCCAGGTAGACAGAAAATGCCAGGGAAAGAGGGTGATTTTACCCAGGGAGATGTAAGTGACTGAGGATGCGAGGGAAGGCCAGCTCTTGCTGTGTCTGTTCATGTAGCCCATGCTGAACTAAAAGCTAAAACCTGGAGTTATCTTTCAAAATGACACATCTGACTACGTCCCTCGCTTGCTCCAAAGACCTTAAATGGTTTCCCCTTGATAACCAAAGTCCAAACTCTTGAGTGCTGACAAAGTAGCCATAGCGTGCCTGTCAGCTGCTTTTCCTTTCTTCCCTACTCCCTTCCTCCTTGAGTCCTGGGCTCCTCTAGCACTGAAC
This sequence comes from Chlorocebus sabaeus, assembly GCF_047675955.1. Classification (NCBI taxonomy): domain Eukaryota; kingdom Metazoa; phylum Chordata; class Mammalia; order Primates; family Cercopithecidae; genus Chlorocebus; species Chlorocebus sabaeus. The sequence continues at coordinate 21,333,691 of NC_132928.1, read as the reverse complement.
CACTCATAGTTCCCTGAACCTGCTGTGCCCAGTTCACCACGGTGTCTTTGCACAGACTGCTTTGGCTGCTGCTGGGGAATGGCCTTTTGCCTCTTTCACAGCTCAAAACTCCTTGCATTGCAAACCAAGCTCCATGCACACTTTTCTTTGATGCCTTTGCCGACTCTCCCAGACCTAGTTATTCATTCTGCCTGCTTTAGGGCCTCAGCACTGGATACAGATTTCTGTCTTGGTACTATTCTATGATGTTCCAATTGTTCATACAAGGAAAGGCTGTAACTGTTAAACACTGTTAATTGTTAAAGGAAAGGCTGTGACTTATTCACCTTTTTGCATTTTTCCTACCTGATGCATTCAGAATCCAGCATAGTGCCTAACTCAAAACAGATACTCACCAAGCAGAGGACTGATTAGCAAAACAAATTCTGGAACTAGACTGCCTGGTTTGAATCCCTGCTCCACCTCTGATCAGCTGTGTAACCTTCACATCTCTGTGTCTCTGTTGCTTCATTTGTAAATGGGGATAATAATTACAGATACCTCAGGATTATTTATGAGGATTAAAAGAGTTAATACATGCAAAGCTCTAGGACAGTGGCACTTAGTAAGCACTAAATGAGTGTTTACTATAATGATTATTATCTTTTGAATAAATGAATAAACAACATGGAATTAGCAAGCGGATCACATTTTTCCTTAGTGACCTCAAGGGACCTTAGAAAGAGTACAATCTGGTCTAGAGGTGGAAATACAGTCCTGATGAGTTAAACATAAAATAACAGCCAGCAAAAGTCTAACCAATGGGCTATAGAACTAGATAAGTGGTTCTCAACCCATGGTCCCCAGAGCGGAAGCATCTGCCCCACCTAAGAACTTGTTAGCAATGCAAATTCTTGGGCCCTGCCCCAGCCCAGTACTAATGAATCAGAAACTCTGGGGGTGGGACCCAGCAATTTGTGTTTTAACAAGCAGTCAGGTGATTCTGATGCACTCTCATGTTTGAGAATCACTGGACTAGACTTTGCCCATCTCTTGTTATCTGTGTATAGTGTATACCTGGAGATTTCAAACCTCTTATTGCGAAACAGGGGGCTTACCCTGAGGACTTGAACAAACGTTAGGCAGAAAACACTCCTGGTAGTAGAAGATGATGTGCAATGCATTTAGCACAGCCTCTGTCATTCCATAGGAGCATAATAAGTGTTCATTCCTACCTTCTTTCCTCTTTATCCTACCGAGAGGAGAAAAAAAAGAGCAAAAGTCATGCTCCCATGCACTGTTTTTGCAGAATTCCTGAGCTCTTTGGAGCAGAGGAGAGGAGAAGGCTATGGCAAAGAGTTATGAGAAGCCTTGCTTTGAAAATTAATGTACACAATGTGCAGCCAGGTGCCTGTTCCCGTGGGGAGAGTGTGCACAGGGACATTGTCACTTTCTGCTGAGCCTGAAGCTCAGCTAGAGGAACAGGTGGGGAAGAATGAGGGTGGGCCTAACTGAGGGAGGAGAGCTTGGCTGCGGCCCAGTGTTCCTAAAAAAGGTTTACACAATGAGTCAGGCTGGCCCCAGCACCCCCTTGAGGAAGGCCTGAAATACCAAATGAAAGAATAAATCTTCAGGGGTAGGGGCGGGGGTGTTGCCTGCCTCTGCCTTCTCTCCAAGGGGTTCCTATGTGTGAGAGCTAGCAGCACTCACACTGCACCTGGGCCCTTGGCCTCCTTGTTGGGAACCCAATTTGGAAGGTATCGAATGAGGGAAAATGTAAACACCTGTCTCCAGGAGGATGTGAGGAGAAGGAGAGTTCCAATAACTCACCCTTAGGGCAGTGGCTTGCAAAATGTAGTACTCAGATCAACAGCATCAACATCAACTGGGAACTTGCAAAATCAGCATTTGGGAAATGCAAATTCTCAGGCTGCATCTCAGATCCATTACATCAGAAACGCTGGGAGTAGGACCCAGTGATCTGCATTTTAATAAGTTCTGCAGGTGATTCGGATGCAAGCTTAAGTTTGAGAACCACTAGTTTAGGGTATGGGTTGAAGTCTTTTTCTTGGTTTAAAGAGGAGGGACACATGCTACCATGCAAAGGGGCCTTTCCCGTTGCCCTAGCATGTAAGCCCTGACACACGGCATCCCTACAAGCACGACAGCATGCTGGGCCTGGGCTACAGAGAGTCTCTGGTGATGAGGACAGGGGCAGAGGCCCTGTGGGTGGTTATGGGGAGGAGAGAGGCGGGGAGGCTGCCACAACTCATTTTCTCTTAACATGAAAGCCCAGAGGAGGCCTAAGCGTCCTCGCCATTGAAGCTGGTAAATTACAGGATGATGATGGTGATATTACCAATAATGATGATAATAGCACCAATAACTTGAGGTCAGACAGGCACTTTCCCGTCTTCGGTCAAGGGGTAAGGTTGCAGCTTTGGTGCATTTGCTTCTGATTTAGAGGAAAACCTGGCTCCCAGCCAGCTCCATTTCCATGCTAGGGGGTGCAACCAGGGCTCTTGGCTCTTTGTCCTCCCTCCCTTCTGCCGGACCTGTCCTGTGGTCAGGCACCTCCTCCCTCCTGGCACAGTGGTCTGCCAAGAGGCAGGCAGCACTCACTCCCCTACTCCCCCACCAGGCCATCCCTTGGTTCATAGACTACACATCAGTCCTAGAGGTCAAGATCAGAGGAAGAGGCTTATCCTAGATGCTATCCACAGCGGGGGCAGATGAGGGCCCTGGAGGCTCTATTAGCCTCTCTCAGATAAGCCACAAAGAGAAACTGGAGGCAAAAACTGTGTGAGTGTTAGGGTAGGAGGCTTCAGCAAATCCATAAATACCTTGAGCTGGAGCCTCCCCTTGGAGATCCTGTCCTCTCCCCCACGGCCCAGGGAAGCCAGAGCAGGGATTCAGAATCTCAAGGAGAGAAAAGGTCATCTGGTAGCATCCTCCATCTACAGTATCCCCTGCCACCCCCAACCCCTGCCTAAAGGCATCTTTCTTACGCTTCTTCGAGATTTCCCAGGATGAAATACTTCCCTAAATGCTACAGCATTTTCTAGGAGGATCAAAGGAACAAGCAAATACCCAAGCCCTGGGTCTCTCTCCTCTGGCTGCCTCCCGCCCCGCCCCCACCCTAGGGCTTCAAATGTGAGGAAATTAGCACAAGGCCCCCTGTCATCACATGCAGTGACTTGTGAACATGTGCTTGGGTTGTTTCTCCTCCACAACAGGCGGTTTAGAGCAGCTCACTGGGGGCTTGTATTTTTTTTTTTTTTTTTTTTTTAAAGAACTGTGTGTATGTTAAAGTCATTAAGGCTGGGAAAGGGGGGTGGAGTGGTAGGGGAGTAAAGGCCATTATATGGGAGGAGAAGAAAAATGGCCTGTCTTCAGGCTGTCAGCAGAAGAAACGCCTCCGCATTCAAGCGGTGGGAGAGGGGCTCCAGTGGGAGGCCTGAGTGGGCACCTCTGCCGGAATGGCTGGGAGCAGGGGCAGAAGACAGAGAAAACAGTTCATCACATAGCCTGAGGCTTGGCTGTGGCAGTGGCACTGGCTGTGGCTGTGGCTGCCTGGGTATGGACTGTCGCTATTTGTTAAAGACCCACCAACAGAGAAGAAACCTGGGAAACAAAAACACAAAAGCTCATGCTTAACCTGCATGTATCAGGCACTGTGTTACACCCTCTGAATCTGCTTTATGTTGAATCCAAACCGCACTGACATCCATCCTAGAAAGGCACTATTATTTACACCGTTTGACAGATGAGGAAACTGAGAGTCACAGTGGTTAACTTAACACAGCTAGCAAGGGGTGAAAGAAGCGTGGAGACACGGGTGAGTCTTCAGAGATTTTGTCTGAAGTTTCCGCCCCTTGTGAGTATTCACTGCCATTGCCCCACACCTGAAAGCAATCGAGGGGAATTGGGATGGAAGATACCCCAGGAGGGGTAAAAAGGACTGTGATGAGGGAAATGGGGGTAGGAGGGAAAGGGAGGAACCGCTATTGGCCCTGGCCATGTCAAGCTTCTGGGGTCTCCCCCTGCCCAAGTTTGAGAGGGGATGGTGGAGCCTGGCTCCTCTGTAACCCCAAACTCCAGCCTTCCAAGCCTTCCCATGCTCGCTCAGCGAGGAACCTCTAGTGTCCAGGCTCTGAGCCTGTGACCTCTTCCTTCCTTTCAGATTTTAATTTGCTGGGCTGGGAGACAAATGCACGTGGGAGGTTCTCTTGAGTGATTGGAACACTCTGAGGGCTATAAGAAGCATCAGAGAAGCTTCATGCTGTCTGGTTCCCTGAGGACCATCCCATCCACCACTTCCCAACCCAGGCAGGCCAGACCAAGCCTTTTCCTTCTGAGCAAGCCCCTTCCCAGGCACTGCTGTCGCCTCCTAAGGCTGAGGAGGATGGTGGCAGGAGGGTGCAGGGAAGGCCCTGTCTGGTCTTTCCTTCAGGGGGCCAGACGCTGAGGGGTGCAGCCCAGTTCCCCAGAGCACATGCTCCAAATCACAGCTCCAGTGACAGCTTTTGCTTTCCCAGTGAGGGGGCCAGCTCAGGAGATGAAAGTCCAATCCCACTGGCAGCTCCACAGGCTTCCTTTGCCAAAACACACTGTGAAAAGACCCCTGACCTCCACCTCATACTTTCTCTGCTCCACCTCCCGTCAGCCCTGTTTGCTTCCCTCCTCCCTAGAGAGGGTTAGACAGCTCAGTAATTTAGGGATCACTAGCAAGAAAGGTGCAGAGGTCAGAAGTCAGAGAGGGGCTGGGAGGGAATCTCGCCCCTGCTCTCTGGCAAAACCGCCCACCTCTTTCCGCCATCTGTAGACCAGGCCCTTGTGGGCCCGAGTTCACTGTGAAGGGAGGGATGGGGTCCAGGGATGGGAAGTGGCGGAATGCAGAGAGATAGGAGAAGCTGTAATTTTAAATCATGTCCTGAAAAATAGCTCTGGGAGGCAAATGTTCTCCTCCAACTTTCTTATTTTGAAATTCTGCTAGGAAAGGAAATGTTACATACACTCCCCTGAGACCCTGTCCCATTTAGGAAGTTCTTTCTATTATCTCATTTCAACTCCTCCCTGCTCTAGCTGCTTTACAAACAAAGACAAATTGACTTAGTACCTCTCCCATCTCTTCCACCATGGTCTGTTCAGTCTAGCTCAGCTCAGCTCAGCTCCAGAGCTTAGCACTCGAAACACAATGAATCAAACCAGTAGAAGGAGATGAGCAATGGGCTCATCTCTCTTCCTTAAGAAATCAGAGGCTGGGTGCGGTGGTTCATGCCTGTAATCCCAGCACTTCGGGAGGCTGAGGTGGGTGGATCACGAGGTCAGGAGTTCGAGACCAGCCTGACCAACATGGTGAAACTCTATCTCTACTAAAAATACACAAATTAACCAGGTGTGGTGGTGCCTGCCTGTAATCCCAGCTACTCAGGAGGCTGAGGCAGGAGAATTGCTTGCACCTGGGTGGCAGAGGTTGCGGCGAGCCCAGATCGCGCCACTGCACTCCAGCCTGGGTGACAGATACTTTGTCTCAAAAAAAAAAAAAAAAAGAAAAGAAAAAGAAATCAGAACCACCAAAAAACTGCAAGAGAATTTGATGGCAGTTCCATAGCTACTGAAAGCATCCTGCTCTGCCCACACAAGTGGCGATGTTGGGACATTGCACTCATGGAATGGAGCTCTGGAAGGGCCTTATGAGGCCGTCTCCTCATTTTGCAGATAGGAAAACTGAGGTGTATTTGCCATCACTCTGCTGGTCTGTAGCAAAACAAGGGCTCTCCTGCTTTCCTCTGCAGCTCTGAGTAAGAAAAGGGGTTTGAAGAGCAGCCTTTCAGCTGGACAGAGCTGTGTGGGGAGTTTGCATCCAGCACTGCTGGGTTCTAGCCCATTCCTAGGATGGGCAGCTCAGCCTCTCCAGGAAGAGAATCTGGCTGCTGAGTAAGCTGGTGAATTAATGCAGCTTTACAGGGTGGTCACATCCCTGGCTAGGGGTGGGGGACAGTAAAAGCCAAGGAGCCAACATCAGAAAAAGGAACAGCTTCTTCCCATGTGGAATCTAGCTGGGGCTGCCAACCTCCTCATCAAGAAAGACAGCCTTTCCTCGCTTCCTCCTGTTTACCCACAGGGACTGGGGAAGGCTGTACAGAGAGGCAGGTTGAATGTATTCAGTCTGGGATAGGGAGGGAAAGTTCTTCTGGCACTCCCCCCTTGTCTAGGGGAGAGGTCAGAAGAACAAAGGTCACAGATGGACCTGCCATGATATGGGAGGAGGCACATGTGTTGCTGTGAGCCATGGAGGGTGGGGGCACAAGAGTTTGGCAACTCAGAAAAGCCACTGATGGCTTATAAACCAGACACGGTTCATCCTGAATCTGGAGGGAGGGCAGTGAGAGCCCCATGAAGTCACTTTCTTGAATGTCACTAACATTTCATTTCACCCTCACTCTGCCTTCCTGTCTCTTTTTTTTTCGCTTTCCCCCTTAACCTTCCTCAGCAGGGCACTGGGGAGTAGAGGGAGCCGGAAAGGAGGTCTGCAGGGCCTCGTTGACTCCGCTGACCATCCACAGCCAGGAGTCGTTGCTGACAGAAAAGAAATGAAGGGGCAAAGATGGGAGGAAAACCAGATGTCCGCAGTTGCAGCACCATTCTGCACGGCATCCCCGCTGGGGTCCCTGCTGTGGACAAGAAGCCAGAGCCAGGTGCCAGGGGGTGGGGGTTCTTCGGGGGTGGGGGGCGGTGCTGGGCCCCACTCCTGCTTATCCACCCCTCAGTTTCTTTTACCTGGGAAACAGATCACCGAGAGAGGCCTGTCTGGTGCTTTAAGCTGGGAATTTGGTTTATTCTGGGGCAGATGAAAAAGAAATTGCACCGTAGCATCTTACGAAACTGCCCCCTTTTCAACTGGGACTGAGAGATGGAGACTATTCCTTTAGGATTTCATGGTACCCTAGACTTCTAAGTTATTTCTACTTCATATTCTGGAACTGCACCATCCAGTATAATAGCCACTAGCCACAGGTAGCTATGTATACTTATATTAATTAAAATTAAGTAAAATAAGAAATTCAGCTTTTCAGGCACACTAATATGTGTCAATCTCTCAATAGCCACATGTAGCTAATGGCTATTGTATTGGACAGCACAGATATAAAAGTTTTTTCTCATCACAGAATGTGATCTTGGACAGCGCTGTTCTAGAAAGTTTTTACTCAAGTGTTACTTTCATTCTTGATTTCTCCAGATGTTCACATGGTAGCCTGCTCCTTAGGAATGAGGGCTAACTGGCCCTGAGGATAGATGTGGGGTGGGTTGAAACAGGGAGGAGGGAAGGAACGGGTAAGAATGTTTATTCTGCCAACCTGAAGGTTTTCTTTAGACTCTGAGTCTCTTTGCCAGTCCTAAGCAATTCAACTTGCCTGGGGAGGAAGGGGGAGGCTATCTCTAGCAAAGGAGGAATTCAGGTGGTAGCTACAGCCAAACGGGTTTTGCAATCATATTCTGCCTCCCATCTTCGCCCCCTGCTTAAAAAAACCAAGGAAAGGATACCAAGGCCAGCCCTAGATAAGGTGGGTGTAGTGTCATTAGCCTGACTTACTCATCACACCCCAGGGCCTCTACTGGGGTGGGTGTAGGCAGGGATGGAAGGGGCACACAGGCTGGGGATGAGGCAAGCAGTTATGCTTCAGTCAATCTTGAAAGTTGTTGACATGATGGAGATGGAATGAGAGATATTAAAGCCAGATATTGGGCACACCCAGCAAAGCCTCCCGCCCAGTTCACCCTTGAGCCTGCGATGCTTCACTCACATCAAGAGATCTGCTGGTGCAGAGAAATCACAAAGAGTACACACACACACACACACACACACACACGCACACATGCCTCTTGCAGTTCCAGGGAGATTTCTGGAAAGAATCTTTAGCCCAATTTCTCAGTAAGCCTCAGCTGTTCCCCCAGGCTTAAGCAGAGGGCCAACAGATGGTCCCAGCTAAATAGGCAATCCTCCCAGTTCCTCTAAAAGCAGGGTCTGGGCCCTTCCAAGCCCAACAGTCCAATTAAGCTTTTTGCCCACAGGTGGAGGCAAAAGTGAATTTTGGGCCATTCTTCCCTTCTTTTAGGCATGGAGCGCTCATCCCTCCCATCAGCCCCCTCCCTACCTCTGGCATTGGCCCATAGGGAATCCCTGCCTCTCACACTCTTCTCTGAACATTAGGTTCCTCAGGGATCAAAGACTCCCAGAAAGATTTCCTTCTAAGGTGTCTTCTAGGCTACAGGGATTTGACTGAACCATTCAAAGGAAAACTCCTGGCTTGGCCTTGTTAAGGAGGCGCTCTCAGTCCAGGAGGTGGGGCCCCTCGGGATTAAGGCCACAGATTCAGGTACCTCCGATGATGTTCTTATTTCCTTCTCCCAAGGGCCAGAAAGTGCTGCAGGGAGATCCCGGTGCCCTGCTCTTCTCTACAGGCCCCTCCTTCTCGTTGCAGAGCTCATTGGCATGACTGGCATAAATATATCCATATATCTCTCTATAAATATACATGTCTTTAGCTATATATATCTTTTCTTCTAAAGACTTGGCAAGAATTCCCTACAAGCCTTTTCCATGACACTATAGAAAATCAGCAGAGTCATCAGTTTGATGGTTCCCACAAACACTGCTTGGGGTTGACCTCTGCAAAGCTCCCTTGAATCTTGCTTCCAGTAACCCAACCCCTCCAGCCCTCACCAGCCCCCAACCCCCTGGCAACACAAAACACAACTCGATTTCCTGAAGCTGCCCCTTTATTCCTTGTTGGTCTCTGAAAGAAAGAAAAAAAAAAGCCTATCGCTTTTGAGCTATTGTCTTAAAAGAATAATAAGCTTTGTGTTCCTCCAGCTGGTCGCAAAAGGGAATTAGCTGTGCAGTGGGATCCAGTGGCACTTAGAGACAGGTGTGGCAAGGAAGAGGTGCTGGTGGTTTCGGAATGGGCCACATCTCTGTGGGTGGGCAGGAGGCCGGGGCAGATAGAAGTGGTGTCTATCAAGACTTAGCAACCACTGGGGCAGCAGACAAGATGTAGCCCTCCCTGCAGTGACTCCCTGGATAAACCGAAGAAACGCCAGTGTACACGCACAGGTGGGGAAAGCATTCCCATGACTTTCTGAGGGAGTTATCACTAGGCACAGATTCTGAGAACGCTATCTTCATCACCTTGCATCAGCATTTGTTGGAAGGAGGCCCAGGAGGGTAGGAGGAAAATGCTGGCCCCTCCATCTTTTTTTTTTTTTTTTTTTTTTTTTTAATCCATCTTTGTTTCTTCACCATTAAAGGCTTGAGTAGGTGGAGACAACCCCTGTGACTTTTCTTTGAGGTATTCAGATCCTAGCTACATGTTGACACCATGTTTAATCCTGAAACACGTTTCCTTTTCTTGATTTTCAAAGTGGAGGTTGGAAGAGGGGGTTCATAAATAGAGAATAGAAAATGCAAAGGAATAAGAGAATCAACAGAGAAATGTACAAAATGTAATTTGGCAAAAAATAAACAGAAAAAAATCCACAATAAAACCCAAACCCACAACTACACCTCCCATAGCCTTTCTTGTTTTGTATTCTCTCTTTTTAAAGTTGGGCTGTTATCTTTGCAACAGAGAATGCCAGCAGGTGTTGCTGGCAGCTGTTTAATGACAGTGTCAAGAACATCTTTCAGAAAGGTAGGCTTGGAGGCAGGAGGCGGTGATGGAGAAAATGGGATGGGGAGAGAGTAGGTGGCCCCACATCTGTAGAGAAGTAGCTAAGGAATGAAGGGCTGTCCTGGGAATTGCAATGTTATTCCGTACAAAATCCTTCCTGTAGGAAGGTAGGGGGAGGGACAAGATACATTTTTCAGTTTTTTTGCAGACCTAAGAATTTTGAACCAGAATTACATGCAGCTTGCTGTGTCTCTGGACAAATATCTTAGCTCCTCACTCAGCATCTACCACTTTCTTCTTTATTGTTAGTGACTGTCATGAGGATTAAATGAAAGGACCTGGAGACCCTTAGAGAAGGGTCCCAGCAGTCTCCAGGGGTGATTAGCCCTGCAATTATTCCACATCTGGAAAAGGTAATAGCTCCCAGACTGGCAGGGGTGTGTCATGGACCAGCAAGAGAAAGATGGTTTTTGTTACACAGCCCAGAGAGGCTGATCTTGGTTCTGTAGTATGTGAGAGAGAGAGAGAGACTATAGGGAGGCTGGATTTGGAAGGGAGGGAAGCAGGAGCAACAGCCTTAACAACAAATGCATTCCAAAGACCACCACCTGAACACTCGAGCTCTGAAATCTTTTCTGCTCTGTGATTTTAGCTTAGTTCCCTAAAGCTGACTCATGAAAGCAAACCTGAAACTCTCACAAGCTAAAAAATCTTTTAGAGACAGCAAACCAGCCAGTGCTATGTGAAGATGTCTGCAAGGTACTCTGTCCTGTCTGAACTGTTGTTTCCCTTACTGTTAGCACAATGACCAAGATCTTGTAAAAGTCCCTGGCAAGTATTTTCTCCACCTTCAGAGCATTACCAGGTCACGTACTTGAGGGATATAACCTGCAGGTGTCAGGTTCTTTCTGATGCAGCTTATCAGATGGGTCAGGTAGCAGAGAGAAGGCAGCACTAACCCTTACATTTGTGCAGTGGTATGCAGTTACTATTGCTTTCACACGTATTATCTCACTAAATCTGCCCCACAATCCTGTGAGGGAGGAAGTGAAATGATCAATGTCTCCATTTTAGGGATAAGAGAACTTGGGTGATTTCCCCAAGGCCAGTGGCTGTAGAGTTGGGACTGAGCTTAGCCTGCCTGATTTATGGGCTTCTTTTCCCCAGCTCCACATTGCACCACCACCAGTGCCGTGCACCCAAATCTTTATGAGAATGGAGTTCCCAGATCCTGTCTTGAGGGGAAGTACAAAGGAGGCAAGCTTATCTCATGCCTTCAACTGGGCACCTGAGGAAAGAACCCATGTTCTATTGTCCTTTACACCTCTTGTAGCCCAAAAAAACCTACAGAGATTACATGTCACAGAGGTTCTAGCAAGAGAGACTGAATGCCTGTCTTAGGTAGGATAGAGGAAAAGACACAAGAGTATGGAGCTCTCATGGAGACTGTGAACTTTGAGCCACGAAACTAGAGATTTATGCCAAGGATCCACTGCTTACTGACTGAATAATCCATGGGAATCTCAGTTCAATCCATTTGCAGAATGGAGATATGGGCCGGGAGCAGTGGCTCACGCCTGTAATCCCAGCACTTTGGGAGGCTGAGGCGGGAGGATCACCCGAGGTTAGGAGTTCAAGACCAGCCTGGCCAACATGTCGAAATCCCATCTCTACTAAAAATGCAAAAATCAGCTGGGCATGGTGGTGGGTGCCTGTAATCCCAGCTACTCAGGAGGCTGAGGCAGGAGAATTGCTTGAACCTGAGAGGCAGAGGTTGCAGTAAACTGAGATGGCACCACTGCACTCCAGCCTGGGCATCAAGAATGAAACTCTATCTCAAAAAAAAAAAAAAAAAAAAAGAAAGAAAAAAAATGGAGCTATGAATCCCCACCTCTCAAGCTGCTATGAGAACTAAATGAGAGGAGAAATGTGAAAGCATACTGCATACTGCAATGTGTAAAATTGGATCTTCTGGACCCTGTGGTTCCAGAAGTCACCAAAGATAAGATGGCAGAAGGTTGTGGAAGCTCCTCTTCTTCTGTAGAGCAATGCTCATGTACTCCAGTCCCAGGTGGGCTGGATGTAGTGTGCCCAGGAAAAGGGATAGGCCACCTTAGGATGGAAAGGTCCTGGTGCATGGCAGGTTCTCTATGAATGAGTTTCCCTTCTGTCTCTATCCATTCCAAAACATTCTCTATGAGAAGCACAAAGAAAAGGGCAAAAAGACAGTCATGAGGACAATCACAAGGACAAGGCATCTTGGGGATCCCTCCCAGCTTCAATATCCTGAAGGATTTTGGGCTACATTTTTAACAGGGTGAACGAGTACACTGCTTAATGCTTCCAGCCACGTTGTGGATCTCTGCTGAGTTAGGGATGAAGTGGGAGAGTCTTATGGTGATAAGTCTCACTTGCATGATCCTGCCTGGGGAGGTGGCGGCAGCTGTGGTCTGTGTTACCTGACTCTAAACAGAGGCAGAGCAAAGATAGTGATCTTGTGGTTGATTCAAGGGCCTGGGCTGAACTATACACAGGGCCCCAAAGGAGGCCCAGAATAGGGAGGGAAGCATGGTCCAGCAGGCCCACAAGAAGGGAACCCTGACTCCTCCTACCCTTCTCTTTGACATCCCAAGAAGAGATAAAGAGGAAAAAAAAAAAAAAACCAAAAAAAAAAAAGGAAAGCGAACCTGGGGCTGAGGCAGAAGGATGAGCATACTGGCTAGCATTTCCTGAGTATTCCCTGTTTGCCAAGTACTGCACTAAAAGATGAACACAACTGACCTCATTTAACTTTTGGAGCAACCCTGCAAGGTAGGTATCATCATTCTCATTTTGCAAATGAAGAAACCAAAGCTCAATAAGGCTAACGGATTTACCCAATATCATCCCCTTAGATGATAGGATTTGAACCAAGATAGTCTGATGCCAAAGTCCATATTCTTCCCACTACACACACAGCTCCTATCCAACAGCCCGCCAGTCAGGAGCTACAAATAAAATCCCACACCTCCTACAGCAGGCACTAAATCAGCACGAGGAGAAGCTGGAGGTTGGCAGAGAGAAGATCTTTATCAAGGCATTTCAGGAGCAGGAGAAATATCTCCACCCTCTTCCCAGCCAAAAGTGTGGTTGTATGTGTAAGATGAGAAACATTTTGGGGTGGGGGATGGAGGGTGGAATCTCAAATTAAAATGACCACCCACACCAAAGTAAACCTGAAGGCAAACTGGGGCCTCAAGGATTTTGTTCGATTGTGTATGTGTGTGTATGTGAGTATAGATGGGAGACTGGGAGAGAAGGAGGCAGAAAAGGGATTTTTTTTTCATTCCTAGTGGCAGTTATGAACAACATTTTCCTCCCAAAACTCATGCTTCTTCATCACTTACTTCTTTCATGTTTTCTCCTTTCTGACCTTGTGCAGAGAGCTAGCATGCTTTTGTAGACGAGTAGACTTTGAGGCTAGAAGACCTGGGTTTGCTTTTTCAAATCCACTACATACTAAGTTGTTTAATAACTACATATTATGTGAATAAATGGGAAAATAATTTAATCTCCCTGAGTCTTAGTTTTCTCATCTCAAAAAATATAGTACCTATGTTGCAGGGCTGTTAGAAAGATCAAATGAATAGTGCTTAGCACAGTGGTTAGCACATAGTTGACACTCCAGAAATGTTGGTTGCCTTGATCAGGGTTTCTCAACCTCAGTACTACTGACATCATGGACCAGATAATTCTTCACTGTGGGGAGGAAGTCCTGTCCATTGTAGAATGTTTAGCAGTATCCCTGGCCTCTATTCACTAGATGCCAACAGCTCTCTCTGCCCAAGACATGGCAATCAAAACATATCACCAGATACTGCCAAATGTCTGCAAAATCACCTCCAGTTGGAAACCACTGGCTTGATGAAATTAATACAGATATTCGCAACAAGTAATATGTTTGACAGCACATAGTAGGCCCATATGTAATAGTCATTTTTTTGAATGAGTGAGTAAATAATTGTATGAATGAACACACTAATAACGGGCATTGCTCTGCATCTTCGAAACTTTGGTGGCAGGAGGAGTACAGTCTACTCAGTTCTGGACCCCAGAAGGCTGATGGAATCCTCTGTAGTTTACTTTCAGTGCAGACCTGGCATCAGCTGGGATTTGCAGATGGGGCACTAACAGGTGAGGGAGGCTATGAGCTAAGTGAGGCTAAAGGATTTTTCCCTCTGGAAAAGGGCAGTTACAAAAGAGTTCGGCTGCAGCACTGCTGGCTTGAATTTCTGTGTATGAGATGTGACTGCCTGAATCATGTGCACTCCCCAAGAACCTTGTTCTTTGCCCATGGCCAGCAACAAACATTGAGAGGAATCCCCCAGGTCCTACCTCACTCAGAAACATAGCACATATCTGCAAGTGTCTTTGACTCACATCAAGAAGGTGCCTCATTGGCAGATTGGGGCAGAGAGATGGCTCCTGTCCTAGGATTTCTTCCCCCTCCCCACTTTTCTTGTCTCCGTTTCTTCTTTTGAAACATTTATTGAATGTCTTTTACATTAGCTGGTACTGTAGGTAGAGAGATAATTAATGCAGCCCTTATCCTAAAATCACTGTATGTACTGAGGGAAGGGAGAGAGAAAAGAAAAAGGACAATTATAACAGTACATACAATAGTAATATTACTGTTTCCTGAGTGCATACTCTATTTTAGACACTTATCTATGTGCTTTACATGTATTGACTCATTTACATGTCCCTCACAATGAGCCTAGGAGGCAGAAATTACTATTATTTCCAGTTTGCAAATGAAGAAACAGGCACAGAGAGGTGAGGTTATTGTCACTATGTCGCACAAATATTAGGGAGAGAATCAAGAGTCAAACACAGATACTTTGGCTCCAGGGCCTGGACTCTTCTTAACCATGGTGCTCTCCTGCTCTGATAGCCACATAATTGGGGTGCTATGAAGCACATGGGGGCTTCCCAGAGGAGGTGATGTATCAGCACGTGGAAGATGAGGAGGTGTTAGCTGGGCATGGGGCAGGGCGAGGGGTTCCTAGTCTGAGAACACTGCACACAAAGTCCCGAGGTGAGAACAAGCATGGAGACAGGTCAGGGTCAGGGATCCACGAGGCGATTCTTATCCTCCCTGAATGGACTCCCTCCCCTTGCCTCATGGTGGGATTAAGATCCACCCAGCTGATGGGACTCCTATCTTCTGGCCTGATTTGGTTCTCTCAATACTGATTTGGAGCTACCTCTTTAGCCTCCTCTCTCAGCCCGTGCTGCCTGATTTGGTGTCACGACCAAGACCATGACCCTGACTTTTTCTCCTAGATGTAACCTTCAAGAGTCCACTCTTTCCATGTGCCCTGATCAATTCTCCTGGCCTGGGCCCGCTGGCTCCTCTGGCTCACCTCTGGGCTCTGATCTGAATTCTTCCAGGGTTGTCTTGTCCTGCTGCCATGGATACCGGGTTTGGGGATGGTGTGCGTGTGTGTGTGTGCGTGTGTGTGTGTGTGTACATATGGCAGGTGGTGACTGTGGTGCACGTATGCCTATTACCCAGGGTACATAACATGTGATGATCAAGCAGGCCTAAAATGTCATCATCTGCCATTTGAACCTTTTTCTTAAACAACAAAGAAACCATACTCCTAACTCTACTAGAAGAAATCGATGAAATAGATGAAAGTAAGACACTTTGATTGAAGGAGGGTGGAGTTGGGAGTTGGGAGTGGCCACCGAGAGCTCAAAGGCACACTTTTTAAAAACTATTAGACAGGCTGGGTGCGGCGGCTCACGCCTGTAATCCCAGCACTTTGGGAGGCCAAGGCAGGTGGATCACCTGAGGTTAGGAGTTCGAGATCAGCCTAGCCAACAAGGAGAAATGCTGTCTCTATTAAAAATACAAAAATTAGCCAGGTGTGGTGGTGCACACCTGTAGTCCCAGCTACTCAGGAGGCTCAGGCAGGAGCATTGCTTGAACCTGGGAGGTGGAGGGTTCAGTGAGCCGAGATTGTGCCATTGTACTCCAGCTTGGGCAACAAGAGCAAAGCTCCATCTCAAAAAAAAAAAAAAAAATTAGACAAAGGGTCTTAATATTTTAGGGTCATAAACAACTTTGAAATTCTAATGTAAGCAATGGGCCCGCTACACAAAAAACTAAATATACAAATGTTTGTAAAACATTTTTCTGGTAGATCATGGAGCCCCTGAATCCTGGAACATAGATGAAAAACCCTGTGCATCCAACTACTGCAATATCCTCTTCTTACTGACTTTGTAAAGGAGGGTCATAAGGTTTTGGCTGCTGCAGCACAGTGAATGATGAAACCCAGACAGTCCTGGCATTGCTTAGTTTGCTCAAAGACAGCAGAGGCCCAGGGTTTGGAAAGCACAACCCTTTTTGTGCTCACATTTCCATGACAAGGGCATTGGTGTTAACATTACTCCCTCATAGCCCTAGGGCCCCTTGGTGCCAGAGATGATTTGTGCCTCAGTTTCCATACTCGTGTAATGCTACTTAGTTCACACATCTAGGCAATGATGCGTGTGGACAAAGGATGGACATCCAGGTTCTAATCTCAGTGTCATTACTGGGTGATAGTGACAAATCACTTGACCACTCTGGCCAGTTTCTTCACCCACAATATCACAGCCCATGGGGCTGTTAGGATTACAAAATGAGATCAAAACGGGCAATATATATATACTTACGAAAGCTCTTTATAGAACTGAAACCAATGAATAAGTTTAAGGAGGTTACTATTACCTTGGCATTTAAGAGACTGACAAGGAGATTCATACCAAGAGAGTTGCTCTCAGGCCTTGGAACCAGGGAGGATAATAAAGATCTTTTTCACTTAGAAAAGGCAAATTGATGCCCAAAATATAAAAAATTTATCTGGGCTGGGCACAGTGGCTCACACCTGTAATCCCAGCACTTTAGGAGGCCAAGTCAGGAGGACTGCTTAAGCACAAGAGATGGAGGTTGTAGTGAGCTATGATTGCACAACTGTACTGCAGCTGGAGTGACAGAGTGGGACCTGTCTCTAAAAAATTTTTTTAATGTAAAATAAATAACTAAACATTTTATTTAAAATTTGTTTTTTAATTTTTAAATAAAAAGCACTTGTCCAGGATCAGTCACCCATGAGTTCTAGGGGTGGGAAGTTAAGGGGGTTCATAGCTTAGGGCGCATAGCTCTGGACAATCCAGCAATGGTTTGTAATCCTGGAGTCATTTACTCCATCTTTTTAGGCCGATCCCTCAGCCAAGGAAAGACACTGTGAGAACAGCCTCTTGCCACAGTTCCCCTGGTACTTTGTGCTCAGGTTGGGGGCCCCTGTCTGCTACTAGATGCAAATCAATTTCCAAGTTCACAGTGATGGGAAAACTAGAAGGCTCTTCATAGGGGCTGCCTGCTGTTAATGAGCTGATCTGAGGGAAAAGGCTGAGTGAAAATGAACAATCACTACCTAGAGTCACCGGAGTGCTCCATGCAGCCCGCACGACGTATGTGTTTTATGCAGTGCTCAGGCTGCCGGTGCCTGAGGCCTGAAGGCAGGTTTATGAGATTAAAGCTCAGTGCCCAATAAATAATTTAACAGCTTACTGAAAAAAAAAAAAAAATACACGCAGTATAATAGCTACTATCTCCAGCAGTCTGATGTGTACATACATTTTAAATGCACACCACTTTCATCTACATGTCTCCATCTGATGTGGAGTCCAAAACCAACTAAGGAAAAGAAAAAGAACACCATTACCTCCATCCTATCTATACATCCTGCCATCAAGATGGGGCAGATGAGAAACAAAACCCCGCCACGCACTAACTATTCAGGGCTTTGCTGCTGTCCTTCTCCATCTCCCAGCCCTTCCATCTCCTTCTTTGCTTTCGATTGCTGTTTCGTGTGTGTAGGAAGAATCAGAAATCTCCGCTGTTCTAGTATTCATTCAGAATTTGTTTTTATTTTCCCAAGGGCATCTTTTCTGTAGCAAAGCCGGCTCAAGGTGCTGTTTCCTGCAGTGTCCTATGTGACTTGCTTGTGGGTACAGCTCAAAAGGTGGTATAAATAAGTATCACCACCATGGCCACCAGAGTCCACGCTGAAGTTTTAATCAGCCAGAAGTAGTGGCGATGGATTGGTAAGACTCGAACTTGGCAACAAGGGAGAAGAAGAGCATTGGAGAGTGGAGGAGGAAGAGGTAGGAGTGGGTGTCACAAGAAGAGTGAGTGGGAGAAGGCAGAGAAACTTCCAAGAAGTTGCTCCAAGATCTAGAAGCATCCGTGGGAGATGAGTGGCATGTAGTAATCTAGGTAGCAGCATGAGCTGGCAGTAGAAAATGATGCCAAAGCGAACCTTCTCCTTCTGATTGGAAAGTTGACTGGTTCTGATCACAGTTAAGGCATGCATGGCTTCACTGGGGGAGACAGGCATGAGGGAGAGCGGTAAGATTTCCCTCGAGCTTTTGTGGAGATCTGGGAGGGTGGCAACCTCTTTGGCCCCAGTCTCTTGACTCTCCTTCTGTGAGTAGGGGAGACCCACAGACCCACCAGGCACTGTGCTTGTACAAGACTCCACCAAGCTTATCCCACCCCCTACTTTTTGCACCTCCATGGCCTTGGCTGCATTTACTGTCAGTGGCTGTGGTTTATCTCCCGTTGTTTATGGCCTGGGACAGGCTGCCTACAAATAGCTCCCCAAAGAGTGGGGAGATTCAGGCATCTGCCATTCTGTGAAGCTTTATCCAGAAATGAAAAGGACAGTCATAAAATGTTCTTCTGGGGGAGTTAGGGGTGGGTAACATGCATCATAAAAAGTGTAATGGACTAATGCTAATACACAGACTGGCTGCAGCCCAGGGGTGTCTGCTGAGCTCAGACATAAATACTGGGGAGGCACCAAGGAGAAAGTTTTTTTATTTCTTTGATTTGATGGTGGGGGGAGGTTGGGCATATTTTTTCCTTCACTTCTCTGTCTATGACCATTCCTCTGGGGATACCACCAATCTGTCTGAGACTGAAACTACCGAACATTTTACAGCTTCAAGAGGGGCAGCCATTAGACTATTGGAACGACCGAAGGTACAAGTGAGGTGGTGGGTACATTATGTGGCCTCATGGGGGAGTCTAATTTTGGGGTTTGGTTGTACCATACAAGATCTTGCTAGTGACAAGATAACTGAAGGGAGCGAGTATAGTTATGTTGGGCATATGACTGAATGCATCTGTGAGTAACCATGAACTTGCCCAACAGCAGGCACATTTCCAATATTGAAGGAACTGATTAATGTTTTCTATTTAGTAGGAACCAAAACAACACCAACACCAACAATCACCCAACAGGAATTCCATCCCTGCCCAACTTCAGTTTTGAAAAGTAAAATACCTGTTTGGTAATTAATAAAAAATTCAGGTACTTGAGGACTCAACCGAACACACTGTTTCCTGGGTTTTACGTTAAAAAAAAAAATTGTTCTCTGCTAATATTGACCATTAGCCAATTGCTTTCTAGCCACACACTTGACTTTAAGCATGCACTTACACAGAGTGGGTAAATGTACAGTGTATTTGTGGGGCAGAAGACAGAAGTGAATGCAAATCCTGTGTTCAAGTAGCCTTGGTTTTGGGTGGTGCTGAGATGCTCTTTCTCCTTCCTCCCTATCATGGAGGTGCTGAACACGTATGAGTTTGTGGTAGGGTCCTGAGAATTGAACAGGAGAATGGACTCAGTCCACCTAAGACCCTGGGTTAACTGAGAAGAAAGAGTAACAGCAGAAACCATGGCAGTGGGGGCAAGAAGCTCCTGTTCACCCTTGCAGTGCGTGGGGAGAAAAAGACTGGAGGCATTTGGAATTCAGATTCCATTGTGCCAGTTGCTTTGGAGAAATTAATTTTATGTGTGTTGTCCCTGAGAATGGGTGGAAAATAAAGTGGTACTCAGAAAATGGGTGGCAAAGGCTGGGGTAGATGTTGGAAAAGAAAGCTATCTCTTTTCTCCTCTGTATCTGGGTATATGTGAGGAGAAAGAAAAAAGGGAGGGCAGGGAATCTTATTAGGTGTACTAGACCTGTGCTAAGATATTTAGAAGCTTATTGAACCTTATAATCTTTCTGAAGTAGGTAGTATTATCCCCGTTTTAAAGACAAGAACTCTCAACTCTGAATTGCCAAGAGGTTAAATAACTTGGCCAAGGTCACGTACTTAGTAAACAGTAGAGTTAGGACTTGAACTCAAACCATTGTCTTCTCTCAATGATAAAAAACCATGAAAGAAAAAAAACCGATAAATGATGGTTTAGAAGAAAAATTATTTTCAGTCTGAAGATCAAAAGAGCAGGGACTAATGCATCCCTTGTGCCAACTGGTACAAATTATTATTCTAAGTGATAAAGGGAGGTCACCACATGTGCCATTGTTGGAAAAGGGTTAGATAACCCTTGGGCGCGATGACACGTGATTACTCAGGCTGAAGGTGAATGGGGCATTGACAGTCACCGAAGCTGAACTGGGGGCTAATTGCAGGAAAAGACTGGGTTTCCCAGTGACTAAATGTGCTGCAAATTTACCTGGAAAAGAATCTCAACATGAAAGAGAGCTAATCCTTGTGTGTGAAGTTAACGGGTTCTCTGTGGCCCAGGGAGCTCTCTGGATGGGGACCCTTGAAATCAGTTGTCAGTAGGGGTCTTGCCCAATCATCCACCTAGAAACGAGGCCCAACTGGGCCCATCAATAGGAGTTTGGCTCAGCCTCTTTCAAACAAGCTTCGGGTATGAGGAAAATTCCTCTTCCCTTAGTTGGCTAGTGTCTTAGCCTAAACTGACTCCCATTAGATTAGACATAAAGCAGAACTTCCTGGCTATGAGCTGTCTGAAGCTTGGCCATGAGTGACCAATATTGGCTCTGGCATATCCTTTCCTAAAGACTTTAAAGAGCAGCAGAGACACCTAATTGCTGCCCACAGCACTGGGTAGGAGAGAACCCTCCCTCCAGCCTCACCTTTGCTTGCTGGTATTTCAGTAAAAGACCCAATACAAATATAGAATGTATAATTTTCACATCATTCTTGGCAAATCCCAGGTGCGCCCCATTAGCAGAGTTCCAAGGATGCCATTTTCTATCAAGAAAAAGACACTCCGCATCGGAGTGCTTAGCTCAGGGCCCTATTAATAGCAATCCTAATTATATGGCTGCAAATTTAATTCATAGCAATGATTAGTGTCAGAATCAAAGGCATCAGGCATCAATATTGATGGAATTGCATAAGCCCCATAAACAGAGAACAAGCATTTGGGCCCATCCCCCCAGAAGTGGTCTGCTGTTAACTATTGCATTAATGTCTCTTCCAATTTTGCCAGATCAAAATGACTCCATTTCTCAGTGTTCTCCTTCTCCCCACTGAAACCTTTGCCTGGCCAGCTCTGAATGGGTATGACTGGCACACAAAAGATCCCAGACAATGTCTTTGAAGAAGAGCCCGGGGGCTCCGAGGGATGCATGGGTGATGGGCCCCGGCCCCACGCTTTACCCAGCAGCTTTTGGCCTTGTCAGCAACACTCCTTTGTCTCTCCTTCAGAAATCTCATGGCAAACAGTGATGCCTGGAGAAAGGGGAGTCAGCTGGGGACTGTGTGTGGCACAAAAGGCTGCCACCCTGTGCATTGTGACCCAGGCTGAGAGGGGTGGGGAGGTGGAGGAGGAGGCCTGAGGAGAGGGACACAAGCAAGACAGCGTGTGCTGAGGTGACAGCTGCCATGCCCCGAATTTCCAGGGCACCTTCACTCAAAAGAGTGCAAAGAGGTGGCCCTTCCCCCTCCTCTCATGCATCTTCTTGCAGCTCTCCATCAGGCAAGTGGTAGGCTGTGAGTGGACGAATGGAAGCATAGAGAAGTTCAATTGAATGCTAAAAAGCTAGTGGTTAAAAGCACAGGTCTGGAGTCAGAGAGCTCTGGATTCAAATCCCAGCTCTCCAATTAGTAGCAGTGTGACTTTGCCAAGTTACTTATTTTGTTGAGCCTCAACTTGTTATATGTAAATGGAAGTAAGACTAATGATTTTTACAATTTCCAGGGTTGATGAGGTTTAACTGAAACAAAACAAGACACTTAGCCCAGGGCTCAGCATACAGTACGTGCTTAATTTATAGTGGATCCCTTATGCCTATCCCCATCCAAAAATGTGGCATTCCTAGAGACAGGACTAACATGTAAGAATTGAGGGTCCCAATTCAGTGTTCTTCTGATTTGTCAAAAGTTCTTAGCTCTGAGGCAAGAAGTTAAGTAGGTCTCCCTGCTGGGCAGGTTCTGGTAAGATTCCCAAGACATGCGGAGTGAGGGCTCAGGGATGCTGGTCACCCTAGATCAAGGTTGTATGGTCAGGCCTGGTACACGAAGCTCAGCTGGACTCTTGCTCCAGGGAAAAAATCCCTAGATCAATTTTAAGCTCTGCATAGAAAATGCCTGCATGCTAGAAAGGCCGAGATCAGTCTGATGTTCCACACAGAATTTTCTTCAGGCCAGGTGCAGTGGCTCATGCCTGTAATCCCAGCACTTTGGGAGGCCAAGGTGGGCAGATCACGAGGTCAGGAGATCAAGACCATCCTGGCCAACATGGTGAAACCACATTCTACTAAAAATACAAAAATTAACTGGGCGTAGTAGCGCGTGCCTGTAATCCCAGCTACTTGGGAGGCTGAGTCAGGAGAATCGCTTGAACGAGGCAGTCAGAGGTTGTAGTGAGCCAAGATCATGCCACACTCCAGCCTGGTGACAGAGCGAGACTCTGTCTCAAAAAAAAAAAAAAAAAAAAAAAAGAAAAGAAAAGAAAAGAAAATGTCCTTTAAAATGATATAGAGAAGGGCCCAAAAATTGGAATTCAAAAACCTGGGTTCTGCTCTTGCTTCTGCGGGAAGAACCTGGGTGAGTCCGCAGATCACTCCACCTTCCTAGGCCTCAGCTTTCTCATTCATAAAATAGAACAATACACATCTTACTTGTCCAAAGTCAGTGACCAGATCAGTTTTCTGAGGTCCCCTCCGGCTACGAAGTCCATGATACACATTCAAGGGAAGACTCTTGATCTTGCTTGATAGTGTCAATCTTATCCCCTGGGGGCCTTAACCCCAATTCCCCAGCCTCTTCCCCTGAATTGTCAAGCGTGGGAATTCCAGATTTGTTATTAAAGCCTGTTGATGCCATTTCTCCTTCCAGATTAGCTGGGGACACTCAACCTTTGCCATAGAAACCAGGACAGGGATGGCTGATTGGGACAACCCAATGGCACCAGCTCCTGAACCTCTTTCCTGCCTTGGAGCTAGAAACCCTTCTGGAGGCTGAGGCCAGGAGAAGGGTAGAACCACAGGAAGAGACTCAGAAGGCCAGAGCTCCAGATTCATTTTCACCACATTTATCTCCATATATTTCCTGCTTCCCTGGACAGCGGGGCACATGTTAGCAGAAGGAAAGAGATGTTAAAGTAGCCATAAGCTCTTAGCTTGATCATCTTGGGCTACACAAGTGACTTAGGTATATGCTGGGCCCATCTCCACCCTGAAGTATTTGTCATTCTGGTTCCAACTTCCACATCTTCCCTTGATTTACAAGTCAACCCCAAGTTAGTCCATAATCTCTGAATTTCAGAATCACCATCTGCAACAGAGTAATGAAATATCCCAATCCTTCTTTTCTTTTTTTTTGAGACGGGTCTCGCTCTGTGACCTAAGCTGGTTTGCAGTGGTATGATCTCGGCTCCCTACAACCTCCACCTCCCGGGTTCAAGTGATTCTCCTGCCTCAGCTTCCCAAGTAGCTGGGATTACAGGCGCCCATCACCAGGCCCAGCTAATTTGTTTTTGTATTTTTAGTATAGATGGGGTTTCACCATGCTGGCCAGGCTGGTCTCGAACTCCTGACCTCAGGCAATCTGCCCACCTTGGCCTCCCAAAGTGCTGGGATTACAGGCGTGAGCCACAGCGCCTGGCCTCCAATCCTTCTTGATCATCTGAAAATTAGATGGGATTAATGAACTAATAGAATCAAAGAGAATTTGGGACTGTGGCAGAAAAACGTGGTAATAGTACAGGAGTGGTAGTAGTAATACTAGCAGGAGGAATCACTCTAGCAGTAACAGAGATGGTAGCAGCAATGACTGCCATTTATTAAGCATCTACTACGTCAAGATCTGTGTTAAATGTTATGTATCCTCCATGTCTGATAGGCATAGCAATCTTGCCAGGCAGGCATGGGTGACCCAGATGAGTAAACTGAGGTCCCCTCAGGTCACACAGTTCATCCAAGGCAGAGCTGTGCAGCACAGGATATTGTGGTTGGTGTGGAAGCATGCAAAGGGGGAGAATGGGCCTGTTTTAGTTAATTCTGCGAAACTGCAACTGGGCAACTGACACTTCCTTCAGCCCCACCCTGGGGAGGGGGTCAGTACTTATTGTTTGGTGATATGAGACTGTGAAACCTCTCACTGGTGACTAATGCAACTGGATGCCAAAGTCCAGCAGGATTAGATTAGTTCGGCTCAGCTGGTCCTGTCTTCTAAGTATTTTTTCCCATGACTCGGGGCTAGGAGTAGGGGACAGGATTCTCTTCCTCCATCTGACCTTGCAAACATGTCACTGAAAAGGAGCCTGATCTGATAGCTTCACTACACCAAGGAGCCAGGGAAGAAGTGGGGTTTTGGGGAAGCCTCAAAGATAGCAGTAATAATAGAAAGCACTTTCATGCCAAGCACTACATTAAGCACTTTTTACACGATTTTATTTAATCCTTACAACAAATATGCAAAGTGTTTATTACTACCCCACTCCACAGGAAAAAAAAAAATAGAGGTTCACAAGTTAAGTCACAATTGTAGCAATATTTAAGTGCACATATGCCCATGTGCCCAAGCTCTGCACTCTATCCCTTCCATGAATTATTTCTTTGTAATCTATTTTTTTCATTAGCACTTATCACCCACTAAACATACTATATATTGTGCTTACTTATGTTGTTTGTCTGACTTCCCACATTAAGACATAATTTCCATCAGGGCAAGCATTTTTTTTTTTTTCTTTTTGAGATGGAGTCTCTCTCTGTCCCCTAGCCTGGAGTGCAGTGGCGCAATCTGGGCTCACTGCAACCTCTGCCTCCTAAGTTCAAGCGATTCCCCCACCTTAGCCTCCTGAGTAGCTGAGATTACAGGCACACACCACCATGCCCAGATACTTTTTGTATTTTTAGTAGAGATAGAGTTTCACCATGTTGGCCAGGCTGGTCTCGAACTCCTGACCTCAGGTGATGAGATAGCCTCGGCCTCCCAAAGTGCTGGGATTACAGGTGTGAGCCACCATACCTGAGCAGGGCAGGCATTTTGACAGTTTTGTTTTCTACTGCTTTATACCAAGCTCCTGGCACACAGTACATATTCAATAAATATCAGGTCAATAATGAATTATGTCATTTAATCCTTACTGTAATCTTATGATGCAGGTACCAGACTTGTCCTCATTTTACATTGAGGAAATTAAAGCTCAGAGGTCACACAGCTAGTAGGATGGAGTCAGGACTGGATCTCTCCTAAGCCCCTATACTCTTTGTTATGCAAATTGGTCCCTACTTGAAGGTAGGAGAGTGGACCAGGTGGTCTTTGTAAGTCCCTTCCAACTTAGAGATCTATGTCCATGTTCCAAATCCACAGACAGGCAAGGATTAATGGCGTAGAAGGGTCTGTATTTTCCTAAAGACAGGACCTCTGTAAACACCAGCACCTTGGCCTCTTGAAAATTTTGCATAGCCTATTTAGGTCACCTGGATTCTGCAAGTTTGAATCATTACACCCATCCCCCCTGTCCCCAAAACACAGTTTTCTGTGTTTCACCTGCTCTGCAATAAAGCCCTGAGCTGCAGGAGCTCACTGTTAAGACTGCAAAACAGTCAGCTGAATACACAGCCTGATGCCTCATACAAGAATTGTCCAAGATTGAAGTATATTAGAAACTACACAAAAAAGTACAAAAAATAAAGTGTCTTTAGTTTCTCCCCTTTCAGAATGACTCTGGGAGATCAGGACCTCCTTCCCTGGAGTCTGCTGGGGCTCTGGGTAGAGCTGACATCGCCTGTCTACACCTGCCATGGTCAAGCAAGGAGATGTGCTGGCCGGAGTGTGTGTGTCGAGGGGGGTGGGACTGGGGCATTCTGTAAATATGCCCCTTTCTTGTGCCAACCAAATGCAGCCTTTCCCAGCTTTCAGAAGACCAGTTCTGGGGACCCAAGAGGCCTATAAAACAACAAAACAAACAGCAAGCTTGGCGGCGGGAGCCCGGGCAGGGAGCCAAACTCATTACTAGGGATGTGGTGGTGAGCTCCCTGAACCACCACCCCACCCCTTCCATGCAGGCTCTGAGGAAGGGGAGAGGGTCTCTACTCCCCACCACCCCAGTGTCCAGCATTGCTGAGACACTTGGGAGAGTTAGGGTATCGGATGGGCGGTCTCAGGTCCCAGGAGAGCCACTAAGTCTCTTAGATGTGGACCTGCAGCTCCTGCTGTTTACTTAATCAAGGGTTCATACAGAGAGACAAGTGAATCATTTCCACTCAGAGGAATGAGTGGCTATTGTTTGGTGGGGCTGGCACAGAGAGAAAGGCATGTTTCTCAGCTTTTCATCCAACTTGGCCTTCCGTCCGCCAAGGCAACTCCACCCCACGAGAGCGCCAAGTAACAGGTTAGTGTGTTTGGGGAGAAAGTCTAAACGCCAATGTCAATATTGGCATTGGAGGGTGGGGGTGAGCATATAACCTTGGGCAAGACATTTAGTATCGCTACAGCTCGGTTTCCTACATCTGTAAAATGGGGTAAAAATGCAGGGGCGATCAGTACCCTCAGTTGAAATATTTGAGGAAGATGAAAAGAACCATGGAAGCGTATCTTATAAACAGTCAGTGTTATCAAATAACCAAGTACTAACCCCGGGGCTGAGGAGAGTTAATACTTTGGTGCTCCTGATGGATTCTTTCCAACGCCTAAGCTGCTACTGCAAGAAGCTCACAGTTTTCCTGGCTTTGCTTAGTAAATCGTTTGTGTGATTACAAAGAGAAGAATAGAATTGGGACGTCAGGGCTTCCTGTGGGCCAGGGATTGGAGACCTTGGGTTGGTATGTCCCTTAGGGAGAGGCAGAAAGAATTTTCCTTTAAGAATTTCACAGACACTTCATCGGCCACCATTAGCTAATGGGAAAGAAGGTAGTGCCAGAATAGGCTGGGGCCCTCCCCAGAGCTTGGAAAGTCTCTGGGGATTTGCAAAAACATTCCAGGAGTCATACAGACAGAGACTGGTGGAGGAAGCAGTGGTTCCCTGGGCATTCTTGCCTGCTTCCCTGCTATACACAAGCCTGCATCTGATCCAGGTGAAGCAGATGGCTGTCTGTACTATTCTGGGGCCCTCCAGGCAACAGTAAATGCTGTCCCCTTCTTCTAGCCAACATTTCTGAGATTACCACCCCACCCTCTTCCAGATGTTGTTAACCAGAAAACAAACTCCTTTCCTGTTACCCACCAGAAGTTGTCCTGTTTCCTTTACTTCTCATGCCACTGCCATGCCAACCCTCCTCCTCCCAGCACCGACCTACCCAACACATCATACCTTCCTTCCTTTGCAACCAACCACAACAGGAGTCACTGTTGGTGTCTGATTCTATTTCAATCAGTACAAATAGATGTCTAGCATAGAACAGGCACCCAGTACATTTGAGATCACTTTCATGAGCACCTAATGTGTATCTGGCAGTTGGGATGGGGTGATGAGTGTGGAAAGGAAGGTCCCTGACCTCAAGGATCTGTGAATCTCAAGGGAGGTAGACACCTTAGCAGCTGCTCCCTTGCCAGATGCTGTGGGGTCTAGGAGGGTGCCATGCACAGTGGTTGAAGGGACAGGGTAAAGGACATGTCACAATGTTTGAGCAGCAAAAGAGGTTTCTGATGGGGATGGAGAAGAGAGCCAGCCGCATCTGCTGTTGTTTAAGGTCCCTGGGACTGAGAGGCTAGAGAGCCCCAGCAAAACACTACCCTCCAGCTTCTGTGAGGAGCCCTGCAGGGATGTGAAACCTGGGCTGAGGTGGCAGTTTAACAGCTGCAAATGGAAGGAAGAAACCAAAGGAACTTCACCCTGAACCCAAGATAGTCCTTCCTTCCATTGTCCTGGCATCTTTCACTTGCTCAGCTTGACATCCTCCCTCTTTTGCCCCACGACATGAGCTTGATTTGCCACCTGTCTCTGCCCTGAAACCTGGAAAATCATGTAAAATGAGTTTCCAGTTCCTGTTGCCACTCTTCCTCCATCTGCTTTGGTGCTCCCACTCAGTCTGTATCATCTGGACTCTCACTGCCTATTCTTAACCAGGAGGGATGCTGTCTTGAGGAACTGGACCTGGGCCCCAGGATAACCTGCTTTTCCCTCCCCTACACCTGGCCCCAGGCCTGCCTATCCTCATCATCCTGGCCAGGCTTTGCCGTGTCTGTGCCGAGCCCCTCCCACCTGACCATGAGGGACTTTCTGCTACTCTGAGGGCAGGCTCAAAACTAGCCTCATTCCAAAGTCCACACCCAGGGGTCCTTGGTCTTCCTTTTTCTGCTCCTCTTCTCTGCCTCAGTCCATACTCCTTCATCGCACGCTTTGCTGACAGAGCCAGAGAAATAGTGGCAGCATCATTGAAAAGACCCTGAGATCTGATGCAGGGGTCCCCTTGGCAGCACCCCTGGTTGGTGACCATCCAGTCTCTGCTTGCATATTTCCACTGACTAGGACCTCATTCCCTCCTGAGTCAGCTCTTTCCATCCTGGGACAGTCTGGCTGTAAAAAACGTTTTCCTTATATGAAGGAGAAAGTTGCTGTGCTGTAACGCCTACCCAGTGGCCCCATTCTGCCCTCTGGGGTCACACTGAGTAAGCCTAATTCATCTTCCATAGCTTAATGGATAAGCCGACAGATTGTAAAACCAGATAATCACGGCTCTAGTCCTAGCTCTGCCATTTTATTTACTGTGTGGCTTTATTATTATTTTTTAATCTTTCTTGGCCTCCATTTCCTCATCTTTAAAATGGAGGTGATAGCACCTACCTCATAGAGTAAAAGAGTAAATGAGTTAACAGATATAAAGCTCTTCAATAGCATGTGACATATAATAAGTGCTCAGTAAATTATGTTATCTAAAGACAGCTGTTCTATGTCCTGCTTTATTCACTCTTTTCCCCTTCACATAGCATGATTCCCACATCCGTTCAGCTCCTGTTTATCTGGCACTTGAGTTTGCTTAACACCCTCTTGTGATGTTATCTTCAAGGTAAAGTGGAGTCACTATGTCTCGTGACACAGAAGCTGTTCTTCTATTATCATGATGAAGACTAACTTTGTTAAAGCAATATATCACACAGTTGGCTCATGTCAACCTCACGGTTCGCTAAAATCCCAAGATCCTTTTCGCTTGATCTCCTTAGTGCTTAAAGTCTCACAGGGGCTCTCCCTCCCCTCTTATCTGTCCAGGTCTTCCAAGCTCCTCTGCATGTTGGACCTTCATTGCATGTGCTTTGTACCTTCTCAGTGTGGCACCCAAGGTCTAGTATGCCCTTCTCTCCCCCAACTCATCACTTCATCTGTCTCATCTAGTCTATAAGCAGACCCTGGTAATCTTCCTTTTCAGTAAAGCCTTGTAGACTGATCACACTACAGTTGCTGTTTCGTTTGAATTATTCCACCCTTATGGTGAATCTCTGCATGTCTTCTTATCACCTGCAATGCACTGACCCTTAGCTTATGCAAGCATTGCACATATGGTTTTTTGGGGGGGAGAGGGGGGACAGAGTCTTGCCCTGTCACCCAGGCTAGAGTACAGTGGCACAGTCTAGGCTCACTGCAACCTCCACCTCCCAGGTTCAAGCAATTCTCCTGCCTCAGCCTCCTGAGTAGCTGGGATTACAGGTGTGTGCCACCATGCCCGGCTAATTTTCAGAGTTTTAGTAAAGATAGGATTTCACCACATTGGTCAGGCTGGTCTCAAACTCCTGTTTTTTTGTTGTTGTTTTGTTTTGTTTTGTTTTTGAGATGGAGTCTCACTCTGTTGCCCAGGCTGGAGTGCAGTAGCATGATCTTGGCTCACTGTAACCTCCATCTCCTGGGTCCAAGTGATTCTCCCCTCTCAGCCTCCCGAGGGGGTGGGACTACAGGCAGGTGCCACCATGCCCAGCTAATTTTTGTATTTTTAGTAGAGACGAGGTTTCACCATGTTGGCCAGGCTGGTCTCAAGCTCCTGACCTCAGCTGATCCACCTGCCTTGGCCTCCCAAAGTGCTGGGATTACAGGCGTGAGCCACCACGCCCATCCTCACATACAGGTTTTGGGGACTTAACCTTATTCTGTCTGTTCCTTCCACTTGTTTGTAGCTCAGAAGGCAGTGGTCTTGTCTAGGGTGCTCTCTATGCATCTTGCAGGCAGCAGTGTATAAGCAGCTATGTGACACAGCACATAAGAGTGCCCTGCGGTCCTATCGCTTCTAGCAAGTCTCTGCTTCCTCTAAACTTCCATACACAGGGACATCCTGTTTCTACAGGCCACAGTAAATGAGGGCTGGACAGCCTGACAGACGCCGGGAGAAGTGAGTAGTTCTGACGCACCCGCCTTCCCTTCCCTTTCCAAACTCTTAGCTATTTTTTTCTTTATTTTCCTTCCTGTGTTGAAAGAGCTATGGGGCCTGGACCATAGTAGGGTTTCCTGGGGACATTCCATAAATTCTTCATGGGTTATTTCTCTGGAGAGGGGTGGGAACAAGTAAGCTGGTAGATGGGAGGCCAGCAGGGGCCTGGATATGAATGTCAAGTACCTCAAAGCAGCGTGGGTGGGAGAGAAGGGTGAGCTGCACAGAGGAGGAAGGAGGGGTGTCATGAGCTCATAGAAACTGCCAAAGAAAGGCCAAGCAAAGAGTGAGAAGCAGCAGCCAACTCACAGGTCAGAACAAGCTGTGGGTAACCACGCCCCCAGCTTTGCCCTTGAACCTGCTGACTTGTCTCCACAGCAACTTGTCCGTCAGGGTTTTAATAAGGCCAGGAGAACTTGGCCAACTCAGGTGTGTGACTTGGAAAGATGCCAAGCAGTCCCTGGTGTATGCTGTGCGCGATGCATGGAGATATAGGGAAAGGCAACTCAAGGTCCCTTTGTGTCTGGTTGGGTCCCTTTTCCTTTATTCACTTCTCATCCATCCATTCATTATACACTGATTCCTTAATTCACATCTAGATCTGAAGAGAGTGAAAGCACTAGCTCCTAGCTGACCTCTGTAGCAAGCCTGGACCTGAAGATCGTTCTCAGTCTCCCTCCCTGGGCTCTAGAGCTGCTTCTTTAAGTAAAAATGGTGCCAAATTTGGTGTCAAGGCAAGAAGCAACTTGTCTTAGATCTCTATGCTTAGGCAAGTCAATTTTCTTCTCTGGACCTCAGTTTCTCTCTCATTATTTCCTCAGTCAAATAATGAGGGTATTGGGCCAGGCACTCTCTAAGGTTCCTTAAAGAACGGTTCTATTTTTCAAAGCAGTTTTGAAGCCTATCCCATGAGTGAACACTTGGTGAGGGGATTAAAGGGGAAGAAGGGAATAGTCCAAAAAGCATGACACCTGCCTTTCATGGAACTTTCAAGAGAATCAAGGAGACAGAATGACACACATGACCTGGAGCAGTGACTGAAGGTGGGGGAAAGGTGCTCACACCAGCCTGTGTGGCTTCTGCTGGCCCTTAGAGAGCCTGTGTGCCATTTAGGAAAAGGTGGTCCCTATGGCCAGATGACTTAGTAAGAGAAGGCCCACTGGGCAGATGTTTATACCACAGGGTACATCATGTGACATGGAGAGCTCAGGCTGGATTTCAACTCCCACTAGGCTCCTTAACACAATCCCCCTAGGCCAGGCACAATTTGTCCAGCTGGATGTGGTGACCCTGGCTGAGCAGGGAAGTAACTAGCCTCAGGGTTCCAAGCCAAACTGCTTCCTGGTAGAAGCCACTTTTAAATCTTAGCAGAATTTCACAGAGCAACTCCTTCCCTTCCCATTTTGGAAAAGCAAACACAAGGACCACATTCTTTCTCTCTTCCATGGGCCGAAAAGCCAAGCTAGGGTCTCTAGTCCCAGGCAGAGTGGAGGGCACAGAAGAGGAACATGTAGGAACCTCTACAGCAAGTGAGGAAATGGTTAAATGTCTTTGGTATCATGGGAACCAGAAGAAGCCTGGAGGGTTTAGCACTGCTAGGTGAACCCAGACCAGTTCTTCTCACCTCCCCTGGCAGTAATTCAGAACAAGCAGAACATGGAAATTCTTCCTTGGGCTCATTCCAGGTTACCCTCCTTCCACATTTCCAAACAGCATCCCTCCCAAGGCTCTAAATGGATTAAAGGAAACAGCTCCAGGGTGATGTCAACATCAAAGGGTGAGAGGCAGTGAGGTCTTGCATGTTCCTTGATCCAAAGGTGCTGGGACCAAGGAAAGGTGGCAGGAGGGTAAGCTTGGGAAAAGGGGATTAGCTGAGACCGGAAAGAATGTGGCTGCTCTAATCCCATATAATGAACCAGATTGTGCACCCTCTCTGCACCCTAGGCACTAGACAAGCAGGCACAAGCTGTTGGCTTCAGCTTGCTGCACAAGAGGCCTCCCATGCTGCCAGCCCCAGACAGCCTGTGCCCTCCAGCTGGCAGAAGTGCCCAAGGAGGCACAAGGTAAAATGTCTACTTCCACCTGGCAGCTCACATCTGGGTGGGGAGCTGGGAAGGGAAGAGACTGTGATTGCAGGAAAAGGGAAGACTGGAGAATGGCATTTTCTTCAGGCATCATATACCATCAGAGAGCAGCACCCACCGTTTGCCCCAGGTCTTAGAATTGGGACCAGCAATCTGCTTCAACCAACTTCTCTGAATTCAACAAAGACCAGTATAATCAACTTGACAGGTCCTAGGGAGGGATTTGTGATGTTGGAGATTTATAATGTACGTAATCAAAAACTTAGTTTTGCTTGATTTGGGAATGAAGAGTAATTTTTTGTTTGTTTGTTTGTTTTTTTGCTTTTGCAGATGTATGTACCTTCTTAAAGTTTTTTCTTAAAGTTTAGGAAATATTGAAACATGCTTGCATTCCTTACATACCCAATGACTGATGGCCAGAGGAAGTAGTTAGAAGCTAAGTCACAAAATTAACCCCTTCTTACCTCCCCATTTCACCTTCATTCCCCAAGAAAATGAAGTTGCCTGTAGTTAAATCTCCACCAATAGCTACCTTCCAAGAGGGACTTTCTGCGGAGGAGCTAAATGGCATTGGGGCATCTGAGCTCCTAGACTCTTACCTTTTTCAGCTTGCCACTCTTAGTCCCCACAAAAACCACGCTGTAGCCGTTGTAAACGTAGGAGGCCACAGAGGTCATGCGGTCCCGGCTGGTGGTGTACAGGGTCAGGCCCTCCACTGGAGTTGAGCCTCCCAGTGGCTGGTTGATGTCCAGTCCACAGAAGTTATCGTCGATGGGGACAGGCTGGA